>NC_063161.1:46513116-47774471 GCF_023159225.1 Perognathus longimembris pacificus
TAGATGACAAAAGCTCAATAGCCATATGCACATGATCATATAAAATAATATTTTATGAAATGAACTGCAAGAAAAGGAAACAAGAAACTATTTGTTTTTTTAGTTGCTGTTTTTGTATTCTTTTCCTTTTGTCTTGTTTGTTTGTATTTGGGAAGGTAAAGTGGGCACAGAAATGGTGAAACAAAGGGTGAACAAATACAGCAGTGCCACTCACTAGACACTATGTAGAACATGAACTGAGCATCTTGTGGGTGGGAACTGCAAGAAAAAAATGGGAGAGAGTCAAGGAAGTGGAGACATGGTTCGAAAGGAATTAGACTCATCACCTCACTCATGTAACTGTAACCCATCTATATATCACCTCTACAATAACAATAAAAAAGACTATTTTAGCTGGGCCCCTGTGTCTCATGCCTGTAATTCTAGCTATTCAGGAGGCTGAGATCTGAGGATCAAGGTTCAAAACCAGCCCAAGCAAGAAAGTGTGTGAGACTATTATCTCCAATTAACCATCAAACTCAGGAGGTGGCACTGTAACTCAAGTGGTGGAGTGCTAGCCTTGAGCAGAAGAGCTCAGTGACAGTGCCCAGGCCCAGAGTTCAAGCCCCATGACCAAAGCAAAAACAAAAACAAACAAACAAACAAAACTATTTTAAAATCTATTTTAAGTATTGGAAAAGGCCTGGTTTAAATTTTCTAAATTCACTCCTTGGATTAACCTGTTATCTAAATTTAGAAGCTTGATTTACAGTTTCAGGATGTAAAATTAGGGCATATGTTTGGTTTCCAGTATAAAAATTTCTTTCATGGGTTTATTTATCTTTGAGTCACAATCTCAAATACCTTTCCTTAGACCATGGAGGTATTGAGAGATATAAGACCATTACAAGCCATTTTTTTTCTCTTCATCTTCTTTATCATTGTTAATTGTAATACTTTGAATGTGCAAACAAAACTGATGTGAATTTGTATTGAAATGATTATTGTTGTTTATAATCATTTCTGTAGATTCACTCTTTGATTTCATGCATTATAAATGAAAGAAGGAAATCCTTTTTTTTCCTCTGCTGTCTTGTATTACAATTTATGTTAATTTTTTTTACCAATCAAGTCTTTCATATTACTGCTAGTAAGTTATAATATTTATAACACAACAATCCTGAATTTGATAAATTAATTTTTGTAATTTTATTACAATCATACATCTTAACGATTGAGATATAATCAAAAATTTAATACAATTAAAAATTGAAATATGGGGCTGGGGATATGGCCTAGTGGCAAGAGAGCTTGCCTCGTATACATGAGGCCCTGGGTTCGATTCCCCAGCACCACATATACAGAAAATGGCCAGAAGTGGCGCTGTGGCTCAAGTGGCAGGGTGCTAGCCTTGAGCAAAAGGAAGCCAGGGACAGTGCTCAGGCCCTGAGTCCAAGGCCCAGTACTGGCCAAAAAAAAAAAAAATTGAAATATGAATTCCAAATGTAATTTTTGTTTTTAAAAGTAATTATTAATTTTGAGATGAAATGGCTATGATATAATCTCATAATTACTGGTAACAAAGGTTTAACAGCAAAACTCTCGGTATCTTTCTACCTTTGATTATATACAAGGTACTTTTGATCAAATCTCAAAACTAGAATTTACTGCTTGCTGAATATATTTCAAATCTGCCTGGTATACTCTGTAATATTCAGCAAGCAGTAAATTCTAGTTTGTATAGACAAGTTTTTAAATCCCCAAACAATTATTATTTTAGATCTGGTAAATTTTTATTTTCTTTGAAAAAATAATGGTTAAAAATTAGCTCTCTCTCTCTCTCTACACACACGCGCGCACACACACACACACACACACACACAAATATCAACCATGATCAATAACACATCACATATAAGATTTTACTAAAGTCCTAGCTATAATATTAATATAACAACAAAACCTTCCAGATAAGACCATTATAGGAAGTATATATGACTCTGGGATAGAGGAAAAACTTGATCCATAAGGAAAAATATGGCCATAATAAAACGTTAGGAAACTTAGTCTTCAAACCCTTTCTAAAATTAGAGATATCAATAGTACAAAGTAATGAATTTTATACGATATTTCCATACATGCATAAAATACACTTTGATAATGTTAATTCCCTCTATTACTCTACTTTTTGATTGAAAAGTCCAGGGTGAAAAAAGCATTAGAAAAGTATATATCTGATAGAGGACTTGTCTCTAGAATTTTGTCTAAAGAATTTTGCACAGCTAATAATAATGATAAAAATAGACATGGGCTCATATTAATGTACAAAACTTGCAGAAGAAAATGTACCTGTGAACAATAGGCATTACAGAGATTATCAACATAATCATGGGAGATTTGAAATTATAATGAGATTCAAGTATATTCCACCATACCAGTTTTTTTAAAAATTGTCATAAAATGTTGATATGGATGTACCATCAGTGAACTGTCATGCCACATAGGAGAATGTAAAATGATCACCATTAGAAACAAATTTTGCATTAAAAAGTGTTAAACATATACCTATCACAAAATAAAGCTCTGCATATCTGGGTATTTCTTCCAGAAAAACCTGAAAGTCCATGGTTCCCTAATACCCCGTAGTCATGTTCATAGCAGCTCTAGTTATAATCATCAAGAGAAAATACACCTTTAATGACTCCAAATGGATAAATAAGTTTTGGTGGCAGTGGAATGGAATACATGATAGATAATAAGTAACTAATCCATGAAAACTAATCTGTAATGAAAGCAGATGGTTCTCCCAATCATGAACCTGAATGGAAAATGTATGTATATTCCATTCAGATAATATTCTAGAAATGAACAGAACCTATAAGAACATAAAACAGAGACCTCATTCAAGAAGATGAGGAGAGAGATGGCAAACAAGGATTTTAACTTGTAGCAGGAAACTTTGGTAGTGAGGGTTGTTTGGTTCTTGAGGAACAACCTTGAATATATAGCTTAGTAAGCAAATATCAACTGTTTTTGAATGGACAATACCTGTATTTCTTTTGTAGAGACAATGATCAGTAATCAATGAAACTATAACTATTTCATTTCCAAGATGACATTTATTTTCCAATGTCTATAAACATAAAGAGTTCTCAGATTTCCATTTGTTGAGCCCATGAATGGATGAAAGAACAAATGAGGATAGGCTTATTCTCAGAATTCAAGATTAAGTTTGCTAAATGAAAAGAGTTTGTCGAGAAGAACTTGGAGTAGGTCTTGTTGTCCATGGGATTTAATGAATCTTCAGTTTTCAGCTGTTTGAAATCTTCAAAATGTATTTCCTGTGCTTGTTGCTCTTTATTCCAATTCTTCCCTCTATCACACTATTGTGAAACCATGCTTTCTCATAGGGTGACAAGGGGGTTTGAGGAAACATACATGGATTTCTTGGATTTAAGCCTTCATTCATACTGGCCAAGAATCTCAAAAGATTCTGTGTAATGGGGGCCATCTAAACAATACACACAGACTTTGGGAGCAGGAGCCCAACACTGGGGTCACTTGTGAGCAGAACTGTTGATAGAAGAAGTGATTTGTAACTTCTGAGAATATGGTTTTAGTTATTTTCAAACATCTGCCCTAAGTTGTACATTGGCAGAGTACCATATGACTTTCTTATCCATTTTCTAACAGAGGAGGGGAGGCTGGAAGGTCAGCCCTCAGAGCCTTGTTCTTAGAGGCCTAATGTATTTGTCAATTAAGATGACTGAAAGACTTAAAAGAGGTAAGTAAGGAAGGATTATATTATAGAGACCTTTGTCATCAAGCTGGTGACATAGGTGACATTCATAAAAGCTTTTCATGAAGCACTTGACAACTGCTGACTTACTGCTAAAACTATTAAAAACCATTCTCTCAGAAATTACCAAAACTAGCTGCTATTTCTTCCTAACCTTTTCTGTACCTCCCTAGTAGAGCTTATTCCAATCTGCAATCTTTAAAAGTAATTTCTACACCATTTTATCAGCAAAACTAAGACTTTTTCATAGCTATTCCAAAGGATGTTGAGGGTTTGACCAAGTAGGTAGTGAATTGTTTTTCAGGTGATGTGGGCTCTACAGGGAAGCATCAGAAAGCAAAATTTGCTCCTGCATAGGCACCCTCCTTATTTTTCACTTGGGATAATTTTTAAAACCTTTCTGTCTATAGGATATAAATTTGAGGGTGAAATTCCCAACATGTAAGGAACAAGTTTTTCATACTGTTTGGCACACAACAGATAAAATACATTGTGGAGGGATAGAGGCTTTCATTGATTGCTATTTTAAAATATGGTATTCACTTTCACACTGATCAAAGGAAATAATTCAGTGTGTTGAAATTTCTCACAGAATGACAATACCAAGGAATTGGAATGAAATATATCTCTGACCAAAGAAACCCCTAAGCCCCAAACAAATGAACAGTATATTCCAAAACAACAGTCACACTGATAAATCAAGTTAAGACAAGAAACCAACCATGAACGAAGGCAATAATACCATGGAAGAACTCATATTGTTATGTTGAGGAAATCAGCCACATAATGTTCACTCTCTAGTTTTCTTTCTTACAAAATTCCAGATAATTTGAAACAAATTTAGAGTGATTGAAAGATTACAGGTTGATACTGTGATTGTGGGCAGAAATAGGTAGTAGTCTTGGCAGGAAGTGACTGGAAAGAGGCCAAGGGAATAATTCACTAGGATATTCTCTGTGGTCACAAAAATGTTTGTACTTTTACGACCCATTTATTTTTAAAGAGTATGCTCTGTGTACATGCTGTGTGTCTAATGTATGACTAATTAACTAGGTTAAAAGTGAAACAAGAATAAATTCTTATATTAAAATTATATTAAATGCTTAAAAAACTCCTTAGGCCAGGGTATTAATGAATTATAAGACGACTTTTTATGTATTAGTACTACCTTAGAATTCAAATTGTTTGAAGCAATGTAAATCATTAGCATTAAAGGCTCCAGTTCAATCTTTTTTTTTAAGAAAAAAAATCAAAATCAACTAATTGGGTTTAAAAATTTTATAGCCTTATAAGGGAAACATTTCAAACACAATCTCGGTCATTTGCACAAGCCGTAGCATCCTGGATTCTTTATTTTCTTCATTCATCTTTCAAGACTTGTTAGAAGTAATCTTTCTACTTGAAAGACTATTTTGATCACACTCTGATCTTTCTACTTCAATCCTATCACCACTTCAATTATACAACATAATAAATACCATATTTTCTTTGTGAAATGTTTTACAAGGCAGAATACATCTGAGCAAATAAAAGATGCTTCCCAATGTACACACATCAAAATAATTAAGTAAATCTAGCAAGAATTTCTTGTATCATTTATTCACACATCTGTCTCTCATTGGTGGAGGTGATGTTTGTAAGTAAGGAGAGACTTTCACATTCTTAACAAAAATAAACTGTTTGTTCCTAAGGGTTAGGAAAACCTGCAGAGAAAGAAGAGCCTAAAGCATTTCAATGAAACCACTATGATTAATAATTCTGGAGTAAAATGGCTTCGATCATAATCAGAAATAATGTAATTGAAAAGGTAGTCATTTCTTTTCAGTCAAATTGCAATAGCTTGTTATTGATATCTAAATTTTGCCTCTTTATTTTAAAGAAACAAAACTGAATCTTTGAAGCAAATGCTTGAAAGCTTCTTTTACTTGCTGGTTCCTTAGGCTGTAGATGAAAGGGTTTAGTAAAGGGGCCACAGAGGTGTAGAGCAGAGCTACACCTTTATTGAAAGTAACCATATCTTTTTCTGGTTGTGTATACATAAAGATGCAACTCCCATAAGTAATAGAGACAACAACCATATGTGAGAAACAAGTGGAAAAAGCCTTTGTTCTTTGATGTGCTGATGGAAATTTTAGGACAGTTTTGATGATGAAGGTGTAGGAGAGGACCACTAAAAAAAGTGTGATAACAAGTGTCATCACAGATAAGACAAAAGCCAACATTTCTATGAAATGTGTATCTGTGCAAGAGATCTGAAGGACAGGGGAAGTGTCACAGAGGAAATGATCAATCTTTCTGTTTGCACAGAAATCCAGTTGGAGTCCTAAGAGCAAAGGGGGAAAGATGGTTAAGAATCCAATTACCCAGGAGCTGAGCACCAACTGGTGGCATACCTTGCTGTTCATGATGACAGGGTAGTGCAGGGGTTTGCAGATGGCCACATAGCGGTCATAGGACATGGCAGCCAGGAGGTAAAACTCTGTAACTCCTAGTAGAAAAAAAAAGAAGAGTTGAGATGCACAGCCATTGTAGGAGATTGTCTTGTCTCCTGTGAGAATGCTGGTCAAGAAGCGTGGGATGCCAACTGTGGTGAATGAAATTTCTAAGAAGGAGAAATTTCGAAGGAAGAAGTACATGGGAGTCTTGAGGTGGGGATCCAGCAGTGTGAGCAGGATGATGACAAAGTTCCCCATCAGGCTCAAGATGTAATTGACAAAGAGAAACAGGAAAACCACAATTTGTAGCTGAGGGTCATCTGTCAGTCCCAACAAGATGAACACGATCTCCTCTGATTTGTTCTTCATTTCTCTCTCGATCAATCATATTCACAGAAAGCAAATTCTAGTTTTACCTGTAAGAAAGAACATTTCTTCCCCTGGAGTCATATCAAATCTCAGAACCTTACCACAGCTCAGTTTTGATAAGGCAAATTGTGCAAAGTATATATCCTTATCTAAACATGGATATTAAAATAAAGGAACTTAAGAAATAGCAATAATCTTATGTCTATTGAGAAATATGTATATAATAGTACATACTCTCAAATTTTATGTGCAATATTGGGAAAATTAAAATTGCATTCAGAGCAATGGGTCAGAGTAAGAAAGGCTAATTTAAGAAATTATGACCTCAAAATTACAGTTTAATAGAAGTTCTTATGGAAGTTTTTTAATATAGGTTCTAACTAGCATCCAAATTATACAGCCTTCCTTCTTAAACAAATTAGTGATCCCTCTTAAATAAATTCTTATTAATTTTTTGTTTTAAATCACAAAATAAGAGGAATTTTAATGGGAAATATGTAAAGTCCTGTGTTCTCCATTCAAGATAGTAATAAAATTGTTTTAAACCTCCAGTGATTCTTTAGGAAAGAGAACACACACAAAAGTAAATATGTAATGACTAAGAAAGAATGAACTAAATGTTCTTTTTGGTATCATCTACAGAAACTTAGCAGGTAGAGTTTTGTTATGTCATAAACAAAGTTTGAGAAAAGAATGACTAAGCAGTATGTGAGAAAGAAACAGAATGACTTACACATGATTTGGTGGGAAACCATGTTAGAGTTCTTCTATCTCATCATTGCTGGTAAAAACCACAAACTACTGAAAATTGCTAAAGAACAGTTCTTTTGCCCATTCTAATACTTGTGATAGTAGTAGATATGTTTTCTTTGTGTAAACCATCCCAGTAGAAACATTGCTTTGAAAAGCTTACTGATACAATATTTAACTAGAATTTCCTCATGTCAAATTGGTGATTTGTGTTGCCTCAGTAATCATATACACTTTGTCTCCCCACAACACATGAACACTGTCACATTATCAGCTAAGGTGAACACAGACCAAAACATGCAACCATGTCTAGTTTTCTTCAGTATTATGCATACCACATAAAAATTAAAAGGCTTTTCAGTTTAAACTCATACTTGAATTTCCTTATTTGGTAGGCAAGTTTAAAGTTTCATTATTTAGTTGTCCTATGCATATTCTTTCACCATAATCTACAACTCAAAATGTAAAAGAAAGTAGTGGAAAACACCAACCCTTTAGTTGCATGGGAGCTTTCTTTAATAAACCCCACATGCAGATTTAGGAGATCCTTCTGCACTTCAATACTTAACTCATCAAGTTGAAGAGAAGAGACCACTGAGGATCCATTCTTTTCTCCCCAAACTTCACTCTACCCTAAAATATGAGAACTTTAAATATCATCCTTTTATTGATTTTTTGCATGGTGTCACGAAAGACTAATAAAATGCCCCTCTCTACATATTACCACAATTCACCTAGATAAATGTGCCATGAAGCATAGCACGGAAATTGTTCACTGGACACAATGGAGCATGTATGCCTCTGTGTCTTTCTGGAAAGCATCTAATAAGAACAAAGAATTCTCGGGGTAGCACTCTTAGAACATCATTTCCTAAGGGATTTTCAAATTGTGTAATACAGAAGCCATTTCCCTATCAATACTCTCCCCCCAACACACACCTGACTTTTTACTTCTTTTAGCTATATCCTTCCAGAATATCCAATATAGATTGATCTAATATCTGATTGCTCACTGCATATCCACAATTACATAGTTCAGGAAGTCACAATTATGTACATCAGGGTTTAAAAGCAGTAGGAAGAATAGTATAATTAGTTAAGAAATGTGAAAACACAAAAGGGAAATAGCTAGCCTGGTATTGACTAACTGACTGCATCTTAGTATGTCATAGGCAAGGGCCTTAGTTCTTTTCTGGCTATTTGCTCAACAATATATCCACTCAAACATACATATCAATTCATGGGGACACTTCAAATTTGGTTACATCTGCATAGACCTCCTTTGTCCTGCCACTCTTCTATATGTCAGCTCACCAATTGTTTCCATTTTTAGTACTTAGAAAGGGTCTACCAATGAACAAAATCATGTACATTTATTATGATGATGTAGCTACAGAAAATAAGATTTTCATAATTTTGAAGGTCAGAATGTTAAATCTTAAGGATAAATCCCTAAATTGGAAGTATTAGATCAACAGAAAATTCTATATAGTGCTAGTTTTTTTAGGCGTGTTCTATCATGTTTTACAATATACTAGGGTTCCTGTGAATTTTCTTCTTATATCCAATGTTCATTTAATAGATCTTTATAAACAACACTTGAGATTATTTTCCATTTTTATTATAACAATATTTTAAAACATAGGTATCTCTTTGGCCTATCTCTTTTCAAAGTCCAAATTTTGTCTTTCACTGGTGCTTTGTGTTGTATATTATCTGGTCTTTAGTGTTCTTTCCTTCTACTGATTTTAGGTTTGTTTTCTCTTAATTTTCTAAGTCTTTCTGGTTCATCCTTAGAGTTTTCTTTTACACAGACATTAAAAAATAAATTTATCAAACTGTAACCTCTCTGTACATCACTTTGACAATAAATAAGAAAAAATATAAATAAATAAATGTTTTCTCATTTAGTATTGCTTTTGCTGTCTCTCCCAGGCCCTGGTATCTTGTATATTTATTTTTATTGGCTACAAGGTCATTAAAGTCTTTTCTCAAGACATAGTCAATGATCCATTGTTAGTTCCATAGTATATTGTTCAACACCATGTTTATATAACATCTGCAGTTTCTCTTCATGTTGGTTTTTAAGTTTATTCCACTGTACTTCAACATGCAAGAAATAATTTTAGTTTTCTGAACTTGCTCTGTAGCCTAACATACCATAGTTTATCATAGAAAATGTTCTACTTGATGAGTAAAAAATGTGTATGTTGCAGTAATTGGACTGAACATCCTGTTCTGAATATTCCTCTGATCTACAGTATGATTTTAATTTTTTGAGATAGTACATATATTTATAGTCATTATATGTTCTCAATTAATTATACCTTTGTTCTGTATATAATGATATTCTCTATCTCTTCTGATTTAATTTAAATATGTACTTTGTTGGATGTAAGACTAACAATATTTGTTTTGTTTTGAATATTATCTATTTTTCCATATATTTTTATTGTTATCATAAAAGTGATATACAGAGAGGTTACAGTTACATAAGTCAGATAAAGTGTACATCTAGTTTTGAACAGTGTCACCCCTTCCTTCACTTTCTCCCAGGGTTTCCCTCTCATTCCTACCCACCTAGTTGCACAGTTAATTTTCCATATAGTGAGTACCACTGCTGCATTTGTTCACTCCTATCTACTTTCAATATTTTTCTACCTTTTCATTTTTTCAGCCTACATGTATCTTTGTAGGTAAGGCAAGTTTCTTACAGGTATAATTTTTTGAATCACATTTTCAGGCCAACACATGTTTCTTTTAATTAGAGAATTAAGACCACTTACATTGAGAGTTATCATTGAATACTAAGTGATTATTCCTGGCATTTAATGGTTTTCCTTCTGATTTTATTCTTGCTTTCTTATTTATCATGGAAATTTAATGGTGGGCTGTATTTGTGCTATTTGACTCATAGTCTAATTTTCCAGTGTACTGTTCCAGCAGGAGTTGTTCTTTTACATGTTCTCATGATCTTATTTATGTTTCTTCTTTTCTGTTTCCCTCAAACAAATTAACTTTATAATGCTGGTATAGTGATCATAAATTTCATTAGTTTATGTTTGTCATGATTATATTTAGTTATCCCTCAGTTCTGAACGATAATATTACTGGATACAGCACACTTATTGGTAGTTATTTTTTTTTCAGGACTTAAAATACACCATTTAATATTCTTTGGGCTTTAGTTTTCTTCTAGAAATTTACTGTTAGTCTAATAGGGTTGCATTTAAATATAGCTGGGTACTTTTGTTTTACAGATCTGAAAATAATTTATTTTCTCTTCACCTTTGAAAATTTATCTATAGTATGCCATTATCAGGTTACTTTGTGGTTATGGATACTTTTTGTACTAAGTGCCTCCTCCTATACCTGAATTTCAATGTATTAGTCATTCTTTTGTTAGGAGTCAATATGTTATAAGGTAAATTATCTGAGAAGCCACATTTTTTAATCTTGGAGTCTTTATTAGAGCATTAGCAGTCTGCAGGCAGCCAGTTGTTATAGTGGCCTGCAGCCTGCAAATACCCTTAACACTGTCAGGAAACAGACCAGAAAGGAAAGAAAGAACAAAAAATACCAACAAAACCAATTCAGCTCCAATGGAGAGCTGATTTGGGGCTCCATGTGACCTGAGATGAGCCATGAGACAGGACACAGGACACGGACACAGAGACATCTGACATGGAATGATGGCTCCTGGGCTCATCTGAACCTAAATAGGGTCAGGTCAAGGGGTAGGGTCACAGGAAACTCCCAGTCTCAGGCACTTGACTGACAGGTTCAGTAACTTATAGAGCAAATGCCCACCCCTGTCTACAGGGATTCGGGAACACCCATAACCTGGGGGTGGAACTTCCCTTCCTGTAGGAATTCAGGCACACACATGGAGACAAGATGCCAGATCCTACAATTCACTATGTGGTCAATGATGGTGCTGGCCAGATTTGACCTCCTTAACTTCAAATATGCATCAATGATTATTTTAGATGTTGCCACTACCATGTTACAGAAGGTGTCAAGTAGTCCAGCAGCATTGGTATCCTCTGGGAGCTTGTTAGTGATTCAAATTCTGCTGGGGAAAACTATTATTTACAAAGCTGGTGGTCATCAGGGATTGTATTAAAATTCCTGTATGGTCAGGGAGGTTATCTTGCATTCTTGATTCCTAACATTTCAAAGAATTCATTCATTTCTTCTAGGTACTTAACTTTAATATTTTTGTTTCTTAATTATTTTCATGTCTAAGAGGAATATATGTTTAAACAAAAACATATTTACTTCTTCTGAGAAGTCTTTATTTAGCAATTCTGTCCATTAATTAAATCAGTTGTTGACTCTTTGAGGGTTTAGTTTCTTAAGCTTTCTGTATTCTAGGTACTGAGCCTCTCTCTGATGGATAGCTGGCAAAGAACTCTCATTCTTAGGCTTTTTTTTTTTTTTTTTTTTTTTTTTTAAAGCTGGTTATCTGTGTCCTTTGCCATGAACATTTTTTTTTTTTTTAGTTTGATGCAATCCTATTTATCCATTCTTTTGATCTGCTATATTTCTGGATCTTTGTTCAGAAAGTTCCTGCCTGTGCTGAGGAACAGACATGAAATTCTTAGCATTTCTGGCCATAAAGGAAATTCAAACCTAGTAATACTGCTATTGTATCTCACTACAGTTAGCATGGCTACAATCAAGAACAAAATCAACAACAAATGCTGGTGCAATTGTGGGCAGAAGGAACTCAAATACACTGTTGATGAGAATGTAAAGTAGCACAACCACTCTGGAAAGCAGCATGGAGGTTCCTCATGAACTAAACATAAAGTTACCCTATGAACCAGCAATTCCACTCTTGGGAATTTATCCAAGAGATTACAAACTGGGATACAATAAGGACACCAGTACAACCATTTTCATTGTTATGTTATTCACCATAACCAAGATATAGAATCAGACCAGATGCCCCTCAATGAACAACCGGGTCAAGAAAATGTAATAAACATAATGGAAAGCAAGTTGAGGTAAAAATATACAAAAATTACTCAGCAGCGTCAGAAAGCTACATGTGTTTGGAAAATAAGTATAATGAATGGTTAGAGAAGGGATTTGACGTACCATGTTCTTTTTGGGCACAAAATATATAGACTTTTCATAGCTCTGTGTCCCCACATGTGACATGCAAAACATGTAATGAATACTTTTTGTCTATTAAATGCATACTATAGAGACTTTTTCACTATTGAGAAGGGATAACATCTAAATTTCTGAAGAATTCATGAGTATGGTATAATATTCAATGTGATTATTGTAGGTTGAAGTCACAGTTAAGTGTGGAGTGGTAAAATAACAAAACACTAAAAGGATTTATTAGTAGAATAATGTCTATTTGAGCCTACTGAATCAGGAATTCTCAAATATTTTATAATAACAATCTAGACAGCTTTACATTTTATTTTAGATTTTTTTCAGTTGAGGAGTAATAATTATATGTCTATTTGAGTATGTAATGATATTCAATATAAGAAGATATTGTATAAGAGTCGAGTCAGGTTATGTAGTTGACTATAAGCTCATACATTAATTATTTCTTTGTGCAGTTACAAGTTATTATTCTTAGTCATTCTAGTCAAGACATTTGGGATATGGTCAATATATTTATCTTTAATGTGCGCTCTAGGTTGCTTTGAAGTGATAGTCCACACTTGACAATTCTAACTAGAGAAATCATTGAAAGTGTATCCAAGATGGACCTCAATGTTTACTAGTTCTGCTTTAGGGAGATCATTTTTAGAAATTATATTGAACCTTGAATGTCTTAAAATCAGGAGCATTAATGATAAGACATTGCTTTAAACTATCCATAAACCTTGAGGCTTAGTATATAAAGATGATGGACTCCTAGATTATAGGTAAACAAATCCAGAATCTTAGAAGAAAGGAATTAGACATTTAATTAAACCTTTAAACTGTAAAGATGACCATAGCATGCAATTGGATTCAACTTGTGATTCCCATCCCAATATACAAACCATGCATAGTGTTTTAAAGAAGTTGCTTGTAATCATCTCATTAAAAAATCAGAAATTTGGTATTCCCTTTCAATTTCCTAGTTCTAATACCAGTATACACTGTTTCCAATATTCTCAGATAAGATATAGAGATAGTGTAGGTACAACCACAGGAAGGTGATACAAGAAGATCATCAATAATAGAAGCTACAGTTACACATGGCACGTTGAAAGTAGTTACAACTGTGATATAACAATTGTTTCCATAACATGGAGTTCATTTCACTTAGCATCATCTTATGTGTTCATAAGGGTATAATCGAGAGACACAGGAAAAAAAAAGACAAACAACTACAAAAGCAATACTTGCAAAACTGTTTTGTGTAAATGAACTGAACAACTCATGGGGGGGAAGGGAAAGGAGGAGGGGGAGGGGGAATGAGGGACGAGGTAACTAACAATACAAGAAATGTATCCAATGCCTAATGTATGAAACTGTAACCTCTCTGTAATTGAGTTTGATAATAAAAACTTAAAATAAAAAAACAAAAAACATTAATACAGTAAAAAAAATCAGAAATTTCAGAAAATCAGAAATTACTTAAATGTGTAGTTACCAAAGAAATGAATCAACCAGACCAAATAAGTTGGGCTGGTTGTGAATCAATATGAAGTAAGATACTTTTAGGTATTTTTGTAAATATTTTCTAAAGTCTTTCTGGCTTCATAAGATAGCAAGGTGTAGCTCTGTTTCTAATTATTCATTTCTTTATTTTATTCATTTGTTTTGTTTGAGGTGCCCCTTAATTATCCCATGAACCCATAGGGAAACCCTGCCATGTCATGTTTTGTATCTCAACCTCCTGCATTCACTCTTTCTTCCAAGCCATCTGCACTGTCTTCAACATTGAAATTTCCTGAGGTCTTGGTTTACTGTAATAAACCTTATCAAAATTTACTGTCTTCTGGTCAAAAAGCCAATCAAGGGAAAATTATTGTTATTTTCTTTTACCAGGCTTTATAAAGATTAATAACATCATTAACCATGGAGATGTGAAATTATAATTATAATAAGATTGAAATAAATCCATTCATTTTAATAGTTTAAAAATTTGCCATACAAATGGTTGGTAAGGATGTGGAACCACTGAACTGTCATTTGCTGCATGTGAGAATGTAATATTGTATCACCAATAGAAATAAGTTTGGCATTTTCATAAAAAATTAAACGTACCTATGATAAAATGAAGCTGTGGCATACCTGAGTATTCCATCCAGAAAAAATGAAAGCTCTAGAAAAATCTATAGTCATGTGCATAGCAGCTTTACTTGTAGTTATCAGTATCAGGACTCACAACTCCCACAGGCAAATGGATAAATGAGTTTTATTACCAATGAGATGGAAAACAAGGCACACAATAAGAAGTAATTTACCCATTAAGAGAATAGTACAAATGTATCCCCAACAATGAGGTTGGGTAGAAGAAACCTAACTTGAAAAGAATACTGTGTATTCCATTCAGGTAACATTACAGAAATTGGAAGGATCTGTAAGGACATAAAACACATATATCATTCCTTAGGATGGTGAGAGATATAGCAAGCAAGCATTTTAATGTAGTTTTAGGAAGCTTTTGTAATGATGATATGTTTATTATTTTATGGAGTAATGGCTCAACTTTGCATAATCCTCAGAAACGATGACATATTTTATACACATCAAAGCTCATCACATTGTATCTTAAACATATTCACTTTACTATATACCACACTTCAGTAAAACTTTCAAAATGTGAATGTCACCTCAAATGAATTATCATTGTATACTGCATAGCACTATGTGCTATGTGCTTTCTGTCCATATGATCTGATTATTTTCTTATGAGCAAAAACCTAGCTTTATTTCACAAGAATATAGTGCAAGTTAAAAATCAATAGGTGATATAGTTTTATTTTTCAGAGCAAATTCCAGGTTCTTTTCAAACTAGCAAATTTATGTAGAATTTGTCCTCAATCAAAAATACATTCTCCCCTGCTCTAGCAGCACTAGTGTGGGGTTGTACACTCAGTGATTCAGGCAGTTTCCAGCCAGGGAACAAATATTTGTGCAGGATTTTTCCCTATAAGCAAGTGTAAGAACCTCAGCATTCCTCCATTCCACCCAAATTATGCCCTAAGTATTTGGGCTCCTATAGCCATTCATAGACAGCTTGAATTTCTCATTTAACATCCATATTTGTTCAGTGACTTTTATTTATTATGATGCTTATGATAATCATTGTTATTATATTCAGTAAGTGCTTCTGAGGATCTTCTCAGATCATTACAAATATTGTTACCCTCAATCTACTCCTCACGACTTCAATTTCTTACAGAAGCTTTAAGTATTCTGGACTCCAGAAAGCAGTTTTATTCCATTTTTTTTGTTAGCACATGTTAATTGTGCAAAGAGATGTTATTGTGATATTTCTATGTATACATATAATACACTCCAATCAAATATAGACCCAGCACCACTCCCCCTGATTCCCTCTTCCCCCTTCCTGAAACACTTTCTGATTTGTTTTCATGAAGTCTATAGATTACTTCAATCATATTTCCCCCATATCTTTTCTTTTTTTCCTTTCTACTCCCACTGACACCAGTCTTCTACATGTAGATAGTCTTATTATAAAGATAATTAATAGAAGAGTTTGACCATTTTATTAATTTTAAGGGCAAACCATTACAATTAGTTTAACTACAAAAATCTTAAGCCTGTTCAGAAAGGATCAAGCCCAAAAGACAAAACAGTTGCCCAAACAAAAAAACAAACAAAAGCACCAAATAGTTGCCCAGAGCTCCAAATCCTTATGAGGTCCTTGCATGTTAAAGAGGATCTTTAACTTTTAGGGAGTTGAAGCACAAATTCCTGTGATGAATGGATTTGGGTTGCTTGATAAAGTAAGAAGAAATAGTTTATAAAACAAAGCCACAATGACCCTCCAATACTTAGGAATTTCTATGATATATATGCTAATGCTCAAACATAAACTCTTTGTATACACATTCTTGTCTATGTTTTTTGTAAAGACAACACTTTACAATTGATGAAATTAAAAACATTTCATTTCCAGATGCCATGTGTTATGCTAATGTTTATAAATATTACAAAGTTTTAGATATCCATTGGTTAAGACAAGGAATGGATAGATGAACAAATAAGGATAGGTTTATCCTCAGAGTCAAAGACTTGCTAAAAGAAAAGAATTTGTTGAGAAGAACTTGGAGAAAGTCTTGTTCTTCAGAGGAAATTATGGATTTTCAATTTTCAGCTGTTTGAAATCTTCAAAATATATTTCCTATGCTTGTTGCTCTTTATTCTAATTCTTCCCTCCCTCGGACTGTCCACCCTGCCTTATGAAACCATGCTTTCTCAGAGGGTAACGAGTGGGTCTAAGGGAACACACATAGATTTCTTGGATTTAAGCCTTCATACTGGCCAAAGATTTCAAATAATCCTGTGCAGCGGATGCCACTTGACCCATACACACAGTGCACCTTCTGTCTCTCAGCCTATTCATAACATTGGTGTCACTCCCAAGCAGACCACGTTGATAGAAGCAGTGATTTGTAACTTCTGAGAGCATTTTCAAAGCATCTGCCTTACATTGTATGTTGGCAGAGTACCATATGACTTTCAATCTGTACCCTAAGAGAGGAGGGAAAAGCTAGGATTCCAGTTGACTGAGTTTTGTCTTTAGAAATTAAATTTACATTTGTCAATGAGATGAGTTTGTGAAAAACATGGAAGTAAGAATTTATGGGGAAGCTTTGATCCTAGAGAGATCTTCGTGATCAGGTTGGTGTTTGACAACTACTCACTTTGTTGCTAAGACTATTGGAAAGCATTCTATCTGAAATAACTAAAACTCACTGCCATTTCTTCTTTTTGTATTTGCATCTATTCAGCTCTCTCCAACCTTTCCAATCTTTAGAATTAAGTTCTTCACCATTCTATCAGTGTATTCAGACTTTGCCTGTCACAGGTATTCCAAAGGTAGTTGAGCCTGTTGTATTTAAAAGCAAGTAGAATGGTAAATTAATTTTCATATGATGTGGGCCATTAAAGGGAAGCAACAGATAGTAAAGTTCTTTACTCTGAAGGTATCCTTTTTTTTCTTAAGGGATAATTCCTTAATTCAATATGAATGGAGATTGGCATAGTTTACTTGTTTGGCACAGTTTACTTCAGAAGTACTTGTGAAGGAATTGACGGTTTCAGAAATTGATATTTCAAAGTACTGGCATTTCAAAGTACCTATCAGAACAAATCATTCAGTCTGTTGGGGAGATTCCTTGAAGAATGAAAATAACCAAAGAGTTGGAATAAAAGATTGAAAAATGGCTCTGATAAAGCCATAGCTGCCACACTACTAAAGTAGCACAAGAAACCAACCAAAAACGTAAGCATTAGCATTTGAGAACTTACATTGTTATGCTGAGGAAATCAGCCAGGCAAAGTTCACATAAAGTACAGTTTCTTTCTTATGAAATTCCAGGTAATTCAAGATTAATGTAGAGTGATGAAATCACAAATGGATACTGTGATTCTGGACAGAAGTGGGTAGTAGTGGTTTCAGGGAAATGACTAGAAAAAGACAATGGAAACAGTTCACTATGGTGTTCTCTATAATTTTTTAATGCATTCATTTTAAGTGCTTTTGTATGTAAGGTATGCCTAATTAAGTGTAAATAGAAACAAGAAAATTGATTGCAATTTTTAAAATAATATTAGATAGTTACAACTTTCTTTTCACCAAGGTATCATTGGATTTTGGAGTTTTTAAACTTTGTACCAATTTTAGGATTCAAAGTTTTCAAAGGAATATAAGTTATTAGAACAAAAGTCTGCAATTTAATTATTTGACCCAAAGAAGTAATTACGTTTAAAAATAACATACACAATTATTATAGCCTTACAACAGAAACTTTTCAAGTTGAATTTCTGTTCTCTGTGTATTCTATCCCTGTCATCACAATACACTAGAATTTTATTTCCCTCCATGAGATTTCAAGGTTCATCATAACTGATGCTTCTTGAAAGGCCACTTTGAGCTTTAAAAGTTCTCAGATTTCCTACTTCTTTTCTATCACAACCTCGATTACATAATATAATACGTCATCTATTTTTGTATTGGTAACGCTTCAAGCAATGCAGAATACCTCATAGCAAATGTAAGATGCTTAGAAATAAACACATAGCAAACTGATTAGATAAACACGTCTAGCAAGGTTCACTTGTATAATGTGTTCCCTATATAAGTCTATCACTTTTGGGCAAGAGATTTGTAGAGAAAGATAAATGTTAGTATTCTTTTTCACAGGAAATTATTTGCCCCTCAGAGTTAAGAAACCTACTGAAAAGGAAGGGGAAAAATCATGTCATTAAAGTTAATGTAAATACATGCTCTGGAGGAAATGACAAAATAAATAGAATTAATGTAATATAATTCCTGTTGCAAGAGCTTATTATTGACACCTACAATCCACCTCCTTATTTTGAGAAAACCAAGCCAACCCTTTGAAGCAAATGCTTGAAAGCTTCTTTTACTTGCTGGTTCCTTAGGCTGTAGATGAAAGGGTTTAGTAAAGGGGCCACAGAGGTATAGAGCAGAGCTACGCCTTTATTGAAAGTAACCATATCCTTTTCCGATGGCTGTGTGTACATAAAGAAGCAGCTCCCGTAAGTAATAGAGACAACAACCATATGTGAGAAACAGGTAGAGAAGGCTTTGAATCTTTGATGTGCTGATGGAAATTTTAGGACAGTTTTGATGATGAAGGTGTAGGAGAGGACCACTAAAAAAAGTGTGATAACAAGTGTCATCACAGATAAGACAAAAGCCAACATTTCTATGAAATGTGTATCTGTGCAAGAGATCTGAAGGACAGGGGAAGTGTCACAGAGGAAATGATCAATCTTTCTGTTTGCACAGAAATCCAGTTGGAGTCCTAAGAGCAAAGGGGGAAAGATGGTTAAGAATCCAATTACCCAGGAGCTGAGCACCAACTGGTGGCACACCTTGCTGTTCATGATGACAGGGTAGTGCAGGGGTTTGCAGATGGCCACATAGCGGTCATAGGACATGGCAGCCAGGAGGTAAAACTCTGTAATTCCTAGTAGAAAAAAGAAGAATAATTGAGAAACACAACCATTGTAGGGTATTGTCTTGTCTCCTGTGAGAATGCTGGTCAAGAAGCGTGGGATGCCAACTGTGGTGAATGATATTTCTAAGAAGGAGAAATTTCGAAGGAAGAAGTACATGGGAGTCTTGAGGTGGGGGTCCAGCAGTGTGAGCAGGATGATGACAAAGTTCCCCATCAGGCTCAAGATGTAATTGACAAAGAGAAACAGGAAAACCACAATTTGTAGCTGAGGGTCATCTGTCAGTCCCAACAAGATGAACACGATCTCCTCTGATTTGTTCTTCATTTCTCTTCTGTCCTATCAAGTCTACAGAAAGTAAAAATGATTTTCAGATGTGAGGAAAGACATTTCTTCTCTTTCATCCATACAGTGTATCACATTCTGAAATTGACCAGTGCATACATATTTTCTCAAATCACCTTAGAGTTCTGGGTGAGGAACACATGTTGTATTTCATCTGTATGTTTATATGAACATGGAGCTTCTTCATTTGTTCACAATTGTGTAATTCCTATCAATTTCTAGGAGGCATAGAAGACCTCTGAAATGTAGATCCTTAATTTGATTTATGTTAATGTGTGACTCATCTTTCTAATATCTAATCCTTGTAGGTATTAAAATAGTTGATATTTTTAATTTTTGTTTTTCTCTGATATTTTAGTAAAAAATTAAATATTCTTATTAACAAGATTAAAAGCCTATATATGTAATGAATATTGATTTATGTGAATAATTAGAAGACCCATAAACTTGGAAAACATGTACATTTCCTCATGCTTTGCAAATGCTATAGAAGCATATAATTTCTTAGTTAATTTTTGAAGTTATGGAGTAAAAAGCAAATAACACATGGAAAATAATCTATATATGGGATTTTGTGGGGTTTAACAAACAACAAACCCAAAGCTAGCCCATGCCAGTAATCAGAATTTATTCTCTTGTACTGTTTAATTCAATGAATCCTTAGGACATACTTGATTCTTGATCATCAAGTCTTCTAATTATTCACATAAAATCAATATTCATTACATATATAGGCTTCTAATCTTGCTAACAAGTTTTCAGGGAATTTTTAAATTATGTAGTTACTTGCTTTTCTTGGAAGATTACCAAGACTTCATCTTTAATTGTAGTCATCCCAGATGTCATTTTTTCCCCTCACACAATTTCATTGTGGGAAGTATGGAAATGTTGATACAGATAGCAAGATAAGTATTTTCCATCTGATTATAGTTTTGAAAATAGATGTGTTCTTATCAACATGAAATGGATAGTGAAGTGTTATCAAAACAGAGAAATGTACACATGGGTTTGGGATATGTGGACATGAGAAAGAGTGAAGAGAAAGGAAAAGTCTTCAGAGCATAAAGAAAAATACATGTGTATATTAAATGAATGAGTTTAAGAAAGAGAGAAATATTGAATTATTGGAGATAATTTTGTAAATATCTAAGTAAAAAAGTAAAGAGGGGAAAAATTCTCAAAACAGAATGTGCTTCTATGACTAATGATGCACTTCATTTATTTGTTAAGTACCTCATATGGGCATGAGTCCACATAAGTCAGGTTGATCTGGAGATAAAAGAATTTGAGGGTTTGTGATAAGTTTTAAACTCAATGGACAGTGGGACTGCAAGTGAGACAAATTGTGAAAAGTGAAGATAGCCCTATCAGAACATTGATGTTGACATATCCCACAAACAAGAATTGAATCAATAACCTAATCCTGTATTTACTCACAATTACTGATGTTAAAACCCTTATTTTCAAGTTGTGTACATGTTGTATAGGGAAAAGTGCAATGTAAAAAAACCGAAAAAATGGCTTACATTCATAGTGATGGATCACCTTAAGAAAATCTAACTTCTCAGGACAAATGGGAGAGAATGATGGAAAGGCTGGCACTGATCAAGGTGCATCATACTCTTAACCGGACTTGTTGAATTGAAACAACTTCTTCATAAAAAAATAATAACAAAAGAAAAGGCATTGATAACTCATGTTTGTAATCTTAGCTTCTAAGTTATGAATGAGGCCTGGGGATTGTGAGTTGAAGTTAGTCCAGGTACTAAAGTACTTGAAACTGAACCTGTAATTAACCTGAAAATTAACTGAGCTGAAGGTATGGCTCAAAGTGTAGAGTGCCAGCAAAGCAAGCAAGCTGAGCAAGATTGTGAGACTCTGAGTTCAAGCCTCAGTACTGGCCAAAGCAAAACAAAACAGACACACAAACAACATAAATAGACTAGCTTCAGAAATCAAGATTTAAAAAATTTTAAAGCAAATATTTTCATCATCACAATAAAATAATATCATTTTGCAATGGAAAAAATTCAAGGTCTTGTTTTCTGTACTGAAAAATATTAACTAAGTTGTTTCCAATATCTAATGAATAAATTACTTTTTAGAAAATAGAACTCAAAACATTAAATATATAATGACCAAAAGTTATTGATAAAGTAAAGTTCTCTCCAGTGTTAACCACAAGAATTTAGAGGAGAAACCAAGCATTTAGCTCTTTTGAGATAACCTAAACAGAGCTGGGACAAGATAGTATATTCAGATGAAGCAGTATATGATAAAGAAACAGAGTGACTTTAGCAAGATTTGGTGAGATACCATGTTTAGAATTTACCAGTCTCATCACTGCTGATAAAACCTAAATAATTAAAAAAATCCTTGAGTATTGAAAAATAGCCCAGAGTTCTTTAACACATTCAGATAATTGAGAGAATAAAAATGTGCTAATTTGTATGAACCACATCAGTGACAACATTGTTATAGAATATTTAATGATATGGTATCTACCTAGAATTTCCTCATATCAAACATGTGGTTTGTATTGACTTAGTAATCACACACAGCCTGCATGCCTACCACATACACATTCACATTATGAGCTCAGGTGAGCACAGACCAATACACACAGCACATTTAATTTTCTTCGATATTATGGGCATCATAAAAATGAAAAGACTTTTCAGTTTAAATTCATGATTTAAATTTTCTTATTTGGTAGAAAAATTTGAAGTATGCAATTGTTATATGTGCAGTCTTTCACCATTATCTCTATAGGTCAAACTGTAAAAAGTACTGAAAAACACTAACCCTTTAGCAGGCTAGGAGCTTTCTTTAATAAACTCCATACACATATTTAGGGGATCCTTCTGTATTTCAATACTTAACTCATCCAGCTGAAGACAAGGGAGCACTGCTAATCCATTCTTTTTCCCCCTAAAACTACATTCTACATTAAAGGAATATGAGTGATCTACATACTGTCTTTTCTGATTAATTGATTCCATCTTGTTACAAAGCCTATCAGTTACTCTCTTTTCTACATTGTACTACAATTCATTGTAAATCTTGCTAAATTTGCCATACAGTGCAGCACCTCTGGACACAATAGAGCATGTATGCCTCTGCATCTTGCTGGAAAGCATCTAATAAGAACAAAGAATCCTCGCGGTAACACTCTTAGAACATAATTTCCTAAGGGATTACCAAATTGTATACTACAGAAGTGGTTTCTATACCAATACCAACACACACACATACACGCACAAACACAATTTCTACTTCTTTTAACTATATCCTTCTGGAGTACCCAGTATAGCTTGATATGATATTAGATTGCTCACTACACATTATCTATCTTTTGAAATCACAGTTTCATAGTTGAGAGTTTAAAAACCCAGCAATACAAGATGGAAATGGCTAGACTGGTATGGACCAATGAGTCTATGTTAATATGTCATAGTACAAAGACCTCGGTTCTTTCCTTTTGCTTATTTGCTTCACAAAATATCCTGTCAAACACACACATAAATTCACGGAGACACTTCAGATTTGTTTACAGCTGCATAATTCTTATTTTTTGAGTATAATACAATTTATGAAATCACCCTTTCATATGTTAGCTCATTGTTGAGCTATGATAGTTCAGTTCTTGGGTTTTCAGGAATTTTTAGTCATGAAATTATTTTGAATTTTGTTGAAGGCTTTGTGTGTATGTATACTGATATGTTCCTGTGATTTTTGTCTGTTCCTGCTTCTGTGTTCTGTAACACTTAATGATTTGTGTATGTTGAACCATCAGTGAAATGAGACCAACTTGATGATTATGTATGCTGTGTGTGTGTGTGTGTGTGTGTGTGTGTGTGTGTGTGTGTGTGTACTGTGGTTTTAACTCAGGACCATGAAATTGTTTCTCAGATTTTTTTTTAAACAAGGCTGTTTCTGTACTCCATGAGCCACATCTCCACTACTATCTTTTTAGTGGTTAATTAGAAATAAGAGCCACATAGCATTTTCTGTCTGGGCTGGCTTTGCGTTGCAATTCTCAGATCTCAGCCTCCTCAGTAGCTGGGATTAAAGTTGTGAGCCACCATAATCTGAAGGTGTATGGCATTTTAAAGTATTGCTGAATTAAGTTCACAAGAATTTTATAGAGGGTTTTTGAAACTGGGTGATAGTTTTCTATGTTTGTATCTAATATTGGTAGAATATATTCAGTATAATACTGGATTTGTTTGTGTCCATATCTAGTATTGGTAGAATATATTCAGTATAATACTGGGTTTGGAAGTGTTCCTCCCCTATTTATTTTGTGTGAATATTTAAGAAGCTTTCATGTTAGTTTTCTGAAGGTTTGACAAAATCAGCCATTAATCCATCTGCTCATTAGCTTTGTTTTTTTTGTTGAGGGACTTTTTATTATTTCTCCAATCTTATTGGTGCATTTTACATTAGTTATATTCTCCTGGTTTAATCAGGGTAGCTCATTATGTGTCTAAAATTTCTAACTGTCTTTCAGATTTTTAAATGTATTAGAATATGATCTTTTAAAAATATTATTCTTGGGCTGGGGATATAGCCTAGTGGCAAGAGTGCCTGCCTCATATACACGAGGCCCTAGGTTCGATTCCCCAGCACCACATATACAGAAATTGGCCAGAAGCGGCGCTGTGGCTCAAGTGGCAGAGTGCTAGCCTTGAGCGGGAAGAAGCCAGGGACAGTGCTCAGGCCCTGAGTCCAAGGCCCAGGACTGGCCAAAAAAAAAAAAAAAAAAAAAAAAAAAAATTATTCTTGATTTTAGTGGTCTGTTTTAGTAGCCCATATCTATCTTTAATTTTATGGGTGTGTCTTGACTCTTTTAATTAGATATCTTCATTAAGGATTTGCATATTTTTCTTATCCTTTCTAAGAACCAACACTTTTTAATTGACCACTTATATTGTTCTTTGAGTTTGCATTTCAATAATTCAAGTTCTGATATATATTATTTCTTTCCCTCTCATTTTGAGATTGACCAGTTCTTGTTTTCCTAAGACATTTATAAGTATCTAGGGTATTTACTTAGTACTTATCTAAATATTTAATTTAAGTCATTATAATGATAAACTTTCCCCTTAGAATCACTTTCACTGTTTCAAACATGGCTCACTGTGTTGTATTTTCACTTTTATTTGATTCCAGAAAATCACAACTCTAATAACATTAGAACATGAAGAAGGAAAGATAATATTAAGTAGACCAAAAATATATGAGTTAATAAGAAGAATGAGAAAAAAATTAAGAAGATAATGATAGTAATAAAAATAAAAACTAAAATCAAAATGAAGCTACATACACTTGACTAGTAACTTTGAGTATGACAAGTATGTTTTATAAGTAAAGGCCTAATCTATAAAAGAAATAATTGATGAGAAGATGGCCTTTGAAAGTAAGACTGTGCTATGCAACAACAGTATTTAGATAATAAGATATGGTGGGCACTGGTGGCTCACGACTGTAAACCTAGCTAACTATGAGTCTGAGATCTGAGGATCACACTTCACAGCCAGTTTGGGCAGGAAAGTCCATGACTCTTATTTCTAATTAGCCACCAGAAAACCGGAAATGGTGCTGTGGCTCTAAGTAGTAGAGCACTAGCCTTGAGCAAAAGAGATCAGGGACAAGAGTAATGACTTTTACTATCCATTGGGTTTACTTGTAGACTTATAGACACATTCTAATTATTACAAATGAGGAAAATCAAGTAACTTACGCTTCTTTGGGTATGGTTTACATCACTAAGTATAATATTTTTTGCAAGTCTTTCCATTTCCTCACAAATGGGGTAATGTCATTCCTTCTGATGGAAGCATAGAATTCAATTCTGTATACATGCCACACTCTAAACATTCACGTAGTGAGACCAAAGGAGGACATTCTTAGGATAACAAGGGCTCAATAGCTATGTGCACATGACCATGTAAAATGTTGCTTATCCAGTTGAACTCCAAGAAATAGAAATAATGATTTTTATTGTACTGTTTGTGGCTCTTCTTTTTCTTTACTCTTTTTTTTTTGTTTTGGTTATTCCCTTTTGTTGCTGTAATTTATTTTGTACCCTTTGTCAAGTATGTAAGTCTATTTGGTTTGGGGAAGGGAAAGGGAAGCACAGAAATGATGGGACAAACGGTGAACAATTCAGTAGTAATATTCACTAGATATTACGTTGGAAATGAAATATACAACTTCTGGAATAAGGGGAGATAGGAAGGGAAAAACTGGGAGAGAACAAGGGAGGAGGTCACACTGTCCAAAAGGAAATATACTTATTATCTGACTTATGTAACTATAACCTCTCTGTACATCACCTTTACAATATATATATATATATATATATATATATATATATATATATATATATATATATATATATATATATAGAGCTCAGGGCTGGGAATATGGCCTAGTAGCAAGAGTACTTGCCTCGGATACATGAAGCCCTAGGTTTAATTCCTCAGCACCACATACATAGAAAAGGCCAGAAGTGGCGCTGTGGCTCATGTTGGCAGAGTGCTAGCCTTGAGCAAAACAAAGCCAAGGACAGTGCTCAGGCCCTGAGTTCAAGTCTCAGGACTGGCAAGCAAAAAGGGCTCAAAGGCAGTGGCTAGTCCCTGAGTTTAAATCCCATATCTGACAAAAAATAATAATAATCAGATAAGCATTAACTTAGAACAAAATAGCTAAACTTTGCAGCCAGCATGGTCCCCCAAAGGGAGTAAGTGGAAATGGACCCTTCTTTCATGAGCATTTTTGCCATCTAGGAAAATTTCTCAAGTCCTTTTGCCTAGAAAATGTCAGTTGAAGAGTGGAATGCTAAAGACATAGAGGGAAATCTTTTTCCTACTAATCCTTGTTTGGCATGTAGTTTATGTCTAATATACATTGGGGAAGGAGAGGAAGATTAGTACTTAAGTGTATTTATTTTTCACACTGAATTAAGGAAGGCAAACTTGTTTTGAGAATAGAACAGTAACCATGCTGATAATCAAATTAGTATGGGAAACCAACTGTGAGGAAAGGCAGTTACGGGGGAGAACACATGTTATTACACTGAGCAAAGAGGCCAAGTTCCCACTAGATGTTTCTGGAAAATATAACACTATCTACAGCGACTGAAAGATCACCAGCAGATATTTACATTCAAGATATACTTAGGCTTGTGCAGGGAGTGACTTCACTATGATGGTTTCTATAGCTGCATAGATATGGGTGTTTGTCTATGCATTGGCTGGAAATGATAGTATGCTTTGATTGTAAGAAAAGTGTAATTAACTTCATGACAATTGAGATTAACAAACTAGTTTATTTAATATAAGTAATTGGAACTGAAGTCTAGACTTCTATTATTTTTCAATTACTTTTACAACAAATTATATTTACAAATAAAGTAAATATTGAAACTCTACTGGAAAAATTTCCTATTAGATTTTCAGTTCTTTTGCATATAAACAACTCATCACAGTACTTGAGAATCTTTATATAAATATATTTTACTATCTTTACGTAGTTGTACAAAGGAGTTGCCATTCAATGAAGCAGTTTCTGAATTCAATGCATCTTAATCAATATCACCCCTTTCCTCATTCTCCTCCCTCCCTCCCAATCCCATCCTTTCTCTTAATTTTCTTACTTTGTAGGATATGCATTGCATTTATGACTGCATCCTCCCCCTTCCTTGCTTCAATCACCTTATCCTTTCTCCTATTTAAATGTTTATCACAAATGATCCTTCCTCTTGAAAATATACTTTGACCTTTAAGACAATTCAAATTTTCTGCTTTTTTTCTGTCACAATTTTAGTTGTATTCTGCAATGGTTATGATATATTCTATTAAAATGTTATCAGTACGAATTCTTAAGAGCAAATATGGAATGCTTAGCTACAAAAATAGGTGTCAATTGAACTAAGTATATCTACCAAATTTCATTCATATAGACCATATTGGATGTAAAATAATTGTTATGAGAAAAGAGGTATGTGGGGCACTGGCTTGCAGCTTTAAGAGGCGGTTCTAGCCGGCCCACCTCTTCTCTAGCCCTGGGGCAGTGTGGCTGTTATCCCCAGAAAGGCGGCTCTAACCAGCCCCGCCTCCTGCCTCAGATCTCCTGTGAGTCAAGATGGCCACGGGTGATGAACCCAGAGGTGGTCCTGTGGGCCGTGATGTAACCAGGTGGCTGGTGCCTTAGAGGGTTTCATGGGGAAGCTGGACTGCCATTATGGCACTTCAAGATGGATAGCTTCATTTTTGAGGCTACACTGTACTCCCCCCATACTTTTCTCTACCAGACCTCTTATTAAAGCTTTAAATGTTTTTACCGATGGAGGAAAGGCAGGGTCTGCCGCAGTGGTATACTCCACCTCCTCCCCTGTTAATAGGAAAGAAGACACCCACTACTTTGAGCCAGTTACAGGGTCTGCACAGTTTAAGGAACTGTATGCAGTTGCCCTGGCACTAAGCCATGTTCAGCAGCCAATGAACCTGTTTACTGACAGTTTGTATGTAGTTAATTTGTTACCAACCCTAGTGTCCTCATATATTAAATTAGATAGAAATTCAATTACTCCTCTGATGATCCAAGTCAGGTGTTTACTAAAGGAATGGGCTGAGCCTATTTTCTTGTAGCACCAAGGACTACCTGGATACCTGGCACAAGGTAACCAAATGGCTGATCATCTGGCCACTAAAGGGACTATTATAGCTACAGCCACTACACAACCTCAAAATTTTCAAATGGCTCAAGGACTCTATGAGCATACACATTTGAATTGGAGAGGGTTATGTTGGGGTCCATCTTTCTCCCCTGGATGGAAGGGGCTTGAGGCACCTCCCCCAGCTGGGGAATGCGGCCCTTCCATCCTCTCTACATTGGAATCCGGAGAAACCGGTTGGGCAAATAGACCCCCCGACTTAGCTGGCAGCCAGCCCGGCGCCTACCAGCCCCGCCCTGGTTCGGCATGCTCAGAGTGACGCAGCCCCTTGGGGCTCAGGTGACAGCCTCTTGGCCTATCGGAATCCTGGCCAACCCCCTTCCTTCAGAATCATCTCCCCTTGACCTTCCCTCAATAAAGTTAGTTCACTCTCAGAAGCCTACTCCATGGTCCATGTACGCTAGCTCCCAGGGAAGGATAGCGGTCACATTACCACGTAGGTCGCGCGCACGCCAGGCCGGAGTGACCCCTACGTCTCACTCTAACTTACCTGTAGATCGAGGGTTAGGGGAGAGGACGATACGGAGGGTAATAAGAGAGAAAGAAATAGGCATCTGAGCCGGGTCAGAGAAACAACCCCAACAGGGTTACATCAAAGACTCCCCTTAGTTCCTATAAAGGACTTGAGAAAGATCATAAGGACAGGCAGATCATGTATGCCATTTCTGCAGGTCCCTCCTCTGCAATCTCCTGGAGTTAACCCCAGTGGCCTTAAGCCTAATGTCATCTGGCAAACTGATGTAACCCACTATGCTCCCTTTGGAAAATTAAAATACATATTTATGCCCATAGACACCCATTCACATGCCTGCTGGGCAACAGCTCATTCAGGTGAGAGGACCTGGCATGGTGGAAGCAATTTTCTACAATGTTTTGCTATCCTGGGGCTCCCCCTACAGGTAAAGATAGGTAATGGACCTTGCTTTATTAGCAAACCATTGCAGACATTTTTCCAAATATGGAATATTAACCATACCACTGGAATACCATATAACCCAAGGGGTCAAGCCATAATCGAGAGGCATAATAAGACCCTAAAGGACCAACGATTAAAACAAAATGGGGGGGGGGGGGAGCAGCCCCCATGACCAGTTAAGGACTGCTATGTTTACATCAAATATTTTAAATCTCTCCAAAGACCAACCTCTGTTGGCTTTTCAGAGGCATTGGTCAAATCAGACACCTTATTTAAAGGTGGAAGTCCGATGGAAGGACCCCCTTACTGGAGCATGGCTAGGTTCTGACCCACTTACCAGCATGGGAAGGGGCTTTGCATGTGTCTTCCCGATTGGGGAACCAAGCCCAATTTGGATACCAGCTAGAGACTTAAAATATTGTTCATCAAAATAACCACCCCAGCACTCACTCTTGAGGAATGTCTTCTCCTCGTTCTCTCTAGGAAAAAATAAAGACCATGGTGGATTTCTTCCTGCTCCTCCCTGGAAATACAGGAAGCCTGCCCGTGTGCATCAGTGGTGGATGGCAATGGAGACAGCCAGCCTCCCTTCCTCCCAGTGCCCGGCCTTGCTTGCTTCCTGGACACTACCTTGGCATCTTTCGTGGTGCAATGTTTTACTGTGGCGATATTGCCTCCAGCTTTGCGAAAGAACTGGAATGGAGTATTGCACTGTTGTTTCCCTTTTGCCTTTCCCCTGCTGCTGAGCTTAAGGGTTCCTGTTGGAGGGAATAGGCGTTGAGGGTTTTGGCACCTTGCTTCAACGTTTATGACAAAATGTTTACTAACCACATGCATTAAGTTACTAGCACCTTGGCTGCCGTGGGCCTCCAGAGTCGCCAGAGCCTGAACCTCCTTCTACCTCACCACCAGAGAAGGAATGCTGCCTGCATTATCTTGCGTGGAGCAGAAATGGACTAAGAACTCCAATTTTCCCTGGACTGAGCCTAATGGGTGGTTTCTTCACCTACTCTGCCTTGTGGGAGAGGCCCCCCATTTGCCTTGTGTTTGCATTTGCCTTATGTTCACATTTGCCTTATGTTTACATTGCCTCATGCTAGGGCAAATATGTTTCCCCTAATTTTATTTATTTATTTATTTATTTATTTATTTATTTATTTATTTATTTATTTTTAATTAATTGAACATAATTTTTTTTACAAGGTGTTGTGCAAAGAGGGTGCAGTTACATAGTAGGGCAGTGTGTACATTTCTTGTGATATCTTACAACCTGTTTTTCCATCCCTTGTCTAGGTCAGGTAGACACATATGCAATATACAATGTATCAAGAACATATACAGTGTTCACAGACTTGGTCTCTACTGTCTCTCCGTCTCCCTTTGTTAACAGTCATATATCAGGGAGATCATGCCCCTTTGTTTTCTATGTTCTAGGCTTGTCTCACTCAACATTATTTGTTTGAGTTCTGACCATTTCCCTGAGAATAACAATATTTCACCATTCCTAATCGCTATGTAGTATTCCATTGTGTATAAGTACCATATTTTTTGGATCCATTCGTCTGTGGAGGGGCATCTGGGTTGTTTCCATATTTCGGCTATTGTGAATTGTGCCGCGATAAACATGGAAGTACAAATGTCTTTTTGATATCTTGGGTTTTGCTGTTTAGGATAGATGCCTAGGAGTGGTATGGCTGGGTCATAGGATAGGTCTATATTGAGCTTTTTGAGAAACCTCCATACTGTTCTCCAAAGTGGTTGTACTAATTTGCACTCCCACCAACAATGGAGAAGGGTTCCTCTTTCCCCACAGCCCCTCCAGCATTTGTTGTTTCCTGAGTTCAGAGTATAGGCCATTCTAACTGGGGTGAGGTGGTATCTCAGGGTTGTTTTTATTTGCATTTCCTTTACTAGCAGGGATGTTGAGCATTTCCTCATGTGTTTCTTTGCCATTTTTATATCTTCTCTTGTGAAGTCTCTCTTTAGCTCTTTTGCCCATTTCCTAATAGTTTTATTGGGCTTGGAGGGGCTTAGTTTTTTGAGTTCTCTGTAGATGACCGATATCAGGCCTTTGTCTGTTGCTGTGCTGGTAAATATCCTTTCCCATATCGTTGGCTGTCTTTCTATTTTGGTGGCTATGACCTTAGCTGTGCAGAAACTTTTTAATTTGTAGTAGTCCCATTTGTTGAGTCTTTCCCCTACTTGTTGTGTCCCTGGGACTCTATTCAGGAAGTTCCTTCCTGTGCCTATAAATTATAGTGTCTTTCCTACTCTGTCCTTCAGTAGTTTCAAGGATTCAGGTCTGATGTTGAGGTCCTTGATCCATTTTGAGTTGGTCTTGGTGCATGGTGATAGGCTTGGGTCTACTTTGAGTTTTCTGCATATGGCTGCCCAGTTCTCCCAGCACCAGTAATTGAAGAGGCTATGTTTATTCCATTGTATGTCTTTAGCTCCTTTGTCGAATATCAGCTGGCTGTAAGAGTGCGGTTTTATTTCTGGGTCTTCAATTCTAATCCACTGGTCTTCCGATCTGTTTTTATACCAATACCATGCTGTTTTTGTTATGATGGCCTTGTAGTAGAGCTTGAAGTCTGGTATGGTGATACCTCCTGCACTATTTTTTTTGCCTAGAATTGCTTTGGCTATTCTAGGTTTTTTGCTGTTCCATATGAATTTATGGATTGGTTTCTCTATTTCAGTGAAGAATGTGGCTGGGATTTTGATAGGTATTGCATTGAATTTGTATAACAATTTGAGCAATATAGCCATTCTCACTATATTGATTCTGCCTACCCATGAGCATGGGAGGTCTTTCCATCTCCTTGTGTCTTCTTTGATTTCCCTTATTAGATTTTTGTAGTTTTCATTGAATAGGTCTGTCACGTCCTTGGTTAAGTTGATCCCTAGGTACTTTATTCTTTCTTTGGCTATTGTAAATGGAATTGTTTCCATAATTTCATTTTCTGTTTGTCTATTGCTGGTGTACAGAAAAGCTGCTGACTTTTGTGGATTGATTTTGTATCCTGCTACTTTGCCAAATTGGTTTATTAGGTGTAGGAGTTTGGGTACTGAGTTTTTTGGGTCCTTCAGATATAAGATCATGTCGTCTGCGAATAGGGATAACTTGATTTCTTCCTTGCTGATGTGGATCTCTTTGATGTCCTCCTCTTGCCTTATTGCTATGGCTAGGGATTCCAGCACTATGTTGAACAGAAGTGGGGAGAGTGGGCATCCTTGTCTTGTTCCTGAGTTTAGGGGGAATGATTTAAGTTTCTCTCCATTTAATATGATATTAGCAGTTGGTCTGTTATATATGGCTTTTATTGTTTTGAGGAATGTTCCATCTATTCCTGTTCTCTCCAAAGCTTTTAATAGGTATGGATGTTTTATTTTGTCAAAGGCTTTTTGGGCATCGACTGAGATAACAATGTAATTCTTAATTTTAGATCTGTTTATGTGGTGAATTACGTTGATTGATTTACGGATGTTGAACCATCCTTGTGACTGAGGGATGAAGCCTACTTGGTCATGATGTATGATTTTCTTGATCAGTTTCAGGATCCTGTTAGTTAATATTTTATTGAGGAGCTTTGCGTCTGTGTTCATTAGTGATATTGGTCTGTAGTTCTCTTTTTTTGTTGGGTCTTTGCCTGGTTTGGGAATGAGTATGATATTAGCTTCGTAGAATGAGGTTGGGATTTCTCCCTCTGTTTCTATTTCGCGGAAGAGTTTGAGGAGTATTGGTATTAGCTCCTCGCTAAAGGTTTTGTAGAATTCATTGGTGAATCCATCTGGGCCTGGGCTTTTCTTAGTAGGGAGGTTCTTAATTACCTCCTGTATCTCACCGTAAGTTATTGGTTTATTTAGTTGATTTATTTCTTCTTGGTTCAGTTTGGGCAGTTTGTACTTCTCTAAGAATTGATCCATTTCTGTAAAATTATTGTTTTTTGCTGAGTAGAGGTTTTGGAATTAGCTCCTTATGATTGTTTGAATATCGTGTGTATTTGTAATTTTTCCGGTGGAGTCCCTGATTTTACGTACATGAGTCTCTTCTCTTCTTTTTTTTGTAAGTCTTGCAAGGGGTCTGTCAATTTTGTTTATTTTCTCAAAGAACCAGCTTTTAGTCTTATTTATTTGTTGAATGGTCTTTCTATTTTCAATCAGATTTATCTCTTCTTTAATCTTTGTGATCTCTCCCCTCCTAGTTGTTTTAGATTCTGTCATTTCTTGTTTCTCCAGTTGTTTTAGTTTCATCGTGAGGGTATTCACCTGCTCTGCTTCCATTCTTTTAATGTGGGTGCTGAGTGCAATGATCTTGCCCCTCAGTACTGCCTTAGCTGTGTCCCATAGGTTTCTTTGTGATGTGTTTTCTTTGTCATTGTGGCTTATGAATTCGTTGATTTCATCTTTAATTTGGTCTGTGGCCCAAGTGTTGGATAGCAGCGTGGGGTTTAGCCTCCAAGAGTGTATATAGTGTCTGTGGTTTCCTTTGTTGTTGAGGGTTACCTTTAATCCACTGTGATCAGATATAATACATGGGATGACGTCAATACTTTTGTATTTGCTGAGGTTCTTTGTGTGGGCTATGACGTGGTCTATTTTGGAATATGATCCATGGGCTGCTGAAAAGAAGGTGTATTGGGTCTCTGTAGGGTGAAAGGTTCTATATAGGTCTGTTAGATCCATTTGGGAAATGGTGTTATTTAGGTCCTCAGCTCCCTTACTAATCCTCTGGGTGTTGGATCTGTCTCTTGGAGAGAGAGGAGTATTAAAGTCACCCACTATGATTGTGTTTGCATCTATCTTGCTCTGTAATTCTCTGAGAATTTGCTTTACGTATGTCGGGCCTCTTTTGTTCGGTGAGTATACATTTATCACCGTGATTTCTTCATTCTGAATTTTTCCTTGTATTAATATGTAGTGTCCTTCTTTGTCTTTTTGAGTGGACTTTAAAGAGAAGTCCAGCTTGTCTGAGATCAGAATGGCTACACCTGCCGTTTTGGTGGGTGCATTTGCTTGGTAGATCTTTCTCCATCCTTTCATTCGAAGCCTGTTTTTGTTCCTTGCTGTAAGGTGGGTCTCTTGTAGACAGCAGATGTTAACTTTTTGTTTGCGAATCCATTCTGCCAGTCTGCTCCTCTTAATCGGGGAGTTTAAGCCATTTATATTTAAAGAGATCAAGGATAAGGGTGTTTTTTCTCCTTCCATTTTCTTGTTGGGCTGTTTTTTCCTCTTTTTTTTTTTCTTCTTGTCTTTAGTGAGCTGGTCTTTCTGCTGGACTTTGGCCATTGAAGTTTCTTTCTGATTCTGTCTGTGTGTCTTTTACGATCTCTGTTGGGTGGGGTTCCCCTCTTAATATTCGCTGTAGGGCTGTTTTTTTATTCACATACTCCTTTAGCTCCTCTTTGGTGTGGAAAGATCTGGTTCTCCCTTCGAATGTGAACTCCAATTTCGCTGGATATTTGATCCGAGGTTGTAAATTGTTATTCTGAAGTACTTGGATGGTGTTCTTCCACTCACTTCGAGCATGGTAAGTTTGTGTGGATAAGTTGGATGTTACTCGAATCCTCTTCCCATTGAAGAAAGTTTCCTTCTTCGCTTTGGCTGAATTCAGAATTTGCTCTTTAATCTTGAGGTCTGTAGTCTTGAATATTATGTGCCTTGAGGTGGTTTTCCTGGGGTCTGGCCTGCGAGGTGTCCTATAGGCTTCGGTTACCTGGATGGGGTCCCCTGTGAGATTGGGGAAGTTTTCTGCAATAACTTTATTGAGAACATGATTAAGCCCTCTGTTTTGGTATTCGGCTCCTTCTTCTATTCCAATTATGCGCAGATTATATCTCTTGTCTTTGTCCATTAGTTCCTGGATTAGTCTTCCCTGAAGCTTCAACTTTTCTTGGAGTGTGGTCATTTTCTGGTTGTTGTCAGCTGCTTCATCGTCCAGGTGAGAGATTCTGGATTCTATATGGTCCACTCTTTGTGTTATGGTTTCAATTGTGGAGTTTATGGATGTCAGAGAGCTATTTATGGTTGTCATATCAGCTCTGATCGTGGAAATTTCTTCCTTTAAGGAGTTGTATTTTAAATCTATTTTTTCATGCATTTCAATTCTCAGGATGTGGAGATTTTCTTTAAAGGCGGCTTGCATTGTATCCATTTTTGCTTCCATTCCTTTCTTGGCTTCCTGGGTTTCCTTCCAGATTTCCGCTCTAAACTCATGGAATTGTTTTCTGATTTCATTTCTGACGCTTTCGATCATTCCTGTTGACATGGCCTCATTTGCTTTTATAGTCTCCATCTCCTCTTCAGTCGTGCTGCTTTTTGGAGCTGGCAAGTTGGCTTGCCCTTTGATGAACTGAGTTATGTTTCTTTGTGATTTGCGCATCTGGAAATCTGTGGATGGCTTCTCAGGTTTGGTTTGTAGCTCTTTCCTCCCTCCTGTGTAGGCATATCTACGGCAGCAGGTGCTGCCGCTGTGGCCCCGCCCACCAGTGCAGGGTACGCCTACCAGAGCGGGCGCTGTCGCTGGGGGCCCCGCCCTCCTGTGCACTGTTGTACACTACAACAGGCACTTTAGCGGGATATGCCTCCCAGAGCGAGTCCTGTGTTGTTGGGTTGTGCTTGCGCCCTCCCGCGAGTCCGTTGGGGGAGGCGGTATGTGTGGAGCCCCGTGGGATTGACTGTCCGGGTGTTGCTTGGCACCCTCAGACCTTGCCTCCGCTGCAAGGAAGGGGATGTGATCAGGCTCAGGTGACCCTGCTGGGCTGGTATTGCCCACCAGCGCCTGTGATTTTAGTTGTAAGAGTCTGCGAGGTTCAGGCGCCTTGGGTGGGGCTTGCCCTGCCGGCTGTCCCCCGGCCCCTGTTGGGAAGGGGGCGGGGCCGGTTCTGCCAGTTCAGGAACCTGTGGGGGCTTGGGGCTGTTCTGCCCTTCCCCTGCTAAACTGACTTCCCAGCGCCTGGTGGGAGCTTCCCGCCTGATTTGGGGGTTCTTTGTTCCCTCGGGGGTGGGCAGGGGGAGGGAGGGAGATCTAGCTTCTTCATCGGGCTTGGGTCTCTGATAGCTGGTCTCCCGTTGGGGGAGGGGATAATGGGGGGACTCACTTTTGCTGCTTTGTGTGTGTGTCCCGCGCAGCCGTTGGTCCTTCAGGGGTTGGCGAAATGTTGTGGTGGCTTCCCCAGTTTCCTCTTTCTGCCGCGCTGGGTTCCCTTGTCCGAACCTGGTGTGGACCCGAACCTCTCTCGCTGCCGGTGTGTGTCTTGGTCTGCACCTTGCCTTGTGTCCGTGGGGTCTCCCGCTATATGAATTCTGCGCTCCTGGCAGCCTGTCTGCCGATCGCAGGGTTCCCATTTCCCAGCCTGGCCCTGTTTGGGCCAGGGTCGGCTGGTGGGGGGAGGGTGCCCCAGAGAATCTCCGGCTCCGTGTAGGTTTTTGGTTCTTCTTTTTTGCTCCTTTTTGTTTTCCTGCGTTTCTCCACTGCGTCTGGATGCTGGTTTTGCTGGGTTCTTGATGGGGTCTTGGGTGTTGGAGTTCCCAGCTCGCTATTCAGTTGGTGCGAGTCGGGGTGCCTCCCCATTCTTTCGGCACCATCTTTCTCTCTCCCCTAATTCTTAAGCAATAAGCCAAGGCTGTCCAGTCAATGTTGGTCTGGTGGCATTATGCTGCTTTTAGCCATTGGGAACCCTATGAGGTTGGTCACGACACCCACCAGGACACACAGCCTACCAGGGTGTACAGGCATGAGGCAGAAATAACAGAGCCTTCTCTTGAGTGCCAATTCTACTCTCCCTGAGTTCTTCCACTGGGCTGGCAGGCCCTGCAGGTAGGTTTGCCTGAAGAGCTAGGGTGTTAGCCCATGATGGGTAAGACCTCCCAAGGGGGGGCAACCTAAGACAGGCGCATTCTCGAGTAAGGCACCTCCTGCTAATTAAAAACAGAAGGGGGAGATGTGGGGCACTGGCTTGCAGCTTTAAGAGGTGGTCCTAGCCAGCCCACCTCTTCTCCAGCTCTGGGGCCGCGTGGCTGTTAGTCCCACCTGCCTTCTCCGGGTCCGGAACCAGAAAGTCAGCTCTAACCAGCCCCACCTCCCGCCTCGGTTCCGAGGCATGTGAGCCAAGATGGCCACGGTTGATGAATCCAGAGGTGTTCCTGTGGGCCATGATGTAGGTTTACGCCGCCCTTAGGGGAAGTCCCATAATGCCCACCCTTGATGGACAGCCCAGCCAGCCTATCACAGTGCTTAGCTAGCCACTCTACATCCATCCCCTTCCTGGCATCATCTAGCCTATAAATGTGATTGTCCCTTATTAAAAAGTCGGAAGACTGTGTGATATTTCCCCGGAATTGTCTGCGTGTCCTGCCTTAAATGTAAGGGGGCTCGGGGTGGGCGGTTTCGCGGCTCTGCCTCTTCTAGGCTCAACTCCGTAGGATACGCTCCCTGCTTATCCCATGGATCAGGAGGAACACTGGGGGCCGAGTGTCCCAACAGAGGTAAAGGTAATTAAAAGTAGATTTAACTTTTTTTTGAAGAAGGTGATCTTAGCCTAGAGATTAGGATGATCTATTCAGAAAGAAGAGGAGAAAGAAATTAAACCTAATATAAGGCACTTAAACTGAGAAGTGGCATAGATCAGAACTAATGTAATAACATATGGATCCCTTAGATATCCATATTTATCTTCTAGAAGCATGCTATTTATCTTTAAATGGTACCTTACTGTTGTGAGAAAAGCAAAACCTTTGAAGCATATGTGTAAAAACTTCTTTAAAAACTTCACCTGCTGATTTCTTAGAGTGTAAATGAAAGGGTTCAAAAAAGGGGCCACAGAGACAGAGGGCAGAGCTATGATTTTTGTGAAAGTGACCCTATCCTTTGTTGAGGGTTTGATATACATAAAGATACAACTCCCATAAGTAATAGAGACAACAACTATGTTTGACGAACAAGTGGAATAGGCCCATTTCCATTGTTGGACAGAAGGGAGTTTGAGAATGGTCCTGATGATGAATGTGTAAGAGGGAATCACAAAAAGCAATGTGATGAAAAGTGTCATTAGACAAAAGACAAAAGTCAACAGTTCTATGAACCATGTATCTGTGCAAGAGAGCTGCAGGATAGGAGCGGCATCACAGACGAAATGATCGATCTTTGTGGATGCACAGAAATCCAACTGAAGGTCAAAGAGGGTAGGTGGAATGATGTTCATGAATTCAGTATCCCAGATGCTGAGCACCAGCTGGTAGCACACTTTGATGGGGCCTTACATACATGATGACAGGGTAATGTAAGGGTTTGCAGACCACATAGTGGTTATAGGACATGATTGCCAGGGGATAAAACTGGGTGGCTCCTAGAAAAAAAAGAATAGTTGAGCTATACAACCACAGTAGGAAATTCTTTTGTCTCCAGTGAGAATGTTGGTCAAGAAGTGTGGGATGCATGGTTTTGTAAAAACAAATATCTTTTTTTTTTTTTTAAAGAATTCTTTATTGTCAAACTGATGTACAGAGAGATTACAGTTTCATATGTTAGGCATTAGATACATTTCTTGTACTGTTTGTTACTTCTTCCCTCATTCCCCCCCTTCCTCTCCCTTTCCCTTCCCCCCGCCTTGAGTTGTTCAGTTCATTTACACAAAACAGTTTTGCAAGTATTACTTTTGTAGTCATTTGTCTTTTTTACCCCGTGTCTCTCAATTTTGGTATTCCCTTTCAGTTTCCTACTTCTAACACCAGTATACACGGTATCCAATGTACTCAGATAAGATACAGAGATAGTGCAAGTACACCACAGGAAGAGGATACAAGAAGATCATCAATAATAGAATCTACGGTCACACATAGCACGTTGAAAGTAGTTACAACAGTGATATAACAATCCCATGTTTCCATAACATGGAGTTCATTTCATTTAGCATCATCTTATGTGTACATAAGGGTATAGCTATTGGGCTCTTGTGATCCTCTGATCTGACTTGCCTAAAGCTGTGCTAATTATTCTCTATGAGGAAGACCATAGAGTCCATGTTTCTTTGGGTCTGGCTCACTTCACTTAGTATGTTTCCAAGTCCTTCCATTTTCTTACAAATGGGGCAATGCCATTATTTCTGATAGAGGCATAAAATTCCATGTGTATATGTACCACATTTTCCTGATCCATTTGTCTACTTAGGGGCATCTGGGTTGGTTCCATATTCTAGCTATGACACATAAGGCAAAATTTTGAAGGAAGAAATATATTGGAGTCTTGAGGCGGGGGTCCAGCTTTGTGAGCAGGATGATGAGAAAGTTCCCCATTAGGCTTAAGACATAATTTACAAAAAGAAACAGTAAAACCATAATTTGTAGCAGAGGATTATCTGTCGTCCCAAGAAAATGAACACTACTTCCTGTGATTTGTTCTTCTTTTCTTTGATCAGATCTACAGAAAATAAAAATGGGTATTCACTTATAATTTCTTCCCTTTTTCCCCTATAATATACCAACCCCAGAAACTTGCCAAGAAGAAATGTTTTCATAAATTATCATAGAGCTCATCACAATGAACAGTTTCTATGTATCAGTATATTTATAAGGTTTTTCACTATTCTCAAATTGAGTCTTACTTGACAATCTAGAAGATGCATGCTAATCTTTGTAGTATAGGCCTTTTGTTGATTTATAACACATTTTCCACATTTTATTTCAATAGGCTCCTGAAGTATTTAATGTTTTCAATTTTCCCCCTTAATTGGTATCTAAAGTGTCTTGCCAACTGAGTGAAAAAAGAGTTACAGTGATGGCCTTAGTTCTAGTAGCCATAATGACTAAAAATTTCAGGAAACTTTTAAGAGAGGAAAGTGACAAAGGGAAAAAACACATGGAGCTTCTTAAATGATTATTCATCAAGACAAGGACAGTAATAAAATGTCTGAAGTTGTCATTATAAAATAATTGGGAAGGAATTAGAAAATACTTTGTGAAGGATGTCTTAGGAGTCAAACTTGCTATAATAAACATAGTGTCTCTTACATGGTTTCTTCTAACCCTTCTTTTGTAAGGAATCAATCAACTAAAACACTCTGGAAAAATAACAGGAATAAGTACCATTTTTGGTACAATTATAAAAGTGATGTTTGAGGCATGCATGCCATGTACAGTCATGTTTTACAGATTCTTATGTTAGTTCAGGCCAACACTTAGAACTTCTGGAGTACCCTGAATGGACTATAGGCATAGCACAAGTAGAAACATGCCTGCCTGGAGCAACTTGAATCCATCTTCAAACTTTAATATATATAGTCTAACAAAACTGTAATTTGATAAATGTAACTAGTATTGAGAATTTTACTTGAGTAATTACAAAATCCATTATACTAAGAAAATGTTCGTTGGTTTTCTAACATAATGTACAAAAGGCACAGTATACCATTTCTTGGTAAACATTAGAAATTGTAAAGTAGAATCCAAATCACACATGAACAATAGCCCGAATATAGAGTGAAAACAAACATAGAGCGAAAATTTGAGCCTAGACTGGTCATTAGAATTTATTTACTTGTACTATTTCATTCAGTGAATCAATACGTAGCCTACCGAATTCTTGAGTGGTTTTATATTATGGCTAACTCTATCTATAATTTCCATGTAACAAATAGAAAAGATTGTGCTGTTCTTGTGGATTCCTATACTTTAATTTTAATGTTCTTGATCCAGATGCCACTGTTTACCCAAGACAGTTTCAGTACAAAAAATTTGGTAATGCCTATGTAGATAGCAAAAATAATATTTTGATATTTAAAAATAAACAATTCCATGCAGCATAAAATGTTATTGGTACATAGAAGTATATCTGGGTTTGTGTCATGTTATTGAAAGGTTAACAAAAAGTAAAGGAGAGGGGCTGGGGATATGGCCTAGTGGCAAGAGTGCCTGCCTCATATACATGAGGCCCTGGGTTCGATTCCCCAGCACCACATATACAGAAAATGGCCAGAAGGGGCGCTGTGGCTCAAGTGGCAGAGTGCTAGCCTTGAGCAAGAAGAAGCCAGGGACAGTGCTCAGGCCCTGAGTCCAGTCCCCAGGACTGGCCCCCCCCCAAAAAAAAAAAAGTAAAGGAGAAAATAAACGATGGAAGCATTGAGAAAAAATAAGCATCTTTAAATTTAGGTAAAGAAAAAGTACAGATTATAATTATTGGAGATAATTGTATAAACATGTAAGTAAAAAGCAATAAGGGAAGAACTTCCAAACTAGTATATACTTCTATGACTAATACATCCAGCTCTGAAAATTAAGTATAAAAACATGAGAGTATTTTAGTCAACATAATCTGAATCAAAACAGCTGAAAGTACATGATAAATTTCAGGCTCACAATGAATGGTGGGAATGCACTTGAGACAAATTGTGCATAGTTTATCCCTATCAGACTAACAATATTAAAATGAGAGAACCACATGGTTATATCTCTGAATGCGGAAAAAGGCATTCGATTGTCGGGTCTGTAGGCCCCTGCACTCACCGACCCACCGAGAGGAAGGCACGCCCCGGCCGGATGAGCCAAGGGTCGGCAGACTGCCTGCACCCAGCCCTCCCATGCCAGAGGACAATCAGATGGCCTGGGAGTCAAGTCAGCGCAAGATCTCATTTATTGGGGAAGTACATGCCACTAATATAAGGCATAGAAGCCAATCAGGTCTAAGATAGGCAGGAAGGGGCAGGATTATCTGTCCATCAAGGGCAGAAGAGCCGGGTGTCACAGCCCACAGAACCACCTCCGGGTTATACCCAAAGACACTTGTAGCAGCTGTGCGTTGTTGTTAGGCACCACCATCTTAGCCACACATGGCCCCAAGACTGAGAAACAGGCGGGGCCAGCTAGTTGACTTCCAGGAGTCCCCACATCTCCCCCTTTTTGTTTTACTGTGTGGGGGGAGAGATTGACACTCAAAAGGGAGTCCTGTTTCTGTGCAGGGCAGCTGTCCTCCATGGAGTTCCTCAGTGCCCAGCAGCAGGTTGAGTCCTCCGCATTCTTGGGGCTGCCATTTTCGTGCCACTCGCTTCCGCCAGGGCCCCACAGCCGGTTGATGAGCATCTGCACATTGTCCCACGCCAGCGCCCACAGCGCCATTCTGCACCACGCACTCCCTTGTGGGTGCGCCTATCCCCAGTGGCGCCGCCACTCGCCACTTGCCTGCTGCCAGCACGTGGGAGGCCACATCCCACACCAGGCTGCTCTTGTTCCAGGGGTGGGTGCCCTTGAGGCATGCGAACTCCCTTGTGCTTGCTCCCGGGCCTGGCCGGCCCCCTTTCCTCTTGCCCTTCTGGCTTCTGCTTCTCCTCTTGGCAGCCTCCTCCTGGTCCTCCTCCCTCATCTTGTTCCTCCGGCTGGCTCTGGTGTGCTCTGCTCCACTCCTCTAGGCAGCTGGGCTCCTCAGGCTGGGTCAGTTCTCCTCTCCATCTCGTTCCTCTGGCCGGCTCCTGTGGGCTCTGCACCACTCCTTCAGGCAGCTGGGTTCAGCTTTCCACTCTGCTCTTCCAATCCATTTGGTTCCACTCCACTCCACTTCAGACCCCTCCTCTCTTCTTCCTTAAACCGTCTTCTTTGTTCATTTTCCTGTTGTCTAAAGTGTAGTGTGAGATTGCCCCATCTTTTCGGGGATACCCTTACCTCGGGTCATCTAAAGCTTAAACCTATGATTCCTTGTGCCCCACGTTGGGCATCAGAAGTCTGGGTCTCTAGTCCCCCATGCTCCCCTGACCCGCGGGAGAGACGGGGAAGGCAAGCCCTGACCCGGACGAGCCAAGCAAGGAAAGGGTTGGCAGACCGCCCGCACCCAGCCCTCCCTCACCGGAGGACAATCAGACAGCCTGGGAGTCAAGTCGGCACAAGATCTTGTTTATTGGGGAAGTACGCGCCACTAATATAAGGCACAGGAGCCAATCAGGTCTGAGATCAGCAGGAAGGGGAGAGATGAGCTGTCCATCAAGGGCAGAAGAGCCTGGGTGTCACAGAGAAGCGCCTTTGGGTTATAACCAAAGACACTTGCAGCAGCTGCGCATTGTTGTTAGGTGCCACCATCTTAGCCACACGTGGCCCCAAGACTGAGAAACAGGCAGGGCCAGCTAGTTGACTTCCAGGTGTGCCCCACATTCGATAAAATCCAGCACCCATTTATGATAAAAGACCAGGAAAAATTGGGATTCCCAGGAACACTCCTGAATATAATAAAGGCACTTCATGACAAACCAACAGCAAGCATAATTCTAAACAGTGAAAAGCTAAAGCCATTCCCTTTAAAATCAGGAGCAAGACAAGGATGTCAGCTCTCTCTCCCCTCCTCTTCAACATAGTACTAGAATACCTAGCCAGAGGAATTAGGCAAGAAAAAAACATAAAAGGGATCCAAATAGGAAAAGATGAAGTTAAACTTTCTCTCTTCGCAGATGACATGATCCTATACCTAAATAAACCCATAGACTCTACTCCCAAGCTACTAGAGCTGATCCAAAGCTTTGGCAAAGTTGCAGGATATAAAATAAACCCTCAAAAATCAATGGCCTTTCTATATGCTAATGAACTGAAGACCGAGGCTGAAATAAAAAAAGCAACTCCTTTCGCAATAGCCTCCAAAAACATAAAATACCTAGGAATAACCTTAACCAGAGAAGTGAAAGACCTCTATGATGAGAACATTAAAAACATAAAATATGAAATTAAGGACTAAGGAAAAACCTCCCATGCTCCTGGATTGGGAGGATTATTATAATCAAAATGGCAATATTGCCAAAGGCTATCTACAAATTCAATGCAATACCCATTAATATCCCAACACCATTTTTTAATGAAATAAGAAGAAGCAATCCAGAAATTCATATGGAACAATAAAAGACCACGAATAGCAAAACCAATCCTAAGCAGAAACAACAGTGCTGGAGGAATTACAATACCCAACTTCAAGATGTATTATAAAGCTATAGTAATAAAAACAGTTTTGTATTGGCACCAGAACAGGTCTGAAGACCAATAGAACAGAGTTGAAGACCCAGAAATGAACCCAAGGAACTATGCCCACTTAATCTTTGATAAAGGAGCTAAAAAAATAGTATAGAAGAAAGATAGCGTCTTTAACAAATGGTGCTTGCAAAACTGGTTCAACACCTGCAACAAACTAAAACTAGATCCTTATATATCACCCTGCACCAAAATCAATTCCAAATGGATCAAAGACCTCAAAATTAAAACAGATAAACTGAAAACAGTAAAAGAAGGAGTAGGAGAAACACTTAGGCTCCTTGGCACAGGATGAAACTTCCTTAACAAAGACTCGGAAATGCTACAAATCAAGGAAAGGATGGACAAATGTGACTGCATCAAACTGCAGAGCTTCTGCAGGGCAAAGGACATAGCTCGCAAGATAAACAGAAAGCTCACAGATTGGGAGAAGATCTTTACCAGCCATGCAATGGACAAAGGCCTTATATCTAAAATATATGCATAACTAAAAAAATTAAATTCCTCCCAATCAAAACTGCAAAGAACCAACAGCCCCCTCAACAAGTGGGCTAAAGACTTACAAAGAGACTTCTCTGATGAGGAAATGAGAATGGCCAAGAGACATATGAAAAAGTGCTCTATGTCAAGGCCAACAACTCATGTGGGGGAAAGGGAAAGGGGGAGGAGGAGGGGAGAATGAGGGAGGAGGTAACAAACAGTACAAGAAATGTATCCAATGCCTATCGTATAAAACTGTAACCTCTCTGTACATCAGTTTGACAATAAAAATTTAAAAAAGACATGCAAATAAAAACAACATTGAGATTCCACCCCACCCCAGTAAGAATGTCCTTTATCAAGAAAACTAACAATAATAAATGTTGGAGGGGATGTGGCCAAAAGGGAACCCTACTTCATTGTTTGTGGGACTGTAAACTGGTTCAGCCACTCTGGAAAGCGGTATGGAGATTCCTCAGAAGGCTAGACATAGAGCTCCCCTACGACCCATAAGCCCCATTTTGGGGCATCTACCCAAAAGACCACAAACAAGAACACACTAAAGCCACCAGCATAACAATGTTCATCGCAGCACAATTTGTCATAGCTAAAATATGGAACCAAGCCAGATGCCCCTCAGTAGACGAATGGATCAGGAAAATGTGGTACATATACACAATGGAATTTTATGCCTCTATCAGAAAGAATGACATTGCCTCATTCGTAAGGAAATAGAAGAACTTGCAAACAATTATACTAAGTGAAGTGAGCCAGACCCAAAGAAACATGGACTCTATGGTCTCCTTCATAGGGAATAATTAGCACAGGTTTAGGTTAGTCACAGCAGAGGATCACAAGAGGCTAATATCTATTCCCCTATGAATGCATAAGATAATGCTAAGTGAAATGAACTCTATGTTATGGAAATGAGTGATATATCACTGTTATAATTACTTTCAACATGCCATGTGAAACCGTAGCTTCTATTGTTGAGATCCTCTTGTATCCCCTTTCTGTGGTTGTGCCTGAACTATCACTGTATCTTATCTGAGTACATTGGAAACTGTATATGCTGGTTTTAGAACTAGGAAAGTGAAAGGGAATAGCAAAATGGAGAGACACAGGATAAAAGGACAAATGACTACAAAAGCAATACTTGCAAAACTGTTTGATGTAAACCAACCAAACAACACATGGGGGAGAGGAAAAGAGTGAGGGGGGAGGGGTGAATGAGGGAGGAGGTAACAAACAGTATCAGAAATGTACCCAAGTCCTAAGGTATAAAACTGTAACCTCTATGTACATCACTTTGACAATAAATGAATTAAAAAAAGAAATACATGCAAATAAAACTATGAAAAAGAAAGATTGAAAAAGGAATAAAAAAGAAAAAGAAATTTGGAAAGACTTTCAAAATTGCTCTCAGCCATATTCCCCAAAGTCTAGGAGCACATGTATAGTAGGAGACAGCTGACTTCCTATGTGCTTAACCAATACTTTAGAAATGGTTATGCCGGCTTTCTGCAATATGTCACTATCTCTATTCTGTATCATAAATTCTACACTGATTCTTGCTGAGTGTTTCTTTCTTTTTGACAGATAAACAACCTTGCTATTTATTTCTGGACTGCTGTTCCTTGGGAATACTGTACTATTCCATTTATATTTAGGCATCCACCATTTAGTTTAGGTATCCCCTCCTCTCTCTGTAAAACAAATTTTTTATTATCTTTAAGTAGTTGTACAAAAGAGTTACCCTATAACAACACAGTAAATAAATATGTTTGTCACCCTCCTTCAACAGTCTCACCCTCCTTCCATCCACCCCTTCCCTTCCTTTTCCTAATTTTATGAATGTAATGAATACTTGACTGAATCCCCCCCTCCACACCCTTCATTTGTCTACCTCATTCCCCTAGAGCCCCTCCTCTACTCTTGGATGTACCCATTCCCTAGTGTTGACTTAGTTGGGCTTTGCACCTGGTCTTTCTAAAAGATTACACTATTTGAGCTCCCCATAGGCCTTTATACTTCAGTTAATTCATTTGTAGCCATTTTCATACTGCCCAATGTGTTTACTTATAGGCTTATAGATATGCTCTATCTATCACATTTGAATGGAACCATCAATCTTTGTTCTCTGGGCCTGGTTTACTTTATTTAATATAATTTTTACACATGTTTCTATTTCCTTACAATTGCCCCTCTCTCTGATGTATCCTTTTAGAAGAGCCAATGGTTGAATTACTTAATTTTCAAGACTCTAAACTTAATTAACCTAAACACTGGCACTCTGCTCCATTTGTCTTCCTTTGTGGCTTTTATCAATTTTTAAAGCCCACCTAAGGCAGTCTTCCTGTAAACAGTAAAACTACTGGGCTTTTATTTTAAACTCCTAGAATTTCAAACCAACCCCTCAGATTTCAATGACTCCACATTACAGGAGATCACAGAATGTTTTCCCTGTGAGAGTGGTAGGTCACCAACAGGATTCCCCAAATAAGCTACTCTGAGACTTCACATCTCGCTACCTTGGGAGCAGCCTCCAAAAACCTTGGGAAGCTCTGAATCCAACATGGACACAGAACCATGAATAGAGAATTTACAATGATGTCATAAGAATTTTCTCACTCACATCCTCTTCTAACTCCAGAGTATGGAAGATCAAAGATGACTTTTGTGGACAATGAACCAGTTCTACCATTGTGACATGACATCTGTGCCCAAAGAGGACTCCTTGGGATCTTCCAATGCTATATAACATTCTCTACTTATAATTGTATTCAAATTTTCATAAAGCACCTTTGGGAAAAAAATCTCATATGCTAGGCAGAGATCCAGACCCTAGAGATATAAAGACATGGTACTCACTCTCAAGAATTTCTCATTCGGTCACAAATTTGATTAGTAAAGTAGTATTAATGAAAATAAAATAAAATGAGTTAAACTTTCAATTAAATGAGTAAGACAGTCTTGTATCTATTGAGGAAAAATATAACCATCACTATATTACGGTTATAAATATGGGAAAATGAAATTAAAGATAAAAATAATACCTTGCATTCAGAACAAAGGGTAAGATTAAAATAGGTTATTTTCAGAAATGATGACTTTAAAATTATACTAATTCGTAAAATTTCTTACACAAGTTTTTTACACAAATTATAAAACTTGTATATTATGAAACTTGGCACTCTTTACAGGTTGGTTTCAGTCTACCAGCATGTAGAGTGGTGAAAGAATAATTCATTTTACTGCTTTAGGTTATCAGGTTTGGAGCCCTTTGTTAAGGCTGCAAAATACAAAGTTGTTCAGTTCCATTAAGTATTTTGTTTCAATAGTTTCTCATAAGCAAATGATGGTTGAAATTTTTGTGAAGACTGCTGTAGGGACCTGTTCTCCTGCTGACTCTCTGGATTACATGATGTCAACCTGCGTAATCAATGTTAGCTTTGATCACTTGGTTAAGAATTTGATTTCCAGGTTTCCAGTACACTTTTGTAATTAAAATTAGTATCCTTACACATTTATGATCCAGTAATTTCATATTTTCATCAAAGTGACTAATGGATATTCAGTATATACTTAAGTAATGAGAAAATATTATTGCTCATTTTTTCATTGTTATCTTTCACATTGGGTCTGTGTCATTTTGTAACATCTTGTTTTCTGTTACTATGTTAATTTCTGTCATTTATAATATACTCAAAATTCTTCTTGATACTTACTTCCTCTAAGGCCTACAATCATTTCCCCCTCGAAGATCCTTAGATCACCACGACTGGTATTTTCTGGCTAGATTCTGAATCTTTTTGAATCAGCTTCATCTTTATTTTTCTGGCCCAAGAAAATGCTTTTCTCAGCTTATATTTTCTCCTATTTCAGGCATGGAATCACAATTTCTATTATAAATTCCAGTGCTTCTCTTGGAAAGTTATATTTAGAAATAATGTGTGGTTATTGAGTGTATTCATTCAGAGATGTTGCTACTCCTAACATTTCAACTGAAATGTCTATGGAACATGCCTCCTACATATACAAACACTGATGTGTCTTTATTTTAATCATTGTCCTTTTAATCATCAATATTCTATCTTTTTATTTCATGACTATACACATGTTCCTCAACTGTGTCCAGCTGAGTGCTATCTCCAGGCATAATGTGTGGGAGGGTTTTGTACACAGACATGCAGAAGGCTTTTTGGCTTGAACCCTGGTGCTGTGGGCTGTCAAGGTGAGCACAGACCCCTGGCACTACAGGTGGGAGTGTTCCATGTAGGGATACCTGCCTGTGCTGGCTTTAGAGGATGTGTGGTCTGAGTTCAATCCTTGATGCTGCGAGCAGTGCCTTCTCATGTTAGAAGTGCACACAGGCTTTTGAATCCAGTTGGGTGAATACAACCCCTACCTGATGCTGTTGGAGGCTTTCCTGCTCATGGGTAAAAGGTCAGGCTTGGGTGGGTGCTCACCCCCTGGTGCTCTGAGTGGCTGGCAGTATTTCTCTTGTGGATGCACAGATGGTCAAGGCTGTGTGTAGAACCCACCCCTCAGAGACATGCTGGCAGAATCACATGTGGGGATGCATGCGTGGGATTTAAGAGGTTCCCTGACCTGTCTACTGGCTGATGTTAGAGGTCTCACTGAGGTCTTTCCCAAGGAGAGAGGCCATGATAAGTCCTGACCTACTGTGGCTGTTCAGACCTAAAGGGATCTCCCAAGATATTGTCCCAGCTTGTAGGGGGTTAAGTCCTTAGGTTATGGAGTATGGGCCAAGACTGGTATAGTCTCTGAATAGGAGGAGCCCCAGGCTTTGTCCTGGAACAAAGGGTTCACCCATGTCCAATGTCCATCAGAGGCTGCATTCTCTCTAGCCTAGTATGAGCCTTCTCTGAGTATCCATTACCAAACCTTGTCCCTTGACTCTAACTTCCCCAAGTACAAATTCCTAACATAATGTGAAGGAAGTTAAATCTTCACTTTGCTGGTACAGGCTGAGGTCTACATAGTTTCTGGGTTCTGAGCTCAGAATTTTGTCTGTTTTTGTTCCTTCTGCCACCTTCCTATGGCCCATATCTGCTTCTGAGCCTAGGGTTGAGTTCTCCAACTCTTCTTCCTGCCTGGAGAAGGAGTCGGGGGTGGGGTGGGGGAAGCCCAAGAGTCATGGTGTTTGGTACTTTGCATGATCTCCTTCCTGGGATTCACCTTTGACGTTTCTCTATTGCACTTCAGTTGCTGTTTTATAAGCAAGGTACTCCATGAAGAAACCTGAGTTGGGTGACGATCACTATGGAGCAGAGGGTTGACTGGGAATCTGATGGCTGCTCTAGCTGTCAGGATAGCCAAAGCAGAGGTCTGAACCAAATGTGGTTTTGTTCTGAGTGGGCTCTTTATTGTGCACATGGCCACATCAGGCTATGATCTGCATAGAGCTGTCACTTCTGGCCAGACAGGTTGTGCTAAACCTGGGTATGTGGACTTGCTGTTTTGTCGAGTATTCTCCTCTACCTGACTTATAAGTTTAATGTTTCTTGATTGGTGTTAAGCTCTGACTATATGACATTTTTTGGCATCCTCTCTCCAGTTGTTTTTTTCAGGTTAGAGTTTTGTGTTTCTCACTGAGTAGATAAGAGTTCTGGTATCTTGTCTATAGCCTGCCATTTTGATATTCCTGTTAATTTTTTATGTTGCAGCAGAGGCTATTTAGGCATAAATTTTGACTCATTGTTTTGAAAAGAACAAAATCTTTGAAGCAAATATTTAAAAGCTTCCTTTACCTGCTGATTTCTTACAGTATAAATGAAAGGGTTCAGTAAAGGGACCACAGAGATATACAGCAGAGCTATGATTTTTGTGAAAGTGACTATCCTATCCTTTGCTGAAGTTTTTATACACATAAAGATACAACCCTCATAAGTAATAGAGACAACAACCATATGTAATGAACAAGTGGAAAAGGCCTTTTTCCCTTGTTGGACAGAGGGGAATTTGAGAATGGTCCTGATGATGAATGTGTAAGAGAGAATCACAAAAAACAATGTGATGAAAAGTGTCATCAGACAAAAGACAAAAGTCAACAATTCTATGAACCATGTATCTGTGCAAGTGAGCTGCAGGATAAGACAGGCATCACAGATGAAATGATCAATTTTTGTGGATGCACAGAAATCCAACTGAAGTCCAAAGATGATAGGTGGAATGACGTTCATGAATCCAATACCCTAGGTACTGAGCACCAGCTGGTAGCACACTTTGGTGTTCATGATCACAGGGTAATGCAAGGGTTTACAGATGGCCACATAATGGTCATAGGACATGACTGCCAGGAGATAAAACTTGATAACTCCTACTAGAAAAATAAAGAATAGTTGTGCTGCACAATCACAGTAGGAAATTCTTTTGTCTCCAGTGAGAATGCTGGTCAAAAACCGTGGGATGCAGATTGTTGTAAAGCAAATTTCTAAGAAGGGAAAATTTTGAAGGAAGAAATACATTGGAGTTTTGAGACAGGGGTCCAGCAGTGTGAACAAGATGATGACAAAGTTCCCCATCAGGCTCAAGGTGTAGTTCAAAAATAGAAACAGGAAAACCATAATTTGTAGCTGAGGGTCATCTGTCAGTCCCAGTAAAATGAACACTACCTCTTGTGATTTGTTCTTAATTTCTTTTGCTTTGTCACATCTACAGAAAATAAAAACAGGTATTTACTCTTAAGCTTTTCTTCCCTTTCTGTCCTACAATGTGCTACTCTCAGAAACTCACTAAGGAAAGCAGGAATGTTTTCACAAACCATCTTAGAGCTCATCACAACAAATATAGTTTCCACTCACTCAGTACATTTACAGGATTTTTCAGTAGTCTGAGATTGAGTCTTACTTGGCAATACAGAAGGATGATGTTGTTTTGAAATACTAGTCTTTGATTGCATTGATATATGATACATATTTTGCACATTAGATCTCAATAGGCTCTTCAAATAGTTGATTTTTTTTAACTTTTTCCCTTCATTGAACACTAAAGTCAGTTGAGTGTCACAATGGTTACAGCAATGGCATGAGTAGTAGCTAGCCATAATGGCATTATAGTAGCCATAATGACTACTTTGGGAAACTTTTAAGAAGGAAAAAATGACAAAAACATACATGAAGCTATCCAAATGAGTATTTCCTAAGGTGAGAACAGTAATAAAAATTCTTAAGTTGTTCTTAGAAAATAATTGAGAAGGAACAAGAAAATTTAATTTGTCAAGGATGGCTTATAGATATAACCTGCTATGATAAATACAGTGTCTCTTGCATGGTTTCTTCCAATTCTCCTTTTATATGGAAAACTCCTGGAAAAATAATGGGAATAAGTACCATTTTAGGTACAAGTAGGAAAATGGTGTTGATGGACTCATGCCATGTACAGTCATGTTTTACAGATCCTTATGTTAGTTCAGACAAACAGAACTTCTGGAACACCTTGAATTGACTACAGGCACAACACAAGTGGCAATATACCAGCCTAGAGCAACTTGAATCCATCTTCTAATAAAACTGTATTTCCAAAACTATAACAAGTACTGAGAATTTTATCTGAATAATTACAAGATCCATCACACTTAGGAAATGTACTTTTGTTTTCTTACATAACGTGCAAAAGTCAAGGTATAACATATCTCAGTAAACATTAGAAATTATAAAGTAGATCCCAAATTACATATGAACAACAGTCCAAACTTTAAGTGAAAACACACATAGAGGGAAAATCTGAACCTAGATTGGTCATTAGGATTTATTTACTTGTACTATTTCATTCAATGAATCAAAACTTAAACTACCTTATTTTTAAATGTTATCTAACTATTATTTGTTTTTGTTCATTTTTACGTAAGAAATATAGATTTTTTAATCTTGTGGAGAACCCCAAGCTTCAGTTTTGATGTTCTTGAGCCAGATGACATTACCTTCCCAAGACAATTTCAATATTGACAGTTAACTTGTGCAAATGCACATAGCAAAAACAACTTTATGTTACTAAAAATATTCCATGCAGCATTAAATGTTATTGGTAAAGAGAAGTGTATCTGAGTTTTTTTTTTTTTTTTTTTTTTTGGCCAGTCCTGGGCCTTGGACTCAGGGCCTGAGCACTGTCCCTGGCTTCTTCCCGCTCAAGGCTAGCACTCTGCCACTTGAGCCACAGCGCCGCTTCTGGCCGTTTTCTGTATATGTGGTGCTGGGGAATCGAACCTAGGGCCTCATGTATCCGAGGCAGGCATTCTTGCCACTAGGCTATATCCCCAGCCCCGTATCTGAGTTTTGGTCATGTTCTTAAAAGGGAATAAAATGTATAGGAGAAAAATATGGAAACCATAAGAAAAGAATAAGTATTTTAAATAGGTAAAGAACAAAATAAAAGATTACAGTCATTGGAGATTTTATGAACATGTAAGTAAGAAGCAATAAGGGAAGAACTTTCAAACTAGTGTATGATTCTATGAATAATATTTAAACTTTGATAATTAATTAGTAAGAATATAGGAATATTTTTAGTCCACATAATCTGAATGAAAACATTTGAAAGTAAATGATAAATTTCAGACTCACAATGAATGGTAGACATGCAGTTGAGACAAATTGTGCATAGTATAAATAGCCCTATTAGAATACTGATATTAAAATGTCAGGTAAAGTGACAATTAAATCAGAAAAGATAATCTTGTATCTGCTGAGAATATATGCCATCACTGTATTCCAGCTTTAAATACAGTATATGGGAAAGTGAAATTAAGGATAAAATTAATACCTTGCATTCAGAACAAAGGGTGAGATTAAAAGAGGCATTTTTCAGAAATCATGCCTTTAAAATTACACTGTTTCATAAAATTTCTTAGGCAACTTTTTATACAAATTATAATTATAAAATTTCTAGAATTTAAACTATAAGACATTTCTCCCCAAATGATTACTGACTCCCCCAAGGAAATTCTTTCTTAGGTATTTCTTTATCATCACACTAAAATAATTAACTTTATCCTGAGATGAAAACTAGGTAATGCTATGTTTGCTGTATTGAGGATTATAGTAGATTTTGTTATCTAAAGCACAAAGTATTCTTTATCAAAAATAAAGCAAATATTGAGCATTAGGAATATCATAGGCATCAAAATCTTTTCAGTTTAAATCATTATGTCTTGTGATCTTTCTGCATTATTTACACAGGAAATATAAAAAAAGCAAAAGGAGAAAACATCGATGGTTTATTCTTCTGAGAAATTCATTCTACTCTGAAATATACCAGTAATTTCAATATTCTCTTTGAGACACGCTTTTTGACTAATTTATTTCATGCTGTGACAAGTCTATGAAGTTACCCACTTTGCTACACTTCACTACTTTCTCCGATGTGAAGAAACACTGTAAACCCCAGTAAATATGAACTATAAAAAGTGGCCTTCTCTTAATATAGTGAAGAATTTAAGCCTCTGGGTCCTACAGAAAATTACTTAACAAAATCATCAAATTCTCTAGGTAACTGAGTTACAGTGAATTATTTCCCAAGGGTTTGCAAAGTGCTTGAAATTTAAGTGGCCTTTACTGAAGTTAACAAGCAGTTTAATTTAAAATAACTCATTTATTCACTAAGGTGATGAAAGTACCATAATTGTAATTCATGACTGATTACAGAAATTGTGTGAAGAGTATTTGTGAATGTAAAGTGCTCCATTTCCAATTTCTTTGTCAATCGAAAGCCATTCTAAAATTAACTTTTTCAGAAGTAAAATTGAGCATGATGGAATGTGTACTGGTATTTAGTATATTAAACAAAAATGTTACTTTGAGTGGATTGAATAATGCATACTTCAAATTTTATGTCATAAATAGGACCTTTGTGTAAGGCAATTCTGTGCCGGTGTGATTGATTGGTTCAGAAGTAGTCAAAATACAATAGAGTAGAAAAGCTCATACAGAGGCAAGAAAACCATGGAAAGATGGAGATAGAAATTAGCAAATGGTGGCCCAATCAGCAAAGGAATGCCATAGAATACTTACAACTACCCAAACCTAGGAGAGAAAAAGAAAGATTCTAGCCTGTAGGCCTTAGAATCTTGAAACTGTGGACGTTTTATTTCAGTCTACCAGCACAGAGAATTGTGAAATTTCTTTTTACTGTTACACTTATGTCCTTTTGAACACCTTTGCTTGTTTTCTCTGTTTTTCCTTCCTGACCTCCTTTCACTACAAGTTGTATATTTAATTTTCAGCATAATGTCTATTGAGTAACACTGCTGAATTAGTTCACCCTTTGTTCCACCATTTCTCTGCTTCGCCTTGCCTTTCCCAAATCAAATAAACTTACATACAACACAAAAGTCTCAGAAACAACAACAACACAGAAACAAAAGGAAAGAACAGAAAAGAAAACACCACAAAAAGTAAAATAAGAGAGCCTCATATTTTCATTTCTTGGAGTGCATTTCCATAAGCATCATTTTCTAGGATCATATGAACATACCTACTTGTGATCCTTTCCTAAGAATATCTTCCTTTGGTCTCATCATGTGAATGTTTAAAGTCCTGCTTAATTTATCATGTCCAAGTATAATTTTTTTGTCTTCTACCATTCATTGGGTGTGCTAGTAGGTTTAAAATCACATTCTAATTATTACAAATGAGGGAAACCATGCAACCCATGCTTCTTTGGATTTAGCTTACTTTCCTTAATATATTTTTCCAAGTCTTTCAGTTTCATTAAAACAGTCTTTCTTATGGAAGAATAGAATTCCATTGTGTATATATACTACATTTTCTTGATTCATTTGTTCACTGAAGGGCATCTGGGATGATTTCATATTTTGGCTATGGTAAATAATGCTGCAGTGAACATGTTTGTGTTAGTAGCTTTAGCATGGCCTTGTTTGTGCTCTATAGGATAAGTGGGAATGCATCAAACTAAAGAGTTTCTGCAAGGCAAAGGAAACAGTTAATAAGCAAAATAGAAACCCCACAGAATTAGAGAAGACTTTTACCAGATATAGGTCAAATAATGGCCAAATATACATAAAGCTCAAATAATCAGCCCCCTCCCCCAGAGAACTGCATTGTTTCTAACCTATATAAAATTTCAGGGTATGTGTGTGGAACTATTGGGTGACAGGTGTGTCTGGCAAAGGTAAAGAAAATTTAATATTGTTAAAATAGATTACTTGAAACTATGTAAATAGAAATGATGAAAACAAGGAAACCTGTTATTGGACACTATTTTTAGAGGGAAACCTGTAGGGACAGGGGGTAAAATTAATTGAAATGCAGTGTAAACATATGTAAAGATGTAACAATAAAATCTGTCCCCTAAACTTGTATACCTGATTTAAGCCAATAAAAACAGTAAGTAAAATAAATAACTGAAATTTAAACTCCTTTCCCACTAATATTTCCTGTCTCCACCCAGCATAGATCTACCCTGAAATGGCTAATATAAATCTTTATTATCTGTTTCATAAATATCTAATCAGCAATATTTGAATTTTGGCTGTCTCAGTTACTCAAATAGTAGCTAATCATCATTGTTGTTATTTTCAACATGCCATGTGAAATTATAGCCTTTTTCTTTTGTATTTCTTTCCCGTGATTTTACTCCTCTTATCACTGTATATTGCATATATGTGTATTGGAATGAGGCAAGGGAAAGGGAATATCAAAATTAAGAGACAAAGGATAGATAAGACAAACCAATGCAACAGTAATACTTACAAAACTATATGCTGTAAACCAACTGTACAACTCAGGGGCGGGGAGGGAAATGGGGATGAAGGGCAGGCAGGGGGAAAAATGAAGGAGGAGGTAACAAGTTGGATAAGAAACGAACTTACTGACTTACATATGAAACTCTAACCCCTCTGTACAACACTTTGACAATAAAGAAATGAACAAAAATAGTAGCTAAGTGATGAAGCAGATTGCATTTAAGAGCAAGTAGATTAATGAATTAATCATAAGCAGAAGTAGAGTGTAAAGGGAGCAATAGAATATAGACTATGACCCTACACAGGTCTCTTCCTTTTCCTCTAAGGAGAATTTCTTCAGCCTGTCTGGAGAATGGGAAGTAAGGAGTAGAAATCCCCAAAACTTGTAAAACAACCTCTCATGTATGACATAGTTTATCTAAAAGTACATTGTAAAGGAAATATGTTTTCAGGGGCTATCCATTCAATGTATTTAATTTTCATACTGATTTATAAAACTTTTCAACCCTGCTTTTTTTTTTTTTTCACAGAATGAGTATACCTTGTATTGGAATGGAAAGTATGTCTGAGAGAAGAAAATCAGGCATACTACTGAGTCTAGATAGCCAAAGACCCAAGTATGAATGTTGGCAAGAGTATAGGAAAAATAACATGGTTCTGATAAGAAAAAAAGGGACACAAAGTTCACGAGGTGTGACTGCTTTTTGCTCCTTTTAAAAACTGCTATTTTAAAGATGGTGTACAAAGGAGTTACCGTTACATAAGTCAGGTAAAAAGGACATTTCTCTTTGGATAATGTCACCCTTTCTCCTGCTCTCTCCCAGGTTTTCCCACTGGTCCCAACCCACAGATTGTAAAGTTCATTTTCAGCATAGTGTCTAGTGAGGAGCAGTGCTGCACTTGTTTACCCTTTGTCCAAACTCCAATCCTGTGCCCTCTTTGCACTTCTTTTTTTTTTTTTTTTTTAAGCCAGTCCTGGGCCTTGGATTCAGGGCCTGAGCACTGTCCCTGGCTTCTTTTTGCTCAAGGCTAGCACTCTGCCACTTGAGCCACAGCGCCACTTCTGGCCGTTTTCTGTATATGTGGTGCTGGGGAATCGAACCCAGGGCCTCATGTACACGAGACAAGCTCTCTTGCCACTAGGCCATATCCCCAGCCCCATGAACTTCTAAATATAAATAAATGAACAAACAAGACAAAAGCAAAATACAAAAACAGCAACAAAGAAAAATCTTCCTTTCCATTTCCTGGAGTTTACTTTGATAAGCATTATTTTACATGATCAGATGGACATAAACGTTGCACCTTTGTATTCCTCTCCTAAGAGTGTCCTCCTTAGGCCTCGCTGTGTGTGAATGCCTAGAGTCCTATACAATTTATTTTGACCTTATCTATTTTAGGTCTAGCTTCTTCTTATATGTGTGAACATGGGCCCTTTCTGTCTCTGAGCTTGGCTTACCTCATGTAAAATGACTTGTTCTGGGTCCATCCATTTCCCTGAAAGGAACATGATGTTTATCTTTCTACTGGCTATGTAAAATTCCATTGTACATAGTGCCACATGTTTTGGATCCAGTCATCTCTTGTAGGGCATCTGTGCTGTTTCTGTAGCTTGGCTATTGAAAACTGTGCAGCAATGAATATAGATGTGCAGAGTCTTGATGATATTCTGGTTTGTGATGCACTTGGTAGATGCCCATGGATGGTGTGGCTGGGTCCTAGGGAAGATTTACATTTAGTTTTGTGAGAAACCTCCAGACTGTTGCCCAATGTGGGGGTCCTAATAACTGTGTAGTAGGTAGAGGTCCTTCCCCCCCACATTCCCACCATCATTTATTATTGTTGAATTTCACCATGTTGGGTCATCTAATGTGGGTGAGATGGAATCTCAGACTTGTTTTGACTTGTAGTTCCTTTATGACTAGCAATGAGGAACATTTTCTGATGTGGTTCTTGGACATTCTTATCCTTCTTCTGAGTAATCTCTCCTTAATTATGTTAGTATGGCTGATTTTAACAAAATTCCAAAAGAGTAAGAGTAACCTTCATGGTAAAACCTCAGTGAGTGTTTTGCTTCAGTGGAGGATGGAGGTAGGGTGGGGACCTGGAATTAATGGAAAGAGTCAAAGAGAACAATTTGCCATGATGTTTTTGCATACTAAACAGGGGTACATATATTTACAAATGACAGGTTTTCAGCACTGTGTCATTTTGTATGCAATATGTGGGTTATTAATTTGGTGAAAATAGACAAAAGCACAATAGATTAGGAAATTCATATATTAAAGGAAAAGTTAATTTTTTCCCCTGACCATTATATATACACAGATTCACTTCTAGCATTCAAAGTTTACAAGGTAACATGAGCAATCGACTCTACAGCCTGCACTTACGTGCATTTTAGGCAATAAAACTAATTACGTTTACATATAAATCAATCCTAATTATTATAATGCTGCTGGAGAAAATTTTGTTTGAAAATCTCAATTCTTATGCAAACATGATAACTCTTATCAGAATATCCATGAATATAATTTTCCTCATTCATTTTATTTTCAATATCATTATGATTGGTGCTTTCTCAGCATAGTTTAAATTCCCCTTGAAAACTATTCAGATTTCCTTCATCTTTCTATCACAGCTAAAACCAAATGGCATAGTAATCTATCTTCCCAGTTTGTTTCTGACTGTTTTAGCAATGCAAAATTATAGAAGCAAATGTAAAATGATTAGTGATGAACACAAATAATTAATAATCATATGTTCATTTGAATCAAGCATTTGCTACAAAAATAAATTATTTATTAAACAATATTAAAGGTTTAATATTTAATATCTTTGTTTTAATAGAGTAAACTGTTAACTTAATAGCCTTGTTTTAAAAATGTCATTTCAAGTCAGCCCAGACAAGAGAGACCCTTTCATTTACACTCTAAGAAATTAGCAAGTAAAATAATTTTTTTTTTTTTTGCCAGTCCTGGGGCTTGGACTCAGGGCCTAAGCCCTGTCCCTGTTAGTAAGCCCTGTTAGTAGTACTCTGCCACTTGAGCCACAGTGCCACTTCTGGCTGTTTTCTGTATATGTGGTGCTGGGGAATCAAACCCAGGGCTTCATGTATACGAGGCAAGCTCTCTTGCCACTAGGCCATATTCCCAGCCCCTGAAAGAAGCTTTTAAATATTTGCTTCAAAGGTTTTTATCCCTTTCAAAACTATGAATCAGTGTAGACATAAGTAACATGCTGCTACAACATTAATGAAAAGTTGAGTTCAATCATATAGTATATTACACCTGATCGATGCTACTTCTGTGTATGTCATATTAGTTTTACAAATGTCTCTGTCCTCTTCCTTCTGCATTAGAGCTTCACTATAGAACATAGAGGTTCACTAGGCCCAAACTGTGTTGGAATTAAGAGTATTAATACTTACCTCTAACTGGAAATAAAAATAAAGGTTACCTTTGTCTTTATATACTTTATCCTCTTCTCTCAAATTATATTTCCCTGTCAAAAAAAAAAAACATTTTTAAAACAAGACTATTAAGTTAACTATGCTGAGAAAGCACCAATCATAATGATATTGAAAATAAAATGAATGAGGAAAATTATATTCATGGATATTCTGATGAGAGTTATCATGTTTGCATAGGAATTGAGATTTTCAAACAAAATTTTCTCCAGCAGCATTATAATAATTAGGATTGATTTATATGTAAACGTAATTAGTTTTATTGCCTAAAATGCACGTAATCCTCTGATCTCAGCCTGCTAAATAGCTAGGATCACAATGTGAGCCAATGATGTCTAGTTTGTCTTCATAGATATTATTGTCACAAAATGAGGAGGTTTTCAGTTTACAATCAGCGTGTCTCACTTGTAATCATACAATATTAGCTGTAAGTCAAAAATGCAAAAAGACATTTAAAAAATCACTAACCTTTTAATAGTTTGACAGCTATCTAGTAGGTTGCCTTTAGAAATTAGGAAAAATCTTCCATACTTCATTACCTCTCTCATCATCCTTGTAAAGAGAGAGCACCGATGATCCATTCTTCTCCTGAACACTTCATTCTATCCTGAAACTTATAAGTGGTTTAAGTGTTATCATAGAGATTTTATTTGTGACTAATTTATTTAATGTTACTACAAAATTGATCAAATTACATTCTTCTTCATTTATTACATTCAGTTCTCTGGAATATTATAAATGTCAGTGGATATGACATTAGTACAATATGCAGTTGCCTTTCTTTTAATATAATGGAGGATGCAAGCCTCTGTGTTTGTCAGGAAATTATTCCACAAAGAAAAATAATTCTCTGGGTAACTGAGGTGGAAAACATCATCTGCTAAGGGAATTACAGGTTATATGATTCATAAATGGTTTCTATAGATCATCATGCACTTCTGTGCATGCACATGAATGCACGTGCGCGTGAACACACACACACACACACACACACACACACTTTTCTTTCTCTTAAGTATGCATCCTGAAAAGTCACTGCTGATTCCACACACCAAACTTTTTAAATGACAGTTACAGGTCTCATAGTTTAAAGAGATGTGAGCAGTGAGAACCTAGGATTCTAGACCGCTGAGCCCCTCTGAATGTATTGCACTACAAGTATTTTGTTTATTTGTGTTTTATTTGCTGAACAACATATCTTGTGAAACACACCACATCAATTCACAGATACATTTGAAATCTGCTTTCAGATGCAAAGCACTCCTTTGAGAGGATTGATGATAATTTAATTACTCTCTTGTATGCCAGCTATTAGATTAGTTCCAATGGGGAGATTTAGTAGTTCCCCAACAAATAAAATCTGAATATGCATTTTGCAACAAATATTCATTAAAGTTAATTTTTACTATTGTTGAAGGTTAGATTTTTAGGATAATTTAAAATGAATTACTGAATCAAAATAAACCCTATAGTTTTTTTTTAAGTAATTGATCAATTATTTTTACATGCATTTTATCAATTAACATCTGTAACACATTAGAGTTTTTACTTCCCAACCTTTTAGATGACAGTGTAATTTGTTTTTATAATTATTGGGTGTTTATGAATTGTTTTGACTTTTTTTGCCAGTCCTGGGGAATCATCTGGGCCATATCCATATCTTGGCTGTGGTAAATTATACTTCACTGAACATGCTTGTATTGGTAGCTCCAGTGTGGTCCTCTACCACTTTGAACCACAGTTCCATTTCCAGTTTTCTGGTGGTTAGTTGGAGATAAGATTCTCACAGACTTTCTGCCTTTGAACTGGGATATTTAGGTTTCAGCCTCCTTAGGATTACAGACAGTACCCAACAGTGCCCAGCTGTTCTCTTAGTTTATATATATTTCTCAGCTTTGGTGCTCAAAGTATTAATACTCTACCACTTGAGCCACAGCTTCACCTCAAGATTTTTTTTTTTTGCTTTTTATTTGGAGTTATGAGTCTGATGGACTTTCTACCAAGGCCAATTTCAGACTGTGATCTTCAGATCTTATCTTCCTAAGTAGCTAGGATAATAGACATGAGCCACCAGCATCCAGAAATTATTAAATTTTTAATAAATTCATTTCACTATGTATTTTTGTGCATGGAAGCATCTGGCTTTTGTAAATTAATAAATATGAATATTATAATATAATGGATTTATGACATTTAAGTGAAGCATATAATTCATTTTGATCACTAAAGTGTCTATTGCCTTCTTTCTTCTCCCCTCACTCTGTCCTTTGATTTCCTTTACTTATTAATGACCCCCTTTCTGCCTTCATGTCATCTACTTTTTTATCTGTAATTCACATATGAGAGATATCTTCATATTCAATTTTTGGAGTCAGACTTTTTTGTTAGCAGGTTGAACATCTCTGCCATCTACATCCTTATAAACTCTTGTTTATGGATGACTATTATTCTGGTTGTATATGTATCAAATTTTATTTTTCCATTAATCTGTTGATAGGCACATCAGTGTTCCAATTCAATATTTTCCAACTTACTAAATAAATACTTTCAAAACCTTCCTTAACATATCTCTGGATTTTAATGGTATTTGTTCTGCGATCCTATTTTGGGGTTCTAATTTTATTAGTTTGTTTACACTCTCTCTTTTGGTCAGCTGGTATGAGCATTTGTTAATACTGTTAATGCATTCAAAGAACCAATCTTTGTTTCATCAATCTTTTGTATGGTTCTTTCAGATTCTATTTTGATATATCAGTGCTTACCTTTATTATTTCTACTCCTTACATTGCTCCAAAGAAAATTTATCATTTGCAAATTTTCTGTCCAATTTTCTTCTCTCTGATTTGCAATTACTTATGTGTCCAGTGTTTTAAGCATATTGGGTGTAAGAGTATGTCGCTGTTTCTCTAATCCAGTGGTGAGAAACTGCTTCTTAACCTTGCAACAAACCCAACTTATCTGAAAACTGTGAATACTTTAACTGAAAGAACAAAGGTAACTAAAAATGTAACCAATGACTTGATCAAGGAAGAACATAGAGCATATAAGTAAAGCTAATAGCATACAAATTCTCAACAGGAAATTAAAGCAGAGCTTAGGAAATGGGAAAACTTCCTGTGCTCCTGGGTTGGGAGGAATAACATTGTGAAAATGGTGATATTGCCAAAGGCTATCTACAAATTCAATGCAATACACATCAATATCCTAATACCATTCTTTAATGAAATAGAGGAAGCAGTCCAGAAATCATATGGAACAATAAAAGACCCAGAATAGCAAAAAACAATCCTAAGCAGAAAGAACAGTGCTGGAGGAATTTCAATACCAAACTTCAGGCTGTATTACAAAGCTATAGTAATAAAAACAGTTTGGTATTGGCACAAGAACAGGCCTGAGGACCAATGGAACAGAACTGAAGACCCAGAAAGACTGCAGACCTATGGCTACTTAATCTTTGATAAAGGAGCTAAAAAAATAGGATGGAAGACAGACAGCCTCTTCAACAAATGGTGCTGGCAAAACTGGTTCAACACATGTAATAAACTAAAACAAGATTCTCATATATCACCCTGCACCAAAAGCAATTCCAAATGGATCAAAGACCTTGAGGTAAAATCAGATACCCTGAAAACATTACAAGAAGGAATAGGAGAAATCCTTGGGCTCCTCAGCACAGGATGAAACCTTCTGTAAAAAGGCCAAGAAACACAACAAATCAAAGAAAGGTTGGGCAAATAGGATTGTATCAAACTGCATAGCTTCTGCATGGCAAAAGACATACCTTGCAAGATAAAAAGTAAATAACATGAAATCAGAAAGGGGGTAATTAAGGTTAAAAGGGTGGTCAAAGGACAGAGTGAGGGTGAAGAAAGAAGGCAATATTCTATTGATACATGAATGGTAAAACTGAAAAAGATTTCATTCTTTTCTGATCTATGTAATTTCTCTTGAGTACTATTTTTCTTTTCTTTATTGTCAAAGTGATGTACAGAGGTTATAGGTAAGGCAGTGAGTACATTTCTTTTCCAACTTGTTACCTCCTCCCTCATTTTCCCCTTCCCCCTCCCCATTTACCTCTCCCCTACATGAGTTGTGAAGTTGATTTATACCATATAGTTTAGTAAGTATTGCTGTTGCATTGGTTTTTCTTTTTATCCTTTGTCTCTCGATTTTGGTATTTCTTTTCCCTTCCCTAATTCCAATACATGTATATACAATATCCATGGTAACAAAATCTGTTACAGTGACATCAGGGGTAAAACCACAGAAAAGAAAGACAAAACAGAAGACAGTGGAGAAGCAGCAGAGCCCTAGCTGAGCTCCCTCCGACATCGCAGTTTTCTCACCCCATAGAAACTTTTACTCCTAGAAAGACAGCTTCAGTAAGTTCTAACAGTACAGGGATTCTGACCAGAAAGGAAAAATCGACTTTGCTCATCTGAAAACACAGATTTGAGCTCTGGGCCACCGCACCAGTGCCAGCACAGCACCCGGCATAGCAACTCGCACTCCACGCGGCTAAAGCACACAGTGTAGACCAGGAAGAAATCCTCCAAATGGTGACTGAGCAAGGATGGGCTGAAATTGCAGAGAAAGCGTGAGTACCCCAAGAAAGATATTCTCACTCGCGCCCACAGAGCAGCTTCTGGAAGGTAGCCCTTCCCCCACCGCCAGAGCAAAGCACCATCTTTGCCACTGGCATAGGGTCAGACCAGATTGGAACTAAAGCGGGCCTGGGGAAAGTGAGGACAAAGGAGCCATCTTTGAAAAGGGCAAGAGGGCCCGACCAGTGAAGGCCAGCTCCGCCCAGGAGAACGCCTCCTGCCCAGGTGGGAGGCTTGTCCTGGGCCGCGGCTTAGCCAGAGGTACCCCGCCCTGCCCACTGGAATTTCTAAATTTAAAGCGAAAGGGGCAAGCAGCTATCAGCAACATGGAAACACTTGATGGGGGAACAAACAGTTCCTGAGACAGATAAACGGTCCTATCACAGAGGAAGCCCAATTCCCGGCCCGAAACAGAGCTGTATTCCATAGCCACCTCCGCCAAGGAGGCCACCCCGCCCAGGAGGGAGGAACCACTCCAAGGCAAGCAACTCTCAGCCGGGTAAACCAGGCCAGAGGTGCCCCGCCCTGCTGAGTCCACAGCCTATTCAAAGCCAGGTGTTAAAGGCAGCGGTCCCACAGCAGACAGAGGAGCCACGGTTCCCGAGACTGCTCACGTCCCCATGTACAGAGGATGCCCAAGGCCTACCTGCAAGCTGTGTGAACCACAGAGACCCAGGACTCCACCAACAGGGGAGAAGGGTCAGAACAGATCCACCCCCTGCAAACTGAAAGCAAGTCAAACCAGCCAATAAGGAAAATAGACTGCAGACCATCTCAAGGAAACCAGAGACTGGGGAAAGACCACCCAAACAAGGAGGACTCCATTTATTTTTTCAAACATTTTTTAAACTTAAAAAACATTTTTTGAAAATTTTTTTCACTTCTGAAACGTTATTGGTTTTTTTGTTTTCCATTTTTACCTGTTTGTTTTATCAAGTCTTTTTTTGTTTGTTTTTCTGTTTTTTTTCTTTTTCTTTTTAAAATTATTTTTCTCTGTTTTGTGCATCTGTCTTCCAGTATTTTTACTTTATTTCTCTCTTTGCGTTCTCTTTCTTTAAAAATTACTTTCCTATGAATAATCCCTCCACTCTTTTCTGCTAACTCTCCATTGTCTATCATTTTAACCTTGTTCTCTCTACTGATTCTACTCTTCTCCACATTTCCACGTCACTGAAACTAAACCAAAATCACCACCCCCCCCAACACATTTTACTCAATTCTCTTTACTACGTCTAACTTACCCTCCTGACTTACTGCCTGGACATTCAGGTTCCATTGACTCCTGGTTATTGGATAGAGAGTATTCCTGCTTAATCTGAGTGAATTAAAGGGGTTCATAGAGAAAGCCAGTCCTAAAAGAACTTAATATAAGAACAAGAATTGCTTATAGGGTTGTAACAGTAAATAAGTAACTACTGAATACAGGGCCCAGGATCAGTTGTTATATTGAAATTGTATTCTTTAGGAATACCAAATCTAATTTAATAGACAGGCATACAAGGTATCTGTATATAATTGTAAACTTATAAGATTTACACAACAGTGCTTGGTAAGGGCTGCTTTGGGCCTTAAACGGTGCTGACAGGTGCTTGTAGATTGGCATTCCCAATCCAAATAGGCAGAAGAAACACAAGAAAGATGGCAAACAATGGAGTTTTTTCTCCCACTCAAAACAAGCAGGAAATAGAGCAGTCAATCAAAGACATAGAAGAGAGCCCCCCAAATTCTCTACAAAGTCTACTGCTAAACATGATAAATTAAAAGCTTGAATCTTTTCAGTTAATTATTCTAGAGCATGACCAAGACCCAAAGACCAAGGCTGAAATCAGGAAAACAACTCCTTTTGCAATAGCCTCAAAAAACATAAAGTACCTAGGAATAACCTTAACCAAAGAAGTGAAAGACCTCTACAATGAGAACTTTAAAAACATGAAAAATGAAATTAAGGCAGAACTAAGGAAATGGAAAAACCTCCCATGCTCCTGGATTGGGAGGATTAATATAATCAAAATGGCAATATTGCCAAAGGCTATATACAAATTCAATGCAATACCCATTAATATACCAACACCATGTTTTAATGAAATAGAGGAAGCAATCCAGAAATTCATATGGAACAATAAAAGACACAGAATAGCAAAAACAATCCTAAGCAGAAAGAACAGTGCTGGAGGAATTACAACACCCAACTTCAAGCTGTATTATAAAGCTATAGTAATAAAAACAGCTTGGTATTGGCACCCGATCAGGCCTGAAGACAAATGGAACAGAATTGAAGACCCAGAAATGAACCCAGAGAACTACACCTACTTAATCTTTGATAAAGGAGCTAAAATAATAGTTTGGAAGAAAGATAGCCTCTTTAACAAATGGGGCTGGCAAAATTGGCTGAACACATGCAACAAACTAAAACTAGATCCTTATATTTCACCCTGTACCAAAATCAATTCCAAATGGATTAAAGACCTGGAAATCAAAACAGACACCCTGAAAACACTAAAGGAAGGAGTAGGAGAAACACTTGGGCTCCTTGGCGCAGGACGGAACTTCCTTAACAAAGACCTAGAAAGGCTACAATTCAAAGAAAGGTTGGACAAATGGGACTGCATCAAACTTCAGAGCTTATGCAGGGCAAAGGACATAGCTCGCAAGATAAACAGAAAGCCTACAGATTGGGAGAAGATCTTTACTGGCCGTTCAACGGACAAAGGCCTCATCTCTAAAATATATGCAGAACTAAAAAAATTATCTTCCTCCAAAACAAAACCGCAAAAAACCAACAGCCCCCTCATCAAGTGGGCTAAAGACTTAAAAAGAGACTTCTCTGATGAGGAAATGAGAATGGCCAAGAGACATGAAAAAGTGCTCTACATCATCACTGGCTATAAAAGAAATGCAAATCAAAACAACATTGAGATTCCATCTCACCCCAGTAAGAATGTCATATATAAAGAAAACTAACAATAACAATTGTTAGAGTGGATGTGGCCAAAAGGGAACCCTACTTCATTGTTGGTGGGAATGTAAACTGGTTCAGCCACTCTGGCAAACAGTATGGAGATTCCTCAGAAGACTAAATATACAACTCCCCTATGACCCAGCAGCTCCACTTTTGGGTATCTATCCAAAAGACCACAAACAAAATCACAGTAATGCCACCAGCACAACAATGTTCATCACAGCGCAATTTGTCATAGCTAGAATCTGGAACCAACCCAGATGCCCCTCAGTAGACGAATGGATCAGGAAAATGTGGTACATATACACAATGGAATTTTATGCCTCTATCAGAAAGAATGACATTGCCCCATTTGTAAGGAAATGGAAGGACTTGGAAAAAATTATACTAAGTGAAGTGAGCCAGACCCAAAGAAACATGGACTCTATGGTCTCCCTTATTGGGAATAATTAGTACAGGTTTAGACAAGTCATAGCAGAGCATCACAAGAGCCCAATAGCTATTCCCTTATGAACACATAAGATGATGCTAAGTGTAATGAACTCTATGTTATGGAAACGATTGTTCTATCACAGTTGTAACTACTTTCAACGTTCCATGTGTATCTATAGCTTCTATTATTGATGATGGTCTTTTATCACTTTCTTGTGGTTGTATCTACACTATCTCTGTAATCTTATCTGAGTATATTGGAAACTGAGTATACTGATATTAGAACTCCGAAATTGAAAGGGAATACCAAAATCGAGAGACACGGGGTAAAAAAAGACAAACAACGACAAAAGCAATACTTGCAAAACTGGTGTAAGTGAACTGAACACCTCATGGGGGGAAAGGGAAAGAGGGAGGAGGGAGGGGGGTATGAGGGACAAGGTAACAAACAGTACAAGAAATGTATCCAATGCCTAATGTATGAAACTGTAACCTCTCTGTACATAAGTTTGATAATAAAAATTTAAAAAAAAAAGAAAGACAAAACAAATAGGGCATATTTTCACATGGTATGTTGAAAATAACAACAGCAGTGATAAACCAACTATGAAGGCAAGAGCATAAGAAAAATCATGTTATTATGGTCAGCATAAAAGAGAAAAAATTCTATTGTGTATGTAATCTGCATTTTTTTTTATACACTCATCTACTGACGGGCATCTGGATTGGTTCCATATTTTAGTAATGACAAGTTGTGCTACGATGAACATAGTTGTGCTGGTGGCTTTAGTGTGGTCTTGCTTGTAATCTTTTGGGTAGATTCCCAAAGTGGGGCTGCTGGGCCATACGGGATCTCTATGTTTAGACTTCTTAGGAACCTCCATATGGCTTTTCATAGTGGTTGAACAAGTTTACATTCCCACCAACAATGTAGTAGAGTTCCCTTTTGGCCACATCCCCTCTAGCAATTGTTTTTTTTTTTTTAATTTTTATTCACAAACTGATGTACAGAGAGTTTACAGTTTCATACATTAGGGATTGGATACATTTCATGTACTGTTTGTTACCTCCTCCCTCATACCCCCCTCCCCCCTCCTCCTTTTCCTTTCCCCCCATGAGTTATTCAGTTCATTTACACAAAACAGTTTTGCAAGTATTGCTTTTGTAGTCGTTTGTCTTTTTTACTCTGTGTCTCTCGATTTTGGTATTCCCTTTCACTTTCCTAGTTCTAATACCAGTATTCACAGTTTCCAATGTACTCAGCCAAGATACAGAGATAGTGCAGGTACCCCATAGGAAGGGGATACAAGAAGATCATCAATAATAGAAGCTATGGTTACACATAGCACATTAAAAGTAGTTACAACAGGGCTGGGGATATAGCCTAGTGGCAAGAGTGCCTGCCTCGGATACACGAGGCCCTAGGTTTGATTCCCCAGCACCACATATACAGAAAACGGCCAGAAGTGGCGCTGTGGCTCAAGTGGTAGAGTGCTAGCCTTGAGCGGGAAGAAGCCAGGGACAGTGCTCAGGCCCTGAGTCCAAGGCCCAGGAATGGCCCCCCCCCCCAAAAAAAAAAAAGTAGTTACAACAGTGATATAACAATCACATGTTTACATAACATGGAGTTCATTTCACTTAGCATCATCTTATGTGTTCATAAGGTTATAGCTATTGGGCTTTGTGCTCCTCTGCTGTGACTAGCCTAAACCTGTGCTAATCATTCCCTATGAGGGAGTCCATGTTTCTTTGGGTCTGGCTCACTTCATTTAGTGTAATTGTTTCCAAGTCCTTCTATTTCCTTACGAATGGTGCAATGTCATTCGTTATTATAGTTTTCCTGATAATGAACATTCTTACTGGGGTGAGGTGGAATCTCAGTGTAGTTTTGATTTGTTTTTCTTTTATGGCCAGTGAAGTAGAGCACTTTTTTTATGTGTCTCTTGGCCATTCTCATTTCCTCTTCAGAAAAGTCTGTTTTTAGGTCTTTAGTCCAGTGGTTGAGGGGGTCATTGGATTTTTGAGGATTTGTTTTGGGTGAATTTAATTTTTTGAGTTCTACATAAATTTTGGATATGAGGCCTTTGTTGTATGCCCAGTAAAGATCTTCTCCTAGTCAGTCAGCTTTCTACTAATCTTGCAGGCTATGTCCTTTGCCATGCAGAGGACATTGATGCAATCCCATTTGTCCAACCTGTATTTGATTTGTTCCATTTCTGGGCCTTTATTAAGAAAGTTTTGTCCTGTGCCGAGGAGCCCAAGTGTTTCTCCTATCCCTTCTTGTAGTATTTTCAGGGCATTTGATTTTACCTTGAGGTTTTTTTTTTTCCATTTGGAGTTGATTTTGTTGCAGGGTGGTATATAAGAATCTAGTTTTAGTTTTTTACAAGTGTTGAACCAGTTTTGCCGGCACCATTTTTTGAAAAGGCTGTCTTTCTTCTAATCTATTCTTTTAGCTCATTTATCAAAGATTAAGTAGTCATAGGTCTGCGGGTTCATTTCGGGTCTTCAGTTCTATTCCATTGGTCCTCAGGCCTGTTCTTGTGCCAATACTATGCCTCTGTCAGAAAGAATGGCACCACCCAGTTCATAAGGAAATGGAAACACTTGGAAAATATCACTAATATCACTTGGAAAATATCACTAAATGAAGTAAGTCAGACCCAAAGACACATGGATTCTATGGTTCCCCTCATAGGGAATAATTAGTACATATCTAGGATAGTCCTAGAAGGAGATAACAAACAATAGCTTAAGAGCTATGTCAGTATGAACACATAAGATGATCCTAAGCAAAATGAACTTCGTTATAAAAACAAGTGTATATCACTGTTGTAGTTTTTTTCAACATGCCATGTGTAACCATGCCCTTATTTTAAAAATGTTTTTCTTTTTTTCCTTCTTTTCCCATATTCCCTTCACATGGTTTTACCCCTGATAGCATTGTAACTGATTTTAATACCCTGGATATTGTATATATGTGTACTGGAATTAGGAAAGGGAAAGGGAACACCAAAATTGAACAAGAAAGAATAAAAAGACAAACCAATCCAACAGCAGTACTTACAAACCTTATGGTGTTAAACCATCTGTATAACTCATGGGATGGGGGAGAGAAATGGGGAGGGAGAGGTGGGGGAAAATGAGGGAGGAGGTAACAAGTTGGTTAAGAAATGTACTTACTGTATTACAGGTGAAATTGTAACCCCTCTGTACTTCACTTTGACAGTAAAATAAATAAATATGTAAAAAAAGAAAAAGATACAAAGTTCACAATGCATGGCTGCTTTTTAATGAAATTCCAGAAATCAAGCATATCCTCTAGTGGTGGATACAATACCAGTGAATATTTTGATTTATTAGAGGATGGGCATGGGGTGGAGACATGGATTGACAGGAAAAAGTCGAAAGGATGGTTTGCCATTTTACGAAAGGATACATCTTTTCCCTTAGCACTGGTTTCTAGTGTAGTATGCTCTTGTATGTAATACGTAGGCTATTAATTTGGTGAAAAATTACAACAGATCAGGAAATTACAGTTCATATTTTTAGAATCAAAAATTTTCCATACAAAGGTATAAATGAATATTTATCTCTAGTTGATTTTTAGGACTCAAGGTGTAAATAGTAACATCAATTATGGGAAGTAAAACCTTGAGTGCAGTTCTTTTTTGAATGATAAACAATTGTGCTTAAAAATAAACAATCCTAATTACTATATCTCTGAAGGGGAAAATTTGCCTTAGAATCTCATTTCTTTGCACATTTTATAACTCTCATCACAACAGTCTTGAATATCATTTTCTCATTCATTTTCAATGTTCATCATAAGTGATGCTTCCTCTTGAAAATTTCACTTCATTTTGAAAAGTACTCAGATTTTCTTCTTTTCTATCACACTCACTTGTCTCTTCACTATAGCCTGCTGATGTTGAAAAGAGGTTAAAACCACTGAATTCAGAACTCTTAATCTGGGTTTCTGTGCCTCTCCAGCTAGTTACTAAACATAGTTTGCTTAAGTCTGTATCAAAGACAAAGAAGAACTGGAGTAGTTGATGGAGAGATGATGCCTAAACACCACACATGACCATCCATTCTACCATCCACCAATATTTCTTTCTACTCTGGTCCAGTTAGGGTCTAGGAAGGAAAAGGAGAATATCATCAGGGGATATCTCACACAGGAATTGTATTCATGTTGGACAAAACCGGAAGAGAAGCAAAGGCACACTGAGCCCTCCAAATAGAAACTCCCTTCTAATTGAGTTGATTTAAAGAAAGCACAGTATGTATTTTTAGTGCTAGATCACAAAAGACCTTCGTGAGCCTTTGTCTACTTTTAACATGCATTGATTCACCATTCATTCTACACTTATTCTAGTTGAAATGCAGGTAACAAAATGCCTTTTCAGTGTAATAGTGTTCCCTTTTGGCCATATCCCCACCAGCAACTTGTTATTAGTTTTCTTGACAATGGCTATTCTAATTGGGATGAAAAGGAATCTCAATGTTTTGAATCACATTTCTTTCATGACCAGGGATGTTGAGTACTTCTTTAAGGGTTTCCTTGCTATTCTCTTAGCCCACGTGTTAATGGGGCAGTTGTTTCTTTGAGGATTTGTTTTGGAAAACTTAGTGTTTTGAGTTCTAAGTATATTTTAGATATGAGAACACTGTTGGTGGGAGTGTAAACTTGTTCAACCACTCTGGAAAGCAGTGTGGAGCTTCCTCAAAAGGCTAAACGTAGAGCTCCCCTATGACCCAGCAATCCTTCTTCTGGGCATTTACCCAAAGGATCACAAACAAGGTTATACTAAAGTTACCAGCACAACTATGTTCATAGCAGCATTAATTACCAAAGCTAAAACATGGAACCAAACCAAATGCCCTTCAGTAGATGAATGAATCATGTAATTGTGGCATATACACACAATGTAATTCTATGCTTCTATCAGAAAGAATGACATTGCCATATTTGTAAGAAAATGGAAAGACTCAGAAAAAAATCATACTAAGTGAACTGAGCCAGACCCAAAGAAACATAAACTTTATGGTCTCCCTTATTGGTACTAATTAGCATATGTCTAGGATATTCCTTGCACATGATTGCAATAGTTCAATATCTATGTATATATCAAAGATGACCCTAAGAGAAATGATCTCCAACTTATGGGAAGAAGTGGGTTATCATTGATGTTAATTTCTTTTTAAAAATTTTTAAAACATTTTTATTTTGTTTTTTCTTCTGTATTGTCAAAGTGAAGTACAGAGGGGTTACAGTTTCATATGTAAGGCAAGTACATTTCTTATCCAACTTATTACTTTTAGGTACATGGGGTAAGGCTCCATGCAGATGCCCCCACCTAGTTAAGTCTCCACCCAGTTGCCTGGGTAGGGCACATACCCGGAGACATTTACTTCCTCCTTTCCTGAGGATACATCCTAATCCACCTGGCCACACTGCCTGCCCCTACCCTAGATAAGGCACGGGGGAGAGGGTGGGGACTGGGAGGGAGCTCCCCCTTCTCTCTGGCCATGCCTCTCCTTGGCCACTGGCCAGCTGGTCAGTAATAAAATTTCTCTCCTGCTGGAATAACACAGGACATTCTCCTTTACTGGCTACCTACTTAATTTTTTTTGGTTCTTTTTTTTATTTTATTGTCAAATTGATGTACAGAGAGGTTACAGTTTTATACCTTGGGTACATTTCTTGAACTGTTTGTTACCTCCTCCCTCATTCCCCCTTCCCCTTCCCCCTTTCCCTCTCCCCCCAGGAGTTGTTCAGTTGGTTTATACCAAATGGCTTTGCAATTATTGCTTTTGGAGTCGTTTGTCTTTTTATCCTTTGTCTCTCGATTTTGATATTCCCTTTCACTTCCCTAGTTCTAATACCAGTATATACAGTATCCAGATGAGATACAGTGATAGCACGGGTACAAACTCAGGAAGGGATACAAGAGGATCATAACAAAAGAAGTTACATTTCACAGGGTGTGTTGAAAGTAATTACAACAGTGATATAACACTCATTTCCATAACATGGAGTTCATTTCACTTAGCATCATCTTATGCATTCATAGGGGCATAGCTATCAGGCTCATGTAATCCTCTGCTGTGAGTAGCCTAAACCTGTGCTAATTATTCCCTTTGAGGTAGACCATAGAGTCCATGTTTCTTTGGGTCTGTCTCAATTCACTTAGCATAATTGTTCTTCCATTTCCTTACGAATGGGGCAATGTCATTCTTTCTGATAGAGGCATAAAATTCCATTGTGTATATATACCACGTGTTCCTGATCCATTCGTCTACTGAGGGGCATCTAGGTTGGTTCCATATTTTAGCTATGACAAATTGTGCTGTGATAACCATTGTTGTGCTGGTAGCTTTAGTGTGTTATTGTTTGTGGTCTTTTGGGTAGATGCCCCAAAGTGGGGCTGCTGGGTCATAGGGGAGCTCTATGTCTAGCCTTCTGAGGAATCTCCATACCGCTTTCCAGAGTGGCTGAACCAGTTTACATTCCCACCAATAATGAAGTAGGGTTCCCTTTTGGCCACATCCACTCCAACATTTATTATTGTTAGTTTTCTTGATAAAGGACATTTTTACTGGGGTGGGGTGGAATCTCAATGTTGTTTTGATTTGCATTTCTTTTATGGCCTGTGACATAGAGCACTTTTTCATATGTCTCTTGGCCATTCTCATTTCCTCATCAGAGGAGTCTCTTTTTAAGTCTTTAGCCCACTTGTTGAGGGGGCTGCTGGTTCTTTGCAGTTTTGTTTTGGAGGAATTTAATTTTTTCAGCTCTGGATATATTTTAGATATGAGGCCTTTGTCCATTGTATGGCCAGTAAAGATCTTCTCCCAGTCTTTGGGCTTTCTGTTTATTTTGCATGCTATGTCCTTTGCCCTGCAGAAGCTCTGCAGTTTGATGCAGTCCCATTTGTCCTACCTTTCTTTGATTTGTTGTATTTCTGGGCCTTTATTAAGGAAGTTTTTTCCTATGCCAAGGAGCCCAAGTGTTTCTCCTGTTCCTTCTTATAGTGTGTTCAGGGTATCTGTTTTGATTTCGAGGTCTTTGATCCATTTGGAATTGATTTTGGTGCAGGGTGATATATAAGGATCTAGTTTTAGTTTGTTGCAGGTGTTGAACCAGTTTTGCCAGCACCATTTGTTAAAGAGGCTATCTTTCTTCCATACTATTATTTTAGCTCCTTTATCAAAGATTAAGTAGGCCATAGTTCTGCGGGTTCATTTTTGGGTCTTCAGTTCTGTTCCATTGGTCTTCAGGCCTGTTCTGGTGCCAATACCAAGCTGTTTTTATTACTACAGCTTTATAATACATCTTGAAGTTGGGTATTGTAATTCCTCTAGCACTGTTTTTTCTGCTTATGATTGTTTTGCTATTCTTGGTCTTTTATTGTTCCATATGAATTTCTGGATTGCTTCCTCTATTTCATTAAAAAATGGTGTTGGGTTATTAATGGGTATTTCATTGAATTTGTAGATTGGCTACCTACTTTAATAAACCTAACAGTTACCTCCTCTCTCATTTTCCCTCTGTTCCCCCCTCACCTCTTTCCTCCCTTCCATGAGTTACTATGTGCAATTATTTGTTTTATGTTCTGTCTATTTTTCCCTATGATTTAGCCCCTGTTGTCACTGTGTTTGATTCTGTTACCTTAGGTAATATTTATATGTCTGTCTGAATTAGGAAAGGGAAGAGGAACATTAACATGGTGAGACAAAGGGTCAAAGGTAAACCAATGCAACAGCAATACTTATCAGACAATGTTGTAAACTAACTGTACGACTCAGGTGGGGGGGCGGGGAGGGAAGGTGGTAGAAAAATTAGGGGGGGGGGTGTAACAGGTTGACCAAAATGTACTCACTTCCTTAAGTATGTAACTGTAACCCCTCTGTAATTCAACTTAACAATAAAAATAATTTTAAAAAAGAAAATGCCCTTCAGGTGGTAGCTTCTTTTAGGAAAATTGAGACTCTCTAAAACAAAAGTGTACAATACATACATATATATGTCTCATATTATATGTGATGTTTGTGTGTATATGTATATACTGGTGCTGATCAAATCTTGGGGCTTGAACTTAAGATCTGGGTGTTGTTCTGAGGTTGTTTTGCTCAAGGGAGCATTCAAGCACTTGAGGCATAGGTCCAGTTCCAGCTTTTTAAAAAGTAGTTTTTATTGAAGACAGTAGTTTCACAGACTTTTACATCCAAGCTGCCTTTAAGCCATGATCCTCAGATGTGAGCCTACTGATTAGCTAGGATTATAGGCATGAACCATGGGCACCACATGGGCATTTTTATTAATGAATAAAACATTTGAATGGTGTATGTCATGTGCTTGTGGATCCTCTCTTAATATTATCCTTCCTTCCTTTTTTCCTTCCTTCCTTCCTTCCTTCTTCTTTTTTTTTCATTGTTCCTTGCATTTGTCTTACATAAGTAACTTATTATGCTAGTTAGAAACTTGTTTCAGGTTTAAATATAATATTGAAATAAAAATTGAGATCTATCACTTTCTTACTGTTAGAATTATATACTCTTCTGACATTTCATGTGTTAAAATAATTTATGAAATATAACTAATTAAAATTACTCAGTGCTGTAGCCTCATCATTAACATCCCTCAGGAGAGACATCTGAATTCTGCTTTTCTGCAAAAGTCCCCTGTGTATGTTTTAAGGAAGTAAAAGACACATGTAAAACAAGTTTGCTTCTTTGGGAAAAAATATTTGCAAAACTAAATTTCCAACTGGCAGGTGCATAAGTAAAAAAAAAATGAAGAAAGATAAATTTCACAGTTACAGCCAATCTCTCACAAGAGTTACTGAAGGATAAGTAAACTATTGTATAGTGAGGATTTCTATTCTTCAGGGTCAGGGAAGGTGAGAACACAAGAGAAAACAAATATGCCTTCTTGGACTATGTAAACTAGAAATGTCAATTTAAAAATTTAACTACATTCTGTCTCACCAAATTTCATTTTTATGTCATATTCATTTTTTCCATAGCTGTTGATTATTGACTCTCACTTATGATTTTCTCTCGTTTTTTTCCCAGCTTCACTTAATTAATGAGCAAAATGTACAATTTTGTCACATCTACTTTCTTTTCCACTGTAAGTATGGCTTCCAAACTCTGACAATGTATTCACAGTTCCTTCCTTCCTTCCTTCTTTCCTTCCTTCCTTCCTTCCTTCCTTTCTTCCTTCCTTCCTTCCTTCCTTCCTTTCTTCCTTCTTCCTTCCTTTCATCTGTCTTTTCTCTCTCTCCTCTCTGTCTTTCTCTCTGTATAGCTATTTCTGTCTTTTATTCATCTTACAGAAAAACAGGATCTCTGGTTCTGAATTCCTGTGCTGTTTCTAGTTCCATACTCTCCATTTAAGCTACTGACCTTCCTCATCTCTATATCCTTTAACTAGTTAACAAAGACACTCTCTCAACAAAAATTTTCTTACACTATTTGACATCCTGACTGAATATAAATTTCCTGATGGGACTGCTTAGAGAACCTTTACCACTGCATGAGTTACTCAGCTTTCCCAACATTAATTGCAGAACTTAAGGGGCACTTCAGTTCTGGTGGAAGCACCATCTACCAGCAACCAACATTTTGTCTCCATCCTACTGGCAATCCATAGAGTGTGGTCCATCTCACTGTTCATAACCAGAACCATCTTGCCACACTCTACCTATATATCACATAATTATTATATCAAGCACGTCTCCATAGGTGGAAAAGTGTACAAATTCTCCAAAAGTAAAGCATAAATAGTCACACACAGGGAAAAACAATAGTACACTTGGGTCTGAGCAATACCACTACTGGTCTGCTATGAGATTATATAATTGTAAGTACATATTTTATTTCTTTATGTTTCTTATTGTATAATGACTACATATACGAGATCATTTAGACTTGCCTATTAGAACTTGTATAGGAAGAGATCATTTGTTATTTTATTAGGAAAGTAAAAACTTCAAAGTTTTTATTTGTAAAATGTTGACTTTGTTTAGGATTATATGAGTATTAGGTTGATGTTTGTGATTCTTTTGTTAAAATATTAATTCTCTAAATATGGAGAAGTTATGTCATCATCATTAAATAACAAAACTTTTGGAAATGTTTAATTTTCAGAAAATAAGTACATAGTAATTAGGCTAATGTTTTAGCAACAAAGTAATTTTAAAAAATTTTAACATTACACTCTAGTTTTCTAGTTTTTCTTCCCATAAAGTATTATTTAAAAAGAAAAACATATTTGTTAGGCACTTTTCTTATACTCATGCATTTATTAGTAACATCAAATAATTAATTATCAAATAGGTAGTTATGGAAGGTTGATAAGACACACATTTTTGTGGTGAATATGTATTTTTTTAAACTCACTATACCTTCATCAATGATTCATTGTTTCATCATAATCTTTCATGTTACCTAACCAAGCAGATAAGACAAAAAAAATGATACCCTGTTTTAAGTAACTGTTTCTCCTTTTGATTTTTAGACTTGACATACAGCAACACTAAGAAATGAAAAATCAAACATCTGTGAAAGAATTCATCCTTCTGGGATTAACTAATGACCCAACACTAAATATTTTGATTTTTCTGTTTCTATTTCTTGCTTATATACTGAGCGTTACTGGAAATCTGACAATTATAACCCTCACACTGATAGACTCACACCTCAAAACACCCATGTACTTCTTCCTTAGGAACTTCTCTTTCCTGGAGATCTCATTCACAACAGTTTGTATTCCTAGATTCCTAGTCAGCATTATCACTGGGGATTTGACCATTTCCTATAACTCTTGTATGGCCCAGGTGTTTTTCTTTATACTCCTTGGATCAACAGAATTCTTCCTTCTGACAGCTATGTCCTATGATCGTTATGTAGCCATCTGTAAGCCCTTGCACTACACAACAATAATGAGCAGCAAGGTCTGCTTCCAGCTTGTAATTAGCTGCTGGCTGGCTGGGTTTCTCATTATCTTCCCACCAGTCATCATGGGGCTTCAGCTGGATTTCTGTGACTCCAACGTCATTGACCACTTCACCTGTGACTCCTCTCCTATGTTGCTGATTGCCTGTACAGATACAACCTTCCTGGAACTGTTGGCATTTTTCCTGGCAGTATTCACCCTCATGATGACCTTAATACTAGTGGTCCTTTCCTATGCATTCATCTTGAGGACAATTCTGAGAATCCCTTCTGCTGAGCAGAGGAAAAAGGCCTTTTCCACCTGTTCCTCACACATGATCGTGGTCTCCATTTCTTATGGTAGCTGTATTTTCATGTATGTGAAAACTTCAGCAAAGGAAGGAGTGGCTTTGAGCAAGGGGATAGCAGTGCTCAATACCTCTGTTGCTCCAATGCTAAATCCTTTCATTTACTCCCTGAGGAATCAGCAGGTAAAGCAATCCTTTAGGTACTTGGTCAAAAAAGTGCTGGCCAGCGAAATTTGAATGGTAAGAAATTCATTTCCTTCAACTGAAATGGCATGTTGCATATATTGAAACATTAACAATGTTTGCTCCGTCTGTTATTGGTGTTCAAGTTCCTATGGCTACAGTCTATTAAGTTTAAATGTTAGTCCATGTATTTGTTAAAAGCATCTTTGTTGTTTTATATTAGTCCTTTTATCCTTAGCTGTTCACTTTGCAGCCACCGTGGAATCTAGAGAAAGCAGGACTGCTCAATAATGAAGGCCTGAAACTACCTCTGAAGAATAATAGATCCTTGCAGAATAGAAAGCTTTTTATTTTCCCTAAACCATCTCCTGGTCTTGAACTCGGGGCTTGAGCATTATTCCTAAGCTTCTTTTGCTGTGTGTCGGGCTCAGGTTGCCTCCCCTGGCGCGGGTATCAAGGCTCAGCTAAGCTTCTAACAGCCCCCTTTCTCACCCTCTCCCCTGGTCACCCAACCCGCAGGCAAGGCCAGGGTGGAGCGGGGGAGCCAGCACAGACCTCATGTGCATGCGGCCAAACGAGAACGCTTTGCCCACCTCCTTACCAGTAAAGAAAGCCAAGCATACGCGGATCTCAGGGAAGCTTCAAGAGCAATCTGATTTATTAAGGCGGTGGTAAAGGGAAATGATAGGAAGGAAGGAAAGGAGACTGACCAGCCAGGACGCTGATAGGCTACGAGCTTGTCATATGACCCCCTCACGAGCTAAAGTCACTCGAAAGCGCCGCGCCAGGGAGAGACTGGGGGCACATGTGCTGGCGAGAAAGTTGGGGGCTGTTTGCAAAGCTGGTTCTTCTGGTTCCGGACCCAGAGAATTGTGGCCTGCTTCCGCATTCCCCAGGGCTGGGGGGAGGGTGGCATCTCGGGAGCGCTCTACAATGCCCATCCCCCATCAAGTCCAAAGGCTGGATCCCAACAGCTGTGGGTTAAATCACTCTATCACTTGACCCACAGTGCCACTTCTGTTTTTTCTGAGTAGTTTCCTGGGGATAAGAGCGTCATGGACTTTTCTGCCAAGGCTGGCTTTGAACTGTGATCCTTAGATCTGAGCCTGCTGAGTAGCTAGGATTACAGGTCAGAGTGTCCACCTTCAGATAACTTCCAATGTAGGACAGTTTCCTGTTTTGATGAGGCTACACCTTGAAATAAGCATAGTCATCTTATGGGAACCAAAAGGCTCTCCTGAAATGAGATTATTCACAACTCCAGAGAAACAGTACTGAGATAATGACCAGAGAAATGGTTCATGCAAGTTGCATCATTTAACCATAAGAACCTGTCTCTTCCTGCTTCTCTTCCTTTGGCTACTTAAACCTGTGTGTATACTCAATGATGGTTCCTGATGAACTGCAGTACTTTCTTCCCATGGCTGCATGAACTATGTAATAAATATTTTTTAATTTTCCTGGTACCGTGTCTCTTTATTTGGCAAATGGTGTTTCAGCCAGGAGCCTAAAATTATAGTTGCACATTCATTGCTTCATTTAGCTTCCTTTTCATAAATGCTTTGTACTTCATGTTTACCATTTTGACCTTGCTGAGCATGCTTACATTTTCAGAATGCCCTAATATTCCTGGTAATGAGTGATGGATATTACAAATAATAAGATTGTCATTTTGCAAGAATAACTAGAATTTACTTTTAAATTATCTATAATAACTCTCATCAAGCAATTCTGAAGTTGTTTTTTTCAGTGTGTAAGACAGAGAACCTCTGAGGTATTCCCTCCTAACTCTGTCATGTTCCATGTTCCATTCTCTTTGCATCTCCATTGCTTTTCATAAAGGCATAATGGCCTATACTAGTGGGTACACAGGTATGTTATCTCCATAGTGGGTGCCATCCTTTATTATTCTATTGCATGTGCTTCATTCTCTATCCAGCCTCATCGTATATTTTGGCCAGCAAATACCTCACCAGGAAGCATCATTCGTGAACTATATTCATGGTTGCTTCATTCCCCATTCCTCTCTTCAATTTGCAAATCCTGAGCTTTGGGCTTCATCTGGAGCTTCTTTGGGAAGAATCTAGCTTGTCTTCATTTCTTTAGAGCTTACAACCTTGGGTTTTATGTTTTCTTCTTTTTGTTTCTTTTTTTCCTTTATTTTCAAAGTGAAGTACAGAGGGGTTACACTTACATATGTAAGGCAGTGAGTACATTTCTTGTTAAACTTGTTACCTCCTCGCTCACTTCCCCCCTCCTCATTGGCCTCCCCCCCTATGGGTTGTACAGTTGGTTTACACCAAATGGTTTTGTAGTATTGCTTTTGGAGTCATTTGTCTCTGGATTTTGGTATTCCCTTTCCCTTCCTTAGTTCCAATGCACATATACACAGTATCCAGGGTACTAAGATCTGATGCAGTGATAGCTGGGGAAAACCCTGGGAAAGGAATACTAGAGAAAAAAAAGGGCACAGTTTCACCTGGCATGTTGAAAATAATTACAACAATGATATACCCCTTGTTTCCATAACTTGGAGTTCATTTCACTTAGCATCATCTTATTTGTCCATATGGGCATAGCTATTGGCCTATTGTCATTTTCTTCTATGACTACCCTAGACATGTACTAATTATTCCCCATGAGGGAAACCATAGAGTCTATATTTCTTTGGGTCTGGCTCACTTCACTTAGTATGATTTTGTCCAAGTCCTTCAATTTCCTTACAAATGGGGCAGCAATGTCATTCTTTCTGATAGAAACATAGAATTCCATTGTTTATGTACCACATTTTCCTGATCCACTCATCTACTGAGGGCCATCTGCGTTGGTTCCATATTTTAGCAATGACAAATTGTGCTGCACTGAACATAGTTGTGCTGGTGGCTTTAGTGTGGTCTTGTTTGTAATCTTTTGGGTAGACCCCCAAGAGTGGGCTGCTGGGTCGTAGGAGAGGTCTATGTTTAAGCTTCTGAGGAACCTACATATTGCTTTCCAGAGTGGTTGAACAAGTTTACATTCCCACCAATAATGTAGCTTAAACTCATATTGTTTGTTCCATTTCCTAGGAAGTTCTTGAACTTTCTGGTACAATGATAATATCCTAAATTATTTTTCCATGGTTTTATTTTTCTTTTGTCCTTTGTATTTTTATGGTTTGTTATTTATTTATTTTTTATTTCCATGGTTTCTTTCTTTTCTTGAATAATTTTTTAGAAGGTGTGGGAATCAGAATATTCATAATATCCACACCATGAAATAAGCTTTTCCTCTAGGAGGTGATTATTAGCTCCAACTAAGGTCTTAGAATAAAAATGTGCTTAGGACTCATCCATTTGCTTTTCTATCTTCTTCCTCAACAAGATATGCATGTACACTTAATATCAGTAAATCACAACACTTTAAAAAAATTAACTCAGAATCTCAGCTGTGTCTACTGCCTAAAGACCACTCCAGCTCCACGAGATTAGTCCTTAAGGGAAAATCTAAACTGGTGAGAATACACAGTCAAAAGTGTATCATTCAGTCTCTCAAAAAAGGGGGAGTGGGAGGGGGAATGAAGGAGGAGGTAACATGTTGAACAAGAAACATACTCACTACCTTACATATGAATCTGTAACCCATCTGTACCACACTTTGACAATAAAAATTTGAATAAAAAAATAAACCATGCTTGATGCTGGAGTTAAAAAAACACACAAAAAAACAGTTTTGTGTTGTTCCCTCAAGACTAGGACACCACACCAGGAGTGCAGGCTGCTTTAACTATAGATCCCTCAGTGTTTTGGAAATGAGGAAGGGAATAAATATGAGTGCTCACAACATTATAATGTTTCTCATAAAAATTTACCTCCTTTATTACACTAACCAGTCTTCTATTGCTGTTCATAATTAGATAATAGAGTCTATGAAAATTATTCTCTCAGATTTCAACTTCCTGATTTCTTCAGTAAAAAAGCTAATCCTTTAAGTTGCTTACTCTGTTATCTTTTAGTCACTCAAAGCATCAGGTTTTAATTGTGATGATGGATAGTTTTTATCTTTTTTTTCTTTAATGAAATTTTCCTGAAGTGGGGTGGGGGAGAGCACTTCAAGTGGGTGTTTTGCAATGATACAGTTCTTAAGGATTTCTTCAGTGTAAAGCTTTATTGTAAGGGAAAGGGGGATGGAAAAGAAAGAGCAAAAACAATATAGTTGAGTAATCATAAGGATATCTGTTGTTCCAAAGTCACTGATTTAGACTGACTGCTACAAGATTTGAGATAACTTCTTCAGATTTGCTCAAGCTCTTTGGGCTCATGAGGCTTGATAATCTGAGCGCCTTGGTTCATAGAGTCATGACATTAAGCCCCACCAATGCTCCCTGTCATTCAAAGTGCCAAGAATGGTTTTTGCTTAGTTCATGGTAGAGCAAGCACCACATGGTCTGGCTCTTCGATGATACTGTTTTTTTTTGCCAACCAGGAAACATTTTCTAAAGACTTGCCCTTTAATTAAACCCCCAAACATCTAATCTTACATGTCTTACTTTTCATCTGTTTTGTCTGTACCCATAATTATATCTGTGCATTTATTTAAGAAAAATTTTAATACTTTGCTAAATCACTCAACTGGCATACAATTGATTTCCCCAAAGAACTTCAAATCTTCTCAGAAAATTCCTTCTCCTCTTTATTGTTGGCTATAGCATCTCTAAATTGTCAAGATTTATTTCCCACTCCAATCTCCAATTCAAGTTTTCTTGTTGAGAATTACTAGAGCTCCTTGGTAAGACTGTCTTCATTAAAACTAGCATTTATAAGGGTAATTTGAAACAATTATGCAACGAGTAATCATTCTTTCATCAGTCTTTCCCTTTGCTTCTCGTACAGCTTAACATTGTAAGCACAATTATCTTTTCTTCTAATACTAAATGGCTTCCCAAGAGAACTAAGTGAACTAAGAGAACTAAGTGTTGCCAAAATTGGTATGCATAGGAAATCATTTTATTTTATGTCCTTATGAGGATTTTCAGTCTTGAATGCCTATAATACCAGACCCCAGTTCTTTCTGAAATATTTTCATTAGAAAAAAAATTAATAGTGATGTAGATAGCAAAAATATTTCACTCCTAGCCATAGTTTGAAAGCATCCATAGTGTAGTGAAGCTTTATGTGTGATAAATGATTGTAGAAACTGAGAAATACAAAAATGCATTTAGAATATGACCTGGAACATAAATGTAAATTTAAAAAAGGCTCAGGGAGGCCTAACCATAAATAATGTATTTTTCTAAATTATAGAAATGGAGAAATTAAAAAATTAAAACTATGGAAGTCAATATATAAATATGAAAGATGTATTAGTATTAAAAATTTTAGGGGCTGGGGATATAGCCTAGTGGCAAGAGTGCCTGCCTCGGATACACGAGGCCCTAGGTTCGATTCCCCAGCACCACATATACAGAAAACGGCCAGAAGCGGCGCTGTGGCTCAAGTGGCAGAGTGCTAGCCTTGAGCGGGAAGAAGCCAGGGACAGTGCTCAGGCCCTGAGTCCAAGGCCCAGGACTGGCCAAAAAAAAAAAAAAAAAAAAATTTTAATATAGGATATAATTGTATATACAAATGACCAAGAAGTAGCAATCAAATAATAACAATTCTTGGCTCTACTGGGAAATGTATATCAAATTTTTGTGATTATTTATATATTCACAGTAAATGAAGTAAATTGTAAAGAAGAAAATTGTATTCTTGCTTGGGAGTAGGAGATTAGATTAATAGGATGTATCCTCAAAAGCTATGGTTTTAAAATCATACTTTCAGAATGGTTGTTACAGGCAGTTTATTTTTTAAGTTGTTATTAGAAGCCATGTGATGAAATAAAAAGAAAAGAATTAGTGATACTTCAAGGGAAAATTCATTCTTAGTTTTTAATCAACAAATTCATTTAAATGGACACTATTTAAGATCATATATGAGAAGGATATTAACAGAATTAGTTTCAAGCTGTAAAGCATGAATTATTCTTAAGAAAAAAGAATGCATAAAGAACCAAAAAATAATTGAAAATGAGAACATTTTCCAGTACATGTAAAGGAAGTTACAAAAGGACCTTGATCTGTGCATTTGGATCATTAGGACCTAAAATAAGATGATGAAATTAGACAATATTGTGGGCAAGCTAAGCAGTATAAACTAGAGGACAGTAAGGACTCATGTTATTTTTGAAAAAAAAGCAATTATAACTCTCACATCTAGTAATCTTTTAATAAATCATAAATTATGTAAAAACAATGTCCAGAGTTCCTTATTCGAGTACATTCAGACTTTAAGAAACAGTATATTCTCACAAATCATCAAGTGACAATTTCATCTTATCAAGCTATTTGTCCAGCTTCTCCACTGACATATTCCATGGGTCCTGATAGCAGATACTATAGTATAAATCACAGAATAAAACAATGAGAACATAGGTTAATAAATGCAATCACATTCTGTTTTGTTACATGACATTATTAATTTAACAAAATATTCTAAATGGAAAGTCTTTTAATTTTTAAATCATTATTACTTCTCACTTCAAAGGTGTCATTGAAGCCAATGTGGTTAAAATACTAATTCTTAAAATACTTTAACAGGCTTCCTCAATTAGTTGAGTACCAAAATATGGGCAGAATGTTTGGGTTTATCTTGTTCTGTAGTTCAGAAAGAATTTGTTTGACATATTTAGGGTCTCTTTTGTTCGGTGAGTATAAATTTATCACGGTGATATCTTGTTTCTGGATTTTTCCTTGGATTAAAATGTAGTGTCCTTCTTTATCTTTTTGAACTGATATTAATGAGAAGTTTAGCTTGTCTGAAATCAGGATGGCTACCCCTGTTGTTTCTTCTCTTAGAATTCTCAGTAAGGCTGTTTTTTTTTTTTTTCTTCACATATTCTTTTAGCTTCTCTTTGCTATGGTAACATTTGGTTTTTCCCTTGAAAGTTAATTCTAATTTTGCTGGGTATCCAAGTCTGGATTGGCAGTAGTTGGCCTGCAGGATTTGAATGTTATTCTTCCAGGCTCTTCGTGCGATGTATTTTTGTGTGGAGAGGTCTGCCATGATTCTGATCTTTTTTCCGTTGTTGTATAGTTCTTTCTTTGTTTTGACTGCATTCAAAATATGTTTCTTGTTGAAATCTGAGGCCTTGACTATAATGTATATGGGGGCGTTTCTTCTAGGGTCTGGTCTGCTAGGTGTTCTATTTGGGTGAGGTTTTTCCTTCTGAGATTGGGGAAATTCTCTGTAATAATTCTATTGAATATGTGTTGTATACCTCTTCTCTGATACTCCCTTCCTTCATCTATTCTGATTATACGCAGATTATATCTCTTCTCCCTTTCCACTATCTCCTGGATTAGTCTGCCCTGGAGTTTGACAGTTTCTTGAAGTGTGGTAATCTTCTGGTCCTTATCAGCTGACTCGTCATCCAAAAGAGAGACTCAAGATTCAAGATGATCAATTCTTCGTGATGTGGCTTTGAGTGTGGTTTTCATCGAGGCCAGTGAGCTGTTTATGGTTGCCAGATCAGCTCTCATTGTGGTAATTTCTTCTTTTAATGAGTTGTGTTTTGAGTCTATTTTTTCATTTCTCAGGATGTTAAGGTCTTTAAAGGAGGAGTGGCTGTATCTATTTTTGCTTCCATTTCTTTCTTGACTTCCTGAAGGTCCTTCGAGACTTCCATTCTAAACTCCTAGAACTGTTTTCTGAATTCGTTCCTGAGGCTTTCGATCATTTCTGCTATCTTATCCTCAGTTGTGTTTTTATTCTCCATTTCATCCTTGGTTGTACTACTTTTTGGAGGTGGCGAGTTGGCTTGACCTTTCATGAAATTTGTAATGGGGTTAAGTCCTCAGGCCAGAGTCTGGGCTAAGACTGGAGTAGTCTTTGCACAAGAGCCCAAGGCTTTGTCCTTTGTGCTGGGCTTACCTATGCCCAATGTCAGTCAGAACTGAATCCTCTCTTGCCTAGTATGAGCTGAGATGAATGACTTCTCTGAGTGCCCATTACCATCTTGGATCATATGCACATACCTAATGTGATCCTTGTGATCCTCCCCGATGAATATTCTCCTTTGGCCTCACTGTGTGAATGATTAGAGTCCAGTGTAATTTGTCATGTCCAAGCATATATTTTGTCATTTACTATTGTACTTGTAGATTTATATCACATTCTACTTAGGATAAATGAAGGAAAATATATAACTTGAGTTTGTTTGGATTTGGTTCATTTTTGTTTTATATATATTAAACAAAATATATTTTTCCAAGTCTTTCCCTTTCCTCATGAATTGGGTGAAATCATTCTTTCCTATGGAAGAATAGAATTCCATTGTGTATATATTCTACTTTTTCTTTTTTTTTTAGTTTTTGTTATCAAACTGATGTACAGAGAGGTTACAGTTTCATATGTTAGGCATTGGATACATTTCTTGTACTGTTTGTTACCTCCTCCCTCATTCCCCCCTCCCCCTCCCCCTTTCTCTTCCCCCCCCAACGAGTTGTTCAGCTCATTTACACAAAACAGTTTTGCAAGTATTGCTTTTGTAGTTGTTTGTCTTTTTTTTAACCCTGTGTCTCTCGATTTTGGTATTCCCTTTCAATTTCCTAGTCGTAATACCAATATACACGGTTTCCAATATACTCCGATAAGATACAGAGATAGTGTAGGTATGACCACAGGAAGGGGATACAAGAAGATCATCAATAATAAGCTACAGTTACACATAGCAAGTTGAAAGTAGTTACAACAGTGATATAACAATCCCATGTTTCCATAACATGGAGTTCATTTCACTTAGCATCATCTTATGTGTTCATAAGGGTATATATACTACATTTTCTTGATCCATTCACTGAAGGGCATCTGGGCTGATTCCATATCTTGGCTGTGATACATAATGCTTCACTGAACATGTGTGTACAGACAGGTAGCTTTAACGTGACTTTCTTTGTGTTCTGTGGGATAAATGGGATTGCACCAAACTAAAAAGTTCCTGCATGGCTGAGGAAATAGTTAATAAGTCAAATAGAAACCTCCAGAATTAGAGAAGAGAGAGATTTGTTACCAACTGTTGGGGTTTGGACAACCCCTTTCTCCCCCCACGGGGAGAATGGTAACCACAAAATCTATGAAAGAGCACTCAGCCTGGCCCTCCGCCAGCGGAAGGCCAAAGGCGTGCTCACATGGGCAAGCGCTAAATTGAGGAAGGGTTGCTGAAGCCTCCCCTCCCCCCAGTCCCCCCACATGTTACCAAGGGCGGAGGCGAAAAGGAAGGCATCAGGGACACGCTGCGGTGGTGGGAAGCGTCTCAAAGACTTTAATATGGAAGGGCACTTATATAGAAGTAATGGCGGGAAAGAAAGGGGATTGGCCAAAGGGCCAGTCATAGGCTAGGGATCACGTTCATCAAGTAACCTCACGAAACTTCCCTTTGTGGGCAGGACAACCGCATCATGGTGGCAAGCAAGTGTTCACCTCCCAAGGGGTGGAGGCCAGAAGGTGGGAGGGACTTCCATTGTCCCAAAGCTGTCAGAAGGGCAGCCTTCCCAAGGCCATAATAATCCCCAACAACCAACTACAAGTGAGAGAGTGGCCAAATATACATAAAGATAAAAAAAATCAACCCCCCCAGAGAACTGCATTGTTTCTAACCTGGTGTGTATGTGGGGGGACTATTGGGTGATGGGTGTGTGTGTAGCAAAGGTAAAGAAGATTGAATATCATTAAAATAGATGACTTAAATCTATGTAAACAGAAATGGTGGAAACAAGGAAACCTGCTATTGGACACTATTTTTCAGAGGTAAAGGTATAGGGACTGTGATACAGGAGTTAAATTTGATCGAAATGGGGCTGGGGATATAGCCTAGTGGCAAGACAGCTTGCCTCATATACATGAAGCCCTGGGTTCGATTCCCCAGCACCACATATACAGAAAATGGCCAGAAGTGGCGCTGTGACTCAAGTGGCAGAGTGCTAGCCTTGAGCAAAAAGAAGCCAGGGACAATGCTTAGGCCCTGAGTCCAAGCCCCAGGACTGGCCGAAAAAAAAAAAAATTGATCGAAATGCAATGTAAACATATGTAAAGATGTAACAATGCAGTCCCTAACATGTATATCTGATATAAGCCTATAAAAACAATAATTAAGTAAAAGAAATTACTGAAATTTACACTCTTTCCAACTAATATTTTCTGCCTCTTCTCAGCATAGATCTAACTTGAAATGGTTAATATAATATTAGTTTCATAAATATCCAACCAGCAGCATTTGAAGTTTGGTTGTCTCAGTTACTCAAATAGTAGTTAAATGATGAAGCTGGTTGCATTTAAGTACAAGTAGGTTAATAAATTAATTATAAGCAGAAGTAGAGTGTAAAGGGAGCAATAGAATATAGACTATGGCCCTACACAGATCTCTTCCTTTTCCTCTAGGAAGAATTGCTTCAATCCTTCTGGAGAATGGGAATTGAGGAGTAGAAATCCCAATACTTACAGGACAACCTCTCATATATGAGATAGTTTAATTTAAAATAGATTATAAAGGAAACATATGTTCAGGGGCTATCCATTCAATGTATTTAATTTTCATACTGATTAATAAAACCATTCAGCCCTGTTTTTTTCACATAGAATGAATATAACATGTATTGGAATGAAAAGCATGTCTGAGAGAAGAAAAGCATGCATATTACTGAGTCTAGATAGCCAAAGACCCAAGTATGAATGTTGGCAAGAGTATAGGAAAAATCATATGATTCTGATGAGAAAAAAAAGGGACACAAAGTTCATGAGGTGTGGCTGCTTTTTGCTCCTTTTTAAAAACTGTTATTTTAAAGATGGTGCACAAAGGAGTTACCGTTACATAAGCCAGGTAAAGAGGATATTTCTCTTTGGATAATGTCACTCTCTTGATTTCTCCCAGTTTTCCCACCTGTCCCAACCCACAAATTGTAAAGTTCATTTTCAGCATAGTGTCTAATGAGGAGCAGTGCTGCACTTGTTTACCCTTTGTCCAAACTCCAGTCCTGTGTCCCCATTTGCACTCCCAAATATAAATAAATGAACAAACAAGACAAAAGCAAAATACAAAAACAGCAACAAAGAAAAATCTTCCTTTCCATTTCCTGGAGTTTACTTTGATAATCATTAATTTACATGATCAGATGGATATAAATATTGCACCTTTGTATTCCTCTCCTAAGAGTGTGTAAATGCCTTGTTGTGTGTAAATGCCTAGAGTCCTGTACAATTTATTTTGACCCTGTCTAGCTTCTGCTTATGGATGTGAACATGGGCCCTTTCTGTCTCTGAGCTTGGCCTACCTCATGTAAAATGACATGTTCTGGTCCATCCATTTCCCTGAAAGGGACATGATGTTTGTCTTTCTACTGGCTGTGTAAAATTCCATTATATATAGGTGCCACATGTTTTGGATCCAGTCATCTCTTGTAGGGCATCTGTGCTGTTTCTGTAGCTTGGCTATTGGAAACTGTGCAGCAAAGAATATAGATGTGCAGAGTATTAATTATATTTTAGTTTGTGATGCACTGGGCACATGCCCATGAATGGTGTGGCTGGGTCCTAAGGAAGATTTATATTTAGTTTTGTGAGAAACCTCCAGACTGTTGCCCAGCTTGGGGGTCCTAATAACCGTGTAGTAGGTAGAAGTCCTTCCCCCCACATTACCACCAACATTTATTATTGTTGAATTTCACCATGTTGGCTCATCTAATGTGGGTGAGATGGAATCTCAGACTTGCAATTCCTTTATGACTAGCAATGAGGACCAATTCCTGATGTGTTCCAGGACCATTCTTACCCCTTCTTCTGTGTAGTCTCTCCTTAATTCCTTTCATGTGGCTGATTTTTAACAAAATTCCAAAAAGCAAGAATAATTTCCATTGCTTGATAAAAGAACAATGAGTAAGTTTTGCTTCAGTGGAGGATGGAGGTAGGGTGGGGACATGGAGTTACTAAAAAAAGTCAAAGAGAACAATTTGCTATGATGTTTTTTCATACTACACAGGGGTACATATATTTGCAAAGGACAAGTTTCCAGCATTGTATCTTTTTGTATGCAATATATGGGTTATTAAATTGGTGAAAATGTACAAAAGCACAATAAAACAGGAAATTCCATGTTATAGGAAAATTAAAAATTTTTCCTGACCATTATATAAAGGATTATTTATGTACTACATGATTCACACCTAGCATTCAAAATTTGTAAGGTAACATGAGCAATTGGCTCTACAGCCTGTACTTTGGTGCTTTTTAGGCAATACAACTAATTATGTTTACATATAAATCAATCCTAATTATTATAATGCTGCTGGAGAAAATTTTGTTTAAAAATATCAATTCCTTTGTATACATGATAACTCTCATCATAATCTTTATGAATATAATTTTCCTCATTCGTTTTTCAATGTTCATCATGAATGGTGCTTTCTCAGCCTAGTTTCATTCCCCACAAAAATTATTCATCCTTCCTTCTTCCTTTCTTTCACAGTATAAACTGAATGACATAGTAATCACCATCTTTCTTGTTTCTCTCTGACCATTTTAGCAATTCAAAATTATAGAAGCAAATGTAAAATGAACAGCGATGAACACAAATAATCAAACATCGCCTGTTCACTTGAATCAAGCATTTGCTAAGTAAAACTCTTATTCATTAATATAACATTAAATTTTAATAGTTAATAAATTTGTTTTAATAGCATTATATGTTTAACTTAATAGTCTCGGTTTATAACGAGTTTTTTGACAGGGACATATCATTTGAGAGAAAAGAATAAAGTAAACACAAAGGTAAGATTTGCCTTTATTTCCAGTTAGGGGTAAGTTTTAATACCCTTTAATTCCAACACAATTTAAGCCTTGAGGTCTGAATGCAGAAGGAAAAGCATAGAGCTATTTGTACACCTAATATGACATACCCAATTGAGAAGCAGCATAGATCAGGTATAATATACTACATGCCTGAACTCATTATTTCATTAATGTTGCAGCACCATGTCATTTATGTGACTCATTGTTTTGAAAAGAACAAAACTTTTGAAGCAAATATTTAAAAGCTTCTTTTACTTGCTGGTTTCTTAGAGTATAAATGAAAGGATTCAGTAAAGGGGCCACAGAGGTATAGAGCAGAGATATGATTTTTATGAAAGTCACCCTATCCTTTGCTGAAGTTTTCAAATACATAAACATACAACTCCCATAAGTAATAGAGACCACAACCATGTGTGAGGAACAGGTGGAAAAGGCCTTTTTCCGTTGTTGGACAGAAGGGAATTTGAGAATTGTTTTGATGATGAACGTGTAAGAGACTACCACTAACAAAAACGTGAATAAAAGTGTGGACAGACATAATATAAAAGCCAACAATTCAAAGAAATGGGGTGCATCACAAGCGATCTGTAGGACAGGGGAAATTTCACATATGAAGTGATCAATTTCTTTTGATGCACAGAAATCTAACATGTTTGCCAAGATGACAGGAGGAACATTGTACAAGTATCCAAGTAGCCAGCAGCTGAACACAAGTGTGTAGCACACTTTGGAGCTCATGATGACTGGGTAATGCAGGGGTTTGCAGATAGCCACATAGCGGTCATAGGACATGGCAGCCAGGAGGTAAAACTCTGTCACTCCTAATTGAAAATGAAAGAAGAATTGAGTTGCACACCCATTGTAGGTGATTGTTTTGTCTCCTGTGAGAATGCTGTTCAAGAACCGTGGAATGCTGACTGATGTAAAACAAATTTCAAAGAAGGCAAAATTTCGAAGGAAGAAGTACATGGGAGTCTTGAGGCGGGGGTCCAGCAGTGTGAGCAGGATGATGACAAAGTTTCCCATCAGGCACAAGGTATAATTAAGAAATAGAAACAGGAAAACTACAATTTGTAGTTGAGGGTCATCTGTCAGTCCCAGCAAAATGAACACTATCTCCTCTGATTTATTCTTCATTTCTTTTCTTCTATGAAATCTACAGAAAAATAAAAACTAGTATCACCCAGAAGAAAAGCCAAGTTGTCCTTTTTAGCCATATAACATCTCATACTCAGAAACCTAAAAACATTTTCACAAATTGACTTACACAAAGGGCATATGTTCACACTAGCTGTATGTTCCTGTGGATGCAGATATTCTCCATTAGCCCAACTATGAGTCAGTGTATTGAACAATTTCCACAAGTCTTACAGAAAATTACTTGAGAGGCAGGTTCTCACTTTGATAATTGTTCATCTGTGACTCAAATATTTCATCCAAATAGGTTGTTGGAATGCTAGGCATTTTTGATTTTCTGAGTCATCTAACAGGGGTTCTGCATTTAGGATAGTATCATATTTATTTTTTTATGCCTACAACCTAAATTATTCTTTACAAAAAGAGAAAGTATAGAAATAAACATGAGAAGAACCTAAAGGTAATCAAAAGAAAATGTTATTTATTGTGTTATTTGGAGAAATATGTTGAGAGTTATACTTGGCTGAGCATTTGATTTTTCTCTTATTAAGATGAAGAGAAAAGGTAGTTAGTCTGATAAAATTCTACAGGACAAGGTGATATTTAGGCTCAACATTATTTGGTTGGAAGCCTTACTTGAATGTGTCCTATCTCATCATCTCTGATGTGGAAAACTCTGGCAATATTGAAAAAATGATGTTTCTTAAGTTCAGGTAATTATGAAAATGTAAATTATAAAATGGTCGCATGTAAGCAAATCATCTAGTTTCAACATTGTGTACATGAATAATTAAATAATATTTAAACTATTGGTTAAAGTTTTTTTTTTCCCTGTGGCATCACTCATACTACATATTCACACAGTACACCCAGTGTGGGGAAATCCCTCAAATCACATTACTTCATTTAATCACAGATCAATTAATGCAATTAGACAATATTTCATTTCGTTTTTTTGTTCTTTTGAGCCAGTCCTTCAGTTGAATACTTGGGCACAGTCCCTGAGAGTTTTTTTTTTTTGTCTTTCTCTAAGCTATTGCTTGACTACTTGAGCTACAGTGCTATATCTGTGTATTTGATGGTTAATTGGAAATGGGAGTCCAATTGACTTTCCTTTCTGGGCTGTTGAAACCACAATCCTCTCATCTCATCCTGCTAAATAGCTGGGATTACAAATGTGAGCCATTGATGTCTAATTTGTTTTCATAGATATTATTAATTTCACAAAATGGAGAAGCTCTTCAGTTTAAGATGATCATTGTATCTTACACTATTATCACTAAGTCAAAATGCATAAAGACATTTTAAACAATCACTAACCTTTTCATAGTTTAACAGCTGTCTTTAGTAGATAGCCTTCAGAGATTTGGAAAAAATCTTTTGTATTTCAATACTTGATTCATCATCCTTGTAATGAGGATGGTCCATTCTTCTCTGGAACACTTGATTCTACCTTGAAATATATAAGTAGTCTAAGTGTTAAGTCAGAGATTTTTTTTGTCTTTTCTTTTTCTTTTGGTACTGGGGATTGAAGCCAGGACGTTGCACTTGCTAGGCAAGTGCTTTGCCACTGAGCTACATCCCAGCCCAGAGATATTATTTTTGACTAATCTATTTCTTGTTGTAACAAAATCTATCAAAATCTATTTTGTTACAAAATCTATCTTTGTTTAATACATTCATATCTTTGGAACATTATAAACCTCACTGGAAGTGACATTAGTATAACATGCAACTTGCCCTTCTCTTGATATAACGGAGGTTATAAGCCTCTGTGTTTGACAGGAAATTATTTAACAAGAATAGAGAATTCTCTGGGTAACTGAACATCATCTCCTAAGGGAATTCCAAATTGTATGATTCATAAATGGTTTCTATAGAGGTGGATCATCATGTACTTGCGTGCACAAACGTGTGTGTGCGCGCACACACAGTTTTCTTTCTAAGTGTGCTTCCTGAAAAGTCACAATAGATTGCTATGTTTGACTACCACACAGCAGACTTGAAATGGCAGTTGCAGGGCTCATGGTTTAGAAGAAAAGAGAAGGAAGTCCTTCTCTTTTAAATAGGTGTGAGCAGTAAAACATATGATTCTAGACCTATGTTCCCTCCTAAATGTATTGCATTACAAATCTTTTGGTTATTTCTATTTTATTTCCGGAGCAATACATCTTGTGAAACACACCATGTCAGTTCTCAAAGACATTTCAAGTCTGCGTTTATCTGGAAAGTCCTCCTTTGAGAAGATGGATGGTAGTTAGTTTAATTACTCTCCTGTGTACCAGCTATTTGATTAGTTCCAACTGGGAGAGTTAGAAATACTCCACTAAGTGAAGCATGATGATATATTTTGCAACAAGTATTCACTAAAGTTAATTTTTTCCTATTGTTGAAGGTTAGAGTTTTAGGATAACTTAAAATGGATTTACTGAATCAAAATAAACCCTCTAGTTTTAAAAGCAATAGATAAATTATTCTACATGCATTTTACTGATTAACATCTATAATTTATTAGAGCTTTTATTTCCCAACATTTGAATGACAGTACAATTTATTTTTACAATTATTGAATGCTTATGAATTTTTAATGTATCTTGTACAGGTGCTGTGCTAATGTCTGTATTGTTCCAATTTGGCATATGTGCTGGTGTGGTGAAGGAGGCACAGGGTAGGTTATTTGACATTCACAAGGTGTATTCAATGAATATGTCTTATATCTAGTCTCTTTGATATTATTGAATATTAATATTTTTGTTGGTTGTGTAATTGTATTTAGGACTCACTATGCTAGATAGCTACTTTACCACTTGAGTCACAGCCATAGCCTATTTCTTTGACTTATTTCTGGAAAGAGATCACATTGTTTACATTCTTACCTGGTCTGTAATTTTCCTATTTATAACTCCAGTGTAAATAGCATAGCAGAAATACCCCACCACATTAGGCTATTGGTTGAGATGACGTATTGATAATATATTACCAGATCTGTCTTTGAACTATGGTCTTTTCAACTCTGTCTCAAGAATAGCTTGGATTAAAAGCATGAGGCACTGTAGCTGGGCTCTTATTTATTTAGCCATCCACCAAAGCAGGTTATGAATACAGTGCATCTTGATCATTGTCACCCCTTTCAACATTCTCACCCACCTCTTCCATTTCTCCCTCCCTTTATCTTAATTTTAAAATATATTGATATTTTTAAAATTTAATTTTATTGTCAAAGTGATGTACAGAAGGTTACAGTTACATATGTAAGTTAGTGAGTACATTTCTTGTCATACTTGTTATCCCTTCCTTCCTTCATTTTTCTCCCACCTTCCTCCCCCAACCACCACTCCATATTGATTGTTTTGCCATTATGCATCTTGATCCGTGTCATCACTTCAACATCTTCACCACTCTTTGGTCCATTTCCTCCCTTATATTTCTCAGTTCTGTGGTATATACAACAAGGTCTTGCCTACATTCTTCCCCCTTCCTCCATCCATTCTTCTACTCCTCTCCTCCTGACCCTACCCTACCCTCTTCCAAATACATATTTCCTGGTACTTATTTTGTTGGGCTTCGACCCCATCTTCTTAAAGAATTTCACTACTTACACTCTGTGTAGAGTCTACTACACTTCAGTTAACTCTTTCCTAATGCCTTCCTTACCACCCAGTGTGTTAACTTGTAGATTTATAGGCACATTCTAGCTAGCATAAATAAGGGAAACTGAGCAACCATTGTTTCTTCAGTCTGGCTTCCATTGTTGAATACGATTTTTTCCAAGTCTTTCCATTTCCTTACAGATGGCAGTATATCTTTCTTTTTGGTGGATAAATAGAAGTCCATTGTGTGTATTCACCATGGTTTCTTCCTCCATTCATTCATTGAGTCATCTGGGCCTATTCCATATATTGGCTATGGTAAATTCTACTGAACATGTTTGTGCTGGTAGCTGCAGTGTGGTCCTCTAAGACCACTTTGAACCACAGTACCATTTCTAGTTTTCTGGTGGTTAGTTGGAGACAAGATTCTCACAGACTTGCTCCCTTTGAACTGCGATCCTCAGATCTCAACTTCCTTAGTAGCTAGGATTACAGACATTAGCCACTAACACTGTGCTGGTCTTTTATTTTTATATATTTCTCAGCTTTGGTGCTCAAAGTGTTAACACGATGCCACTTGAGCCGTAGCTTTGCATCCAGATTTTTGGTTTTTTCTTGGTGGCTATTTGAAGATATAAGTCTCATGCACTTCCTGCCAATGTTGGTTTCAGACTGTGATCCTCAGACCTTGGCTTCCTAAGTAGCTGGGATAATAGGGACAAGCTACCAGCGTCAAGCAATTATTGTTATTATATCTTTAACACATTCACTTGTTATGTATTTTTGTTCATGAAGAATCTGGCTTTTAAAATTAGTAAATATGAATATAATATAATGGATTCCATTTGACATTTCAGTGAGGCATATAATTCACTTTGATCACTAAAGTGTCTATTACTCTCATTCATCTCCCCTCACTCTGTCCTCTGACTCCTTTTACATCTTAATGACCCCTTTTCTGCTTTTGTCATCTATATTTTTTTCCTCATCCATATTCCACATATGAGAGATATCCTGATATTGGGTTTTTGAAGTCAGACATTTTTGTTAGCAGGCTGTTCATCCATTCTATCCACTTCCATATAAATTCCTTTTTATGTATGACTATTATTCCAGGTATATATTTATCACCATTTATTTTTCCCTTCATCTCTTGATAGTCACTTACATGATCCAATTTTTCTATGTTTTTCAATTTATTAAAATTAAAATTTTAAAACATTCCTTAATGCATCTCTGGATTTTAGTGGTATTTGTTCTGCTATCTTATTTTTGGGCTCTACTTTTATTAGTCTGATTACCCTCTCTCTTTTGGTGAGCTAGTATGAGCATTCATTAATAATGCTCATCTTTTCAAAGAGCCAATCTTTGTTTCATCAATACTTTGTGTGGTTCTTTCAGTTTATACTTTATTTTATTCTGTCAACTCTCACATTTATTATTTCTTCTCTTTACATTGTTCCCAAAGACAATCTATCTTCTGCAGCTTTTCTGTCCAGTTTTCTTCCCTTTGACTTGCAATGAATTATGGGTCCAGTGCTTCAAACATCTTAGATCTTTTTTTTTTTTTTTGCCAGTCCTGGGCCTTGGACTCAGGGCCTCAGCACTTTCCCTGGCTTCTTTTTGCTCAAGGCTAGCATTCTGCCACTTGAGCCACAGTGCCACTTCTGGCCATTTTGTATATATGTGGTGCTGGGGAATCAAACCCAGAGCTTCATGTATACGAGGCAAGCACTCTTGCCACTATGATTAATTTTAAACAGAAGTAGAGCCTAAAGGGAGCAATAGAATAAAAAATATAGTCCCACACAGTTTTTTTTTCTTTTTCTCTAGGGATAATTTCCTCAGCCTCTGTCTGGAGAATAATTGAAGAGTAGAATCCCCAAGACTGAGGAACAGCCTCTCTTTGTGAATTCACTTTTGGCACAGTCTATTTAAATGTATATTGTGAAAAGAGAAGTATCAAAATATATTGCTTTTAGAGAAGTACAGCACGCATACTATTGATTCTAGATAGTGAAAGAAGCCAACTATGAGTGAAGACAAGAGCACAAGAAAAATCATATTGTTATGGTCAGTAAAAAAGAAAAAGCCATTGTAAGTTCACAATGCATGGCTTCTTTTTAATGAAACTCCAGAAAAGCAAGAGTAACCTCCAGTGAGTGATACAACACCAGTGAATATTTTGATTCATTAGAGGATGGAGATGGGGTAGGGACATGGAGTGACTGGAGAGTCAAAGGAACACTTTGCTATAATGTTTTCCATACTAATGTAGAGATACATGTTTTTCCTTAGCACTGGTTTCCAGTGTAGTATGCTCTTCTATATAATGTGTAAGTTATTAATTTGGTAAAAAAGCACAATGGATCAGGAAATTATAGTTCATATTTTTAGAATTAAAATTTCCCCAAACCAAGATATAAATGAATATTTATTCTCAAGCTAGTTGATTTCTAGGATTCACAGTATAAAAATAATGTAAGCTATGGGGAAAAAACCTTAACTTCAATTTTTTTGAATGATAAACAATTGTGTTTACAAATAAGTTATATCTCTACTGGGGAAAATTACCTTTAGGACCTCAATTCTTTGTATATCTTATAATTCTCATCAAAACATTCTAGACTATAATGTTACTCATTTATTTTTCAATGTTCATCATAAGTGATACTTCCTCTTGAAAATTTTCTTACATCTTGAAAAGTATTCATATTTTCTTTGTATTTTCTATCAATCAATACTTCAGTATATAATAATCATTGTGTTCTGTGCTTGTCTCTCACCATTTTAGCAATGGAATATATAGGACAAATGTAAAATAATTAGCAATTAATACAAGTATCAATTCAATGTCTAGTTGAAGTTCACCTGTATCAAGAATTTGCAACATAAAACTCATTTATTAGGCTAATACTAAAGTCTTACTATTTAAAATTTTTGTTTCCATAGTCTTAATTGTTGTGTTTGTCCAATATTATTCTTGCATTTTAAAGTATGGTTGACGTAGAGCTGTCATTTATAAGGAGAGATTTAGAAGTAAACATAAGCTTTAATATCTCCTTCATTGAAAAAGGCAGTTGAGCCTTGAGGTTAGAAGGCAGAAAGAAAAGCAGAGAGCATCAGTAAGACTCTGTTGAAATACACAGCAGGATAACATTATATTCCATTCTCTCATTTATGTTGTAGCAGCGTGTTATTTGTGTCTACCTTGTGACTCATTGTTTTGAAAAGGATAAAACCTTAGAAACACATACTTAAAACCTTCTTTTACCTGCATTTCAGCCTTAAATAACTGTATTGACCAACTAGATGTAACAGATATCAACAGACTATTTTACCCAACAGTATCAGAATATACATTCTTTTCAGCAGCCCATGGCACATTCTCCAAAATAGATCATATGTTAAGTCACAAAGGAAATCTGTACACATTTTAAAATATTGAAATTTGCTGGGGTCTGCTTTCTCTGCTCCTGCTCAGATGCTTATTTCTTTCTCGCTTATTGCCCTCGTATCGTCCTCTCCCCTAACCCTCGGCCTGCAGGTCTGTCAGGGTGAGACGTAGGGGCGTCTCCGTCCTGGCGTGCGCGCGACCCCCGTGGCAAGGTGACCGTTATCCCACCCTGGGAGCTAACGTACATAGACCACGGGTCAGCTTCTGAGAGCGAACTAACTTTATTGAGAGAGGGACAAGGGGAGATGATCCGGGGGAAGGGGGTTGGCCAGGATTCCCATAGGCCACGAGCTGTCAGGTGACCTCCAAGGGGCTGGTCACTTGACCTCCAAGGGGCTACGTCACTCTGAGCGCGCCAAACCAGGGCGGGGCTGGTAGGCGCCAGGCTGGCTGCCAGCTAAGTTGGGGGTCTGTTCGCCCAACCGGTTTCTCCGGATTCCAATGCAGAGAGGATGGAAGGGCCGCATTCCCCAGCTGGGGGAGGTGCATCAGGCCCCTTCCATCTAGGGGGGAAGATGGACCCCAACATCTGCCTCTTTTATATTTTTTTTCGAACAGCAGGAGGCGCCCTACTCGAGAGCGCGCCATGTCTTAGGTTGCCCCCCCCCCCCAAGGGGAGTCTTACCCGTCTCGGGCTAACGCCCTAGCTCTTCAGGCTGACCTTCCTGCCGGGCTGGCGGGCCCGATGAGAGGCCTTGGGGAGAGTAGGATTGGCATTCGAAAGAAAGCCTGAAAATTTTTTCCGGTGCCGGCAGACCTTACTGAGCAGCAGGTCCTAGGGTTTGAGTGACGAGCCTCTTGGGGTTCTTATATGGCTAAAAGGCCAAAGGCCACTTGGTACCTAGACAGCTCTGGCCCATCGATTACAACAAGAGACCCAATGTAAACATAAGGTAAATGGGAGCATAAAGCAGACATGAGCATAAGCAATCATAATACGAGGCAAATGCAAACATGAGCAACTGTAACACATGAGCAATTGTAACACATGAGTAATTACAACAAGGCACAAGGCAATGGAGGGTCTCTTATCGGGGCCAGTCCACGGAAAACAGGAATTCTGGTCCAGTCTGGTGTCGATCAAGGTAGCACAGGTGGCTCTTCCTTCCCTCGATGGTGAGGTAGAGGGGCAGGTTCAGGTCCTGGTGATGTGGCAGCCAGGATGCTGGTAACTTAACAACTGAGGTTAGTAAACACTTCACAGTAAACATTGTGGCAAGGTGCCAATACCTTACTTATCATAAACATTTATCATAAAACATTAAAGTGTCCAAGTCCTTTAGCTCCTATTTCCCTCCAATGGGGACCCCCGAGATAAGCAGCAAAGGGGGGAGCGAAGGGGAGGGACAACCGTGCAAAATTTCCCTTTGGTCCTTGTGCAAGGCTGTGGGCCACGCTGCCACAGCAAACGTTACTCCAAAGGGCGTCAGGCAGGGTCCAGGGAAGAAACAGGGCCGACACTGGGTCCAGGTCCATCGCTGGTGCAGGCAGGCTTTCCCGTTTCTCCTTAGAAAATTCCACCTCGGTCTTTGCTTTCCTGAGAGGAAACAAGGGGAGACATCCCTCAAGGGCAGGTGCCCTTGGGTGGTCATTCTGTTGGACAATATTTTACATCTCTAGCTGGTATCCAGATTGGATTCGGTTCCCCAGTAGGGAAGACGCAGGCGAATCCCCTTCCTGCACTGATAATTGGGTCGAGTCCACGCCACGCCCCTGTCAGAGAATCCTTCCACCGGGCCTCCACTTTTAAGTAGGGTGTTTGGCTTGACCAGTGTCTCTGGAAAGCCGACAGAGGTTGGTCCTTAGAGAAATTTAAAATATTCAATGTAAACATCGTTGTCCTCAGCTGGTCCTGGGGGCTTCCCCCCCCCCCTTTTTGTTTTAATAATTGATCCTTCAGGGTCTTTTTATGCCTCTCAATTATGGCCTGACCATTTGGGTTATAAGGTATTCCAGTGGTATGTTTAATATTCCACATTTGGAAAAATGCCTGTAGAGGCTTACTGGTGAAACAAGGTCCATTATCTGTTTTAACCTGTAAAGGCAGTCCAAGGATAGCAAAACATTGTAAGAAGTGGCTTTCAGCATGCCGTGCTCTTTCACCGGTATGCAGAGAGGCCCAACATGCACCGGAGCACGTGTCAATGGACATAAATATATATTTTAGCCTTCCAAAGGGGGCGTAATGGGTCACATCAGTCTGCCAAATTAAATTGGGTCTTAACCCTCTGGGATTCACACCTGGAGATTGCAAGGGAGGGACTTGCACGAAAGGCATACATGATTTGCAAGTCCTTATAATCTTTTTTAAGTCTTTTATAGGAATTGAAGGAAATCTCTGATGTAACCCTCTCCAATTTAAGTGAGTACGCTCATGAAGCCCTTTGGCCATTTGGAGGTTTTGAGGTTGTACAATGGCCAGAGCTATGATGGTTCCATTAGTGGCCAGCTGGTCAGCCATACGATTACCTTGTGCCAGGTCCCCAGGCAGTCCTTGGTGTCCACGAAGGTGCTGTTAAAAAATAGGCTCACTCCGCTCTTTTAACAGAGACCTGACTTGGATCATCAGAGGAGTGATTGGGTTTCCATCCAACTTGATATGTGAACATACCAGGTTGGGTAGCAAATTAACCACATATAGACTATCAGAGAACAAGTTCATTGGCTGTTTAACATGGGTCAGTGCCAAGGCGACTGCATACAACTCTTTAAATTGTGCAGAGCCAGTGACGGCTTCAAAGTAATGGGTGTTCTCTTTCCCACCGGCAGGGGGCGAGGCGGAGCGCACCACTACGGCAGAGCCGGCTCGCCCACCATCTGTAAAGACATTGGCAGCCTTGACAAGAGGCTTGGTAGAAAAAAGCACAGGGGGTGTCCATTGTAGCCTGGAAAATGAGGTCACCCATCTTGAAGTGCCATAGTGGCAATCTATCTTACCCATAAAGCCCTCCAGGGCACTAGAGACACGTGCATTATTTCTTCTGACCCATTCAAAATCTGACAACCGGTAGGGAATAGTTAGCACGTCAGGATCTCTTCCATAATGTCTCAGGGAAGTATCCCTGCCCTTAATTACCAAGTCAGCTAGCTGGTCCATCTGGGAATAAACTCTGGGAGCTCCTCCCACTGATGCGTGCACCCACTGAAGTGGCTCGCCTGATTGCGTAATTGCAGCTGAAGAAAGTTCGGATCCGGGGAGGATCCAAAGGCAGAGTGGGCACTTAGGCTTGTAGCGTGCCAGCTGTGCCTTATTTAAGGCCAATTGGATTTTCTGGAAGGCTGTTTGGAGTGATGGAGTTATTGTAATAACATCAGTGGGCGCTTTGCCCTTCAAAGAGTCATGGAGCGGTAGTAACTCCTCTGTAGGCAGTTGAAGCCAGGATCTTAGCCAATTAATTTCACCTAACAGTCTTTGCATCTCCACCAGAGTATAAGTTGCCTGGAAGGATAGCTGGGGCTTGAGTGGGCATACAGAGTCTAGTTTAAGCTCTGCCCCCAAGATCTTGAAGGGGTATACTTTCTGAACCTTGTCACTGGCTATACGCAGCCCTCCTCTTTGAAGGAGTGTTTGGGCCTTGCTATAGGCCAAATCTAGCACATGGGGGTCTGCTGATCCAATAATAATGTTGTCCAATTAAATGCATATGGTCCGATCTGCTCCTGTATTAATTAAGAATCGGAACTTTTTTCCAAATATCACAATTACTGTCTCTGGCAATAGGGACTGCCCAGCAAGGGGCTTTAGGCTGTTTATTGCCTTGGTTGGTGGGGAATCTGAAAGTCAGGCCGTAAAGTTAATATTTTGCCCAGGGCGCGTTTACCCGCCTCTCTCAAGAACCATCCTCCTGGACTCATGAAAATCTGTAGTTTCAAGGCCTCTGAATTTAAAAGTGGCCAGGCCAGTTTTTTTTTTTTTTTTTTTGCTGCGGGCGCCGCCGCCGCCGCGGAAAAGCGGCAACTCAGCGCTGCTGAAATCTGCATATGTATAGAGTCAAGCTGAGTCTCACATGGGGGAGGGGTAGCAAGCCTGCGGCTGCTCTGCTCATCTCCTGCCGGCCACGGCTTGGATTCCTGGGTGCCGAACGAGCTTTCGTCCCAGGGCCTCTTGGAGTGGGGCGTCGGGGCCCGCTCCAGATCAAAATTCCCTCCGGCTTCCTATCCTGAGTCCAGGGGTTCCCCGCCCGGGTCCCAAGAGAGGCAAGCCTTGAGAGTCTTAATGGCTCGCAGTGGGGGTTCTCCTCCACATTTTGTCGCTTGTAATTCCCGCTCTAGTCGGTCCCAAGTTTCCCATGAGAGTGGGTTGGCTCCAGTTAGCCACGGGACCCTGTGGGTCAATTCCTCCCAAATTTGTATAGCGCAGGGCTCTGAGATATTAATCCCCGCGTTTTGGAGGGTGAACTTTAAGATCTTAGGGGGCGAATTGTTTCGCCGACTCTGGACTTGTCCCATCCTCTTACCTGGAGTGGGAGGATCGCGCGTCTCAGGATTTACAACCTGCTTTCCGTCAGGGCCGGTCGGGAGCCGGGCTTCCTCGCGTGGATTTGTGCAACCCACGTGGGCGCCACTTTGCTGGGGTCTGCTTTCTCTGCTCCGGCTCAGATGCTTATTTCTTTCTCGCTTATTGCCCTCGTATCGTCCTCTCCCCTAACCCTCGGCCTGCAGGTCTGTCAGGGTGAGACGTAGGGGCGTCTCCGTCCTGGCGTGCGCGCGACCCCCGTGGCAAGGTGACCGTTATCCCACCCTGGGAGCTAACGTACATAGACCACGGGTCAGCTTCTGAGAGCGAACTAACTTTATTGAGAGAGGGACAAGGGGAGATGATCCGGGGGAAGGGGGTTGGCCAGGATTCCCATAGGCCACGAGCTGTCAGGTGACCTCCAAGGGGCTGGTCACTTGACCTCCAAGGGGCTACGTCACTCTGAGCGCGCCAAACCAGGGCGGGGCTGGTAGGCGCCAGGCTGGCTGCCAGCTAAGTTGGGGGTCTGTTCGCCCAACCGGTTTCTCCGGATTCCAATGCAGAGAGGATGGAAGGGCCGCATTCCCCAGCTGGGGGAGGTGCATCAGGCCCCTTCCATCTAGGGGGGAAGATGGACCCCAACAGAAATTATTCTTTGTTTCCTGTTAGATGACAATGGAATAAAATTACAGCTTAACAGCAAATGCTATCACAGAAACCTCTATAACTCATGGAGAATGAACAACATGTTGTTGAATGATCAATGAGTTATTGAAGAGATTAGAAGGGAAAATCATATGCTTATGGAATTTAATAAAAATGAAAACACAAAATATCATTTCTTCTGGGACACAGCAAAGGCAGTACTCAGAGGAAAATTTATAGCTCTGAATGTCTACATAAGGAAATTGAAGAAATCTCAATCAACACTTTAATGATGCACCCCAAGCTCTTTGAAAAACAAGAACAAAACAAATGCCAAACCAGTAGATGGAAACAAACGATAAAAATTAAATCATACATAAATGAATTTGAGATTGAAAGAAAATCCTAGAAATTATTAATGAAGAGTTGGTTCTTTGAAAAAAATGAACAAAATCAATAGACTCTTAGAAAATCTGACTAAATAGAACAGCAAATATACCAAAATTAATATACTTAGAGATGCAAATGAGAACATGACAACAGAAATAAGCAAAATTTAGCATATTATAAAGGAATAATTTACAGACATTTATGCCAACAAATTGGAGAATCTGGGAGAAATGGAAGAATTGCTAGAGAACATTGATATAACCAAATTATATCAAGGAGATTCAAACCAACTAAACTGAACTTTAAATGGCCTCCTTTAAAAGGTTCTTTAAAAGACCTCCTAGCCAAGAAAAGCCCATGACTTGATTGATTTACAATAGAATTCTATAGAGCCTTTAAAGGAGAACTCACACCAATACTCCTCAAACTCTTCAATAAAATAGAAATGGAAAGATCACCACCAAACTCATTCTATGAAGCCATCATAGCCCTCATCCCCAAACTAGATAGGGACTAATCAAAGAAAGAGAACTATAAACCCATCTCTTTGATGAATACCCATGAAAATTTCCTCAATAAAATTCTGAACAACGGACTTCAACAACTAGCCAACAGCCAACAAAAAACATATACTATGATTAAATGGGATGCATTCCAGGGATGCAGAGTTGGTTTAATATATGCAAGTTAATTAAAGTAATTCAACAGATTAACAGAACCAAGAAGGAAAAAAACCACATGGCCATCTCAATAAATGCAGAAGAAGCATTTGACAAGATCCAACACCCCTATATGATAAAAGCTCTAGAGAATGAAAACCAGGAATCCCTGGAACATTCATCAATATAACAAAGGCTGTATATGACAAACCTACAGCCAGTGTTATATTTAACAATGAAAAGTTAAAACCACTTCCTCTAAAATCAGTAAGCAGACAAGCATGTCCGCTCTGTCCACTCCTCTTCAATGGAATAGCATTGGAATTCCTAGAGGAATAAGCCAAGAGATAAACATAAAAGGAATCCAAATAAGTAAATAAGATAAGAATAAGTAAAGGTTTTTTTGTTTTGTGCAGATGACATGATCTGTATTTAAAGAACCTTATAGATTCCTACTTGAGCTGATTCCAAACAATGGCAAAGTAGCAGGGTATTGAATCAACCCACAAAAGCCAGTAGCTTTTCTGTATGCTAACAACAACAAGACCAAAATCAGGAAAGCATCTCCATTTGCAGTAGCCTCAAACCTTATATGTGAAAATTTAAAAAAAATCTTAAATGACAAATTAAAGCAGTTTTAAGGAAACCAAAAAAAAAAATTCCTTTCTCCTAGATGGGAAGAAGTAGCATCATTAAAATGGCAATACTGTCCAGAGCAATTTACAAATTCAATGAAATATCCATCAAAATCCCAACAAGTTTCTTTGAAGAATTGGTGAAAGGAATCCAAAAATTTATGTGGAATACTAAAAGACCCTGAATAGCAAAAACTATCTTTAGCAGGAAGAACAGAGTTAGAGGAATATCAACACCAAACTCCTAACCATTATAAAGCCATCATAATAAGAACAGCTTGGTACTGGCACAAGAATAGGTCTGAGGACCAATGGAACAGATTAGAAGACCCAAATGCAAACCTATAGCCATCTAATATTTGATAAGTGAGCCAAAAACACAGGTTGGAAGAAAGACAGCCTTTTCAACAAATGGTGCAGGCAAAATTGGCTATCCACGTGCAAAAAACCTGAAGCTATATCTTTATATATAACCGTGAACCAGAATCAATTACAAATGGATCAAACACCTTGAAAATATTACACCTTGAAAATATTACAGGGAGTGATAGAGGAAACACCAGCACCCCCCGCCACCCCCCAGGCAAGGGTTGAAATTTCCTAAGATCCAGAATCACAACAAATTCATTAAAGACTGAATAAATGAGGCTGCATCAAATTGAAGAGTTTCTGCATGGCAAAGGAAATAGCTAACAAGATAAATAGCCCAGAGAATGGGAGAAGATTTTTACCAGCGTGCATCATACATGAGCTTCCTATTGAAAATATACTTACAGTTCAAAAAATTAACTCCCACCCCAATCTCCCTCAAAGAATGAACAAACCCATTAACAAAATAGACTGAAGACTTAAAGGAAGACCTTTCAGAAGAAGTAAAAACATGAAAAAATGCTCAATAACTATGGCTATATGTAAATGTAGTCAAAACAACATTGAGATTCCACCTCACCCCAATTACAATGGCCATTATGATGAAAACTAACAATAACCTGCTTGTGGGGATGTGGCCAAAAGGGAACATCTCTGCACTGTTGATGGGAATGTAAACTTTTCAACCACTCTGGAAAGCAGTATGGAGATTTCTCAAGAGACTAAACATCCAGCTTCCCTATGACCCAGCAATTCCACTCCTGGGTATTTATCCAATAGACCACAAACAATGCCCCAAATAAAACCACCAGCGCTTTTATGTTCATTGCAGCATTGCTTGCCATATGGCCAATCTATGGAATCAATACAGATGTCCCTCAGTGGACAAATGGGGCGATGGTATATATACACAACGGATTTCTCCTCTTTCACTAGAAAGAACGATACTTGTAAGGAAGTTTGTAAGGAAAAGGAAAGACTTAAAAATTATATTAAGTATGGGCTGGGAATATGACTTAGTGGCAAGAGTACTTGCCTCGTATACATGAAGCCCTGGGTTCAATTCCCCAGCACCACATATATAGAAAACAGCCAGAAGTGGTGCAGTGGCTCAAGTGGTGGAGTGTTAGCCTTGAGCAAAAAGAAGCCAGGGACAGTGCTCAGGCCAGAAATTCATGGCCCAGGACTGGCCAAAAAAAAAAAAAAAAGATTATATTAAGTAAAGTAAGCCAGACCCAGAGAAACATATGTTGCATGTTTTTTTTCTTCTCATTTATGGTAGCTAGAATGTGCCAATAAAATCTACAAATAAATACACTGGATGGTTGAAAAAGACACTGGGACATGATAAATTATACATTATGAATTAGACATTCATATGGTGAGACTAAAGGAATATTTTCTTAGGAAAGGAGCACAAAAGCTCAACAGCTATATGCATATGATCATATAAAATAATATTTGTAGAAATGAACCCATTAAATGGGTACAAGAGATTTGTTGTTCTTGTCTTTTCATTTTGTTTGTTAAATTATTTGTCTTTGAGAGGGTAAGGAGGGGCACAGTAAAGGTAGGACGAAGGATGAACAAATGTAGCAATGATGTGCACTGTCACTATCACAAAAGATATTGATAACACTGGGTCTGGTTTTTCTCTTGAATTGACTCACCAATCATTTACTAATTGAATTCTATCCCTATTCTAGTTGAGATGCAAGTGAAAAAAATGCTTTTTACAGGTGGCAGGTTCTTTTAGGAAAATTGAGACTACCTAAAACAAAAGTCTAATAATATATTATAAAGAACAATAATATAATATGTAAAGATAAATCTAATAACATGGTGTGTGTGTGTGTGTGTGTGTGTGTGTGTGTGTGTGTGTGTGTTTATATGCTGTTCTAATCCTGGGGCTTGAATTTAGGAACTAGGTGTTGTCCCTGAGCTTGATTTACTCAAGGTGAGCACTCAATCACTTGAGGCACAGCTCTAGTTATAGCTTTTTTTTTTTTTTTTTTTTTTTGGTAGTAGTTTTTATTGAAGATAAAAGTCTTACAGACTTTCTTGCCCAGGATGTCTTCAAATCATGATTCTCTGATCTCAGCCTCCTGGTTAGTTAGGATTACAGGCAAAAACCATGGCACCCCATTTAATGTATTTTTATTAATAAATAAATCATGAGTCATGTGCTTCTGGATCCTAACTCTTGCAGTTTCTTCCTTCCCTCCCTCCCTCCTTCCTTTCCCTTCTCATTCTTTCCTTCCTTCCTTCCTTCCTTCCTTCCTTCCTTCCTTCCTTCCTTTCTTCCTTCCTTCCTTCCTCCCTCCCTCCCTTGCTCCCTTCCTCCCTTGCCTCCTTCCATCCTTTCCTTCTCTCTCTCCTTCTTTTCTTTTTTCTTTCCTTCCTTTTCCCCTTCTTTCCTTTCTTCTTTCCTCCCTCCCTTCCTTCCCTTCTCTTTCCTCCCTCCCTCCCTCCTTCTCTCCCTCCCTCCCTCCTTTCTTTACTGTTTGCTTGCTTGCTTACATATTATTTCTTGGAGAGATTATATTCCTTCATCAGACATTTGTTTCAGATTAAAATATAATAGTAAAATAAAAAGATGAGGTCTATCATTTCCTTAGTGTTGGAATTATATACTCTTTTGACATTTATAATAATGTAAATAATGCAAATTTAAATAATGTAAATTGTGTTAAAAATAATTTCTGAAATATAGCTAGTTAAAATTATTCAACTTTGTGCTGTGGCCTCATCATTAACATTTCTCAGGAGAGACATCTTAATTCTGCTTTCCTGTAAAAGTCCCTTGTGTATGTTTCAAGGAAGTAAAAGACAGATAAAACAAGTATGCTTCTTTGGCAAATAATATTTGCAAAACCAAAATTGCAACTGGCAGGTGCATAAATTAAAAAAATTAAGATAAATTTCAAAGTTATAATCCATTTTTCACAATAGTTACTGAAGGATAAGTAAGCTATTATACTAGCAAGGATTTTTACTTTTTAGGGTCAAGGACTTTATTTTTTTAATAACTTTTTTTGGAGCATGAGGAGAAAAAAAGAAACCAAATATATCATCTTGGATCTTACAAATTAGAAAAGCAATTGTAAATTTTTAATGACATTCTGTCTCAATAAATTTCATTCAGATGACATGCTCATTTTTTCCATAGCTGTTGAATATTTATTCTCATTTATAGTTTTCTCTCTTTTCTCCCATCAACTAATAGCTTCACTAATAAGCAAAATGCATAGCGTTTTCACCTCTATTTTCTGTTCCACTGTAAGTATGACTTCAAATATCTGAAAAGTTGTTCACATGTCCTCCCTTCCTTCCTTCCTTCCAACTTTTCATTTTGTTCTCTTTCTTTCTCTGTGTCTATATCTGTCTTTCATTTGTATTAGAGAAAAACACGATTTCTAGTTCTGAATTCCTGTGATGTATTCAGTTCTAAACTGCTCAGTTAGGCTACTGACCTTCCTCTTCTCCACATCCTTTACTCCTAAGTAATAACTACTTACCAAAGACACTCTCTCGACAAAACTTTTCTTACATTATTTGACTTTTTGATTAAATATAAATATCCTGATGGGACTGCTTATAGAACTTTTGCCACTGCATGAGTCACCAGCTTTCCCACAATTAATTGCAAAACTTATTGGGCACTTTGATCAATTCTGGTGGGAACACCATCTACCCACAGGTAAGATCTTGTCCTCTTTATACTGGTGATCCAAACAGCGTGTTTCATCTCACTGTACATAACCAGATCCATCTTCCCAAACTCTACTTATAAATCACTCTACCTATAATCATATAAGTGCTATGTAAGGCACTTCTCCATAGGTGGAGAAATGTATAAATTGGCCCAAAGTAAAGCATCAAATACTGATATTCAGAGGGAAACAATAGTACACTTGGGTCTGAGCAATGTAACTGCTACTCTGCTATGAGATTATTTAATTGTAAGTACATATTTTATTTCTTCATGTTTCTTACTGGATAATAACTGTACATACTAGATCATTTAGATTTGGCTATAAGAATGTTGTATAGGAAGTGATAATTTGCTATTTAATTCAGAAAATATACTTCAAATTTTTTAAATATTCCAAAATACTGACTTTGCTTCTTTAGGGATATATGAATATTAGATTGATGCTGCGGTTCTTTTGTTGAAATATTAATTCTCTATATATGGAAAAGTGACACTACCATCTTTAAAATAACTTCAAAACACATTTGAAAATGTTTCATTTTCAGAAAATAAGTACAGGTAATTAGGTTAATGTTTTAGCAATGAAATGATTTAAAATTTTAACATTATAATCTAGTTTTTATGCCTATAAGAGATTATTTAAAAAGTAAAGTATATTAGGTAGGCATATTTTTCTTGTATTCATGTATTTATTAATGCCATAAAATGATTAATTAAGTATCACATACATAGTTATTTAAGGTTGATAAGGAACATATTTTGGTGATGAATATGTATTTTCAAAACTCACTGCGCCTTTGTCACTGACTTATTGTTTCATAATAGGCATCACATGTTACCTAATCAAGCACATAAAAAAATAAAATTTTATCCTCTTCTAAGTAACTGTTTCTCCTTTTGAATTTTAGACTTGACATACAGCAATACTAAGAAATGAAAAATCAAACATCTGTGAAGGAATTCATCCTTCTGGGATTAACTAATGACCCAACACTAAATATTTTGATTTTCCTGTTTCTATTTCTTGCTTATATACTAAGTATTACTGGAAATCTGACAATTATAACCCTCACACTGATAGACTCACGCCTCAAAACACCCATGTACTTCTTCCTTAGGAACTTCTCTTTCCTGGAGATCTCATTCACAACAGTTTGTATTCCTAGATTCCTAGTCAGCATTATCACTGGGGATTTGACCATTTCCTATAACTCTTGTATGGCCCAGGTGTTTTTCTTTATACTCCTTGGATCAACAGAATTCTTCCTTCTGACAGCTATGTCCTATGATCGTTATGTAGCCATCTGTAAACCCTTGCACTACACAACAATAATGAGCAGCAAGGTCTGCTTCCAGCTTGTAATTAGTTCCTGGATTGCTGGGTTTCTTGTTATCTTCCCACCAATCATCATGGGACTTCAGTTGGAATTCTGTGACTCCAACATCATTGACCACTTCACCTGTGACTCTTCTCCTATTCTGCTGATCACCTGCACAGACACAACGGTCCTGGAGCTATTGGCATTTTTCCTGGCAGTATTCACCCTCATGATGACATTAGTACTAGTGGTCCTTTCCTATGCATTCATCTTGAGGACAATTCTGAGAATCCCTTCTGCTGAGCAGAGAAAAAAGGCCTTTTCCACCTGTTCCTCACACATGATCGTTATCTCTATTTCTTATGGAAGCTGTATTTTCATGTATGTGAAAACTTCAGCAAAGGAAGGAGTGGCTTTGAGCAAGGGGATAGCAGTGCTCAACACATCTGTTGCTCCAATGCTAAATCCTTTCATTTACTCCCTGAGGAATCAGCAGGTAAAGCAATCTTTTAGTTACTTGGTCAAAAAAGTGCTTGCCAGATAAATTTTAATGGAAAAGGAATTCATTGCCTCCACTTCAAATGGAGCATTACTTGTAATGAAATATCAGCAATGTCTCCTTAAGTAATAGATACTTAAAACTCCTTTTGCTAAACAATGATATTTAAGAAAAGCTCTTCATTCAGACCCATTAATCAAGTAAAAACAGGTGGAAAGTTTAGCATCTCTTCGACAATTTTGTATCTGTCCTCATCTCAACTTTGTAGCGACGTTGGAATCTCATAAGACAGGCCTAGTGTTCCAAGTCAGGGTTTCTGTAGCTGATGCTGGTGCAAGAGTGAGGTGGCCTCTTCAGGCCTTCCCAAGCTCTTACTTTTCATGAGGCCTGATAATATAAGAAACTTGGTTACCAGAATTAACTCCCTCCAGCCTCATGAATGTTCCCTGTTATTCAAAAGCCCAGGTCCCATTTTAGCTTCAATTGTCACCATAGAGCAGAGGTCAAATGGTCTAGCATTGCCATGAGTGTTCATTTGAAGCCTGGAATACACTGTACTACTGACTTGCTAAAAGCAAGTCTAAAGCACACAATCAGGTATCTTTTCCAAATCCTCAAGTGCCCTATATTCATAAGAAAACATTTTTTCAGATGGGCTAACTCACTCAACACAGAGTAAATGGTCTGCCCCCCAAAGAATTTCAGCTCTGCCCCCCAAAATATTTCTTCCTTTTGGTTGCACTATGGGATCTCTGGTTGGGATTTATTTTAGGCCATGATTCAAATCAGGAAAACACCTTCAAAATGTTAAGTATCTATACATTGGGACTCTTACATTTATTACCCAAAGTTCTGTTTCATTGGTATACACTACTAATAATAGCTATATTAGTCAGGATTAACTAATTCAGATATATCAGTGTGGGAACCAGCATGGGAAGGAAGGAATGGGTACAAAGATTATGAATACAAAAAGTATGAATGTAAACAATGATCAGAAAGCTATTCTGTATGTATAGACTGTCTAGAACTCAGGCAAACTTCTGGCAAACATGACTGGTAAGTGTTCTTGCTATGAACATTCTGTTTGTAGCATGAAGATAAAACACAGGCCCAGGGACAGAAACAAGGTATTGGCATTTAATTCATCTAGTTAACAGTGGGTTATGTTTAAGTGACTAAAATACTTTGTCTCTCTTATTTTCCTAAGTACATCCTAAAATATAAGGCCTGCTCAACAAATATGGAGACTGAGATTGGTTCAGGAGTTGCAGAGTCTTTCCTGCCTGTTCCTTCTCAGCTCTCTTGAATTTATTTCACCTTGAGTAATTCCTTTTCCATCAGCACCATATCTACTGGACAGATGTGGCAAATTAATATATAAATGCAGAGATTAGGATATATCCCTGAATTCTGAGGCTATTGTTAGTCAGCATATTATCCAATTCTTAATTCATTCTTTCACACACCAAGTAAAATTCAACCCTGTCTTTGTAAAAGACTAGAAATGGTGGAGGAGAAGATAAACATGGTTGCTTTTCTAACAGTTTATACTGCTATGGTACATTGGTCACATAAAATATATGTCTATATATTGATCACTCATCCACAAAATGATTACCTTAATAGATTAGTCTCATAGTAGGAAGATTTCTTGTCATCTAGTAAAATTTGCATAGACTTTTCTATGAAAAGGGCATAGAGGAGGAAAAAAGTATTATAATTTATATAACTATCATTGTTGCTACTACTGTTATTGTCATTACTGTCTTCCTTGTACTTCCTTCCATGCCCTTGTCATCATGTCTTTCATACCTCTTTGCATTTTATGTATCATTGTTTGTCAAAGGAGAGATATATAGAGGTTGTTATGAAACAACTTTCTGAGATGATTTTATTTTATTTATTTATTTTATTTTTTATTTTTTGGCCAGTCCTTGGCCTTGGACTCAGGGCCTGAGCACTGTCCCTGGCTTATTCCCACTCAAGGCTAGCACTCTGCCACTTGAGCCACAGCACCACTTCTGGCCGTTTTCTGTATATGTGGTGCTGGGGAATCGAACCTAGGGCCTCGTGTATCCAAGGCAGGCACTCTTGCCACTAGGCTATATCCCCAGCCCTGAGATGATTTTAGTCTTAATAGAATTATCTTCCTTTGTTGTCTGTATGATTGACCACACTTAAGCCAAATTAAAAATTTTCATATTATGTCCTTGCTTCATTAATAAAGGAATGATATTGTATTTGTGTAGCATCTGAGAAAGTCAAATGCAAATGGTTTGTAACTATAATCCTAGCTACTTAGGAGGCTGAGATCTTCAAGGATCATGGTTCAAAACCAACCAGCCAGGAAGACAAATTTGAGAGACTCTTACCTCCAATTAACAAACAAACATTGGAGGCATGGCTCAAGTAACAGAATGTTCATTACATAAACAAAATGGGAGGACTTTGCTGGGTGCCAACGCTTTATGCCTGTAATCTTAGCTACTCAGAGGGTTGAGATCTAAGGATTAAGATTCAAAGTCAGCATGGACAGGGAAGTACATGAAATTCTTATCTCTAATTAATCATGCCAAATAACAGTAATAAAAGTATAGCCCAAGTAGTAGAGCACCAGCCTTGAGGAAAAATACTCAAGGACAGCACCCAGGCCTTAAGTTTGAGCCCAGGACCCATATTAAAATGTGTGTGTATGTGCGTGTGCGTGTGTATATGTGTGTGTTAGTCTCACAGCTCAAACCATAATAAATAAAACCTCCTGTGCAAACAGATTTTTTGAAGTTATCAGTGTCACTATTTTAACAATTCTATTCCTTTAGAAACATGTCCCCCATATTTTCATATCATAGTCTTCTCATAAGGAATAGAGCTGAGAGGTGCTGGAGCAAATGGAGAGGATGGTCTTATCCAGTGAAGTGCTCTAATTGGTTAGAAGAAATTGCTAATATATATATATATGCATATATGTATATATAATATATGTCTATATACATATACTATATATACATATACATACTTGTATATGTATATATATATATGGTTAACCAATAGATATAGTCAATTAACCTTGGATTAGCCTGTCACATATTGGCTTTACTATGAACATAGCAAATTCTCTTTAACAAATGGTGTTTAGGAAACTGGATATTAATAGGTAAAAGAGAAACCTTGAATTGGATTAAAGACTTAAACTTAAGACCAGAAAGTCTTTGAAGAAAGCACAGGAAAAATAATATCCTGACATCAATTGTGACAATGATTTTTTTTATATCAAAAATCAGGCTACAAAAATAGAAATAGGGGACTTCCAGGAAAATGGTGGAGGAGCAGCAGAGCCCTAGCTGAGCTCCCTACAACATCGCAGTTTTCTCACCCAGAGAAACTTTTACTCCTAGAAAGACAGCCAAAGTAAGTTATAACATTACAGGGATTCTGGCCAGGAAGGAAAAATCGACTTTGCTGTTCTGAAAACACAGATTTGAGCTCTGGGCAGCATCTCGCCGCCATGCCAGTGTTGTCGCTGGCACAGAGCCCAACACTCTGCGCACCTAAAGCACACAGAGGCGACCAGGGAGAAATCCTCCAGGTGGCAGCAGACAGATGTGGATTGCAGGTTGAGCACTGATGGGCCGAAATTGCAGAGAAAGCATGAGTACCTCATGAAAGACATTCTCACTTGTGCACACAGAGCAGCAACTGTGAAGTGCTCTACCCCCAGCGCCAGAGCAAATTCCCATCTTTGACACTGGCATAGGGTCAGACCAGACTGGAACTAAAGCAGGCCTGGGGAAAGCTGGGACAAAGCGGCCATCTTTGAGAAGAGCAAGAGAGACCGACCAGTGAGAGCCAGCTCTGCCCAGGAGAACAAGACTTGCCCAGGTGTGGGGCTGGTCCTGAGCCATGGCTCAGCTAGAGGTGCCCTGCTCTGCCTGCCGGAATTCCTAAATTAAAAGTGAAAGCAGTGAGCAGCTACTGGTGGCACGGAACAGCCAGATGGGAGAACAAACAGTTCTCAAGACAGATAAACAGTCCCGTCACAGAGGAAGCCCAATTCCCAGCTGGAAATGGAGCTGAATTCCATACCCAGCTCTGCCCAGGAGGCCGCCCCACCCAGGAAGGAGGAACTTCCCCAAGCAGGCGACTCTCAGCTGGGTAAACCAGGCCAGAGACACCCTGTACTGCTGAGTCCACAGCCTATTCAAAGCCAGGTGTTAAAGGCAGCAGCCCCAGAGCAGATGAGAGGAGCCACGGTTCCTGAGACTGTTCACGTGCCCATCTACAGAGGACGCCCAAGTCTTACCTGCAAGCTGTGTGAACCACAGAGCCCCAGAATTTCACTAACAGGGGAAGAGGGTCAGAGCAGATCCACCCTCTGTGAACTGAAAGCAAGTCAAACCAGCCAAGCGGCAAAACAGACTGCAGACCATTGCAAGGAATCCAGAGACTGTAGAAAGCCAACCCAAACAAGGAAGACTCCATTTTATTTCCTCAAACATTTTTTTATTTCATATATATATTTTATTATCAAACTGAATTACAGAGAGGTTACAGTTTCATACATTAGGCATTGGATACATTTCTTATACTGTTTGTTACCTCCTTCCTCATTCCCCCCTCCCCCTCTCCCTTTCCTCCCATGAGTTGTTCAGTTCATTTACACCAAACAGTTTGCAAGTATTGCTTTTGTAGTTGTTTGTCTTTTTTTACCCTGTGTCTCTTGATTTTGGTATTCGCTTCCAATTTCCTAGTTCTAATACCATTATACCTGGTTTCCAATATACTCAGATAAGATACAGAGATCGTGTAGGTACAACCACAGGAAGGTGACAAGAAGATCATCAATAATAGAGGCTACAGTTACATATGGCACGTTGAAAGAAGTTACAACTGTGATATAACAATAATTTCCATAACATGGAGTTCATTCCACTTAGCATCATCTTATGTGTTCATAAGGGTTTAGATATTGGGCTCTTGTGATCCTCTGCTGTGACTTACCTAAACCTGAACTAATTATTCCCAATAAGGGAGACCATAGAGTCCATGTTTCTTTGGGTCTGGCTCACTTCACTTTTTTCCAAGTCCTTCCATTTCCTTACAAATGGGGCAATGTCATTCTTTCTGATAGAGGCATAAAATTCCATTGTGTATATGTACCACATGTTCCTGATCCATTCGTCTACTGAGGGGCATCTGCATTGGCTCCATATTCTAGCTTTGACAAATTGTGCTGCGATGAACATTGTTGTGCTGGTAGCTTTACTGTGATTTTGTTTGTGGTCTTTTGGATAGATACCCAAAAGTGGGGCTGCTGGGTCATAGGGGAGTTCCACATTTAGCCTTCTGAGGACTCTCCATACTGCTTGCCAGAGTGGCTGAAACAGTTTACATTCCCACCAACAATGAAGTAGGGTTCCTTTTTGGCCACATCCCCTCCAACAATTGTTATTAGTTTTCTTGATATATGACATTCTTACTGGGGTGAGATGCAATCTCAATGTTGTTTTGACTTGCATTTCTTTTATGGCCAGTGATGTAGAGCACTTTTTCATATGTCTCTTGGCCATTCTCATTTCCTCATCAGAGAAGTCTCTTTGTAAGTCTTTAGCCCACTTGATGAGGGGGCTGTTGGTTCTTTGCGGTTTTGTTTTGGAGGAAGGTAATTTTTTTAGTTCTGCATATATTTTAGAGATGAGGCCTTTGTCCATTGAATGGCTGGTAAAGATCTTCTCCCAGTCTGTGGGCTTTCTGTTTATCTTGCGAGCTATGTCCTTTGCCCTGCAGAAGCTCTGCAGTTTAATGCAATCCCATTAGTCCTACCTTTCGTTGATTTGTAGCCTTTCTGGATCTTTGTTAAGGAAGTTCTGTCCTGCGCCATGGAGCCCAAGTGTTTCTCCTACTCATTCCTTTAGTGTTTTCAGGGTGTCTGTTTTGATTTTGAGGTCTTTAATCCATTTGGAATTGATTTTGGTGCAGGGTGATATATAAGGATCTAGTTTTAGTTTGTTGCATGTGTTGACCCAGTTTTGCCAGCACCATTTGTTAAAGAGGCTATCTTTCTTCCAAACTATTGTTTTAGCTCCTTTATCAAAGATTAAGTAGGCGTAGTTGTGAGGGTTCATTTCCGGGTCTTCAATTCTGTTCCATTGGTCTTCAGACCTGTCCCGGAGCCAATATCAAGCTGTTTTCATTACTATAGCTTTATAATACAGCTTGAAGTTGGGTATTGTAATTCCTCCAGCACTGTTCTTTCTGCTTAGGATTGTTTTTGCTATTCAGGGTCTTTTATTGTTCCATATGAATTTCTGGATTGCTTCCTCTATTTCATTAAAAAATGGTGTTAGGATATTAATGGGTATTGCATTGAATTTGTAGATAGCCTTTGGCAATATTGCCATTTTGATTATATTAATCCTCTCAATCCAGGAGCATGGGAGGTTTTTCCATTTCCTTAGTTCTGACTTAATTTTGTTTTTCATGTTTTTAAAGTTCTCATCAGAGAGGTCTTTCACTTCTTTATTTAAGGTTATTCTTAGGTATTTTATGTTTTTGAGGCAATTGCAAAAGGAGTTGCTTTCCTGATTTCAGCCTCGGTCTTCAGGTCATTAGCATATTGATTTTTGAGGGTTTATTTTATATCCTGCAACTTTGCCAAAGTTTTAGATCAGTTCTACTAGCTTCGGAGTAGAGTCTATGGGGTTCTTTAGGTATTGGATCATGTCATCTCTGAAGAGAGAAAGTTTAACTTCATGTTTTCCTATTTGGATCGCCTTTATGTTTTCTTCTTGCCTAATTGCTCTGGCTAGGACTTCTAGTACTATGGTGAAGAGCAGGGGAGAGAATGGACATCCCTGCCTTGTTCCTGATTTTAAAGGGAATGGCTTTAGTTTTTCACCATTTAGAGTTATGCTTGATGTTGGTTTGTCATAAACTACCTTGATTATATTCAGGAATGTTCCCTGGAATCCCAGTTATTTCAGGGCTTTTAGCATAAATGGGTGCTGGATTTTATCGAACGCTTTTTCCGCATCCAGAGATAAAACCATGTGGTTCTTTAGCTTGCTCCGGTTGATGTGGTGGATTACATTAATTGACTTGCGTATATTAAACCAACTTTGCATCCCTGGGATGAATCCAGTTTGATTGTGGTGTATGATTTTTTTGATGACCTGTTGAAGTCAATTGGCCAGAATTATGTTGAGAATTTTTGCATCTATGTTCATCAGGGAAATTGTTCTATGGTCCTCTTTCCCTGATGAGTCCCTGCCTGGTTTTGGGATGAGGGTCATTCTGGCTTCATAGAATGTGTCTGGTAGTGAACGTTCTCTTTCAATTTCATTGAAGAGTTTGAGAAATATTGGTGTGAGTTCTGTTTTGAAGCCCTTGTAGAATTCTGCAGTGAATCCTTCTGGACCTGGGCTTTTCTTGGCTGGGAGATCATTTATTGCCCTTTCTATTTCAATACTGGATATGGGTCTGTTTAGAAGGTTTAAATCTTCATGGTTAAGTTTGGGGATATGAACTTTTCCTAGGAAATCATCCATTTCTACCAAGTTCTCGAATTTGTTGACATAAAGTTTTGCAAAATAGTCCCTTATTTTTTTTCTGAATTTCGGTTATTTCTGTGGTGATGTTACCTGTTTCATCTCTTATCTTGTTTATTTGAGTGTGCTGCCTTCGTTTTTTGCTCATATTTGCCAGGTATCTATCTTGTTGATTTGTTCAAAGAACCGACTCTGTTTTGTTGATTATTTCCATGTTTTTTTTTAATCTCTTATTGATTTAATTCTGATTTGATTTTAATTATTTGTTTCCGTCTATTGACTTGGGATTTGGCATGTTGTTCTCTTTCAAGGAAATTAAGGTGCTCCCTTAAATTATTGATTTGCTGTTTCTTCAGTTTGTTGGTGTATGCACTCAGAGATATAAATTTTTCTCTGAGTACTGCCTTTGCTGTGTACTCATGGAATTCAGCTCTGATACAGGCTGGGAATTGGGCTTCCTCTGTATGGAATTCAGCTCTGATACAGGCTGGGAATTGGGCTTCCTCTGTGACGGGACCATTTATTTGTCTCAGGAACTGTTTGTTCCCCTGTCTGGTGTTTCTGTGCCATATGTAGCTGCTTGCCGCTTTCGCTTTAAATTTAGAAATTCCGGCGGGCAAGGCGGGGCACCTCTGGCTAAGCCATGGCTCAGGATGCACCACCCGCTTGGGCAGGGGGCATTCTCCTGGGTGGAGCTGGCTCTCACTGGTCAGTTCCTCTTGCCCTTTTCAAAGATGGCTCCTTTGACCTCGCTTTCCCCAGGCAAGCTTTAGTTCCAATCTGGTCTGACCCTATGCCAGTGGCAAAGATGGCGCTTTTCTCTGGCGGTCTGGGAAGGGCTGCTTCCCAGAAGCTGCTCTGTGGGCGTGAGTGAGAGTATCTTTCGTGGGATACTCAAGCTTTCTCTGTGATTTCAGGTCATATGTACTCATCTGCCGTCTGGAGGATTTCTCCCTGGTCTATGCTGTGTGTTTCAGCCGCGTGGAGTGCGGGTCACTATGCCGGGTGCTGTGCTGGCGCCGGCACTGGCGGGCGGCGGGATGCACCTGGATCTCAAATCTGTGTTTTCAGATGAGCAAAGTCGATTTTTCCTTCCTGGCCAGAATACCTATACTGTTAGAACTTACTCTGGCTGTCTTTCTAGGAGTAAAAGTTTCTATGGGGTGAGAAAACTGCAATGTCGGAGAAAGCTCAGCTAGGGCTCTGCTGCTCCTCTGCTGTCTTCCTGGAAGTCCTCCTGAAATTGTATTCTTTAGGTACACCAAATCTAATTTTATATACAGGTATGCAAGGTATCTGTATATAATTGTGAACTTCTAAGATTTCCACAACCGTGCTTGATAAGGGCTGCTTTGGGTCTTAAACAGTGTTCACAGGAACTTGTAGATTGGCATTCCCAATCCAAATGGGCAGAAGAAACACAAGAAAGATGGCAAACAATGGAGTCTTATGTCCTACTCAAAACAAGCAAGTAGCAGAGCAGTCAATCAAATACATAAACCAGAACCCTCAAAATGCTCTACAAAGTCTACTGATAAACATGATAAATGAAAAGCTTGACTCAATACAGCAATGCTTCCATAAAGTAATAGATGATTTCATGGCCTGGACAAATAGGAAGTTAAATGAACTTCAAGAGTCAAATGAAAAGATAGGTACCCAGCTAAAAGATTTGAGAGACAGCACTCAAAACCAAATTAATTAAGTTAATGAAGTAAAGCAGTCCATGCAGGACCTAAGAGATGACATGGAAATCATCAGGAATAACGAGTCAGAAGGACAAGAGAGTAGAAATCAAATAGCTAGCCTACAATAACGACTAACAGAAGCAGAGGATCAAATCTCAGGAGCTGAAGATTCCCTATAATCTATGGAGAAAGATAAAAACTCAATACAAAACCAATCCTATCGACAAAACAGATGGCTCCAGGAGATTAAAGACACAGTCAGGAAGCCCGATTTAAGGCTTATAGGTATTGAGGAAAACCTAGAGAAAGAAGTTAATGGAATAGGCGACCTATTTAACAGAATATTTGCTGAGAACTTCCCAAAAGTCCAGGCCTATACAGATATAAGAAGCATTTAGAACCCCAAACAGACCAGACCAGAACAGGACATCCCACTGAAACATTGTGATCAAAACAGAATCAATAGAGTTCAAGGAAAGAATCCTTAAAGCTGTTAGGGAGAAGAAAACAATCACATATAAAGGAAAAGTAATCAGAATTACCCCAGACTTCTAAGCAGAAACCGTGAAAGCAAGGAGAGCCTGGAATGAGGTATGCCAAACCCTAAATAAAAATAACTACCAACCAATAATACTGTACTCAGCTAAACTGTCATTCATAGCCGAAGGTCAAATAAAAGTCTTCGCCAATAAGGAAAAACTGAAACAATATATCTCCACCAAACCAGCTTTACAGAAAATCCTCAAAGATGTACAATACAGGGAAAATAATCAAGATCCCAATACAGACAGAAAAACGAACCCTAAATAGTAAACCAGAATATCAGATCAAGTAATGGGAAGACACAGGTTTTAACAAGATAGTGATAATGAAAGGAACAAACGATCATCTCTCAATCCTAACTCTCAACATATATGGACTTAATTCTTCAATCAAACAACATAGGCTTGTAAGTTGGATCAAAAATCAAGATCCAGGCTGGGAATATGGCCTAGTGGCAAGAGTGCTTGCCTCCAACACATGAAGCTCTCGGTTCGATTCCCCAGCACAACATATATGGAAAACGGCCAGAAGGGGCGCTGTGGCTCAGGTGGCAGAGTGCTAGCCTTGAGCGGGAAGAAGCCAGGGACAGTGCTCAAGCCCTGAGTCCAAGGCCCAGGACTGGCAAAAAAAAAAAAAAAGAAAAAAATTAAAAAAAGAAGAAGATCCATAGTTCTGCTGCCTCCAAAGACTCATCTATCCAGCAAAAGCAAAAATCTTCTAAAAGTGAAAGGCTGGAATCAAATCTACCAAGCAAATGGCCCCAATAAGCAGGCTGGAGTTGCAATCCTAGTATCAGACAAAATTGACTTCAAATTAAAATTTGTAAGAAGAGACAAAGAAGGTTACTACATACTAATAAAGGGATCTCTATTACAGGAGGATATAACCGTCCTAAATATCTACACACCAAATGCAGGAGCACCCAACTTCATCAAACAAACACTACTGACTCTAAAAGCACTCATAGACCCAAACACATTGATAATTGGGGACTTTAACACTTCACGGTCACCTCTGGACAGATGAACACGCCAAAAACTGAACAAAGAAACCACAGAACTAAACGATTGCTTAGACCAACTAGACTTGGCCGACATCTATAGAATACTCCACCCAGCAACAACAGAATACAAATTCTTCTCAGCAGCACATGAAACATTCTCCTAAATAGATCACATATTAGGGCACAAAGAAAATCTGTACAAATTCAGAAGTATCAAAACCATTCCCTGCATTCTCTCAGACCACAAGGGAATAAAATTAGAGCTCAGCTCAAACAGCCACCATCGAAAATCTTACAATTCATGGTGACTAAACAACACACTGCTGAACCATCAGTGGGTCATTGAAGAAATTAAAATGGAAATTCAAATGTTTATGGAATTCAACCAAGATGAGGACACAAAGTACCAGCTCCTTTGGGACACAGCAAAGGCAGTACTCAGAGGAAAATTTATATCTCTGAGTGCATACACCAACAAACTGAAGAAACAGCAACTCAATAATTTAAGGGAGCACCTTAATTTCCTGGAAAGAGAACAACAAGCCAAATCCCAAGTCAATAGATGGAAGCAAATAATTAAAATCAAATCAGAATTATATCAATAAGAGATTAAAAAATCATGGAAATAATCAACAAAACAAAGAGTTGGTTCTTTGAACAAATCAACAAGATAGATACCTGGCAAACATGGCCAAAAAACGAAGGCAGCACACTCAAATAAACAAGATAAGAGATGAAACAGGTAACATCACCACAGAAACAACCAAAATTCAGAACAAAATAAGGGACTATTTTGCAAATCTTTATGCCAACAAATTCGAGAACCTGGTAGAAATGGATGATTTCCTAGAAAAAGTTCATATCCCCAAACTCAACCGTAAAGATTTAAACCTGCTAAACAGACCCATATCCAGCATTGAAATAGAAACAACAATAAGTGATCTCCCATCCAAGAAAAGCCCAGGTCCAGATGGATTCACAGCAGAATTCTACTAGGACTTCAAAACAGAACTCACACCAATATTTCTCAACTTTTCAATGAAATTGAAAGAGAACGTTCACTACCAGACACATTCTATGAAGCCAGTATAACTCTCATCCCAAAACCAGGCAGGGACTCATCAGGGAAAAAGGACTATAGACCGATTTCCCTGATGAACATAGATGCAAAAATTCTCAACAAAATTCTGGCCAATTGACTTCAACAGGTCATCAAAAAAATCATACACCATGATCAAACTGGATTCATCCCAGGGTTGCAAAGTTGATTCAATATACGCAATTCAATTAATGTAATCCATCACATCAACTGGAGCAAGGTAAAGAACCATATGGTTATATCACTGGATGCAGAAAAATTGTTTGATAAAATCAAGCAACCATTTATGGTAAAAGCCCTGGAAAAACTGGGATTCCAGGGAACATTCCTGAATATAATCAAGGCAGTTTATGACAAACCAACAGCAAGCATAACTCTAAATGGTGAAAAACTAAAGCCATTCCCTTCAAAATCAGGAACAAGACAGGGATGTCCACTCTCTCCCCTCCTCTTCAACATAGTACTAGAAGTCCTAGCCAGAGCAATTAGGCAAGAAGAAACTATAAAGGGCATCCAAATAGGAAAAGATGAAGTTAAACTTTCTCTCTTCGCAGATGACATAATCCTATACCGAAATACCCCCAAGCTCCTAGAGCTGATCCAAAACTTTGGCAAAGTTGCAGGATATTAAATAAAACCTCAAAAATCTACGGGCTTTCTCCATGCTAACGACCAGAAGACCGAGGCTGAAATCAGGAAGCAACTTCTTCTGCAATAGCCTCAAAAACCATAAAATACCTAGGAATAACCTTAACCAAAGAAGTGAAAGACCTCTCTGATGAGAACTTTAAAAACATGAAGAACAAAATCAAGGCAGAACTAAGGAAATGGAAAAACCTTCCATGCTCCTGGATTGGGAGGATTAATATAATCAAAATGGCAATATTGCCAAAGGCTATCTACAAATTCAATGCAATACCCATTAATATCCCAACACCATTTTTTGATGAAATAGAGGAAGCAATCCAGAAATTCATATGAAACAATAAAAGACCATGAATAGTAAAAACAATCCTAAGCAAAAGAGCGGTGATGGAGCAATTACAATACCCAACTTCAAGATTTATTATAAAGCTATAGTAATGAAAGCAGCTTGGTATTGGCACGGGAACAGGCCTGAAGACCAATGGAACAGAATTGAATACCCGGAAATGAACCCACAGAACTATACCTACTTAATCTTTGATTAAGGAGCTAAAAATATAGGGTGGAAGAAAGATAGACTCTTTTAACAAATGGTGCTGGCAAAACTGTTTCAACACATGCAACAAACTAAAACTAGATCCTTATATATCACCCTGCACCAAAATCAATTCCAAATAGATCAAAGACCTCTAAATCAAAACAGATACCCTGAAAACACTAAAAGAACGATTAAGAGAAATGCTTGGGCTCCTTGGCACAGGACCGAACTTCTTTAACAAAGACCCACAAAGGCTACAAATCATAGAAAGGTTGGACAAATGGGACTTCATCACACTGCAGAGCTTTTGCAGGGCAAAGGACATAGCTCGCAAGATAAACAGAAAGCCCACAGACTGGGAGAAGATCTTTACCAGCCTTTCAAGGGACAAAGGCCTCATATCTAAAATATATGCAGAACTAAAAAAATTACCTTCCTCCAAAACAAAACCGCAAAGAACCAACAGCCCCCTCATCAAGTGGGCTAAAGACTTAAAAGAGACTACTCTGATGTGGAAATGAGAATGGCCAAGAGACATATGAAAAAGTGCTCTATGTCACAGGCCATAAAAGAAATGCAAATCAAAACAACATTGAGATTCCACCCTACCCCAGTAAGACTGTCCTTTATCAAGAAAACTAACAATAATAAATGTTGGAGGGGATGTGGCCAAAAGGGAACCCTACTTCATTGTTGATGGAAATGTAAACTAGTTCAACCACTCTGAAAGTAGTATGGAGATTCCTCAGAAGGCTAGACATAGAGCTCCCCTATGACCCAGTAGCCCCACTTTGGGGCATCTACCCAAAAGACCACAAACAAGAACACACTAAAGTTACCAGCACACAAATGTTAATCGCAGCACAATTTGTCATAGCTAAATATGGAACCAACCTAGATGATCCTCAGTAGAGGAATGGATCAGGAACATGTGGTACATATACACAATGGAATTTTATGCCTCTATCAGAAAGAATGACATTGCCCCATTTTTAATGAAATGGAAGGACTTGGAAAAAATTATACTAAATGAAGTGAGTCAGACCCAAAGAAACATGGACTCTATGGTCTCCCTTATAGGGAATAATCAGCACAGGTTTAGGCTAGTCACAGCAGAGAAGCACAAGAGCCTAATATCTATACCTTTATGAACACATACGATGATGCTTAGTGAAATAAACTCCATGTTATGGAAACAATTGTTATATCAGTGTTTTAACTACTTTCAAAGTGCTATTTGTAACTGTAGCTTCTACTATTGATGTTGTTCTTGTATCACCTTTTTGTGGTTGTACCTACACTAGCTCTGTATCTTATCTGAGTATATTGGAAACCGAGTATACAGGTATTAGAACTAGGAAATTGAAAGGGACTACCGAAATTGAGAGACACAGGGTAAAAAAAAGCCAAACAACTACCAAAGCAATACTTGCAAAACTGTTTGGTGTAAATGAACTGAGTAATTCATGGAGGGGAAAGGGAAAGGGGGAGGAAGGATGGAGGAATGAGGGATGAGGTAACAAAGAGTATAAGAATTGTATCCAATGCCTATCATATGAAACTGTAACCTCTCTGTACATCAGTTTGATAATAAACATTTAAAAAACAAACAAAAACAAAACAGAAATTGTCAGGTAGCAGTGGCTCATGTATGTAATCATAGATTCTCAAGAGGCTGGAATCTGAGGATCACAGTTTGAAGCCAGCCTGTGCATCAAGACAGTCCATGAGACTATTATCTCCAATTAACCACCAAAAATCCTGAAGGGGAGCTCTGGTTCAAGCATTAGAGAGCTGGCCTTGAGCAAAAGAGCTGTATTCCCATCTGGAGACTCCCATGTGTTTCTTTCTCAAGAATTTCATCTTCTTGGAAATTTCACTTACTTCAGTTTGTAACCCTAGGTTTCTGATCAGCATTTTTACTGAGGACAGGTCTATCTCGTTTAATGTTGTGTCACTCAGGTATTTTTCTTCATCTTCCTTGGCTCCATAGAGTTTTTTTCTCCCGTCCTGTATGTCTTATGATCATTATGTGGTTTTCTGCAAGCCCCTGCATTATACAAACATCATGAGAAACAAGATTTTTTACCAGCGCTCATCAGCTCGTGACTGGCTGGTTTCTTGGTCATTTATCTACCCCAGCCTTACGGCTGAAGCTAGACTTCTGTGACTTCAATGTCATTGACCATTTTACCTGTAACTCTGGTCCTTTGATGCAAATCTCTTGCACAGACACAAGCACAGACACATGAGCTCATGAGATTTGTTTACTCTGATGACCACCCTGACACTAATCCTTCTGTCCTACGCTTACATTCTCAGAACAATTCTGAAAATCCCCTCAGATTAGCAAAAGAAAAAGTCTTTTTCAACCTGTTCCTCTCACATGATTGTGGTTTCCATCTCCTATGGAAGCTGCATCTTCATGTATGTGAAAACATCCACCAAAGAAGGAGTTGCTTTGATAAAAGGGTAGCCGTGCTCAATACCTCAGTGGCACCTATGTTAAATCCATTCATTTACACTTGAGAAACCACCAGGTGATACAAGCCTTAAAGGACATTGTGAGAAAGGTACTTGCCTCAAAAACTTGATATGAATGTGATTTTATATGTGACCCAGATAATTTTAACCAGAATCTAATCTCCCTCTTCTAGTATTTCCCTTTCTTCTTCAGAAATACAATGGTCTACAACATTTGTCCTTCTTTACAGTACTTACATGACAGTTCTTTCATGAGTTCATGTACAATATTTTTGGAATGATTTTATTCAGTTTATCTCATACAATTGAAGACAGCAAAAAGGTCATATCATATATTAATTTATGTACTTTGAGTAATATAACTGTTTCACCTAAGTTATTTTCTGAACAGAATATAACATTGGTTTACTTGTATTCCATGCTTGTGTTTACACAAACAGGTATACAGATATACTTTCATATATGTGCATATATATATGCATCTGTTTTTATGTGTATGTAGATCTTGTTTATTTTACCAGTGGTAAAAGTTTTTACTCTACATTTAATGTCTGTTGTTATTGCTATTTTAAAGATACATACAGACATACGTGGTACAGGCATCACTAATTTACCAACAGTAAACTGACAATTTAAAAAGGGATCAAAATGTTAATTTTTCTACTGAAAAAGAACCTTAATTTGTAGCTAATTTATAAGTCACCTAACTTTTTAAAATTTGAATTATGTCAGTAAGAAACAGTATGTAGTATTGTTTTAATCATTATCATGTGATTGCTTATTTATGTGGTTTTAAATAAAATATTCTATAACTAGGATTTTAATAGTCAAAGTGTAGAACTCTTCTAATTATAGTTATTACAGAAATGACAATGCCACGTAATCCCATCTTTGCTTTTGTTTTTTTTTGGAGGGGCTTGAATTTAAGGCTTGGGGGCACTATCCCTGAGTTCTTTTTGCTCAAGGCTAGTGCTCTACCACGTTGAGCCACAGCTCTACTTCTAGTTTTCTGGTGACTAATTGGAAATCAGAGTCTCATGGACTTTGCTGCCTAGGCTATCTTTGAACCATGATCCTTAGATCTCAGCCTCCTGAATAGCTTGGATTACAGGTGTGAGCCACCAGCACCTAGCCAAGTAATCCCATTTTTTAAAGCATTTCTACAAATAGTGATCAATATTTGACTTGGAAATGACACAGTGGCAAACCTTACCTTTCCTTGGGTTGTGATGCAGAAATCTTTATCTCTACAGTATGCTCCCTAATAATAATGTTTTGTGCCTGCGTCTTATACCTGTAATCAGGCTGAGACCTGAGTCTTATGGTTAAAACCAACTAGGCAGGAAAATTCATGAGGCTCTGATCTCCAATTAACCTCCAAAAAATCTGGGAATAGATGTAGGGCTCAAGTGATAGAGTGTCAACCTTGAGCACAAGAGCGCAAGGACAGCACAGAGGCCCTTAGATCAATCTTCAATACTGGTACACACACAGAAAGCATAATCTTGTATATCTTTTACCATTAGTCTCACTTTAATTTTGATAATTTTCAAAAATAAACATCAAAATCAAAACAAGTTAAGAGAAAAATAACAGAATGAAAATTTTAAGAAGACATGCAAAATAGAAATTTCTACCTAGTTCAGGCACTAGGAAGGATGGCTCAGGTACTTAGGACATATTAATTACTGCTATACTTCTACATAAATGATACCTACATAAATTTCTAACTTCTCATCAGCATCCAGATTCAAACACAAAAGCTATTGTCCACTCCTTTCCACTAAAGTTTCTGTCTAGTATATTTTTTGCTCAATAATCACCATCATTTCTAGCTTGTCAAATAAAAAACCTGGAATTTATCTTTTCCACTTATTTGCTTTTTTGTAATATTAAACTGATTAGCAATTAGTCATTTAGTATATTTACTTATAGATTTAGAGGCATATTACTTGTAGATTTGTAGGTACATTTTAGTTAAGACAAATGAGGGAATCCATGTAACCTATGTTTCTTTGGTTCTGGCTTACATTGCTTAATATAATTTTTTCAAAGTCTTCTATTTCCTTACAAGTAGTACAGTATCTCTCTTGCCGATGGATGACTAGAAATCTATTGTGTATATATACTGCATTTTCTCCATCCATTTGTCCAGTGGAAGATGTCTAGGTGGATTCCATATATTGGCTATGGTAAAAAATGATGCAATAAACAAATACTTAGGAATTAATCAAAGGTGTGAAGGACTCTATGGTGAAAACTTTAAATTCTAAATAAAAAAAAGAAATTGAATGAGACTTAAGGAGATGGGAAGCCATTCTCTGGTTTTGGTTGGGAAGAATTAACATAGTAAAAATGGTAACTATGCCCAGTGCAACACATATGTTTAAAACAATTGCCATCAAAATCTGAATATCTTTCTTTAAAGAAATAGAGAAATCAATAAAAATTCATATGCAATAAAAAAAGATTCAGGAGAGAAAAAATAATCATAAATGAAGAAGTCAACTACTTGCTGGATAAAATAGAGCAGATGGCTACATAGCAATCATGGGACATGGTAGCCAAGAGAAGAAATTTAGTTATGCCAAAGAAATAGGAACAAATTGATTGGTACATGTACTATAGGTGATTGTTTTATCTCTAGTGAAATTACTATTTGTGAATTTAAGGGAAATGGGAAACAGAAAACAACCATGAAGCAAATGCCATATTAATTTTTTTATCAATAAAATCTAAAATTTGTGTACAGGAATTTGAGGAAGAACATAATTTGCATTGCCTTAGAATATCTCCCCATAATATTTGGCAATTGTGTTTTCCCTTTGCTGTATGCCACTTCATATTTTATTCTTCCTTGGTTATCCAAACTTATTCTCAGGGCCAAGTGTCGGCCCCTCCTGCTGTTAAACAACATTAAATTAACCTAACGTTATATCTCTACATAGTGAACTATAACCTAATTTAATGTGTAAGGAAATTGTAGCCTAAGATGACAGTTGCACCCTGGTGAAAAGTGATAAATCTTAGCCACCACCGTAATTTGTGCATGTCCCTGGAGACCCTTCTCTACCATTTTATCCAAGATAGTCACTATTCAGGCACTAACATCTTAACTTGCTTAACATCTTGTACATAGTAGTGCTTTTTGTTACATTTTTCTCAATTATTATTTGTTTTTGTGTTACCTTCCATACTCCTTAAATTAAAAGTACCATTAAGTGAAAGAGGTTATTGAATATGTTATCAATAGGACCTGAAAATGTGAGCCAAACATGGTGGGCTATGCCTGTAATTCTCGTTGTGGTCCTAGGCTGGTACAGGTAAAAGCAAGAAACTCTTACCTGAAAAATAACTACACTGGACATGGTGGCCTATGCCTATAATCCTAGCTACTGGGGAGGTTGCAATCTGAGGGTTGTAGTTTGAAGCCAGCTTGGGCAGAAAAGTCCAGAGGACACTTAGCTACAATTAATCAGTAAAAAGTCAGAAGTAGATGTGTAGTACAAGTAGCAGAACACCACCCTTGAATGAGAAAGTCAAGCAAGAGCTTGAGGTCTTGATTTTAAACCGCAGTACCTCAAAAAATAAGTATAACTTGTACATATTTGGAATGCTACAAATACATACTAAGTGATTCTAGTATATTATCTGAATGTCTATGTATACAATTGTATATATATATGTATACATATATATTAAACATGGTGAATATCTATCGTAACCATAGGGAATATACATATATATATATTTATGCACATAGGGATAGATACACACATATGTTATATATTATATATATATATATTCCCTATGCTTAAGCTATTGAGTGTATTGCCTTAAAGTGGCTTAGTGGTAGAGTGCTTGCCTACCATGCATGAAGTCCTGGGTTTGATTCCTCCGTACCACACAAACAGAGTAAGCCAGAAGTGGAACTATGGCTCAAGTGGTAGAAGGCTAGACTTGAGCAAAAGAAACTCAGAGATAGTGCCCAGGCCCTGAGTTCAAGACCCAGGACTGGCAAAAATATAAAAAAGAAGTGCCCTGATTTTCCTGAAGGAATAGTTATTGAGTGGCTGGGTGCCAGTGGCTCATGCCTGTAATCCTAAGGCTGAGATCTGAGAACTGTTGTTCAAAGCCCACTGTAGGCAGAAAAGTCAGTGAGACTTTTATCTGTAGTTTACTTGGCAAAATCCAGAATGGGAGTTGTGGTTCATGTGGTAGGGTGCTAGCCTTGGGCAAAAAAGCTCAAGGAAAGCACCCAGGGTCTCAGTTCAAGCACCAGAACTGGCACACACACAAAAAGTTATGGAGTGTCTTATTTCTCAAAACAACCCTTTGTTTAGTTTAAACGTCTAAGCAAACATTTGGTTGATATCAAGTTTGTCAAATGTACTAATCTTACATATTAAATGTAAATCTTCAATGTAAGTCTTACATACAAAGGAAATAGATTTCACTATAAATTCTACTTGTAGCAAATGATAATAGAAATTTGTGCCTACCAGAAAAAATATTGTAGTATTTTTATTAATTCATGTGTATATATATTATATACATATATTATACATATATACATATATTATATACATATATACATATATTATCTCACAGATAATTATTTTTAGAAAAACACCTTTATTAGCTTGGGAAAATCACAAATAAAACCATCACAATCTTTAAAAGACTTTTGGCACAGAGATTCTTTAATTCCTCTTGAGCAAATATCTAAAAGTGAGGTGACCATGTTGTATAATATAGTATACTTATGATTTGAGACTGAAATAATCTTAAAGAACCATATGCTCAAATGGACTATGGAAAGTTCTGTAATACTGGCTCATGTCTGTTATACTAGCTACTCAAGAAGCTGAGATCTAAGCATCATGGTTCAAAGTCAGCCCCGGCTGGAAAGTCGGTGAGACTCTTATCTCCAATTAACCACCAAAGAACAACTGGAAATAGAGCTGTGGTTCAAGTGGTAGAGCACTAACCTTGAGCACAAAAGCTCAGGGAAGTGCTCAGGCCTTGAGTTCATGCCCCAGGAGTGGCATAAACACACACACACACACACACACACACACACACACACACACACACACACACACCCCCACTCTCACATACAGTGGACTTTGGGGAGTGATGATTGGACCCTGAGGATTCTAACAGTAGTAGTAGGGCTGACTTGATAGAATCAGAAATTGGCAGTTTTATTGGACAGTGGTTGAATCCAGGAAGTGGGGTCTGTGGAGAGGAAATAGGTCACTGGAAGCATCTTCTGAAAGGATGTACTTTATCGTGACCCTAGACCCATCCTCTCTTGCTCTCTCTGCATCCTGTGCATCCAGATATTGGCCATTTCTTCCACATGTTCCTGTCATGATGAGCTTTGTCTCCACCCACAGGCCCACAAGCAATGGACACCAGGTACTGAAACCCTGGCATTGACACATGAACCAAACATCATCCTTTCCCTCTTAAGCATTTTTGTCCTGGGTATTTTTTCACAGTGGTGAAAAACTAGTGCAAGCTGTGTGCTTACCATTTTTAAAGAATGTACCAACCCATTTTCCAATGTGTTAATCACATTTTCTATCTCTTGTAGCTATGTATGCCAGTTCCAAATAGACAGCTTTCATTGTGCAAGTGTCATTTGAATTTGAACAGTAAAGCAATGTTTTCATTATTTCACGAAATAAGGACAAGGAAAGACAAGTACTGGATCTTTCATTGTTTCTCCATGCCCATGCTTCTTAGTGGTAATAATTTCAGCTAAAGATTCAAAAGTAAATCTAAGAAATATAAGTGTTCACTTCAAAAGGAGACAGTGTCATTTATCCATAGCCATTCTATGTAACACAAACTGCCCACTCCCCTAACTTCAGTGACTTAAGACAACATCTATTATTACTCATGGCCTGTGGATCAGCACAGAAATTCTAATAGTCTTTATGGTGTTCTCATGTATCTTAGAGAAACAGATAACTGTCAATTGTACTAAAATGGACTTTATCAGAATGAATCAGCTCAGCTTCAAAAGGTTTTTTCTTTTCCCACCAAGTGAACCTTGGTTTGTTCTCATGAGAATCGCGTGGGGGCTGGAGAGAGCTGAAGAATGCCATAGTGTCTGAGTCTTCCACTCTGGATGGCACACCGTTCCTTCTGTCACAAGCTCTATGCCACAGCAAATCACATTTCTCTAGGAGATTCAAGTAGTGGGAGCCGACATCATCTCATCATGATGGGAAGACAGGCCATGCACAATGACAAATGGTGGTGAAGAAGCATCTGCTTGCTAGGTTGCTCATCAGGGAGGCTTAAAACTTACAGGGATGTCTCCTCTCACAATCCAGCAAACCAGAAGCCAGGGCTAGGTGTCAGCAGAGTCCGTTTTGTCAAGAAACTCTATGTGTATTGGGGAAATAAAAATAGTGAAATAATCAAATGTTGGGGATCTGCTGGATACTGGATCTGATGTGTGTGTGTGTGAGAGAGAGAGAGAGAGAGAGAGAGGGAGGGAGGGAGGGGGAGGGGGAGAGGGAGAGGGAGAGGGGAAGGGAGGAAGAGAGAGAGGAGAGAGAAAGACAGGGGGCAGGGAGGGAGAGAGAGATGGGCAGGATGGGAGGGAGAGAGTCTTATAGTCCCTTTTATTTGGGAGGTTTATTTTTTTTTAATTTTTATTTATTTATTTTTTTGCCTGTTTTAGGGCTTGAACTCAGTGCCTGAGCACTCTCCCTTGCTTCTTTATGCTCAAAGCTAGTACTCTACCACTTGAGCCACAGTGCCCACTTCCGGCTTTTTCTGTGTATGTGGTTCTGAGGAATTGAATCCAGGGCTTCATGCATGCTAGGAAAGCACTCTACCACTAAGCCACATTCCCAGCCACTTATAGTCCCTTTTGATATCACACCTTCAATGACCTAAAGACTTCTCCTAAGTTCCCACTTCTCAATAGCGCATCCTAGGAACTATCCCATGTGGACTTAATTTTTATTAAAAATATATGAATAAATCTATTAGTGAACCAAAGGTATTACACATGGAGAGAAATTCAAGAATGAATTGTCCATTGGTTTGGACTTCCTGACAAAGACAAATGGTGTGTTGCAAAGATAATCTTTTTCTACAGATTGTCTGAATGGAAGAAAAACTTTCCCACTGCCCAAACTGAAATACTAATTAGTGTCTGGATCCTTCTCCTCACCCCTTCTTAAAATTGGTTTGAAATTCTGGGGACCTAATCCAGAACTTTGATCAAATTAGTCAAGTGCAACACCACTGAGCTCTTCCCCCAGCTTGGAAAATTATTAAGGTGGAAATAAATGTAGTCAAGAAGTGGAAATAAATTGTGTCTTAATTGTTGAGTGTTTTAAATAATGTTTAAACAACCAAAAGCTACTGTCTCTCAGAGTGCTAGTGGCGCACACCTATAATGTTCACTACTCAGGAGGTTGAGGATCATGGTTCAAAGCCATTCTAGGCAGACTGATCTGAGAGACTATTACTAGCAAAGTGCCAAAAGTGGAGCTGTGGCTCAAGTGATAGAGTGCTAGCCGTGAACAAAATAGCTCAGGGAGAGCACCCAGACCCCGAGTTCAAGTCCTGAGCTCAGCACCAAAAAATGGTAAGGTCTTCTCAGTTTCGATCTACAGTTGTCACTACTTAAGAGAAAGTAGCAAATAACTGTTAATAATTATTGATTGATCTACCAAAATTGTTTAATTTGGTAACACTCAACCCAGAATAAGGTTTGGTTCACTTAGAACTTTCACCAAATTAAATACTTTCAATTTAACTTGATCAATTCAACTTACTAATTGCAAGAAAGAATGCATTACAAAAAAGAAAATTAGTACATAACTGTATTGTAGGTTAGTTACAAAAATCTCAGGTGATTTGCCTTACTGATCAGCTGATTGACAAGCTTGTGAAAAGCTCCCAGCAGTGCCATCTGGTGGGCCTAGCTCATAGTGCTTGCATCTGAACCAAAGTCATTTCCACATATCTTCACGTTAACCAAATCTGGCATTTTGTGACATTTAGGTTTCAATAATGTACTGAGTGAAATCATGTTTTAAGGTATTGCACAAGTATATTATTATTTCTTTTTATTCATTTCTTTTATACTTACCAATTTTGGTCATTCTAGTCAGGGAATTAATTCTGTCATCATTGTCCCAGTTATCCCTAGTGTGGAAGAAATTTTCTTAGAGACGATTGGCAATGACTTTGTTTTCAAGAAGACTTAGTCAAAGTTATATTATGGTAGCCACTTTATTTCTATTTATCTGTTATTCTGGGCTGTTTATAATGTGATTTTTAATAATTAATTCATATCAAGTCAAAGTACTGCTGTGTTGCTCTGGTTAAAGTACTAGCCAAGAATAATACATTACACCACAGGGTTCCTGATAGAATTCAGAACAAAACTATTGCATTCGCTAATGACATTTGTGAGGCCTCATCCATAAAGAACCTATACAGTGGATATGAGCTGAAGAAACTATTAATCATAAGAATGGATTGTTAATGTAAAGTGAAGTGTGTAACATATCTATCTGGCTAACTAAAGGAATAATTTTTTTGACCTCTCCCAACAGGTGTTAGTAGCTTCTCAAGACAAATTGCTCAAATGTCTTGTGTTTCAAACTAAACATTTTAAAGGAATAAAATATTAAAGGTGTGAAGAAATTAGAGTAAAATATCATTTTACAGGATTGTACTGGAATTCAGAAAGTATAGTTTAAATGTGGAGACAGGAACAGATCTACGAAAAGTACTTTTATTTTTAACTCTTTTATACTAGGCTATATTCACTAAACTTAGTAGGAATATTTCCATGGAAAAATACTAAATGTAAATCAAATTTTGAAAAGTATGTTTAGTTGGTTGTAAATCAATTATAACTTCCAATGACTAAAGAATACAAACAGTGTAACCTAGAAGCTATAAACAACCCTTCCAAATAGATGTGGAGAAAGAGAGAAGTGAGGTTAAGGGCAGATGTAATTCTCTATGGTCAAAATCAAAATTTTGCTTGCTCATAGATCACAGTTGCTTTTCCTGTCTGAATCCTGGGGATTAAGCTAACAATGTTGATGTCTACCGAAGAGTTTCTTGTGCTTCCATGTGTATGTGTGTGACACAAGGGTGGAAATTAATGCCCATCTCTGATTCTCCAGTTCTTCACATTTAATTCACCACTTAAAAGTGTTTCCAGCTTGAGAGACACTGTAATTATCTTCCCAGGGGTTTCTGAAGCTTAATTTTGATTTTGTTCCTTCTAAATTCACTTTTTAATAGGGCCCAAGGAGACTGATTAAAATTGTGAGATATTTTACTATGGCTTTATTTACAGTAATTTGTTGCAGGATACAAAAGTTTCACACCATCCTTTGGGAATCCTGTGATTGCCCTACTGTGACCTGTACCTAATTATGGCAAAGCAAGATCATAGATGCAAAGGTGTAGAAGTTAGTTCCCCAGCACTTCAGTTGTACCTTGAGACCAATGGGATCCCATCTCACATTAACCTCAAAGACATGAACGAACCTTTCAGGTGTCTCTTATGGTTTACTCTAGAAATGGAGTACGCACCAAAACCTCTTCTGGGAATCACACTGTTTGTAAACTATGAAATCAAAACTAACTCTAAACATACTACCTTGAGAATGACATCATCTTTTGAACACGGTGTAAATATCCTCCATGGGTTAAAGATAATGAATGGCAACAATAGAGAATTCTGTGTGAGCTTCTGGTTTTATTTCTAGTTTTTGATGTTTAAAGATGCAAAAAACTCTATTGACTATATACTGCAGAAAATACCTTACACACTTTATAGATGGAAAAGTTATATGACAAGAATTTTCTCCTCTTCTATTGTTAAGATGAAACTCTCTTCAAGAAAAATAAGAACAAGGGCTGGGAATATGGCCTAGTGGCAAGAGTGCTTGTCTCATATTCATGAAGCCCTAGGTTTGATTCCCCAGCACCACATGTATAGAAAACGGCCAGAAGTGGCACTGTGGCTCAAGTGTCAGAGTGCTAGCCTTGAGAAAAAAGAAGCCAGGGACAGTGCTCAGGCTCTGAGTCCAAGGCCCAGGACTGGCCAAAAAGAAAAAAAAAAGAAAAATAAGAATGACCAAATATTAATCAAAAGATGCCCTCATCAATTTAACAAATTTTAAGGTTTCAAAGGGGTATTAAGTAGTCAATAAACTATTTTTATTTTTTATTTACCATGGAAGTGGTTAGACAAAGAAAGGAAGGGGGAGGTGCAGTCATAATATTCAATGCATATCCTATGAAACTAGAAAAATTGAGGTGAGGGATGTGGATGGGAAGGATGGTGGTAGAATAACAAAGGGAGTGATATCAATCAATATGCATTGTCCTTATAAATTGACATGTTGAATGGTAATCCCATTGCACAGCTAAAGATGAGTAAAGTTTTTTTTTTTAATTTAAAATAATTTCTCGGGGCTGGGGATTTGGCTCAGAGGAATAGTGCCTGCCTGGCAAGCTGGCCCTGAGTTCAGTCCTCAGCTCTGGGAAACAAACAAACAAAAAATAAACAAAACACAAAACACCAAACTATAATTTCTCTTACCTAATCTAAATGTATGACGGTATTGTGAAAATAAAAACATACTATTTGGGAAAAGAGAACACTGTGTACTTTTGAATTTGTATTGACAAGAAGTTTAAATATAGGCTAATCATTCCACATTTTGTGAAGTTCTCATTTTGAAGTTGGATATATTCTAGCCTTACATCACAGAATCTTTTCAATTAAAGAATCTTCTAAATTGAAGAATTAATGCAAACTAATGCAGGCATTCTTTTTTTTTTCTATTCCTCAGGTTGACCTATATTCAATTTAAATGAATTGATAAAATCCAGGTTCAAATAAGTTGATAAAGCACAGTTACAAAAGTTTTCTCAATCCCTTCAAATTTCTCATTATAATCTCCTAAAATTGTGCCTGCAAAAACAAACAAGTTTTTATCATGAGTCTCAAAATTTACCATATATTCCTCCCTCATATTGTTTCTTGTTTCATTCTACAGTAAGGAAATGGTTCTAAAAATGTATCATTCTGGCAAAAGACAGCAAACAAGATAAATAGGAAGTCCAGAGAATGGGAGAAGAACTTTACTAGCTACACAGACAAGGGCCTTATATCTAAAATATACTTAGAATTCCAAAAATTGATCCCCCCAAATAAACACTCAAAAAATAACAACCTTATTAATAAATGGACTAAAGACTTAAGAAGACTTCTTAGAAGAATAAGTAAGAATGACCAATAGACACATGAAGAGATGTTCAACATCTCTGGCCATAAAAGAAATGCAAATCAAAACACTGAGATTTCACCTCACCCCAGTTATAATGGCCATTATCAAGAAAACTAACATTAACAAGTGCTGGTGGAATGTGACCAAAGGGAACATTACTACAGTGTTGGTGGGAATGTAAATTTGTTCAATCACTCTGGAATGTAGTTTGGAGGTTTCTCAAAAGACTAAACATACAGCTTCCCTCTGACCCATCAATTGCACTCCTGATCATTTATCCAATTAACCACAAAGAATATCCCAATAAAACCACCAGCACAACCATGTTCATTGCAACATTGTTTACCATGGCCAAGCTATGGAATCAACCCAGATGCCCCTCAGTGGATGAATGGAGCAAGAAAATGTAGTACACAACACCGTGGAATTCTACTCTTTCATCAGAAAAAAATGATATTGTACCATTTGTTAGGAAATGGAGAAACTTAAGTCAAACCCAGAAAAATATAGATTTCCCTCATTTATGGTAGCAATAATGTGCCTATAAATCTACAAGTAAACAAACTGGATGGCAAAAAGAATATACTAGGTAATGACAAATTATACAGATCTCTAGACATTCATAATGAGACCAAAGGAGAATATTCTTAGGAGAAGAACATGAAGGCTCCATAGTTATGTGCATATGATCACACAAAATATTTTTGAAATGAATTCCAAGAAATGGATACAAGAGATTTATTGTTGCTGTTGTGTTTTTCTTTTGTCTTCTTTGGTAGCTGTATATCTTTAGGAGTTTAAGAGGGTGGAGGGTACAGAAAATGTAGGACAAAGGGTGAACAAATTCAGCAATGATACTCACTAGACACCTATTGAAAATGAGCTATACAACTTGTGGGTGAGGATGGGAAGCTGATCCTAATCCTGAGACTTGAGTTTAGGCCCTGGGCATCGTTTCTGAGCTTTTTTTGCTCAGGTGGGTACTCTACCGATTAGGGTGTGGCTTCAGTTCTGGCTTTTTCCTCCCTTTTTTTTAGTAGTTTTTATTGGAGTTAAAAGTCTCACAGGGACTGGGAATATGGCCTAGTGGCAAGCATGCTTGCCTCGTATACATGAAGCCCTGGGTTTGATTCCCCAGTACCACATATATATAAAATGGCCAGAAGTGGCGCTATTGCTCAAGTGGCAGAGTGCTAGCCTTGAGCAAAAAGAAGCCAGGGACAGTGCTCAGGCCGGGAGTCCAAGGCCCAGGACTGGCCAAAACAAAACAAAACAAAACAAAATTTAAAAAAAAGGATGACATTGATCAAAATGCACTGTAACCCCTCTGTACTTTGACAATAAAAAAAAAGTCTCACAGATTTTCCTGTCCAGGCTCATTTCAAACTGCAATCCTCAGATCTCAGCCACCTTGGTAGCTAGGATAATAGGTATGAACCACCAGCACACCATTTAATGTGTTTTTATTAATAAATTAAACATTTGTATATCATGTGTCCTGTGATTTTGGATCTTTCTTCTTGCCATTTTCTTTCTTTCTTTTACATATTTCTAGGGGAATGGTTACTTCATAAGAAATGTGTTTCATATTAAAATATAGTAATGAAATAATTGTGAACTATCATTTCCTTACTGTTGCAATTATATACTCTGACATTTAATATATTAAAATAATTTCTGAAATATAACTCATTAAAATTATTCATCCTAGGGTTGTGGCCTCATCATTACCATCCCTCAAGAGAGACCTTAATTCTGCTTTCCTATAAAAATCCCCTGTGTCTGTTTCAAGGCATTAAAAGAAACAGATATAAAAAGTATGCTTCTTTGGGAAATATTACTTGGAAATCTAAATTTTCAACTGGCAAGTGTAGGAAGTGAAAAAATAAAATAAGATAAAATTTAAAGTTATAACCCATCTTTCACAAGAGTTACTGAAGGATAAGTAAAATATTACATTAATGAGAGTTTCTACTCTTCAGGGTCAGGAACTCCATTCCTTTTAAAGCTTCTGTTTTTGGATGGTGAGAAAACAATAGAAATCAAATATGTAGTTTGGGATGATACAAACTAGAATAGTGAACGTAAAAGTTTAATGACATTCTGTCTCATCAAAGTTCATTTATATGTCATGCTCATTTTTTCCCCTAGCTGTTGATTATTTATGGTTGCTTTTGGTTTCTCTCCTTTTTCGCCATCAGCTAAGAACTTCACTTAATAAGTAGAGTGTGATCACCTCTACTTTCTGTTTCATTGTAAGTATGGCTTCAAAAGTCTGATTAGGCATTCATTTTCTTTCTTTCTCTCCTTCCTTCCTTCCTTCCTTCCTTCCTTCCTTCCTTCCTTCCTTCCTTCCTTCCTTCCTTCCTTCCTTCCTTCCTTGTTTTCTCTTCCTTCCTCCATTTTCTCTTTCTTTCTTTCTTTCTTTCTTTCTTTCTTTCTTTCTTTCTTTCTTTCTTTCTTTCTTCCTTCCTTCCTTCCTTCCTTTTTCTCCATTCTTTCTTTCTGTCTTTATTTCTGTCTCTGATTGTCTTTCTGTCTCTTTCTTCCTTTTTCTCTCTGTCTCTTCCCATTCCTTTCCCTTTTCCTTCTCCTCAGTCTCTTTCCCCTTCCCTTTCTCCTATCCCTTCTTCCTCTCCCTCTTTTTCTTCTTCCCTTCCCTCCTTCCTTTTCTCCTTCCTTCCTTCCCTCCCTCCCTCCCTCCCTCCCTTCCTCCCTTCCTTTCTTTCTTTCTTTCTTTCTTTCTTTCTTTCTTTCTTTCTTTCTTTCTTTCTTTCTTTCTCTTTCTTCCTTTCTTCCTTTCTTTCTTTCTTTCTTTCTTTCTTTCTTTCTTTCTTTCTTTCTTTCTTTCTTTCTTTCTTTTCTTCCTTCCTTCCTTTCTTTCTCTTTCTTTCTTTCTTTCTTTCTTTCTTTCTTTCTTTCTTTCTTTCTTTCTTTCTTTCTTTCTTTCTTTCTTTCTTTCTTTCTCTCTCTCTCTTTCTTTCTTTCTTTCTTTTTCTTTCTCCTTCTCTCTCTCACTATCCCTTCCCTTTTCCTTCTCCTCAATCTCTTTCCCTTTGCTTTCTCCTCCCATTCCTCCCACACTCTCTCCCTTCTCCCTCCTTTCTCTGTTCCTCCCTCCCTTCCTATCTTCTCCCTCTCTCTCCCTCTCCCTCCCTCTGTCTTTCATTCATATTAGAGAAAAACACAGTATCTGGTTCTGAATTCCTGTGATATATCCGGTTCTAAACTGTTCATCCAGCCTACTGACCTTCATTATCTTTCTATCATTTACTCCTAAATAATAACTAATTACCAAAGACACTCTCTCAAGAAATAAAATTCTTATTATATTACTTGACTTTCAGATGTTCAGACTTAATATAAATTTCCTGATGAGACTGTGTATAGAGCCTTTGTCACTGCATGGATCACCCAGCTTTCTCACCACAAATTGCAGAACCTCATAGGCACTTTGATCACTTCTGTTTGGAACAGGATCTGCCAGCAACCAAGATCTTGTCCTTATGCTACTAGCAATTCATATGTGTGTTCATCTTGCGTTTATAACCAGGGCCATCTTGCCAAACTCTACCTATATAGTATATAATAATATTACTATATAAAGCACTTATCCATAGATGGAGAAGTGTACAATTTCTCCAAAAGTAAAGCATCAAATACTGACACAGAGAAGAAAACAATAGTACACTTGGATCTGAGCAATTTCACTGCTGCTCTGCTATGAGATTATATAATTGTAAGTACATATTTTATTTCTTCATGTTTCTTTGTGTGTGTGTGTGTTTGATTTGGTTTAATTCACAATTAACTTTTCAAAGCAGGTTCATGGACTATCAGTTAAACATTACTGTTTGGAGATGATTTATGCTAAATGCATCTACTATATTTACTAACTTAAAAATAAATTTCCAGTATTTATGATGACAGCTATAGATACCATTCATGTTAAGTACGTTTTTGACGATTCTCTCTTATAACATCACAGAATGAGTGGACATTTTAGTAATAATACAGACACATTATAATTCTACATCAGAGACAACATATGCATATTAAAATTCTATATACTTTGATAAGATAAAAATATAGCTATGTATATTGATCTTTAGATTATTTTTCTGTAAAAGTAGAATCACATTTCCATAATACTTTCAACATATCTTCATTAAAACTTTGTTTACAGTCCCAGTTTCAGCGCAACTTGATTTCCTGCTCATCCACCTCTTCTAGCTTAGAAAAAGATTGCCATCATGGTTATTTGTCTTGTATTTAGTGATGAATGGGTGACTTCCAAAAGAAAGGTAGCGCGCAAAGGCTGCGGGTACACTGCACTGCCAATAAATAACATTAATTTGAAATAAAAGTGGTTGTTAGTTCAGCACCAGTCAGTGAGAAAGCAGTAGCTCAGAGGTGCATGGCCCCAGCTGGGTGTCCCTCAGCGATGCAGAGGGCTTTTCAGTGAGGGACAGGCGCCCGCTTCGCCCTCCAGCCTGGGCCCCCCGTCTGTCAACCCCTGCTCTTCCCTGCTCTTGTCTTATTTTCATCTCCACACTGACAGCCAGGGAAGCGTGCCGGTCTGCAGACACGCAGTCAGGTGTGCACACAGCCCTGGCGGCACACCTGCACTCTGTCCTTGTGCCCTTACACCCCGCAGGGCACTGGCCTTACACCCTGACCCACCAGCTGGCTCTGGGCTCCACCCCACCCCCGACCTCCAGGAAGTGCTGCTTCCAGCCACACACCCCTTCCCGCTCCACACACCGGCCATGGGGGGCCACACACACACACACACACACACACACACACACTCACACACACACACGCCAGCCACGGTGGCCAGACACCCCCCCCTCCCACACCCACACGCCAACCACGGTGCCAGCTGGCAGGATCAGGCCCCCCTGACCAGGTTGCGCACTGCTTCATGTTTCTTATTGGATAATAATTGTATATACTAGATCATTTAGATTTGGCTATAAGAATGTTGTATAGGGGGGCTGGGAATATGGCCTAGTGGCAAGAGTGCTGCCTCCTACACATGAAGCTCTGGGTTCGATTCCCCAGCACCACATATATGGAAAACGGCCAGAAGGGGCGCTGTGGCTCAGGTGGCAGAGTGCTAGCCTTGAGCGGGAAGAAGCCAGGGAAGGTGCTCAGGCCCTGAGTCCAAGACCCAGGACTGGCCAAAAAAAAAAAAAAAAAAGAATGTTGTATAGGAAGTGATAATTTGCTATTTAATTCAGAAAATAAACTTCAAATTTTTAAAATATTCCAAAATACTGACTTTGCTTCTTTAGGAGTATATGAATATTACATTGGTGGTTATGATTAGTTTATTAAAATATTAATTCTTTATATATGGAAAAATGATACTATCATCTTTAAAATAACTTCAAAACACATTTGAAAAGGTATATTTCAGAAAATAAGTACATGATAATTTAGAATTTTAGCAATAAAGTAATATTAATCTAGTTTTTCTTCATATAACAGATTTTTTTTAAAGTAAAATATATTTGGTAGGCATATTTTTCTTGTATTCATGCATTTATTAGTGCCATCAAATAATTAAAGTAGCTAGTTATGTAAGGTTGGTAACAGGCACATTTTTGTAGTGAATATGTATTTTCTAAACTCACTATACCTTCATCACTGATTGTTTGCTTCATTACAGGCTTTACATGTTTCCTAATCAAGCAGATAAGAAAAAGATAAAATTTTATCCTGTTCTAAGTAAATGTTTCTCCTTTTGATTTTTAGACTTGACATACAGCAACACTAAGAAATGAAAAATCAAACATCTGTGAAGGAATTCATCCTTCTGGGATTAACTAATGACCCAACACTAAATATTTTGATTTTTCTGTTTCTATTTCTTGCTTATATGCTGAGTGTTACAGGAAATCTGACGATTATAACCCTCACACTGATAGACTCACGCCTCAAAACACCCATGTACTTCTTCCTTAGGAACTTCGCTTTCCTGGAGATCTCGTTCACAACAGTTTGTATTCCTAGATTCCTAGTCAGCATTATCACTGAGGATTTGACCATTTCCTATAACTCTTGTATGGCCCAGGTGTTTTTCTTATTACTCCTTGGTTCAACTGAATTCTTCCTTCTGACAGCTATGTCCTATGATCGTTATGTAGCCATCTGCAAACCCTTGCACTACACAACAATAATGAGCAGCAAGGTCTGCTTCCAGCTTGTAATTAGCTGCTGGCTGGCTGGGTTTCTCATTATCTTCCCACCAGTCATCATGGGGCTTCAGCTGGATTTCTGTGACTCCAACGTCATTGACCACTTCACCTGTGACTCCTCTCCTATGTTGCTGATTGCCTGTACAGATACAACCTTCCTGGAACTGTTGGCATTTTTCCTGGCAGTATTCACCCTCATGATGACCTTAATACTAGTGGTCCTTTCCTATGCATTCATCTTGAGGACAATTCTGAGAATCCCTTCTGCTGAGCAGAGGAAAAAGGCCTTTTCCACCTGTTCCTCACACATGATCGTGGTCTCCATTTCTTATGGTAGCTGTATTTTCATGTATGTGAAAACTTCAGCAAAGGAAGGAGTGGCTTTGAGCAAGGGGATAGCAGTGCTCAATACCTCTGTTGCTCCAATGCTAAATCCTTTCATTTACTCCCTGAGGAATCAGCAGGTAAAGCAATCCTTTCAGAATATGGTCAAGAAAATGTTGGCCAAATAAATTTTAGGGGTAACAAAATTCATTTCCTTCAGCTTAAATGGGATCCTGTATGTAATGAAATATTGGCAGTGTTTACTTGATCTGTAATTTATGTTTATCTTCCTACTGCTAAAAGCTTGAGTCTAGATGTAGGCCCACAAATTTGTTAAAAGCATCTCTATTATCTCTTTTGTTACTCTAAGCCATTTACTTTGCTGGCACCTTGGAACCTAGGAAAAAGAAGACTGTTTAATAACAATGACATGAAAGTACCTCTGAAGAATAATAAATCCTTGTGGAACAAGCAACTTTTTTATTTATTTATTTATTTATTTATTTATTTATTTATTTATTTATTTATTTATTTATTTATTTATTGGTGGGTTCCTTTTGCTGGACTTCAATTCAGGCCCTGAGTGCTGTCCCTAAGCTTCTTTTGCTCAAGGCTATAGCACTGTACCATTTGATCCAGAGCACTACTTCAGGCATTTTCTGAGTAGTTTACTGGAGATAAGAGTCTCAAGGACTTTTCTGGCCAGGCTTGATTCACACTGCCACCCTCAGATCTCAGTCTCCTGAGTAGCTGGGATTATAGGCGTGAGCCACCAATGCCTGGCTTTAAACAAGTAGGACATTTCCCTGTCCTATGTAGGACAGTTAGCTGTAATGACAAGTCTCACCTTAAAACAAGAGTACTCATCTTGTGGGAACCCAAATACTCTCCTGAAATGAAAAAATCTTTCACACCTTCTCTAATCCCAGTGAAACAGATCTGAGACAATGACCAGAGAAATGGCCATAAATACCATAAACACCTGTCTCCTACTGCTCCTGTTTCTTGGCTACTTAAATCTCATATCTATATCCAATGATGGCTGATGATGAACTGCAGTGCTGTATTTCTGTAGCTGCACATATCATGTAATAATTTTTTCCATCTTCCTTGTACAGTGTCTCTTTATTTGGCATATGATGTTTTGGCTGGGACCCTAAAATTGCAGTTTCACATTCACTGCTTTCTTGAACTCCCTTTGTCTGAATGTTTTTTTTTCATGCTGACCATGTTGACCTCATTGAAAATGAATACATTTTTTAAATGTATATTCCCTAGAATTTGTGGCTGTGAGTGATGGATGTTATGAAAATGAGAATGTAATTTTTCGAGAATGCCAGAATTTAGTAGTAATAATAATAATCTATTAAGAACTCTCCCTTTGAGTAGTAAGCACAATTGATTAAGATTTTTCATCAAGTCATTCTGAAGTTCTTTTTTTCCAGTGCACGAGCACAGATAACCTGTGAGGCAATACCTCCCAACTCTGCCATGTTCTGTTCTCTTTGCATCTCCATGGCTTGTTATAAAAACATATCGGCCTACAGAACTGGGAACGTAGGTATTTTATCTCTGTTGTGGATTCTTTGTGAATACTTTGTTATTGGAATGTATGCCACTTCATCCCCTATTTGGCTTTATCCTGTATTTTGGCCAGTAAACACCTCACCAGGAAGCATCAATAGTGAACTAAAACTGATTGCTTCATTATCAATTCCTCTCTTCAACTGGCAAATTATGAGCTTTGGGCTTTATCTGTGGCTTCTTTGGGAGGAACCTAGCTTGCCTTATTTCTTTAGAGCTAACACCCTTGAGTTTTCTGTTTCCTTCAGTTTAAACACATGTGTGTTATATTCCCAGGAATTCTTGAAATTTCTGGTATAGTGATATTATCCTAAATTATTTTCCATGGTTTCCTTTATTTTTTATTTGTATGATTTCATTCTATTTTAATGGCATTTTCAGAGGGTATGGACATCAGAATGTTTACAATATCCATAATTTGATATAAGCTTTTCCTCTCTGAGGTTGATTATTATCTCCAACTAAGGTCTTAGAATAAAAGTGTGCTTAGGACTCATCTTTGCTTCTTTACTATCTTCTTTCTCAACATTCAATGCAGGAACACTTAACATTACTTCATCACAACACTTTTCTTTGAAATTCACTCAGATTCTCATCTACAACTACTGCCTAAAAGCCACTCACTCCAGCTCCATGAGATTAGTGAAAAAGAAGTGAGCCTCCATACCAATCCCTCAAGGAAATTCCAAACTGGGGAAAATACACAGTTAAAAGTGCATGGTTGGGGTTAGGGATATGGCCTAGTGGCAAGAGTGCTTGCCTCATATACATGAGGCCCTGGGTTCAATTCCCCAGCGCCACATATACAAAAAACAGCCAGAAGTGGCTCTGTGGCTCAAGTGGCAGAGTGCTAGCCTTGAGCAAAAAGAAGCCAGAGACAGTGCTCAGGCCATGAATCCAAGCCCTAGGACTGGCAAAACAACAACAACAACAACAACAACAACAAAACAAAAAGTTCATGGTTGGGCTGGAAATGTGGTTTAGCAGTAGAGGGCTTGCCTAGCATGCATGAAGCCCTGGGTTGATTCCTCAGTACCACACAAACAGAAAAAGCCAGAAGAGGCACTATGGCTCAAGAGGTAGAGTGCTAGCCTTAAGCAAAAAGAATCCAGGGACAGTGCTCAGGCCCCGAGTCCAAGCCGCACGACTGGCAACAAAAGAAAAGAAAAAAGAGCCATTCAGTATCTGAAGAACAAGTTTTGTGTTGGTTCCTTAGGACCAGAAAACCACACCAGGAGTTCAGGGTGCTGTAACTACACCTCTCTCAGTGTTTTGGAAATGAGGAAGGGAATAAATATGAATGCTCACAACAGTATTAGAGTTGTTTACTAAACTTTACCTCCTTTTTCCTCACTAACCACTCTGTTGCTGTTCCTTATTAGATACCAGAATCTATGAAAATGATTATCTCAGATCTGTACTTCCTGGTTTCTCCAGTAGAGAGACTAATACTTCAAGTTGCTTATTAGTCTGTTATCTTTCAATCACTCAAAACATCAGGTTTTAATTGTGATGATGGATAATTTTTATCTTTTTTTCTCTAATGAAGTTTTCCTGAAGTGGGGAAGGGGAAGAACACTTCAAGTGGGTGTTTGGCAATGATACAGTTATCTAGGCTTTCTTCAATGTAAAGAAAGGAAAGGAGGATGGAAAAGAAAGAGCAAAAACAATATAGTTGATTTTAGTCATGAGGATATCTGTTGTTCAAAATCAGGGATTATGGGCTGACTGCTACAAGAGTTGAGATAGCTCCTTCAGATGGGCTCAATGTCTATGGTTTTATGAGGCATGATAATCTGAGAGCCCTGGTTCCTAGAGTCATGACATCAAGCCCCACCAACGCTCTTTGTCATTCAAAGTGCCAAGTATAGTTTTTGCTTGGCTCATTATGGTAGAGCAAGCACCACAAGGTGTGACATTCCCATGACTCTGTTTTTGCAAGTCAGGAATCCATTTTCTATAGACTTGCCATTAAAGTAAACACCAGAGCACCTAATCTTTAGATGTCTTGCTTTCCATCTGTTTTACTTTCCATGAGTACATCTATATGTTTATTTAAGAAATCTGTAATACTTTGCTATATCACTCAACAGACAAATAATTGATTTCCCTAAAGAACTTAAGATCTCCTCAGAAAATTGCTTCTCCTCATTACTGTTGGTTCTAGAATCTCTAAGATGCCAGGATTTATTTTCCACTCCAACCTCAAATTCGTGTTTTCTTCTTGAGAATTACTAGAGTTTTTTGATGAGTCTGTCTTCATTAAAACTAGTAATTGGAAAGATAATTTGAAACAATTATACAACAAGTAATCATTCTCCCATCAGTCTTTCCCTTTGCTTCTTGCATAGCCCTATGCTGTCTCTATAATTTGGTTACTATTAATCGTGCCACCAAAAGCATGTCGAAATCTCTGGAGTAAGTTAACTTTAATTATTTTGGCACATATACAAAAGAAATGGAGACTTGTTCATACAAAAAACTAATTCATGCCATTTGCACAATGCCATTTATGTTGCTTCTTTAGACCACATTCTATAATCAGTAAGTCTCTAAGGATTTAAGTGTATTAATTGTATCTTATGTCAACTTCTACAAATATTCGAAGTTCAGAGCTGCTTTGGTTGAGCAAATGAATAGAAGAATAACCAAATATACTTTTCCCTACAGGGTCAGAGTTTTGCTCTGTGAGATCAACTCGTAGACAAGACTATAGATCTTAAAATCCAGATGTCTTTTACTTCAGGAAAAACATAATGTTTATAAAATAAAATTTTCACATATGTGTGACTCTTTTTCAATGTTTTTCCTTCAGAGTATGGACTGCACAGTGTAGAATGATGCTCTTCAGGATATCAAATAGATTTAAAATAATATGGACTTCTCTGAGATATATTTCAACATTGGTTAGGAATTTTAATTCACAAATTATCTTGACTATTATGCACTTCAATTAATCTAGCTATCAGGGGCTGGGAATATGGCCTAGTGGTAGAGTGCTTGCCTTGCCTTCATGAAGCCCTGGAATCAATTCCTCAGCACCACATATATAGAAGAAGCCAGAAGTTGCGCTGTGGCTCAAGTGGTAGAATGCTAGCCTTGAGCAAAAATAAGCCAGGAATAGGGCTCAGGTCCTGAGTTCAAACCCCAGGACTGGCAAAAAGAAAAGAGAGAAAGAAATCTAGATATCAATGTTGAATATCATGATTGTGTCTGTAGAATAATTTATATTCAATTTAAATTAAATAATTTTATGAGGAAAATAATCATATTTATAAGCAACTTGTTCTCAGTTGTTATTACCCTGAAGGGGAAACTCAGTCAATAGAATCTCAGGTCTTTTTATCTGGTGCACCGGTCACCATTGCAACTTGCATCTTTTATGCTACTGATTCAGCTTTCAAGATCCATTACATAGGATGCCTCCTCCTCTATGCCTGCATTAACCATGTAACACAACTCAGACGTTCTATTATTTTCTATCACAACCTCATTTGCATCAGGTGGTAGTTATGCTGTGTTTTGTTTATATCTGACCATTTCAGCAATATAGAATATGTAAGAGCAAGTACATGCTTAGCAAGAGCACACATATCAAAATAATGTCTAGCAGAAGTGTACCAAGCATTTGCTGCATAAAGTATCAGTTATGGGTAGAGAGATTTTGAATGAATGAGGTTAGAACTCAGAACCATAAACTTATTAGGCTGTCCTCTCCCCCTGGAATACACCTGCACCCTAACTTTGGAGACTTGCTCAGCAGATGGCCTCTAACAAGACCGCTTCCCAAGGCTGGCCTAGAACTACAGGCTTCCAGATTTCAAAATCTAAGCAGCTCAGATTACAGACATGGAAATCCAGTAGCAGATAGACTTTAATGGCCTTCACAGGGGAAGATTATTTTCTACAAGGGAGTAAAGTCTACTCAGAAAGAACTTAGAGTATATTAGTAAAGGTGATAGGTTATCAATATGCAAGGACAAACATAGCATAGATCAGAAATAGCTCAATTGAAAACGTATGCAATTCTCTCAATCCTGGCTTGACAGTACTTTATTTATGTCTGTATTTTGCTTCTTTGTTTTGAAAAGAACAAAGCCCTTGAAGCATCAATCCTTCAAAGCTTCTTTTACCTGTTGGTTCCTTAAGGTGTAAATAAAAGGATTTAGTGATGGGGCCACAGATGTATACAGCACAGCTACAGTTTTATTGAAACTCACCCTTTCTTTAGCTGATGTTTTTATATACATAAAGATACAACTCCCATAAGAAATGGAGACAACAACCATGTGTGAGGAACAGGTGGAAAATTCCTTTGTCCTTTGTTGGACTGAAGGGAATTTTAGAATGGCTTTGATGATGAATATATAAGAAAGAATCACTAAAATCAATGTGAAGACAAGTGTCAATAAAGCTATAATAGGGCTGGGAATATGGCCTAGTGGCAAGAGTGCTTGCCTCCTACACATGAAGCTCTTGGTTCGATTCCCCAGGACCACATATATGGAAAACGGCCAGAAGGGGCGCTGTGGCTCAGGTGGCAGAGTGCTAGCCTTGAGCGGGAAGAAGCCAGGGAAGGTTTTCAGGCCCTGAGTCCAAGGCCCAGGACTGGCCAAAAAAAAATAAATAAATAAATAAATAAAGCTATAATAAAGTCCATCAGTTCTGTGAAACTTATATCTGTGCAGGAGAGCTGCAGGACAGGGGAAGTGTCACATAGGAAATGGTCCATGGTTCTGGATGCACAGAAATCCAGTTCTTTGAGTCCAAAGAGCAAAGTATGAGGGTCAAGGTAACAAACAGTATAAGAAATGTATCCAGTGCCTAACGTATGAAACTGTAACCTCTCTGTACATCAGTTTGATAATAAAAATTTGGATAAAAAAAAAAAAGAATCCAATTACCCAGGAGCTGAGCACCAGCTGGTGGCATACCTTGCTGTTCATGATAACGGGATAGTGTAGGGGTTTGCAGATGGCCACGTAGTGGTCATAGGACATGGCAGCCAGGAGGTAAAACTCTGTAATTCCTAGTAGAAAGAAAAAGAATAATTGAGTCACACAACCACTGTAGGAGATTGTTTTGTCCCCTGTGAGAATGCTGGACAAGAAGCGTGGGATGCCAAGTGTGGTGAATGAAATTTCTAAGAAGGAGAAATTTTGGAGGAAAAAATACACTGGAGTCTTGAAGTGGGGATCCAGCAGTGTGAACAGGATGATAACAAAGTTCCCCATCAGGCTTAAGACATAATTGACAAAGAGAAACAGGAAAAACTACAATTTGTAGCTGTGAGTCTTCTGTCAGTCCCAGCAAGATGAACACAATCTCCTCTAATTTGTTCTTTATTTTGTCATTTGGTTATTGAATCTATAGAAAACAAAATCAGATGTCACAGGAAAGAAAGATCATGTCTCTTCTTTCAGATCTACCAAGTCCCAACTATTTTATAAGTCACTTTAGAGTTCCTCATAATGTACATCTCCTCCCATTCATCAGTGTTAAATGACTGTCCACCAGGGTGTGTGTGTGGTAACTAATAGACTGCTGTGATGTTCAGAAAAGTGAGAAACTGGGTACCAGTGGCTCACGCCTGTAATCCTAGCTACTCAGGAGTGTGAGATTTGAGGATCGAGGTTAAAAGCCAGCTAAGGCAGGAAACTCCATGAGACTCTGATCTCCAATAAACTATTCAAAACGCCAGAAGTGGTTCTGTGGCTCAAGTGGAAGAGTGCTAGCCTTGAGCAAACCAAGCTCAAGGACAGTGCCCAGGTCCAGAGTTCAAGGCTGAGAACTGGCTACAACAACAAGAAAAGCAAGACCCAGGAAGATAATACAACTATAAATTGAGTCACCAGTCACAACTGGGAAGATGAACATTGTCATTCTGATATGGTTTCCCTTTATCACCCACCATCTGCTACCATGTAGGAAAGAAAAGCTCAGTGGAATTGTGCCAAGGGTATTGTAACTGCAGTTAGCATGTGATGTTTCTGATAGAAATGAAAAAAGTATTTTCTGTTCTACACAGGCTTGCTTTCCTACAGTGACTATTTTGCATTTCTGGAGAGTTAAAACTGTTTTTAAAGTACTCTTAAAAGAGTACATAAATATAGGCTTAGTAAGAGTTACTAATTCTCTGTGAATAATTAACTTAGGAAAACCATTTCATTGTTGTACAATGTGGAAGTTTTAAGAAGCATACCATTTCTTAGTTAGCTAGATGTGATAGAAATGAGAACCCAAACATGTATAACCATCATTGTTTAGTCTTTAAAAATACATTGTCACTAAACCTAACCCAGAGCATGCCAGTGCATATGAATACATGTTTAGTGGATTATATCATATTTATGTCAAAATATTTGTTATTTGAATGCTTTAATTTTTTTTCAGTGTTAAGGAACAAAGGCTCTACCACTGAGTTCAGTCCCGGCTCATTTTTAATGACTAATGTGTGATATTGTTTTACTATATATTTCATTGGTACACACAGAAAACCATTTTTTATGTTCCGATGAGGGTTTACAGTTCTCACCATCTATAATATGAGATAGCAGTTCTTTGTGAAATAATTTCATTAGAAAAAAATTAATAATGAAACAAATTTTTCATCTCCTATTCATAGTTTGAAAACATACATAAACTAATGAGGCTTTATGTGTGATAGATGAATGGTTGAGGAAACTGAGAAATACAAAAATGCATTTAGGATGTGACCTAGGAATATAAATGTGAATAAAGAAAGAAAATATGTATGGAAGCCAAATCATACATAATGTATTTTCTAAATTATAGAAATGAATATAAGTAGAAATTAAAATATTAAACTATGAAAGAAAACATAGAAATACAAATATAAAATAAATATTGGTGCAAAATCTTTCAATATAGGATATGATTATATATACAAATAACCAAGAAGAAGTAACACTTAAATAATAATACTTCTTGGCTATACTGAGAAATATGTCTAACTTTTTGTGATAACTTGTATACATCATTAGCAGTAAATGAAGTTAATAATAAAGAAGAAAATTGTATTCTTGCTTTGAAGTAGGAGATCAAATTAATAGAGTGTATCTTCAAAAACTGTGGTTTTTTTTAGAATGGTTGCTGTATAAGTTTCTATTTTTAAAAAGTTGTTATTAGAAGCCAAGTGATGGGACATTTCTCATAAAAAGAAGTAGTGATACTCCTAGGGAAAAACTCATTTTTCATTTTTTTTACCATCAAATAAAACAAACTCATTTAAAGTGGACACTATTTAAGATCATATATTATACGAGGAGGATATTAACAGATTTAGTTCCAAGCTCTAAAGCTTAAATTACTCTTAAGAAAGAACTAGAGACAAAAGATAAAAAGACAAGCAATTCCAAAAACAATAACAAAACCATTCAGTGAAAGCCAACTGAAAAACCCATGGGGGGAGAGGGAAAGGGGAAAGGGGGAGGCGGGTGATGAGGGAGGAGTTAACAAGTTGAACAAGAAATGTACTCACTGCCTTACATATGAAACTGTAACCCCTCTGCACTTGACTATAAAGGAAAAAAAAAGGAAAGAAGATTGTATTAAGAACCAAAAAATAATTGAAAGTGAAGAATTTTTCTAGTACTACTTAAAGGACATTAATCTGTGTATTTGGGTGATTAGGACCTAAAATGAGATGATGAAATTAGACAATATTGTAGGCAAGTGAAGCAGTAAAAGCTAGAAGATAAGTACTCATGATATTTTTGAAAAGAAATGTAACTCTCATATCTAGTAACTTTTAATAAACCATAAATTATGGAAAGAACAATGTGCAGAGTTCCTTAGTTGAGTGCATTCAGACTTAATGAAAAAGAATATTCTCACAAATCTTCTAGAGACAATTCCATCTTATCAAATTATTTGTCCAGCTTGACCAATGACATATTCCATGTGTCCCTATAACAGATAGTATAGCACAAACCACAGGATGAAATGTTGATAACACAGCTTAGTAAATGTAATCACATGAAGTTTTGTTAGATGCTGTTATTAATTTAACAGAATATTAAAAAGCAAAAGTGTTTTATTTTTAAATAATTATTGCTTCTCACTTTGAAGGTCTTCCCCTTTACCTACAAGTCAATTAAAGTACTAATTCTTAAAATAATTTAGCAGCCTTCTTTAATGATTTAATACTAAAATATGTGCAGAACTTTTTTTTTGTATTTCAACTCTTAACTCACCCTGATGAACGGAAAGCACCAATGATCCATTCTTTACAATACCTAACACTTTCTACCAAAAAACATGCAGTTGGTTTAAAGATGGACTGAGATATTGTTTGGGTAATTTAATGCATGTTGTTAGGAAAATCTGTCAAATTATCTTTTCTTCCTTCTTGAAGTATTATACTACAAACACTATATATGTAGTTACTTGCGGCATTATAAACTTTGCTAAATGTGACAAATGGTACAGTATGAATATTAATAATGGCTCAATAAGTTGTTTATGCCTCTGTGCCTTATGGGAATATATCTAACATGGAAAAAAATGAATTCCCAAGGTAACTAAGATCTGATCAAATTATTTCCTAAAAGATTTACAAATTGTAATGCACAAAATTCTTTTCTAGAGACATGTAAACACACACACACACACACACTCCTTTACTGTTATTTATTATGCTTCTAGAGAATTCATTATTGATCACTGTAACACTGGAATGTCTACTAGTCATCTGCCTTTTTCAATCACAGTTACGTTTCACGGTTTAGAAACAGAGAACGAGGAATACAAAGACAGCCTGTTGTAGAGCAAATGATTTCAGCAAAAACGTATTACACTGAACATAAAACTTTTAAAATTCACCTAATCACAAATACCAAAAAACATGCCACACCAATTCATGGAGATATTTCAAGTTTACACTCCCATAGTCCTTTGTGAAGATCAACCATATTCATTATTTTCTCCATATATCAGTTGATATACTCTTCCTATTTTGACAACTTGAAAGAATGTGCCAATAAGTAAAATTGTGCATATATATTTAGGAAACATAATTTTCATAATGTTAAAAGGCACATGTTATGCTTTTAGACTAAATTCCTCAAATTGGACATAGTAAATAAAAACAAACAAACAAACACTAAACACTATATGTCTTTGTTAGCTATTGATAAAGTGTTCCCCAGTGTTCAGTCTTCCATTCCCAACAACAGAGAATAGGACTTCAGTTTTTTTGATGATATCTACAACAGGGCAGGTTTTTATACTTTAACAATCTTGGTTGTCAAATGACTAAGCAATGGTAAAGAAAGTCATCTTCGGAGCCCAGTGCCAATGGCTGATACCCATAATCCTAGCTACTCAGGAGGCTGAGATCTGATGATATGATGATTGCAATTCAAAGCCAGTTAAGCGAGGAAAGTCTGTGAGTTGCTTATCTCCATTTAACCACCAGAAAACCTGATGTGGCACTGTGGCTCAAGTAGTTCAGTGCTAGTCTTGAGCTGAATAGCTTAGGGACAGTGCCCAAACACAAAATTCAATCCCGCAACTACTCCTACCTAAGAAATAGAAAGTCATCTTTGAATTTTTTTAATTATGTAGGTAGTTAAATATCATTTCAAAATTTAAAAGCCTTGCCATATATGCAGATGTTTGTGAGTTATCTTTACATATCCCTTACTATTTTTTCTGTCAGAGTATTTTTTTGTTCATTCACATTTTGGGACTTTATTATGTGCCAGCAATTTCAAATTTGTCTGTACAGTATATATTGTAAATATTTCCTTGTATTTTGACAGTAACTTACTAAGTTGTTAATGAGCTTCCATGTGAAATAAGTCATTACTTATTTTGTATTGTTTATGGTGGCCATATTCTTTGCTCTGCTTTGAACCCTAACTTTATAGCAAAGGAAACAGAAATCCCTCCTTCATTTTATAAATGTTATGACTCTTTTATTACTTTCATTTTTTTGAGTTTAACTTTTCTCATTGGATTCCATAGTACACTGTGTTTACATACACAACAATAATTATAGCTCCTTGCTATGCTCTTTCTTTGTTTTTCTATTTTCCTTTCCTTCTTTCTGTGGGTATATTTTCCAATAGAAAGTGCAGTGCATGTGTACAGCAGCAAAAAGAATAGACTATGAGCAGAGGAAGAAATAGAAGATTCTGCAGGAAACAAACACTTTTTTCAGTCACAAAATCACACAATTTTATTTGAACAAAACCTCAAAAATTCAGAAAGCAGAATTGAGAGAATGAGAATGCTAGCTCTGGATTACAAAGAAGCAGTGTGGCAGAAGGAAGAAGTAGAAATGCAGGAAGAATGAGAGACAAAAAACCCACCCCCATTAACATAGGATTCATAACTATAACTGGACATGAGGTCTGCAGTTCCCATAGTAGAGAGGCTCACTTTGCCTTGGCCTTTAGGTAGAATATAACTCTATAGAACACTGCAGATCAAATGGACTTAACAGATATGTGAACACCTACATTCTATGACATGTACATCCTTTCAAATAGCCTATGGAAATTCATCTGAAGTATATCACAATTCAGGACATAAAACAAGTCTTAGTACAAGGAATTAAAATAATGTCTTAGGTTTTCCCATTTCACAGGGTATAAAAATAAAAATTAACACTCAGACACTACAGAAATAACACAAACAAAAATACATATTGAATAACATACATTTTAACTTTCTGCATTCATGTGAATAAATCAGAAAAGAAAGTTAAAAATTAGTAGACTCAAATACAAATGAAAACAAGTTATACCAGAACCTGTGAGCTAAAAGGAGTGTTTGTAAGAAGGAAGATATAGCTGCAACACCTACAATTTAAAATAGATATCTCAAACGTATAACTGGATGACATACGCCAAGGCCTTAGAAAAAAGGACAACTATTGTCAAATTCAGTGGCAGAAAAGGAAGTTAGAAGGCAGAAGTTAGTGGCAGAAATGAAGTTAGTAAAACTGAAGCAACAGTATACTACAAATGATAGTTAAAAGGGTCAATAAACAAATACTTTGTTCTTTTAGAGGGTAATTAGAAAGGAAAACCCTTAGCTAAATTAAAGGAAATAGAAGACATGAATAGTAAAATTAGACATGAAAAAGTAATTTTGTAACAAATACCATTGAAACCTACAGGATCATCAGGAAGTAGTTGAAAAACTTACATTCAAAAAATTGTGTTTTTGAAGGGAAATGGATGGAACTGAAGGTCAGTTTTGAGTCAGCCTCAAAAGAGAACTGTCCTATTTTCTCTCAATTGGAAAAGCTAGAGTGGAAGAAAACACAAGAAGGTAAAAGTTTTGTGTGGTACCAGGAATCAGGATGGGGGAGAAGAAATGAGGAGGGGGCATATAAAGAGTAACAGAGGTATATATAATCAAAGTACCTTATACATATAACTGAAATGTTGTAATGAATCCTCTTCCTTTTTCACTAAGATGTGCATTTTTTTAAAAAAAGCATTAATATCACTATAACTTTCTATAAAAGCACACTATTGTCTATAAAGAGTATATGCAATGGATGGATCCACTGATGGTGAGATCCACCTTTCGTACCAAAACTGCTAGTGTGAATATAAAACATCTCATAATTTTACAAAACAGTTAGAACACATTCGTAAAGGTTGAACATATACCTCTCGAATAATCAAGCCATCAAATTACTGAATGTTTAGTCCTGGAAAATGAATGCATATCACCACAAAAAATTGTAGCCAAATGCTCATAGCAGTTTTAGGTGTATACTAACAAATAAGAAGATATAAACTTATGCCTCCCCATCATGGGAATGTGGCTTAGTGGTAGAGAGTTTGCCTAGCATTCATGAAGTCCTGGGTTGAATTCCTCGGCATCACATACACAACAAAAGATGGAAGTGGTCCTGTACCTCAAATTGGTAAAGGGCTAGCCTTGAACAAAAGAAGCACAGGGACAGTGTCCAGGCCCTGAGTTCAAACCCCAGGCCTGTCAAAAATAGAAAAGAAAAAAATCATGCCTCCCAACTCACAAATGGCTAACTACATTTGGATTCAGGAATGAAATGGAATACCAATAAGTAATAAGAGATAAACAACTCAAACAGAAACTTTCAAGAATAAAGATACAATAAATTTTCCTCAGGAAGGAAACTTACTCAACATATCATTGGATAATTCCATCCATATATGAAGTAAAAATGGAGACAGAGAGCAAATATTTCATTCCTTAGGTAGTGAGAAATATAAAACAAGCAAGAATTGTAGAGCTGCATGAGGAAGCTTAGAGTAATAAGGGATAGATGTTACTTACCTTGATACAGTGATAGTTATACTTTATATAATGCTCAGAAAACATAAAATGTAAAATACTTCACACATGTACAAGCGGGTCACACCTTATACTTAAGCATAAGCCTCTGTGTGAATCATACATATTAGTAAAACTTTCAAAATGTGCATTGACCTCAAGTGAATCTTCATTGGAAAGAAACATTTCATTTATATATGTTTTTGGTACATATGATCGAACTGTCTTTTAAACTTTTGTTATTAATAAATAAATCAATGTTCCATATCAACATGGTCCAAGTTAAATTCCTTAGCTGATATAAGGTTTATATTGCAGAAGTGAGTTTCTTAATTTTAGTTTCTTTTCACCTAGTGAGTTCTGTCTCAGAAAAACAGCGTCCTCTGGTATGGTTACTTTGGGATGATTGCACAAAAATCAAAGGAGATTCAAACGAAACAAGCTGCTTTCTTTTACAGATGTTGTTTTCCATTAATTTGACTCCAGGAAGATGGTAAATCAGATCATTTATCTATTTCTCTCCCTTTGTAGGTGTTAAGTCAAAAGGTTTTATTTCTTAGATAAGTATCTTTAAGGTTAAATGAGGTATTCATAATATCTTAAACTTTCACAATAATTCATAGGAAATTTAAAATGCTCACTTAACAATTAGAATGGTTACTAATTTTTATATATTGCTAAAAGCATCTGGACTATTATTGCCTTTGATTGATTCTGAGCAATGTTGCAGGGTGAAAGAGTTTTATTCCCAATTTCTTCTATAACCTTTGTATTTATGTATCCCATTCCCTTCGGAAAAAGCAGTATCATTGTAAAGATCATTATAAGCATAAACCTTGGGTGGAACCTTTCATTCCTTCATAAATGTAAACTACTAGAATTTTATTAACTACACAGAACTTCAAAAATAAAACTTGAAGTAGAAATCTTATTCTTTCTATGCTAAGTATACATCTAGACATGCTTTGGTTTAGAAAAAAGTAAAAGTTTATAAAATAGTACATTAACTAATATTTGTTGTTCTTTCCTTTAGTTTTCTTTCATGGATTGTGCCCTGTACAATGATCCTTTACAACCAGAATCTCAAAGCAATAACATGAATAACATATACAACAGAAATAACGTGAATGAATTTTATGAACTGATGAATTAATGAACTGATTAGGAAAGAGTAATTTTCAAATTGGATTAAATATTTAGACATGGCCCAAACCCAAGATATCAATGAATATAGAAAGGATTCTTTTTTTACAAGTTATTGTCACATGTAGGATTCTAAGACTACTTTCTACTTTGAAAGAATATAGAGCACATTCTACAGTTAATATGATATAAATAATCAAGATAAAAATTGACAGAGATCAGAACTGTGCAATTTTGTGCTTCTTGGTCATACATGTCTCAACATGTTGACTGTACCTACATATTGCTTTTTGGTTTTGCAAAGAAAAGAAACCTCTGAAGCACATGTTTAAAGGCTTTCTTTACCTGCTGGTTTCTTAGAGTATAAATGAAAGGATTTAGTAAAGGGGCCACAGAGGTATTAAGCACAGCTATACCTTTATTGAAAGACACTCTTTCTGTTGCAGAAGGCTTGATATACATAAAGATACAACTCCCATAAGTAATGGAGACAACAACCTTGTGTGAGGAACAGGTAGAAAAAGCCTTTGTCCGTTGTTGGACTGAAGGGAATTTTAGAATGGTTTTGATGATGAATATGTAGGAGAGGACCACCAAGAACAATGTGAAGACAAGTGTCAATAAAGCTAAGGCGAAAGCCATCATTTCTATGAAACTTGTGTCTGTACAGGAGAGCTGCAGGACAGGGGAAATGTCGCATAGGAAATGGTCGATGATTCTGGATGCACAGAAATCCAGCTGGAGTCCTAAGAGCAAAGGGGGAAAGACGGTTAAGAATCCAATTACCCAGGAGCTGAGCACCAGTTGGTGGCACACCTTGCTGTTCATGATGACAGGGTAGTGCAGGGGTTTGCAGATGGCCACGTAGCGGTCATAGGACATGGCCGCCAGTAGGTAAAACTCTGTAATTCCTAGTAGAAAGAAAAAGAAGAGTTGAGTTGCACAACAATTGTAGGAGATTGTTTTGTCCCCTGTGAGAATGCTGGTCAAGAACCTTGGGATGCAGACAGTGGTGAATGAAATTTCTAAGAAGGAGAAATTTTGAAGGAAGAAGTACATTGGAGTCTTGAGGCTGGGATCTAGCAGTGTGAGCAGGATGATGACAAAGTTTCCCATCAGGCTCAAGATGTAATTGACAAAGAGAAACAGGAAAACCACAATTTGTAGCTGAGGGTCATACGTCAGTCCTAACAAGATGAACACCATCTCCTCTGATTTGTTCTTCATTTTTCAGTTGATTACCAGATCTATAAAAAACAAAATCAGATGTACAGGAAAGAAAAATCATGTTGTCTCTTTCATACCTACCAAGTCCCAACTATTTTACAAGTCACTTTGGAGTTCATCACAATGCAAATCTCCCTCCATTCATCAGTGTTAACATGAGTATCTACTAGAATGTGTGTGTGGTAACTAACAGACTGTTGTGATGCTCAGAAAAGCAAGAACCAAACCAGGCACTGGTGGATCATCTCTCTAATACTGTTTTGTTACATGCTATTATTAATTTACAGAATATCAAAAATGGAAAAATCATTATTGCTTTTCACTTGGAGAGTTTCCCCATTACCTGGACATCAATGTGGTTAAAATACTAGTCTTAAAATAGTTTAACAACTTTCCTTAATAAATTGAAAACAAGATACTGGCAAAACTTTTTACATTTCAACCGTTAACTCACCCTGATGAACCGAAAGCACTGATGATCCATTCTTTCATCCATATACCACATTCTACCCTAAAACATGCAGTTGATTTAAAGGTTGTCTAAGAGATGTTGTTTAGCTAATTTAATAATGCTTGTTGTTGGGAAATCCTGACAAATGTCCCTTTTTTGCAATTTTAAGTATTATACTATAAACACTCACTCTCTCTCTCTCTACATATCTATATATATAATACACACACATATATAATTACTTGCAGTATTGTAAACTTCATTAAATGTGACAGATGGTATAGTAGGAATATTAATAATGACTCAACAAGCTATTTATGCCTCTGTGTCTTATGGGACTATGTCTAGCAAGGAAAAAATCAATTCCCAATGTAACTGTGATCTGATAAAATTATTTCCTAAAGGATTTGCAAATTGTAATGAGCAAAAGTCTTTTCTAGAGACATGTAAATGCGTACACACAGACACACAGACACACAGACACACAGATACACAGACACACACACCCTATTCCTTTTGATTATGTTTCCAGAGAATTCATTATTGATCACTGTGAGGCTGGAATATCTACTAATCATCTGCCTTTGCAATCAAAGTTATATGTTTCAAGGTTTAGAAAGAGAGAATAAGGAATATTTAAGGTAGATATTAAAAAAACAAACATAAAATGGAAAGATAGAGCCTGTTTTAGAGCAATTGATTTTCAGACAAAACATATTACACCGAACATAGAATTATGGATAAAAATGTAACCCTTCTGTATGTCACTTTGATATTAAAACAAATTTATAAAAAAATTAACCTAACCATATATACCAAAAACCATGCCATTCCCGTTCATAGAGATATTTCAAGTTTGGTTACCCTTCCATAGTCCTTCTTTGTAAAGATATTCATTATTCAATATTCATTATTTTCTCTATATGTTTGCTGTTATTAGGTTTCAGTTTTGACAACTTGAAAGAATATTCCAATAAGTAAAATTGTGCATATTTATTTAGGAAAGAGAATTTTCATAATGATAAATGGCACACGTTACATCTTTAAGCTAAATTCCTCAAAATGGACATAGTAAATGAAAACTAAGCTTTATATATCTTTGTTGCTACTGATAAAATGTTCCCTAGATGTGTTCAGTCTTCTATTCCCAACAACAGAGAATAAGACTCCAGTTTCTTGATGATCTCTACAACAGTTCAGGTCCTTTTTTAAAATTAATTTTATTGTCAAGGTGATATACAGAGGGGTTACAGTTACATAACCAAAGTAGTGAGTACATATCTTGTCAAACTTTTTACCTCCTGCCTCATTTTTCTCCCAGTTTACCTCTCTTCTTTTCTACCCCCCTTCCAAGTTGTACAGTTAATTTTGAACATACTGTCTTGTGAGTATCACTGTTGCACTGGTTTGGCCTTTATTCTTTTCCTTACCGTTTTGATGTTCCCCCTTCTCTTCTCATATATATATTACATATATTTATATTACAGAGGGTAACAAAATGAAATACAGTGAAAACAGGAGATAAACCATGGAAGTGGAAAGTGAGAGCAAAAATGAAATAATTCCACATGACACATTAAAAATAACAAAAATGAAGTGCTTCTTGTTTCCATATCTGAGTTCATTTTGCTTAGCTTCATCTTATATGACCATATGTACATAGCCATTGAGCTACTGTGATCATCTGCTTTGATTTTCCTAGACATACACTACTTATTACCTGTGAGGGAAGCTATACAATCTATGCAGGTTCATAGTAATAGTTTTGACTGTCACATGGTTAAGCAACGGTAAAGAAAGTCATCTTTGAAGTTTTCTAATCCTATGGGTAGTTGAATATCACGTCATAAATTGAAAAGCCTTGCAATACATGTACGTATTTGTGAGTTGTCCACACATTTCTCTTACTATTCTTCCTGTCAAGGTTTTGTTTGTTGGTTTACATATTTTAGGCACATAATAATGTGTCAGTAATCTCAACTTTGCCTCTACAGTATATGTTGTAAACATTTCCTTCAATTTCGGCAGTGGCTTACCAGGTTGTTAGTGAATTTGTGTATGTAATAAGTCATTATTTATTTTTGTATTGTTTATGATGGTCATATTGTTTGCTTTGAACCCTATCTATATGGCTAAGAAAAAAATAAATCCCTTCTTCATTTAAAAATATTACTAATATTTAACAGATTTACTATTTTTCTTGGGTACACTTTTTTGTTTAGATTCCCTAGCACAATATGTTCCAATACATGACAATACTTATAGCTTCTTGCTGTGCTCTTTGTCTGTTTTTCTTACTTTCTTTCCTTTCTATGGGTGAATTACCCAACGTTGTGCATATGTGCAGCTGCAAAAGAATATAGAGTCTGAAGAGAGGAAGAAATAAAGAAATTCTCTAGGAAATAAACATTGTAGTTTCAGTCACAAAGCCACACAATTTTATTTTTTAGAAAAACTCAAGGGGCTGGGAATATAGCTTAGCGGTAGAGTGCTCACCTTGCATACATGAAGCCCTGGGTTCGATTCCTCAGCACCACATAAACAAAAAAAGCCAGAAGTGGTGCGGTGGCTCAAGTGGTAGAGTGCTGGCCTTGAGCAAAAAGAAGCCAGGAGCAATGCTCAGATCCTGAGTCCAAGCCCCAGGACTGGCAAAAACTAAAAAAATAAATTAAAATTTAAAAACTTGAAAATTCAGGAGGCAGAATTGAGGGAATGAGAAGGCTAGCTTTGGATTACAAAGAAGCAGTATGGTAGAAGGAAGGAGTATAAATGCAGGAAGACTGGAAGACTCAAAAACACCACTAACATAGGATTCATAGTGAGCCAACTGGCTATAACCAGACATGAGTCATGGCATTCCCATGGTAAAAAGGCTCCCTTTGCCGGGGCCTTTAGGTAGAATATAATTATATAGAACACTGTAGATCAAATGGACTTAACAGACATTTGAATATTCTACCTACCTTCTATGCCATGTACGTTCTTTCAAACACCTATGGAAATTCGTCTGAAATATATCACAAGTTAGGACATAAAACATGACTTAATACAGGAATTAAAATAACTTCTTAGATTTTTCCATATCACATGATAAAAAGTAAGAATTAACACTCAGACACTATAGAAATAACACAAAGAACACATATTGAATAGCATATTTTAACTCTCTACATTCATGTGAATAAATAAGAAAAGAAATTTAAAAATTACTAGACTCAAATACAAATGAAAACAAGTTATACCAGAACCTGTGAGCTAAAAGGAGTGTTTGTAAGAAGAAAGATTATAGCTACATCTACAATTTAAAATAGATATCTCAAACCTATAACTGGATGACATATGCCAAGGCCTTAGAAAAGAAGACAACCATTGTCAAATTCAATGGCAGAAAAGATGAATCAAGATGAGAAATGAAGTTAGTAAACTGAAGCAACAGTATACTACAAATGATAGTTAAAAGGGTCAATAAACAAATACTTTGTTCTTTCAGAGGGTAATTAGAAAGGAAAACCCCTAGCTAAATTAAAGGAAATAGAAGACATGAATAGTAAAATTAGACATGAAAAAGTAATTTTGTAACAAATACCATTGAAACCTACAGGACCATCAGGAAGTAGTTGAAAAACTTATATTCAAAAAATTGTGTTTTTGAAGGGAAATGGATGGAACTGAAGGTCAGTTTTGAGTCAGCCTCAAAAGAGAACTGTCCTATTTTCTCTCAATTGGAAAAGCTAGAGTGGAAGAAAACACAAGAAGGTAAAAGTTTTGTGTGGTACCAGGAATCAGGATGGGGGAGAAGAAATGAGGAGGGGGCATATAAAGAGTAACAGAGGTAAATATAATCAAAGTACCTTATACATGTAACTGAAATGTTGTAATGAATCCACTTCCTTTTTCACTAAGATGTGCAAATTTTTTTAAAAGTATTAATGTCACAACAACTTTCTATAAAAACACACTACTGCCTATAAACATTGTATGCAATGGATGGATCCACTGATGGTGGGATCCACCTTTTATACCAAAACTACCAGTGTGAATATAAAATATCTAATGATATTTTTATCAAAAAGTTTGAACAAGTTCCTAAAAGTTGAACATATGTCTACCTCTCAATCAATCAATCAATCAAACAAACTATGGAATGTTTAACCCAGTAAAATGAAATCATATCACCATAAAAAATTGTTGTCAAATGTTCATAGCAGCTTTAGGTGTATTAACCAGTAAGAAGATATAAATTTATGCTTCCTCAGCATGGGAATATGGCTTAGCGGTAGGGTGCTTGCCTAGCATGAATGGAGCCCTGGATTTGATTCCTCAGTGCCATATAAGCAGAAAAAGACAGAAGTGGCGCTGTGGCTCAAGGGGTAGCGTGCTAGACTTGAGCACAAGAAGCACAGGGACAGTGTCCAGGCCCTGAGTTCAAGCCCCAGGACTGGTAAAAAAATAAAAATATTATGCCTCCCAACATATAAATAGCTATTTTTGGATTCAGGAATGAAATTGAATACCAATAAGCAATGAGCTAAACAATCCACACAGAAACTTTCAAGAATAAAGCTACAATAAATTTTCTTCAGGAAGGAAACTTACTCAACATATCATTGGATAATTCCATCTGTATATGAAGTAAAAATAGAGACAGAGAGCAAATATTTCATTTTTAGGTAGTAAGAAAAGCAGGATTTGGGAATTGGGGAACGGCATGAGGAACTTAGAGTGATAAGGGTTAAATGCTCATTACCTTGATACAATGATAGTTGTGCTTTACATAACTTTTTTTCATTTCCTTATTGTCAAAGTTATGTGCATAGGGGTTACAGTTTCATAAGTAAGGCAGTGAGTTCAATTCTTATCCAACTTCTTACCTCCTCCCTCATTTTCCCCCACCTCCCCTCTTTCCCTCTCCCACCATGAGTTGTACAGTTGGTTTACACCATATAGTTTATAAGTATTGCTGTTGCACTGGTTTGTCTTTTATCTTTTGTCTCCTGATTTTGTTATTCCCTTTCCCTTCCCAAATTCCAATACACATATACACAATATACAGGGTACGTGAAGGAGTGATCTACATAATTCGTAAAAAAAGAAAATGTAAAATATTTTATGCATATACAAGTTTATCACACTTTATACTTAAGCATAAGCTTCTTTGTGAGTCACACTTATTAGTAAATCTTTCAAAATGAGCATTGACCTCCAATGAATCATCATTGTAAAGAAATGCATCATTTATATGTTTTTTTGGTAAATGTGATCCAAATTTATCTTTTGTGATTAATAAAGAACTCTGTTCCATATCAGCATGGTGCAAGTTAAAATCCTTAGCTGATACAAGGTTTATATTGCAGAAGTGAGTTTCTCAGTTCCAGTTCCTCTTCACCTAGTGAGTTCTGTCTCAGAAAAACAGCATCCTCTCCTTTGGTATGGTTAATTTGGGGGGAATCACACAATAATCCAAGCAGCTTCAACTGAAGGAAGCTGCTGCTTTCTTTTACAGATATACTTGATTATTTTTGATTCCAGGAAGATGGTAAATCAGATAATTTATCCATTCCTCTCCTTTTGTGGGTGTCTAGATGAAAGTTTTACTTCTCAGATGACTATATTTACAGTTGAGTAAGTTATGTAAGATACATTAAATTTTCACAATAATTGATAGGAAACTTAAAATGCTCATTTAGCAACTAGAATTGTTAGTAATTTTTACTTATTGCTAAAAGCATCCTTAATATTATTGCCATTAAATGATTTGAGTATTGTCTCGTGTTGTTAAGGAGTTCTACTTTCAATTTCTTCTAAATCTCTTGTCTTTTTGTGTTTCATTGCCTTCTTAGAAAGCAGTATTATTGTAAAGATTATGATAAGAATAACCCTTGGTTGGAACCTTTTATTCTGTTATAAATTTATACTACTAGAATTATATTAATTACAGAGAATTTCAAAAAGAAAACTTGAGGTAAACATTTAATTCTCCCCAGGCTAAGTATAGGTCTTAAAATCTAAATGTGCTTTAGTTCAGAAAAAAATGAAAGTTTATAAAATAACGCATTAGCTAATATTTGTTGCTTTTTTCCTTTATACTTTATTTTATGAATTATGCCCTGTACAATGATGCTTTACAAAGAGAATCCTAAAGGAATAACATAAATAATATTTATAACATGAATATATGTAGGTACCTAATAACTGATGAAGAAATAGTTTTTGCAAATTGGATTAAGTGTTTAGACACGTTCCAAACCCAATGTATAAATAAATATAGAATGGATTTTCTCTCTTTCTTTCTTCTCTTTTTCTTTCTTCCTTCCTTTCCTTCTTCCTTCCTTCCTTCCTTCCTTCCTTCCTTCCTTCCTTCCTTCCTTCCTTCCTTCCTTCCTTCCTTCCTTCTTTCTTTCTTTCTTTCTTTCTTTCTTTCTTTCTTTCTTTCTTTCTTTCTTTCTTTCTTTCTTTCTTTCTTCTTTCCATTTTAACAAATAATTGTCACCTGTAGAATTCTAAGAGTATTTTCTCTATTGGTTACTAAGATACCCTTTGAAATAAGACTATAGACATATTCCTATTGGTAATGGGATATAAAAATCATGGTAAAATTTTACACAGATAAGAACTATGCAGTTTTGTGCTTCTTGGTCATACATGTCTCAACAACATGTTGACTGTACCTACATATTGCTTTTTGGTTTTGCAAAGAAAAGAAACCTCTGAAGCACATGTTTAAAGGCTTTCTTTACCTGCTGGTTTCTTAGAGTATAAATGAAAGGATTTAGTAAAGGGGCCACAGAGGTATTAAGCACAGCTACACCTTTATTGAAAGACACTCTTTCTGTTGCAGAAGGCTTGATATACATAAAGATACAACTCCCATAAGTAATGGAGACAACAACCATGTGTGAGGAACAAGTGGAAAATGCCTTTGTCCGTTGTTGGACTGAAGGGAATTTTAGAATGGTTTTGATGATGAATATGTAGGAGAGGACCACCAAGAACAATGTGAAGACAAGTGTTAACAAAGCTAAGGCGAAAGCCATCATTTCTATGAAACTTGTGTCTGTACAGGAGAGCTGCAGGACAGGGGAAGTGTCGCATAGGAAATGGTCGATGGTTCTGGATGCACAGAAATCCAGCTGGAGTCCTAAGAGCAAAGGGGGAAAGATGGTTAAGAATCCAATTACCCAGGAGCTGAGCACCAGCTGGTGGCACACCTTGCTGTTCATGATGACAGGGTAGTGCAGGGGTTTGCAGATGGCCACATAGCGGTCATAGGACATGGCCGCCAGTAGGTAAAACTCTGTAATTCCTAGTAGAAAGAAAAAGAAGAGTTGAGTTGCACAACCATTGTAGGAAATTGTTTTGTCTTCTGTGAGAATGCTGGTCAAGAACCTTGGGATGCAGACAGTGGTGAATGAAATTTCTAAGAAGGAGAAATTTCGTAGGAAGAAATACATTGGAGTCTTGAGGCGGGGGTCCAGCAGTGTGAGCAGGATGACGATTAAGTTTCCCATCAGGCTCAAGATGTAATTGACAAAGAGAAACAGAAAAAGCAGGATTTGTAGCTGAGGGTCTTCTGTCAGTCCCAGCAAGATGAACATGATCTCTTCTGTTTTGTTCTTCATTTCTTTTTCTCTCTGTCAATTGCATAGAAAATAAATAAATTATTTTCCCATATAACATAAGACACTTCTTTTTCAGTCAGAGAAAACTCTATCATTGTACAATATTTGCATGAATCAGCTTGGAATTCATCACAATGAGCATGTCTTGAATTGAGCAGTGCTAAACTGTCCTCACGAGTTTGTGTGCTGATGAACCAATCTGAGATTTACAAACTTCAGTCAGAAACACAAAGATAACTCAGGTTTTATAGATGGTAACAAAGCTATTTAGTATTCATAACTGTGAAGGTCAATATTGTTATTCTTGCTTGGTTCGCTTTTTTCATCCTGTGTGTCTCATGGGTCCTGAAGGGGGAGAAAAGTCATCTATATGGAAAAGTAGAAGATATCCATTACATAAGCTACATGTGTAACAGTGATATTTCAGATAGAAAACAAAAAATATTCCTTTGTTACAGATACTCTACTCCCAATAATAGTTTGTATTCTCAATAATCACAGTTTTCTTAAAAACATTTTTGCAATATTTCATGTATAAATTGCAACATTTTATTCTTTTATGTGAATAATGAACTTATGAAATGTACTTTTTTCTTCTACAAGATGCAAGTGTCAATGCAAGTGCAAGTCTATCATATCTCAATCATTTTAGATATTTTAAAGCAGAACCATAATTGCACATGCCTAACAATTACAGTTAGTCTTTTAAACATACCCCTCCATATACACAAACCTCTACCCCATTGTTTACCAGAATTCACTCACTTATGTTATTGTATTTACTGTAATCATAACTCAATATGATTGTTAGTTTAGTGGATGGATTTTTTTTTTTTGGATTGCTAAGAAAGAAAATTATTGTCTTGAATATCCTAGGCCCATGCTCTGCCATTCGAATTCTTTCCAGACTCCACTAAAAAACTTACTGATGAAATAATTTCCTCAGATTATTTCCATGTAATATACTGGGAACAGTTTTATTTTGTTGGCTTGTGAAGATTGTCAACCCCCTTATTACTCATGACCTTTATTTAGCTTAGACAGGAGTTCCTTTGCATGCTGAATTATTTTAAATGATGAATTAGGTAACAAATATTTTACCTCATAATTGTGATTAGAGAACAGAATGCGAAGTGCTAGTGATGATAAACTGTTGGAGAAGCAGAGAAATAAAAAAATATGTGTTGAGGATGTGTAATGAGAATTGAAAAACAAAGAGAAAGAAAGGCTTATGGAGGAATAAACATAAGTGATATATTTTTCTAAATTAGAAGACACCACATAAGGAAAAATTTTACCCTGAAAGAAAAATTATTTTTAACTCATTGAAACAGAATGATTTTCATAACATATGATTAGAAATAACAATGTAATTTTAATTTATGAAGCCAGACTTTTCTTTAAAAGACAAAACCTTAAGAAAGAATTACAGTGAAAAAATTTAAATACAGGATATTCTTCTGATACTGATAGACATCTCTTTTCTTGTTCACTACAGTTACATTCTAAGACCATGAGTATATTGTAAGTCAGCATTTTCTGGGAAGAAAAGCACAGCACTCACATACATTTCAAAGTCAAAGGAGGATTTGTTAATACAGTTAACAAATTTTAAATTGTATGTATATATATTCACATAAACGTTAAATTATCAGGTAAATTAACAATCAAATAATGACATTTTTAAAATCTGTTGATACCTATATGTATACAACTCACCATTCTGGAAGGCTTGTATACCATATGTCAGACAAATAAAATGAAACAACATAGGATAAATTGTATTCAGGCTTGCATTTGGAGCAGCAAATCCAATTAAGAGAAGCTACATTCAAATGTTATGGCTAAAATCAGTTTTAGAAAAGTTGACCCAGATGTTTTGTTTTATTTTTTAAGTTGTTACTAGAAGCCATAGGCTGTTTATTTTTAAAAGGGTTAGTGATACTCAAGAGAAAAACACCATTCTCAGTATTTTTTTCATTATCCCAATGAAGGAAGTCCATTTTAAATGAGCACTTTTAGTATCATACTTTTTATGTGGAAGATAAGTAGACTTCCAAAACTTAACACACAAATTATTCTTTTGAATCAAAATACATGAAAATGGTGAACTGGTGCAGTTCTGAGATACTCAGGAGGCTCTGTGTTGGAAATGAACTACAGATCTTGTGGGACACACGGGTAGGGAAGGAAAAATTGTGAGAAAATGAAAAAAGAGGTGACTGTTCAAAAATAAAGGAGTTCATTACCTAACTTATGTAACCCTTCTGAACATCACCTTTACAACAAAAAGTATATCTAAATGAAGCCAATCACCAAAAAAATGAAAGAAAGAAAATGTAAAGAGCCCAAACATAATTGAAAATGATAAGTTTTCCTAATGTATTCTACATACACTATCTGGGTATTTGGATTTTAGGTTATTAAAGAGTGGGGAAGAAATGAGTCATTATTATAGGAAGAGGAAGCAGCATATGCTTATAATGAGTCTGTTAGGGGTGTGTGTGTGTGTGTGTGTGTGTGTGTGTGAAAAGTAACTATAATTCTTATGTTTAGTAGTCTCTGAATAAATCATAAACTTTTGAGAAGACCAGTGCCCATGTCCTCAACATCCCAGAGTTCTTTAGTTTAACACATTCAGGTTTCATGAAACAGTATATTATAAAAATGTTCTCATGCTTTAAGTCATCTGTGACAGCTTGATAATAATACATAATAATAATATAGGTGGTTATAAAGTCAAACCATATGTCATGTTTCAACAATGGTACATACTCTATGTTCCTACAACAAGTACCAAAAATAACATAATGAGGAAAATGGTCAATAAATATAATTACATTCAGCTTTTTTTCCTGATAAAATATTTTTATTTATTTTAATTGTAAAGTTGATATACAGAGGGGTTACATTTATGTAGGTCAGGTAGTGAGTAAATTTCTCTTTGGGCAATGCCACATCTGCTCTCATTTTCTCCTAGTTTTTCCTCACAGATCCCCTTCCTGCAAGATGTGTAATTCATTATTAACATAGTTTCTGGTATCACACTGTACACTCAGTTTTGTTAGATGCTGTAAACCAAAATGTAAATGTTTTAAAGATGTTTCAATGTTAAATCACCATTTGTTTTTGCTTTGAAGCTTTCATCATTACCTATAAGTCAACCTGGATAAAAATCTTACTCTTAAATTGTTTACCAGTTTTATTTAAAAATAAGTTCTATACAAATTTAGGCAAAACTTATGTACTTTTAACAGTTAACTCACCTTGGTAAACTGAGAGCCAAGTTAATCCATTTTTTTATTTACAGACTATTTTCTATCTTGAAGTATATCATTGTTTAAATGTAGTATCAGAGATATTGTCTGGATAATTTATTAAATGTTCTTAGAAAAGTTATCCACCATCAAATTAACCTTGTTTTGGAGCTTCCTGTCATATTGAATTTTTATTAGCTTTGTTAAAGGTAGTATAATATAAGGCTTGGTAGGAATATTAATTATCTGATGATATCATGGAGTATTTATGCCTTTGTGTAGTTCAGAAGTTTATCTAACAAGATGAAAGAATTCTCAGGATAACTAAGAGCCAATAACATCTTCTCCTAAGGGATTGCCAAATTGTAGTACACAGAGTGTTTTGGAAGCACACACATGCACACACTCACCCACCTCCGACATTCCTTTTGACTACGCTCCCAGAGAATTCATTAGAGATTGCTTTAAAGTTTGATTTCCTGTAGGAGAGATCCCTTTATTAGTATGTAGTAACCTTCTTTGTCTCTTCTTACCATTTTTAATTTGAAGTCAATTTTATCTGATACTAGGATGGCAACTCCAGGCTGCTTATGGTATCACATGTCTGTTTTTGAAATCATAGTTACATAGCTAAGAGATAAAAGGCCTAACTATGATGCTAATTGTAACTGTGAACCTAAAATTTAATTCTAAGTTTAACCCTAACATCTATTGATTCAAGTCCTAAAACTAAAGCTAACTCAATATTAACTTTAAAGCCTAACAAAAAACCTAAATACTGACATGCCAAAATTCAATCCCAAACTATAATATTATCTCTAATCATTGATCAATAAACGCCCAAAGACTAATTCTAATCTTATGCTTAAAACGAACTCTAAAGGTAAAAACCCCTATCCTAACACTCAAACATACACACTAAAAAACCCCACAAATGTAAACTCAAAACACCTCCTAAATCTAACCCAATTCTAACCTATGTCAAGTGTAACTTTATATTTATGCCTAACATATACAACCCTAAACTTAAATCTAACACATACCTAAACCTATTTCTAAAACTAACTCAAATTCCTAAGTCTAACTCTAACCCTTGAACAAACCTAACCCCATCTATAACCTTAAACTTAACAGTAACCTCTAACGTTAAGCATTAATCAACCTTATGTATCTATAACCATAACTATAAACTCTAAATGAAACCTGTATAATCCTTACCCCAAACCTAAAGCTAATAGCTAACTCTAACTTTAACCATAACCCTAATCAATGATCCGGCCTTACCCTAGCCCTAATTTTAACATTAATGGCTGATCAATCCTAACCCTAATATTCATCTTAACTTTATACTTACCCTTAACTCTAAACTGAGCCTGAGCTTAAACTGAACTCACACCCTAATCCTAACAATAACACATACCATAACCTAACAAACAATTTAACCTAATCCCTAACTCTAATCTTGAAATGAAAACTAACCCCAATTGTAATCCTAACAGTAATTGTAACCCTAATCCTAACCTAAACCCTAGTGCAAATACTAACCCTAACCCCAAACTAACCATAAAACTAACCCTAACACATATTCTAAACCGCTCAGGAAATCAAAAAAAGAGCTAAAATATTTATAATTAAAATTTCAACTTAGTAACCATTTTATGGAACATACTTCTTTCAGTGTCTGCATGTAGATATTGATGTGTGTATGATTAAACACATCAGAAAACATAGGAAGCATGATAAAATTAAGGAATTCATATTTTGAAGAAAGTTTGGGTTTTGCCTAAATTTTATTTTATGTGAACATGCCACATATGAAGTGAAGAGAGTCTTCATAGATGAATGCAGATATAACTTAACATATTGCAATTATATTTCCATTGAGAAACTTGCACTAGCTGAGGATAAGACTACTAGTACCTATGCACTATAGTGTATCTGTAGAAATACTTGAAAACAGACAGAGGCTGCTGAGCCTGAGAGGCTGAGAACCACACCAATCAGTAGGTTTCCTAGTGAACCAAGGAAGCAGCAGAATGAAGTGAGATTTCATCATGCAGCCTGTTTGAAAAGGCGGGGTGTATTGATTTGACAAACTAGACTTAGATCTTTTTTTTTCCACAGACATAAAAAAAAGGCTTGATTGTCAGTAGGCTATAAAATAATGCTCCAGGCAGTTCTAATTATTGTTTGCTATTTCTGTATTCAACTAATGTTTGTTCAATCTTTTTTTTTCAAATTTTTATTATCAAACTGATGTACAGAGAGGTTACAGTTTCATATGTTAGGCGTTGGATACATTTCTTGTACTGTTTGTTACCTTGTCCCTCATACCCCCCTCCCTCCTCCCCCTTTCCCTTCCCCCCCCGCCCCCGGAGGTGTTCAGTTCACTTATACCAAACAGTTTTGCAAGTATTGCTTTTGTAGTTGTTTGTCTTTTTTTTTACCCTGTGTCTCTCAAATTTGGTATTCCCTTTCAATTTCCTACTTCCAATACCAGTATACTCAGTTTCCAATATACTCAGATAAGATTACAGAGATAGTGTAGATGCAACCACAGGAAGATGATACAAGAACATTATCAATAATAGAAGCTACAGATACACATGGGACGTTGAAAGTAGTTACAACTGTGATATAACAATTGTTTCCATAACATGGAGTTCATTTCACTTAGCACCATCTTAAGTGATAATAAGGGTATAGCTACTGGGCCTTGTGATGCTCTGCTATGACTTGCCTAAACCTGTACTAATTATTCCCAATAAGGGAGACCATAGAGTCCATGTTTCTTTCGGTCTGGCTCACTTCACTTAGTATAATTTTTTCCAAGTCCTTCCACTTCCTTACAAATGGGACAATGTCATTCTGATAGAGGCATAAAATTCCATTGTGTATATGTACCACATTTTCCTGATCCATTCGTCTACTGAGGGGCATCTGGGTTGGTTCCAGATTCTCGCTATGACAAATTGTACTGCAATGAACATTGTTGTGCTGGTGGCTTTACTGTGATTTTGTTTGTGGTTTTTTGGATAAATACCCAAAAGTGGGGTTGCTGGGTCATAGGGGAGTTCTACATTTAGCCTTCTGAGGAATCTTCAGTAGGAGGTATGTCCAAGAGTATTAAAATGTGTCCAGATGGATTAGGGTGTGACCTCAGAAGAAAGGGAGGTAACTGCCATCAGGTGTGCCAGGTAGCAAGGTAACTGGACAGAGATTTAAACTGCCTGGGGGCATCTTCATGGAGCTCTCCTGAGGGTGGATCTTACAGATGCCACTGGCCACCCTTAGGCACTTAGAGGCACTGGAAACTGGAGAAATCCACTCTAAAATAGTAACTCATGATAGTTGGCTCTGGTCTGGTTTCTTAGGAGCAGCAGTCCCATCGGATGGGTAGAGTCACAGTAAATTGCCTTAATGTAGTTGAGATAAACTGGATTCTACAAACCAGAGGAAAAGAAAATGTAGACAGTTTAAAACTCTAGCAGCAAAGAAGCCCCAGAAACTGTAAAGAGGAAAGTTAGTATAGTAAGCCTTGGAAAATAAGAAACGGATTTAAAAAGTCAAGTGTCACAGAATGTTCCAGTAAGTCGCTGCTGGCGTGAGGAAGTAAAAGATGGTGTGAGTGGGGATATGTTACATTTTAAACTGTATAAGGAAAGACTTTAGAAAGAGAATTGGGGAAGCAAAAATGTTTCCTTTAGATTAAAAGGTTTTGGAATGTTAAAAGAAAGACAATCCCTAGAAAGTTTGAGTATGTAGCAAATGATATCAGTATGTCTTAAAATTAGAGCTTATGAGTAAAGTTGGTATGTAATCAAATTGGCTCTAATATAAATAGGTAAATAGGGTCAGAATTGGGGCTTCGGTGTGAAACTATCTGTACCTGCATCTGCAGGGCTAAGGGACTTGTGTGATGTCATCTAAATATTAACCAGAAAGATCTCATGTATCTTTAACTGATTCCCTTGCTGAGATGGTTTTGTAGGTAAAGCCTGGATTTGCTCATGTGTAGCCTTAGGATCAGATTTGGGATCCCCTCCCATAATTCCTAACTTAGAATCACATTTGTTATGAGCTTTTATCGCCCCTCAGAGCCCTATAGCAGGTCCACCAAGAGAACCACGTTGGAAGAGACCCTACATCCTGCTGCTGACAACTCCCACCGCACTCAGGGTGGATAGAGCTGTGACCTGGATTCTCTTCACCCATGCCCCCGAAGAGACTGGAGCCAGTGGACTCATTCGCAGTGAGAGAGGACATTCCACCCCAGTGGCGGATTAGCCACAACAGAGGCCATGTACCAAAAGATGGACTTGGCTAAATTTACCTTGCTAGGCCTGCTATGTATGGTTGGTGCTTTGGTAGCTAGGGAGAGAGCCTAGATACCCATAAACCCTACCTATGGGTTGCCTGGCAGCTTGGGGATGATAGAATAGTGGGCACCCGAATTTATATATCTTCCCTGGCCTCTAGCCCGAGATACTGTAACTCCCCTGGCCACTATTATTGCTCTTACTGGAGTCGTGAGGTCATGGCCCCACTGTAAAAAAAAAGGAAGAGGAAATTATTCCCCATGGCTTACTACCTTAATATCTACTTTATTGGGACAGCGAAGCAGGTATATACCTCTTCCAGATAGAAAGCTATTGGAATTTAGTTTACGGCCTGAAACACAGGATTGTGCTTCATGTCCATAAGTCCAGGGGGGAATGAAAGACTAGGACGACTCCATCTTGAAACTGCAACCATCTTGTTGTTTGTGTTAAGCTAAGAATAACCCTACACATACATAAAACCCGGAAAATGGCTTGTTTATGGTGAAACTAGACATTATACAGATTCCAGGAACAAAGTTGTTTGTGCCGAAACCAACCGGCCATAAAAACCCATTTCCTGGATGGCCCAACCGGTTCGGGAACGTTCCAGATACGTTGACTACCCTGGAATGTCATCAGACCAGTTTTAGAGAACCCCTAGCCCCGAGCCAATCAGATTTGTCCTCTCACCCCAACCCTGCTTGCACCTGGTCTATGTAACTTTGTGATTTTTTTTCTTTAAATACCCATGTGAAACTCTGCTCGTGCCCTTCCTCCTAACCTCCGCTGTGTCAGTGGGTAGGACGAGGCCTGAGTTGCAGCTTCTCTGAATAAAGCCTTGCTTTTGCATTTTGGAACGTCTGGCTCTTGGTAGTCATCTTGGTGGTCTCCTCGCGACGTGGGCATAACAACTGGACTTTCAGCTACCAGTATAGCGTTATTAAAAAAAAAAAAAAAAAAGGCTTGGAGAATGTAATGAACAGAAGCACAACCGAGGTAGACTGTGTGTGCAAAGCAAGGACAGAATGAAAGAAGCACAAAACATATTTAACTGTATTTTTGTTTTTTTGTCTTTTCTTTTTGGTACTGGGGATCGAACCCAGGATGTTGCACTTTCTAGGCAAGCACTTTGCCGCTGAGGTACATCCCAGCCCCCACAAAACATATTTAACACTCAATGCAATCAGATTTGCAATCTGTTCGGGCTGGGGTCCTGGAGACCATATGGCACATAGGCACTGGGAAAGTTCTTCCTGGCATTTGGCCACAAGGCAGAGGTAGAATTGCTCATCAAGAGAGATAACAACTAGAGAAAGTGTGGCATATATCACAGGAAACTGGCATAAATCACAGGAAACTCACACATGCACACACACATTGCAGCTAAGTTCAGACACGAGGAAGAAGGAAGTTACATCATTTACAGGAAAATAGTGAAGTAGATCCTATTAAAATAAGGCATACTCAGAAAGACATCAATCACATTTTTTCTCTTACATGGAATATTGGGAACTGAGAATATAAACAAAAACATGAAAGCGAAAGGACGATGTTTCGAAATGGGGGATCATAGATGATTTTTTGATGAGAATAAGGTCACAGCTCATTGTATGCATGTATAAAAACAGTCCTGGTCTGGGGATATGGCCTAGTGGCAAGAGTGCTTGCCTCCTATACATGAAGCCCTGGGTTCGATTCCCCAGCACCACATATGTAGAAAACTGCCAGAAATGGCACTGTGGCTCAAGTGGCAAAGTGCTAGCCTTGAGCAAAAAGAAGCCAGGGACGGTTCTCAGGCCCTGAGTTCAAGCCCAGGACTGGCAAACAAACAAACAAAAGTCCAATGAAGCATGTTATTTTGTACAATAAAATCTACAAATGAAATTTTATTTAAAGATAAAAGAATTTTTCTTGTTGCTTAGCTGATGAAAAATTGAGATATGTCCTTTGAGACAACATGAATTTTCTGCTTGATTTTTTAGATAGCAGATGAAGATTTTTAAAATATTTTATTTTATCTCTGGAAGAGCACATGATGACTGAAAACTGACCCTTGTATGTGTATAAATAACAGCCACTCAAGTAAAAAATAAAAAGCTGGGATGGGGGTGGGCTACTCCATTCTTAAAGCTATTGGCATTATTTGGGTTTCCTTTATTTATTTACTTCACACAATGAGGTAACAGACCAGTCATTTTTTAAAGGAGACCATTCTGTGTATGGTATCAATGAAGGCTTTCTTCACTTGTTGATTCCGCAAGGTATAGATAAAAGGGTTCAAAAGTGGAGCAACTGAGGTGTTGAGTACTGAGATTCCTTTGGAAAAAGATACTCTTTGTTTGACTGATGGCTTGTCGTACATGAAGATGCAGCTGCCATACGATAAAGTTAACACGAAGAGCAGGTGGAGAAAGCCTTTTTCCTCTGACTACTGGAAGGGATCTTTAGAATTGTGAGGGCAATCAAAGTATAGGATATGATCACCATTACCAGTGTCACCAAGAGGGTCACTAAAGCTGAGACAAAGCCCATCATCTCTATGAGCTGTGTGTCTGTGCAGGAGATCTGCAGGAGGGGTGTAGTGTCACAGTAGAAATGATCAACAACATTGGAGGCACAGAACTCAAGATTTAGACCTAATAGGAGTGGTGGAAAGATGACTAAGAAGCCAGCAAGCCAAGAGCTGAGGACAAGTTGTGCGCAAAGTTTGTTGCTCATGATGGTTGTATAATGCAAAGGCTTGCAGGTGGCTACATACCGGTCATAGGACATAGCTGCCAGCAGATAAAACTCAGATGCTCCAAGTAGGAAGGCAAAAAACACCTGAGTGACACAACAATTATAGGAAATAGTTTTTCCCCCTGTAGCCATAGCAACTAGTAATTTAGGGATGCACTTAGTAGTGGGAAATCTCTAAGAAGGAGAAATTCCTAAGGAAAAAATACATGGGGGTCTTCAGGTGAATATCCACCAGGGTGAATGTGATGATGATGAGATTGCCCGTGATGCTTAGCAAATAGGTCAGAAGAAGAAAGATAAATAGCACAACTTTTAATTCAGGGTCATCAGTCAAACCTCCAAGGATGAACATAGTTTCCCATTATGATCCACTGACTTTTACCAGGTCTGAAGGGAGGGGAGAAAACGTATCTCAGGAGCACAATAGCAATGAAAATAGTATGAAGAAAACATCAATATCAAAATTATGATTCTTCAGAAAGTGCACTGCACTCCCCATTCATGTTTTAAAAATGGCCTTACCATTTAAAGAGAGACTTCTCGTAAGAGGAAACGCAATGGCCAGGAGGCACATAAAGAGGTGTTCAACACCACTGGCGGTAACAGAATTGCAAATGAAAAAAACATTCAGATTCCACCTCACTCCAGTAAGACTGTCCATTATGAAGAAAACTAATAACAACAGATGCTGCTTGGAATATGAACAAAAGGGAACCCTACTACACTATTAGTGGAAGTGAAAACTTGTTCAACCACTCTGGAAGGCAGTGTGGAGGTTCCTCAAAAGGCTAAACACAGAACTCCCTATGACCCAACAACCCTACTTTTGGACATTTACCTAAAGGGTTAGAAGCAACATCACACTAAAGCTATAAGTACAACTATGTTTATCATTGCAGAAGTTACCATTGCTAAAATATGAAATCAACCCATATGCCCCTCAGTAGATGAATGGATCAAGAAAATGTGGTACATGTACACAATGGAATTCTATGCTTCTATCAGAAAGAATGACATGGCCCCATGTGTGAGGAAATGGAAAGACTTGGAAAAAAATCATACTTCATACTAAATGAAGTGAGCCAGACCCAAAGAAGCATAGACTCTATGGTTTCCCTCATTGTAAATAATTAGTATATGTCTAGGATATTCCTAGCAGAAGGTCACAGTAGGTCAATAGCTATGTCCATGTGAACACAAAAGATGATGCTAAGTGAAATGAACTTCAAGTTTTGGAAATAAGTGGTTTATTTTTGTTGTTGTTATTTTTAAAGTACCATGTGAAATTGTGCCTTTTTTCTGTCATCTTTCTTCCCCATGGTTTTACCCTTAACGCCACCATAACTGATTTTGGTACCCTATGTAGATTTATCAGAACTAGCAAAGGGGAACACTAAAATGGAGAGACAAAGGGTCAAAGGCGAACTAATGCAACAACAATGCTTACAAGACATATGCTGTAAACCAGCTGTACAACTTGGGGGAACGTAGGGAGGGAACCTGGGAGGGAGAAAAATGAGGGAGGAAGTAACAAGTTTTACAAGAAATGTACTCACTGCCTTACATATGAAACTGTAACCCCTCTGTACATAACTTTGACAATAAATTTAAAAAATGGTCATACCAGGAAAAACAATAGCTCATACTTCCAGATCATCTGAGTAGAGTGTTAAGACATTCATTTGCAATACAACTGGAGAATAATCCCTGTAATGATAACAATTTTCCATTCTTTATATATGAATAAATTAAATGGAAGTAAAGGAACTCAAGACAGGGAAACCTGCTTCTTTCTTTAACAGGATACACCAGGAACAGCATGTCATTTTTCTTTACAATAAAAGCAAATAAATAGAATGAGAGAAACTTGTACATAATGAAATAATGTCTTCCACCTGAAACATAAGCATATATTGTGTTACACTTGACACACATCACAAACACACTTACACACCTAGCTGTCCTGGATATACAGAATTAGTATACCAAGACAACTTTACTCAACTAAAGTGAAATGCTTCATTCATGTTTCATTATATTCAAGGCTAAGATCCAATTTTAATAAGGTGAAAATGAAGAAAAGAATACAATTCCAATTATCATTGGAATTCTTTCCATCCAATAATCCAGTATCATTAATATCAAATCAATATTGACAATCTGTTAACATTAACTATTACAGAAATCCATTGGATTTTTCTTCGTATTTCTTAGTAAGATCAAGTAAAGTGGACATTGAGATATAGGAACTAAAACAGATATATATGCAAATGAAGGGTTTTGGAGGTTTTATGAACTGATAAAGGTAAAGAAAACAGTGCAGAAATCTGGAGAGAGGATGATTTTTAGAGATGGGATAATGAGTTTGAAGAAAAACACAAAAGAAAGATGAGTATGTGTAAAATTGTTAATAAGGGATACAATGTTCACTTGTAATTTATTTTGTCAGGAGAACCATTCCTGGTTCCTCTACTTACATTGTTATTCTTTGATTAAATTAGTGACTGAAAAGATAAATTTTGAGTTCAGCATAACACAAAGAGAATATTATTGCTTTATGAAGTTCAAAAGCATAATGAATCACTGAATAGCATTGGTCCAAATTTATGTGGATGTGTCTCCCTACCATAGAACTTTGAAATGTCCAGCTGGAATGCAGTCAAAGAGGTCTTATCAAGTAGATAATTGTTTTTGAGGTTTAGTGTACATTATATGAGAAAGTGAAATGTAGTTTGCATAACTAGTAAATTGGAAGTCTAATAATAAGATTAATGATGTCTCTGGGGGCAAGTTTCTTCCTGAGTATCTTTATCATTAAGCATATAAAAGAGCTAGAACTTTATAATTGGAATGGCATTATATGAAAATGTTTATTTGCCTTAAGAATACAAAAATATGGAGCTCCAGTGGTGCAATCGGTTAGCACGCGGTACATATAAGAATACAAAAATAATTATCTACAATCTTTAAAGCACACAGTATTATTAGAAAGCATGCAGTAACCAGAAGGAGATATAAAAGGATAAGCTGAACTTGTATCCAATAATATCTATGAATGCTTATTGGAGACAATTTTGATTCTGTGATAGATATTAGGGCTGGAAACAGAAACTGGGCAAGGTCTATGTAAAACTAAACAAACATAAAAAGGTCTAGAATAGACCTATCAGTGGATCACAATATCTCAAAAGCTATGTACACATGATTATATAAGATGAGGATAAGCAAAAACAACTCCAAGAGAAGGACACAGGAGGATTCTATTGGCATTACATTTAATTTTCTAGGTGAATTTCCTTTGGCATACCCTACATAGTTACTGTATATGATTTTGGTACACTGGATATTGTATATATGCCTACCTGAACTAGGGAAGGGAAAGAAAAATGAGAGAAAAATGAGATATGACAAGAAATGTACTCACTACCTTATTATGTAACTGTACCCCCCTTTGCACAACACCTTGTCAATAAAATTTAATTTAAAAAAAAAGATCAGCCTTAGCAGAAACAGAGTAAAGGGCTCAGAATGAACTACATCAGAAGCAATGAGAAGCGTTTTGCTGTTAAAACTATGTAGGTAACATGAGTATAGACAAGTAAGAAGTACTTACTGTTATCATCATTGGACCTTGTTTTCTCATTTGGAAAATCATGATGCAAATCTTAGAATATTTTCCTCACTTACATGTTATCACAATGGCAACAATGGTGGGAATCTATACATCTTAAAACACAAAAACTAGAATTTTTTCATGTTATATCATTCCTTGCTTCAAACTTAACAACCAAAAATATCAACTATTCCCAACACATTGCACAAAGCAAATAAAAACCACAGTAGGTGAACATATTAGATGTGTTACTTACAATGAATATCAAATTAATTTAATCTGATAATTAATTGAATAAGATTAATAATTTAATCTTAATTTATTAGCAAAACAGATTAATTTTAATTTTTTCAACTTTAAAGTATCAGAGTTACATGATTTTTTTTAATTTACTGTATTAAAAATGTAAAAGACTAAAGACAAACATGGTGATGCTTTAAGGACAGAGGCAGAATAAAAATGAATTACAATATGTCGAGGTGAAACATTTATCACGACTAAAATATTATTTATGTCTTTTTGAACTCTAAATCAGTGTGCCAGATAAATGTTTGTGTTAAAAGGCAAACATTTATCTGAGTCCCTTAAATGTCTAAAGTTAGGATATCAGCACACATTCTGTCAGAGAATGTACTTCCTGTCATTGTCATGTAAGCCCCATGTTAACTCCAAGGGCTGTACTGACCTGAGCACACAGCCCCTCCATTCCTCTGAATAAACTCTGCAAACCACAGTCTATGATGGTTCTGTCTCACCTACCGGTGACACACTTGGAAAGGACTTGGTTAGATGGTTTACTGCAGGTACAGGAGGAAATGAAGTCTAGATTAAGATAACTTCCTTGCTCATGGATGGCATCATTTTCTGCATGTTAGCCACACTCCCTACAACACAAACCATTCTGAGTCTTAGGGGGTTTTGTGCAGTCTGTGCTCTGAGTAAAAATATCTAAAGCTGTCAAAGAAGTCTCAGCAGGATTTGAGATCCTCGAACACCATTTCCCAAAGCTCGACCAATTTTTGTGTCCTGTAAATGTTCTCCCCAGGTACTGCACATATTTACAGAAACAAAATGCACATGAAAAAAGAAAGCACTTTAAGTGATGTCTCCTGAGTGTATAATACAGATTGCCTATTTGGCAATCAATCCTTCAGAAAACAAGCTTGTGTTTCCTTGAGTATGCCAGCTAATCAATAGACCTCAGAGCTCTCAATCCAGTAGCTTTGATGTTGGAAGAATGATACAGTGGATCAAAATGTGATTAAAAAGAATTGTGATACTTCTAGGGAAAACTCATTTTTAGTTTTTTTTATCCATCAAAGAAAAAAACCCTCATTATAAATGGACACTATGTGAGATCATATATGAGGATGATATTAACAGAATTAGTTGCAAGCTCAAAAGAAGAATGCATAAAGAAGCAAATAGTAATTGAAAATGAGAAAAATTTTCAGTACTATCGACAGGAAATTTCAGAAGGATATTAATCTGTGTATTTGGGTCATTAGGACATAAAATGAGATGATGGAATTAGATAATACTGTAGGGCAGTGAAGCAGTATAAGCTAGAGGTTAGTAAGGACAGACAGTACTTTTGAAAAAATTAATTGTAACTCTCATGTCAAGTAATCTTTTTGTTTTGGCCAGTCCTGGGGCTTGGACTCAGGGCCTGAGCACTGTCCCTGGCTTCTTTTTGCTCAAGGCTAGCACTCTGCCACTTGAGCCACAGTGCCACTTCTGGCCATTTTCTGTACATGTGGTGCTGGGGAATTGAACCCAGGGCCTCATGTATATGAGGCAAGCACTCTTGCCACTAGGCCATATCCCTAGTCCTCAAGTAGTCTTTTAGTAAATCATTAATTATGGAAAGAAAAATGTGCAGAGTTCCTTAGTCAAGTACATTCATACTTTATGAAAGAGTATATTCTCAAAATCATCTAGTGACAACATTGATATGAATGTAAAAATCATAATATATAATTTTATCTTATCAACCTATTTGTCCAACTTCACCAATGACATATTCCATGGGTCCCTATAACAGACAGTATAGCACAAACTTCAGGATGAAATGTTGAGAACACAGGTTAGTAAATATAATCACATTCAGTTTTGTTAGATGCTATTACTAATTTAACAGACTTTTAACAAGTGAATTTTTTTTATTTTTTAAATAATTTTTGCTTCTCACTTTGAAGCTCTTCCCCTTTACCTACAAGTTAATGTGGTTAAAATACTAATTCTTAAAATTATTTAACAGCTTTCTTTAATAAATTGAATACAAAAATATGGGCAAAAATTTTTTTTCATTTCAACTCTTAACTCACCCTGGTGAACAGAAAGCATTGATGATTTGTTTACATACCATGTTCTACCCTCAAACATGAGGTTGACATAAAGGTGGTCTAAGAGCTATTGTTTGCCTAATTTAATAATGCATGTTGCTAGGAAAATCTGTCTTATCGCCTTTTTTGCAGCTTGAAGTATTCTATTATCAACACTATACTACAAACATTATATATGTAGTTACTTGAGGTATTATAAGCTTTGATAAATGCAATAAATGGTATAGTAGGCATATTAATAATCACGCCATGGCCTATTTGTGCCTCACCGTCTTATGGGAATATATCTAATAAGGAATAAACAATTCCCAAGGTAACTAAGTTCTGATAAAATTATTTCCTAAAGGTTTTACAAATTGTAATGCACAAAGTCTTTTCTAAAGACATGTAAAAATACACACACACTTACTCCTTCTGATTATGCTTTCAGAGAGTTCATTATTGATTGCTATAATATTGGAATGTCTACTAATTGTCTTTTGCAGTCACAGTTATATGTTTCAGGTCTTAGAAACAGAGAATGAGAAATATTTCAGGTAGATATTAAAAGTGAAAACATAAAATGAAAAAGACAGCCTGTTGCAGAGCCATCACATTCAGGAAAAATGTATTACACAGAACATAGCATTTAAAAATAAACCCATCTAACCTTGTATACCATGCAACACACCATACCGCTTCATAGAGATATTTAAAGTTTGGTTAGTCCTCAATACTCCTTCTTTGTGATGACTAACCTTACTATTTTCTTGATATGTCAGCTGCTATACTTTTTCTATTTTGACAACTTGAAAGAATGTACCAATAACTAAAATTGTGCATACATAATTAAGAAACATAATTTTCATAATGTTAAATGGCATATGTTAGGTCTTAAGGCTGAATTCTTTAAACTAGAAATGCTAAATGGAAAGGAAGCAGTACACATCTTTTCTAGCTATTGATAAACTGTTCCATTGATGTGTTTAGTCTTCCATTCTGAAAAACAGAGAACAGGACTCCAGCTAATTGATGATCTCTATTACAGTGCAGGATTTTATATTTTAACAATGTTGGCTGTCACATGGCTAAGCAACCATAAAGAAAATCATCTTTGAATTTTTCTAATTATGTGGATTGTTGAATATCACTTCATAAATTGAAAAGCCTTGCCATATACACACATATTTGTGAATTGTCTACACATACCTCTTACAATTTTTCAGTCAGGTTTTTGTTTGTTTGTTTACACATTTTAGGAGTTTATTATGTGCCAGCAGTTTCAACTTTGTCTCTCCAATATATGTATATATTTCCTTCTATTTTGACAGTAACTTAACATGTTGTTAATGAGTTTGTGTGTGTAATATGTCATTACATACTTTTGTATTGATTATGTTGGCCATACTTTTTGCTCTGTCTTGAACCCTATCTTTATAGCTAAGGAAAAAGAGAAATAACTTCTTCATTTTTAATGTCTTGAACCCTATCTTTATAGCTAAGGAAAAAGAGAAATAACTTCTTCATTTTTAATGTCATAATTGCTTTAATAATTTGATTTTGTTGGGTTTCAATTTTTCTCTTTAGATTCCCTAGTACAATATGTTTAAAACCATGATAATAATTACAACTCCTAGTTCTTTCTTTGTTCTTTCTCCCCTCCCTCCCTCCCTCCCTCCCTCCCTCCCTCCCTCCCTCCCTCCCTTCCTTCCTTCCTTCCTTCCTTCCTTCCTTCCTTCCTTCCTTCCTTCCTTCCTTCCTTCCTTCTTTCCTTTTCTCTCTCTCTGCCTCTCTCTTCCTTTCCTCCTTTCCTTCCTCTTTCTTGTTCTTCTTTCTTTCTGTCTATCTTTCTCTTTCATTCAATAGGTGAATTTCTCAACATGGAGTGTAGTGTGTGTCTGCAGCTACAAAAGTAGACTAAATTAAGAGGAAGAAATGGGAAATTGTCCAAGAAATAAACACCGTAATTTTGGTCACAAAACCACACAATTTTATTTGAAGAAAACCTAAAAAATAGGAAGGAAGAATTGAGAGAGAGAATGCTAGCTCTGGATTAGAAAGAAGCATATGGCAGAAGGAAGGAGTGGATACAGGAAGAATGAAAGACTCAAAAACACCATTAACATAGGATGCATAATGAGCCAATTGGCTATAACCGGATATAAGCCCTGGATTTCCCATAGTATAAAGGCTCTCTTTGCCTTAGACTTTAGTTAGAATATAAATCTATAGAACTCTGTAGATGAAATGGACTTAACAGACAGGTGAATATTCTACCCACCTTCTATGCCATGTACATTCTTTCAAACAGCCTATGAAAATTCATATGACATATATATATAAATTTATGACATAAAACAAGTCTTCATTCAAGAAATTGAAATAATTTTTTAGATTTTTCCCAGATCACATGATATGAAAGTAGAAATTAACACTCAGAAACAGTACAAATGCATATTGAGTAACATATATATTTTAACTCTATATTCATTTGAAGAAATCAAAAATTTAAAAATGGATAGACTAAAAAACAATTGGAAACTATTGATACTAGAACCTGTGGGCTAACAGAAAAATACTTCTAGGAATAAAGTCTATAGCTAAAACAACTATGGAAAACAAAACAAAACAAAAAACAACAACTAAAACTCATAGACATCTCAGATATAAAATCGAGTGATATATACAAAGATTTAAGTAAAGAAAGCTAGTCATTGTCAAATTTAGTAGAGAAAAGGGAAGAATAAAGACAAGAGATAAAAATCATTAAAGACAAAACTATACTATAAATGATAGTTGAAAGGGTCAGTAAACATTGTTCTTTAACAGACCATAAGACTGATAAACCCTTATCTAAATTAAACAAAGAAAAGATACAGATTAGTAAAATTATACATGAAAAAGGCACATTATAACAAACACTATTGAAATCTAGGGGATCATTAGGAAATAGTTGGAAAACTTATATTCAATAAATTGTGTTGTTTGCAGGGAAGTGAATGGAACTGTAGGTCATAAGCTTATATAAAACAACTCACCTTCAAAAGAGAGTTGTCATGTTTTCTCTCAATCGGAAGAGCTAGGGTGGAAGAATAAAACGTGAAGGTAAAAGTTGTTGGGGACAGTAGAGACCAGGTCTGCAAAACAAAAAACTTCTTGTCAAATGGTATTTCCACAAGTTTGGATCAGCGACCTTACATTATGTATCTAAAACCAAACAACTACTAAGCATAAAAAGGTCTAAAATAGAGTTCTCAGTGGATCACAATAGCTCAACAGCTATGTATATATATGACAAGGATAAGCAAACTTTTTTGTTGACGTTATATTTAAAGTTCTAGGTGAATTTCTTTTGGCATACACCACGTGGCTACTGTATATGATTTTGTACACTGGGTATTGTATATATGCCTACCTGATCTAGGGAAGAGAAAGAAAAACAAAGGTGTAAGATATCACAAGAAATGTACTCACTGCCTGTTATGTAACTGTACCCCTTTGCACAACACCTTGTCAACAAAATTTAATTAATAAAAAAAAAGAAATGTATTCACTGCCTTATGTATGTAACGGTAACCCCTCTATACATTACTTTGACAATTTTTTAAAAAGTAAAAAAGAATACCCATGTTAAATAAAGAGCATACATTGACTAAAAGTAAATAGACATATATGTTAACACTAATCAAAACAAAGAATAGATAAAATAGTTTCAGTCAGAACAGATTTTAGAGAAAGGTAACCTCAGAAACATTACATAGTGAGGAGGTCAATTCTCCAAGAAGACATAATAGACCTTAACGTGAATGAGGGTGACAATAAAGTATCAAAATATATAGGCAAAATCTGATACAGGTAACAAGAAGAAATATATTAATTCACTTGTACTTGGACACTTCAAAAATCTCTATCAGATGGGCTGGGGATATGGCCTAGTGGCAAGAGTGCTTGCCTCGTATACATGAGGCCCTGGGTTCGATTCCCCAGCACCACATATACAGAAAATGGCCAGAAGTGGCGCTGTGGCTCAAGTGGCAGAGTGCTAGCCTTGAGCAAGAAGAAGACAGGGACAGTGCTCAGGCCCTGAGTCCAAGTCCCAGGACTGGCAAAAAAAAAAAAAAAAAAATCTCTATCAGAAACTGACAGGTCCAAAGATAGAGAGATAGAGGTAGGTATACAGATAAGTAAGATAAGGTAGGAAGGAAGGAGACAGACAGAGGGAGAATATCAATAAGTACATAACTGTACCCAATAACCTCAGCAATTACTGGATAGAATTAGTTTCTATAGACTCCTTAATGCTAAATCTGCAAAATACACATATAGTCTATAAAACATCATGAAACAGACAATACACACAACTTAATAAAACAGAAATCAAAGTGTCTATTATACTACAATGAAATTAAACTAGTAGTCAGAAAAAAACTAGAAAAATAGCTGAAAAATCTCCAAGTACATGTAGATTAAACATATTTATAGTAACAGAGATAAAAGAAAAATATGAAAAGAAGAATTTAAATATTTTGTACTAAATTAAAATTAAAAACACCTTAGCAAAATGTGTGGGATGAATCAAAAGTAATGTTTAGAGAGAAATTTATAACATTGAAGGTATGTATTACAAAACAGGAAAGATTTCAAATAACTCATCTTAGGAAACTAAAAGAAAAATTAAATCCAAAATAAATTTAGGAAAGCATAAAAATGAGAGAAGTATTAAGGAGATTGCAAACAGGAATGCAACAGAAAAAAATCTATAAAACAAAAAATGCTGGCTCTTGGAAACATCAATAAAATCTACAAACTTCTGGGGGAAAAAAAAGTTGTATGAGCTACCAGGAATGTGGAGGACATAGGAGAGAAGGGCAGGGGGCATGTAAAGATTAACAGAGAACAAATATAAGCAAAGCACCTTATACGTGTAACTGAAATGCTATAATGAATTCCCTTCCTTCATGGCTAAGGTGTGCTAAATTTAAAAAAAAATGTTAAAAGCACAAAAATAAGTTATAAAACCATCGTATGGAAGGTGTGGATCCACTGCTAGTGAGATCCACCTTCCATATCCACAAATCGCTATCTTGGGGCTTGGGATTCAGGGTCTGAGCACCTTTCTGGCTTCTTTTTGCCTGAAGGCTGGCACTCTACCATTTGAGCCACAGCACCACTTTGGCTTTTTCTGTTTGTGTGATGCTAAGGACTCAAACCCAGGGCTTCAGGTATGCTAGACAAGCCCTCTGCTGCTAAGCCACATTCCCAGTCCCTATATTTTATAAAAAGTCTTTTACACACTCTTCAAATTTGAACATATACCTCTCAAATAATCAAGCCATCAAACTAGTGAATGTTTAACCCAGGAAAATGAAAGCACATCACTACAAAAAAATTTTTAGTCAAATGCTCATTGCAGCTTTAGGTATATTAACCAATAAGAAGACATAAACTTATGCCTCCCCACAGATAAATAGCTAACCTCATTTGGACACAGGAATGAAATGGAATACTAACAAGCAATAAGAAATAAGCAATCCATACAGGCATTTTCAAGGATAAGCTACAGTAATTGCTCTTCAGGAAGGAAACTTACTCAAAGAAATACTGCCCATCCCATTCATATATGAAGTATATATATTAAAATACAGACAGAAAGCAAGTATTTAATTCCTGAGGGTAGTGAGAAATATAAGACAAGCAAGGATTGTAGATTTGCATTAGAAAATGCATAGTAAGAAGAGATAAATGCTCATTACCTTAATACAGTGATAGTTGTACTCTACATAATTCTTAGAAAATATAAAATGTAAAATATTTTATTCATGTACAAGTTTATCATAGTTTATACTTCAACATAAACCTATTTCTTTGTAACACATATTAGTAAAACTTCCAAAATGTACATTGACCTCAAATGAAACATCATTGTAAAGAAATATTTCATTTATGTATGTTTTTGGTACACATGAGCCAACTCTTTATTTTTTGTTATTAATAAAGAAATCAGTGTTCTGTATCAACATGATGCACGTTAAAATCCTTAGCTGATATAAGGTTTATACTGCAGAAGTGAGTTCTCAGTTCTTGTTTAGTTTCACCTAATGAGTTCAGCCTTAGAAAAACAATCACTTCACCTATGGTAGAGTTAATTTGGGGTGGCCACACAAGAATTCAAGCAACTTCCCCCAAGGAAGCTGTTTTGTTGTACAGGGATTCATTTCCATTAACTTGACTCCAGGAAGATGAAAAATTGATTATTTATCCATTCATTTCCTTTGTGGGTGTTAAGATGAAAGCTTTTATTCTTAGATGAGTATCTTTACAGTGGAGTAAGGTGGGTATAATATGTTAAACTTTCACAAAAATTGATGGGAAACTTAACATGCACACTTAACAATTAAAATTGCTACTAATTTTTACTTATTGCTAAAAGCATCCTTACTATTATTGTTATTGAATGATTTGAGCATTGTCTCATGGTGTGAAGGAGTTCTATTTTCAAGTTCTTCTAAAACCTGTGTCTTCATGTGTTCATTCCCTTCTCAGAAAGCAGTATTATTGAAAAAAATCATTATAAGAAAAACTCTTGGTTGGAACACTTTATTCCCATATAAATGTAAACTACTAGAATTATATTAATTACACACACACACACACACACACACACACACACACACAGAATTTCAAGAAGAAAATGAGGTAGAGATCTTATTCTTCCCAGGTTAAATATAGATCTAGAAGTACTTTAGTTTAGAAAAAAAGATTATCACAAAATATACTAATGTTCATTGCTTTTCCCATTATTCTTTCTTTCATGGATGGTGCCTTGTACATTGATCCTTAAAACCAGAATCCTAAAGGAAACCCTGAAACAACATTTATAACAGGAATAACATGAATGCATTTTAGGTATGTAATCACTGATTAGGGAACAGTAATATGAAAATTGGATTAAATATTTAGACATGGCCCAAACCCAAGTTATCAGTGAATATAGAATGGATGAGTTTTCTTTTTTTTTTTTTTTTACAATTAGTTGCCACCAGTAGGATTCTAAACATCTCCTTTGAAAGAAGACTATAGAGCATATTGCTAAACATAATATGATATAAATCTTGAAGGTAAAAACTGGCATAGATCAGAACTATTTTGTAAGGCTTTGTCATGCATGTCTCAACAACATGCTCACTTTACCTGCATATTGCTTTTTGGTTTTGCAAAGAAAAGAAACCTTTGAAGCACATGTTTAAAGGCTTTCTTTACCTGCTGGTTTCTTAGAGTATAAATGAAAGGATTTAGTAAAGGGGCCACAGAGGTATTAAGCACAGCTACACCTTTATTGAAAGTCACTCTTTCTGTTGCAGAAGGCTTGATATACATAAAGATACAACTCCCATAAGTAATGGAGATGACAACCATGTGTGAGGAACAAGTGGAAAATGCCTTTGTCCGTTGTTGGACTGAAGGGAATTTTAGAATGGTTTTGATGATGAATATGTAGGAGAGGACCACCAAGAACAATGTGAAGACAAGTGTCAACAAAGCTAAGGCGAAAGCCATCATTTCTATGAAACTTGTGTCTGTACAGGAAAGCTGCAGGACAGGGGAAGTGTCGCATAGGAAATGGTCGATGGTTCTGGATGCACAGAAATCCAGCTGGAGTCCTAAGAGCAAAGGGGGAAAGATGGTTAAGAATCCAATTACCCAGGAGCTGAGCACCAGCTGGTGGCACACCTTGCTGTTCATGATGACAGGGTAGTGCAGGGGTTTGCAGATGGCCACATAGCGGTCATAGGACATGGCCGCCAGTAGGTAAAACTCTGTAATTCCTAGTAGAAAGAAAAAGAAGAGTTGGGTCACACAACCATTGTAGGAGATTGTTTTGTTTCCTGTGAGAATGCTGGTCAAGAACCTTGGGATGCAGACTGTGGTGAATGAAATTTCTAAGAAGGAGAAATTTCGTAGGAAGAAATACATTGGAGTCTTGAGGCGGGGGTCCAGCAATGTGAGCAGGATGACGATTAAGTTCCCCATCAGGCTTAAGATGTAATTGACAAAGAGAAACAAGAAAACCACGATTTGCAGCTGTGAGTCTTCTGTCAGTCCCAGCAAGATAAACACAATTTCCTCTGATTTGTTCTTCATTTCCTTTTTCTCCTATCAATTCTACAGAAAATAAAAGAAATTATTTTCCCATGTAAGAAAAGATATATACTACTTTTTTCAGTCACAGAAAAACGCATCATGTACCAATATTTGCACAAATCAGCTTAGAGTCCGTCACAATGAGCATGTCTTGAATTGAGCAGTGCTAACCTGTCCTCCTGGGTTTGTGTCATGAACCAATTTGAGATTTAGAAACATAAGTGAGAAATGTGAAGTTAACACAGGTTTTAAAGATGGTAACAAAACTATCTAGTAGTCACAACTGTGAAGGTCAACACTGTCACTCTTGCTTTCCTTTTTTCCTCCTCTGTGTCTTATGCGTTCTGAATAAAGAGAAAAGTCATCTATATGGAAAAGTAGCAGATATTCAGTGCTTAAGCCACAGTTGGAACAGTGATGTTTCAGATAGAAAGCAAAAAGTATTCCTTTGTTATATATACTCTACTTTCAATAACAAATGTTTGTACTTCTCAATAATCACAGTTTTGTAAACATTTGTGCAAGATTTCATGCATAAATGGTAACATTTTATTCTCTTATGCGAATAATTAACCTATGACATGGACTTCTTTCTTGCACAAGATGCAAGTGTCAAGTAGTCTATCATAGCTCAATCATTTTAGATGTTTTAAAGCAGAACCATAATTGCACATGCCTAACAATCTACAGTTAGTCTTTTAAATGTACCCCTCCATATACACAAACCTCCACCAGATTGTTTACCAGAATTTGTTCACTTATGTTATTGTATTTATTGTATCACAGTTCCATGTGTTTACTAGTTTAGTGGATGGATTCTTTTGGATTGGTAAGAAAGAACCCTACAGTCTTGAACATCCTAAGCCCATGCTCTGCCCATTGAGTTCTATCCAGAGCCCATTTAGAAAAATTACTGCTTTTGTTTCCTCAGATATTTCATGTAATATACAGAGAAAGTTTTATTTTCTTGGCTTGTGAAGATTTTTCATCCCCTCATCCCTTACGATCTTTAGCTTGGACACCACTTCCTTTGCATGCTGAATTATTTTAAATACTGACATAGATAACAAATATTTCATATATTGTGATTAGAAAACTCACAATGTGAAGTGAACTGGTAATGATGATAAACAGTTGAAGAAGCAGACAAACAATAACATGTGTGTTGAGGATATGTAATAGAAATGGAAAAGGAAAGAGAAAGTAAGGCTTATAGAGGAGTAACCATAAGTGATATATTTTTGTAGATTAGAGGACTCCATATAAGGAAAAATTAAACCCTGAAAGAAAAATTGTTTTACTTCATTAAAACAGAATGATTTTCATAATGTGTGATTAGAAATAACAAATTCTAACTTATGAAGCCAGACTTTAAAAATGTTTAAAAAGCAGAATTACAGTGAAAATCATTTAATATAGGAGAATTTTCTGGTACTGATACACACCTATTGGCTCATTAACTATAAGCACATTCAAGTGCATGAGTGTTTTGTAAGTCAGCATTATCTGGGAAGATAGGCATGAAGCATATATACATTTCAAACTCAAAGTAGGTTTTGTAAATGCAATTAACTAATTTTGAGTTGTATAGATAGTTCTATTCAAATAAACATGTGAAATTACCATGCAAATTAACAATCAAACAATAACATTTCTTGAATATATTGATATCTACATGTATAAAACTCACCATTCTTGAAGGCTTGTAAACTGTAAGACAAATAAAATGAAAATATATAGAACAAAACTGTATTTAGACCTGCATTTAGACAACAGATTCAATTAAGAGAAGCTACATTCAAATGTTATGGCTAGAATCAGTTTTAGAAAAGTTGATCCAGAGGTTTTGTTTTTATTGTTAAGTTGTTACCAGAAGCCAAGTCATAGGCTATTTATTTTTAAAAGTGTAAGTGATACTCTAGAGAAAAATATCATTCTCAGTATTTTTTTTATTATCCAATGAAGGAAGCCCATTTTAAATGAATTCTTTTTAGTATTATATCTTCTGTGTGGAAGATGTAAATAGATTTCAAAAATTTAACACACAAATTATTCTTTAGAAACAGAAAACATGAAAAAATGAACTAGTGCAGCCGTGATACTCAGGAGGCTCTGTGTTGAAAATGAACTATAGAACTTGTGGGGGACATGGATAGGGAGGGAAAACCTGTGAGAAAACAAAGAGGTGACTCTGTTCAAAAACAAAGGTATTTATTACCTGACGTATATAACTGTAACCCCTCTAGACATCACCTTTACAGTAAAAAGTATATCTGAAGTAAAGCTGAACCTTCACCAAAAAAATGAAAGAAAATATAAAGAGCCCAAACAGAATTGAAAATGATAAGTTTTCCTAGTGTATTCCCCAGGAATTTACAGGACATATCTGGGTATTTGGATTTTAGGCTCTTAAAGAGTGGGGAAGAAATGAGTCATTATTGTAGGTAGATGAAGCAGCATATGCTTGTAATGAGTCTGTTATTTGTGTGTGTGTGTGTGTGTGTGTGTGTGTGTGTGTGTGTGACAGAGAGAGAGAGGAAGAGAGAGAGAGAGAAGTAATTAAAAGTCTCATGATTAGTAACCTCTGAAAAACTTTCAGTGCCTAGGTCTTCAACATCCCAGATTTCTTCAGTTTAACATATTCAGGTTTCATGAAACATGTATTATAAAAATGTTCTCATCCTTCAAGTCATCTGTGACAGCTTGATCAGAATACCTAATCGTAATAAACACTGTTATCAAGTCAGACCAAATGTCCTGTTTCAAAATGATATATTCTCTATGTTCCTACAACAGGTACTGAAAATATAATAATGTGGAAACAGGTCAATAAATGTAATTACATTCAGACTTTTTCCTTGTTAAATCTTTTTAAAATTTATTTTCATTGTAAAGATGATATACACAGTGGTTACAGTTACATAGGTCAGGAAATGAATACATTTCCTTTTGAACAGTGTTGCCTCTTCCCTCATTTTCTCTGTGTTTCCCCCTCACATTCCTCCTTACCTACAATTTGTATAGTTCATTTTTAACATAATATCTGTTGAGTATCACTGTATATTCAGTTTTGTTAAATGCTATAAATCAGAACAGTAAAAGTTAAAAGATATTTTGTTGTTTAAATCATTTTTTATTTTTACATTGAAGCATTCATAATTTCCTACAAGTCAACCTAGATAAAATACTTACTCATAAATAGTTTAACAGTTTTTCTTTTTGTAAATAAATTGTATACAAGTTTGGGAAAAACTTAAGTACTTCTAGCACTTAACTCACCTTGGTAAACTGACAGCAGAGTTAATCCATCCTTTTTCCTACATACTAGTTTTTATTCTGAAGTATAACATTGTTTTACATATATTATAAGAGATATTTTCTGGGAAATTTATTAAACATTGTTAGAAAAGTTATCTACCTTTCTCTGGAGCTTCCTAGAGTATTGAAGTATTTTATTTACTTTGCAAAAGGGGTATAAGATATAGTAGGAATATTAATGGTCTTATGACATCATGGAGTATTTATGCCTTTTTGTATTACAGAAATTTATCTAACAAGAAGAAAGAATTCTCAGGATAGCTAAGATCCAATAACATCTTTTCCTAAGGGATTGCCAAATTTTAGCACAGAGTGTTTTTGACACACACACACACACACACACACACATACACAAATATACACATACACACAAACATTCCTTTTGACTATGTTCCCAGAGAATTCATTAGAGATTGCAGTAAAGTTTGATTTCCTATCAAACATCTGTTTTTGAAACCACAGTTACAAGCTCAGAGATAAAACAGGGACAATGAAGAATACTTTAAGTGGATATTGAAAGTGAGAACATGAGGCCATCCTTCTCAAATTTTATATTTTTCAATTTTAACCCCCATTAATTTATATTCTCACTCTTAAATCCATTTTAGATGTACATTATTATGTACTGGGAGGTAGTTAAATGGCAAAGTGCTTGCCTAGAAAGTTCGGTGTCCTGGGTTCAATCCCCAGTAATAAAGAAACAAAAGAATATGGTTAAAAAGAACCCAAACAAAACCAAAAACATGTGCTTTAGTGTAGATACCATATATATTTTTTCTTGGCTCATTTAATAATATACCACATCAATTCATGGAAATTCTTCATTAGTTTATAGTTCCATAAGCCTTCTTAACATAGATATAACATTATTTAATCCTTCCTTTTTATTGCAGGATAAAATATTACCAATTTTGGTTGCTAGAAAAAGTATAGCAATAAAAAATTCTGCATGTATGCTTTTATAAACCACAATTTTTCAAAAATGATTACAGGTACATGTGAGATTTAAGGCTTAGGTCCCTGAATAGAAATTAATGAATCAAAACAAATCACCATATATTTTCATTTGTTAATATTTTGTCTAGATACATACAATCAACTAACCATAAAATGAACCCCTCATCAAAACTAAAACAAGCCCCATTGGACACCAGAACACTAATTCTTACCCTCATCTTAACACTACCAATAATCCTAACTCTAGCACAAAGCCACAATCAACCCTAACCCTAAGAATAACACTAAGCCTACACTAACCCTAACCATAATCATAATTAGGCCTAACTCTGAACCTATCTGAAACAGTGAACCGAATACTTAACTCTAACCCTAACCCTAACATATATCAATTCAAATCCCAAAATGAAAGCTAAACCTACAGTAACCTTACAGCCTAACAATAAACCTAAATACTGATCTGCCAAAATTCTATCCCAAACTCTAATCCTCATATTAACCCTACCACTCATCAATAATTACCTGACCACTGATTCTAATCTTACCCTTAAAACCAACTCTAAAGGTAAAAGCAACCCTACCCCAAACACTATCACATACCCATTCAAAAAGCCCAAACCTAACCTTAATTTACCCACTACACTTTACCCTAATTCTAATCCAAGCACGAATGCAACTCTAAGCTTAAACCAAACCCATACCTTAACCTTAATTCTAACACTAAGTCAAATGCATGTGACTAACTCTAACCCTTGAACAAACCTAACCCTATCTATATAAATGAAATTCTCCCTCTCATGAACAGTCTTATTGGTGATCTCCTGCTCCTCTCCATTATTGAAAATCTTAAATTCCATGCTCACCAGATCTCATTTGAGGGGTTGAAGACCATCCTCAGCCTTAAAAAATAAAACAAAAACTTTTTCCTAATATCAGGAGCAGATTGGGCTATGAAATGAGTATTGAGAACCACCTTGGCCTCCGCTGAATCTGGGTCTAGTTTAGTATAACACTGGAGAGCTAAGGAAAGGCCGTCAAGAAATTTGGTGGGATTCTCATTGTACCTTTGGGTAATGTGTCTTAATTTGTCATAAGTAAGTGGGCAATGAGCTGCCTTTTTGAGGCCAGCCTTTAAGCAAGTTATCATCCTATTTCTACTTTCTCTTCCAGGGGCATTATTTTGATAATTCTCGTTGGGTTCTTCCCTGGGCAGGGCTGTTGCTCCAACTGGAAAGCCATTATCTAAGCTGTGGGCATCGTCTGCATGTGCCTGGGTGGCAAGTCCATACACTTTTTTTTTTCCGCTGGGGTAAGGCTGGAGGATATTATTAAATATTTGTCATGCTATGTAAGGCCATAGGCCTGAGCAAGGTATTTAAACTGTTTGATATAACTATTACAGTCTTGGGAATATGATCCTAACTGCTTCTCAATCTTAACTCTAACATCTAACTCTATCCATTGATCAATGTGTCTATCTGTAACCGTAATTTTAACCTTAACCTTAGCCTCGAAAAAACTCTAACCTAGACTATCTTGGCCCTTGCCCCAAACATAAAGCTGATATATAACCCTAAGGCTAAACTTATCCCTAACCAATAATCACCCCTTACCCTATCCCTGATTTTTAACAATAATGGCTAATAAGTCCTAACCCTAATACTCATCCTAACTTTATACTTCACCTTAACTCTAATCCTACTCTAGGGCTAAACTGAACTCATACCCTAATCCTAACAAGTAATGCATATCCTAAACCTAACCACAAACCTAGCCTCAACCTAACCCACAATTTAAACCAATCCCTAGCTCTAAACCTGACCCTCAAACTAACCCCAAATTTAATCCTAACACTAGTTGTAACTCTAACTCCAAGCCTAACCCTAACCTGAGCCCTGATGCAAATATGAACTGTTATCCCAATGCTAACCCTAAAATTAACCCTAACACATATTCTAAGCCTCTTAATAAATTAAAAAATAAAGAGCTAGGATACCTATAATTAAAATTTCAGCTAGGTAACAATTTTACAGAACAAATTTCTTTCAATGCCTACATGGAGATATTGGCATAAGTATGATTAAGAGACCAGAAAAGAAAAGAAGCATTATTGTGGGAGAATAACTTCTCTGACCAGTGGGAAACTTAGCCTTGGCACAGAAGTTCTGATGCCTTATTAGCAAACTAATAAGCCTGTGGGGGAAAAAGTCTCCATTAAATAAGTCTCCTGTGTTTGATGGCCAAAGGAAGCCACTTTGTCATGAGTATAGAGCCTCCCTGGGGATATTTGTTTGCCCAGATGCTCCAGAGAAGTCTTTTCACAGTAAATAGAGAAATCATGGTCAAAGATAATTGGTCTCAAGGAAATAGTAGCTAGGTGATAGATAGAGTTCTGCCTTGACTGGTTTAATCCTCTGTTTTAGTATCAATAATCTTTGTAGTAGCGTAGCCCTTTGTAGAAGTCACCCTTTGTAGTAGCCTCCCGGTAGAGACATCCTCAACTTTTGTACTGAAACAAATATCTTCCTGTATTAATTTTACTCTTGAAGTTGTGAATTGATTTCCAACCCTATATAAACCCTGGCTATCCTGAAATAAAGTGTGCATTGGTCCACTCACCTCTGCATCTCCCATGTCCTTACTTCGGTTGCAGTTACCCGGGTCCAACACATTATAAAACTTAGAAATTAATATTTTGAAGAATGTTTGGGTTTGGGCTAAATTTTACTTTTATGTGAACATGACACACACAAGTGGTATGAAGAGCCTCCTCATAGACTAATGCTGGTGTAACATAACCTCAAATTATGTTTGATTTAACATCAATATTGAAGTTATATTCCCATTAAGAAATTTGCAATAGCTGATGAAAATAGTACTGGTACCTATGCACTGTAGTGTATATGTAGAAATACTTGAGAACAGTAAGAAAGCTGCTGAGCCTTTGATGTCAAAATCAATATGTTTCCTAGTGAACTAGGAAAGCAGCAGAATAAAAAGAGATTTCATCATGCAGTCTGCTTGAAAGGGCTAGGTGTATTGATTTGACAAACTAGGCCTAGAGCTTGATTTTTCAGAGTACTCATAGAGGTATGAGGCAGGAACTATGATGAAAAAAAGAATAAAGCCTCAGAAAATACTAACTAGACTTTCAGCGATGAGTATAGCATTATTAAAAAAAGAAAAGTCTCAGAATGTAATGAATGGAATAAGGACAACTGAGGTTGATTGTGTATGCAAAGCAAGGACTGAATGAAAGAAGCACAAAACATAGTTACCACTACACTTGATACTAAGCAGATTTGCAGTCTGGCCTGGCTGGGGTCCTGGAGACCACATGGCACATACGCACCAGGAAAATTCTTCTTAGCATTTAGTCACAAGGCAATGTATGGCGACATTGCTCATTAAGAAAGATAATGGTAGCAGGGTGTCTGTGGTTCACAACTGTAATCCTAGCTATTCAGGAGGCTGAGATCTGAGGATCATGATACAAGGCCAACCCAGGCAGAAAAGTTCATGATACTCTTATCTCCAATTAAGCACCAGAAAACCAGAACTGGCACAGTGGTAGAGCGCAACACTTGAGCTGAAGAGCTCAGGAACAGCACCCAGGTCCACAGTTAAGTCCTACAACTGAAAAAAAAAATTACAGGTCAGAGAAATTGTGGTTTATATCATGGTATACCCACACATGCACACACATAATTGTTAATTTTTGAGGAGGATAAGATTACAGTTCCTTGTATGCATCTATAAAAAAAAAGTGAAAAATGTAGTTTAAACTTCTGAGAAGATGGCAGAGGAGCAGCAGAGCCCTAGCTAAGCTCCCTCCAACATCCCAGTTTTACCACTCCAAAGAACCTTTTACTCCTAGAAAGACAGCCCAAGTAAGTTATAACAGTATAGGGATTCTAGCCAGGAAGGGAAAATCAACATTACTGGCCTGAAAACACAAATTTGAGCTCAGGGTGGCGTCCCTCTGCCACGCCAGTGCTGGCGCCGGCACAGCACCCGACATTCAGTGCACCTAAAGCACCCAATGGTGACCAGGAAGATATCCTCCAGATGGCAACAGATAGATGTGGATCACAGGTTGAGCATGGATGGGCTGAAATCTCAGAGAAAGTGTGAGTACCCCACAAAAGACATTCTCACTAACACCCACAGAGCAGCTTCTGGAAGGTAGCCCTTCCCCAACTGCCAGAGCAAAGTGCCATCTTTGACACTGGCACAGGGTCAGACCAAACTGGAACTAAAGCGGGCCTGGGGAAAGTGAGGTAAAGGAGACATCTTTGAAAAGAGCAAGAGGGACCAACCAGTAAGAGCCAGCTCCGCCCAGAAGAATGACCCCTTCCCAGGCAGGAGGCACTTCCCTAGCCGCAGCTCACAGACTCAGGTGAACTCAGCCAAAGGAGCTTCGCCCTGCCCACCAGAATTTCTAAATTCAAACCAAAAGCAGTGAGCAGCTACCGGTGGCATGGAACAACCAGACAGGAGAGTAAATAGTTCCCGAGACAGATAAATGGTCCCATCACAGAGGAAGCCCAATTCCCAGCCAGAAATGGAGCTGAATGCCACAGCCAGCTCCACCCAGGAGGTCGCCCCGCCCAGGAGGGAGTAACTTCCCCCAGGCAAGGAACTCTCAGCCAGGTAAACCAGGCCAGAGGTGCCCGGCCCTACTGAGTCCATAGCCTGTTCAGAGCCCCACAGCTACCCCACAGCAGAATGGAGAAGCTACGGTACCCAAGACTGTTCAGTGTCCCTCATCTACAGAGGACACCCAAGTCCTACCTGCAGGCTGTGAAAACCACAGAGCCCCAGAATTTCACTAACAGTGGAGGTGGGTCAAAGCAGATCCACCCCCTGCAAACTGAAAGCAAATCTAACCAGCCAAGCAGCAGGAAAATAGACTGCAGACCATCACAAAGAAATCAGAGAATCGAGAGAGCCCACCAAAACAAGGAAGACTCCATTTTTTAAAACATTTTTTAAACTTTTTTATTTTTTATATTTCATTTTTGAGATGTCATTTGTTCTTCGTTTTATGTTTTTATTTGTTTGTTTTATTGGTATTTTTCTGTTTTTTTTTTTAAATTTTTGTGATCTGTGTGTTCGTTTTCCCGTATTTTTTCTTTGTTTCTCTCTTCACATTCTCTTTCATTAAAATTACTTTCCTATGACTAACACCTTCACACTTTTCTTCTGACTCTGCATTGTCTATCATTTTAACCTTGGTCTTTCTACCGATCCTACTCTTCTCCACATTTCCACTTCACTGAAATGAAACCAAAATCATCACCGCCCCCATACATTTTACTCTATTCTCTTCACTATCCCTAACTTACCCTCCTGATTTACTTCCAGGACCTCCAGATTCCATTGACCCCTGATTATTGGATAGAGGGTATACCTGTTCAATCCGAGTGAATCAAAGATGTTCATAGAGAAATCCAACCAGTCCAAAAAGAACTTAATAGAAGAACAAAAATAGCTCATAGGGTTGTAACGGTAAACAAATAACTACTGAATACAGGGATCAGGGTTGGTTGTTATATTGAAATTGTATTCTAACAGACACCAAATCTGATTTTATATACAAAAAGAGAGGGAAGGTATCTGTATATAATTGTGAACGTCTAAGATTTACACAACAGTGCTTGGTAAGGTCTGCTTTGGGTCTTAAATGGTGCTCACTGGTGCTTGTAGATTGGCATTCCCAATCCAAATGGGCAGAAGAAGCACAAGAAAGATGGCAAACAGTGGTGTCTCTTCTCCCACTCAAAACAATCAGGAAGCAGTGCAGTCAATCAAAGACGTAGAAGAGAACCCTCAAAATGCTCTACAAAGTCTACTGATAAAATTGTTAAATGAAAAGTTTGAATCTCTTCAGTCAATTATTCTAGAGCCTGAAGAGACGAAGAAAAATTAATAGAGAATTTCATGGCCTCCACAGATAGAAAGATAAATGAACTTCAAGAGTAAAATGAAAAGATAGCTACCCAGCTAAAAGATTTGAGAGACAGCACTCAAAACCAAATTAGTGAAGTTAATAAAGTAAAGAAGTCCATGAGGACCTGAGAGATAGTTATACCAAGGACATGGAAATCATCAGGAAAGACCAGTCAGAAGGAAAAGAGATTCGAAATCAAGTAGCTAGCCTACAGTCCCGACTAGCTGAAGCAGAGGATCAAATCTCAGGAGCTGAAGATTCCCTAGAATCTATGGAGAAAGATAAAAAAAATACAAAGCCAATCCAGTCAACAAAACAGATTACTCAAAGAGCTCCAAGACACAATCAGGAAGCCCTATTTAAGGCTTATAGGTATTGAGGAAAACCTAGAGAAAGAAGTTAATGGGATAGGCAACCTATGTAACAGAATATTAGCCGAGAACTTCCCAAATATTGAGAAGGACAGGCCTATACAGATACAAGAAGCATTTAGAACCCCAAACCAACCTGACCAGAACAGGACATCCCACCAATACACTGTGATCAAAACAGGATCAAGAGACCAAAGAAAGACTCCTTAAAGCTGTTAGGGAGAAGAAAACAATCACACATAAAGAAAGAGGAATCAGAATTACACAAGACTTCTCAGCAGAGACCATGAAAGCAAGGAGAGCCTGGAATGAGGTATACCAAACCCTAAATAAAAATAACTACCAACCAAGAATACTGTACCCAGCCAAACTCTCATCCATAGCCGAAGGTCAAATAAAAGTCTTCCACAGTAAGGAAAAATCAAGATCCAGCGTTCAGCTGCCTCCAAAGACACATCTATACAGCAAAAGCAAAAATCTTCTAAAAGTGAAAGGCTGGAATCAAATCTACCAAGCAAATGGCCCCCACAGCAGGCTGGAGTTGCAATTCTAGTATCAGATAAAATTAACTTCAAATTAAAAATTGTAAGAAGAGACAAAGAAGGTTACTACATACTAATAAAGGGATCTCTCCTACAGGAGGATATAACTGTCCTAAATATCTACACACAGGAGCACCCAACTTCGTCAAACAAACACTACTGACTCCAAAAACACTCATAGACCCAAACACATTGATAGTTGGAGACTTTCACTTCACTGTCACCTCTGGACAGATCAACACGCCAAAAACTGAACAAAGAAACCACAGAACTAAACAACTGCATAGAACAACTAGACTTAACTGGCGTCTAAAGAATATTTCATCTAGCAACACCAGCATACACATTCTTCTCAGCAGCACATGGAACATTCTCCAAAATAGATCACATCTTAGGGCACAAAGAAAATCTGTACAAATTCAGAAATATCAAAACCATTCCCTGCATTCTTTCAGACCACAATGGAATAAAATTAGAGCTCAACTCAAACAGCCACCACAGAAAATCTTACAATTCATGGAGGTTAAATAACACACTGCTGAACCATCCGTGGGTCATTGAAGAAATTAAAATGGAAATTCAAATGCTTATGGAATTCAACCAAGAGGAGTACACAAAATACCATCTCCTTTGGGACACAGCAAAGGCAATACTCAGAGGAAAATTTATATATTTGAGTTCCTACACCAACAAACTGGAGCAACAGCAATTCAACGCACCTTAATCTCCTCCAAAGAGAACAACAAGCCAAACCCCAAGTCAATAGACAGAAGCAAATAATTAAAATCAAATCAGAATTAAATGACTTAGAGACAAAAGAAACCATGGAAAGAATCAACAAAACAAAGAGTTGGTTCTTTGAAAAAATTAACAAAATAAACAAACCCCCAACACACCTGACCAAAAAACGAAAGCAGCAAGCCAAATAAACAAGATCAGAGATGAAACAGGTAACATCACCACAGAAACAACCAAAATTCAGAACACAATAAGGGATTATTTTGCAAACCTTTATGCCAACAAATTCGAGAACCTGGAAGAAATGGATGATTTCCTAGAAAAAATTGATATCCCCAAACTCAACCATGAAGATTTAAACCTTCTAAACAGACTTATATCCAGCATTGAAATAGAAACCGCAATAAGTGATCTCCCATCTGAGAAAAGCCCAGGTCCAGATGGATTCACAGCAGAATTCTACAGGCCTTCAAAACAGAACTCACACAAATATTTCTCAAATCATCAATGAAATTGAAAGAGAAAGCTCACTACCAAACAAATTCAATGAAGCCAGTATAACCCTCATCGCAAAACAAGGCAGGGACTTATCACGGAAAGAGAACTATAGACTGATTTCCCAGATGAATATTGATGCAAAAATTCTCACTAAGTGAAATGAACTCCATGTTATAGAAAGGTGTGTTATATCACTGTTGTAATTACTTTCAACATGCAATGTGAAACTGTAGCTTCTATTGTTGATGATCCTCTTATATCCCCTTCCTGTGGTTGTACCTGCACTATCACTGTATCTTAGCTGAGTACATTGGAAATTGTATATACTGTTATTAGAACTAGGAATCTGAAAGGGAATACCAAAATCAAGAGACACAAGATAAAAGGACAAACGACTACAAAAGCAATAATTGCAAAACTGTTTGGCGTCAACCAACTGAACAACTCATGGGGGGAGAGGGTAAGGGGGTGGGGGAGGGGGAAATGAGGGAGGAGGTAACAAACAGTACAAGAAATTTATCCAATGCCTAACGTATGAAACTGTAACCTCTCTGTACATCACACTGACAATAAATAAGAAAATAAAATTCTCAACAAAATTCTGGCCAATTGACTTCAACAGGTCATCAAAAAAATCATACACCATGATCAAAGTGGATTCATCCCAGGGATGCAAATTTGGTTCAATATACGCAAGTCAATTAATGTACTCCAACACACCAACCAGAGCAATCACATGGTTCCATCTCTGGATGTGGAAAAGGCGTTTAATAAAATCCAGCATCCATTTATGATAAAAGCCCAGGAAAAATTGGGATTCCAGGGAACACTCCTGAATGTAATAAAGACAGTCTATGACAAACCAACAGCAAGCATAATTCTAAATGGTGAAAAGCTAGTCATTCCCTTTAAAATCAGGAGCAAGGCAGGGATGTCCACTCTCTCTCCTTGTCTTCAACATAGTACTAGAATTCCTAGCCAGAGAAATTAGGCAAGAAGAAAACCTAAGGGGGATCCAAATAGAAAAAGATGAAGTTAAACTTCCTCTCTTCACAGATGACATGATCCTATACCTAAAGAACCCCATAAACTCTACTCCCAAGCTAGTAGAGCTGATATAAAGCTTTGGCACAGTAGCAGTATATAAAATAAACCCTCAAAAATTAATGGCCTTTCAATATGCTAATGACCTGAAGACCAAGGCTGAAATCAGGAAAGCAACTCCTTTTGCAATTGCCTCAAAAACATAAAATACCTAGGAATAACCTTAAACAAAGAACTAAAAGACCTCTCTGATGAGAACTTTAAAAGCTTGAAAAATGAAATTAAGTCAGAACTAAGGAAATGGAAAAAACTCCCATGCTCCTGGATTGGGAGGATTAATATAATCAAAATGGCAATATTGCCAAAGGCTATCTACAAATTCAATGCAATACCCATTAATATCCCAACACCATTTTTTAATGAAATAGAGGAAGCAATCCAGAGATTCATATGGAACAATAAAAGACCCTGAATAGCAAAAACAATCCTAAGCAGAAAGAACAGTGATGGATGAATTACAATACCCCACTTCAAGCTGTATTATAAAGCTATGGTAATAAAAACAGCTTGGTATTGGCACCGGAACAGGCCTGAAGAACAATGGAACAGAATTGAAGACCAGGAAAGGAACCCACAGAACTATGCCTACTTAATCTTTGATAAAGGAGCTAAAAAAAAAGGATGGAAGAAAGATAGACTCTTTAACAAATGGTGCTGGCAAAGCTGGTTCAAGACATACAACAAACTAAAACTAGATCCCTATATAGCATCCTGCACCAAAATCAATTCCAAATGGATCAAAGATCTCGAAATCAAAACACATACCCTGAAAACACTAAAGGAAGGATTAGGAGAAATGCTTGGGCTCCTTGGCACAGGACCGAACTTCCTTAACAAAGACCCAGAAATCCTACAAATCAAAGAAAGGATGGACAAATGGGACTGCATCAAACTGCAGAACTTCTGCAGGGCAAAGGACATAGCTCACAAGATAAATAGAAAGCCCACGGATTGGGAAAAGATCTTTACCAGCCATACAATAGACAAAGACCTCATATCTAAAATATATGCAGAACTAAAAAATTTAAATTTCTCCAAAACAAATGCACAAAAAAAAACAACAGCCCCCTCAACAAGTGGATTAAAGACTTAAAAAGAGACTTCTCTGATGAGGAAATGAGAATGGCCAAGAGACATATGAAAAGGTGCTCTACATCACTGGCCATAAAAGAAATACAAATCAAAACAACATTGAGATTCCACCTCATCCCAGTAAGAATGTCCTTTATCAAGAAAACTAACAATAATAAATGTTGAAGGGGATGTGGCCAAAAGGGAACCCTACTTCATTGTTGGTGGAAATGCAAACTTTTCAGCCACTCTGGAAAGCGGTATGGAGTTTCCTTAGAAGGCTAAACATAGAGCTCCCCTAAGAACCAGCAGCCCCACTTTTGGGCATCTACACAAAAGACCACAAAAAAGAACGCACTAAACCACCAGCACAACAATGTTCATTCAGCACAATTTGTCATAGCTAAAATATGGAACCAACCCAGATATCTCTCAGTAGAGGAATGGATCAGGAAAATATGGTACATATTCACAGTGGAATTTGATGCCTCTATCAGGAAGAATGACATTGCCCATTCATAAGGGTATGAAAGGACTTGGAAAAAATGATACTAAGTGAAGTGAGCCAGACCCAAAGAAACATGGACTCTATGGTCTCCCTCAGAGGGAGACAGCACAGGTTTAGGTTAGTCATAGCAGAGGATCACAAGAGCCTAATAGTTATGCCCTTATGAATGTATAAGATAATGCTAAGTGAAATGAACTCCATGTATGGAAATGACTGTTATATCACTGTTGTAATTACTTTCAACATGCCATGTGAAACCGTAGCTTCTATTGTTGATGATCCTCTTATATCCCCTTCCTGTGCTTGTACCAGCACTATCACTGTATCTTATCTGAGTACATTTGCAACTGTATATACTGGTATTAGAACTAGGGAAGTGAAACGAAATATCAAAATCAAGAGATAAAACGACAAACAACTACAAAAGCAATACTTGCAAAACTGTTTGATGTAAACAACTGGACAACTCATGGGGGGAGAGGGAAAGGGAGAAGGTGTAGGCGGGAATGAGGGAGGAGGTAACAAACAGTACAAGAAAAGTACCGAAGGCCTAACATATGAAACTGTAACCTCTCTGTACATCACTTTGGGGATAAATAAGAAAAAAATAACAAAACAAAAAACAAAAAAACAAAAAAGAAAAATGTAGTTTTGTATAGTAAAATCTTCATACGAACTTATATTTTTGTATTTTTTTTGCCAGTCCTGGGGCTTGGACTCAGGGCCTGAGCACTGTCCCTGGCTTCTTTTGTTCAAGACTAGCACTCTGCCACTTGAACCACAGTGCCACTTCTGGCTGTTTGCTGTATATGTGGTGCTGGGGAATTGAACCTAGGGCTTCATGTACATGAGTCAAGCAATCTTGCCACTAGGCCATATTCCCAGCCCCCTCATATGAAATTTTATTTAGAGATTAAAGGATTCTTTCTTGTTGCTTAGCTGATAAAAATTTGACATATGTTCTTTGAGACAACATGAATTTTCTGCTTGATTTTTTTAGATAGCAGATGAAGATTTTTAATTTTTCTTAATATATTATTTTATCCCTGGAAGATCACATGATGACTGAAAACAGACCCTTGTATGTGTACAAATAACAGCCACTCAAGTAAAAAATAAAAAGCTGGGATGGGGGTGGGCTACTCCATTCTTAAAGCTATTGGCATTATTTGGGTTTCCTTTATTCATTTACTTCACACAATGAGATAACAGACCAGTCATTTTTTAAAGGAGACCATTCTGTGTATGGTATCAATGAAGGCTTTCTTCACTTGTTGATTCCGCAAGGTATAGATAAAAGGGTTCAAAAGTGGAGCAACTGAGGTGTTGAGTACTGAGATTCCTTTGGAAAAAGATACTCTTTGTTTGACTGATGGCTTGACGTACATGAAGATGCAGCTACCATATGATAAAGTTAACACGATCATGTGAGAAGAGCAGGTGGAGAAAGCCTTTTTCCTCTGACTACTGGAAGGGATCTTTAGAATTGTGAGGGCAATCAAAGTATAGGATATGATCACCATTACCAGTGTCACCAAGAGGGTCACTAAAGCTGAGACAAAGCCCATCATCTCTATGAGCTGTGTGTCTGTGCAGGAGATCTGCAGGAGGGGTGTAGTGTCACAGTAGAAATGATCAACAACATTGGAGGCACAGAACTCAAGATTTAGACCTAACAGGAGTGGTGGAAAGATGACAAAGAAGCCAGCAAGCCAAGAGCTGAGGACAAGTTGTGTGCAAAGTTTGTTGCTCATGATGGTTGTATAATGCAAAGGCTTGCAGATGGCTACATACCGGTCATAGGACATAGCTGCCAGCAGATAAAACTCGGATGCTCCAAGTAGGAAGGCAAAAAACACCTGAGTGATACAACAGTTATAGGAAATAGTCTTGTCCCCTGTAGCCATAGCAACTAGCCATTTAGGGATGCATGTAGTAGTGTAGGAAATCTCTAAGAAGGAGAAATTCCTAAGGAAAAAATACATGGGGGTCTTCAGGTGAATATCCACCAGGGTGAGTGTGATGATGATGAGATTGCCTGTGATGCTTAGCAAATAGGTCAGAAGCAGAAAGATAAATAGCACAATTTTCAATTCGGGGTCATCAGTCAAACCTTCGAGGATGAACATTGTTACTTGTGTATAGTTTCCCATTATGATCCACTGACTTTTACCAGGTCTGAAGGGAGGGGAGAAAACGTATCTCAGGAGCACAATAGCAATGAAAATAGTACGAAGCAAACGTCAATATCAAAATCTTGATTCTTCAGAGAGTGCACTGCACTCCCCATTCATGTTTTAAAAATGGTCATACCAGGAATAACAATAGCTCATATTTTCAGTTCATCTGAGTAGAGTGTTAAGACATTCATTTGAAGTTCAATTGGAGAATAATGTATGTAATGATGATAACAATTTTTCATTCTTTATGCGTGAATAAATTAAATGTAAATGAAGGAACTCAAGACAGGGATACCTGCTTCCTTCTTTAAGAGGATGCACAAGGGACAATGTCATTTTTTACATTTAAAGAAAATAAATCGCACAAAAGAGAAATTTATACATAATAAAATTATATCTACCATTTGAAACATAAGTATATATTGCATTACGTTTGACATACACCACACACACATACATACACACCTAGATCTCTTCGATATACAGAATTAGTACACCATGATAATTACTCAACTAAACAAAGTGAAATGCCTCATTCATTTTTCCTCACTTTCAAGCCTGAGAGGTAATCTTAGTAAGATGAAAAGGAAGAATATAATGCAATTCCAATTACCTTTGGAATTCTTTCCACCCAATAATTTAGTATCGTTAATATCAAATCAACATTAACAATCTGTTAACATCAATGATAATAAAAGACCATTGGTTTTTTTTTTAATAATTCTTAGTTAGATCAAGTAAAGTTGACCATGAGATATACAAACATAAACATGATAAATAGGCAAATGTAGGGTTTTGGAGACTTTATTAGGTGAGAGAGGTAAAGAAAAAAGCATGTGGAAAACAAGAGAGACAAAAATTTTTAGAGATAGGATAATGACTTTGAATAGAAACCTAAAAGAAAGATAAGTGTGTGCAAATTCATTATTAAAAGAGGGAGGACAATGTTCACTTGTAATTTTTTTTTCCATCCAATCCTGGATTCTCTACTAGCACTGTTATTCTTTGCTTAAATTAGAGATTGAAAAGATGAATTTTGAGTTCAGCATGACCTCAAAAGTTGATGATTGTTTCATGAATTTGAACAGCATAATGAATCACTGAATAGCATTTTTAGGTGGCAGGTGTCTCCCTACCATAGAAATTTGAAATATCCAGCTGGCATACAATCAAAAAGATCTTATCAAGTCCATCATTGCTTTTTAGATTTAGTGTATGTCAGTGAGAAACTGAAATGAGGTTTGCATAGCTAATAAATTGGAAGTCTGATATTAAGATTAATGATGTCTCTGGGGACAAATTTCTTTGTGAGTATCTTTATCATTAAAATAGCTACAAGTTTATAATTGGAATGGCATTATATGACAATGTTTTGTCTTAAGAATATCAGATAATTATCTACAATCTTTAAAAATGCATTATTCTTAAAAAGCATGCAATAATTACAAAGAGATGCAAAGATAAGCGGAACTTATGTTTAATAATATGTAGGAAAGCTTATTAGAGACACTTTGGTTTCTATGATAATATTAGAATTGGGAACAATGTGGGCAAGGTCTTTGTAATAGTGAGAACAGCCTTAGCAAGATCTTTGTAAAAGTAAGAACAGAGTAAAGGGCTCCAACAGAACTACACCAGAAGCAATGAGCAGAGTTTTGCTGTTAAATCCATGTAGGTAATATGAGTAGAGACAAGTAAGAAGTACTTACTGTTATCATCGTTGGACCTTGTTTTCTCATTCAGAAAATCATGATGCAAATTCTTAGAATATTTTCCTCATTTATGTAAGTTATACCAATGGCAACAACAGTGGGAATCTATACATCTTAAAACAAAAAAACAAAACTAGAATTTTGTCATGTTAGATCATTTGTTGGTTCATTTCCTTGGTTCAGATTTAACAACCAAACACACCAACATATTGTACAAAGCATATAAAATTTGTAGTATGTGTCTAGTCTTTAAGTGCAATTCCATTTGGATATGTTACATAGAATAAACATCTGATTATCTGATTATTAATTTAATACAAAAATTAGTTTTACCTTAAGTTAACTTATAAATAAGAGATTAATTTTAAAATGAAAAGGTTTTCAATTCTAAGTTAACATAGAACTAAATGATTATTTTTCAGTTATCTTGAATTAAAAATGTAAATGACTAAAGTCAAACATGATGATGCTTTAATGATAGAGACAGGAAAAATGTGAATTACAATATATCTAAGGTGAAACATTTAGTACTATTAAAAATGTTGCTCATATCTTTTTGATTCCTAAATCAGTGTGCCAGGTTTATCTGAGTCCCTTAAATGTCTAAAGTTAGAATATCAGCACACATTCTATTAGAGAGTGTACTTCCCGTCATTGTCATGTAAGCCCCAGGTTAACTCTAAGGGCTGTACTGACTTGAGCACACAGCCCCTCCATTCCTCTCTGAACAAACTTTGCAAACCACAGTCTATGATGGTTCTGTCTCACCTACTGGTGACACTCTTAGAAAGGACTTGGTTAGATGGTTTACTGCAGGTACATGAGGGAATTAAGTCTAGTTTAAGATAACTTCCTTGCTCATGGATGGCATCATTTTCTGCATGTCACCTACACTCCCTAAAACACGAACCATTTTGAGTCTTAGGAGGTTTTGTGCAGTCTGTGCTCTGAATAAAAATATCTAAAGCTGCCAAAGAATTCTCAGCAGGATTTGAGATCCTCAAACACCATTTCCCAAAGCTCAACCAATTTTTGTTTCCTGTAAATGTTCTCCCCAGGTACTCCACATATTTACAGAAACAAAATACACATGAAAAAAGAAAGCACTTTAAGTGATGTCTCCTGAGTGTATAATACAGATTGCCAAATACAATCAATCCTTCAGAAAACAAGCTTGTGTTTCCTTGAGCATGATGTGCCAGCTAATCAATAGACCTCAGAGCTCCCAATCCAGTAACTAGGTGTTGAAAAGGGTGATTGAATACAGTGGATCATATGGTTCTGGTTCTTTAGGCCATCAGCTAAGTACTATTGTCTACCTCACTTTGTGACTGAGGGACAGCAAGGTGGAGAAGGAAATCCAGAGGGGTTTTCTTTGGACTTGGTTCAGTGATTGGTGAACCATGAAGGTACTAGAAGCTCCTTTGTCCTTTTCCATCCTAATAGACCTTTAACCTGGGTGAATCAAATGAATGAAAACCAGGAATGTAAGAGAATATACCAAACAATAGTATTAGAAACCCTCAGTTTATTCTTCCTATATCCTAGGATTGAATGGATAATAAATACTATCAAGAACAGTGTTGCCAAATTTAATAACTTATTGATGAGGTGCTCTTTCTGGACTCTATGGTTTCCCTCATAGGGAATAATTAGTACACCTCTAGGATAGTCATAGCAGATAATTATAGCTCAATAGCTATGCCTTTATGATCACATAAGATGATGGTAAGAGAAGTGAACTTCAAGTTCTGGAAACAAGGGGTATATAACTGTGTAGTTAGCCTCAACATGCCATGCGAAACCCTGCCTTTTTTTCTTAATTTTTTTTCATACTCCTTTCCTGTGGTTTTACCCCTGATATCACTGTAACTAATTTTAGTACACTGGATAGTGTTTATACGTGTGTTGGAACTAGGGAAGGGCAAGGAAATACCAAAATCAAGAGGCAAAAGATAAAAAGACAAACCATTTGGTGTAAACCAACTGTACAACTCATTGGGGAGGGGGAAGAAGGAAAGCAGGAAGGGGTAGGGGGAAAATGAGGGAGGAGGTAACAAGTTGAACAAGAAATGTACTCACTTGGGCTTGCAATATGGCCTAGTGGCAAGAGTGCTTGACTCGTATACATGAAGCCCTGGGTTTGATTCCCCAGTACCACATATATAGAAAAGGTCAGACGTGGTGGTGTGGCTCAAGTAGCAGAGTGCTAACCTTGGGCAAAAGAAGCCAGGGACAGTGCTCAGGCCTTGAGTCCAAGGCCCCCCAAAAAAAGAAAGAAAAAGAAATGTACACACTGTCTTATATAGGAAACTGTAACCCCTCTGTACTTCACTTTGACAATAAAGAAAAAAATAATAACTTAGGTGCCAGGGTCCTTTGCCCCCAGCACTCTCCTGGCCACTGGGAGAGGCGGGGAGCACAACCCAATGAGGTGAGCCAAGAGAAGGTAAAGAGTCACGAATTGCCTGCACCCAGCACCCCCTTTACTAGAGGACAATCAGACGCTTCGGGAGATGTCACGCAGTCTCAGCTTTATTCAGGGAGGAATCACAATTTTAAAGGCAAGAGAGGGGCAGGAAGGGGAGGGGTGTAGGGCACCTACCTAGGGGCTATGATTGGAGGCCTGAGCTGTCCGTCAGGGGTGGAGGGCCAAGGGACCTCCCTAAGGGACCACCTAAATCTATGTCACAGCCCACAGGACCACCTCTGGGTTCACCCCCCAGGGACCCTCTTGGCTACACATGGTCCCAAGGCTGGGAGGCGGGGCCAGTTAGGCCGCCTTTCCGGTTCTGGACCCAGAAGGCAGGTGGGGCTAAGAGCCATGTGGTCCCAGGGCTGGGAAAATAGGAGGGGCCAGCTAGAACTGCCTCTTAATGATGCAAGGCATCTGGGTGGGCGTGGCCCACATCTCCCCCTTTTGTTTTTTATTAATAACAGAGGAAGGGTACCAGGCTGGGAGTATGGGCAGAGGTTGTTTCTTCTGGAACTACTTCCTGCTCAAAAGGGGCGAAGTAGTCAGGGGTCTCTGATTCATCATTTGGCCTGGTACTGTCCAATTTGGTTGGTAAGAGTCCTCATCATTTCCATGAGAATGGTTATCAGAGCCAAAGGGTGTCATGGTCTCCTCTGGCTATCTCCTGCAGCTTGGGCACATCTAGGAGTCCCTGGGGCTGGGGTCTTCAGGGTCTAGGTCTACGCTGTGCAGAGCAGTGTAGTAAGAGGATGGCCTTGAACTGCAAGTTCCCAGGTGGCGACCTCAGTGAGAGATGTTATCCTGTTAAAAGAGACTTTTGAAAAGGTCAGGCAAAAGGCTGACAGGTTCACAGGACCAGTTAACATGAATAACATGGGAGAACACACCCTGAGCATAAGCCAGAAAAGTTCCATTTGGAACATAAACCCAATCGTGGCCTATTACAAGGAAGGAGGAATAACGACTGGGGGCAGGAAGGAAGTGTTTAGGGATAGTGGCCTGGTTGGGAGTAACCAGTCAGAGGCATATATATATATATATATATATGTATATATATATATATATATATACTTGCTATACATATATATATGTATAGCAAGTAACAAGGGCAAAAATGCAAGTTTCTGTCCAGAGGGAAAATGGACAGGTATGGACATTAGATGGGTAAACAACTATTCCTCTTGATCTCCTGGCTCTGATTAATTTTGAAAGGGCAAGTTTAAATTGACTCCATTTAAGATGAGACTTCATCTCCCCTTACTCCTCTCCATGGTTCCTCCTTGTCAGGATTGACCTCATCCTGAAGGTTTAGGTGCTCTTTTCTTGATAGCTGGTCCCAGTTGGCATTCATGGGGTTTGAACTCAAGGCCTGGGCACTGTCCCTGAGCACTTCTGCTCGAGGCTAGCGCTCTACCACTTGAGCCATGGTGCCATTTTCAGCATTTCGCTGGTTCTCTTGAGCCAAGCTTCCAGTCTGGCTCTTTGCTGGTTGGTTGGGAGATGGAGTTTTTGTCTTTTTTTCTCTGCCCAGGATGGCTTCAAACTGCAATCCAAGGAGTCTTATCTATAAAAGCCCTTTTTATTTCCAATTAAAGCAACAAGGAGACCAAGGGGACTAGAGCTTACCTGTACCTTGTCAAGAATTGACCAACAAGTATTTGCCGGAGCTCTGATATAACACTCAGAGAACAGCAGACAGAATGAGACCCATGTGCCATCAAATCAAATCATAATTTAACCTTATTGGCAGGTGGAAGAGAGCACAAATGAATTAACAATCAAGAAAGCAAAGGGTCAGGACAATGTAAAAGTCTCAGCTTCAGCAGATCTGAAGTGGCTGTGTCTTCCATTCTGAATCAGCAGGCTTTATTAGTCATGTGATGGAGGCAGGCAGGAGAGATGGATTGGATCTGGGCAAGGCTGTAGTGGCATCTCTCAGAGTCCCCTGGATAGATTGTCACACCTCTAGCTGGGCTGCCTGCAAATTTCTACACAGACTGGTTAAAGACATTTGAAATCTCCCAGTATTCCCTGGTTGCTTACTCTGAGTACTCTGGCTTTTGTAGGCTGGTGCCCTACTGGTTTAAGCAGGGTGACAACTTTAAACAGATTTTAAAAGGCTTGGGCCTTTAACCATCTTCCTAGTCACAAAATCCACACAGACCAAAGGCCAACCAAGTCTGCTGTCTGCAGCAGCCACGACAGTTTCTGAGACATGGAGGAGGAAGACCAATGCTACCCCAAGGCAACCCTGTGGCCACCAACACAACTCTGATGCTTTTAACCCTGGAGTAAGTCTTGGTTGCAACTCTGTCATGATAGGCCTGCTATGAACCCAACTCTAATCTTGGGAGGGGGTGGGGCAGAGCTAGGGCAGGAGCACTCTGGGCCTGTCAAAATCTTTACAGGACCCCTAGATTCCCTGAGCAGTTTTCCATGAAAGAGAGAGAGAGAATAAGGAATCAGTGAAACCAGGCAGTTTGGGAGCAGACTGTGGAAGCAGCTTCACAAACCGCCACAGTCCACACAGCTAGCACACGTGTTGACCTGTATCCTATGAAGCAAAATATTAATCCTGGGTCAGGAAAATCTAGGTTAGCAGCCACATTTGTACACTTGTTTTAAAATGACTCTGGTCCCTTGATCTTAAAGAGTTTATGAGAGCACAGGAGAGAAAAATGGAGAAGCAAAATCTTAGTCTATACCAAAGAATTGTCAGGATCAAATGTACATTTGACTTTTAGCATAGATAGACATAAAAAATAACACACTAATTTTACATCATTATACTTATACTGAAGGGTTAAATTAAAGTGACTCTGTTTTGAGGTGTTAGTCAGTTTGTTCTCTATATCAAAATCTAAATGACCCTGAGTATGCTTAAGTTTCAGGAACTGGTTTGTTTGTGCTAAAGCTGTTAAGCTGCAAATTCTTCAACAACCTTAAAGCCAGACTCCCTACAGCACTTGTAAATTCCTAGAACAAAGCTATCTACAAGTTAAAGAAGCTACTCTGTGCTGTGCCTGGCCTTGGGAAGGACTGCACAAAGTACGTGATAAAAGGGCAGCTTGTAAAAACCCAGACAGCTGGGAAACTCCCTTGATAACCTTTGACCGTACTAGAATGCCCCTAGCCCCGAGCCAATCAGCCTTCGGTCCATACTCTAATTCTGCCCAAATACCTGCTTACTGTAAATTTCGTAGTTTTTGCCTTTATAAGCCCTGTAAAAATCCAGCTCAGGGCTTCCTCCCTATCTCCGCTGCGTTGGTGTAAGGGACGAGGCCCGAGTTGCAACTCGCCTGATTAAAGCCTTGCTTTTGCATTTCGGAACGTCTGGCTCTCGGTGGTCTTCTTGGTGGGTTTCTCTCGACTTGGGCATTACAATACCACATGCTGCATATTGGAATCTTTTGGAGTTTTTCTTAGATACATTTGCTTGTACACAACATGATCAGTTTGGGTTTAAAACCTGGGTTGTTTTTTTTCTCTCTCTCTTTTGTCTTGGAGTCTGCCTGCAGGCTGTTTACTGTGACCCCACCCTTAGGCTGCAAAGTCTTAAATTAAAATATTAGTTATAAAAGCAAGTAATTTTTAAACCATGATGCTAGTTTTTACATGTTTTACCAACAGACAGACAGACAGACATACAGAGAGTTGTGCACAAGCTATGGGCACACTTAGAAAAAATTTTCTTTTTCTGAATTGGCCATGTAAGTCTCCTGGAATTCCAGTGGTAAAACGGTATTATTTTGTCCATATTTTAGAACCATGTGGTCAGTTTGAAAACAAAAACTTTTCATAGGAAACAAAAATTTTCACAGATAATCTGGCAAGGAAATGAAGAAGCCACATTTTGAAAAAACAGTTCAGCTCCAATGGGGAGCTGAAGTGGGATGCTATGACCAGAGAAGGTCCAGGGGATGGGAGACATGACACGAACAGAACAGACACGTGGCACGGCTTAATGGCGGAGGAGCTGTTCAGAGTCTTAGCAGGCTCACAGCAAGACAACTTTATTGAAAGGCCACAGTAACAAGAGTTCAGGGTGGGGGGGCAGGGTTATTGGGAGTCTCCAAGTCCCTGCACAGCCTTGAGGAATTTGGCACGCCCATCACCTGGGGGATGGGTGGGCTCCACCTCCAACCAATTCTATTGTCCACCATGTGCTCAATGGTAGAGAAATAAGATCTTTTCCTCCTGGGCAGCCAGGGAGCTGTCTCCCCTCCATCCAAGACATTCAGCAAAATGGGAAGCCTCCGGTGGAGGAGGGGTGACGAGGTGGTGGAGGCCGCAACCCCCCCCACCACCCTAGTCCGCCTCATGTCCTGGGGCTGAGGGGCTTGGCCCGGGATCCGGGGAATCAGGCCAAGGCTCGTCTATGGGCTCACTGGAGTGAGACATTGTGCCCCTCTCCTCCTGGGCAGAGGGAAGGCCATTTCTCTCCCAAGTAGCCAGGCTGAAAAGGCTGGCAGCCGCTACCCAGGGTGCAGAGTGCTCCAAAGTCTACCAGGCCTTTTCAGCTTGGAAGTCTGAAATATCCAGTCCGGTATTTTGGAGTGTGAGTCTCAGCACATGGAAGGCTGGATCACTCCGCTGACTTTGAGATTGCCCCATCCTTTCTAGGGATTGTTAGGGAGCAGAATTTTTTGTCTAACCAAGCAGTTTCTGGCTTCTGTACAAATATGCTTTGCTAAGAAAATTATATTATCACTTACCCTACCCTCTCCCCTTGGTAACTAAGTAGTAACCTCACAAGCTAATCAATAAGCTCACATCCTGCTAACAGACCTCCACAGCTGGCCTTCTTGGTATGAACAACATGTGCTGACTCGGATAAGGGTCATTCCCTCATACCAAGGGCCGAAGAGAAGCAACTCAGCACACTCCCTGCTAAGGGATAATTGGCTAAAATGTATGATTTGTTTTAAAGGAACTGGCTGCCTGCGTGCAGACCTAGTTATAATACTTTGAATTTACTGGCTGAAAAAGCGTGGGCTCTGTTGTAACGGACTGTAAGGTTCTATAAAAAGTCATCCCCAAAACAGCTCGGGGCTCTCAGCCACTGACCCGAACCTTGCGGATCTCGAGGTCACGTGTACCTGGGAGCCCGGGCATGCCGGAATAAAACCCTCTTGCTTTTTGCATCCAGTGGTCCGTGTTTGTGTCCTTGGGTGTGGGTCTCTGAGGGTCTTTCAGGGATACCCTTACCTCTAGGAACCCGCTTGCTCAGCTCGCTGGTAGTTTCTAAACCTATGCTTTCTCAAGCCCCATGTAGGGGCACCAGTTGCCAGGGTCCTTCGCCCCCAGTGCTCTCCTGGCCAGCGGGAGAGGTGGGAAGTGTAATCCAATGGAGTGAGCCAAGAGAAGGTAAAGAGTCGCAAACCACCCGCACCCAGCACCCCCCCCCCCACACCTTTACCAGAGGACAATCAGATGATTTGGGAGATGTCACGCAGTCTCAGCTTTATTCAGGGAGGAATCACAATTTTAAAGGCAAGAGAGGGGCAGGAAGGGGAGGGGTGTAGCGCACCTAGCTAGGGGCTATGATTGGAGGCCTGAGCTGTCCGTCAGGGGTGGAGGGCCAAGGGACCACCCTAAAGGATGGCCTAAATCTATGTCACAGCCCACAGGACCACCTCTGGGTTCACCCCCAGGGGCCCTCTTGGCTACACGTGGTCCCAAGGCTGGGAGGTGGGGCCAGTTAGAGCCGCCTTTCTGGTTCCGGACTCAGAAGGCAGGTGGGGCTAAGAGCCATGTGGCCCCAGGGCTGGGAAAATAGGAGGGGCCAGCTAGAACTGCCTCTTAATGATGCAAGGCATCTGGGTTGGCCTGCCCCACACTTAGGTGAAATTAATGAGTTTTTTGAAATATAAAGATTACTAAAACCTATACCAGATGAAATCAACACTATAAATAGTTCAATAATTTCCAGAGATGTTGAGTGAATGAGTAATTATCTTTTTCTCAAATTTTTTATTTGTTGTTGGCTATAATACTTTTCTATCACTGCAGCCAAATAGCTGGCAAAAATAGCTTAGGTAAGGTAGGATGGTCCTAGAAGTTTCAGTACATGTATTTACACAGAATGTCATGATTTTATTGCTAGTTTATCAGTTTTAGTAATCTGTTTAAAGATTTTGAAGGGGGAATGAAGAGTTAAAAGTAAACCCCATTTTCAGGCAGCCCCCGTTTTGTCGTCTGAGCAAACCCAGGACAAGCTTATTAGGGCCCAGCCGGTCAAGAACTCTAACCACCTGGGAATGCTTAACTCTAACCGCCCCTAGAATGCCTTGAACCCTGAGCCAATCAGATTTGTACCCGTAATCTTGCTTGCTTGAACACCTGATTGCTGTAACTTTGTTTTTTGGACTTTATAAGCTCTGTGTAATCGCAGCTCGGGGCTGGCTCCTAACCTCCACTGTGTCGGTGGGTAGGACAAGGCCCGGGTTGTGCCCCGCTTGAATAAAGTCTTGCCTTGCTATTGCATTTAGGAATGTCTGAGTCGCGGTGGCCTTCTTGGTGGTCGTTTCGCGACTTGGCATAACAATTTCGTTCCTGGTTTTATTGATTATACTTACTCCTTTTCTGTTTTCATTTCTATTTTGTGCTTTTATGTATTTTATTCTAATTGATTTAGGGTTAATGTATTCTTTCTATTCTTTCTGAAGATGGAAACCTAGGATATAGGGTTTGATTTTTTTTTCTATTTTAGAAATATATTCTTTAACTGATCAAGATATTGTTGTTGTTATTGCTATTAGTATTGCCAATCCTGGGGCTTGAAATCAAGGCCTGGGTGTCGTCCCTGCATTTTTGTGCTCAAGGCTAGCATTCTATTTTTTGAGCCAAGCTCCACTTCTGGCCTTTTGGTGGTTAATTGGAGATCAGCATCTCATGGACTTTCCTACCCAGGCTAGCTTCAAACTTTGATTCTTAGACCTCAGCTTCCAGAGTAGCTAGTATTATAGGCATGAGTCATTGGCACCCACATGATACTTGTCTTTGTTTGCTTTATTTCATCTAACATCATTTGTCTTTTTGTTTCATTTCTGAAAATTCACATTATACTGATTTCAGAGTGACATACCTCTATGGAACTAATTTTCTAATGGCCCAAGAAAAGTCTTTGATTTCAGTGGTCCAAGTTTTCCTTATTATAGGGATGGAATTAAAAATATTTCAAGTTCAACATGTTGGAGATAGAAGTAAAAATCACTGATACACTTACATTTAATTCAAGCCAGATATCTGCTCATGAGTTAAACTAACTTTCAGTATTTTCCTTATTTCCAAAGCCCTTGACCATTTCTCTTTCCATCTAGAAAGGTTATTTCACAACTAAAGGAGTCCTCATTTGACTGGTATCAACCCTACCTACCTCCTGGTCCTTAGCCTCATTAATTACTAGGACAGTGAGATTTCTTAGCCACTCTCACCACTGAGCCACTATAATCCATGACTTGACTGGGGAGAATCTTTCACATTCTTACTGTGACCTAGGAAAACCCTTGAGGGTCTTCTTCTAGAAAGCTGTTGTAATGTGTGGGTTAGATCTGGCAAACTAAAAGAGGACAGAAGCTGACTCCAATTCCACTATCTCCCCAGCCCCTCCCTGCTCAGAGGCCTAGGAAGATTCCCGGTAATTTGGTTTATCCCACAACCACTGAGATAGAAAGTCCCCGCCCTCATGGGAAATGAACACACCCCTAGACAATGAGTCAGAGACAGAGCTTACTTGCAAGCCGGCTGGCCAGTCAAGTGTAAGCCCGCGAGCTAACCTGCCAGTCAAGTGTAAGCCTGCGAACCCCCACTCAATCACAAAGCCATTGTCATGGTTATCCCACCCCCTAGACTATTGTCAATAAAAACCCTGCTCAGCAAGAAGGCAGGGCCGCGACCACATGGTTGCCGCCATGGACGGTTGTGGGACCGGCTTGAGCTGAATTAAACGACTCTCTTGTCCTTGCATCGGATCAGCTCCTTGTTGGTTTTATGGGGGGTCGTCGGCCTGGCACATCACCATAACCCTGTCAACATTTCATCCTCTTTTCCAAAACTGATTAATCAGCCAAAGTTTTATAACATCTAATAGAAAGCATAAGACTCTTGAATGAGAAATCTTGTTATTACTCAAAGCCTTGCAGATGGTGTGAACTTTATGCATACATTGCTTTCTTTCACTACTTAGCCCTAGGAGGGGCAAAGCAGAGGAGCCTACCATGAGTGTATAGTCTGTGTCATACTTAAAGAACCCTGAGCTTAGAACATACCCCATAATTGAAAGAGCTACCTGAAATCCTGCTGAATCTAGCCACTGTGTGAGAAATTACTTTTGTATTCCTCACCAGGAAATAAGTCTATGTCCCCCCCTCCCCCAGCAAGACATATTTATCTTTCAAGCTGAAGAATATCAAAAACATCTTTCTCACTATAATACAAAATACAATCTAATACCATATGTATGACAATACTATGGAGAATGCATAAGGATAATGGTTACATGAAATAGACCTTTAACAAGGGTAGTTTTGTTTGTTCGAATGATATAATCTTGAAGTATGTGACAACTGTGCTGTTACCATAAAAGAAGGATTCATAGCAGTCTATGAAGCAAGTACTGTCACTTAATAAAGGTTACTATATGCTTCTCAAACCACATGTAGGCAGTAGAAAATAATCTATATAAAAATACAAAACTATACGGTATTAACATAGAAAAGCTAACCATATTTGGAAATTAATAAAGAAAAAAATTTATGCCTTTAACTTGAGCTTTAACTTAACCTTTAACTTCAGCCTGAGTCTTTGTCAGTAAACGTAGAGTTCACAGAACCATCCTAAGAGTTAAATTATCTCATAAATTCTAATGCAGATTTCCATTTTGATGTATGGCTTCATATACTTTACACTCTTTCTAGATCTTTCCAGACGACTGGAATTTGAGGGCAGAAGTATCATGAAGTACATAGATGTACACGTATTTCAAGTATTTCTGATTTTCCCAGAGGGGGTGGAAAATCTCTTTAGAAGTTATTTTCAGCAGAAATTGTCCCTCCTCTTATGTCTTTTAACTCTCGTATGACTTTGATAGAGGTGCTAATGGCGACACTTGTCCTAGGAAACTTTAAAGAGCTTTCCAGATAACCTTGTCCTAGTGCTTACAAATGTATTAACTGCCTTGTCAGTAAATAATAACATCCAAGTGTGATAAATAGGGCCAAGTAAAAAAGTCAGACCTCACATGAGAAGGTTTATATGTCAACTATATGGTCATGACTTTCTAATGTATTTGGACAAAAGCTTGGGAAATATATCAGAGAAAAGTATTCCAAAGAGTAAGGAAACAAAATTTTGATCAGTCAATCACAATTGTGATTCATTGATATGTTTGTAATGCTTGGGGAAGCTGTGACTTTTTAAAAAGTAAATTACTTTATTGAAGAAAAAATAAACCAGAGATTTATTTTGAAGTGCAAGTGCTATGGAAGAGTCTTATCACATGAATTTCATTTGCATTTTCTTTAGCTAAGTAACAAGGGAAAACCCAGAGTAAAATTGTTTCTGTGAGATATTTACACATCACCACGGGGATTTTAAGTCATTTATAATATTATTGTCTGATGATCTCAAAGGGGAGTAATAGGTGTTTTTACTAAAATTAACTCCCTGATTTCATTGGAAATATTGGCTCATGGGAAGGCAGAACCTATTGATACTGAACTTTCCATTGCTGATCATCGTGGGCAGAACCAGCATGTTTGTTCTGATTCAGCAGCTCAGAGAACAGGAGGGTTGCAGACCAATAGCTGGCAATATCTGATCAGTATTACAGCTCAGTAACAGACAACGCCTGCTAGTGCTGCAGCTCAACTGCCAGCACTGCTGTAGCCTCCCAAGGTTCTTGTCACAGGAGCAGGTTGGAGAAAGTCCAGAACAGCAGATGGTGAATGTAAAGAACTTTATTCAGAAGAGAAGTGTTCAGCTGGAAGGCCAATGTTACCACCACTCCCTTTGCTGCCGCATGTTCATCCAGTGTTCCCCCGGTTTGTTGTCCATCTTCTCTTTTTTAGGTCTGTGTCTTTGTCTCTCTTGGTAGCTCTGAATTTAGAGGTTCTTATAATCTGGACTGTTCTCTGATTGCTTACCCATATTCTAATCAGGTATTCCGGAAGGCATCACTTTATTGGTTAAGTTCCATAATGTTCTGATTGCTAATTAATTTCTAATCAGGTCTCTTTGGCATATTTGCTCCCCAATGTCACAGGAAAGTTATTGAAATTAAATGAGGACAAGAGGAAGCAAAGACAAGATATTCTCAAAGAAATGTTTCCCCATTCGTAAGGAAATGGAAGGACTTGGAAAAAAAATCCTACTAAGTGAAATGAGCCAGACTCAAAGGAGCATGGACTCTATGGTTTCCCTCATAAGGAATAATATATAGGTTTCCCTCATAGGGAATAACAGTATACATCTAGAATAGTCCTAGCAGAAGATCAAAATAGATCAAGAGCTATGCCCATATGAACACATAGATGATGCTAAGCTAAATGAACCTCAAGTTAGGGAAACAACTGGTACATCACTGTTGTAGTTGTTTTCAACATGCCTCTTTTTTTTTGTTTTGTATTCCTTTCCCATAGTTTTACCCCTGATATCACTGCAACTGATTTTAGTACCCTGCATGTTGTATATACGTGTATTGGAACTAGGAAAGGGAAAGGGAACACCAAAATTGAGAGACAAAGGATAAAAAAGACAAACCAATGCAACAGCAATACTTACAAAACTATATGGTGTAAACCAACTGTACAACTCATGGAGGGGAGAGGGAAATGGGGAGGGGGAGGCAAGGGAAAAATGAGGGAGGAGGTAACAAGTTGGATATGAAGTTACATGTGAAACTGTAGCCCCTCTGTACTTCACTTTGACAAATATATATATATATATATATATATATATATAATGTAAAAAGAAATAAATATCTCTTTTGCATCTAGTTTTGAATTACTATGCCAAGTTACAGCCTTGGGGCTTTGAGTCCTAAGTAATATGCTGTAGTATTTAACTGGCAGTGGCTAATTGGGTGTGGCTACTTAATGATCAGTTGTGTTAAAGTGATTATATATAGGTAGAATGAAGAATGTTGCATTTGAGAAAGGCTATACTTTGATGTTAATGTTTGCCTCTTTTTCAAGTCTTTATCAGAGAAAATAGGGTTCTTTTCCATGAAATTGGTCCAATAAAGAGAATGAACCATGAATTATTAAGGAACTATTTGACTTTATCTCTGTATTAGGACTAATTTTGATGACCACAGAATACTGGTATGTTCATATTATCTTCTACCAGTGGCTGAACTTTTAAAATAAAGCAAAGAAGTGGGCTGAAAGATGTGGCTCAGTTGGCAGAGTGCTGGCTAATGAGCTGAGGTTTCAGGTACCTGGTTCAAGTACCTGACACCAAGTCCCAGTCTTGGACCTAATGAACTCCATGTTATGGAAATGAGTGTTATGTAACTGTTGTAATTACCTTCAACATGCCATGTAAAACCATAGCTTTTTTTTTGTTGTTGTTGTTGATGATCCTCTTGTATCCCCTTCCTGTGGTTGTCCCTGTGTTATCACTGTATCTCATCTGAGTACCCTGGATACTGCATATACTGGTATTAGATGTAGGGAAGGGAAAGGGAATATCAAAATTGAGAGACAAAGGATAAAAAGACAAACAACTCCAAAAGCAATACTTCATTTGATGTAAACCAAGTGAACAACTCATGGGAAGAGAGGGAAAAGGGGAGGGGGGAAATGAGGGAGGAGTTAATAAGTTGTACAAGAAATGTACCCACTGCCTTACATATGAAACCTTAACCCCTCTGTACATCACTTTGACAATAAATAAGTGATTTTTTTTAAAAAAAGGAAAGAAGGTCTGCAAAAGAAGCCTATGTTCTTTACACATGAACACAGACATCTTGCATAACATATTATGTTTTTCAGTGTGCTTGAAGCACAGGATTTGTAGTCTGAGGGATAAGGATAGAACTGGAAAGTCTGCCAGTGGGAACACTTGAGGAATCTGCATATTATTCCACAGACAAGAGAGAGGCACAAAATTCCTAGAAGCACCAGGAGCATAAGATTGGTATTTAAGGAAGACGCTAACAGCAAGTTGGTGGATGAGTTATACAGAAGGCAGAAGTACTGTTTAAGAGGCCACTGATACACCTTGAGTATAGTGTCTCAACATGTATTCAGTGTATATTATTAGGAAAAATGATAGTTATGTTTTGTTCTTTCACTGCCAGAAAAAACAGAGCATCAGAAATAGGACACAATGGTAAATAAAAGGGAGCTCAATATTATTTTATAGTCTTGCATCATTTGGAAACCATAGATTCAAGGTTATCTCTGGTGTTTATGCCATTTGCAACTAATAATTTATTTCAGTGGAAAATAGTTAAGTGGAAAGTTACTTCCATGACTCATTTTCATAAGCACATAGTTGAGTTGCTTTCTTTTTTAAAAAAATATTTCCATTTACCTACTTAAAGATAGCTAGAAACTGAATAAAAATCTTATATACTCTAAATAGTTAAATATAATAAATATTTTTGAACATCACCAATTTATTAATAATTCTCTTGTGTTATAGGGGGAAAAGGGGCAAGGTATTGTTTTCTTTATATTAAATGATTCCTGGATTTACTCACATACTAGACTTTAACAAGTGCTAAATAGGCATTGAGTTTACATATAAAAATACCTTAATAAACAAGAAATACAATATTAAATATATAAAAATATACCCTAAATATAATTTTATTTGGCAACAGCTTAAGAAATAGGCAAGAATATTCATAAGAAACTCTAAATTTTTTTTCTGGCAACAGACTTTTTCTGTCAGATGTCAATCATTTTGAAACACATTTTTGAAGATAGTGTTTAATTTTACCTATCCATTACAAAACATGATATTACATCATTTGCAAAGAATGGATGGATCTGAAAAAAAACAATGTTAAATGAAGTAAGTCAGGCCCAGGGAGACAAAGGACACATGTTCTTCTTTCTCATATGTGGAAGCTAGAACTAATTTATAAATGTACAAGGAAAAGCATACAAGGTTGTATGGAAGTGTACAGGAATGTATTAACCAAAGTATGGTAATTGTAGGGAAAAGTTCAAATGGTGTAATTCCCTAGAAAAACTACCTTACAGTGAAAAAAATAAATGAATAGTAAAAAATGCACTTGAAAGGTAGAGGGAGAGATTAAGGAAAGGGGGGGGTATACAAATGAAGAGAGGAGGAAAGTGATTGCAATCATAGTATTTAATGCATATCCCATGAACTAAGAAAAGAGGAGAAGGGTTGGGAGGAAGAAGGAAGAATTATGAAAGGGAGAGAATTATGAAAAGGGTGACATTCGTTAAGATGCAAACTGATTTGTTGAATTGTAACTCCTTTGTTCAACTACTGAAAGAAAACAAAAATATAGTTTTTTTTTTACAAATGTATGCTAAAATTAAGTTCTAGATGCATAGAAAGTTGAATTCTCAAAATGGAAATGGTAAAAATCGATTCCCAAAATATTCTTAAAGCACTGCAGTTTAATGAAGCCTACACACATTCTTGTCCTCTATCTGAATGATAAGTTCAATATCTTTAATGATTTAGTTAATATTTTCTAGACTTAGAGATTTATAGCTTTTAATTTTTGTTGCTAAGACCCATAATCAATTATTCGTTAGCAGGTCTGCCAAGGTGTACTTACTTGAGAATATATTGGGACAAAATTTATGTCTCAATTTAGAAAGTACAAAAAAAATGCTACTAGTCAGAAATTTTTAGTAAGTTTCTCCTTTACCTTGTTGTGGAAATGAAGTCATGGAGCAAATTTACACTGACTTTTAGACAAATTTCTTTCTTTTGATCACCCTGAAATATGACACATTCAAAAGAAAAGGGTCAAAACACCCTGCTTTTCACAATAATAGTCATTGTCTCTTGATTTGATGTTTAACTTATTTAATTAAAAAACTAATGCCACTCTACTGACCCTGTAAAGCATAGATCTTGTGTATGACACTCTTTAACCTCTCTGGAACACTAAGAGGATCTCATTCTTATTTTGCACTCTAAGTAGCATGGGGTCAAAGACAGATTTCTACTTTCTTTGTTAATAATGCATCAATGGATAATGGACCTTTGTTTTCCATCATTGAGTTTATACTTTATGTACACTGTATTTTAATCCTGACCATTACCAGCTCATCCACATATGCCTTAGCATTTTATGAGCATGGTAGTAACTATTTCATTACATTTTGAAGACAAAGCTAGTATATTTTGGAAAACCTGGCAAATTCCAAGAATCAGTGTTACCTATTTTTGTCTACTGGATAATTGCTATGGCTATAATGTCCTAACCTCTTTGAAGTTTCTTTAATCTTTTTCTGGAAATACAAACGTTCAGCCTATATAGCATCTGAAGTAACCCAACTGTGAAACTAAAGAAATGATTTTAAGTTGATTTGCTCCAACTTTCTACTAAATGCTAAGTAAGAAAATAAAATTCTCATTATGCATCCAACAGTAATAAACCTATTGGGTCATTAAATGTAGGTAGTCCATTAAACTCCAGGTAGAATGCATGACAAATTGAGCCTTTTCTTTCCAGAGCAATAGAAAGAAGCATGGAAAATCTAATCTCCTTGTCTCCCTTTGAGAGAATTTCAAGAGGAAAACCACAGGAACATGAAAACAAATGATTTTAACCAGAAACACAAAATACCTTTTCTGTGTACTCTCAACATGAGGGAGAAATGTAAGTAAAAAAGATGCTTAGGATACTAGGCATGCTACAACAAAAAACATAAGCCAAGAAAGAGCCCCTGTGTCTTCAAATACAGACCCAGAATAGCTTTATAACTCACTCCACTCTTCTCATTATTTTTTCCAAAACTAAATCTTAATAATGTTCTTGAAATAATTCACTTTACCGAGAAAACTTCAATCCTTTTGGTCATGTGCTTCAAAGCATCTTTCACTTGCTTGTTTCTTAGTGTGTAGATGAAAGGGTTCAGCATGGGTGCCACAGAAGTGCTGAGGAGAGCAATGCCTTTATTTAAAGACACATGTTCCTTGGCAGAGGGCTTCACATACATGAAAATGCAGCTGCCATAAGAGATGGACACGACCACCATATGGGAAGAACAAGTAGAAAAGGCTTTCTTCCTCTGCTGAGCAGAAGGGATTCTTAGAATTGTTCTGAGGATGTTGGAGTAAGAGAGAATCACTAAGACCAGCGTAACCAGAAGTGTCAAGATGGCTGAGATAAGCATCATTAATTCTATTACATCTGTGTCTGTGCAGGAGAGTTGAAGGATGGGAGAAACATCACAGAAGAAGTGATCTACAGTGTTGGCTGCACAGAAGTCAAGCTGTAGGCCCATCAGGAGCGGTGGAAAGATTATGAGGAAACCAGACAACCAGGAAGCAAAGACTAGCCCATTGCACACTCTGCTACTCATGATGCTCATGTAGTGCAGGGGTTTGCAGATGGCCACATAGCGGTCATAGGACATGGCAGCCAGAAGGAAAAATTCAGTTGCCCCTAAGAGAATAGTGAAAAACAATTGGGCTGCACAATCGTTATAAGAAATGGTCTTATCGCCCGTGGCCATGCTGACAAGAAATTTGGGGATACAGACAGTAGTAAATGTAATCTCTAAAAATGAGAAATTTCGGAGGAAGAAATACATGGGTGTCTTGAGATGAGAGTCCAGTAGAGTGAGGGTGATGATGGTCAGGTTGCCCATAACACTCAGCATATAGGTGAAAAAAAGGAGGAAGAAAATGACCACTTGTAATTGTGGATCATTTGTTAGTCCAAGAAGAATAAAGGTTGTCACTACTGTATGGTTCTTCATAGCTGATTTCTATTTGAACAACAACAATAAAAAAGAGGAAAGATCAGAAATAAAGGAGATATATCTGCATGATATCATTCATAAGCTTGTCCACCCTACCCCCTTCAGTATTCTGCTACTCAATTGTAACATGTGAATTTATCCTCATGTCTTTTTTTTTTTAATTCAGAGTAACTACTACTTTTTGTTTTATTTTCTCAAACTCCAATAAATCTAAGCATTCCAAGCAATGATGATGTCATGTAAGTGTAAAATCCACAGATGCACAAAAAGTCACAATATTTTATCTTTTATCTTCTGGACTATAAAATATGAATTTTCTGAAAATAATGACTTCAGTATTAATTTATTTAAACTTTTGGTGACTCATTCTTCTTCTTGATGCAAATCTTCTCTGGATTTATTACTTTTTTCCATAGACTTTACTATTTTCTTTTTAGTATTAGATTGAAACTAAGGTCTCTTAAAATCAACATTCAGTTAATGAAACGTGGCTATATCAGATACATTGACCATTTAGTATCCTCATCAAACTTCTGAAAACTCTCAAATTTGTTTGTGCAACTACTTTTAGTTCTGTTTTTCTTTTTATTCTGAAGGCTTGAAATTGCTTTATTTGCTTTTACTTTTCTTTTTGTTTTGTCATTTGTTTTTACCTTATTAGTAGTATCTTTTGCATAATTATTATTAATGTTGTTTTTGGCGGACACATCATAATTGTACACATCTTACTTATCCTGCTTATCCTGGTAGTTTTCTTTTCTTTTTTTTTTTTTTTTTGCCAGTTCTGGGGCTTGGACTCAGGGCCTGAGAACGGTCTCTGGCTTCTTTTTGCTCAAGGCTAGCACTCTACCACTTGAACCACAGCACCACTTCTGGCCATTTTCTGTGTATGTGGTGCTGGGGAATTGAACCCAGGGCTCATGTATGAGAGGCAAGCATTCTTGCCACTAAGCCATATCCCCAAACCCTGGTAATTTTCTTTTCTCTGTTGTGTATCTGAGCAGTTATAAAACATTTTGTGCATATGCATACATTTGCTTTGTGTGGTTTTTTGCAATGATAGAGAAAGCTTCTATGAAATGAAATACAATAAAATGTTAGCTGGATATCCCTGGTCATTTACATGAGTGATATTACTCTTCTTTCTTTTCCCTGCTACATTTATAGCTTCTTTTTCTTCTGTGCCCTGTTCACATGCCCTCTCCATATCTTGCTGGCATAACATATAAAAACTGAAAATTATGTTACCTTTCTGATTTTTTCTCATTTTATTTTTCCTTCTTCCAGACCTTGATTAGATACTCATGTTTATTATCTCAAAGGACAGTCATCATTTTTCCTACAAATGATATTAGGACATGTTGTTTTAAAACATTGTCACATTTCATATAAAACAATCCTTTTGTTAAATATATACCAACATTTCCAAATAATTACAAAATAAGTAATATTTTGTTCTTACCTTTCTTCTCCTTTTTTAAAACATTTTTTTATTATCTCAATATCTTTAACTAGTCACTTCTATAAAAATGTTTGCAGTTCTCTATTCTGGTGATTTAAATATAATGTTCATTGCATCCATTGGTAATTTTTAAAAAATTCAAATTTAGCTATGAATTAAGAATCAAAAGGTATGGAAACATCTCAGTCAACAAAATATGAGTTAGAGAGGATGCCAAAATATGAAGTCAGAGGAGATTCCTAAATAGCACCTTAAAAAAAGAGCTTACAGAATGACAAATAATTATTATAAACTATTTGACAGCATTAGTCTGCCTCTTAATCCCATAATAAAATACTTGCTAGATGGCAGTAAAATAGTCATGTATTTCTAACCATCATTACAGTCTCCAGGGTCTCTACGGTTGATTAGGTAATTTATTAGGTAGTTAAGAACTCCCTTTAGGATATGAAAATATCCTAGGATATCCTAGGATATGATAATATAAAATTGTATTGAATGAAATATATCTTCTTGATAAGTGTAAGGGATAGTCTCTGGCATTCAGAAAGAAAAATTATTTAACTGTGTCACATTCTACAATACAACTATCATGTATAATAGAGACATATACAATTATAGTTACTAGGAAGGAAGTAAATTCTCTTGACAGAAGTTCTTTATAAACTATGAAGATTATTTTTCTGGAACTTGATTCTTATAAAATGAAGTTTCAGGTTTTCTCTTATTAAAATTAATTTATTCAGCATAAGTTCCAAAATGCTCAGCTTATTTGATACACTAAAAAAAGTCAACTCTAGTTTCTTTCCATACTATTTCAATGATTTTATTTAAAAAATCATTTTTGATATATACCTTTGTGAAATAGAGTTAATATAATTAAAATAAGGATATAAATTATCCAAACCTTAATTTCTTTAGTAGCAATTTCATTCTTGATTCTCTTCTTTTGATGTAAATCCAAGCACAAACACAGTTTTTGGTGTTCCATAATCCAATTTATTTATATAATGCATTAACTCATATTTCTATCTTGACTTTTTATCCAAAACTACACTGGGAGTTCAAAGATTTTCTCATGGCAAGCATCACATCAAGTTTCACCTCTTCTCATGACTTTAAGGAGAGGAAAATGTTCTCCAGTGTATTACAATTATTGGAGTAATATTTTCCTTGGTCATACATAAAATAATCTTTTCTTAAGTGTCAGGGCTGTTTACTCCACATGCATCACAATTGCCTTCATGAAAATATAATGGATTTCATAGTAATTAAGATGTTAAGAAGTATAATCCTTTTGTACACTGTGCCACTTGTCTCCAGAGGATTTACAGACCTCAAATTAAAAACAGAAGAAAGCAATTCCCTGGAAACCACTGTACTAGGATGTTAAAGTGTGTTTAGATCATCTTATCAAGTGGATAAAGATTTCCTTGAATCCAAGATTGTAAACAAGATAAAAATGGCTTTTTGAATTATTTTGTGATGTGAACCATAGGAGGTTTTAAGAAACTGTAACTCAACCTGCACAGCACAAAGAAAGCACATTTCAACCAATAAATGAAGACACTACTTTATATTTTGGTAATACTTCAGGGCATTTTTAAAATTTTGAATTCAGAGACTCAGTAAAGGGCTTCATCCCCAAGTGAAGTCTCTGAAGACTACTTTCATCTCTGTCTGTCTCTCTGTCTGCCTCTGTGTCTGTCTCTGTCTTTCCCTCCTTTCTGCCTTGAGCAAAAATACTTAGGGACAACACCCAGGTCCTGAGTTCAAGCCCCAGGTCTGTTACACATTAAAAAAAAAAATCTTCCAATATGGTTGTTCCCAACTCTCCAACAGAATAACCAATACTAAGCAGCTAGGTTTGTCTATCAGTGGTGGATCATTTAGAGTATGTTTGGTTCAGAACCCAGCACCTAAAAGTAAAAATACACACTAAAATTAATAAGGCAAATGTAGGCAATTTTGCAAGCATTTCAAAAATTAAAGTGCTGTCAAAATAAGAATAATATACCAAATTTGATGTCACTTTGCAGCGATTACTTCAGGGTTAAGCAAAATTACCTTTAAGTCATTTTAGTACATTTCCCTCCTACATAACCTTGATTCACTGATGAAGTCATGTAAGCTGAGAATGAAGAGTTAGAAGATTATATTCCATACAAATGGGAACTGAGAATAAATCAGACTACAAATACTTCAAAGGAAAATATACATAAATACAATAACTAAAAACATAACTACATAAATAAAATGATTCAACAAGAAAATACACAATTGAAAATATGTAAATATTCAACACTGGACCACTCAAATCTATAAAGAAAATATTTTTCGACCTAAAGGGGAGAGATAATGTAACAGGAGTTGCCTGTCCGAAGTAGATCCTCAAAATGGATTTTCATACAGGATGATCCACAAACCAGCTACCATATATTAGGTACAAGAAAGACAATTGTGGTATGTGTAATGGGGTGGGGGGGGAATCCTCCATCCCTCAAAGAGTCCACCACTCAGAAACAGTCTCAAGTAAAAAGATGAATTTATTGGGGAAGTTCTCAATGGACCCGTCCCAGGTTTCAGAAAAACATATCACACAAAACAGGACAGAGATACAGAGACTTACTTCCAGAAGATTTCTAAGTACCAACAAACCAATTCAGCTCTGGAGAACTGAATTGGGGCACCATGGGGACAAGACATAGGACGTGAACATGTGTCACAGCATGATGGTGTCTGAGCTGGCCTGCCCCTAAATGGGGTCAGGTCAGAAGACTGGATCTCATGAAGCTCCCAGCCCCAGGCACCTGACTGACAGGTTCAGTAACCTATAGGCCATGTGCCTACCCCTGTCTCTTGGGATTCAGGAACTCCCATTACTTGGGGATGGGACTTCCCTTCCTGTAGGAATCCAGGCACACCCATCAAGACAAGATGCTAAAATACCACATGGTCAAGCTTGCCATGTGGCCAGTAAGGCACTGGCCAGATCTGACCTCCATATGACAGTATGCAGATGCTGAAATTATTATAACTTTGCCAGATAATAACTTGGGATGCATTGTAGTTGGACATAATTGCTGAGATGCAGTGTTTGAGAGGTTGAAAAGATATAGTAATAAGAACCCCAAACATAAGAGCAACAAAGCAGAAGAAAGATAGTTGAGCGAAGCCTCAGAGTAGTCAACAATTATAAAAACAAGGGTGAAGTCCTATTTGTCCATCCTTTCTTTGATTTGTAGCATTTCTGAGTCTTTGTTAAGGAAGTTTAGTCCTGTGCCAAGGAGCCCAAGCATTTCTCCTACTTCTTCTTTTAGTGTTTTCAGGGTGTCTGTTTTAATTTCGAGGTCTTTGATCCATTTGGAATTGATTTTGGTACAGGGCGATATATAAGGACCTCGTTTTAGTTTGTTGCATGTGTTGAACCAGCTTTGCCAGCACCATTTGTTAAAGAGGCTATCTTTCTTCCATCCTATTTTTTTAGCTCCTTTATCAAAGATTAAGTAGGCATAGTTCTGTGGGTTCATTTCCGGGTCTTCAATTTTGTTCCATTGGTCTTCAGGCCTGTTCCGGTGCCAATACCGAGCTATTTTTATTACCATAGCTTTATAATACAGCTTGAAGTGGGGTATTGTAATTCATCCATCACTGTTCTTTCTGCTTAGTATTGTTTTTGCTATTCAGGGTCTTTTATTGTTCCATATGAATTTCTGGATTGCTTCCTCTATTTCATTAAAAAATGGTGTTGGGATATTAATGGGTGTTGCATTGAATTTGTAGATAGCCTTTGGCAATATTGCCATTTTGATTATATTAATCCTCCTAATCCAGGAACATGTGAGGTTTTTCCGTTTCCTTAGTTCTGCCTTACATTTTTCATGTTTTTAAAGTTCTCATCATAGAGGTCTTTCACTTCTTTGTTTAAGGTTATTCCTAGGTATTTTATGTTTTTTGAGGCTATTGCAAAAGGAGTTGCTTTCCTGATTTCAGCCTCAGTGTTTGGGTCATTAGCATATAGAAAGGACATTGATTTTTGAGGGTTTATTTATTTTTTATTTTTTTGGTCAGTCCTGGGGCTTGGACTCTGGGCCTGAGCACTGTCCCTGGCTTCTTTTTGCTCAAGGCTAGCACTCTGCCACTTGAGCCACAGCGCCACTTCTGGCTATTTTCTGTATATGTGGTGCTGGGGAATCAAACCCAGGGCCTCATGTATATGAGGCCGGCACTCTTGCCACTAGGCCATATCCCCAGCCCTTGAGGGTTTATTTTACTGCAGACTTTTACAGGGCAAAGGACATAGCTCGCAAGATAAACAGAAAGCCCACGGATTGGGAAAAGATATCTACTGGACATACAATAGACAAAGGCCTCATATCTAAAATATATGCAGAACTAAAAATATTACATTCCTCCAAAACAAAACCGCAAAGAACGAATAGCCCCCTCAAAAAGTGGGCTAAAGACTTAAAAAGAGACTTCTCTGATGAGGAAATGAGAATGGCCATGAGCCATAAGAAAAAGTGCTCTACATCGCTGGCCATAAAAGAAATGCAAATCAAAAAAACACTGAGATTCCATCTCACCCCAGTAAGAATGTCCTATGTCAAGAAAAGTAACAATAACAAATGTTGGAGGGGATTTGGCCAAAAGGGAACCCTACTTCATTGTTGGTGGGAATGTAAACTGGTTCAGCCACTCTGGAAAGCAGTATGGAGATTCCTCAGAAGGCTAAACATAGAGCTCCCCTATGACCCAGCAGCCCCACTTTTGGGCATCTACCCAAAAGAACACAAAAAAGAACACACTAAAGCCACCAGCACAACAATGTTAATTCAGCACAATTTGTTGTAGCTAAAATATGGAACCAACCCAGAAGCCCCTCAGTAGACGAATGGATCAGGAAAATGTGGTACATATACACAATGGAATTTTATGCCTCTATCAGAAAGAATGACATTGCCCCATTCATAAGGAAATGGAAGGACTTGGAAAAAATTATACTAACTGAAGTGAGCCAGACTCAAAGAAACATGGGCTCTATGGTCTCCCTCATAGGGAATAATTAGTACAGGTTTACGCTAGTCACAGCAGAGGATCACAAAAGCCCAATAACTATACCCTTATGAACACATAAGATGATGCTAAGTGAAATGAACTCCATGTTATGGAAACGACTGTTTTATCACCGTTGTAATTACTTTCAACATGCCATCTGAAACTGTAGCTTCTATTGTTGGTTATCCTCTTGTATCCCCTTCCTGTGGTTGTACCTGCACTATCTCTGTATCTTACCTGAGTACATTGGAAACCGTGTATACAGGTATTAGAACTAGGAAAGTGAAAGGGAATACCAAAATTGAGAGACACAGGATAAAAAGACAAACAACTACAAAAGCAATACTTGCAAAACTATTTGGTGTAAATCAACTGAACAACTCATGGGGGGAGAAGGAAAGGGGTAGCTGGGAAGGGAGAATGAGGGAGGAGGTAACAAACAGTACAAGAAATGTATCCAATGCCTAACTTATGAAACTGTAACCTCTCTGTACATCAGTTTGACAATAAAATTTTTTAAAGGCATTAAAAAAAAAACAACAACAACAGGGGTGAAAATCAAAAGGCCTACAGGACAGTAAATAGACTTTAGCTAACAACAGTTTAATAGGTAGAATGAGACCGTAAAGTGCCATAGACAACAGAGGCTTTGCTCACTAAGAACATTTACTTCTGTTTTTCACATGGATTGATATCTTTGATTGTCTACATCAGGTTCTCTGATACATTTGTTTATAGTTTAATTTTTAACCTTCAGCTCATCTAGTGAAATTTGACTTTAGATATTATTTTTGATTATATCTTTATTTGCTATTTTTATGCACATATGTTTAAATTTTGTGAATTGTTATTGTAGTTAATCGGAAACTGGTATTTAGAATTGATTTACACACTTAAGACTTAGAGATGGTTCCTAATTCCTTTTTAAAGTTTTTTTTTTTTTAAATCCTAGATTCAGTTTCCTCAAACCTGAAGAATTTCCCACGGCTTTTCATGTAGTTACTGACAAATATTCTATTGCCTAAAACATGATTATTTATATTCATTCTTTTTTTTTTTTTGTATGTGGTTGCCTGTCCTGGGGCTTCAATTCAAGCTAGGCAGGTGCTGTCCTTAAGCTTATTAGCTCCAGGTTAGTGCTCTACCATTTGAGCCACTTTTTAACTCCATTTCTAGCATTTTGGTGGTTAATTGGAGATAAGAGTCTCAAGAACTTTCCTGCCAGTACTGGTTTCCAACTTTGATCCTCCCATTTCAGCCTCCTGAAAAATTGCAGTAAATTAGTGACTTGGTATCACTCATAAAATATCAGGAGGTTTAATGGAAAATCTGGTTTAATGCAACTAATCACTTATTTCATCTCCAATATAGTTACTTTCTTAGTCTAGATTTGATAATGTATGCATCAGTAAAATATATATCAAATATATATATATATATATATATATATATATATATATATATATATATATATATACACACACACATGTTTCCATTTTTCTTTTCTTTTTTTTTTTGGCCAGTCCTGGGCCTTGGACTCAGGGCCTGAGCACTGTCCCTGGCCTCTTCTTGCTCAAGGCTAGCACTCTGCCACTTGAGCCACAGCGCCCCCTCTGGCCGTTTTCCATATATGTGGTGCTGGGGAATCGAACTGAGAGCTTCAAGTGTAGGAGGCAAGTACTCTTGCCACTAGGCCATACTCCCAGCCCTACATGTTTACATTTTTCTGAAAAACTACTTTTAATAGTCCTTTCAGTGTAAGTCTGTTAATAATGGATTTTAAATAATGAATAAACTTTGCTGCTCTGAATAAGACCAGATAATTGTAATATAGCAGTAGAGCACTAGCCTAACCTGTGAGAGACTCTGGGTTCCATTTCTACCTCTGCAGTACTAACAGCAACAATAAACTTTTGTTCCCTTAACATATAGTAAATGTAAGCTCTACTTTCCTTTAGGCAGAAGGTACATTTTACTTGTTAATGCTCATGCCTACATCTTGTTTCCTAAATATGTTGGTAAAACATAGTTGTCAGAGATGTTTTACATTTCTTTGTTTCCTCAGTGTACATCCATGTATGCTCCAAAGGCCTATAAAACTGGTTCAGTTAATACTTGTTGATAATGAAGTAATCAGAAAAGGTAATTGATAATGAAGTCATCAAGGTAGAACATTTCCCTCATGACATGAAACTGTTTATCCCAGAAAGTTTCATGGGATTTAGCTTAATGAAACTTTTAAATTCTCAAGTGAACAATCGCCTCCATTTGGCTGGGTTAGCTCTTGATCCTATTATTTTAGGGTAGGTGGTAGTAGTAAAGATTTCTCCTGTTTCTTTTAGTTAGAGGCAAACTGCAGTTTTGTTGTAAACCAGCCTATTTATCAGTTAAGGTATCAAGAGCTAAATGGTAGGTTTTCCTGTTATTACATACCCTTCCTATCTTATTTTCTCCCTGTCTTACCTTTTTTATTTTTGTCTTTCTATCTGATTCCCTGATAAGTTTACTTAATTAGTCTCTTCTAATTTTCAAAACTGTAACCAGGAGAAATGCCAAGTTTGTTAATTTTGTTAAAGACAGATTTGTTATGCCACCAGAAAGATTTAGCCTTGGAATAGAAGGTGGTAAGAATGAAGAATAGCAGAAGAAAGAAAAATGATAAAAATTGAGGGCAACATTGACTTATAGATTTGTTGAGAAAATGCAGGACCCCCCCAAAAAAAACACACAAAAGAATTGAAAAGCTATGGTTTTGATTATGTTGATTTCTTCCAGTACCTGTCTTAATCCTGAAGGTAGATTTTTCAATTATCTTGAAGAGTCACCTTGCTTTTCTCATGCATGCAGTCATCTGCAATTACCCATAAATAGCCAGAAGTCCAAGCTGGACATGATGGCAAACACCTGTCATCCTAGCTGAGGCAGAAAGATCAGAAGTTCAAGGCTGACCTAGGTTGAATAGCTAGGTCTAGCTTACCTTGGGTGATGTAGTAAGATCTTATCTCAAGTAATAAGAATAAGAATAAAGAAAATATGGTTAATAAGACTGTGAGCAATGTAACAGTTTATGCTTTTACATATTGACCAGAATAGAAATCTATTTCACATGCATATTCAACATTTCTATCTAAACATCATAAATATAACTAAACTACGGTTATAAACATGATTTATAAAATAATGCTCTCATTACTGAAGGTTAGAAAAATACTTCTCTCCATGCAAAGTAACAGATTTTACTTGAATTTGTCTTACACAAATCATTTCAAAATAGTGCTCATTTGTTATACCATCAGTGGCCATTAGAATATCTTGGTATTGTGGTTTTCACACTTTTTTCATTTCTGCCTTTCTCTCTATATATAATTTTTCTCAACAATCTTGACAGCACAGACGCAGCTCAAGAAGTAGCAATGGAAAACCATACAACAGTGACCATTTTCATCCTGGTGGGACTCACAGAGGACCCCAAGTGGAAGATTGTTTTGTTTATCTTTCTACTTCTCACCTACTTGCTCAGCATCTCAGGCAACCTGATCATCATCACCCTCACTCTTCTGGATTCCCATCTCAAGACCCCTATGTATTTCTTCCTGCGAAATTTTTCCCTCTTAGAAATTTCTTATACGACTGTCTGCATCCCCAAATTGCTTGTTTGCATGGCAACTGGTGACAAAACCATTTCTTATAACTGCTGTGCAGCACAGTTGTTTTTTGCCTTCCTTCTGGGTGCATCCGAGTTTTACCTGCTGGCTGTCATGTCTTATGACCGTTATGTGGCCATCTGCAAGCCTCTGCATTATACAACCATCATGAACTCCAAAACATGCATCCAGCTGGTCATAGGCTCTTGGACTGCTGGTTTCCTGATCATTTTCCCGGGACTCATTTTAGGACTTGGTTTAGATTTCTGTGACTCCAATATCATTGACCATTTCTACTGTGACACTGCTCCTCTGCTGCAAATCTCCTGCACAGATACACGCTTGCTGGAAATGATGAGTTTCATCCTAGCTTTGGTGACTCTCCTGATCACTTTGGTATTAGTGATTTTATCATACACCTATATTACCCTCACAATTCTAAAAATCCCTTCGGCCAGCCAAAGAAAGAAGGCTTTTTCCACATGTTCTTCTCACATGATTGTCATCTCCCTCTCATATGGCAGCTGCATCTTTATGTACATCAAACCCTCAGCCAAACAGAGGATATCCTTGATGAAGGGAGTTTCTGTGCTCAATACCTCTGTGGCCCCACTTTTGAACCCATTCATTTATGCTCTAAGAAACCAGCAGGTGAAACAGTCATTTAAAGACTTGCTGAGAAGAATTCTATCTTCATCTCAGAAGTAGAATATTAACAAGGCACATGAGAAACATTTATTATTAAGGGAAATTGCAGAGAAAGTGGCTGAAATAAACTCTAATTTTCCTATTATCTACATAACAAAATTATATTTTTGTGCTTTCACTTCCCAGGGGACTATTTTGCCATTGCATAAGTATCTGTTTCCAGTAATGCTTTTCCTTTCCAAATCATAAAACACTTTTTTTTCTGTTCTATTATAAGCATTCTTGAATCTAACTCCTCTTTTTCCTAAGCATGTAGTTAATAATCCAAATGTTTTTATCTGCTTAATATGTCAGTTCACTGAGACTTATTTTCAGACAGATTCACAGTTACTATATTCATTTTTCCATAAGATCTTAATAAATTAAAAGCAATTATGGGGCATAATGTATTTGGAATTTTAATTATTTTTCCTGGTTTATTCTGTTACATGTTTTCTTTTTTCAGATATTTCAAATTAGGAAATAAGAATTAAAGAATACTGCTCCTAATTATCTTGAAATTTTGAATAGCCTTTATATTATGCTATACAGGAAAACTTACTGTGATGTATTTATGCTACATTTTTGTTCATCATAAGTAAATATTAAATTACATGTTTTCACTGTGGTAGATGACTGTTTCATTATTACTGTGTATTAATGCCACAATGTAACAGGCTTCATTATGACATTTCCATATATACATAATCCTGTGACCATAACTGTTCCTGCCTTACCCTTTCTAATTCTCCTCTCTTCCCCTTTCCCACTTTCAGTCCCTAGTAGTTCTCCCTTTTGCTTTCATGTCCTTTCTTCTTTTCCTTAATCTTGCATATGAAAGGAACACATCATTAGGAGAACAGAGGAGCAAGGAAAAGGAACAGGCTGGACTCTCCATCTCGACAGGCTGACACTGTTTACTGAGGTACAGCAGTGAGGCATGAGGCATAGCAATGTTCCTCCAGGAATGGAGGTTGTGCAAGGGAATGGGGTTGGAGGTGGGCAATTATAAGGTCTGAGCAAGGAGACAGAGGTTATTAATAGGGCTGGGGGCGGTGGAGACTTTTGGTTAGGCCCACAATACAATGTTGATGGCCAAGCTCAGGTTGGATTGCCCCGCCTGCATGACAAGCATGTCCAAGCATACCTGGAGTTTTATGTGGTATCTGTATGTGCCTGGGATAATAGGATGGAGGGGGGTGTCAATCCTTCATATTCCATCTTTAGATAGGTAAGAAGATTGGGTCAAGAAGGGAGAGGTTAAGTCCTTCACATGTGATACTTGTCTTTGCAAGTCTGTTTCATTTTGTTGAACACGACTATCTCCTCTTCTACCAATTTTCCCAGAAATAAAGTTTTCATCTTTATGGTTGAAATACAACTCCATTGCATTTCATTGTACCACAGGTAACTGATTTGATTCAAAGGAAGATATGGCCTGGAGAGGTCACTCTTGATGCTTACCCAGCATTGCCTTCTTTATTTTGGAACTAATTGTGTCTCTTAGGTAATCCATCTATAGCACAACAATAGTGAATTACTTTATTTTGAACACTAAAGGCTTATTTAAATATAAAATAATTACAAGGTTAAGAGATGAATATTAAGTATGAATTACTTTATGTCAGTGCATGTGTCTAGTGTATCTACTAGGAAGAGCATTATCAATAAAATAGATCACATAAGTCCTTTTTAATTTTTATAAGCATATGATCAAGTTTTTTTATAAAGAAAAAAGATGTATTTGTAAGTGAAACAAGAAAGCCAATGAATATATGTAATTATAGCAACTACTAATAAGAGAAGAGTAAAGTGTTTATAAAAGAGTTTTGGACAAATAGAAGCTATATTTTTAGATGATTCAAAAATTATGTAAAGATGTTGTTATATATATATCATTTTATAAGAAGCAAACGAGATTTTCATATAATACCATAAGGATCCAAACCATATAACTCAGAATTGCTAAAATAATAAAAATTTTAAAGTTGTTAAGGAAAAACTAAATTTCTTATATTCTCATGTACTTGTAGTTATTCTTCAAGGCTATATGGTGCGGAGCAGTGCTTGGCAAGATAATATTAAAAAATCTAGACTCTAAACATGTACTTTCTTTAAGTAATAACAATGATAACTCCATGTAATACTTAACCATACTTAAAAAATGAATATATTTCTAGAATCTAGTAAATTTCTAGAATTAGTCACTATTTATTTTTAAAATTATCTTAACATGCCTTGCTGTGAATATGGCAATTGTACTGTCAGAGGAAGACATTTCTAGAGCACAAAATAATAAACCTAAAAACCTCTAAGTCATAAGAAATTGTTTCCTGAATGGTTAACTCTTAAAATATGTGTTAAAATCTCAAGTTCACTTATAATCTAATAGAAATTTTATCTACCTACACACCCACTGTTGCAAATGAGTTGCTTTTAAACACAGACACCGAGAAACAAATTTATAATAAGCTTTCTTGGATGTAATTTAGAAATAAACAGATTATCAGAAACCTATCTGAATGTAGAAGCACTGAGATAGATTTAACAACAGCCTTTAATTCTGAAGAGGGCCCTGAAACTACAACATTTTCTAAGCATTTTCTCAAGTAGATGGCTTACTACTGAGCCTTTCTAGCTCTTTATCAACCAGTTCTTGGAGGCTTCCCCAAGCAGAGGATAACATGAGCTGATAAAAGCTTCATTTCTGGGCTGGGGATATAGCCTAGTGGCAAGAGTGCCTGCCTCGGATACCCGAGGCCCTAGGTTCGATTCCCCAGCACCACATATACAGAAAACGGCCAGAAGCGGCGCTATGGCTCAAGTGGCAGAGTGCTAGCCTTGAGGGGGAAGAAGCCAGGGACAGTGCTTAGGCCCTGAGTCCAAGGCCCAGGACTGGCAAGCTTCATTTCTAATAGACATCTGTGTTCTCAGAGCCATCAAAGTGGTGCCTTCAGGATTTCGGGGTCTGTTTTTCCTAGTTGAATTTAAGAGAGGAAAGACAAAACTCCCTGTGACTGAGTTTATCTGAAGCTGGAACTGAAAATCATCTACTTCCTCTCCTGCAGTGGGGTGATTGTGTCACCACCTCATTCAAAGGCCAGAGCAGTGTGATGGACTTTGGGGAGGGAGGGAATGGAGGTTTAATTAGGTCATAAATATGGGGTCTTTGTGTTCAAGTTGATGCTCTTATAAAGTGAAGAAAAGACTCTCTCCCCTCCTTCAAGTTTGCACACCAAGGCCATATATGAACATAAAGAGAAAGGAGAAAACCAGGAGCAAGCCCACATCAGATATCAGATACCTAATATTGATTGGTATTAGTTCCCAGTCTCTGGATCTATGAGAAATAATATTTGTTAATGAAGCCACATAGTTTGGGTTTTGCTGTAGCAGCCCAGCTGACCAACACAAAAATTCCCTTATTTTATCTGGTTTAAGTGATTTACTCACTAAGCTATATCAGGCTCTCGGTGCAATTAATTGCATGAGTCCTATATTCTTGTCACTTACTGCTCATCTGTAGTCAAAATTTACCAAAGGGATATAACGTATGTGAATAGTTATGTAGTCTGTATTTTCTTCCTAAGACCTATTAATTAGCAGAAAATCCAAATCCTTTGAATGATCAAATATATTCCTTCAAGATTACTGGTCATCTCCTTATTAAATACCAGATTTTCTGGATAATAATCATAATGTGAAGGACTCCAGCCAGCTGGCTTTTGACACCACATCCTGGAATATGGTGCCCTATTAATGCAAGGTATCATCTCTAGCACTTCTATTATAAATAATTGTGATTGTATGTCTAATACTAAATATCCCTCAGAAAATAAGCCCTACTTCAATGGAAATTAGCCACTGTTTAGGCCTCAGATAGTGAGCATATAAGGGAAGCTCATGCTGAAAATATCTATCAGTTCTAATCAGGATCAATGCCTACAACATGTAAAGCCTAAGGAATTCAGTGTCAATACCCTTCATCAAATAATTATTCCACAAATGATTTTCCATGAAGCTATGGTTGTGAATGGAAAAAAAAAAAAGTAACTACCCTGACCATAAAATCTGAGGGTGGAGAAATAAAATGCCCAATATTAGTCTTCATTGAATTTATTTTTTTCATATGAGATTTGTTTTCCTTATATACAAATAATAATGAATATATTTGGAAAATATATGGTTTGATTCTAGATAGCATAAATATGCATAAATAACATAGTCATCTTCAAAAAGATATGGTAGAGAATTTAAGTGATTTAATTGATGTTTTGAGTCAAGATTAGCATAATTTATGCTATGTTTAGTCACCTTGTTGTGGGTCAGGGTTGAGGCCAGTAAGCAGTGAAGGAAGAGTGAAGGAATAACAAAAAACAAATCTGTATTCTGATCTATTTCTACCTCTGGAGAAATGAATTTCCAGCTAGAGTAAAATGTGTGAGTCAAATCTGTGTGAAATTATATGGAATTGTGACTTTGATTGGATAAGCTTTCCATTTGTCAGCCTATAAATCTATATACGGAAACCTATTATCTGTAACTTATTGTATCATTATCTTGGTCTCTAAAATATATTTTCTGCTTCTTTCTCTCATTATTCATAAAGCCAATGAATTGACTGAGACATAGTTAATGGTAGGATCCAAATATGACTCAGATTCAGAAAGTAAGTAAAATGTAAGGTGATTGATAGCCCAGATCAAAGAATTTATTTGATGTAAAGTTAGACAAATGGAGGAAGTATAAGGATGGATTTAGTACTCACAGAGACAAGTATATGAAGACAGGGAGATTTTCTAAGACATGTGGCCAAAATTTCATTCAAAAAGGAGGAAAATGTTCCAGAAATTTATGGTTCTATACAGTGACTACCATTATTAGCAATGTATTAGACCACTGAAAATTGTTAATATAGTACACTTTAAGTTTTCTCACACAAAAAATGATGAGTAGGTGAAGTAGCTCAATTTAGACATTCTACATTTTATACAAATTTGCATGCTGATAATTACAGCACTTGGGAAGCTGAGACAGGAAATTGACAATTTGAGGCTAATTGGGTTAAATAGTGAGTTTCAGACCAGATGAGTCTATTGCATAGAAAATTACAAACAACATACTGCATACTGTCAGTGTATATAAATTTAATTTTTCCCCTTAAATTTGAAATGTTATTAATAATAATTTTTATTATTGTGATCTAAGAAGTTGGTGATAAAATTTGAAGGTCTGGCACCCAAGGCAGTTCAGATTTTATCACCACTGCCTTTTGAATTCCTCATATGGAACTATTTCTTAAAATGTAATGTTTCTGAGATAATTCTTTAGCTGAGACCAGTGGAACTTCAGCATGATTATGCTAACAAATGTCTGTGGAAGCTGGGAATATGGCCTACTGGCAAGAGTGCTTCCCTTGTATACATGAAGCCCTGGGTTCAATTCCCCAGCATCACATATATAGGAAATGGCCAGAAGTGGCGCTGTGGCTCAAGTGGCAGAGTGCTAGCCTTGAGCAAACTAAAAGAAGCCAGGGACAGTGCTCAGGCCCTGAGTCCAAGGACCAGGACTGGCAAAAAAGAAAAAAAAAAAGAAGTAGAAACTATGGAACTGCTAATCGATGACTGCATACAAATGTCTGTGGAACTGGTTGAGAATTGTGGATTCTGGGTAATTTACATATTACTTAAGAAAATAAAAAGCATTTCATTTTACCTTTAAGTAGGTAATACTTGAACTGATAATGAATTGACAAAACAATACTTCAGTTGCTTTAAGGAAAATGAAAGGGCAAGTGCCAGGTCTCTTTGGTGGTGGGAAAATTTTTTTTTATTAAGGACTCAAGGATACTTCTACAAAGTAATTGATAACTTTGTTAAATTAGGTAACATTACAATTAGGTCTACACTAAAGTAGACTAAGCACCATTTATCCTAGCCATTCTCTTTTATTGCTGTCTCTGGGTCTTGAACTCTGGGCCTAGGTTGGGTCCCTGAGCTCCCTTTCCTCTAGACTAGCCCTCTACCACTTGAGCTACAGCTCCATTTCCAGCTTTTCCTGTGATTAATTGGAGATGAGTGTCTCACGGACTTTCCTGACTTGGCTGGCTTTAAACTATGATCCACAGATCTGAGCCTCCTGAGTAGTTGGGTTTACAGGTGCGAATCACCAGTGCTCAACTTACCCTTAGCCATTCTATATCACAGATTTCCCATACCTGAGTGCCTTAAAACAATAACCATTTACCATTGCTCATGACAGACACTTCTAATGATCTGAAAAAAGAACTCCCACATCTTCATGAAACAGTTGATCATAAACTAGTCTAAAATAGACTCTTTTCAGCTAAATCAGCTTGAAAAGGTCCTTTGTGTCCCCCAAGCTCTAATTGGCATGCTTGCATGAGAACCATACATGTACCAGTGGGGGAAAAGAGCACATGACGTCTGACTCTTGCACTCTGGAAGTGTAACATCTCTTTTGTCAATTACTAAATGTTCTCTTTGCAAAAGCAAGTTGCATTTCTAGAGTGGATTCAAGAATTGAGGAAATGGACATCAACCTGAAGGGAAGCCCTGAACTGCCACAGTGCAAAGGGCATGGCCATGTTTCTAACCATCTACCATGTGGACAATGCAGCATGATCTAATCACTAATCATTGGACAAGGAAGCTTAAAACATGAGAAACGTATCCTCTCTTAGTAAACGAAACCAGAAGTCTGTAAGTAGATACCAGCAGAGTCAGTTTCTTCTGAGAAGTTTCAAGGGAAAAAATATCCCCTCTCTTTCTCCAATCTTCTCGTGCCAGTGGACATTGTCCTTGGTTTACAGCTACGTCCCTCCAAATTTGCTTACATTTTCACTTGGTTATCCTCCTTGTATGTAATTTTGCCTCGGTATCTCTGTATTACTTTATTTTTATTTATTTAATTTTGGGGGCCTGAATGTTGTTCCTGAACTTCTGTGTGCTTAAGTCTAGGGCTATACAGCTTGAGCCACAGTGCCACTTCCAGCTTTTTCTAAATAGTTTATTAGAGATGAGTCTCATGGACTTTTCTGCCCAGGTTGGCTTTGCACTGCGATCCTTCTGAGCAGCAAGGATTACAGGCGTGAGCCATCAGCGCCTGGCTACCACTCGGCTTTATATAAAAACATTAGTCATTGATCTTAGCACCCTCTCTAGTGAGATATGATGTCATTTTGTATTGATGAACAGTTCTCTAGTGTGTGCTTTCCTATGTCAAACAGGAGACATGCTTCCTTCTCAGCTAAACATGTTTTGGTGAGTTTGTAATACATTTTTCCAGCTCATTTTTCAACTACTTTTATGTTAATTATTGATGTTACTTAATCTCATAATTTTAGCCTCTTCTCTTTTATAAATGGTCAAAGTGATTTTCAAGTGATTTCCATTCTAAGGTAGTTAGGGCAAGAATTGGGAAGCATAACAGTTTTACCACCACAAAACTAAGTATCATTTTCCTCTTTACAAGTCATGTCCCCATAAAAATGCATATGGTTGCATGAAAGAAAACAAATCCAACTTATCTGAAAACAAAAATACCATAATAGTATTTAGGTCTATGTCTAAAGACCCTTTGAGAAGTTACGTATGTTTTTTCTCCAGATGTCCTAACACACACACACACACACACACACACACACACACACACACACAGGGGAGTGGGTGGAGAAATGTTATTATATAATTTATGATAAAAGGACTCATCTTTACCTTTCATGATGGTGTGTTGTGTTTGTGTGTGTGTTCAGTTTAAATTACATTCATGCTTAGACTCACAATTCACTTTCCATACCAGTCCTGAGTCATTTTTATTCAACTTAAAACATGTATATATTAATGTTGAATTTTGTATCCATCAGGATTCTTCCCAGAAATTGACTCTTGCTGCATTACACAGGAAAATTTAAAATATCTTAAAGAAATACTACCGAGTGAACAGAGCAGAAAATGGACAGGGGAAAAGGACGGTTAGCCAGTCTCCAGGACCACAGTGCAGCACCCCAAATCCACGCTCTAGCATCTGTTGTAAGGGTCACTGCCATGGCGACAGCATGGGTTTGCCCTTCTAGCCCTGACTATCACAGTGCCCAGTGCTGGTATTGAACACTGGGAAATAACGGCATTGTGTGAATCCCCATGGTTGCAATTGCTTGCATGCTTTACCACAATTCAAAGTCTGATTCTATAGGTCTGTTACAAAATGCTTGCAAGCATCTACAGTACTCTACAATGCTCTGTATGGCTTAGCTACCAATGGTTAGAAGGTTGGGTTGGGTGCCTTGCACAAATGATATTTCCAACTTGTGATATTAGGACTTACTGCCATGGTCAGTTGAGTATTTGTACTTGTACCTTTGCAGGTAATAAAGACTCCTATTTGCCTCTTAAATTCAAGAGTACAAAATTCCCATTGTTTGAAGTGGGTGGCAGAATTCTAACCTTACTCAAGTTTTAAATAGTCTTACAAAGTTTTTTTGGTTACTTCAACTGAGCCTTCCTTTTCTTTTTCTCTAGGCTCCTAAAGAGCACACTGGGATATGGTGAATGACACTGGGGGACCAGGAACAACTGCTTTACCTCTTTTATTATACTCACAAATGAGTTCTGCTGCCCTGACTTCATTGAGGAACACTCTATTCAGTGGGATTAAAACCCATCCAACTTCTGCAGGAAATTCCTAGCGATGGTCCTCTTGACTGCTCCTTTCATGTCATTGTTCCTCAGGCTGTAGATAACAGGGTTTAACATAGGTGTGATGACAGTATAGGACAGAGACACTAGCTTCTTGCTTTCAGAAGACTGGTTGGATTTGGGTCGTAAATAGGTCAGGCTGGCTGTCCCATAGAAGAGAGATACCACGATGAGGTGGGAAGAACAAGTAGAAAATGCCTTTTGGCGACCAGTGGCAGAGGGCATCCTTAGAATGGTCACTATGATCCGGGTATAGGAAACCAAAATAAGGGAAAAGGGAAACATGATAAACAGCAGTGTAGATGCAAGTGCTTGCAACTCATACATTGTGGTATCCTCAGTGACCAATTTCAAGACAGGAGGACCATCACAGAAAAAATGGTCTATAGCATTTGGACCACAGAAAGGAAGGGCCATCATCCATGCTGTCTGCAGCATAGACACAGGTACTCCAGACATCCAAGAGCCAATGGCCATCCACAAGCAGAGGGACCTGTTCATTATGATTGGATAGCGGAGAGGGTTGCAGATTGCCACAAAGCGGTCATAAGCCATCATAGAGAGAAGAAAGCATTCAGAGCTGCCGAAGAAGAAGAAGAAGTACATCTGGGTACCACAGCCCACAAAAGAGATGACTTTTCTTGATGATACTAGATCTACCAGCATCTTTGGCACCATCACCAAGGTGAAACAAACTTCAAGAAGTGATAGATTTCGAAGAAAGAAATACATGGGTGTTTGAAGAAAAGGATCCACACTAGTAACTATGACAATAAGGAAGTTCCCCAACAAAGTCATTGTATAGATAGCCAGGAATAAAATGAAGAGTGAAATTTGTAGTTCAGGGTTGTTTGAAAAACCAAGGAGAATAAATTCAGTGACTCTGGTGTGGTTTTCACAAATCATGTCTTAGACAAGTCTCCTTCTATGATCAAAGAGCATGCATCCATATGAATATAATCTCAAGGTTAACAATGAGAGCCATAAAGCATATCTCTTCCCTCATTTGTAGCACCTTTCTCTTTGGCAAAGCACAGAGAATCTTCATTTTAAGACAAAACGAAAGGGAAAGAAGTAGTTTGCATTTATCAATCACACTTTTGCTTATCACCTGTGCATATTTTTTTTCTCAACAGTTATATTAGATGCTTCATTTTTTTCCCCAAAGGCATGCCATTTTGAAGAATTGAGAAGAACATTGAAGACAAATTACAATGGAATAGAGTTTACCGATTTTAAAATGATATCTGAGTACAATGAATATAATGACTTTCTGGGTTTGATCATATAAATCATGTCTCTACAGAATACGTATACATACATATTATCACACACATTTACATGTGAGAGGAATGTAGGAAATAAAAAACAACAACAATACACACCTATGGTTATGATGTTTTCCTGCCATTTCCATGGGCTGTCTACATGATTTTTGATATTTTCCTCTTGAAACATGCTTTTATTTCACATGTCCCCATTTTGGTTTTTACTACACAATTATACACAATTATAGTCATACTGTTTATTTTTGGCCTAAGAAACATCTTTTGAGCAATTATCATTTGCAATTAAGAAGATACACTCTCAAGAATCATTTCAGCTCCTAATCTTCAATATAGGCCTGTCTAAAATTATTCCTCAGAACTACATAAGAGGAAGGGGGACCAATCACTTTATATTGTATATCCACTAATATGTATATTTATTGGTGTTAATACACTGTTCATAAGGGAACTTCTTTAAATATTATAAACTCCAACACTGCATTTTACTTACAGAAAAGTATTTTAACCAATAAGACCACAAATAAATTTTTTGTACAGATAGTTCCTAGTGATAACTTATCAAACATTAGTGATCTCTTGAACATGTATTGATTAAACAATTATTCATAATGGACTAATTTGAGTGACATATTATTATTTTTCTAATATTGAGGCTAAGCTATACTGGATTCATTGTATTATATTACACTTTTCTCATTTAATTCAGGAAAAATTACTTTTAGTCAAAATAATATCTAAAATTAGTTTTCCCTCCACAAATAAACTAAAAAACTCACACCCTATAGGTTCAATGCTGAAATGAGGGGCTCATTTAATGGATTCTGCATTTTCATTCTAATGCTATGTCATTTGGGAACATCAGACCTGCTTGTGCATTGTAAAAGTTTTACCAATTTCCCAGCTGATGCCTTCAGCATAAAGGAAGGAAAGACTTCAGTAATGTCAGACTGTTCTCTCTTGAGAGTGCCAAAGTAATGATGTGGCAGTGTGACAGTCAGGATATCTTTTGTAAAGTCATCGCTTCATAGTGTTGACTTACATGTCTACAATTCACACCAATCAATAGCAATGCCATCAGGATTCCCAGAATAATTTAGCAGCATTCACAAAAACCACCGTGTTTGCCCATATCCTGGGGGTTTCTAAACTTGTGATGGCTCTAAAAATACCCCACTACTTGTTTGTGTGGGAGGAACTGTGAAACCATCAGGATTTCATGGCACACTTACCATATTGAATGTATTCCCAAGTGCCAGATCCATTTCTGTATCTCAGAGTTCAAATGGCAAGGAGCAATACCAAGATGATGTTTTGGGCTTTGGATAAAAAGGTGCACAGTGGACCATCTCTAATGTGGGATGGGAATAAATAAGGCAATACAAAAAAAAGTCGTTGAATTTTTGATACATAGTAGCATACATCTTCTCCTTGCCTGGTTATATTTAAATTAATTAAGTCTGGAGATGTAGAGGTTTATTAGGTCACCGAATGTGTCTCTAAGTGTCCTGCCCCAGTCTTCTGCACCCTGACGAGCTTGCAGATTATATGGCATAGCAAAGAGATTCCTCTGCAGTGGTGCTGTAGCCGCTACCAAAAAATTGTAGCTGTCTCTTTTTTTTCGCGTACTTATTGCGTTGCTAGGATTACTACAGAGTTCTAAGGGGAAGCAGAGAAGTGATGGGACAAAGGGTGAACTAATTTCATCGGTGACACTCACTAGGCACTATGGTGAAAATGAACTATAATGAACTTGTATAAATGAACTTGTGGGGGAGGTGGTTCAGAAGGGGAAAAACTGGGAGAAACTAGGAAAGAGGTGACACTAGTCAAAAAATGTGCTCATTACCTGACTTATGTAACTGTAACTCCTCTGTATATCACCTCTAAAATAAACATTTTAAAAAGAATATGCTGTTTTGTTTAATACTTAGTTATTTCATTGATGCCACAATTAATCGGGTAAGCCCTAATGAAACCAAAAGTATATTCAGGTCCCAATAAGTAACTCAGCTTTGATCTTTTCTTAGGAAGTAGATTTTTTTTAACCTCTATAAAAGCTAGGTTTTTTTTACATCTATGTGTAGCCTAATAAAAATGATTATGTGGTAATGTTGCATAATCAGTGTTTAGGATTCAATGACAATATTGAATGATTATCATTAGATTTTCTAAATAAAACAACCTTTCAACATTCTTGAATATAACAGATTAACCCCAATATCTGAACTGAAAAGATCTTATGCATTTGTTAAATGTATAGCTTTTGTTTTCTTAACTCTCTATGCACTGATATTTCCAGATAAGAAAAAGGTCCCATTTTAAATTTTCTTCTATTTTAACAAAGTGTTACGTTATCCCATTTCCATAATTCAACAAAGTTTCATTACTTATTTTCCACAGAACCTTTTTTCCATATAGAGATGCAAAGTAAATGAGAAGTATTTAAAAACTGAGAAGCCCAGTACTATTGTACCTCTAGCATTACTCTTTAAAGAGATCAGGAGAGAGAGACAGAGAGAAAGGGAAAAGGGAGACAATTTCATGGGGAGCAGAAGGGAGGAGGGTGAAAGGAAAGAGACAGGCTAAAGGTCTCATTATTTTTATTTTCTTCTATTATAGTAAAACATTTCATTATTCCATTTCCATAATTCAACTAAGTTTCATCATTTATTTCTCACAGAATGGTTTTTCCATTATAGAGATGCAAAGGTAAAATGAAGTATTTAAAAACTGAGAAGGCTCTAGTACTTCTTTCAGGGAGATCAAGAAAAAAAAAAGAGACTGGGACAGAGACAGAGACATATAGACAGACAGAGAGACAAGAGAGACTGATTTGATAGGGAGCAGGAGGGAGGGAGGTGATAGGAGACAAAACAGGCTTAGTGACTATAAACATGATAACATATATATATATATATATGGAAACATAATAAGATATATTAAAACTGTAAAAATAAAAAGAGAGGGTAATAAAGAGCCAGTAAATTTGAACAAAACTTTATATGTGTGAAAGAACTATCATTAGGAAACCTCTCTATATAAATAATATATAGTATTAAATGATTAAAATTAAAATAAATTAGAAATAAACCTTTGAGCATATCTTACCAAATAAAACCTTATCTTCCTTCTTTAATTAGAATCTCCATCAATTATTAAATGAGTATATGTATTTTCTGAGAGCTAACACCCGTCTCAGAAAATGCATATATTTGAAATGTAGCAATAGTTCAGATCTTTAGAATGAAGCAAATAGCTTAGACAAATGAATCTCTTTGCCTTGGCAAATACTATTATTATCACAATAGTATTTAAAAGGGTGAATGACCTTAGGGAGATGATCCCTAGGTTATTAAAAAGAAATAGTGTTAATTAAATAACTTTTATCTCATAGGGGAGAACCCAGAATGTGCATGGAACTGTGTGCATTTCCTGTACATCATGGCTATAATACATACATCACAATAGTGGCTTTTTTTGTGATAGAGGTAGTGGACATAGTGTTTGAGTCACTTATAGATTGCAACTATTAACATTCAAGACTTAATTCTTCCTGTTAGAAATTTTTCACAGTTTTCATAGGAAAACTTTTACTCAATCTTGGTAGAATTTTATAGCATGCTTCACAAGCTTACATAATGTGCGTGCACGTGTGTGTGTGTGTGTGTGTGTGTGTGTGTGTATTCCACTATTGAAACTTTTAGTTAGGAGAGCTTTTGTCAGTGTCATTTCATTCAAAGTCAGCCCACTCAGGTACAGCTGATACTCTACCACTTGAGCCATACCTCCAACCCACCATTTTGTTAGTTAACTGAAGATGAAGTCTCATAGACTTTTCTGCCCTGACTGACTTCAATCTATGATCCTGTAGGCATCAGACTACTGAGTAGTGAGGATTACAAGCATAGACAACCTCACTGATCTTTAAAACTTACACAATTTAATTTTTGTTTGAAATATTTTTAGAAGCTATTCAAAATGTTTCTGAAACTGTAAACAGCAATCTTTAAAAAATAATCAGATAAACCAAACTAACCTAAATAATTGACTTATATCTTGTTATTATCTTGTTCCTTAAGTGCTTTGGTTATTGTTTTGTTTTACCATAAAAAGATCCTAAAAATACATGTAAATAGTACTTTATAATGTCTAACATGATTAATGATATAAAGCAGTATTTTTCTTTTGTTATTCTTTAATCCTTGGAACTTTTAATCATTATAATTTCTGAAGTAGTTTCATCTCAAGAATCAACATTGTGTTTTAAGGTAAAATGAACACACAAAACTCTGAAAATAACATCCCTCTGTCATTACAAATATATTTGTTATCAACCCAAATCTTTTAAGTTAAAAAACCCAAATCTTTCAGAACAGCCCCAAAGTAGCACAGTAGGAATGATGTAGGAAAAAGTCTAATGAACTATGTAGGGAGGACTTGAAAAGGATTGAGGGGTTCAAGGTCAACTATGCAGGATCAGGAGTCTGAATTAATGGTAAGAAGTTTTCTGTAAATGACTTCTTCGCCTCACTCCTAGAAGCAGCTGCATCCTTATGTACGGAACTATTGTTCTCTCCTTCTTTACCTGAGACTAACTTGGCATTGACTGGTTTGAAAAGGCAATGGTCTCCCGTGAGACAGGCATCAAGCAAGCAAGCAAGCCAATGCTGATCTCCTCAAAGTTCCACTCTGTACTAACTGACTGTTGTCTTTAAAAACAGTGTGTAAAGCATAACCCAGGAGTTGCTGTACTATACTCCAAAAGTGGCTTGAGTGCTTTTAATTGGTGTGAGCAAAAATGCACAGAATACGTGTGGGAATAGCTGTGAAAGGAGTGTCAGGTGATGATAGAAAGAACTTGGATCACATCCAAATTCTGATGTGGGTCTACTAAGCAGAGTTCTGCTTTTAATGTCACAGTGCTTGGAGTTAGGAAAGGAGGGAATGGTTGAGTTGGTGTGCTGTCTCAACCATGGGTCAAACCTGCTCTCCTATTGGATGAGACAACTACAAAGGCTTAAAATGATGTAGAGGGATTGGAATGCAGAGGTGGACTTCTCATATAAAAATTTACTCCCCCACATCGAGAGGGTAAGATGTACTTTCATCCATATTCACGGAAATAATTTTATGAGAGGAATTCAGGCATCCCTGAAAATCTCCCTGAATTCTTCTATGTATTCTAGCATGGAAACAGTGGCCAATCAACTGAGAAAGTTAAATGCAGTGAGAATTATTATGGTAATCAGTCATCAAATTGTAATGGCAAACAGAGGGAAAGCAATTTTTGAGAGTTGCTGCTGTGGGATTCATGAAGTAGCTAAAATCAGGTTAAAGCTGGGCATTCCACCTTTCACTTTGCATTTTGTCTATCATTCAGAGCCATTCTCCACTGCAGTAACCTTGTAATCACCTTGCGCTCCAGGAAGTTCATAATAAACCACCAATATGTATCTTATGACAAAAGACAAATGACCCCTGAAGTTAAGCAATACCAGCTTCCAATCATCTGGTGGCTGCAGGTGAAATTGCTTTAGAGAGAACAACCAAAGCTCAAGACTGACCATTTACCAGACCACGGTGACTGATGTGTTCTTTCTTGCCTTGAGTAATGAAGGGATACAACTTTCTGGAACCCCACTATACAAAGGCTGACATAATGGCAGACCCAGCCACATCTGTAACCTGCTAGTTTTTTTTTTTTAACTCATTTGGTGCCCTCAGTTCCTTATTTAAAGATTAGGCAAATGACTGTGTCCCAACTGGTTGAATATCTACTGACATACTACCAGGTAATAAATCTCCTTCACCATATCTTTTTACTTGGCATAGAGTGGCAAGTGGCTAGATCTGACATGTTTAACTCCTGAAGTTTGAATCTAAAACTCCTGTGTCTTAAGGCTCTTAATGTCTAAAACACCAGTTTTAAAAGATGTCTGGGGGGCTTGGAATATGGCCTAGTGGTAGAGTGCTTGCCTCGTATGCATGAAACCCTGGGGTTGATTCCTCAGTACCACATATATAGAAAAGGCCAGAGTGGCACTATGGCTCAAGTGGTAGAGTGTTAGCAGTGAGAAAAAAGAAACCAGGAACAGTGCTCAGGCCCTGAGTTCAAGCCCCAGGACTGGTCAAAAAAAAAAAAAGAGAGAGATGTCTGATTTGTGCATTGGCTAGTTTAATCACCATGTTTCTAGACGAAATAAACAGAAGCAAAGAAAACTCCTTGTTTTATTTACATAAGCAGACATCTTTAGGTCAAATAAATAAAATCTAGCTTGAACCTTGAATCACCTCCCATGCTTGAGTTATACAAGGAGTTTGAGGAACTAGAATCCCTACAGAAAATACCATGCTGAGAATGAAAACAAGGTGATGTCAAGAGCCTGGTGCTTTTCTCCCAAGGGAATAACCATCTTCCAGTTCCCCCTAACTGAGGCACACAGCTAGATGTACTCATGCAGATTTCCTGGCTTTTGATTTGTCTATGACCAAGGCAAGATGATTGAAAATTTTACTTTGCTAGTTTTGACCAAAACTTGAATTCATTTTACACACACACAAACACACACACACACACACACACACACACACACACACTTTTCCCCCTTAATATAGCCAAGCATTCAGACTGAGAGCCAAGTTTTAGGGTTCCTCTCCTTCCTCTCTATGTCCGTAAATTTAGAAAACTGGCTTCATAGTAATAAGTAAAGGTCTTTTAACAAATGAACAGTTTTTTTTTTTCATTTCTGAGGACAGTACAAGAAAAATAAGTTTGGTTTCACTAGTTCCACTTAGCAATTTACTGTTTCCTGACTGGGCATCTTCTTTTTATGCCACTAATTAAATCACAAATGAATGAAGCAAATGAATGAATGAAATGAATGAAGAGAATTATGTGGAATGAAGAGAATACATGTGGTATGATCTGTACCTAGTTATGTTACAGCGGCCTGGGTGGTTACCGTCCAATGGAACTTGAAAAAGATTATTTTAATTGTGTGTGTGTGTGTGTGTGTGTGTGTGTGTGTGTGTGTGTGTGTGCTAGTATTGGGCCTTGAACTCAGGGCCTGAGCACTGTACCTGAGTTTCTTTGCTCAATGCCAGTGCTCTTCCACTTGAGCCACAGCTTCACTTGTGGAAGTTTTTGGTGGTTAATTAGAGATAAGAGTCACATGGGTTTTCCAACTCAGGATAACTTCAAATCTTCATTCTCAGATCTCAGCCTCCTGAGTAACTAGGATTTACAGACATGCTCAGGCAGTAATCTTTTTTAAAAATGATTCAAACATCCCTATTTATGGTAAGCATCTACAAAATTCAATGAGTATTATAGTTTTACAGTGGGTATCAATTAAAAACTTAAGTTGATTGTAATGTCACTGATGTAACAGACAGCAATGGATTACTTCTGGCAATGTTGTTTAAAAAAATCCCAAACCACACTGCACACAGAACCATCATTGCTGTTGTTGTTTTTGAACATTATCCTCTTGAGGCTACCATAATGACACCATGAAGTAGATGTAATCCCTGTGGTTTGTTGTCATGACATCAGTTTGGAATTAAAGGAAGTGAAAACCATCAAGAGATAGAATGTTTACCTTCCTAGTGGCTTTTGGTGTGTCCTGTCGTCCTTATTACCTAGGAAAGTACATTAAAGTTGCTTTTGGTTTCATTGACCCTTGGTTGCCTAATTGCTTGCTCCTTCTATTCAAATCAAAGTGAGTAAAAAACAATGTAAGTAAGCCTACAGATTAGAGGCTGAAAACAGTGTGGCTTTGAGGAAGGAAGTCCAAGTTTAGAGAATCAGAAGATGATACTTGCATACTTTATTCTTTGCATTCATGTTTTTTATGACTCTTTATAATTATAATGCCTTCATATTAATTACATAAGAATTAGAATAACTATAAAACGAAAAACATCATAATAGGAAACAAAAGAAACTGTTCTGTGTGAATCTATGTGAAAACTGAACAAGGTCAGCAATTCAAAGGAAGCAGAAGTGCACATCCACTCTACATGGGTGGTCAGGTAGAAAGGCTTAGCAGAGGAATCTCGGTGTCCGGGTTCTCATCTCAGAATTCCGAGTCTAGGGCAGCTGGGTTGCCAAGGTTTGATGGATGCCTGTGTTAGATCATGTCACTGTCTGCCTTCTCTGTTGTCCTCATAGATGTCTGTCCCTGAGCCCAGGCTGGGTGAAAACCAGTCTCTCTGCCTTACCTTCACCTTTGTGGCTTTTTCCTCTTTGGCCGAGTTCCAATCGGTCCTTTTTGCTGTATTCTTGGTTGTCTACTTGTTTACCGTTGGGGGGAACCTCCTCATCATCTGTCTGATCTGGTTCTCCCCTTCCCTGCATTCGCCCATGTACTTCTTCCTGGTGAACCTCTCCTTTCTGGAGATGTGTTATATCACCAGTGTGGTACCTCAGATGTTGGTGCACCTGCTGGTGGAGCCCAAGACCATAAGCGTCGCGTGCTGTGCAGCTCAGATGTATGTCTTTACCATCCTGGGGCTGACAGAATGCTGCCTACTGGCAGCCATGGCTTATGATCGCTTTGTAGCCATTTGCTACCCCCTGCATTACACGCTCCTGATGGGCCCACGAGTCCGCGTGAATCTGGCAGCTGCGTCTTGGATCACTGGTGCGCTGGTGGAGTCGGTGCAGACCACCTGGATCTTCACTCTGCCTTTCTGTGGGCCGGGCACCATTCAGCATTTCTTTTGTGACATCATGCCTGTCGTTAAACTGGCCTGTGTGGACACCTCCCACAATGAGATCGTGCTGTTTGTTGTTTCCCTTATCTTCATCATGAGCCCCTGCCTGCTCATTCTGTGCTCCTACCTGCGCATTCTCGTGACCATCCTGAGAATCCCCTCAGCAGCAGGGAGGCGCAAAGCGTTCTCCACGTGTTCCTCTCATATCCTGGTGGTTTCTCTGTTCTATGGCACGGCCCTGTTCACCTACCTCCAACCCAAAAGTGCCCACACGCCAGACACGGACAAGGCCACTGCACTCATGTACACGGTGGTCACACCGGCGCTGAATCCTGTGATCTACACGCTGAGGAACAAGGAAGTGAAGGAAGCCTTTCTAAGGATAACGCAGAAGAATCTAAGTCGACCTATGGCCTAATCCAGCACTAGCAGCACAAACCGAGTACGGCACTGTGAGGTCCCTCAAGACTTTGTGGCCACTCTTCTTCTAAGAGCTGTTGCTGCAAAAGTCTTTATAGCCTAGACACCAGACAACATGTGGATTTGATCTGCATTTTTCAGTGTGAGTAAGCAAAAGGCAATAAGGTGGTAGGTTCATTCAATTGTTGAATCATTAACTCTTTGTATTGTGGTTACTGAGCATCTCCTGTGCCATGAGACCACTTGGTGACATTGATCAAAATGCATTGTGTTCATAAACATTGTGTTCATAATGATAACTGCTTTGTACAACTCCTTACAGATTATAAAATAATAATAATAATTTTCAAATTGGCTTTTTGGCCAGCTATTGGTGGCTCAGGCCTGTAATTTTGCCTACTCAGGAAGCTGAGATCTGAGGATTAGTGTTTGAAGCCACCCCAGGCAGGAAAGTTTAATCACCATAAGAAAAACCCAGAAGTGAAGCTGTGGGTCAAGTGGCAAAGCATTAGACTTGATAAAAAATTCTAAAGGACAGCACCAGGCCCTGAGTTCAAGCCCCAGAACTGGCTCACCAAAATAATCTTTTATAAATCACCATCTAATTCTCTGTCCTCTAGATCCAGATTGTCCTGTAGCGTCCTCTTGAGAGGAAGCACTGCTAATCTTAGGGAGTACTGACTTGACACTCTTTTTTTTTTTTTTTGGCCAGTCCTGGGCCTTGAACTCAGGGCCTGAGCACTGTTCCTGGCTTCTTTTTGCTCAAGGCTAGCATTCTGCCACTTGAGCCACAGCGCCACTTCTGGCCGTTTTCTGTATATGTGGTACTGGGGAATCGAACCTAGGGCCTCATGTATACAAGGTAGGCACTCTTGCCACTAGGCCATATCCCCAGCCCATGACTTGACACTCTTAGCTCTGCTACTGACGGAAACAGAACAGACTTACAGAAATGCCCTCAGGGACAGGGAGTGGGATTGTGGCAGCTGGAAATTATCTGGATTTGGACCCTAGAAATGGCAAGAAAGGTCAGAGAGATACTAGACATGATATTGCCTACATAAGCTAGATGTTTACTATGAAATATTTTTTAGACTTGTGTTTCAATTATTAAAAGAGGAAGAACTGTAGTTATTGGTTTTAATATGGAGCAGGAATATTTGTATAGTTTATATCTTTGATGTTTTGACTTGAAGGCCAGGAGAATGCTGATTCTCAAAGTCTATAACTAGAGCTGAACCTCACACAAAATTTTTTTACATTAATTTATCTACTGTCAAAGTGATGTACAGAGGGGTTACAGTTCCATATGTAAGGCAGTGGGTACATTTCTTATCAAGCTTGTTACCTCCTCCCTCATTTTTCTTCCACCTCCCACCCTCCCCAATTCCCTTCCCCTCTAACAGTATAGTTGGTTTACAGCATATTGGCTTGTAAGTATTGTTGTTGCATTGGTTCGCCTTTTACCCTTTGTATCTCCATTTTGAAAAATATAATTATGTACTCATATCAGTTCCTTCTTATTGTTCAGTTTCTTCTGGGAAAATGGTTTTTTTATTTTCAAAAAGGTCTAAAACTACTATTTTTCTCAGAACAGCCTTAAGAAATACATGTGTAACATTAAAAAGTGATCAGTGGGCAAGCCAGGAGCTGATGGCTCACACCTGTAATCCTAGCTACTCAGGAGGTCGAGATTCAAAGTTCCAGTTCAGAGCCAACCTGGAAGTGTCATTAGTGGAGCTATGATCCAAGAGGTAGAGTACCAGCCTTGAATGAAAAAGCTGAGGGAAAGCACACAGGGCCTGAGTTCAAGCCCCATTACTGTCTCTTACACACACACACACATACACACACAATTATTAATGGGTATAAGTCTATATGAAAGTTATAGGAAAAACATACACATAAAACATAGCATCTGGCTGGGAATATGGCCTAGTGGTAGAGTGCTTGCCTTGAATACATGAAACCCTGGGTTCGATTCCTCAGTACCACATATATAGAAAAAGCCAGAACTGGCACTGTGGCTCAAGAGCAAAAAGAAGCCAGTGACAGCCCCCAGGCCCTGAGTCCAAGCCCCAGGACTGGCAAAACAAACACAGTATTGAGGTGCCAGACTTTGAAGTCAGGCCCCACCATGTGAACCCCATTTTAGAATTAAACCCTGAGCCAATCAGATTTGTACCTGTGTCCTAATCTTGCTTGCACACCTGATTGTTGTAACCTTGTTCTTTGCCTTTATAAGCCCTGTGTAATCACAGCTCGGGGCTTCCTCCTAACCTCCGCTGTGTCGGTGGGTAGGACGAGGCCCGAGTTACAGCTCGCTTAAATAAAGCCTTTCCTTGCTTTTGCATTTCGGAATGTCTGGGTCTTGGTGGTCTTCTTGGTGGTGGTTTCGCAACTTGGCACAACATTTGGGGTTTCGTCCGGGATGGCTCCAGAGACCCCCGAGACCCCAGACTCCGAAGGTAAGAAAATAGGGCAGTTCATTCTGTGTGTCTGTGCCTGTGTGATTTGTAGTTTTGTTTTCTGTTTAGGCCAGCCGCTTGAATCTGAACCTGTAAGTAGTGAAGGACAAGCTGGAGTGGACATGCTCGGATGGCAGTCCTGGGGGGACTTGGGGGACACCTCAAGCCCTCCACAGGGGGCTCAGGCTTCCCACTACCACCCTGAACCTGAAGGACTGGACCAAGAGGCCCTTCTAATGGGTGTCCGTCTAGTCCACTCTATATTTGGGGTTGTCTGGTCCGCTCCTACACAGGAATGGGAGAGAGAGAGCCTCAAGACTGTGTGGTCTGCCCCCGTGAGGGGGCAGAGAGGCACAGTGAGATTGTGTGGTCTGCCTCCTCACAGGGGCAGGAGAGACACAGTCATACCTGTAAGCCGCGCCTCCCTAAGTCTGTCTGTAAGTGTTGTCTGGTCTTTGTGCCTGTGATTATTTTTGTGTGTTTCTTTCTTGCACTGTGCCTGACTGACAAACGGGTGATGGAGAACGTTCCTTCTACTCCCCTGGACTTGACTTTAGCTCATTGGAAAGATGTACAGGTGATGGTTCACAATCAGAGTGTGAGTGTCCACAAAAAGAACTCTGGGGGGACCCCCACCCAGCCTTCTTAAGCAGAAAATTGTTTGGTGCGCTAAAATGTTTTACTAAAACTATCAAGCCCTGGAAAATGAGGCTGGAGAATGATAAAATCATTTGTTAAAGGTTTTTGTCTTAAAATGTACGGCCGATGCTTATTCAGTGCGCTTTAAGATCTTTTGAAAATGTATGTGTGTGTGCATGTGTGAGTGTGAACATGTTCAAGACTGCAGTATGATGCAAAACTAAGTTTAAATTCAAAGGTCTTCATGCCATGCAGTAACTGGGACTGAAGAAAAAAAAAGAAAAAGAGGCTCTTTTGAAACAAGCAGCCCGTAAGCAAAGGGCGGCACCTGGTTTCAGAATGCCTGTGAGCTTCAGTTTTTCCTATGCAGATAAAAGCTAAAATGTTGTGTTACTGTTAAAAAGCCTTTGGAAATCAAGAATGCATTTCTAGATAAGAAATTTGGAAGTAAAATTGTCCTAAATAATTATTACAAAGTGAGAAAAGGAGAATTATGGCTACCAAAATGTTTAATTGCCATTCCAGCTTCTTTGTAGGTTTTTTTGTAACCGTTTCCAGCAGGCCCACAGAGAAGCACAGGTGATTCCTACAAGTTTGTCAAGATCTAATACTGACCCTTAATAAGTTCCAGGTAAGAGAGCATGCTTAAAAACTACTTCTGTGTGGACCACCTTGTTGCTTATAATTGGAGTAAAGTGGCCCCTTATAAGACTCATTGATCTGAATATGCGGTTCGAAGCCATCCCGAGCAAAGAAAGGTCCCTGTGAGAGACTTGTCTCTAATCAGCCAGCAGAGTGCTGGGAACAGAGTGGTGTGGAGCTCAAAAGTGGTACGGTGCTAGTCTTGAGCTGGAGAGCTGAGGGACAGCACTCAGGCCCTGAGTCCAAGTCAAAAGTCACTCCTCTTGGGACAAAAGTGATGGAGCATCCAGAGGCAGTAAGCCACTGCTTGGATGGCAGAGATGGTGTCAGATCCTAGAGTCACTACTGTTGGCCTTTCAAAAGTTAAAGGCGGGAAGTCCTAGAAGAATAGTTCATAAGCATGCCTTTCCAATGCCCATGTCTGTCTACTGGGCAGGAATTTTCCAGTCATCTGTGATAATGGTTAGTAAGGGTAAGTTTGTCAAATGAGAGGATAGCACTGGGGACGGATTGGAAATTGCATTGTGCTTATAGACCCCAGAGTTCAAGACAGGTAAAGAGAATGAATCGGACTCTAAAAGAAACCTTAACTAAACTGGCCTTAGAGACTGGCACAGACTGGGTGTCACTCCTTCCTTTTGCTCTGCTTAGAGTAAGAAATTCTCCCTATCAGCTTGGCTTTACTCCTTTTGAAATAATGTACGGGTACCCCCCACCCATTATCCCTAGCCTTCAGACTGAATTGCTTGCTGATTTGGATAATGCTGAATTTTTGTGTAAACTCGATTATTTGCAGCTCATGTACAAGAATGTGACCCCAACTTAAGGCATTATATGATTCTGCTTCTGTCCCTACCCCCCATTTATTCAGACCAGGGGACTGAAATCCTAAGAACCACGGTGGAAGGGACCCTAGACGGCATCGCCACTTGGGTTCATTGCTTCCACGCCAGGCCAGCTGACCCCTTTGCCCTGGATGACAACTACCGTGATGGAACATGGGAGGTCTCCAAGCACCCAACTCAGCCGCTTTGCCTTCGCCTCAAGACTGAGACTAAGGTTATAGGTTCCTGGCTAGGTAAGGTCTACGCCCCTGTGTCAGCCTGAAGAAGTTACAGAAGATGGATGATCTTCACCCATTAGCCCCCCTTTAAAATCAAGGGACCAGAGTTGTTTTTGGGAAGATGAGGCAGGATAAACTAGAGGCATGCAAAACAGAGGTACAGAGACTATTCTTTTAAGAAATGGTGACAGGCCCTTTGGTTACTACATTGGGCCCTACTGGCCCATGCCTTACCTCTATATCATCCCCTAGACATGCAAGCCATTGAAATGGACAGAATGGAGCCATGATTGGCTCCCAAGGTACCAAAAAGAAAAAGGGGGAAATGAAGTGCCAGACTTTGAAGTCAGGCCCCACCATGTGAACCCCATTTTAGAATTAAACCCTGAGCCAATCAGATTTGTACCTGTGTCCTAATCTTGCTTGCACACCTGATTGTTGTAACCTTGTTCTTTGCCTTTATAAGCCCTGTGTAATCACAGCTCGGGGCTTCCTCCTAACCTCCGCTGTGTTGGTGGGTAGGACGAGGCCCGAGTTACAGCTCGCTTAAATAAAGCCTTGCCTTGCTTTTGCATTTCGGAATGTCTGTGTCTTGGTGGTCTTCTTGGTGGTGGTTTCGCGACTTGGCACAACAGTATCTAATATTGATTAATAGTGCTAATTAAAAATTGTAAACCCATCATTTACAGTGAGTAGAATTAGCTAAGTCCATAACTTCTTTCTTGTTGTATTTACATCATGCTACTAGTGATGAATTAATTGTTTGTCAGAGAAGCCACCATTATAAAAGATTTTGGTGGTTTTTTTATACAAGAAAACACAAAGCCACTTGATTTGCTTTTAGGATAAATACATTTTATTTTTTCACCCTGAACCATAGTTTTGGGCTTTTGTTGTTGTTCCTTTTTTTTTTTTTTTTTTTTGCTTGTCTTTTCTATTACTGTTGTATTGACTACCCAACCATCTTCACAAGCTAGAGGCACTTGGGTACTTCTTTATATGTTTTCCTGTCGGGACCTGAAGGATCCATTTTCCCCTATCTCCCGGGGAAATGCCTGAACCCCAGAAACTATCAAAGAGCACTCGGCCTTATCTTCTGCCAGCAGAAGGCAAAGGCATACTCTCATGGGTTACGCTAAGTTGAGGAAAGGTTGCCGATGCCTCCCCTCCCGCCGTCCCCTCACGTTTCAAGAGAGGTGGCCAAAGAAGACATCAGGGAGATGCCTGGATGTTTGAATGGGTCTCACAGGATTTAATTGGGAGGGGGTTTATATAGTGGTAATGGCGGGAAAGGAGGGGGACTGGCCAAAGGGCCAGTCATAGGCTAAAGACTGTGTCCATCAGGTGATGTCATGAAACTTCCTTTGTGGGCTGGACAACCCCTATCATGGTGGCATGCACGTGTTTGCCTCCCCCAGGGTCAGGGTCTTCTCTTCCGGTTGAAGCCGGAAGGTGGGAGTGGCTAGCTTTAACACTGTCCCAGGGCTGGGGGAAGGGCAGTGTCTCAGGAGCTCTTGTCGCCCTTCCCCCATTAAGGCCAAAACTGAGTCCCCAACATCTCCCCCTTTTTGGTTTTTAAATGAGCAGGGGATGCTGTAAATACATGGCATATGTGGGCATAAGGCAAATTCTAACATAAGATCTGTGGGGCCCCTTCCACAAAAGGGGTGAGGGTTAGGTAATGGGCCATCCATGTGATTTCATCCAGAGACGCTGGAGTCCTTAGCTGGTCTCGCGCCAAGTGCAGACATTCCTCTTTTGGCAGTGAGGTAGAAGTAGGCTGAAGCTCTGGCATCCCTGGTAGTTCACAGTAGCTGATAATTTAAACGTGATTAGTAAAACATTTCTTTTTCTTTATAAACATTGAAGCTAAGGTGCTAAACCTTTGCACTTACTTTTTTCAAACATTTCTATCATGAAACATTGGGGTTGAATGTCAAAACCCTCAGTTCCTATTTTCTTTCCAACGGGACTCCCCAAGTCTAGCAGGAGGGGAGAGGAAAGGAAGAAACACGGTGCAAAATTTCTATAGCTTTTGTGTGACGCTGTGGGCAGTATCGCCAAGGCAAAACATTGTGCTATGAGACGCTCAAGAAAGAATCTAGAAAGCAAACAAGGAAAGGAAGCTTGGTTGCCTCCTACCGGCGTCCTACCATGTGCAGTCAGGCTTTCCATATTTCCCTGGAAGAGCAGAAGTCCAACATGGTCCTCATTTTCCTGGAGAGAACAAGAAGAAAACATTTCTCCAGAGTGGGTGCTCTGAGTTTAATTTTTCAATATGGAAAAACACATATACAGTATTCCATCCCACACTGATTCGGGATGATTTAAAATTTTTTGATAATTAACATAAGCATAACTATCCTTAATTAATCCTGGGGGCTACCCCCCTCTTTTGTTTTTTAAAATTATGACACCAGCGGGCACCAGGCAGGGAGTATGGGTGGAGGTCTCTTCTTCTGTAGCTACTTCCTGCTGCCATGGGGGCGATGTAATCAAGGGCCTGGCACCATCCAGTGTGGTTGGCAAAGGTTCCCATCATTACCACAAGAATGGTCACTGGGGCCAAAGAGTGCTATGGTTTCCTCTGGCCCCTCCTGCATCTTGGGCATACCCAGAAGTTTCCAGGGCTGGGGCCTCCAGGGTTCAGGTCTGTGTTAGGGTGACAGCTATGAATGGCAAATTCCCAGGTGGTGATCTCAGCAAGAGATTTTATTTTGTTAAAAGAGGCTTTTGAAAAGTTTTCAGAGCTGGTTGGCATGAATGACGTAGAACACACCCTGGGCATAAGCCAGGAAAAGTTTCTTTTGGAGCATAAACCCAATTGTAAAATGAACAGGATAGGAGAAATGACTGAAAGAAGTGTTTAGTGATCGAAAACCGATTTGGTGTGGCCAGTCAGAGGCAGAAAAAAAAAAAAAAAAATATATATATATATATATATATATATATATATATATATACATATATATACAACTGGCAGAAAAAGGAAAATGGACAGGTATTACCTGTCTCAATTTCCCGGTTCTGATCTGTTTTGAAAGGGCGAGACAAGGCAGCTTCGTTTAGGATATGACACCATTCTCCTCTCACTCCACTCCACATTCCCGTCTCCTGGACTGGCTAAGTCCCAGGACTTCCAGCGCTTGTTGCAGGGATGGCATGCTCCCATCCGTATTTATGGGTTTTGAACTCGGGGCCTGAGCACTGTCCCTGAGCACTTCTGTTCGAGGCTAGTGCTCTACCACCTGAGTCACGGTGCCACTTTCAGCATTTTGCTAGTTCTCTGGAGCCAAGCTCTCAATCTAGCTCTTTGCTGGTTAACTGGGAGGTGGAATTTTAGAGAGATTTTTCTTTTGCCCGGGCTGGCTTTGAACTGCATCCAAGGAGTCTTAGTCATATGTTGGGGTTCAGCTTTGGCCTTGAGGGGGAAGGGCAATGAAGAGCGCTCCTGAGACACCGCCCTTCCCCCAGCCCTGGGGGAATGCGGAAGCAGGCCACAATTCTCTGGGTCCAGAACCAGAAGAACTGGCTTTGCGAACAGCCCCCCAACTTTCTCGCCAGCCCATGTGATCCCCATTCTCGTGGGCTTTTCGCCCATGGGGTGGTGCTAAGCAAGTGATGTTAGCTCATGGGGGGGTCCTATGACAAGCTCACCAGCCTATCGCCAGCTCTCTGATCGATCACCCCTTCTCTCATTGCCCCCTACTATATCAACTGCTAACCACTCCCTTATTAAATCAGATTTGCTCTTGAAGCGTCTCCGAGATCCGCGTGCGCCTGGCTTTCTTCACGGGTAAGGAGGGAGGTAAAGCGATCTCGTATGGCCGCGTGCACTTGAGGTCTTTCCTGAGCCCCCCACTCTACTCTGGCCTTACCTGTGGGTCAGGTGACCAGGGGAGAGAGTGAGAAAGGGAGCAATTAGAGTAGAGTAGAGCCTGAACCCCCGTGCCAGGGGAGGCGACCCGAGCCAGGCATTTTGGCGGCCCAACGTGGGTAACAGAACCCACTCGAGGAAGTCCGTGGCTCCCGTTAGAATCTCAGGGAATTGGGGTGAAAACCCCAGGATGTGCGGTCCTCCTATCCAGGTCAGCAAAGACAATGGGACAAGTTCAAAGTAGGCGAAGTAATTTGCCCCTTAAAATCCTGAAGTTCACCCTCCAAAACGCGGGGATGAATATCTCAGAACCCAGTGCCATGCTTATTTGGAAGGAGCTAAATCTCAGGGTCCTGTGGCTAACTGGAGCCAACCCACTCTCGTGGGAAACTTGGGACTGACTAGAACGGGAGCTAGAAGAGACAAAATGGGGAAAAGAACTCCCACTCGTGGCCCTGCAGGCTATTAAGACCATCAAGGCTTGCTTCTCCTCGGACCCAGGGGAGAGTCCCTGGACTCAGGAGAGGGCAGCCGGAGCGAATTTTGGTCCGGAGGGGGCCCCGACGTCCCGCTCCGAGAGGCCCAGGGACGAGTGTGAGCTTGATCCCTGGGACCCCAATCCAGATACCGTTTCTGAGAGGCGCACAATACTGCCGGCTTGCTACCCCTCCCCCACCGGAGGCCCGACTCGGCTCCATACATATGCAGATTCCGGCAGCCCCGCTGAGTGGCCACTTCACAGCCGCAGTGGCGGCGGCGCTCTGCCGCCAAAAGGCCCTGCCGGTTTTAAACTCGGAGCCCTTACCACTTCGTGGGAGTTGCAGGAAAGTAAAGATTTCCATGAGTTCAGGAGGGTGGTCCTTGAGAGAGGCGGGCCGAACACACCCTGGGCAGAGCATCCGCTTTACGGCCTGACTTACAGATTCTCCACCGACCAAGACAATAAACAGCCTAAGGCCCTCTGGGTAGTCCCAATTGCCCCCAAGATGAGGCCAGAGACAGAAATCATCATATTTGGAAAGAAGTTCCGATTCTTAATTGATACCGGAACAGATAGGACCATATTAAAGAAGGAATTAGTGCCTCCATGGTGGGACCTAATCCCCGGCCCCAGATCTTGGGGGTGGGAGGCACAGCTGAGAGTGAAACAACCAGGGACTGGCTTTCCTGGGATGATATGAATGGTGGCAAAGGAATAGTACGTCCCTTAATAATAACAAAATCACCAGATAACCTGTTGGGACGAGATATCTTGGGAAAGATTAAGGCCACGGTCATCACAGGCCAGGACCTGTCAGGTGGCCCTAGTGGCTGCTAAAAAGCGCCTCCCTCTGAGGCCTCGGGGCAGGAGGCTCCTAATTCTTCTACAGGGCCTCACCCCCAATCCTAAGGGCCACTGTTCCTACTGTCCCTGCCATTCGATGGCACCCGGGTGCCCCAATTTGGGTGGAACAGTGGCCTATTCCCTCAAACAAATTAGAAAAGTTAAAGGAAATAGTATCAGAACAACTGTCCCTAGGGCATATTAGACCCTCACTGAGCCCTTGGAACAGCCCTGTATTTGTTGTACAAAAGGCCTCAGGTAAATGGAGGATGGTACAGGACCTAAGAAAGATTAATGAGCGGATTATCCCCGCTGGCACTCCTTTACGGGGGCTGCCATGGATCCCCTCTATTCCTCGGGATCTTAATTTTATTATAATTGACAACAAGGACTGTTTCTTTTCCATTCCCCTTGACCCCCAGGATTGTGAGAAGTTTGCTTTCTCTGTGCCCTCGGTTAACTACCAGGGGCCAGACCAGAGGGGCAGAGCTTAAACTAGACTCTGTGTGCCCCCTTAAGCCCCAGTTATCCTTCCAGTCATCTTATACTCTGGTGGAGATGCAAAGACTGTTGAGGGAGATTAACTGGCTAAGACCCTGGCTTCACCTGCCTACAGAGGAGCTGCTTCCGCTCCATAACTCTTTAAAGGGCAAAGCACCCACTGATGTTATTACAATAACTCCATCACTTCAGACAGCCTTCCAGAAAATCCAAATGTCCCTAAATATGGCACAGCTGGCACGCTACAAGCCTGAGTGCCCACTTTGCCTTTGGATCCTCCCCGGGTCTGAACTCTCCTCAGCCGCTATTACCCAGTCAGGCGAGCCCCTTCAGTGGGTGCATGCCTCAGTGGGGGGAGCTCCCAGAGTTTATTCCCAGCTAGACCAGCTAGCTGACTTGGTAATTAAGGGCAGGGATACTTCCCTGAGATATTATGGGAGAGACCCCGATGTGCTAACCATTCCCTACCAGTTGTCAGATTTTGAATGGGTCAGAAGAAATAATGCACGTGTGTCCAGTGCCCTGGAGGGCTTTATGGGAAAGGTAGATTGCCACTATGGCACCTCGAGGTGGGTGACCTCATTTTCCAGGCTACAATGGACACCTCCTGTACTTTTCTCTACCAGGCCTCTTGTCAAGGCTGCCAATGTGTTTACAGATGGGGTAAGAGTGGGGGCTGCCGTAGTGGTACACTCTGCCTTGCCCCCTGCCGGTGGGAAAGAAAACACCCATTACTTTGAAGCAGTCACTGGATCTGCGCAGTTTAAGGAATTGTATGCAGTCGCCCTGGCACTGACCCATGTCAAACAGCCAATGAACTTGTTTTCTGATAGTCTGTATGTGGTTAATTTGCTACCCAACCTGGTATTCTCATACATTAAATTAGATGAAAACCCAATCACCCCACTGATGATCCAAGTCATGTCTCTGTTAAAAGACCGGGCTGAGCCTATATTTTTACAGCACGTTCATGGACACCAAGGATTGCCTGGGGACCTGGCACAAGGTAATCATATGGCTGACCAGCTGGCCACTAATGGGACCATTATAGCTCTGGCCATTGTACAACCTCAAAACCTTCAAATGGCCCAAGGACTCCATGAGCGTACTCACTTAAATTGGAGAGGGTTACATCAGAGATTTCCTTCAATTCCTATAAAAGACTTAAAAAAGATTATAAGGACTTGCAAATCATGTATTCCCTTCCTGCAAGTCCCTCCCCTGCAATCTCCTGGGGTTAACCCCAGAGGCCTAAAGCCCAATGTTATCTGGCAGACTGATGTAACCCACTACACTCCTTTTGGAAGGCTAAAATATATATTTATGTCTATTGACACATGTTCTGGTGCCTGCTAGGCCTCTCTGCATGTGGGGGAAAGAGCACGGCATGCTGAAAGCCACTTCTTACAATGTTTTGCTATCCTAGGGCTTCCTTTACAGGTAAAGACAGATAATGGACCTTGCTTCACCAGTAAGCCTTTACAGGCCTTTTTCCAAATGTGGAATATTAAACATACCACTGGAATACCATACAACCCAAAGGGTCAGGCCATAATTGAGAGGCATAATAAGACCCTAAAGGATCAATTATTAAAACAAAAAGGGGGGGGAAGCCCCCATGACCAGCTGAGGACAGCGATGTTTACATTGAATATTTTAAATTTCTCTAAGGACCAACCTCTGTCGGCTTTCCAGAGACACTGGTCAAGCCAAACACCCTACTTAAAGGTGGAAGTCCATTGGAAGGACCCCCTCACAGGGGCATGGCGAGGCCCAGACCCACTTATCAGTGCGGGAAGGGGCTTCGCATGCGTTTTCCCAACTGGGGAATTGAATCCAATCTGGATACCAGCTAGAGACTTAAAATATTGTTCATCAGAATGACCACCCAAGGGCACTTGCCCTTGAGGGATGGCTCTCCTTGTTTCCTCTCAGGAAAGTAAAGACCGTGGTGGATTTTTCTATGGAGAAACGGGAAAGCCTGCCTGTACCGGCGATGGACCCAGTGTCGGCCCTGTTTCTTCCATGGACCTTGCCTGGCGCCCTTTGGAGTAATGTTTGCCATGGCAGCGTGGCCCACAGCCTTGCACAAGAACCAAAGGGAAATTGTGCACACTGTTGTTCCTCCCTTCGCTCCCCGCTTTGCTGCTTATCTTAGTGGCCCCCATTGGAGGGAAATAGGAGCTAAAGGATTTGGACACCTTAATGTTTTATGATAAATGTTTACAATAAGCAAGGGATTGGCACCTTGCTGCAATGTTTACTATAAAGTGTTTACTAACCTCAATTGTTAAGTTACCAGCACCCTGGCTGCCAGATCACCAGGGCCTGAACCTACATCTACCTCACCATTGAGGAAAGGGAGAGCCATCTGCACTACCTTGAGTGACACCAGAATGGACCAGGATTCCTCTATTTCCTATGGCCTAAGCCAGATAAGAGACCCTCTATTGCTTTGTGCCTGTGTTGTAATTGCTCATGTGTTTCATGTTTGCATTTGCCTTGTATTACGATTGCTTATGCTCATGTCTGCTTTATGCTCCTATTTACATTATGTTTACGTTGCCCTGTGCTAGACACATGGGTCTCTTATATTGTAAGTGATAGGCCAGGGCTGTCTAGATAACAAGTGGCCTTTGGCCTTTTAACCATCTAGGAACCCCATGAGGCTCGTCACACGACCATTAGGACCTGCTGCTCACTGAGGTCTGCTGGCATGAGAGAAAAATTATCAGGGCTTTCTTTCAAGTGCCAATCCCACTCTCCCGGAGTTCTCTCATCGGGCTGGCCAGCCCAGCAGGCAGGTTAACCTGAAGAGCAAGGGCGTGGCCCAGGATGAGTATGACTCCCCATGGGGGGGGCAACCTAAGACATGGCACACTCTCGAGTAGGGCGCCTCCTGCTGTTCAAAGAAAAAATAAAAAATAAAAGTAAAAGGGGCAGATGTTGGGGTTCAGCTTTGGCCTTGAGAGGGAAGGGCAATGGAGAGCGCTCCTGAGACACCGCCCTTCCCCCAGCCCTGGGGGAATGCGGAAGCAGGCCACAATTCTCTGGGTCCAGAACCAGAAGAACTGGCTTTGCGAACAGCCCCCCAACTTTCTCGCCAGCCCATGTGCTCCCCATTCTCGTGGGCTTTTCGCCCATGGGGTGGTGCTAAGCAAGTGATGTTAGCTCATGGGGGGGTCCTATGACAAGCTCACCAGCCTATTGCCAGCTCTCTGATCGATCACCCCTTCTCTCATTACCCCCTACTGTATTAACTCATTGAGAACTGACCAAAAACTGCTTGTAAAGGTTTTGCTGTGACACTTAGAGAACATGAGACCTATGCGCCATCAACCTGAACCACGCCATTTAATCTTACTGGCAAGAGAGAGAAAACACAGATAAATGACAACCAAGGGCAAAAGGTTAAAGCAGTGTGGAATCCTCAGTCCCAGCAGTGGCTGGTTCCATGCCATACGATGGATAGATCTGGGCCAGGCTGCAGTGGCATCTCCGGATAGACTGTCACATCTCATATTGGATTACCTGCAAAATTTCTATACAGACTGGTTTAAGACATTCAAAATCTCCCAGTATTCCCTGGTTGCTTACTCTGAGTACTATGGCTTTTGTAGGCTGGTACCCTACTGGTTTAAGCAGGGGACAACTTTAAAATATTTTAGAAGGCTAGGGCCTTTAACCATCTTCCATGTCCCCAAATCCCCGCAGACCGAAGGCCAATCAAGTCTGCAGTCTGCCGCAGTCATGACAGTTTTTGAGACATGGAGGGGAAAGACACCAATGCTACCCCAATGCAATTCTGTGGCCACCAAACACAACTCTGATGTTTTTCACCTTGGAGTAAGTCTCGGTTGCAACTCTGTCATGATATGCCTGCTATAAACCCAGCTCTAATCTTGGGGCAGGCAGAGGCAGGGTAGTAACCTTCAACAGCCTGGGCCTGTCAAAATCCTCACAGGACTCCTAGATGCCTGAGCAAACCAGGCAGTTTGGGAGCCGACTCTGGAGGCAGCTTTCTGTAGCCACAGACTGTCGTGGTCCACTCAGCTAGTGCACATGTCAACCTGTATCCTATAAAGAAAAATGTTAATTTTGGGTCAGGAAAATTTAGGTTAATACTCACAGTTGTATGAAGCGATTCCAATCTCTTGATCTTGAAAGTTTATGAGAACGCAGGAGAGAAAAATGGGAAGGTAAAATCTTAATTTATGCCAAAGAGTTGTTAAGACTAAATGCAAACTTAACTTTTAACACACTGAATATAAAAATAACACACTAGTTTTACATCACTGTACTTATACCACATGCTGCATATTTGAACCCTTTTGGAGTTTCTCTTAGGCCCATTTGCTTGCATCCGAACATTGGGCTGAAAACATATTTTGTTTTGCTTTTAAATCTCACCAACAGCCACACACACACACACACACACACACACACACACACACACACACACACACATAAACCCTGAGCGCTCTTAAAATTGCTTTTTTGATTGGCCATTTAAGTTTTCTGGAATTCCAGTGGCAAATGGTATTAATTTGCCTATAACAGAACCACGTGGTTGAATAAAAAAAAAAAAGGAAACCTCTCCTAGTCCCCCAATCCCAAGACAAATTTGTGACTCCCAATATGACAATTTTTTAAAATCACAGCAGACAAGCAAACTATTCCATCCATTCAGAAAAACTCCTCCAATTTTTTTGGTATCTTTGAACTGGTAATTATAGGAAATCCAACCAAATTACTTAATGCTGTATCAAAACTCTTTGTTTCCCTCTTTAATATTTTGTTTTAGTTCACAATTCGAAGCTTTCCCTGGCTTTAACCCTGCCTGCAGCTGTAAGTCTGACTCGGAGAGGGAACACGCAGCAGCTGCGCAGTGGGGGGTGGGGGTTGAGCTTATAGACGCAGACTCTAGTCCCGCCCCGCTGCAATGGAACCAAAAGCCCAGCCTGAGAGCTGCCACCACAGCCACCATTTCCCAAGCGGCGGAACACAGTGGCAGTGGAACCACACTTGGCGGCCCAACGATTTCCGCACTAGACACCCGACGCCACCCAAGGCCACGCGGGCCCAAGTTCATGCCGCTGTGTGGAGATCAAACGCTCTCCGCGCAAGCCCTGCCACTCGTTCTGGAGGCTCCCAGGCGGGATGGTGGCACCCGCTCCGGGAATCGCCTCCACCTGTGCTGCCGCCATCCCTAGTGCTCCCGCCTCCACCACCCGCTATTTCCCAAGCACGGCTGCGGAGCCCGAGCCGTCTGCCCCGGGCCCCAAGCAGCGGAATCGCGCGGCAGCGGAAGCCCATGGCACACCCACGGCACAGCCGATATTGAACTCCAGTGGGGGCGTCCGGCCCGAGGCGTGCGGAGCAGGACTGACCCCAGCCCAAGCCCACCGCCCTCGCACTCCCGCTGGCCCTGCCGCTCCACTGCTGCGTCTCCACGGGATGCGCGCCCGCTACCTCCCCCACCTGGCGCCAAATCAACGAGGCGGGGCAACTCCCTCCGGTGCTGCATCCCCATGCTTCTGCCCCATCTGGATGGGCATGACCCTCCTCTGAAAACCCACTTAGCGCAATCTGTGTGGTTGCTGTATCCCGAAATTCCCAGATGTGCGTTCTTGCCCCGCATGGGCACCATATGTCGGGACCTGAAAGATCCCTTTTCCCCTATTTCCCGGGGAAATGACTGAACCCCAGAAACTATGAAAGAGCACTCAGCCTTATCTTCCGCCAGCAGAAGGCAAAGGCATACCCTCATGGGTTACGCTAAGTTGAGGAAAGGTTGCTGATGCTTCCCCTTCCCCGTCCCCTCACGTTTCAGGAGAGGCGGCCGAAGAAGACATCAGGGAGACACCTGGATGTTTGAATGGGTCTCACAGGATTTAATTGGGAGGGGGTTTATATAGCGGTATGGAGGGAAAGGAGGGGGACTGGCCAAAGGGCCAGTCATAGGCTAAAGACTGTGTCCATCAGGTGATGTCATGAAACTTCCTTTGTGGGCTGGACAACCCCTATCATGGTGGCATGCATGTGTTTGCCTCCCCCAGGGTCAGGGTCTTCTCTTCCGGTTGAGGCCGGAAGGTGGGAGTGGCTAGCTTTAAAACTGTCCCAGGGCTGGGGGAAGGGCAGTGTCTTGGGAGCTCTTGTCGCCCTTCCCCCATTAAGGCCAAAATTGAGTGCCCAACATTTTCCAATATAAATCACATCCTGTGTAACAAATACACATGTTACTCTGTAGCTTTTTCTTTAGAATTCTATTCAAAGCACTTAGGTCAATTTGGTTATTGAATATTTTAAATATTGTTCACTAAAAATTGATGCATATCCAGACACAGATATTGTGTGACTACATAATACTAGTTTTTTTTTTTAATTTACTTGGTCAATATTGGGCAACTTCGATTTTAAAAAATCAATGCATTTTAAATTACTTTGGAGTATTTATTAGTACTCAACACTTGAATTTTCTTTCAAACATTTTACTGTATGTGTAGCATTCTAAGTCCACTTCCCGCTATACTTTTGCATTCTATATGCCCTGATTCCTATACTTAAGTAAAAAAAAATCAACTAATTAATAATTGCTGAGAAGTAAATTGAATCCCATGGACATAAATACAATTTATGATTTTTGGCTCTGAAATCATAAGAAATAGTTGTTGTTGTTTTTGTTTTACTGATTGTTAAACCCTATTTAATCCTATTGTTCTCTCTGGAGAAATCACCAGTATTCTTATCATTAGTATCTAAGAGTGATTAGCAATATGATAGTTCAATGGTTAGATACTCAAAGAAGCAAATTTGCTAGCAAAAAGTTAGCTCCATGTTCTAACATGTGATCAAACTGATAACCCTACCATAAATTAGTTATTAGAAAAGAAGTATAGCTGAGTGTGGTGGTGCAAGCCTGTAATTCTACCTATTTGAAGGTCAGGAGGATTATAGTTAGAGGCCAGCCTGGGCAAAGAGTTGCTAAGACTAAATCTCAACAAGCAATTCATGGGAGCACATGTCTGTAATCACAGTTGCATAATCCTGAGGCTATGTGGTTTGAGGACTGGCCCAGATGAGACCCTACATGAAAACAAAATGCTAAAAGGACTAATGGTATGACTCAAGTGGTAGACACCAACCCAGCAAGCATGAGGCCCTGAGTTAAAAGTTTAGCAACTGGCCAGAAGGAAAAATAAATAGAAAAGAGTCACATGATTATGAACAGGTGTGTATATGTGTGAGTATATGCACACAAAGATTTACTAGCCCTATGATAGAAAATATGACACTGTTATACATTCATTTTACTATTTATTAAGGCATGGTAGCTTCTCCCAAATCTTGTTGTTATTGAATATCCATATATTGCTTTATTAAGACTGCAATTTGAATAAAATTTTCAGTTCCTGCATTCAGGATAATGAGCACCAGTACCTGAAGTATTTATTGATGGTTACAGAATCTCAGGCAATTTGATTAGTGTAAGGGTCTGATGATTGACATACTTATGAAAAGCTCTCCAGCAGTGCCATCTGGTGGACAGAACTCATAATGCTTGCATGAGAACGCAAGTCATGCCTAAATGCTTTAAACAAATCAGACATGTGCTTTCTTAGCTCTCAAGATAATGTATGAGTGCAATTTTGTTACTAAAAGTATTGTGGTTAATGTCCTAAAAATGTACCCAAATACCATCATTTGTTTGATTCCTTCAAATGAAGCACAGGTGTTGGGGCACGGGTAACTGCAACAAAGACAGGACATGGGGACGTGGTTCTGTGAGAAGAAGACACGTGCTTTATTTTTGGGGTGTCAGGGTTATATAGGGTTAGAGATCAATTCATAATTCCAAGAGCAAAACAGAACGATTTGCTACTCCATTCATACCATGGATATCATCACAACAAAAGATCATACTAGTAAAGCTAAAGCTCTAATTAGCTTCCGCAAAGCTCAATTGTCTTGACAATAGAATTTCCTACTACTGTGAAAGCCCTTCTCTGGAGTAGTTGGGCAAACAATACAACCCATAAAAACCCTTCTCCAGAGTAGTTGGGCAAACCTGTACAAGTCCTTCTCCAGAGTAGACAACCCAGGAACTTTCTATTCAGGGAAGGAAAATCTCAAGACAGAGTGGCTTCCTTTGGCCAACAAACAGAGGAAATCCCTTAGTGGGAGTTTTCCCCCACTGGCCCTTTGGTGTTCCAGGAAAAGGCGTCGGAATTCCATGCTGAGGCTAAGTTCCTCCACTGGTCAGAGGAATGTCATCCTTCTACAATTCCCCCTTTTAATTTTTCCCTGCAGCTGCTTCTTTAGAAGGCTTAAGCGCAGTGAGCAAAATATCAGAAGATCTATTCTTAGCAAAACTCTTCATTACTGCTATGATAGAACAGTATCCTATGGTAAAAACACCTAACATAAGTATTAAGGCAAGAGAAGCACTTCCAACACTATGTGTAATACTTTGCCACCACCCCCTGGGGTCTAATCCTACTAAGTTCTGGGCTAGTCCCTGGGCAATCTCATCAATAGAAGAAGCATTTGGTAATTCCCTTTGAAAAGCCTCAAAAACTTCGCGGTACAGGCGTTCCTCACTTAACGAGCTGTTCAATACAGTTCCATCTATAAGCATTTGTATATCATTCCATTCACATTCAGAAGCATTATATTTGTAGGGTGTTACACAGACATGACTAGAATTCCAATCACAAGTCAAAAACAATCGCTGCTGTAAAGTCAGATATTTCTGTCCAAGCCAGAACACTCCTCCTTTGAGGGCCTCTATCTTGTCCTGAAGTTGTGCATTCACTTCCATGATGTTGCCATAAATTGTGGGAGTCCTGGTGCCAATGCACCATAGAGTCATGAGTTTGTACAGATTGTCACAATGCGGCTCTGGATATCGCTGTGGTAGTAGCAATCGCAATCTGTCTGACGATTCCTGTGATAATCAGTCCAATTGCACAACTCCTCTTCAAAAGCTGCTTGGAAAAGTGCATTACTAGTCCTTGTACAGGTCCTCCGGCCCAGGGATGATGCATGCTGAACAGGCACCCAAAGTGAGTGGCGCTGGGTCAAAATCACGATCCTATCTTGACACTGTAGCGGTGCACAGAGTGAAGACGTAGATTCTTCCAGATGACTGTCAGGTGGTTCTCCATCTTAACCCAAATTGGATGAGCAGGGGCCCTGTTCAGTGTCTCCCAGTGGCTCCAATAGAGTATCACACCTCCTGCTGGGCTGCCTGCAACTTTCTGCATAGACTGGTTAGAGAAGCTTAACCTAATGCCTGACTTGAGCAAAATCTAATATTTTCCTGGTTGCTTTTTAAGTACACTGGTTTTGCAGGCTGGCGCCCCACTGAACTTCAAAACAGCTTTAAACAATCAATGGCCCTTGGGTAATTTTGCCAGGGCAATAATTTTTAGAATCAGACATTTTAAATAAGGCTAGGATTTTCTAGGCCAACATAGAAGGTTTGGCCTATAGCCATCTCTCACAAGTGCAGTCTCTACTCTTGTATACTTGTTAGCACTGTTTTCTATACCTCTGGTTTATCCTGTCTCATCTTTTAAAAATAAGTATAATCCCTCGATCCTTAAGGGGAGCTGATGGGCAAAGATCATCCATCTTCTGTAACTTTTTCAGGCTGACAACAATGTCTACATTAACTTTTAATAATTATATACACTTTTTCTTGGGGCTACAGCACTGTAGCCTTTTAACATTCTACTTTGTAAAAGTATTTTCCTGACTGGCTAGGGGAACTGATAGACAAGTTAAAAGATTGTCCTTCTTCCACAGGAAAGACTGGAATACCAGACCCATAAGGGGGAGAAAGTAAATCAGGAATAGATGTAGAAACAAGGACAGGGGCATCCGTCTATAAATATGGATGCAATAAAGGAGGGTTAGAAATATAGGCCCAATACATTACCTCTGATGTAGCCCCTAAAGGTTACCAGTGCACACCTGTCTATTAGAATGGCCTTATCACTTGGAGGAGGACGTCTCACCCTGGTCTTTGTGTTCAGGGGGGCATTTGTTGCCGGATCTACCGGAGCAGGTGCCAGAAGGATCAGCTGTCTTCTGTAGAAACATAAGCATACCCTTGCCTCTGGGTTATTATCTCCCCTGGAACACAATCTAGCCACACACCCAAAGGAGTCCAAACAGCCTGTGGCTTGTTTAACAAAGGCAGGGCTAAGAAGTGGTGCTCTGCTCTGGCCAATACATCTCCTTGAAGCAAATTTAAAAAATTAAGAACAAATAAAAATATTGCTTCCTCAATAATGGCTTGGGCTACTTCCTAAAGACTTTTCATAGAAGTCTCATACCCCTCGATACTATCTATATTCCCCCTTTTTAATTTCTTAGTTTGTGTTTTTAAAGTATACCTACTATACCTTGACCTTGAGGATTATCGTATAAGATATTAAGAAATTGTAAGGATAGCATGGTTTTCTTTTGCGGGAGCAAAAGATACTAAAGCATCTACTTGAGAATTACCATATGCCATAGGATATGGCAAATTAGAATGAGCACTAATGTGAACTACATACAGGGAGTGCTGTCTTTGGTGTAACAGGCTTTGTAATTGTTTAAATAGTGAATCTAGTGGGGGTTTTATTTGGGAAATATTAGTAGAATATATATTGCATAATACATGTACTGCATAGGCAGAGTCAGTGATTAAATTAAAAGGTACTAAGCATAATATATAACAGCCTGTAACTCATTTTGTTATGCCAATTGCTAAGGAGTGAGAAAAACTTGATATTTATCTTTTATCCAAAATGTACATTTTTTATATTTAGTACCATCTACAAAGACATTTGGAGCATTTAGAATGGGTTCAGAAAGTAAAATATTATCAAAAATATAAATTTGTTTTGGAAAGAATTGCCATAAAGGGCTAGAAGGTAAATGGTATAAAATTTCTCCAGTAAAGCCATTCAAGGCCAGAGGGAAAAGATCAGAGGTTTGTAATGCAAATTCGAATTGCTGTTAGGTATAGGGATGATAATGAAGTAGGTGTCTTGCCCACTGATTTGCAGGCCCCTTTCATGCCCTAGCATAATAATAAAACCAATCATTTTCAGATGTGTGGTTAGCATTTTATAGAATGTGGGCCTGGTATATATCCATTCCAAAGGCTTGTTGTACTGTGCTGGCACCCCTGTGGTAGTCTTTTGTTAAGTAGAGTTAATAATCGAATAGGGGAAGATAAATCTACCTGAGATAAGGAATTTTTAGTCAGGGCCTTTTCTACTAAAAGTAATTCCTGACATGCCTCACTAGTTAATTTACGAAGGCTATTTAAAGCTGAATCTCTTTGAAGAATGGAGAATTGATTATGTAAAGTATAGGTAGGGATCAGTTAATGTTTCCCAGTAACTTTTGAAAATCATTAAGTGTTTAATTCTTCAGTCCAAATCTTTATTAATTGGGGGGTAACTGCTTGTCTTCTAACTAAATATCCTGGATACCTAAATGGATCTTTTGTTTAAATGAATTTTATCAGGGGCAATTATTATATCATACTGTTGCAAGTGCAAAGGCAAAATTTGCAACAATTCTGATACAATATTTTTATCAGGTGCAGCAAATAATAAATCATTTTACTGAAAATCATCAAGACAAGCTGGTGTAGCAATTAAACAACCATCTTGGTAGCCAAAATTTTCCTTTATCCAACTTAAAATAACCATTTAGGACAAGTCTGTTTTTCAACTCTCATATCTAGAAATCCATTTTTGATCTCTCAAGTCTTTTACCTAGCCTAGATGTATTTGAAGAAATCTGAGGCCTAGGTACCACCCATTGCTTCAGGATGCTTGTTTTCACTTCCAAATTTCTTATCTAGAAAGGCATTCTAAAACCTTTTAAAGTAGAGGCTTTCACACCTCCGCCTCAGCCTTTATTTACATATGAAAAACTGAAGCCCAGGGGGAACATTGCCTCCTGGCTGCCAGTTTTAAAAGTGCCATTTTTTTCTATATATAGAGAGTTAATGAAAGTTGTGTACTTCTATCCCTGTTATGCTCAAGTTGAGAGAAGACCACCAGGAAGGCCACCGAGAGCCAGACGTTCCGAAATGCAAAAGCAAGGCTTTATTCAGGCGAGCTGTAACTCGGGCTACAAAAAAACAAAACAATTAATACAAAAGGAGGAAAACACACAGGCCTGAGAAAAAGAAAAGCTACAAGTTGGAGATCTCCCAAGTTGGCCCACAACCTCCTGCAAGGGTGCACAAGGAGTGGACCCAAGTACAAGGCGGGGTTCCAGGGGTTCCCCTTCAAGAGTGGAGAGTCTGGGGCTTCCTGCAGTCCCCCCAGGAGTGCCGTGTAAGCACGTCTGCTTTGACAACCCCTTCAAGAAATACGAGTCGGAATGGCCGTCCTCAAAAAGGAAGCAAAGCAGACAAACAGACAAATGACAGGACAAGATAAATGAACAGCGTTGTTTTCTTACCTTTGGAGTCTGGGGTCTCAGGGGTCTCTGGGGCCATCCCAGATGAGCCCCCAACTGTTATGCCCATGTCGCGAGAAGACCCCCAAGAAGACCACCGAGAGCCAGATGGACGTTCCAAAATGCAAAAGCAAGGCTTTATTTAGGCGAGCTGCAACTCGGGCCTCATCCTACCCACCAACACAGCGGAGATCAGGAGGAAGGCCCCAAGCTGAGATTTCACAGAGCTTATAAAGCAAAAACACAAAGTTACAGCAATCAGGTGTTCAAGCAAGATTAGGATATGGATACAAATCTGATTGGCTCAGGGGTCGAGGTATTCCGGGGCGGTTAGAGTTAAGCAGGGAGTTTCCTGACCAGCTGGGCCCTAATAAGCTTGTCCTGCTAGCTGGGATAATTGATGGCCTGGGTTACTCATAGTTTAAATAGACAACAAAATGGGGACTGCCTGAAATTGGGGTTTACCTTACCTCTTCATTCCCCCCTTCTGATAGGTAACTCGAGAACCAATCATGGTTCTCCTTGCTTATTAGTTTGATTCTGACTGAGAATCAGTAGGGACAGGTTGGTATTGTGCCCACAATACCATAAATTGTCAGTGGTGCTTTACTCAGTTGGTAGCAGGTGTGGCTAAGGACGTGGTCCAGGCTCATAAAGGGCCTTTAGCTTGGGCCAGATCTCTTGGTGGACTTGCTATAGGGCTCTGAGGGGGCGATAAACGTTCATAACAAATGCGATTGCAAGTTAGGAATAACATGTAGATGACATCACACAAGTCCCGTAGCCCTGCAGATGCAGGTACAGATAAACATAGTTTTACACTGAAGCCCCAATTCTGACCCTATTTATATTATAGCCAATTTGATTACATACCAACTTTACTCATATGCTCTAATTTTAAGACATACTGATACCATTTGTTACATACTCAAAATTTCTAGAGATTGTCTTTCCCACTTTTAACATGCCAAAACCTTTTAATCTAAAGGAAACATTTTTGTCTTCCCCAATTATCTCTCTAAAGTCTTTTCTTATACAGAATTATAATCCGTGTCTTATAAAATTATACATATCCCCACTCATACCATCTTCTATTTCCTCATGCCATCAGCAACTTACTGGAACATTCTGTGACAATTCACTTTTTAAATCACTTTCTTATCCAGAGGAAATCATTTCTCTATCTCTTTCTCCAAGGCTTTCTATACTAACTTTCCTCTTTACATTTCCTGGGGCTTCTTTGCTGCTAGAGTTTTAAACTGTCTATGTTTTCTTTTCCTCTGGTTTGTAGAATCTGTTTATCTCAACTACATCAAGACAATTTACTGTGACTCCACCCACAGGCTGTTGGGGAAAACAAAGATGGCGCAAGGGTCAGTCTGATGGGACTGCTGCTCCTAAGAAGCCAGACTAGAGCCAACTACCATGAGTTACTATTTTAGAGTGGATTTCTCGAGTTTCCAGTGCCTCTAAGTGCCTAAGGTTGGCCAGTGGCATCTGTAAGATCCACCCCCAGGAGGGCTCCATGAAGACGCCCCCAGCAGTTTAAATCTCTGTCCAGTTACCTTAGTACCTGGCACACCTGATGGCAGTTACCTCCCTGTCTTCTCTGAGGTCACACCCTAATTCATCTGGACACATTTTAATACTCTTTGACACACCTCCCACCCCAGGCATTGCCTGGAGGTGACTCTCCAGCCCGTCATACATTCTTTGCATTTAGCAGCAGGCCAGTCTGCTTGAGAATATCTTACAGTAACCAATTTTCTTAATGGAGCTAGTTAATTCCAGTCAACTCAAGAATGTCCCCCCAAAATTTTAGTTTTAGCAGATCCAAAGTACTTTCCAGCAGAAATCAGCTGCATGTGATAAGAGTCCCATCTGAAGATGTAGATTCTTCCAGATGATTGTTAGACTGTCCTTGATCCTCACTCAAATGTAATGGGCAGGGGCCATGGTGGTGTCAGGCAGCAGTGGCTCCCAGTGGTTCCAGTAGAATGTCACACCTTCTGGGTTACCTGCAACTTTTACAATAGACTGGTTAGAGAAGCTTAACCAAAGTTAACCTAAAGCATAACTTTAGTCAAATTTCCTAGTATTTTCCTGATTCCTTCTTAAGCACACTAGCTTTTGGAGGCTGGCACATTACTGAAAGTCAAGACAGCTTTAGGTAATCAATGGCCCTTGGTTCATTTTGCCAGGGCAATAAGTTTGAATCAGATATTTCCAATAAGGCTAGGATTTTTTTTTTTAAGCCAACATGGGCAGCTTGGCCTGTAACCATTTCTCACAAGTGCAGTCTCTGTATGCTGCTACCTCTGTTTTCCATGCCTCTAGTTTATCCTGCCTCATCTTCCCCAAAACAACTCTGGTCCCTTGGTCATAAAAGGGGAGGCTGATGGGCAAAGATCATCCATCTTCTGTAACTTCTTCAGGCTGACTCAGAGACGTTGACCTTACCTCGCCAGGAACCTATAACCTTAGTCTACTTTAGCAAGGGGCTGCAGGATCAGATGTCCATTAGGAGCTTTATTCCAAACTGGAAATTGCATTCAATATTTTAACTTTCAACTATACAGACTTCTTTTTGGGAGACCGCAGTTTAGCCTTTTAACATTCTAGTTTATAAAAGCTTTTTCCTTATTGACTGGGGAACTGATCTCTGATGGCCTAAAAAATGTCTACATTACCTTTGCAGGCCTTTAGCAGATATCAATAAGGATACAATCTCAGGCCTACAAGCTTTTTTCCTGGACAGGTATACCAGCTCAAAATTCACTCCTAGTTAGGGCTTTGAGCACATGCAGAAGGTTGGGATTTTCAAACTATCCTCCCATTTGACAAACTTACCTTTACTATCCACTATCACAGATGACTGGCAAGTTCCTGCCCAGTAGACAGACATGGGCATTAGAAAGGTATGCTTATGGGGCTGGGAGTATGGCCTAGTGTCAAGAGTGCTTGCCTTTTACACATGAAGCTCTCAATTCGATTCCCCAGCACCACATATATGGAAAACGGCCAGAGGGGACACTGTGGCTCAAGTGGCAGAGTGCTAGCCTTGAGCAAGAAGAGGCCAGGGACAGTGCTCAGGCCCTGAGTCCAAGGCCCAGGACTGGCAAAAAAGAAAAAGAAAAGAAAGGTATGCTTACGAACTATTCTTTTAGTACCTCTCGGCTCTGGTTATCTTTTGAAAGGCCAAACAGGAGTGACTCTAGGATCTGACACCATCTCTGCCATCCAAGCAGTGGCTTACTGCCTCTGGATGCTCCATCACTTTTGTCCCAGGAGTGATTTTCCATGCTGGTATAAATGCACCTTTGGCATTTCTCTTGGTCAGTCACTGGACTTGGACTCAGGGCCTGAGTGCTGTCCCTCAGCTCTCCAGCTCAAGACTAGCACCCTACCACTTTGAGCCTCAAAGTGACTCACGACTCTGTTCCCAGCACTTCTGCTGGCCAACTGGAAACAAAAAATCTCACCAGGACATTTCTCTGCCTGGGCTGGCCACAAATTGCAGATTCAGATCAATGAGTCTTACAAGAGGCCACTTTACTCCAATTAAAAGCAGCAAGGTGGTCCACACAGAAGTAGTTTTTAAGCATGCTCTTACCTGGAACTTATTAAGGGCTAATGTTAGATCATGACAAACTTGTAGGAATCATTTGTCCTTCTTTGTGGGCCTGCTGAAAATTGTTACCAAAAAACCTACAAACAAACGGGGATGGCAATTAAACATTCATTTTGGTAGCCATAATTTTCCTCTATCCAACTTAATACAAACATTTAGGACAAGCTTTACTTCCAAGTCTCTTACCTTGAAATGCATTTTGTTTTAATTTAAAGTCTTTAATATTTACTCTTTAGCGCTCTGGCTGCTCAAATTCTTTATCTAGAAATGTATTTTAAAACCTTTAAAGTCAAGGCTTTTACACCTTTGCCTCAGTCTTATTTGTATCCCAAAGCTCTGAAACCCAGGGGGCATCCAGCCTTCTGGCTGCCTGTTTAAAAAAGCCACTTTTTTTTCTTCAGTCCCAGCTACTACATGAAGACCTTGAAACTCAAAAGACAATTTTTCTTAATGCAAGAGTTACAATTAATTACAATTACAAAATTAGAAATACTTATCCATTCAGCTTTTCAATAAATTAGTGAGAAACATTACCTCATTTTGCCATTTTTTCTACATACAGAGAGTTAATGAGAGTTTACTTTCATCCTCATTAGTTTTATATATATATATATATATATATATATATATATATATATATATATATATATATATTTGAAAATACTTGCCTGATCTTAAGTAACTTAAGATAATTAGGAGTCTTACTTATTACATCACAGCATACATATAAAATTCAGTACCTGAATCATTAAACTGATATCCAAAAACAATTGTAACAAAAGTACTTTTAACAGTGTTCACCAGGATTACAAAAACAAGAAATTCAGTCTCAGCATCTTTGCTTTTTCAATACATCCGTATTGCCAAAACAGCACAGGAATCAAATTACATTAGGTAAATAAACTTTTTAACTTAGTACCTATCAAGGGGCAGTTTTAGAAATTCCAGTCAAATCATTTATTTTTACCACCAGGTTTCCAATGTTTACCTGAAAACAAAGAGACGAAAGAAAGCCCTCTATTTACTCCATCCTGACTCCATCAGGCTTGATGAATTCACGCCAACTTGCTCTTTGTTAAATCAAATCTTAATTCATTAAGATACCCACTTTTTTTGACTGCTAATTAAAGAACCCTGAGTAATCCTTTTTAACTCTAGTTGCTGTTTTTTTTAAAAACATTTGGTAATGCCCGAACTTGATGATCATTTGAATTCAAACTTAAACTTAATTTTGCATCATACTACAGTTTTGAACATGTTCACATTCACACATGCACACACACACACATACATATTCAAAAGTTCTTAAAGGGCGCAAAATAAATACCAGCCATACATTTTCCAGTGGCAAGAGATATTTTTGCCAATCTTACTCCTGCAACACGCAAATTTTAAGACAAAACTTTTAACAAATAATTGTAGCATTCTCCAGCCTCATTTTCCAGGGCTTGATAGTTTTAACAAAACATTTTAGCACACCAAATAATTTTCTGCTTAAGAAGGCTGGGTGGGGGTCCCCCAGAGTTCTTTTTGTGGACACTCACTCTGTGAGCTGTCGCTTGTAAATCTTCTTAATGAGCTAAACATAAATCCAGGGGGTTAAGGGAGTCTGTCCCATTTTGTCCGTCACAGTCAGGAGACACAGAAAACAGAAAACAGTCCAGACCAGAACAATATAGCCAAGCAATTTTTTTTTTAATCTCCATACTCAAGTTATGGTTTCTTTCCTTAACATCCTTAAAGTTATTAAGTAAGAGAGTTAGGGGAGTGCTCCGGGTTTGCCCCATCTGAAAGGGAAAGCGGTGAGTCAGAAAGACAAACAAGGAAAGGAGGAGAAGGGCGCCCAGGAAGGACAGAATTTGGCAGAGGCGTTGATGCAGGGGCTGTGAGATAAATGAGCAGATAAGGAAGTCGAAGGTGTGGGGTGAGGGTAAAGGCTCCCGGTCCACTAGCCCAAAGGGATTGAAATTAAAGATGGGGGCAGGGTGAGCCTTTGCTTCTGGGTATGGGAGCAGAAGTTCTTTTCCTTCACCAGCCAGGGTGAATCTGAAAGTGAAACTGGTTAGGGAACACAGAACATAGGACAATTCGCAGGCTCGCTTCAGCATTTCAGGCCACTCCCCAGAACACAGAAGCAAACACAATTCACAGGATGGGCTAGAATAGCTCCAGGTCACTGAAGAAACGCAGGCACACTGCCCCTCTGTGCCCGACCAGACAGGCTGTAAACAGCCCCAGAACACAGACACAGATGCAGGCGCGTTTCAAGCCACTCCGGGCCTGACCAGACAGGCTGAAAGCCCCAGAACACAGAATCAGACTCAGGCATGCTCTCACTTTGTGCCTGACCAGATGGGCTGAAAACAGCCCCAGAACACAGAACCAGACTCAGGCATGAACTCTCAATTTGTGCCTGACCAGACAGGCTAAAATTAGCCCCAGATTCTGGGGGCATCCGGCGGACGTCTCCCACCGGCCCACTGGCAGCCCTATAGGCGCGTCCGCCAGGACTATTTGCCAGTATCAGATTCCCCAGAAGTCAGATTCAGACTCAGATTCAGATTCAGACAATGACAGACAACACAGAAACAGACAGAGCTAGCTCACTTATCGATTGGCTCCCAGCGACCCGTTGACTAGGCATCTGGTGGGTCTGGGGGTTTCCCGGTCAGGGAACCAAATGTAATGACCAGATATCAAGGCCCCCAAAGACAACCATCAGAGTCCAGGTCAAAGCCAAACCGCAAGGGTCATTTCTTATGACTTCGAACCCAGACCCTCCTGTGCACTCATTGCCAGTGATGCTGAGAGGCCCCGAGCACAATTCCAGCACAGCTTTTATAGACAAGTACAGGGAAGTTGGGGAAGACCCCTGGTTACAAGTACATGATTGGTTGACATTTGCCCTAGTTTACTGGTTGCCTCAGGATTGGCCTGGGTTTTCCCGCCGAACATATGGGCCAGACGGCCTTAACCTTGGGGTACAGATTTGGGTGGGCCTCCAGGAGTGGTCATGTAGCCACATTCCTGGAGCCAGATGGTTCTTGTCTCTTGTGCTGAGATCTGGGCCGGGGTCTGAGACGGGGCATTTAGTCATGTTCAACCTTGAGTGGGCTCCAGGCGTGGACAATTAATCATGTCCCGGGCCAGATGGCCGTTATCTCCAGTGCTCAGGTTCGGGTATGTACAGAGTTCACAGAGGGGTGTGTGGTTACAGAGTAGCTATAGGGAGACTGCTGGTATTTCTCCACTTCCCCATGGGTCAGCAAGCAAAGGTACGGAAGCAAAATAGCTGTTAGGGGCACAATGGTCACAATATTATTCTCTACGCTCTTCAGCTAAACCTAAGTTAACCTAAAGCCTAACTTTAGTCAAATTTCCTAGTATTTTCCTGATTCCTTCTTAAGCACACTAGCTTTTGTAGACTGGCAAATCACTGAAAGTCAAGACAGCTTTAGGCAATCAATGGCCCTTGGGTTATTTTGCCAGGGCAATAAGTTTAAATCAGATATTTCCAATAAGGCTAGGATTTTTTTAAAGCCACATAGAAGGCTTGGCCTGTAACCATTTCTCACAAGTGCAGTCTCTGTATACTGTTACCTCTGTTCGCCATGCCTCTAGTTTATCCTGCCTCATCTTCCCCCAAACAACTCTGGTTGGTCCCTTGGTCCTAAAGGGGAGGGAGGCTGATGGGCGAAGATCATCCATCTTCTGTAACTTCTTCAGGCTGACTCAGGGACATTGACCTTACTTAGCCAGGAACCTATAACCTTAGTCTACTTTACCAAGGGGCTGCAGAATCAGATGTCCATTAGGAGCTTTACTCCAAACTGGAAATTACATTTAACATTTAATTATACAGACTTCTTTGGGCTACTGCAGTGTAGCCTTTTAACATTCTAGTTTGTAAAAGCTTTTTCCTGACTTGCTGTGGAACTGATCTCTGATGACCTAAAAAAAATGCCTACATTACCTTTGCAGGCCTTTAACAGATCTCAATAAGGACACAATCTCTGGTCTACAAGCTTTCTTTCCTGAAGAGGTGTACCAGCTCAAATTCACTGCCAGTTAGGGCTTTGAGCACATACAGAGGGTTGGGATCTTTAAACTATCCTCTCATTTGACAAACTTACCCTTACTACCCACTATCACAGATGACTAGCAAGTTCCTGCCCAGTAGACAGACATGGGCAATAAAAGGCATGCTTACGAACTATTCTTCTAGGACCTCCCAGCTCTGATTAATTTTTGAAAGGCCAAACAGGAGTGACTCTAGGATCTGACACCATCTCTGCCATCCAAGCAGTGGCTTACTGCCTCTGGATGCTCCATCACTTTTGTCCCAGGAGTAACTTTTCACTGGACTTGGACTCAGGGCCTGAGTGCTGTCCTTTAGCTCTCCAGCTCAAGACTAGCACCCTAGCACTTTGAGCATCAAAGCGACTCACGAGTCTGTTCCCAGCACTTCTGCTGGCCAACTAGAGATGAAGACTCTCACAGGGACCTTTCTCTGCCTGGGGTGGCTTCGAACTGCAGATTTCAGATCAATGAGTCTTACAAGAGGCCACTTTACTCCAATTAAAAGCAACAAGGTGGTCCACACAGAAGTAGTTTTTAAGCATGCTCTTACCTGGAACTTATTAAGGGCCAATGTTGCATCTTGACAAACTTGTAGGAATCACCTGTACTTCTCTATGGGCCTGCTGGAAACTGTTACAAAATACCTACAAAGAAACTGGTATGGCAATGAAACATTTTGGTAGCCATAATTCTCCTTTTCTCACTTTACAATAATCATTTAGGACAATTTTACTTCCAAATTTCTTATCTAGAAATGTATTCTTGACTTCTAAAACCTTTTTACTCACCTATGCTTTAACACTGACACTTTAGCTTTTATCTGCATTGGAAAAACTCTGAAGCTTACAGGCATTCTGAAACCAGGTGCCACCCTTTGCCTTCAGGCTGCTTGTTTTAAAAGAGCCTTTTGTTTTTTTTCTTCAGTCCCAGTTACTGCATGGCATGAAGACCTTTGAACTCAAATGATAATTTTTTCTTAATGCAAGAATTACAATTACAAAATTAGAAATACTTATCCATTCAGCTTTCCAACAAATTAGTGAGAAATGTTAGCCCGTTTTGCCATTTCTTTTTACATACAGAGAGTTAATGAGAGTTTACGTCTATCCTCATAAGTTTAATACATATACTTTAAAATACTTGCCTGATTATATGTACCTTAAGATAGTTAAGAGTCTTACTATTACATCACATTATATACATAAAATTCAGTACCTGAATCATTAAACTGATATTCAAAACAGTTGTAACAAAAGTACTTTTAACAGTGTTCACCAGAATTACAAACACAAGAAATCCAGTCTCAGCATAAAACAATGCAATAATCCTTTAAAGCATTTGGTAACGCCCAAACTTGATGACCATTTGAATTTAAACTTAAACTCACTCAATTTTACATCATACTCTTGAACATGTTCACACTCACACATGTACAGACACACACACACACTTAAAAGATCTTAAAGCGTGCAAAATAAACATCGGTCGTACATGTTCCAGTGGCAAGAGGTATTTTTGTCAATCTTACTCCTGCAACACCCAAATTTTAAGACAAAACCTTTAACAAATGATTTTAGCATTCTCCAGCCTCATTTTCCAGAGCTTCATAGTTTTAACAACACATTTTAGCACACCCAATAACTTTCTGCTTAAGAAGGCTGGGTGGGGGTCCCTCTGAGTTCTTTTTGCGAACACTCACACTCTGATTGTGAGCTGTCACCTGTACATCTTTATGCCATAAACAATCTACTAATTTATAAACTGAAGGTGCCAACAAACATGGGACAAGATAACAAAACAGGTTATGCAGGTTTGACACAAAAGAGACTGTCAGACTCACAAACAACACAGAGACAACAGCACTGCGCGGTGGGGTCACTCCCCTCCGCCTGCAGGTGGCTTGGGCTGGCCCTGAGTCCGCCCCTGTCAGCGGCTGAGGGTCGGGACTCGGGATGACGCGTCCATGTCTTGGGCTGCTGGCACCAGCGAGCTGACTGGGCGGGACCCTCCGGAGCAGAGGACACAGCTGAAACATTTTCCTCAGAGTCCCTCTCTTGTAGAGTTAACTGGGTGGGGAGTATGGAGCAGGAAATATTTCCTCCTCCATGCTTCCTCCCTGGAGGACAGGTGGGTACAATTTCTTCTCTTCCTTCTTGGTTTTTCTCTTGTCTGGATGGCCCAAATGAGGGGTGTAGATTAGGCGTTGCAAAGTCCTGATCTTATCTATGTCAAAGCTCCCCTTGGGTGGCCAATTAGCTCCCTCAAAGGTGGGCCATTCTGACTTGCACAGGGTGATCCACTTTTCCTTCTTAAGGGCCACACCTTGGTTCTGAGCTATCTCCCTAACCTCCCTCCAGTGAGCTAGGAAAAAGTCTAGGGGGCTAGATGGAGGTTCCCAAGATAGAATGTTACCCATATCTCTGATCAGATGTTCAGTCCAAAAGGCTACAAAAAAACAAAACAATTAATACAAAAGGAGGAAAACACACAAGCCTGAGAAAAAGAAAAGCTACGCGTTGGAGATCTCCCAAGTTGGCCCACAACCTCCTGCAAGGGTGCAGAAGGAGTGGACCAAGTACAAGGCGGGGTTCCAGGGATTCCCCTTCAAGGGTGGAGAGTCTGGGGCTTCCTGCAGTCCCCCCAGGAGTGCTGTGTAAGCGCATCTGCTTCGACAACCCCTTCAAGAAATAAGAGACGGAATGGCCATCCTCAAAAAGGAAGCAAAGCAGACAAACAGACAAATGACAGGACAAGACAAATGAACAGCGTTGTTTTCTTACCTTTAGAGTCTGGGGTCTCAGGGGTCTCTGGGTCCATCCCGGACGAGCCCCCAACTGTTATTCCCATGTCGTGAGAAGACCCCCAAGAAAACCACCGAGAGCCAGACGGATGTTCCGAAATGCAAAAGCAAGGCTTTAATCAGGCGAGCTGCAACTTGGGCCTCATCCTACCCACCAACACTGTGGAGGTTAGGAGGAAGGCCTTGAGATGAGATTTCACAGAGCTTATAAAAGCAAAAACACAAAGTTACAGCAATCAGGTGTTCAAGCAAGATGAGGATATGGGTACAAATCTGATTGGCTCAGGGCTTGAGGTATTCCGGGGTGGTTAGAGTTAAGCATTCCCAGGCCGTTAGAGTTAAGCAGGGAGTTTCCTGACCAGCTGGGCCCTAATAAGCTTGTCCTGCTAGCCGGGATAATTGGTGGCCTGGGTTACTCATAGTTTAAACAGACAACAAAATGGGGGCTGCTTGAAAATGGGGTTTACTTTATCTCTTCACCACTACCACCTGCATGCATGCATCTATTTGTGAATGCGAGACCATAGCTCCGTTCTGTTTCAGTACATGATGGATAAGATTAGAAAAAGGAGTAGATTTAGCTTGTCCCATAACCCCGTAATATTTTAATTTCCTCTTGGGAGCTCACTACACCGCTTTGCTATCTCTTGTGAATAAAAATATCTCTTACCTCCATTCGAGAGTTCACAACGTAGTTCCGCGGATCTCCTGTGGATCAATTGTAGTGCCCCACGTTGGGTGCCAGTGTTGGGGCACGGGTAACTGCAACAAAGACAGGACACAGGGGACGTGGTTCTGTGAGAAGAAGACATGTGCTTTATTTTTGGGGTTGGGGATCAATTCATAATTCCAAGAGCAAAACAGAACAATTTGCCACTCCATTCATACCATGGATATCATCACAACAAAAGATCAGATTAGCAAAGGTAAAGCTTTAGCTTCTGCAAAGCTCAATTGTCTTGACAGTAGAATTCCCTACTACTGTGAAAGCCCTTCTCAGGAGTAGTTGGGCAAACAATACAACCCAGGAACTGTCTATTTAGGAAAGGAAAATCTCATGACAGAGTGGCTTCCTTTGGCCAACAAACAGGAAATCCCTTAGGGGGAGTTTTCCCCCACTGGCCCTTTGATGTTCCAGGAAAAGGCGTTGGAATTCCATGCTGAGGCTAAGTTCCCCCACTGGTCAGAGGAATGTCCTCCTTCCACACACAGGACATATGTGACATATTTTTGTCACATAACTCTATTTTTCTCTAAAATATTATGACCTTCCAGCATGTACCTATCTGCAATAATTCATAACGTACTTGAACTTCTGTCATAAATAGGGATGTTTTTCACAATATTCTGGCAATAAAGCTCATGGATTTTGGTCTTTGTCCTAATGATGGAGATAGCACTATATAAATACTTTTTGAGGAAATGAATGAATGAGCATTGTGTTTAGTTCTAAGTGCCTAGGTAACACAGCAAAGTAAGTTTATAGGAGTGGCAGTATTGTCACGATATACAAGGTTTGATGAGAGTTATTACATTCATTGGCTTTGTGCACTTAAAGGAGTCATAAAAGAATTGGACATACTCTCAAGGACACAAACAGTAGACTTTGGAGAGATGAAAAGAGACATGGGAAGGCACCTTTCTGCTTAAATGAGGAAAACTTTTCTAACAGACAGAGCTTTTTGAAAATAAAACAATTCTCTTCCAAAGTATGAGATTCACCATTCATGAAACCATTCAAGCATTTCCTGATTGAGTATTGATTTAGAAGGCATACATATAGGATTACTTTGTACTATTTGTTAGATGAGGTCATTTAAGACATCTATATAGCACAACAGAGTGGAGCTTTTGAATTCAAATATATTAAATACTACTAGAGAGTTTCAAAACATAAATTTCTATTTCCCCCTTTTGGCTTGCTTTTTACTCTTTTTTTTTTTTTTTTGTCAGATATAGGGCTTGAATCCAGGGGCTGGGCACTGACCCTGAGCCTCTTTGTGTTCAAGGCTAGCACTCTACCACTTGACCCAAAGAGCCACTCCTAGTTTTTGAGTGGTTTATTGGAGATAAGAGTCTCCTGAGGAGACTCAGATCTTCAGATCTCAGCCTCCTGAGGAGCAGGATTATAGGCGTGATCCATCAGTAACCAGTTTCAGTCTATCTTAAAGTAAAATACTATTTCCAATATTTGCATGTATGCTTTATATTCATGCATGATATAACCTAGGCAACTCAAATGTTTTTAAAACAATTTCTGTCACAAGATTAGTATTATGTAAACTAATTTTTTTAATTTAGGTAACTGTGACATTGAGTATCTATCCACTTTGGAGAATATCTTTAAAATGCAAAGCTCTAGCTCTTTCTTAAAATAAAAATTCACCTTACCTATACGTGATTTGAGATTCTGAGAAATGCCAAAGTAGGAATTTGAAATAGAAATTAATTATTGACTATCTAGAATAGTTTCAAACAGAAAGTAGAAAGCAGTTTACTTTAACAAAGCATTTATAAAAGCAGCACCTGTTTTCCTTTTCATTTATTCTGGAGATATAAATAGAAAAGTTTTACTGTGTTATTTTAGGTCCATGGAGTGGCACAACATTTGTAGCATTTGACTCTTCTTTAGTACTCCAATCAGGGAAGGAGTTCTTCCTGATTATCTTCCCAGTGTGGTAAGAGGAAACATTTAAAGTTGATTGAGTGTAAGAGATGGCTTTGAAAAGCCTCAGAACATGCTATGTTCCAATAGCCATCTTACATGTGTGCTCAGTTGTAATTTAGGTTGATTTTTGATGTTATTGTGATATTTGACATCCAGTTGAAGGAACATTCATGGAAAAATTATTTCATTATTGTGGTGTGGCTCCTTTGGTTAAAGTATGAGCTGGGAATAGTTTTTGGTGTATAATGTAATCTCAAACTGAACTACTCTAATCAGCTAACAGTAGCTGTGAGCATGCACATGTGTGGCATATCTACACAGCTGACATTGCCTGAAGGGGCTGCAATTGAGAGAATATTACCTTAGTGAATAAAGCATGTTACTGGGGGGTAAGTACAGGTCAGTAAGGAATAGCATGCTTGTATAGATAACTAATGAGCATATCTTCTTTGAACTCCCCAGTAAATGTCAGTAATTACCAAGGGAAATTAGTTAAATTTTATCTTGCTACTCCAAGTAAACATTTTAAAAGGAAAAAAAGGCTATTAAAGATGTCAAGGAATTGGATAAAACATCGTTTTACAGGATTGCACTGGAAGCAACATAATGTGTAGTTTAAATATATCTGTGTAAAAGGCAATTATTTTAGGAAAAGGGCCTTTATATTTTTTCCTTTGGTGCTAGATGTTTATTAAGCCAAATAAATAACATTTCCACTGAAGGAAGTATATATGGAACCAATTATAAACTAACTTCCAAGGATTAAAGAATTCCCAGTAGTACAAAACTAAATGATATAAATTACTCTTTTAAGTAGTTTTAAAAGAGAGAGAAATATGGCTAACAGAAGATGTAATTCTCCACAGAAAGAATCAAAACAGTGCTTGTACATATATTGAAGTCACTTTAAAACATATGATTCTTTTGGAATTAATCTAACAATGTGGATTGCCCAAGGGATTCTTATGCCTGCCTGTGTATTTATGCAATTCAAGTGTGGGAACTTAAGACATTTATCTCTGATTCAATAGTTGTTAACATTTAATCCACCCTTCTGAAGCTATTCCAAGCTTGAAATGTCCTGTAATCATCTATCTAGGGAATTCTCAGGATTAATTTTTAATTTTATTCCTTTCTAAATTCAATTGTTAATAAGACCCAAGGAGACTGATTAAAAGGGTAAGGCTTTTTTCACCGATGCATTGAAGGTAACTGGCCACAGAAGACAAAAGGTTCATTTTACCCTTTGGGAATTCCCATTGGTGCCCTGAAGCAACTTGTAACTAATTGTGGCAAAGCCAGATCACTTTGGAAGTGAAGTAAAGGTGAGGAAATCAGCTTTCCTACTCCCCAGTTGTATGTGGAGGCCAGTGGAGGCCCATCTCACAGTATCCTCGAGGAAAGAAGCTATGTCTCAGGTCTCTTTAAGTGACAAAGTTAACTGTGGAAGTGAAGTAGTGATTTAAGCCTCCAGAAAATCACACTGATCAGAAACCATCAAAGCAGCATTGGCTCAAAACTGCCTGGAGGATGGCTTCATCATTATTTAGAAGTGTGTAAATATTCTCCACAGACAAAGGTAATTAGTGGCACTTATAGAGGAGTGCTTTGTAAGTTTATGACTTAGGTCCAGTGTTGGCTGAATTGAAGATGCAAAGTTCTATTGGTTACAGACTCCAGAAAACACCCCAGACACATGACTGGTGAAAACATAAAGGGATTTTTTCTCTTTTCCAAGAATTAAGATAAGACTCTCCCCATCAAATGATGTTAATAAGAAAATACTCATTTCATTTTCATAATCCCACAATTAAAAAGAGACAAAGTAGTCAATAAGAAATATTTCTTCTCTTATCCAAAGATGTGCAAATTATTGTGAACAAAGCTTAAAATCCCAAGCAAGGGGAGTGGGATAATAGTGATGAATTTTACCCACAAGAAGTCTGGATGGGCTCAGTGATTGAGTGTCCATCTAGCAGGGACAGGGTTCTGATTTCAAACCCCAGTAACCCTCCCCCCATACAAAAAAATTTGGATATGGGATAAAGATCACTTTATGCTTTGTGAATCACATGTAATTTGTGTACATTCTTCCAGACCTTACATGACAACATTTTCTGTAGAGAGAAATGCAAAGAAGTATAGAGATGAGGTATTGGAATCAGGGTTCCACAATATAGACATTTCATGTTTGTGCAATGAATATTGTTAGGCTTTTAAAGTAGGTAGCCGGTAAAGGAGAACACCATGTGGTATTTAGGCAGGAAAGAAAGTTTATTACCAAACTGCTGGCCTGTGGCCAAGATGATCCATGGCCGGAGAGAAGGGAGAGAGAGAAAGAGGGACCACCACCCAGCCCTGCCTTATATCTAGGGCAGGGGCAAGGGGTGTGGCCAGGTGGATTAGGATGTGACCTCAGGGAAAGGGGAGGTAACTGCCTCCAGGTCTGCAGGTTACCCAGGTAACTGGGTGGAGACTTAATGAGGTGGGGGCATCTACATCGAGCCCTCAGGGAGAGGACCTAACAAATATGTGCTTAAGAAATAAAAACCAACCCTAGGAGGCTAACCATTGCCTTGTGTTTCCTAATAAATTTTATATTACAATGAAAGATGATCTTTTTTAGTTCTTATGCTTCCCCACCCCACAGGTATAGAACACAAATGGATACAAAATATGCAAATTGTTGTTGGTTATTGGCCAGAAGCAGCCTCCTCATTAGGTTTGGGGGGAGTTTATTATTTAGATTTCCTTTGCTGAAACAAAGTACCTGAGAAAATCACCTTAAAGGAGGGAAGATTTGTTTTGGCTCATGATTTCAGAATTTTCCATCCATAGTCACATGGTTCTGTGGTCTCTGGGTCTTTGGTGAGGCACAGCATCACCGTAAGGAGCATGAGAGGAAAGCACACCTCATAGCAGCCAGGAAGAGAAGAAAGAAGAGAGATAAAGGAAGGGGGCATGAGCAAAATACCTCTTTTCAAAGGCTAACCAGATGCGACCTACTTCCCTTGTCCAGGTCCCACATCCTAAAGATTCTGCCATCTCCCAGTAGCCCATAGGAAGCTGTCAATGGATTCAATTCATGAGGTAAAGTCACTCATAATCCCAGAGCCCCTGCTTGTCAACATGGCTGCATTAGGAACTATGCATTCAAAGTCAGAGCTTTCGGGATATTTCAAACACCAACATATGAAAAGGATCAAAAGTTGTATGAGGAAATGTGCACCTATGGTTTATCATTGTAATTCTAACTACTTGGGAGGACAAGAAAAGGAGGACTGTGGTTCAAGGCCAGCCCAAGTAAAAAAGTTCATAAGACATCTTCTCAACACAACAGCTAGGCACAGTGGCTTGTCCCTTTTATCCCTAACATACATGCCATGTTAAATTGGGAGGATTTTATTATGCCAGTCTGGGCAGAAAAAAGTCCGTGGTAAGTTTTGTCCCATGGAGTGAAATGGGATGCAGGGGCACATGCCTGAGATTCCAGGAAAAAACAGACAAACAAACAAACAAACAAAAAAACCCCAAACAGGCAGCCTAGAGTGGCTCAAGCACCTGGGCAGGAAGCAAAATCCTATCCTAAAAAAAAAAAAAAAAAACATTGAAAAATAAGGCTGGAAGTTGTGGCTCAGCAATTTTGCAAAAGGAGAGGTCCACCTGTAGACCACTTGTAAATTCAGTTTATTTATTTAGTTAGTTAGTTGGTAGTGAACTTGAACTTGGGGCCTGGGTGCTGCTGTCCCTGAGCTCTTTTTGCTCAGGGCTAGTGCTCTACCACTTTGAGCCACAGCCTCACTTCCAGTTTTCTGGTGGTTAATTGGAGATAATAGTCCCATGGACTTTCCTGCCTGGGATGGCTTTGAACTGCAATCCTTAGGTCTCAGTTTCCTGAGTTGTTGGGATTACAGACATGAACCACTAGTGTCAGACCAGTTTTATTATTATTTTTTATTATCACCTTAGAAGCTCTTTTTGTATATTCTTAGTCACAATAGTGAATTTTGGTATTGCAAACATACTGTACAATTATTTATCTATGGCATTATATTAATGGAAATTTATAAATGGAAATGATATGTAAATAAAAACTTACAATACCTTAGAAACCTATACATCAGAATAAGATGTTTTTACTGCACACAGGAAACAATTTTTCCTCCAGGCAATATTGCCCCTTTGAGATGTCTATGAAGACCAAATTCTCTTTGTTCATGGTATGACTCAACCTCTTAATTATTTTCCAGTGGAACTCCTGTAAAATGGAAACTTTCATAAAATTTTAATTTCTGTTTCTTAGATTACTACTGCTATTAAAAATTCCAGTAAATCTTACTGTTTAGTTGTTCATGAAATATTTGTTCATATGTTTTTCCTGTTTTTGATTGGGTGGCTGTACTTTGACTCAAAATTTATAGAAGTTCTATATATAATCTTATTGGTTGAATACACTGTGAACTTATTCTTTTTTTTTTTTTTTTTTTTTGCCAGTCCTGGGGCTTGGACTCAGGGCCTGAGCACTGTCCCTGGCTTCTTTTTTGCTCAAGGCTAGCACTCTGCCACTTGAGCCACAGCGCCACTTCTGGCCGTTTTCTGTATATGTGGTGTTGGGGAATTGAACCCAGGGCCTCATGTATAGGAGGCAAGCACTCTTGCCACTAGGCCATATCCCCAGCCCTGTGAACTTATTCTTCTTGTATTTAGTACTTTTAAAAAATCAAATGTTATTTCTGCAGTTCCAGAAATAATGTTCTAAAAATCTTTTAATCAATTTTCAATTATATTTAAAACTATTAGGATTTAAACATAATTCTTCAAAATAAAGACAGATATTAATGTAAATAAATATTCATAATATGAATTTAGAAAAACAAGACAAATTCAGAAGATTTTAGAAAAATAAAACAATTACATGAATAGAAAAATGCTTATGTAAGTAATACATTGATGTATTTCACATATGTTTTCATTGATACTTTTTGTTGCAATTTTGAATATATTTAAGCAAAACAAACTAGATATATTTAATAACTAAAGATCATGCCCCAAAATATTTTACAAGTAGATATAAAACTAAGCTAAAACTAAGAGTCTAATTAAGGGACAAAAATAAGATGAAATTGTCAAGTAAAAAACTTGGCCAGATGCCAGTGGCTCCTGCCTGTAATCCTAGCTACTCAGTAAGTTGTGATCTGAGGATTGCAGTTCAAAGCCAGCCCAACTACAAAAACTGTGAGACTCTTACCTTCAGTTAACTATCAAAGAGGCAGAAATGCAGCTGTGTCTTGAGTGGTAGTGCTAGCCTTGAAAAAAAAATGTCAGAGATAGCATCCAAGCCCTGGGTTCCAGCCCCAGGATCAGCACACACACACACACACACACACACACACACACACACACACTCACACACACACACACACACACAGAGAAACAGTGCATAAACACAGACATTGAATTATAAAATATTTTATGGAATTCTATTCAATAATTTTCAAATCTAGAGAAAAATGAGGTTTCTCAAACATGAAAATGATATGGTAACGGAAATAAAAACTAATTAGATAAAGTAAGTAATACTGATTGCCGTATATTTATTAAGATCTCTATGAAAAGATAGTTTCACAATTATCTCACACTCACTGTTTTTTTATTTTTATGAAACATTAATATTCATATGCTTTAAAATAGTTTTACCATTCATTTATATAATAATTTGATAAAAGCAATATATTACATTATAATTCTACCAATCTCATTTGCAAAGACTGGACAGGGGCAAACTTTTTTTTTTTTTTTTTTTTGCCAGTCCTGGGCCTTGGACTCAGGGCCTGAGCACTGTCCCTGGCTTCTTCCCGCTCAAGGCTAGCACTCTGCCACTTGAGCCACAGCGCCGCTTCTGGCCGTTTTCTGCATATGTGGTGCTGGGGAATGGAACCTAGGGCCTCGTGTATCCGAGGCAGGCACTCTTGCCACTAGGCTATATCCCTAGCCCAGGGGCAAACTTTTTGACTTCCAAGAACATAGAATATTCAGCAATAATAGCCAGGCACCAGTGGCTTATGCCTGTAATCCTAGCTATTCAGGAGGCTGAGATCTGAGAATTGTCATTCTAAGCCAACCTGGGCTTAACCACCAGAAGTGATGCTGTGGCTCAAGTAGTAGAGCACTAGCCTTGAGCTGAAGAGCTCACAGACAGTGCCCACTTCAACATCTTCACCCCCTTCCACCCACCCCTTCCCTTATATTTCTACATTCTATGGTATATGCTATAAATTCGTAGATGCATTTTCCACATAGACTGCTTTGTTAAAAGGCAAAAAATTAAGATTAATACATAACCTAAAATTAAATAAGGGAAAAGTTGGGAAGGGAAGAGTGGGTGAGAATGTTGAAAGGAGTGGCATAGATCAAGCAGCATTGTATTCATTAACTGCTTTGGTGAATGGCAACTCCTTTTACAATTACTTAAAGATGATAAAAAATATTTCAGAAAAAAAGAAACAATGGAGATGTGAAAGATCACAGACACTACTGAGTTTAATAAAATAAAATCTATAAAATATTATTTGACAATCACAGAATATGCCATGTCATGATAATAGATACTATAGTTATTTATGATTCAGTTAAAATATAAGAACACTACAAATTTATTTACTTTTTGTCAATAAACTTTATTAAATTCTACATCAAAAATATAGTGGGATTGTGTCCAAATTTTGCATCTTCTCTTTTAAAAGACTCTAAGAAAACTACGTGTACTTTCAATGTGTTGAAAATATTTTGTAGTCAATAACAATAATATAATAGTATTATCCATAGTAATATAGATAATAATATCAATAATTTATAGGTTTGTTGTGAGAATTTAATGTAACAAAGTATGAAAAGCAACATTTACAATGCCTCAAGCATCTTAGATACATACATATTCCTCAAGTAAATTTATAACACAAATTAACTATAACACTATCTTTAATTCAGAAATGGCAAGTTGGGTGAGTTTTGGTCACCACAAAAAGGCTGTTAACCTGGCTCTTTGATAACATTTTGTTATATTAAGGACATTAGGATATGTGGGATTAGAGTTTCTAAAGGTAGACTAAAGTACCAGTCTAAAAATTATCCAACTACTATGTCAGTCTCTTGTCTCCTATGGCAGGATGACTCCTTCACATGTCAAATAGAACACATAGCACCTGGGAAACAAAGTATTAGGTTAATCATTGATATCTAAGGAATAAGAAGAGGATGAGAAAAATTTGTGAATGAAAATATCTCCAGAAAATACAGGATTAAAAGAAGTACCTTACCTGAGATCCAGTTTCTCCCTAAGAAGCCTCATTGAATAATTTAAAGAGCGTATTGTCCTTTCAAAAGATTATTCAAGGACAAAATTATTTCACACTGCCTATAGGTTTGTAAACTTATGTAAGTACACTCTTAAAGCCTACCTATTTGTTTCTGAGTCTCATAAACCTCCTATTGTTAGAGCCAAGTAGAATCTTGCACTGGGTCTTTGAACATTAAAAATATGTTATTTTTTATATTACATAAAAACAGAACTAAGATACCTCCTATGTGCTATACATATATATTTTTCTGGTATTTTTGGAGAGGACCCTGGAGTTCAATTAGGTCAGTGCTGGCTCAACCTTCTTATTCCTCTGAATCACTTGGGAAAGATTTGTTTTGCTTTTCTTTAGATACCTATTTCCGGCCTCACCCCTTATCTGCAACAGCCAATAAAGAACAATACTTCTTTCAGAACTTATAAATGATAGACAAATATTTTGAGTCCATTGATTTTCTTAGATTATGGCTTTGAGAAGTATTTTTTAAAACTTGATTGAAGTTTCAAAGTTTGGGACAACTGAAAGTCGAGGCTCTGTTTGGTTCACTGGTAGATGCTACAAAACATTTAAGCCGAAGCGTAACAGTTCTCCTTTGGAAATAAAGGGTTTGTTGTTTGTTCTTCTTTTCATGGTACTGAGCATTGAGGGCCTCATACTTCCTAGGCAGGTATTCCATAGGTATTCTATCAGTTGAGGCATGCCCCCAGATCATTTTAATTTCATTATTATTCAAGTAGGATGTCAGGTTTTTGCCTAGAACTAGACACAAACCATAAACTTTCTACCAACAGCCTCCACCAGATCTCAGATGACAGATCCTCCCAATCTGTCTCTGACTAGCTGGGATTATGGCTGTGAACTACTGATCAAGTCCAGAAATTGAATTTTTCATACAGGTACAGACATTTTCTACATTTCTTAAGCATTTTGACAACAGAAACTGACTGAGTAGACAAAACGCTTCCCATGATGCTAACTTCTGTCAGTTCTTGCAACCCTTCAAAGAGGAAATAACTTCAATGATGTGCAATCTCCTTTTCATAATAAAAAAACCTCTATTGTTTCATCATGGATCCTTGCTGGAATTCAAAATATGTTGTGGTTAGAATGGAGAGCATGAGTAATGCACAGATACTAAACATATGCATAATTCCAACAGAATTCAAGAAAGTACACCTCAATGTAATTGTTTTATATCCTGTATATCCTTTGTCTGGAACAGGGGTGTTGTCATGCAGTAACTTTTTTTTTTTTTAAAGAAATACAATGCTGACAACTTTCTCTTGGGAAACAAAGAGACAGAGGGAAATTCACATAAACACCATTATTTTTTCAATTAAACACATGCCCAGGGAAAGTACAATGGGAAAGAAAAACAAGTAGCAATGTAGTAGTTTATATTCCTAGTGCTGTATCCACTCTGTCACAGTACCCTCAATCTACCTCAGACTTAATTACTGTGGGCAACATCCACCATGTGGCAGTGAACTGAAGGTGAGTCTAGAGTTTGATTCTGGAACATCACACTCCAGAAATGTATGTACCCTGCAACCTCTAATTCACCTCATAAGAACAGTTTAGGAAAGGATATTTGAGTCTTTTGTTGTTGCTGTCATGTCAGAACAGAATTTTTTTTTAAGTTAGGAAATCATACTCTGGGATATAAAAAGTATAGTACATTAGGACAAAATGGATCATTCCAATTAAGTGTTTGTTCAGCTTCTGGGATTTACATTTCCTGAATGAATCACGGTGATAAAAATAATTTATGGTATATTGTGGTCTCACTGTATTTGTCTTTTTATTTTATAATGCATCATTTTACAGTAAGAGGAGAATGGTGGAATGTAAAATAAGAGGATGTTGTTTTAAATAAATGTCACAATTTATCACATGCTAAATTCTGTGCATCTCTTTTTACAGGTGCAGAAACTCCAGAATAAAGACCAAAATAAAGACCTGAATCCTTGAGAAACATAAAGCCTTGAAATCAAAAGTATTCTATATAATCATTGCCATCTCATTTCACCAGAGCAATTCAGTTTACTTTGTTAAAAATTTATAGAGAAATAGACATGCATATGATATTGTTTTCAATAACCCTGTAAAAACTGACATTTACTTTGAAAACTAACATTAAAATGGTGATAAAATTATAGACCACATGTATGATTTCATATCTTCTAGAAAATAATAATGATGAGTATGTCTACATTTTTAGAATACTTATCTTTATAGAACTTGGAAATGATATTTCTTGTCACATACAAATGTATAGTTCCCATTCTGTAACTTTATAAAAAGAATTTTACCTAGAGAATTCTAACAAAACGAACTTTGTTTGCTATATAAGTTTTCATTAATATCACTGAGAGGAACATTTCCCACATATGATTCTTTTTACCGCATCTTTCACATCTCTGTTCCTCAGACTGTAGATCAGAGGGTTTAGCATTGGTATTATAAGTGTGTAGAACACAGCTACAATCTTGCTTTGCTCTGGAGCAGACAGGGCCCCAGGCTGGGCATACATGAAGAAGACAGTTCCATAGAAGATGCTCACCACGGCTATGTGGGAGCCACAGGTGGAGAAGGTCTTTCTCCTGCCATGGGTGGAAGGAATCTTCAGGACAGTGGACAGGATGTACCCATAAGACACCACAATAACCGTGGTGGTGGAGATGATGATGAGAGCAGAGAGAATGAACAGCACCATCTCATTCACAAAGGTGTCAGCACATGAGATCTCCATCAGGGCAGAGACATCACAGAAGAAGTGGTCCAGTCTGTTTTCCCCACAGAAATGCAAAGTGAGAGCAAAACTTGTATGGATGGCAGAATTGATGCATCCACAGATGTAGGATCCAGTTACCAGCTGAACACAGACTTTCTGGGACATGTTGACATGATAAAGGAGAGGAGAGCAAATGGCTGAGAAGCGATCAAATGCCATGACAGACAGAAGAAAGGCTTCAGTGGTGACAAATAAAGCAAAGAAGAAAACTGAGTCAAACAGTCATTATATGAAATTTTCTTTTCACTACTCAAGAAGTTGACTAACATTTTGGGAGCAATGTCTGTGGAATAGCATAGATCCAGATAGGACAAGTTTCTCAGGAAGAAGTACATAGGTGTTTGCAGCTTGGAGTCCATGGAAATGACCAGCACCATGCTGACATTGCCCACTACAATGGCCACATAAATGACCAAGAAGACAAAGAACTGGAGGATCTGGAATTTGGGAGCAGTTCTGAATCCCAGCAGGATGAATTCACTGACCTCTGAGTAATTCCTACTGGACAAATAGTGCATACTGATGAATAGGCACAGCTGGTTGAATGGAAAAATAACATAAATGAGTGATCACAGTACTTGGTTTAATACAAAGAGAAAGATGTCATATAAATCAACATCATTGAAATTATGCTGCATTATTATATCACTCTCTATATTAAAAACCACCATTGAATATCAAAATTGTGTTATTATTTTACTTAATTCTTCCTAGTGAGTTCAACCTGATGATTCCTCCTTTTTAGCTACACTTACCTGCAGGGGATGAAGGTCAATACTCTAAAAGGATGTTTTGGAGAAATCAAGACTTTAGGAATGTGTATGGAATTAGAAAATGTTTATAATTTTTCTAACATCTTTGATCAATTGCCATTAAGTTTCCTCACTTAGTTGAAGGTATGTCAAGTGATACAGTAATCAATCTAAGAATATATCATTTATTGGAAGTATTATATAATACAGTACAATAGTATGATCAATATGTTGTATTACCATTAATGTACTTTTTACAATGTAATGTATTTCCCAATGTTAAAATCAACTGGTAACCTCATTTTATTTTAATGGTAACCTGTTTTTTGTTTTTTTTGCTCAAGGTGAGCCCTTTACCACTTGAGCCACAGTGCCAGTTCAGGACTTTTCTACATATGTGGTGCTGAGGAACCTATGATGATATTCATTTTTTGGTATAATTGATCAACTAATAATTGTTCGTGGGATTTTGCTTAATTTTCCTAAATGTAAGGAAATGAAGTTTTATATTTCTTCCTTTCTTCTTCCATTGTTTTTTCTTTCTGACATTTTTCCTTGTTTCTTTCCTATTTGTCCTCCTTTAAGTTGGTGAATAAACTAGAAATTTATAAATATAAGTTGAATTTCATAATTTTTATTGCTGTCATTGTCCTTATTTTCTCTTTTCTTGAACATAGATATGCACATGGAGTTTTCTAAAACCTTGGCAGAGATTTTTCTTCTTACTTAGAAAAGTAATTACAAACATAAGAAGACACACATATTTCAAAGAGAAAGTACTCTTTACAGTTCAAAGACAGTTTCAAGTTAAAATATGAAAGGAAGCAATATGTACTTACACAAATTTCAATTATATTTATTTAGACCTATGTTATTATTATGGCTAAAATGTATTTATAAATAGCATATAATGGAGACATTTTGATTCTAATTTTACAATGTAGGAAACTAATAACAGGAACTTAAGCAACTTAACTGGACTACATTCAGAAATATACAATAAAAAGGCAAGAAAACATTAACAATACTCAATCAATTACAAAATACTGAATTTTTTTTCTCTTATTTATTGTCAAAGTGATGAACAAAGATGTTACAGTTTCATATGTTAGGCCTTGGGTACATTTTTTGTACTGTTTGTTACCTCCTCCCTCATTCCCTCTCCTCCTTCCCCCTTTCTTTCTTCCCCCATGAGATGTTCAGTTGGTTTACACCAAACAGTTTTGCAAAAAATACTGAAACTTTTGACCTGTGAAGAAAATTGTACAAATTTCTAATAACAGGTATATTCAAATGTTATAACTATAGCAATATATAAAACATAAATTCTATATACTCAAAACATAAATTCTATATTAGATTAGCAGTTTTATAACTTCTATTGTTACCATTGTCATGGTTGCACTAATTCTGACATTTTTAGGCAGTTGGTACCTTTGGAAGTATGCTAAAATCAGATTGGTTTAGGTACAATATTAAATCTCAAGAAAAATGGTTGTCAGAAATACTAGTTGGTCAACATTAGAAAGCAGAGATGGACAGAATTACGGTGGCAGGGCCTCTTGACTATAAAACTGCATGCTTTCTTTAGGTTTATGTTTGACATGATGATGTTTCTGACAGTTTAGAAATGTAGGACAAGCTATGTGAAAGAATAGGGTGGTCAGGGGTCAAGCCTGGTGACATATGTCTATAATCCAAAGTATTCAAGAAAGAGATGAAGGATCTTGGGTCAAGGTCAACATGGACAAAAGTTAGTAAACCACATTTCCACTGCAGGATGAATGGTGGACTGTTTTTGCTGAAGACATAGATAAGTGTCTCTCAGCCTAAGGTCATCCTGAGTAAAACAGATGCTATCCAAAAACAACTGCCAAAAAAATGGTTGATGTTCAAGTGGTGAAAGTGCCTGTTAGCAAGTGCAAGACTTGAGATGTTATCAAAAGATGAAGACAAAAAAACATCTAAAATTTCAAATAGGTAGTCATCATTTTTATTACTTACTCCTGTAAATGCTATGCCTTCTGTGAATTCAAGTACATTCCTCCAAAGGAAAAACAAATCATGGGGAAAAAAGCAACAAACCTGTGTTCAGTGGGATATTTTCCTACAATAGCTTACTTCTCCTCCCAGACTAGATTGATACTGAAATATAGCAGCAACCCAAATGATAGCTCATCTCTTACGTTTATGGTACTTCTCTTTTCCTGTTCGAGTTCATGGAATCAATGAACAAATAGAGCTGGGATGAGTCCTGAGAGAAATTCTCTCCTGGGGAGGTAAAGCAAAGAGGTGGGCATTCCTTCCACCAGGGAAGGCCTTGGTTAGGAATTCAAGATCTCTCTCATCAGTAATGTATTTTATGTTATAATGGGAAAAAAGAAAAATAATCAGAGAAAAACTTCTACTTTGTAAATGTGCCAAACTTGTTGATATTAGAAAAGTAAAAGAGCTCTCCAGAGGATAACAGGACTAAAGTTCTACGCAGAAAATCTAAAACAAACACTGATTGTTGAGAAATTCCCCACCCCTGCCCTTTCTATTCCTAAAGTTTCATTAATCCTGAAATTCCCTGGAAGTGGGAGATGTTCTGAAGACCAGGGAAGCACTTTCAATGATGGGCTCTCTCATACTTTCCTCCAGTTTATAATTTATTTACAAAATTGATTGGTGTGTCATATTGTTGAGCAATTGCTCTGTGTCTACTTCAAAAACTCATAATCCAGTGGAGGAGTGAAATGGTAGAACACAAGTGTAAAAGTCAATGAGAGGGAAGGCAGATGAATAGAGAGAAGAAGCCAGTGGACAATGCAGTCACCATATGTACATGTATTAGAGTGAAACCAAGACACACAAGAGAGAATTTGGAAGTGGTGAGGGAGAAAGATGGAGGGTGACTTTGAGTAAAAAGCCTTGTACAGACAAACTGACCGGTTGAAGTGAAACCCTTTTACACAATTAAAGAAAAAAAATTTAAAATTACCTGATACAGAATAAAAATGTTATAAAATGAGCATTTAAATCAAGGTATAATAGATATTATCAGAAAATGAAAATGGACAGATTCTGAAGGTGAATGGTTCTCCATGATTAAGGAAACTTACTGAAAACATTTGTATAAATAGATAGACTTGAGGAAAATGAAATATACAGGTTTCCCTGGGAGAAAAAGAAACACTGTAACTGCATTGCAATTTAGGTGAAACCTAAGACACCATTTTAATAGACAAAGCAGGGAGAGAAAACATGAAACAGGAAATCCATGGATATCACACAGCATGTATGATGAGGAAAGGAGGGGGGCAATCCTGGAGAAAGACTCGGTATAGAAAGATAAAGTCGTTGCTGGGCTTGGGAGGGATGATATTGTGAAAGAAATAAATATGACAATTTAAAAAGGCAAATTTCAAATTTAGGGAACATGATTTTATAAATATTGATTTTACTCTAAAGGAATAAAATAATCATTGTATATAGGGGCCTATAGAGTATATGTTGTCTGAAATAATATTCAAGTAATATTTGTCTTCTGTTAAATGATGGAATGAAGTTTTCAAAAAACACATGTCATTTTTTATCATAAAATAACAACTAATGATAGATAATTTTGTAAGTTAAACTATTCTTTATAAAAGACAAGCTATAAATATTTGTTCATCTTAAAGTTTGAGTGATAGCTGGCAAACCAATATAAATGACACATATTTTTTCAAAGAAAAGTTGATATAAACAACAGATAATACGATAGCAATGACATTAATTCTCTAAGTGAGTTACATTTCTGTTGGAGAAGGGGAAGCTTGGTTTTGAAAAATCATAAGTATAACAAGTTTCATAAAAATACAAAATCAAGGTTAAATATGGTATATGATAGGTGAAATACCACATCATAGATAAATATAACAAATTTCCCTTTTCCTTTCATTTTTATGATAGTATTTGATAGTTGAAGTAAATATTTTAATCCTGCCTTCGTGGTTCTAAATGTACATAGAAAAAATTAAGAAAATTGCTCTATAAGTCATAAGTTTTTATAAGGGGAGGATATGATTTTTACTTAAATGTGTTGTGTTGTTTAAGCTTTTAACTTTCAAAGATGAAAGCAGCAAGATAATAGATTTTGCAATACTATCATACCAAGCAGAATGTAAAATAGCATATGGAAAGTGAGAAGTAGAATACAAAGACTGGACAATTAGCACAGCACTGGGGGGTAATATCAGTAATTTTAGCTGCTCTGGAGGCTGAGATTACAGGGTTGTTGTTCAAAGTCAGACCAGGCAATAAAGCTGTGCTGGAGGCAAAGCTCAAGCAACAGAGTTCTAGACAAACAAGTGTGAGAGCCTTGAGTTCAATCCAAGAAAGGGGTGATGAAAATAGGTCACTAAATTTATTTACTTTAAAGTATCCTTTTTTCGTATGATCATTGAAGTTAGAAAATTATATACCTCACTCTGTTCCAAACTTACTGCCATTGTGAAGTTAGGCATATAATTTTCCCCCTAAGCTGTAGTGAACATATTGGCAAACATAGCAATTGGCAAGAATGCAAATTAATATAGTAATCAAGGAAAATAATATTGTGTTTCTTTAAACAGTTAAACAAATACATTATTAGTTTCAGTTATCTTACTACTAGGAATATAATCAAAACAAATGAAACGCAAATAATGAAGAGATACCAGCACTATCTACATATATGTATATGTGCATATACATATACATATATGTACATATACATATGTAAAAAAATTTCTTGTATATATTAATTGTGCAGTCATATCTCTTACTGTGGTATTTTTATAAACGCAAATAATGAATTTTCATTATAATCACCCACTCTAAAATTATGTTTCTTTTCTCATTTTATAATTTTTACTCAGGTCTTATACATATGAAGGACTTCAATCATCTTCCCTTCGCTTCTTCTCTTTTCCCTCTTATAACTCCAACTAGTTATGACCCTACTACCCTACATTCTTGTTCAACCCTTCCTTTCCCTCTTACATCAAGGATTCACATCTTAAAAAAGATCATGTGGCACTGGTCCCGAGGAGTCTGAATTATTTTGTGTTATAGGAGGAGCTGTCATTCCATCCAATGTCCTGTGAATAATATAGTATGTTGCAGCCTGCCACATGTTACAGAAGTTAATCTATGTTATTACATCTATTCAAAAGACAAACATTTCAAGGTTTTGCAGTTACATTTATGGTCTATTCCACAGGTACTAGAATATAGATATATAGAAATATCTGAATATTGAAAATAAAACCAAAAATTTGGAGGCATGCTAGAGTTACTTTCTATAAGATATATTAAATTAGGTAGCTGATGGAGGAGAACATCACACAGTATTCAGGCAGGAGAGAAAAGTTTATTCCAGAACTGCTGGCCTTTGATTAGTTGTGAAACAGTGAGTGTAAAGTGACTCCATTTAGGATGTGACATCATTCTCCTCCTACTCCTCTCCATGGTCCCTTGTTTCCTGGACTGAGTCCCAGGGTTCTAGGTGCTTTTTGCTGAGATGACTCACCCCAGTTGGCATTCACAGGGGTTTGAACTCAAGGCCTGGTCACTGTTCCTGGGTATTTCTGCTCGAGGCTAGCGCTTTACCACTTTGAATCACAGTGCCACTTCCAGCATTTGGCCAGTTAATTAGAGATCAGTCTATTGAGCCATGCTTCCAGCCTGCCTCTTTGCTGGTTAGTTGGGTGATGGAGTTTTAGAGGGATTTTTCTGCCTGAGGTGGCTTTGAACTGCAATCAGAGGAGTCCTAGCCACAAAAGTCATTTTTTATTCCCCATTAAAGCAACAAGGAGACCAAGAGAACTAGAGCTTACCTGAACCTTGTCAAGAATTGACCAACAAATACTTGCCAGAACTCTGCAATGACAAAACTCAGTAAATGTGATGAGAGTTTTAGCACAGATTTAGTACAGCTGGATGGACATAAAGAATGACATGCTGGTTTTACACCAGTGTTTAAATCACAGCTAACCTAATTACATACTAATTTTAATAGGCTTATCTTAAAGGATAAAAGACACTCATACTATCTTCTCTCTACACTTTGTTTTTTCAGTTCCCATTTCCAAGGCTTTCTTTACTAACAGATGATTTTGATTACAGTGCCAGATAAGTTGACACAGATACAGACATACACACATGTAACAAACATATACCCTGGGCACACAGGTTTTACAGCGCACAAAAATGAATTTTGGCCATAGGCTTTTGGAATTTCAGCAGTAAATGACATTTTGCCCAATATTTTAAAACCACATTGTCAGTTACAAAAGCAAAAACTTTGACAGCAAACAAAAATTTTCAGATCAGAAGATGGAGAAACCACATTTTGATAAACCAATTCAGCTGAAGTGGGATGCTAGGGCAACTGGAAAGGAGCCAGGAGGCAGAATACAGAGATCACATGGCACCATTATGCCAAGATTGTGCCTGTTAAACTTAATATCTACCTCATGGTCAATGCTAGAGAAAATAGGCAACTTTTAAATAGCCTTGCTGACAAAGCATATTGGATGGTCAAGCCTCAGTTTCCAAGGCCTGTGAAAAGAGGCAGCTTTATTAACAAGGCACATTATCAGGATGGTATGAGTTGGAGTTTTATAAAGTAAGCAAGCAAGGAAGCAAGCAGGCAGACAAGAGAAGGAGAGAGAGAGAGAGAGGAAGAGGAAGAGAGGAAAAGAGAAAGAGGGAGAGAGAGCAAAGTGAGCCTGAGTGTAAATAACTTTTGACCGTTTGCCATTGCAGAGACAAAAACTATATCTGTGAGAATACTTGGACCAGGCCTTATTGCAATGGCAAGAGGCAGTCCAACAGTGTCCCAACTCAGGCATGACACAGCAACCCACTAAAAGCATGGGAGGGAGTTGGCCTGGTGGGTGAATGAGAGCGTACTGGGTGGAAGCAGTGTCCTGACTTTACCTAGGGCCCTCTGGAAAGAGAAGGCCAAGCCTCCAAAGCCAAGTGTCCTCAGCCTCAGAGGTGACCAGAACTTGGGCCTGGGAAGTTCTCTGGCATGGTACCAGAGCTACAGAGAACCTGAGCAGCAGTTTCACTCAGCAGAGTAGAGAAGTGGTGTGGATGTGGATGTGGAGCCTAGCAATGGCATTGTTGAAAAGTCTCACATGGCATCTTGCAGCAGTTCAGTTCCTGGATAAAGGGCTGTCAAGTTTGGGAATACTCCTCAGGGAAAAAAAGGAAGAAAAAAAACCAGAGGGGAATTCCAACTGTCCTGACTCAAAGTCCTTCCCGAGATCATGGCACCCTAGGTAAGGTTTATTAAAGTAGGCGGCTGATGAAGGAGAGTACTACGTGGAGGTCAGGCAGGAGAGAAATGTTTATTCCCAAACTGCTGGTCTGTGGCTAAGCTGATGCATGGCTGAAGAGAAGGGCTGAACCACCAAAGGGCTATACTTTATCTAGGGCAGGGGTGGGAGCTAGGCAGGTGGATTGGATGTGACCTCAGAGAAGGGAGAGGTGACTGCTTCCTAGTGTGCCAGTTACTTAGGTATGCAGGTACTGGGCAAGACTTAAACAGGCAACTGTATGGAGTAGCAGATGGACCTTACATTTTCTACCAAGTTAATTCAGCTCTTGACATCTGATTTACCCACCTAAAAAACAGCAAAAAGAAATCCTATAGCATATATTTTGTGGCCATTACGTATCAGGGATCTTTTTTTTTTTTTTTTTTACCATTTAATGTAACAATTGAGGATCATGCAGAAAAGTGTTATAGCAGAATGCTATTGTCATGATTTTTAATATGAATTTACCTCTTGTATCACACACTGTGGCCTGCTGTGAACACATAGGCTTCCTCCCAGGATGAGAGGCTCTGGGAACTTTGGAAACCTGAGCCTTTAATTCAGAAGTATGCTGAATCACCATTACCCTTGCATTTGCCACACAACTTGTAAAAGGATAAAGATTGCACATGGAGATATGCCTTTAATATAAAAACAAGTAATAGCTGTTAGGTAATTTATCAGATGGTCAACATTAGCACATGCCTGGAATCCTAGCTACTCAGGATGCTGAGATCTGAGGATCTTAACTCAATGCAAAGCCAGGCCAGGCAGGAAAGTCCTTGACACTCTTATCTTGATTAATGACCAAAAAGCAAGAAGTGGAGCTGTGGCTCTAGTGGTAAAGGTCTCACCTTCAGCATAAAAGCTGAGGGAGTGTCCAGCCTTAGAGATCAAGTCCAAGGACTGGTTCCCTCCCCCAAATCCCATACAAAAATATTAGTTCATTGCTTCCTACTGAAACTAACATGAAAAGGAATTATAATTACTATATTAAGGAATGAGGACATTTATGCTAGGAAGGCAAAGTAAAGACGTGTACATCCATCCATATTATTAGAATTGTTATTTCATAAAATGAGAAAAATATGTTTATTACAATAGACAAAAATCTATGATAGCCTATAATTTCATAAGAACAAGAGGACAACTGTTACAAAATTTTTTTTGCCCAACACAATGGCTTTGTAAAGATTATCGAGAGGACCATTTCCCACATATGATTCTTTTCACGGCATCTTTTACATCTCTGTTCCTCAGACTGTAGATCAGAGGGTTCAGCATTGGTATTATAAGTGTGTAGAATACAGCTACAATCTGGCTTTGCTCTGGAGCAGACAGGGCCCCAGGCTGGGCATACATGAAGAAGATGGTTCCATAGAAGATGCTCACCACAACTATGTGGGACCACAGGCAGAGAAGGTCTTTCTCCTGCTATGGGTGGAGGGGATCTTCAGGACAGTGGACAGGATGTACCCATAAGACACCACGATGACTGTCATGGTGGAGATGATGATGAGAGCAGAGAGAATGAACAGCAGCATCTCATTCACAAAGGTTGGTCAGCACATGAGATCTCCATCAGGGCAGAGACATCACAGAAGAAGTGGTCCAGTCTGTTTTCCCCACAGAAATGCAAAGAGAGCAAAACTTGTATGGATGGCAGAATTGATGCATCTACAGACGTAGGATCCAGTTACCAGCTGAACACAGACTTTCTGGGACATGTTGACATGGTAAAGGAGAGGAGAGCAAATGGCTGAGAAGTGATCAAATGCCATGACAGACAGAAGAAAGGCTTCAGTGGTGGCAAATAAAGCAAAGAAGAAAAATTGAGTCAAACAGTCATTATATGAAATTTTCTTTTTACTACTCAAGAAGTTGACTAGGGTTTGGGGTGCGATGACTGTGGAATAGCATAGATCCAGATAGGACAAGTTTCTCAGGAAGAAGTACATAGGTGTTTGCAGCTTAGAGTCCCTGGAAATGACCTGCACCATGCTTATATTGCCCTCCACAATGGCCATGTAGATGACCAAGAAGACAAAGAACAAGAGGATCTGGAGCTTGGGAGCAGTTCTGAATCCCAGAGGAATGAATTCAGTTACCTCTGAGTAATTCCTACTGGACAAATTGTCCATAGTGATGCATAGGCAAAGCTGGTGGAATGGAAAAATGACAAAAGTTAGTGACCACAATACTTGGTTTAGTACAAAGAAAAAAACACCGTTGAAAGCAAAATCTTTGAAATTATGGTGCATTATTATATCAATCCCAGTATTTTAAAAATACCACTGAATTTCAAGCATGTGTCATTGTTATTAAAAATTATTCCTAATGAGTGCAATCTGATGGTTCCTCTGTTTTAGTTATAATTAGCTACAGGGCTTAAAGATCAGTACTCTGAAAGGATGTTTGGGAGAATTTAAGATTGTTGGACTATATATGAAATCATCAGAAATTTATTATTTGCTAACATTTATCATCCATTACCACTAAGTTCCTCACTTAGTTGAGAATACTTCAAATAGATACAGTAATCCACCTCAAATTATATAATTTATAAATATAATACAATAAATATTATTGATAAGCTATGTATTATCATTAATATTATTTTGATAATATACTTCACAATGCCAGAATAAAATAAATTTACTTTATTCATGAAGATGATTGAATTTTTGTATTTAGTGTCAAAAATGATATATGGAACTACAGTGTATTTTTTTAAATAAAAGTAGAGCCCCAAGTTCCTCAACAAAGATCCACTATTTTTTTACATTAATATTTATCGTTCTTTTTCCCATTATTTTCATCCCTATGGTGATATTCTTTGCGGTATAATTAATCTGCTGAAAATCTTTCTGCTATAATTATTATACATGGGCTTTTGTTTATATTACCTACAAGCAAGGAAATGAGGTTTCATAGTTCCATCTTTCTTCTTTCATTTGTTTCCTTCCTGGCATTTTCTCTTCTTTTCTTCCTATTTGTTCACCTTTAACATGGTGAATAAATTACATTACAAATTTATACATATAAACTGACTCTTCTAATTTTTATTGCTCCCTATTTTCCATTTATTTGGACATAGAACTACACAAGGAAGTTTCTAATACCTTGTCAGAGACTTTGCTTCCTAATTAGAATGAAAAATAATGATAAACAGAAGGTAACATACATATGGCCAAGAGACAGTTCCCTATATAGCTCAATGACTTTCAAGTTTAAAAAAGAAATATGTAGTTACACAAATTTCAATTATATTTATTTAGCCTTTTTTTGTGACTAAAATGTATCAGTAAGTAACATACAACGGAGACATTTTGATTCCAATTTTACAATGTAGGAAAGTAAATGGAAACTAAGTATAATAAAAAAGGACTTAAGCAACTTAATTGGTTTACGTTCAGTAATTTACAATGCAATAGCATAAAAACATTAAGAATACTAGTTGCATAATATTGAAATGCTTTTTACCTGTGTAGAAAACTGTATAAATCTCTAATAACAGGTTTATTCAAATAGCATGATTATAGTAAATTACGTATTAAGAACATAAATTATATATTTTAAAGGGTAATTTCCATATTAATATAGCAATTTTATAATTCTTATTGTTGTAATTGTTGCACTAATTTTGACATTTTAAGGCAGTTTGTACCTTTGGAAGTACGCTAAAGTCAGATTGGTTTAGGTACAATTGTTAAGTCTCAAGAAAAACATTTGGCAGTAATAATGGCTAGTCAACATTACAGGGCAAAGAGATGGACACAGTTACTCTTGACTATAAAACTGCATGTTTTCTTTAGACTTACATGTACCACAACTAAGTTTCTTGTTGGGATCTGAACTATCCCTTTCTCCCCAAATTTCCAGGGAGAAATGTCCGAACCCAAAAAAACTATGAGAGAGCACTCGGCCTTATCTTCCGCCCGCAGAAGGTGAAGGCGTGCTCTCGTTGGGCTGCGTTTAGCCAAGGAAAGTGAACTACTGAAATCTCCCACCCCTGCCCCTTCTCACGTGTTGGTGATCAGCGCAGAGAAAGGAAGACTCCAGGGAGACAGTCTGGGGTTGTGAACCGAACTCCTCACCCAAGGGGTGGGGGGGGGGAAGATTTTTATTACAGTGGGGAAGGCGGGAAGGCAGGCTTTGCTAATTGGCTGAGCCAGGCTGTCTTGGCCAGAGTGGCATCTTGGGACTCCCCCCATGGGCTGACGTCATGCCCCAATAGGACCGCCCCTGGGCACCTGTGGCGCCATCTTGAAGGCATCCACGTGGACCTGAGATCAAGTTGGGAGGCGGGCCAAGCCAGAACTACTCTTTCCGGTTCCGCACCCGGAAGGCGTAGGAGTGGCTTCCAGCCATTCTGTCCCAGGGCGGGAGGAAGGGAGGTCGATCGGGGACCGCCCCTCTACATATCCAGCCAGCATCCCCACAGTTTCTTATTTCAGTAGAAATACTGAAGCACAGTTTCAAAATATTGAGACATAGTTTAGGAATGTAGTCCAAGCTATGTAGAAATATGGGGGTAACCAGGGGTTCAGCTCAGTGTCATTCAACAAAGTGCTGGAGGATTTTGGTTCAAAGCCAACATGGGCATAACAATTAGAAAACCACATTTCTACCTGTAGTATGAATGGTGAACTGTGTTTGCTGAAGACATAGATAAGTGGCTCTCCATGTGAGGTCATCCTGAGAAAAATGCAAAGTGCTATCCAAAAACAACCACATCATAAAGGGTTGGTGTTCAAGTGGTGAAAGTGCCTACAAGCAAGTGTGAGATGATTGAGCTCTCTAATCAAGAAATGGAGACAAAAATCTAATAATTCAAATAGGAGGCATTATCCATGAGTTTTAATGCTTATCCTTGTAAATGCCATACAATATGTGAATTCAAGTACATTCCCATAAAGAAAAATAATCATGAAAGGACATAAAAGGAACAAACCTTTGTTTAATGGGATGTTTTCCTACACAAGGTTCCATTTCCTCCTGGATTAGATTGGGACTGAAACTTAGCAGAATTCCAAGTGATAGCTCATCTCTTACACTTATAGTACTTCTCTTTTCCTGTTTGAGTTTATGGAATCAATGAACAAATAGAGCTGGGATGAGCCCTGAGAGAAATTCTCTCCTGGGGATGGAAACCAAAGAGGTGGGCATTCCTTCCACCAGGGAAAGCCTTGGCTGGGAATTCAAGATCCCTCTCATTGATAACATGTTTTATGTCGTAATGGGGAAAAATATGAATAATCAGAGATAAACTTGTACTTTGTAGATTTGCCAAACTTGTTGACATTAATAAAGGTAAAAGAGCTCTCCAGAAGAAAAGAGGACTAACGTTTTATCCAGAAATTCTAAGATAGACACTGTTTGATGAGAAATTCTTTTTTTTCCCTTGATATTCCTGAATTTCATTAATCCTGAAATTCTGGAAATGGGGACATGTTCTGAAGACTTGGGAAACATTTTCAATGACAGGCTCTGCCACACTGTCCTCCAGTGTATAATTTATAGGAAGAATTGATTTTTATGGGATATCATTGAGCAAATCCTCTGTACCTATGACTGTATTTCAAAAGCCCAGAATCCAATGGAGGATAGAAATGGTGGAACACAGATGTAAAATTTATGTTGTGTGGAGCATAAGGCCAATGGGAGGGTAGGCAGAAGAACAGAGAGAAGGAGCAGGTGGGCTGATGCAGTCATCACATTCAATGTACATATGAGAGAGAAATCAGGAATCTTAAGTGGATGAGATATTTGAGGAGAGATGGGAGAGAAAGATGGAAGGGTGACAGGTTGAGAAACATGTATTGTGCTCACAAGCAAAAGAAGGCTAGACCAAAACCATAAGGATATGATAATATAAAAAGATGCTTATGGAGTGAACTCCAAGAAATCAAAGCAAAGTTTTGTTTTTATTTTTTTGAATGTACTATTTGCAGTTATTCCTTTTTCCTTTTCCATTTGGTTAATTTCCTGTTATCACTGGTTTTGATTTTTTACCCTTTGTCTTGTTTATAAGTTTATCTAATAGGGGAAGGCAAGGTGCATCACAGAAACAATTGGACAAAGGATGAAACAATTCAACAGTGATACTTAATAGACTATTGGAAATGAACTTTACAACTTGCAGAGATAGGAAGTGGAGAGGGGGAGAAAATGATGGTGGGGGTAACATTGTTCAAAAAGAAATGTAGTCACTACCTTTCTCACATAGCTATTACCACTCAGTACAACACCTTTACAATAAATTTTAAATTTAAAATAAAATATTTTAAAGTGAGCTGATGCAGATTTAAAAATGTCATATTATGAATATATAAGCCAAGGTGTTAATAGAAATTATTGGAAAATAAAACTGGAGTGAGATTCTGAAAGTGAAAGGGTCTTCATGATCAAGGAAACTTTCCTGAGAGCATTTGTAAAAATAGCATTGAGTAAAATGAAATATACAATATGAACTATATTCATTGATCTTCATGATCAATGGACTTTACTAAGAACATTGGTACTAATAGTATTGAGTATTGAGCAAAATGAAATATACAGAAAAATAAAATATACATTGTGATATGAATGAAACCTAATTCCTCATTATAATCGACAAAGCAGAGAGAGAGAAAGCATTAAACAGCACATCCTTTGACATCACTCATACAAGCATGTATGATGAAGAAAGTGTGTGTGTGGGTGGAATCCTGTGGAAAGACTTGTAGAAAAATGAAGTCTTTGCTAGGGTTGAGAGAGATTTGATATTGTGAAGACAGAAATAAATATAATATTATAAAATGCTACATTTAAAGATTAAGAAGTATGATTCCATAAAAGTTGATTTAACTAGTAAGGAACAAAAAATAATAATTGTATATAAATTCCTATAAATATATATTATCTATAAAATGATGGTAAAGTCTTATTTCTCATCTGTTAAATGATAGAATAATCATTTCTGAAAAATATCCATAGTTTGTTTAGTATAAAGTAACAAAAATAACAGATAATTTTGATAGGCACAAACACACAACTTAGGAAAGACAAGCTATAAATATTTGTTAATCTTACATGGTGACTGACAGCTTGATAACCAACACAAATTACATATTTTTTTCACAAAAAAGCTGATGTAAACAATAGATAAGAAGATGATAGCTTCATGTGCCAATGGCTCATGCTTGTAATCCTAGCTACTCAGGAGGCTCACATCTGAGGATTCTGGTGTGAAGCCAGCGGAGGCAGAAAAGTCCATGAGACTGTGATCTTTAAGAAAAAGGTAGAAGTAGCACTGGGGCTCCAGTGGTAGAAGGCTAGCCTTGAGCACAAAGAGGCTCAGTGACAATGCCCAGATCCTGAGTTCAAGCCCCAGGACTAAAGATAATAGTAATGGCATTAAGTCTCTAATTAGTGAGTTATATTTTTGTTGGAGAGGAGGAAGCTTGACTTTAAAAATCATAGCTATCACAAGTTCCATAACAATTTAAAAACAGTATTCAATATTTATATGATGGATGAAATACTACTTCATATATAAATACAACGTATTTCACTTTTTTGATTTTTCTGAATAGTTTTTGATAGTTGATGTGTACATTTTAATCCTTCCTTCTTTGATTCTAAATGTATATAGACAAAATAAGAAAATTGCTCTATAAATCACAAGTTTCCATAGTGGAGGATATGGTTTTGTACTAAAATGTGCTATCTTATGTAGGCTTTTAACTTTCAAAGATGAAAGCAGCAAGATAATATGTTTGGTAATAATATCATACCAAGCAGAATGTGAAATAGCACATAAGAAGTGAGAACTACAATTTGAAGACTGGACAATGAGTCTGCACTGGTGGCACATACGAGAAGTTTTAGCTGCTCTGGAGGCTGAGATTACAGGGTTGCTGTTCTAAGCTGGACAAGCTTCTTGCCTGGTTTGGAGGCAAAGCTTAAGTGGTACAGTTCTAGCCAAGCAAGTGTGAGAAGCCTTGAGTTCAAATCCAAGAAAGTTGGTGAGGAAAAACAGATCATCACGATTATTCATTTTAAAATAAAATATTCTTTTGGAAAAGAAATGTTTAAAAATTCTTCTATGATCATTGATGTTGGAAAAATCACTGCCTACTGTGCTCCAGACTTTACTGTAATTATGAAGTTAAGCACATGATATTTTATTATTTTGCTAAGCTACAGTAACCATATTGGAAAAACATCAATTGGCTACAAAGAATATTAATATAGTATTCAATAAAAAGTATCATATTCCTTAAACAGTTAAAAATACCCTATTCGTTCCAGTATCCTTCCATGAGGAATAAAACAAAAGAAATGAAATGCATATGTTGAAGTGATATCTGCATTCTGTATGTCTTTAAAATTTTTATTAGTATATGTTAGTTGTGCAAGGTGAGAGCTTTTATTGTGATAATTTTTTATTTTTTTATTTTGCCTGTCCTGGGGCTTGGACTCAGGGCCTGAGCACTGTCCCTGGCTTCTTTTTGCTCAAGGCTAGCACTCTGCCACTTGAGCCCAGTGCCACTTCTGGCCATTTTTTGTATATGTGGTGTTGGGGAATTGAACCCAGGGCTTCATGTATACAAGGCAAGCACTCTTGCCACTAGGCCATATCCCCAGCCCCTATAGTGATATTTTTAAATGCATATAATGAATTCTGGTTGTAATCACCCAACTCTCAATTTATTATTATCAATTTCCTTTCTCATTTTCTTTTTCTTTTTCTTTCTTTTTTTTTTTTTGCCAGTCCTGGGCCTTGGACTCAGGGCCTGAGCACTGTCCCTGACTTCTTTTTGCTCAAGGCTAGCACTCTACCACTTGAGCCATAGCGCCACTTCTGGCCATTTTCTTTTTTTTTTTTTTTTGTGGCCAGTCCTGGGCCTTGGACTCAGGGCCTGCGCACTGTCCCTGGCTTCCTTTTTGCTCAAGGCTAGCACTCAGCCACTTGAGCCACAGCACCACTTCTGGCCATTTTCTATATATGTGGTGCTGGGGAATTGAACCCAGGGCTTCATGTATATGAGGCAAGCACTCTTGCCACTAGGCCATATCCCCAGCCCCAGGCCATTTTCTATATATGTGGTGCTGGGGAATTGAACCCAGGGCTTCATGTATATGAGGCAAGCATTTTTGCCACTAGGCCATACTCCTAGCTCTCATTTTCTTATAAATTCTATTTGAGTTTTATCCACACATACAAAGGTTTTCATTCATCTTCTTCCCTCCTTTTCTTCTCTCTTTCCTCTTCTACCTCCCACTGCTATGACCTCACTAACCCACATTCTTGTTCAACCCTTCCTGCCCCTCTTATATTAAGAATCCACATTTTAAAAAAAAATCATGTGGTACTTATCCCTCTGAGTCTTAAATATTTTGCGTTACATGAGGTTCGTTAGTTCCATTCAAGTCCTAGGAATAATGTAGTATTATCATTCTTTAATGCTGATAATAATATTTCATTGTGTAGGTATAGGGCATTTATTTTTCCACTGACTGTTGGTTGATCTGTTGATTGGCAGCATGACTAATCACATAACTTGGCAAATAGTGGTGCACTAAACAAGAATATATTTGCTTTAGTATTCACACACATGCACATGAACACGCAGGTACACACAGTTAAACATACATATGGTTATGTGTTTGTGTGCATATATGGTATGTGTGTATATGTGTGTGTGTACAAACATAGAGAAAATAAATGTCCCATGTCCTATCTCTATGTTTGAATATATTAGTTAAGTGAAAATGAACTGCAATTTGAGTTTCAGTCTCAAAGAAAAATAAACATTTTATTTTAATTAAATTTGAGTGAAGACACAACAATGATGACAGCACTTTCAAATTTGTTACATTATAGAGCTCACTGTATTTCTTTGAATCTACTAAAAAAAACATTTTAAGGTTGTACAGTTATGTTTTCTGACTATTCCATGGGCAATAGAATGGGGATGTATAGAAATAATTGAAAATAAAACAAAAAATTTGGAAGCTTGCTGGAGTTAGTTTCTACCAAGTTAATTCAGCTCTTGACAGGCAATTTCCCCACCTAAACATAGCAATAAAAAATCCTATGGTATATATTTTGTGGTCATTATGTATTAGGGTTCTATTTGTTACCATTTAATGTAACATTTGAGGATCATGCAGAAATGTGTTTTAGTAGCCAGTTACTGTCATGATTGTTAACATGAATTTGCCTCTTCTGTTGCACACTATGGTCGGCTGTGAACAAACACATGGGCTTCCTCCCAGGATGACAGGCTCTGCGAACTTTGGAATCCCATGCCTTTAATTCCATTGCCCTTGCATTTTAACACACACACACACACACACACACACACACACACACACACACACACAGTGCATTTCAGCTTGTAAAAAGGATAAAGATAACACACAAGTCAAGTCTATGCCTTTAATATAAGAACAACAAGTATCATACACTAAGAACCAATTTATCTGAACACATAAGATGGTGCTAAGTGAAATGAACTCCACATTTTGGAAATAAGTGTTATATTGTTCTTGTAATTATTTTCAACATGTCATGTGAAACCTTATCTTTTTCCCCTCTCGTATTCCTTTCCTGTGGTTTTACTATCACTGTATCTCATCTTAGTACCCTGGATATTGTATATACATGTATTACAACTAGGGAAAGGACAGGGAATACAAAATCTAGACAAAAAGGATAAAGAGACATACGATTCCAAAAACAATACTTAAAAAACCATTTGGTGTAAACCAACTGGGGGGGGGGGGGCGGTGAAGGAAAGGGAGAGGAGGAAGGCGGGAGAAAAATGAGGGAGGCAGCAACAAGTTGAAGAAGAAATGTACTCACTGCCTTACATATGAAACTGTAACCCTCTGTATGTCACATTAACAATAAAGAAAAAAAATTATCAGCTGGTGGACAGTGGCTCATGCCTGTAACTGTGGCTACCCAGGTGACTGAGATCTGAGGATTGAAGCTAAATGGGAAGCCAAGAAGGGCAAATAGAAAATCCAAGAGACTCTTATCTCCAATTAAACACCAAAACAAATGAACAAAACAAAACAAAACAAAAACAGAAAGAGCTGTGGCTCTACTGGTAAAGGGCACGTCATCAGCAGAAAGGCTCAGGGACAGTGTCCAAACTCTGAGTTAACGCCCCAGGACTAGTTTTCATCCTTAAACCACCCATTAAAGATTTATTTCACTGATTTTAATTAAAGTACAATAAAATAAATTATAGACACTATATCAAAAAAGAGGATATTAATACTAATAAGGCAAAATGATGCATGTATGCATATTATTAGAATTATTATCTCATTAAAAGAAAAATTATATTTATTATATTAGAAAACCACCCTTATAATTTATAATTTCATAAGAACAAGAGTACACACTTAAATTTTGTGCACAACAAAATGGCTTTGTCTTTCACTTCTTTGGTTAAGGTTATTCCTAGGTATTTTATGTTTTGGGGGGCTATTGCAAAAGGAGTTGCTTTCCTGATTTCAGCCTCTGTCTTCGGGTCGTTAGCATAGAGAAAGGCCGTTGTTTTTTAAAGTTTATTTATTTATTTATTTATTTATTTTATTTTATTTTTTTTTTGGCCAGTCCTGGGCCTTGGACTCAGGGCCTGAGCACTGTCCCTGGCTTCTTCCCGCTCAAGGCTAGCACTCCGCCACTTGAGCCACAGCGCCGCTTCTGGCCGTTTTCTGTATATGTGGTGCTGGGGAATCGAACCTAGGGCCTCGTGTATCCGAGGCAGGCACTCTTGCCACTAGGCTATATCCCCAACCCCTAAAGTTTATTTTATATCCTGCAACTTTGCCAAAGTTTTGGATCAGCTCTAGAAGCTTGGGGGTAGAGTCTCTGGGATTCTTTAGGTATAGGATCATGTAATCTGAGAAGAGAGAAAGTTTAACTTCATCTTTTCCTATTTGGATCCCCTTTATATTTTCTTCTTGCCTAATTGCTCTGGCAAGGAATTCTAGTACTATGTTGAAGAGCAGGGGAGAGAGTGGACATCCTGCCTTGTTCCTGATTTTTAAAGGGAATGGCTTTAGTTTTTCACCATTTAGAGTTATGCTTGCTGTTGGTTTGTCATAAACTGCCTTGATTATATTCAGGAATGTTCCCTGGAATCCCAGTTTTTCCAGGGCTTTTAGCATAAATGGCTGCTGGATTTTATTGAATGATTTTTCCGCATCCAGAGATAAAACCATGTGGTTCTTTAGCTTGCTCCAGTTGATGTGGTGGATTACATTAATTGACTTGCATATATTAAACCCACTTTGCATCCCTAGGATGAATCCAGTTTGATCGTGGTGTATGATTTCTTTGATGACCTGTTGAAGTCGATTGGCCAGAATTTTGTTGAGAATTTGTGTGTCTATGTTCATCAGGGAGATCGGTCTGTAGTCCTCTTTCCATGATGAGTCTCTGCCTGGTTTTGGGATGAGGGTTATACTGGCTTCATAGAATGAGTCTGGTAGTGAAAAATGACATTAAGTCAGAACTAAGGAAATGGAAAAACCTCCCATGCACCTGATTGGGAGGATTAATATAATCAAAATGGCAATATTGCCAAAGGCTACCTATAAATTCAATGCAATACCCATTAATATCCCAACACCATTCTTTAATGAAATAGAGGAAGCAATCCAGAAATTCATGTGGAACAATGAAAGACCTAGAATAGCAAAAACACTCCTAAGCAGAAAGAACAGTGCTGGAGGAATTACAATACCCAACTTCAAGCTGTATTACAAAGCTATAGTAATAAAAACAGCTTGGTATTGGCACCGGAACAGGCCTGAAGACCAATGGAACAGAATTGAAGACCCAGAAATGAACCCACAGAACTACGCCTACTTAATCTTTGATAAAGGAGCTAAAACAATAGTATGGAAGAAAGATAGGCTCTTTAACAAGTGGTGCTGGCAAAACTGGCTCAACACATGCAACAAACTAAAACTATATCCTTATATATCACCCTGCACCAAAATCAATTCCAAATGGATTAAAGACCTGGAAATTAAAACAGACACCCTGAAAACACTGAAGGAAGGAGTAGGAGAAACACTTGGGCTCCTTGGCACAGGACGGAACTTCCTTAACAAAGACCCAGAAAGGCTACATATCAAAGAAAGGTTGGACAAATGGGACTGCATCAAACTGCAGAGCTTCTGCACGGCAAAGGACATAGGTCGCAAGATAAACAGAAAGCCCACAGACTGGGAGAAGATCTTTACCGGCCATTCAACAGACAAAGGCCTCATCTCTAATATATATGCAGAACTAAAAAAATTACCTTCTTCCAAAACAAAACCAAAAAGAACCAATAGCCCCTTCATCAAGTGGGCTAAAGACTTACAAAGAGACTTCTCTGATGAGGAAATGAGAATGGCCAAGAGACATATGAAAAAATGCTCTACATCACTGGCCATAAAAGAAATGCAAATCGAAACAACATTGAGATTCCATCTCACCCCAGTAAGAATGTCATATATCAAGAAAACTAACAATAACAATTGTTGGAGGGGATATGGCCAAAAGGGAACCCTCCTTCATTGTTGGTGGGAATGTAAACTGGTTCAGCCACTATGGCAAGCAGTATGGAGATTCCTCAGAAGGCTAACCATAGAACTCCCCTATGACCCAGCAGCCCCACTTTTGGGTATCTATCCAAAAGACCACAAACAAAAATCACAGTAATGCCACCAGCACAACAATGTTCATGGCAGCGCAATTTGTCATAGTGAGAATCTGGAACCAACCCAGATGCCCCTCCGTAGAGGAATGGATCAGGAAAATGTGGTACATATACACAATGGAATTTTATGCCTCTATCAGAAAGAATGACATTGTCCCATTTGTAAGCAAATGGAAAGACTTGGAAAAAATTATACTAAGTGAAGTGAGCCAGACCCAAAGAAACATGGACTCTGTGGTCTCCCTTATTGGGAATAATTAGTACAGGTTTAGGCAAGTCATAGCAGAGCATCACAAGGCCCAATAGCTATACCCTTATGAACACATAAGATAATGCTAAGTGAAATGAACTCCATGTTATGGAAACAATTGTTATAGCACAGTTGTAACTACTTTCAACATCCCATGTGTATATGTAGCTTCTATTATTGATGATGTTCTTGTATCACCTTCCTGTGGTTGTATCTACACTATCTCTGTAATCTTATCTGAGTATATTGGAAACCGTGTATACTGGTATTAGATGCAGAAAATTGAAAGGTAATACCAAAATTGAGAGACACAGGGTAAAAAAAGACAAACAACTACAAAAGCAATACTTGCAAAACTGTTTGGTGTAAGTGAACTGAACACCTCCGGGGCGGGGGGGGGGGGGGGGGGAAGGAAAGCGGGCGGAGGGAGGGAGGTATGAAGGACAAGGGAACAAACAGCACAAGAAATGTATCCAATGCCTAACGTATGAAACTTTAACCTCTTTGTACATCAGTTTGATAATAAAAATTTGAAAAAAAATTAGTACAAGTTTAGGCAAGTCATAGCAGAGCATCACAAGAGCCCAATAGCTATACGCTTATGATCACATAAGATGATGCTAAGTGAAATGAACTCCATGTTATGGAAATGATTTTTATATCACAGATGTAACTACTTTCAACGTCCCATCTGTATCTGTAGCTTCTAGTATTGATGACGTTCTTGTATCACCTTCCTGTGGTTGTACCTACACTATCTCTGTAATCTTATCTGAGTATATTGGAAACCGTGTATACTGGTATTAGAAGTAGGAAATTGAAAGGGAATACCAAAATTGAGAGAAACAGGGTAAAAAAAGACAAACAACTACAAAAGCAATACTTGCAAAACTGTTTGGTGTAAAAGAACTGAACACCTCAGTGGGGGAAGGGAAAGGGGGAGGAGGGAGGGGGGGTATGAGGGACAAGGTAACAAACAGTACAGGAAATGTATCCAATGCCTAACGTATGAAACTGTAACCTCTCTGTACATCAGTTTTATAATAAAAATTTGAAAAAACAAAACAAAACAAAAAAAACAAAACAAAATGGCTTTGTAAAAATTACTAAGAGGACCGTTTTCCACATAATATTCTCTTAACCAAATCTTTCATATTTCTACTTCTCAGCATTGGTGTTATAAGTGTGTAGAACACAGCTACAATCTTGCTTTACTCTGAAGCAGACAGGGCCCCAGGCTGGGCATTCATGAAGAAGATGTTTCCATAGAAGATGCTCACCATGGCTATGTGGGAGCCACATGTGGAATGGTCTTTCTCTTGCCATGGGTGGAGGGGATCTTCAGGACAGTGGACAGGATGTACCCATAAGACACCACGATGACTGTCATGGTGGAGATGATGATGAGAGCAGAGAGAATGAACAGCACCATCTCATTCACAAAGGTGTCAGCACATGAGATCTCCATCAGGGCAGAGACATCACAGAAGAAGTGGTGCAGTCTGTTTTCTCCACAGAAATGCAAAGTGAGAGCAAAACTTGTATGGATGGCAGAATTGATGCATCCACAGATGTAGGATCCAGTTACCAGCTGAACACAGACTTTCTGGGACATGTTGACATGATAAAGGAGAGGAAAGCAAATAGCTGAGAAGCAATCAAATGCTAATACAGACGGAAGAAAGGCTTCAGTGGTGACAAGTAAAGCAAAAAATAAAAACTGAGCCAAACAGTCATTATATGAAATTTTCTTTTCACTACTCAAGAAGTTGACTAGGGTTTGGGGTGCTATGACTGTGGAATAGCATAGATCCAGATAGGACAAGTTTCTCAGGAAGAAGTACATAGGTGTTTGCAGCTTGGAGTCCATAAAAATAACCAGCACCATGCTTACATTGCCTATCTCAGTGGACATGTAGATGACCAAGAACACAAAAGGATCTTGAGCTTGCAGTTCTAAATCCCAGCAGAATGAACTCGCTGACTTCTGAATAATTCCTGCTGAACAAATTGTCCATAGCTGATGTATAGTATAGGCAAAGCTGGTGGAATGGGAAAATGACATACATGAGTGACCAGAGTACTTGATTTTGTAGAAAGGAAAAACACCTAATGAAGCAATGTCTATGAAAATGTACTGCATTATTTTGTCGGTTTCAGTTTTTTATAAAATACCACTGAGTGTCAAGACCTTGTTACTCTTTTAAATAATTCTCCTGGAACTTACTCCAATACTCTTCAAACTCTCAATAAAATTGAAAGCCAAAGAACACTACCAACCTCTTTCTACAAGGCTAGAGTAACCTTCATCCCAAAATGATAGGGACCCATCAAAGAAAAAGAACTATAGACTAAATTCTTTAAAGAGCATTGCTGTTAACTTCTCATAAAATTGAGGCCAAATGATTTTAACACCTAATAAAAAAATTCATATACTCTGACCAAATAGGATTCATCTCAGGGCTGCAAATATGGTTTCCTGTATATAAGTCAATTAATGTAATTCAACACATCCACAAGAAACACACGATCATAACCTACATGCAGAACAAGATGCAAGACGCCTTCATGAGGAAAGCTCAGGAAAAACTAGAAGTCCATGGAACATTCCTCAATAGAGTGAAACATTCAATGGTGAAAAGTTATAAGCATTGCTTGTAAAATCAGGAATGAGACAAAGATTTCTGCTCTCTCTACTCCTCTTCAGTATTGTACTGGAATTCTTAAGCAGTGCAATTAGGTAAGAAAGAAATAAAAAGGGGAAACAAATTATGGAAAGAAGTAAACTCTCCCTCTTTGCAAATGACAGAATCCTGTATTTAAAGAACCCCATAGATTTTTCTCCTCAGTTACTTGAGCTGACTCAAAATTTTGGCAAAGCGGCAGGGTATAAAATTAACCCACAAAATTAGTAAATTTTCATATGCCAACAATAAGAAGAGTGAGTGTGAAATAAAAAAGCAAGTCCTTTTCTAATACCCTCAAAAAATGAAAATACCTAGGAATGAACTTAACCAAAGAGGTGAAGGACCTCTATGGTGAAAACTTTAAAAACCTAGAAATGGAAATTTAAGTAGATTTAAGGGAGTAGAAATACCTCCCATGCTCCTAGATGGTGAGAATTAACATTGTAAAAATGGCAATACTGCTCAAAGCTGTCTACAAATTCAGTGTAATGACCCATCAATATCCCAACAACATTGTTTAATAAAATAGAAGAAGAAATCCAATAATTCATATGGAATAACAGAAAACCGCAAATAGAAAAAACAATCCTTAGCAGAAAAAAAAGAGCTGAAGGAATATTAATACCAAACTTCAAACTCTATTATAAAGCTGCAGTTATGCAAACAGCTTGATACTGACTGGCACATGAACAGACCTGAGAACCAATGGAATAGAATAGAAGAGCCAGACATGATCCCACAGACTTGTGGCCACCTAATCTTTGATAAGGGAGGCAAATTATCAGATGGAAGAAAGGCAACCTCTTCAATAAATGGTACTGGCAGAATTGTCTATACACATGTAGAAATTGAAGTTAGATACTTACTTATCACCCTGCAACAAAATGAACTCTAAATGGACTGAGGTAAGAGCAGATACTCTGAAAATACTACAGGAAGAGATAGGGAATGTGCTAGGGATCTTTGACACTGGTGGAAACTTCCTAAATAAAGATCCAGAAACACAACAAATCAAAGAAAGGCTGGACAAAGTAAGATTGTATTAAATTGCAGAGTTCCTGCATGGCAAAAGACATAGCTAGCAAGATAAATAGAAAGCCCACAGAATGGGAGATCTTCACTTAGATATATAACAGACAAGGGCCTCATATAAAAATATATATCTAGAGCTCAAAAAACTAAACCCTCCAATGACAAATCCTCACAGAAACAACCACTCCATTAATAAGTGGGTTAAAGAATTTTAAAAAAGACATCTTTGGTGGAGGAAATAAGAATGGCTAATAGACACATGAAGAAATGGACAACATCTGTGGCCATAAAAAAATGCAAACCAAAACCATATTGAGATTCCATCTCATCCCAGTTAGAATGACCATTATCAAGAAAACAAATACTGGTAGATTCTGGCAGGGATGTGGCCAAAGGGAATGGTACTACTCTGTTGGTGGGAGTGTAAACTGGTTCAACCACACTGGAAAGCAGTGTGGAGGCTCCTCAAAAGACTAAACATATAGCTTTCCTAGATCCAGCAACTCCACTCCTGGACATTTACCCAAATGATTACAAACAAGGCCATACTAAAGCTACCAGCACAACTACATTCACTGAAGCATTATTTACCATAGCTAAGATAATGGAACCAACCCAGATGCTCCTCAGTAGATGAATGAATCACATATACACTCTTCCATCAGAAAGAGTGACATTGCCCCATTCAAAGGAAGTAGAAAGACTTGGAAATAATCATATTAAGTGAAGTATGCCAGAAACATAGGCTCCATGGTTTCCCTCATTTGTAACAATTAATATATATCTAAGATAGTCCTCACAGAGGATCACAACAGCTCAAAAGCTATATACATAGGACCATATAAATGTGGCTAATCAATATTAATTCCAAAATATGGAAACAGGTATTTTTATTGTTATTTTTAACATACTATGTGAAGTTATTTTTTTCTTTTGTATTTTTCTCCTCCCTCCCTTTGATTTATTTGTTTTTTTTTTTTTTTTTTTTTTATTTTTTTTTATTTTTGGCCAGTCCTGGGCCTTGGACTCAGGGCCTGAGCACTGTCCCTGGCTTCTTCGCGCTCAAGACTAGCACTCTGCCACTTGAGCCACAGCGCCCCTTCTGGCCGTTTTCTGTATATGTGGTGCTGGGGAATCGAACCTAGGGCCTCGTGTATCCGAGGCAGGCACTCTTGCCACTAGGCTATATCCCCAGCCCCACCTCCCTTTGATTTATAACCCGTTGTCACTCTCTTGATTTTGGTACCCTGTGTCTTGTATATATGTATATATGATTTGGGAAGGAATGGAAATAACAAAATGGCAAAACAAAGGACAAAGGGTGAATCAATGCAACAGCAGTACTCACAAGACACTATGTTGGAAGTGAACGTTACAATTTTGGGGAAGGGATGGGGGAGGTGGAAAAGTGGGAGAAAATCAAGAAGGTGGCAACAAGTTTTGACAATAAATGCACTCATTACCTTACTTATGTAATTTTAACCCTTCTGTATATCATCTATACACTAAAATAGAAAAGATTTCTCCTAGTGAGGTCAATCTGATGGTTCCACCATTTAGTTCTATTTAGCTGCAGGGATGAGATCATTACTCTAAAAGGATGTTTTAGGAGAAATATAGATTTTTGGAATATATATGGAATTCCTAGAAGTTTATTCTTTTTCTAACATTTACCATCACTGCCATGAACTTTCCTCGCTTAGTTACAGGTATTTCAAATGTATAGAGGAACCTACCTCAGAATATGTACTTTTTAAGTATAGAAAAATAAATTAATTGATAACTACATTATATTATCACTAATATTACTTGTATAACATAATAAACTTCACAATGTTAGAATAAAATCAATTTCTTTTATTTTTAAAGGTGACCAAATTTTTCCATTTAGTGTAGAAAAATAGCATATGGAAATATGACATATTTTTTCATAAATAGCACCCTGAGATGCTCAGCAAAGCTCCATTATTTTGTACATTTTATCTTTCATCATTCTTTTTTTCCATTAATATCATTCCTATGATGATATTAATTATTCCTGGTATAATTAATCTACTAAAACATTTTTTCTGGCATAATTATTCTACATGGTCTTCTGTTTATATTACCTAAATGCAAGGAAAAGTTGTTTTGTATTTCTTCTTTTCTTCTTTCATTTGTTTCCTTCCAGGAACTTTTTCTTCTTTTCTCCCTATTTTCCCACCTTTAATATGGTGAACAAATTACATTATAAATTCATAAGTCTAAGTTGACTCTTTCATAATTCTTACTGGTGACATTGCTCCATATTTTCCTTGTTTTTGAACATGTATTTTTAAGTAATATACAATGAATACATTTTGATTCTAATTGTATAATGAAATAAAGTAAATGAAAACTAGGTAGTAAAAGGGACCTAAGCAACATAACTGGGTTATGTTCAGTAATTTACAATAAAATGGCAGGAAAACATCTATAATGGTCAATCAATTACATAATATTGAAATGTTTTTACCTGTATAGAAAACTTCACAAACTTCTAATATCAGGCTTATTTAATTGGTGTAATTATAGCAAAATTACATATTTATAACATGAATTATGTATTTTTAAAAAACACAAATTTTATATTAGAATATCAGTTTTATAACTTTTATTGTTATCCTTGTAATGGTTGCACTAATTTAGACATTTTAAGGCAATTTGTACCTTCGGAGGTATGCGATGATTAAATTGGTTTAGGTGCCATGTTAAGTCTCAAGAAAAATAGTTGGCAGAAATAATGGCTAGTCAACATTAAAAGGCAAAGAGATGGACACAAGTTATCTGTGGTAGGGCCTCTTGACTATAAAACTGCATGCTTTCTTTAAACCTGTGTTTGACATGACCACGTTTCTGGGTTCAACAGAAGTATAGAAACACAGGTCAGGATTGCAGCCCAAGTTATGTAAAAGAATGAGGTGTGGCTGTGTCAAGCCTGGTATCATGAAGCTATAATCCTAAGTATTCAAGAAAGAACTGAAGGATTTTGCTTAAAAGACAACATTGGCATAAAAGTTAGAAAACCACATTTCTACCTGTTGGATAAATGGTGGACTGTGAGAAACATTCTCTCCTGGGTTGGGAAAACACAGAGGTGGGCATTCCTTCCACCAAGGAAGGCCTTGGCTGGGAATTCAAGTCTCTTTCATCAGTAACATGTTGTATGCCATAATAGGAAAAAAAGAAAAAAAACAATCAGAGAAAAATTTGTACTTTGTAAATTTTCCAAACTTGATGACATTAGAAAGGTAAAAGCTCTCTAGACGATAACAGGACTAACATTCTCTGCAGAAAATCTAAAACAGACACTATTTGATGAGAAATTTTCTTTTTTCCTTTATGTTTCTGAAGTTTCATTAATCCTCAAATTCCCAGAAGTGGAAGATATTCTGAAGAACAGGAAAGCATTTTCAATGATTGGCTCTACCACACTTTCCTCTGGTTTATAATTTATAGACAGAATTGATTTGTGTGTCTTATTCTTGAGTAATAGCTCTGTGTCATGGCTGTACTGCAAAAGCTCACAATCCAATGGAGAGAGATGGTGGAACACAAGGGTAAAATTCATGTTGTGTGGAGCATGAGGCCAATGGGAGGGAAGGCAGAAGAATAGAGAGAAGGAGCAGGTTGGCTGATGCAGTCATCACATTCAATGTACATGAGTGAGAGAGGAGCCAGGAATCCTAAGGGGATGAGATATTTTGGGAGAGATGGGGGAGACAGAAGGGTGATAGCTTGAGAAACGTGCGTTGTACTCACAAGCTGACAGGTTGGATTAAAACCCTGTTTCTGCATATGAACATATAAAATGATGCTTATCAAAGTGAACTCCAAAAAATGGAAACAGTAGTTCTTTTTGTTGTACTGTTTGCAATTATTTCTTTTCTTTCTTTTTTACTTTTTTGTTGTTTTGTGAGGTTTGAACTCTGGGCGTGGGCACTTACTCTGAGCTCTTCAGCTCAAGGCTAGTGCTCTACCACTTGAGCCACAGTGCCACTGCCAGTTTTGTGGTGGTTAATTGAAGATTAACAGTCTCACTGCCTTTCCTGCCTGGGCTGGCTTTGAACCATGATCCTCAGAGCTCAGCCACCAGAGTAGCTAAGATTACAGGAGTAAGGCACCAGCACCGGGCTCACTTATTTCTTATTTTTTTTCCCTTTGGTTAATTTCCTGTTATCACTGTTTTTGATTTATGTACCCCTTGTTTGTTTTATCTAATTGGGGAAGAAAAGGGGCATCACAGAAACCGTGGGACAAGGGATGAAATAATTTAACATCATACTCACTAGACATTATGTTGGAGATGAATTTCACAATGTGGAGGGATGCCGATTGGGGGAGGTGAGTGGGAGTAAATAATGGTGGGGTAAAATGGTTTAAAAGGAAATGTACTCATTACCTTACTTATATAACTATAGCACCTAACACATAACCTTTTCAATATAAAATTTACAAGAAATGTATCCACTGCCTTACATGTGAAACTGTAACTCCTCTGTAATTCACTGACAACAAAGGAAAATGAATAAATGCTGAAAACAATTTAAAAAAGAAAAAGAGAAAATTTTAAAGTAAACTGTTGCAGTGTTATATTATGAACATATAAAATAAGATGTAAATAGAAATTATTGCAAAATAAAAAATGGAGTGAGATTCTGAAGGTGAATAGGTCTTCTTGATCAAGAAATCTTTCCTGAGGGCTGGGGATATGGCCTAGTGGCAAGAGTGCCTGCCTCGGATACACGAGGCCCTAGGTTCGATTCCCCAGCACCACATATTCAGAAAACGGCCAGAAGCGGCGCTGTGGCTCAAGTGGCAGAGTGCTAGCCTTGAGCAAAAAGGAAGCCAGGGACAGTGCTCAGGCCCTGAGTCCAAGGCCCAGGACTGGCAAAAAAAAAAAAAAAAAAAAAAAAAAAAAAAAAAGAAATCTTTCCTGAGAACATTTGTGTAAATAGACAGCATGGGGCTAAATGAAATATAAAGCAAATTAAAATATACATTGTGATTTGGGTGCCTAATTCCTCAATTGACAAAGCAGAAAGAGGAAATATTAAACAAAAAAAATCCATTGACATCACACAAGCATGTATGATGAGGAAAGTGTGTGTGTGGGATCCTGTGGAAAGACATAGTGTAGAAAAATGAATGAAGTCTTCGCTAGGCTTGAGAGGATCTTGATATTGTGAAGACAAATATAAAACTATAGAAGGCTACATTTCAACATTAAGGAGTATGATTGCATAAAAGTTGATTTAACTAGTAAGGAACAAAATAATAATTGTATATAAATTCCTATAAATATCTATTATTTTCTATAAAATTATGGTAAAGTCCTATTTCTCATCTGTTAAATGATAGAATAAGTTTTTCTGAAAACTATCCATAGTTTGCTTAGTATAAAATAACAAAACATAATACATAATTTTGATAGGCACAAATATACTACTTATAAAAGGCAAGCTATAAATATTTGTTGACCTTATATGGTGACTGGTACCTGGCAAACAAACACAAATGATGTATGTTTTTCAAAGAAAAGATGATATAAACTATAGATATGAAGATAATAGCTCCGTGTGCCAGTGGCTCATGCTTGTAATCCTAGCTACTCAGGAGGCTGACATCTGAGGATCATGGTGTAAAGCCAGTGTGAACAGAAATCTGTGAGACTCTTATTTTGAATAAACTATTTTTTTTTCAAATTTTTATTATCAAACAGATGTACAGAGAGGTTACAGTTGCATACGTTAGGCTTTGGATACATTCCTTGTACTGTTTGTTACCTTGTCCCTCATACCCTCCTCCCTCCTCCCCCTTTCCCTTTCCCCCCCTGAGGTGTTCAGTTCACTTTCACCGAACAGTTTTGCAAGTATTGCTTTTGTAGTTTGTCTTTTTTTACCCTGTGTCTCTCAATTTTGGTATTCCCTTTCAATTTCCTACTTCTAATACCAGTATACACGGTTTCCAATATACTCAGATAAGATTACAGAGATAATGTAGGTACAACCACAGGAAGGTGATACAAGAATATCATCAATAATAGAAGCTACAGATACAGATGGGAAGTTGAACGTAGTTACAACTGTGATATAACAATTGTTTCCATAACATGGAGTTCATTTCACTTAGCATCATCTTATGTATTCATAAGCGTATAGCTATTTATTGGGCCTTGTGATGCTCTGCTATGACTTGCCTAAATCTGCACTAATTATTCCCAATAAGGGAGACCATAGAGTACATGTTTCTTTGGGTCTGGCTCACTTCACTTAGCATAATTTTTTCCAAGTCCTTCCATTTGCTTACAAATGGGACAATGTCATTCTTTCTGATAGAGGCATGAAATTCCATTGTGTATATGTACCACATTTTCCTGATCCATTCGACTAAGGAGGGGCATCTGGGTTGGTTCCAGATTCTCACTATGACAAATTGCGCTGCAATGAACATTGTTGTGCTGGTGGCTTTACTGTGATTTTGTTTGTGGTTTTTTTGATAAATACCCAAAAGTGGGGCTGCTGGGTCATAGGGGAGTTCTATATTTAGCCTTGTGAGGAATCTCCATACTGCTTGCCATAGTGGCTGAACCAGTTTACATTCCCACCAACAATGAAGTAGGGTTCCCTTTTGGCCACATCCCCTCCAACAACTGTTATTGTTAGTTTTCTTGATATATGACATTCTTACTGGGGTGAGATGGAAACTCAATGTTGTTTTGATTTGCATTTCTTTTATGGCCAGTGATGTAGAGCACTTTTTCATATGTCTCTTGGCCATTCTCATTTCCTCATCAGAAAAGTCTCCTTGTAAGTCTTTAGCCCACTTGATGAGGGGGCTATTGGTTTTTTTTTTAAATTTATTATTTTTATTATATAACTGATGTACAGAGAGGTTACAGTTTCATACATTAGGCATTGGATACATTTCTTGTACTGTTTGTTACCTTGTCCCTCATACCCCCCTCCCCCCTCTCCCTTTTCCCCCCTGAGGTGTTCAGTTCGCTTACACCATACAGTTTTGCAAGTATTGCTTTTGTTGTTGTTTCTCTTAATTTACCCTTTGTCTCTCAATTTTGGTATTCCTTCTCAATTTCCTAATTCTAATACCAGTATACACGGTTTTCAATATACTCAGATAAGATTACAGAGATAGTGTAGGTACAATCCAAGAAGGTGATACATGAACATCATCAACAGTATAAACTACAGATACACATGGGATGTTGAAAGTAGTTACAACTGTGATATAACAATCATTTCCATAAAATGGAGTTCATTTCACTTAGCATCATCTTATGTGATCATAAGGGTATAGCTATTGGGCTCTTGTGATCCTCTGCTGTGGCTTGCTTAATCGTGTGCTAATTATTCCCAATAAGGGAGACCATAGAGTCCATGTTTCTTTGGGTCTGGCTCACTTCACTTAGTATAATTTTTTCCAAGTCCTTCCATTTCCTTACAAATGGGGCAATGTCATTCTTTCTGATAGAGGCATAAAATTCCATTGTGTATATGTACCACATTTTCCTGATCCATTCGTCTACGGAGGGGCATCTGGGTTGGTTCCAGATTATCGCTATGACAAATTGTGCTGCAATGAACATTGTTGTGCTGGTGGCTTTACTGTGATTTTGTTTGTGGTTTTTTGGATAAATACCCAAAAGTGGGGCTGCTGGGTCATAGGGGAGTTCTATATTTAGCCTTGTGAGGAATCTCCATACTGCTTGCCAGAGTGGCTGAACCAGTTTACATTCCCACCAACAATGAAGGAGGGTTCCCTTTTGGCCATATCCCCTCCAACAATTGTTATTGTTAGTTTTCTTGATATATGACATTCTTACTGGGGTGAGATGGAATCTCAATGTTGTTTTGATTTGCATTTCTTTTATGGCCAGTGATGTAGAGCACTTTTTCATAAGTCTCTTGGCCATTCTCATTTCCTCATCAGAGAAGTCTCTTTGTAGGTCTTTAGCCCACTTGATGAGCGGGCTATTAGTTCTTTGCGGTTTTGTTTTGGAGGAAGGTAATTTTTTTTAGTTCTGCATATATTTTAGATATGAGGCCTTTGTCCGTTGAATGGCCGGTAAAGATCTTCTCCCAGTCTGTGGGATTTCTGTTTATCTTGCAAGCTATGTCCTTTGCCGTGCAGAAGCTCTGCAGTTTGATGCAGTCCCATTTGTCCAACCTTTCTTTGATTTGTAGCCTTTCAGGGTCTTTGTTAAGGAAGTTCCGTCCTGTGCCAAGGAGCCCAAGTGTTTCTCCTACTTCTTCCTTTAGTGTTTTCAGGGTGTCTGTTTTGATTTCGAGGTCTTTAATCCATTTGGAATTGATTTTGGTGCAGGGTGATATATAAGGATCTAGTTTTAGTTTGTTGTATGTGTTGAGACAGTTTTTCCAGCACAATTTGTTAAAGAGGCTATCTTTCTTCCAAACTATTGTTTTAGCCCCTTTATCAAATATTAAATAGGCCTAGTTCTGTGGGTTCATTCCCGGGTCTTCAATTCTGTTCCATTGGTCTTCAGGCCTGTTCCGGTGCCAATACCAAGCTGTTTTTATTACTATAGCTTTATAATACAACTTGAAGTTGGGTATTGTAATTCCCCCAGGACTGTTCTTTCTGCTTAGGATGGTTTTTGCTATTCTAGGTCTTTTATTATTCCATATGAATTTCTGGATTGCTTCCTCTATTTCATCAAAAAATGGTGTTGGGATATTAATGGGTATTGCATTGAATTTGTAGATAGCCTTTGGCAATATTGCCATTTTGATTATATTAATCCTCCCAATCCAGGAACATGGGAGGTTTTTCCATTTCCTTAGTTCTGACTTAATTTCGTTTTTCAAGGTTTTAAAGTTCTCCTCAAAGAGGTCTTTCACTTCTTTGGTTAAGGTTATTCCTAGGTATTTTATGTTTTGGGGGGCTATTGCAAAGGGCATTGCTTTCCTGATTTCAGCCTCGGTCTTTGGGTCGTTAGCATAGGGAAAGGCCGTTTATTTTTGAAGGTTCATTTTATATCTTGCAACTTTGCCAAAGATTTGGATCAGCTCTAGTAGCTTGGGGGTAGAGTCTATGGGATTCTTTAGGTATAGGATCATGTCATCTGCGAAGAGAGAGAGTTTAACTTCATCTTTACCTACTTGGATCCCCTTTATATTTTCTTCTTGCCTGATTGCTTTGGCTAGGAATTCTAGTACTATGTTGAAGAGCAGGGATAGTTCTTTGCGGTTTTGATTTGGAGGAAGGTAATCTTTTTAGTTCTGCATATATTTTAGGGATGAGGCCTTTGTCCGCTGAATGGCCAGTAAAGATCTTCTCCCAGTCTGTGGGCTTTCTGTTTATCTTGCGAGCTATGTCCTTTGCCATGCAGAAGCTCTGCAGTTTGATGCAGTCCCATTTGTCCAACTTTTCTTTGATGTGTAGCCTTTCTGGGTCATTGTTAAGGAAGTTCCGTAGTGCACCAAGGACCGTAAGTGTTTCTCCTACTCCTTCCTTTAGTGTTTTCAGGGTGTCTGTTTTGATTTCAATGTCTTTAATCCATTTGGAATTGATTTTGGTGCAGGGTGATATATAAGGTTGTAATTTTAGTTTGTTGCATGTGTTGAGCCAGTTTTGCCAACACCATTTGTCAAAGAGGCTATCTTTCTTCCAAACTATTGTTTTAGCTCCTTTATCAAAGATTAAGTAGGCATAGTTCTATGGGTTCATTTCTGGATCTTCAATTCATTTTTATTTTATTTTTTTCCAGTCCTGGGCCTTGGACTCAGGGCCTGAGCACTGTCCCTGGCTTCTTTTTGCTCAAGGCTAGCACTCTGCCACTTGAGCCACAGCGCCACTTCTGGCCGTTTTCCATATATGTGGTACTGGGGAATTGAACCCAGGGCTTCACGTATACGAGGCAGGCTCTCTTGCCACTAGGACATATTCCCAGCCCTGGGTCTTCAATTCTGTTCCATTGGTCTTCAGGCCTGTTCCGGTGCCAATACCAAGCTGTTTTTATTATTATAGCTTTATAATACAGCTTGAAGTTGGGTATTGTAATTCCTCCAGCACTGTTCTTTCTGCTTAGGATTGTTTTTGCTATTCTAGTGTTTTATTGTTCCATATGAATTTCTGGATTGCTTCCTCTATTTCATTCAAAATGATGTTGGGATATTAATGGGTATTGCATTGAATTTGTAGATAGCCTTTGGCAATATTGCCATTTTGATTATATTAATCCTCCAATCCAGGAACATGGGACGTTTTTCCATTTCCTTAGTTCTGACATAATTTAATTTTTCAAGCTTTTAAAGTTCTCCTCAAAGAGGTCTTTCACTTCTTTAGTTAAGGTTATTCCTAGGTATTTTATATTTTGGGGGGATATTGCAAAATGAGTTGCTTTCCTTATTTCTGCCTCAGTCTCGGGTCGTTGGCATAGAGAAAGGCCGTTCATTGTTGAGGGATTATTTTATATCCTGCAACTTTGCCAAAGTTTTAGGTCAGCTCTAGTAGCTTGGGGGTAGAGTCTATGGGATTCTTTAGGTATAGGATCATGTCACCTGCGAAGAGAGAAAGTTTAACTTCATCTTTTCCTATTTGGATCCCCTTTATATTTTCTTCTTGCCTAATTGCTCTGGCTAGGAATTCTAGTACTATGTTGAAGAGCAGGGGAGAGAGTGGACATCCCTGCCTTGTTCCTGATTTTAAAGGGAATGGCTTTAGTTTTTCACCACTAGAGTTATGCTTGCTTTTGGCTTGTCATAAACTGCCTTGATTATATTCAGGAATGTTCCCTGGAATCCCAGTTTTTCCAGGGCTTGTAGCATAAATGGGTGCTGGATTTTATCAAAACGATTTTTCCACATCCAGAGATAAAACCATGTGGTTCTTTAGCTTGCTCCGGTTGATGTGGTGGATTATATTAATTGACTTGCGTATATTAAACCCACTGTGCATCCTTGGGATGAATCTCGTTTGATCGTGGTGTATGGTTTTTTGATGACCTGTTGAAGTCGATTGGCCAGAATTTTGTTGAGAATTTTTGGGTCTATGTTCATCAGGCAAATCGGTCTATAGTCCCCTTTCTGTGATGAATCCCTGCCTGTTTTGGGGATGAGGGTTATACTACCTTCATAGAATGAGTCTGGTAGTGAACGTTCTCTTTCAATTTCATTGAAGAGATTGAGAAATATTGGTGTGAGTTCTGTTTTGAAGGCCTTGTAGAATTCTGCAGTGAATCCGTCTGGACCTGGGTTTTTCTTGGATGGAAGATCATTTATTGCCGTTTTTATTTCAATTCTGGATATGGGTCTGTTTAGAAGGTTTAAATCTTCATGGTTAAGTTTGGGGATATGAATTTTTTCTAGGAAATCATCCATTACTTCCACGTTCTCGAATTTGTTGGCATGAAATTTGCAAAATAGTCCCTTATTATTTCCTGAATTTCGGTTATTTCTGTGGTGATGTTACCTGTTTCATCTCTTATCTTGTTTATTTGAGTGTGCTGCCTTTGTTTTTTGGTCAGGTTTGCCAGGGGTGTGTCTATCTTGTTGATTTTTTCAAAGAACCAACTCTTTGTTTTGTTGATTCTTTCGATTTTTTTTTAGTCTCTTATTGATTTAATTCTGACTTGATTTTAATTATTTTCTTCTGTCTATTGACTTGGAATTTGGCTTGTTGTTCTCTCTCAAGTAAATTAAGGTGTTTCCTTAAATTATTGAGTTGCTGTTTCTCAGTTTGTTGATATATGCCCTCAGAGATATAAATTTTCCTCTGAGTACTGCCTTTGCTGTATCCCAAAGGAGCTGGTACTTTGTGTCCACAACTTGGTTGAATTCCATAAACATTTTAATTTCCGTTTTAATTTCTTCAATGACCCACTGATGGTTCAGCAGGGTGTTGTTTAGTCTCCATGAATGGTAGGATTTTCTGTGGTGTCTGAGTTGAGCTCTAATTTTATTCCATTGTTGTCTGAGAGAATGCAGGGAATGGTTTTGATACTTCTGAATTTGTGCAGATTTTCTTTGTGCCCTAAGATGTGATCTATTTTGGAGAATGCTCCATGCGCTGTGGAGAAGAATGTCTATTCTGTTGTTGCTGGGTGGAATATTCTGTAAATGTCAGTTAAATCTAGTTGGTCTATGCAATTATTAAGATCTGTGGTTTCTTTGTTCAGTTTTTGGCGTGTTGATCTGTCCAGAGGTGATAGTGGAGTGTTAAAGTCCCCAACTATCAATTTGTTTGGGTCTATGAGTGTTTTTAGAGCCAGTAGAGTTTGTTTGATGAAGTTGGGTGCTCCTGCATTTGGTGTGGAGATATTTTGAATGGTTATATCTTCCTGTAGGAGAGATCTCTTTACTAGTATGTAGTAACCTTCTTTGTCTCTTCTTACCTTTTTTAATTTTAAGTCAATTTTGTCTGATACTAGGATTGCAACTCCAGCCTGCTTATGGGGGCCATTTGCTTGATAGATTTGATTCCAGCCTTTCACTTTTAGAAGATGTTTACTTTTGCTGGATAGATGTGTCTCTTGGAGGCAGCAGAAAGATGGATCTTGATTTTTGATCCAACTTGTGAGCTTATGTCGTTTGATTGGAGAATTAAGTCCATTAATGTTGAGAGTTAGGATTGAGAGATGATCGTTTGTTCCTTTCATTATCACTATCTTGCTTAAAGCTATGTCTTCCCATTTCTTGATCTGATGTTTACTATTTAGGGTTCATTTCTCTGTCTTAATTGGGATCTTGATTATTTTCCCTATACAGTACATCTTTGAGGATTTTCTGTAAAGCTGGTTTGGTGGAGATATATTGTTTTAGTTTTTCCTTACTGGCAAAGACTTTTATTTGACCTTCGGCTATGAATGAGAGTTTGGCTGGGTATAGAATTCTTGGTTGGTAGTTATTTTTATTTAGGATTTGGTATACTTCTTCCAGGCTCTCCTTGCTTTCATGGTCTCTGTTGAGAAGTCTGGGGTAATTCTGATTGCTTTTCGTTTATATGTGATTGTTTTCTTCTCCCTAACAGCTTTAAGGACTCTTTCCTTGTACTCTACTGATCCTGTTTTAATCACAATGTTTCAGTGGGATGTCCTATTCTGGTCTGGTTGGTTTGGGGTTCTAAATGCTTTTTGTATATGTATAGGCCTTTCATTCTGGATATTTGGAAAGTTCTCAGCTAATATTCTGTTAAATATGTTGCCTATCCCATTAACCGCTTTCTTCAAGTTTTCCTTAATACCTATTATCCTTAAATTGGGCTTCCTGATCGTGTCTTGCATCTCCTGTCCTGATATGTTTTGTTGATTGGACTGGATTTGTATTGATTTTTGATCTTTCTCCATAGAATCCAAGGAATCTTCAGCTCCTGAAAGTCGATCCTCTGCTTCAGTTAGTCGGGACTGTAGGCTAGCTACTTGATTTAGAATCTCTTCTCCTTCTGACTGGTCTTTCCTGTTGATTTCCATGTCATTTCTTAGGTCTTGTATGGACTTCTTTACTTCATTAACTTCATTACTTTGGTTTTGAGTGTTGACTCTCAAATCTTTAACCTGGTTAGCTATCTTTTCATCTGACTCGAAGTTCATTTATCTTTCTATTTGTGGATGCCATGAAATTCTCCATTATTTTTTGCTTTGCCTCCTCACGCTCTAGAATAATTGACTGAAGAGATTCAAACTTCTCATTTATCATGTTTATCAGTAGACTTTGTAGAGTATTTTGGGGGTTCTCTTCTATGTCTTTGATTGACTGCTCTGCTTCCTGCTTGTTTTGAGTGGGGGATAAGACTTCATTGTTTGCCATCTTTCTTGTGTTTCTTCTGCCCATTTGAATTGGGAATGCCAGTCTACCAGCACCTTTGAGCACCGTTTAAGACCCAACGCAGCCCTTACCAAGCACTGTTGTGTAAATCTTACAAGTTCACAATTATATACAGATACCTTGTATACCTTTCTATAAAATTTGATTTGGTGTTCCTAAAGAATACAATTTCAATATAACAACCGATCCTGGGCCCTGTATTCAGTAGTTACTTATTTACTGTTACAACCCTATAAGCAATTCTTGTTTTTATATTAAGTTCTTTTAGGACTGGCTTTCTCTATGAACCCCTTTGATTCACTCGGATTAAGCTGGGATACCCCCTATCCAATATCCAGGAGTCAATGGAGACTGGAGGTTCAGTCAGTACGTCAGGAGGGTAAGTTGGAGGTAGTAAAGAGAATAGAGTAAAATGTATTGGGGATGGGGGGTGGTTATTTTGGTTTAGTTTCAGTGACTTGGAAATGTGGAGAAGAGTAGAATCAGTAGAAAGAACAAGGTTAAAATGATAGACAATGGAGAGTTAGCAGAAAATAGTGGAGGTGTTATTCATAGGAAAGTAATTTTTAAAGAAAGAGAATGCAAAGAGAGAAATAAAGTAAAAATAGTGGAAGACAGATGCACAAAACAGAGAAAAAATATTTTAAAAAGAAACAAAATAAAAGGTAACAAAAACAGAAAAGGAACAACCCAAACAAACAGAAAATAAAAAAACTTGATAAAACAAACAGGTAAAAATAGAAAACAAAAAAAAACAAACTGATGACGTTTCAGAAGTGAAAAAAACGTTTTTTTGTTTAAAGTTTAAAAAATGTTTGAAAAGAAAAAAAATTGAGTCCTCCTTGTTTGGGTGGTCTTTCCCCAGTCTCTGGTTTCCTTGCGATGGTCTGCAGTCTATTTCCCTGATTGGCTGGTTTGATTTGATTTCAATTTGCAGGGGGTGGTTCTGTTCTGACCCTTCTCCCCTGTTGGTGCAATCCTGGGTCTCTGTGGTTTGCACCGCTTGCAAGTAGGCCTTGGGCATCCTCTGTATAAGGCGACTTGAGCAGTCTCGGGAACCGTGGCTCCTCTGTCTACTGTGGGGCTACTGCCTTTAATGCCTGGCTTTGAATAGGCTGTGGACTCAGCAGGGTGGGGCGCCTCTGGCCTGTTTTACCCAGCTGAGAGTTGCTTGCCTGGGGGAGGCTCCTCCCTCCTGGGCGGTGCGGCCTCCTTGGCGGAGGTGGCTATGGAATGCAGCTCCGTTTTGGGCTGGGAATTGGGCTTCCTCTGTGACGGGACCTTTTAACTTTCTCAGGAACTGTTTGTTTCCCCTTCTGGTGTTTCCGTGCCACTGGGAGCTGCTCGCCGCTTTCACTTTAAATTTAGAAATTCTGGTGGGCAGGGCAAGGCACCTCTGGCTAAGCTGAGGCCCAGGACACACCTCCCGCCTGGGCAGGGGGCATTCTCCTGGGTAGAGTTGGCTCTCACTGGTTGGTCTCTCTTGCCCTTTTCAAAGATGGCTCCTTTGACTTTGCTTTCCCCAGGCCCACTTTAGTTCCAATCTGGTCTGACCCTATGGCAGTGGCAAAGATGGCGCTTTGCTCTGGCAGTGGGGGAAGGGCTGCCTTCCAAAAGCTGGTCTGTGGGTGCGAGTGAGAATATCTTTCGTGGGGTACTCACGCTTTCTCTGCGATTTCAGGTAATCCGTGCTCAGCCGCCATCTGGAGTATTTCTCCCTGGTCTATGCTGTGTGCCTTAGCTGGGCGGAGTGCGGGTTGCTGTGCTGGGCTCTGTGCTGGCGCCGGCACTGGCATGGCGGTGGGAAGCCGCCCGGAGCTCAATTCTGTGTTTTCAGAGGAGTAAAGTCGATTTTTCCTTCCTGGCCAGAATCCCTGTACTGTTAGAACTTACTCTGGCTGTCTTTCTAGGAGTAAAAGTTTCTATGGGGTGAGAAAACTGCGATGTTGGAGGGAGCTCAGCTAGTGCTCTGCAGCTCCTCCGCTGTCTTCCTGGAAGTCTCAATGAACTATTAAGAAAAAACCAGAACTGGCACTGTGGCTCAAGTAGTAGAATGCTAGCCTTGAGCACAAAGAGGCTCAGTGACAATGCCCAGACCCTGAGTTCAAGCTCTGGGAGAAGCAAAAAAACCAAACCCAAACAAACAGCCAAACAAAAAAACAACAACAATCCAATGGAGGAGATAAATGGTGGAATACACATGTCAAATTCATGTTGTATTGAGTGTGAGGCCAATGAGAGGGAAGGCAGAGAGAAGGAACAGATAGGCTGATGTAGTCATCATGTACATATGTGAGATTGAAACCAGGAAGTGAGTTATATTTTTGTTGGAGAGTAGGAAGCTTGAATTCAATAATCATAGCTGTAGTGAGTTACATAAAAATTCAAAAACAGTATCTAATATGGTATATAGTGGATGAAAAACTACTTCATGTATAAATATATGAGAGATTTCTCTTTTCTTTTGATTTTTCTAAACAGTGTTTGGTAGTTGAGGTGAACATTTTAATCCTGCCTTCTATGATTCTAAATATGTAGGCCAGATAAAAATTACTTTGTAAATCACAAGTTTTCAGAAGTGGAGGATATGGTTTTGTACTAAAATGTTCTGTCTTATATAGGCAAGATAATACTTTTTGTAATAATATCATACCAAGCAGAATGTGAAATAACACATAGGAAGAGAGAACTAGAATACGAAGACTGGACAATGAGCCCACACTGGTGGCTCATACAAGAACTTTTAGCTGCTCTGTAGACTGAGATTACAGGGTTGCTGTTCAAATGCAATAAGTTGGGAGCAATTTTGAGAGGCCTTGAGTTCAAATCCAATGAAAAGGGTGAAGAAAAACAGGTCATCACATTTACTCACTTTAGAATAAAGATTCCTTTTTGGAAATTTTCCTATGAGCAATGAAAATTCAATACCCAACTCTGCTCCAAACTTTACTGGCATTGTGAAGTTAAGCACATGATACTTTTACTCTTTTACTAAGCTATAGTAAACATGCTGGAAAAACATGTCAATTGGTGAGAATGCAAATTAATATAGTAATCATGAAAAAGGGTATCATGCTTCTTTAAACAGTTTAAAAATATACTATTAGTTTCAGTTATCTTTCCAGGAGGAATAAAACCAAAAGAAATGAAATTAATATATTAAAGTGATACCTGCACTCTATATATGTCTAAAAATTTACCACTATATATTAATTAGGCAAAGTGGGAGGTTTTATTGTGATGTTTAGATAAATGCTTATAATGAATTTTGATTATAATCACCCAAGTCTAACATCATTATTATTCATTTCTTTCTCATTTTCTCATAAATTTCACTTAGATTTTGTATACATTTTCTCTTCTTCTTTCCCTCTCCTACCTCCCACTGTTCTCACCCCACATTTTTGTTCAGCTCTTCCCTCACCTATTATATTAAGAATTCACATTTAAAAATAATCATGCGGGCTGGGGATATGGCCTAGTGGCAAGAGTGCCTGCTTCATATACATGAGGCCCTGGGTTCGATTCCCCAGCACCACATATACAGAAAATGGCCAGAAGTGGCGCTGTGGTTCAAGTGGCAGAGTGCTAGCCTTGAGCAAAAAGAAGCCAGGGACAGTGCTCAGGCCCTGAGTCCAAGCCCCAGGACTGGCCAAAAAAAAAAAAATAAATAAAAATAAAAATAAAAATAAAAATAATCATGTGGCATTTGTCCCTCTGAATCTGAATTATTTTACATTACAATAGGTTCTCAAGTTCCATACAATGCCATAGGAATAATTGTATTGTTCTTTAAAGCTGAAAATAACATTTCATTTCATATTTCATACCACATTTGTTTTTCATCTGACCATTGATTGACTGGCACCATGTCTAATCACATAACTTGGTTTTAGTGAATAGTGCTGCACTAAACAAGAATATTTTTGTTGTAGTATTCACACACACACACACACACACACGTGTGTATGTATGAGTGCATATGCATACAAGGAAAATAAGATAAATGTCCCATACACTAGCTCCATGTTTGAAGATATTGATTAAGAGTGAAAATGAACTTCAATTTGACCTTCAGTCCTAAAGAACAATAGACCTTTGACATTAATTAAATTTAAGGATACAATAATGATGAGAGTCTGTTCAAATTTGTTATGTTACAGACCTCATTCTTTGTCATTACATCTATTCAAAACAAACATTTAAAGGCTATACGGTATGTTTTCTGACTATACCACAGGTATTAGAATATTTAGAAATAATTGAATATTGAAAATAAAACCAAAAATTTGGAAGCATGCTGGAGTTAGTTTCTACCAGTTAATTCAGCTCTTAAGATCCAATTTCCCCACTTAAAAATAGCAATAAAAATCGTATAGCATATATTTTGTGGCCATTTTGTATCAGGGTTTTACTTTTTTACCATATAATGTAACATTTGAGGATTATTCAGATATATGTCTTAGTAGACAATTATTGTCATGATTTTTAATGTGAATTTGCATCTTGTATCACACACCGTGTTTGTCTGTGAACACATGGGCTTCCTTCCATGATGACAGGCTCTGGGAACTTTGGAATCCTGTGTCTTTAATTCAGAAGTATGCTAAATCACAATTGCCCTTACATTTTAACTCTCTCTCTCTTTCACACACACACACACACACACACACACACACACACACACAGTGCATTTTTAACTTGTATAAACGATAAAGATTACACATGGAGATATGCTTTTTAATGTAAGGACAAGAAGTATTATCCATTAAGAAATAATTGATCCACTGGTCAACAGTGGCTCGTGCCTGTAATCCCAGCTACTCAGATGGCTGAAAACCAATCAATCCAGATAGTCCATGAGATTCTTATCTCCAATTAAACACCAAAAACAAAACAAAAACAAAAAAACACACCCAGAAATGGAGCTGTGGCTTTAGTGGTAAGGTATAGCCTTCATCAGAAAGGCTCAGGGAACGTGTCCAACCTTGAGTTCAAGCTCCAGGACTGATTCCCTTCCCATATCCCCTATAAAATATTTATGTCATTGATTCCTAATGAAACTAACATTAAAAAGAATTATAGTTACTCTACTAAAAATAAGTATATTTATGTTAGGAAGGCAAAATAATGATGTGTACATGCATATTATTAGGATTATTATTTCATTGGAAAGAAAAGTATATTTATTACAGGAGATAAAATCCTTTGATAGCATATAGTTTCATAAGAACAAGAGCACAACTCTTACAAAATAACCTTTTTGCCCAACACAATGGCTTTGTAAAGATCATTGAGAGGACCATTTCCCACATATGATTCTTTTCACCGCATCTTTCACATCTCTGTTCCTCAGACTGTATGTCAGAGGGTTCAGCATTGGTGTTATAAATGTGTAGAACACAGCTACAATCTTGCTTTGCTCTGGAGCAGATAAGGCCCCAGGCTGGGCATACATGAAGAAGATGGTTCCATAGAACATGCTCACCACAGCTATATGGGAGCCACAGGTGGAGAAGGTCTTTCTCCTGCCATGGGTGGAGGGGATCTTCAGGACAGTGGACAGGATGTACCCATAAGACACCACGATGACCGTGGTGGTAGAGATGATGATAAGAGAAGCAAGAATGAATAGTACTATCTCATTCACAAAGGTGTCACTACATGAAATCTCGATCAGGGCTGGAATATCACAGAAGAAGTGGTCCAGTCTGTTTTCCCGACAGAAATGCAAAGTGAGAGCAAAACTTGTATGTATTACAGCATTGACACATCCACAGACATAGGATCCAGTTACCAGCTGAACACAGACTTTCTGGGACATGTTGACATGGTAAAGGAGAGGAGAACAAATGGCTGAGAAGCGATCAAATGCCATGACAGACAGAAGAAAGGCTTCAGTGGTGGCAAATAAAGCAAAGAAGAAAAACTGAGCCAAACAGTCATTATATGAAATTTTCTTTTCACTACTTAAGAAGTTGACTAGGGTTTGGGGTGCGATGACTGTGGAATAGCATAGATCCAGATAGGACAAGTTTCTCAGGAAGAAGTACATAGGTGTTTGCAGTTTGGAGTCCATGGAAATGACCAGCACCATGCTGACATTGCCCACCACAATGGCCATGTAGATGACCAAGAAGACAAAGAACAAGAGGATCTGGAGCTTGGGAGCAGTTCTAAATCCCAGCAGAATGAACTCACTGACCTCTGAGTAATTCTTACTGGACAAATTGTCCATAGTAATGCATAGGCAAAGCTGGTCAAATGGAAAAATGACATAAATGAGTGGCCAGAAATCTTGGTTTTGTAAAGAGGGAAAAACACCTGATAAAGCAATGCTGATGAAAACATACTGAATTATTATATTGGTCTCAATATTTTATAAAATACCACTACTTTAATAAATTCTCCTAGTGAGTTCAATTTAGTTATTCTTTTAGTTATACTTAACTGCAAGGGATGAGAATTAGTATTCTAAAAGGATGTTTTTGGAGAATTCAAGATCTTAGGAATGTATATGAATCAGTAGAAATTTATTATTTTTCCACCATTTATCACCAACTTCCATTAAGTCTTGTTGCTTAGTTGAAGATATATGAAATAGATGCAGTAATCTACCTCAGGTTATATAACTTATAAATATAGTAAAAATAAACATATTTAATAAACTATTTTACATTACCATTAATATTATTTGCATAACATAATGTACTTTATAATCAATTTATTTTATTTTTAAAGGTTACTGAATTTTTCCATTTAGTATAGAATATGGCATATGGATATATAACATATTTTATGTCAGTAGAGACCTGAGGTTCTAAGCAAAGACCTACGATTATGTACATTTCTCTTTCATTGTTCTTTTTTTTATTATTTTCATCCCTATGATGATATTAATTCTTTCTGGTTTAGTTATTCTACATGGTCTTTTTTCGTATTACTCAAATGGAAGGAAATGTAGTTTCATCTTTCTTCTTTCATTTTTGTCCTTCCTAGCACGTTTCCTTTTTTTCTTCCTATTTTTCCACCTTCAATATGGTAAATATATTATAAATTCATAAGTACAAACTCACTGTTTTGTATTATTATTGCTGAGATTGCTACCCACTTTCCCTTTATTTGGACATGGAAATGCACAGCAAGGTTTCTAAAATCTTGCTGTAGATTTTTCTTTCTAATTAGAAAGAAAAGTAATTATATACAGAAGGTAATATGTATGTGGCAAAGAGAAGGTAAGCTGTACAGCTCAAAGACTTTCAAGTTAAAAGCTGAATAGAAGAAATATGTACTTACAGAAATTTCAATTATATTTATGTAGGCTTACTATTTTTATGACTAAAATGTATTTATAAGTAAGATACAACGAAGACATTTTGAATCTAATTACAATGTAGGAAAGTAAATGGTAACTGAGTAATAAAAGGGACTTAAGAAACTGAACTGGGTTATGATCAGTAATTTAGTAAAATGGCAGGAAAACATCGACAATAGTTAATCATTACATAATATTGAAATGGTTTTTCACCTGCATAGAAAACTACAAATTTCTAGTAACTGGTTTATTCAAATGGTATAATTATAGCAAAATTATATACTTATAGCATAAATCATACAATTTAAAAACATAAGTTCTATTTTAGAGTAGCAGTTTTATAACTTTTATGGTTATTAATGTTATAGTTGCACTAATTTTGACATTTTAAGGCAGTTTGTACCTTTGGAGATATGCTATAATAAAATTGGTTTAGGTACACTTGTTAAGTCTCAAGAAAACTGGTTGGCAGAAATAATGGCTAGTCAACATTAGAAGGCAAAGAGATGGACACCAGTTATCTGTGGCAGGGCCTTTTGACTATAAAACTGCATGCTTTCTTTTGATTTATATTTGACATGACAAAGTTTCTGGTTTCAATAGAAATACCAAAACACAGTTTAGCCTTGTCGCCCAAGCTATGTAAAAGAAGGGGGCACTAGGAGTCTAGCTCTGTGTCATATGTCCATAATCCCAAGCATTCAAGAAAAAGCTGAAGGATTTTTGTTCAAAGCCAACATGGGCATAAGATAGAAAACCACATTTCTACTTGTAGGATGAATGGTGGATTCGTTTGCAGAAGATATAGACAAGTGGCTCTCCAGATGAGATCATCCTGAGCAAAATGCACTATCCAAACACAACTAAAGCAAAAAAAAGTTGGTGTTCAAGTGGTGAAAGTGCCTGCTAGCAAGTGCAAGACTATTGAGCTCTCAGCAAGAAATGAAGACAAAAAAATCTAATAATTCAAATAGGAGGCATTCTCCATGATTTGTATTGCTTATCCTTGTAAATGTCACACAATCTGCGAATTCAATTACATTCCCCAAAACAAAAATAATCGTGAGAGAAAAGAACAAACCTTTGTTTAATTGGATATTTTCCTACAGATTACATCTCCTCCCCGACTAGATTGACATTGAAACTTAGTAGCAAACCAAATGATAGCTCATCTCTTGCACTTACTGTACTTCTTGTTTCCTGTTTGAGTTCATGGAATCAATGAACAAATAGAGCTGGGATGAGCCCTGAGAGAATTCTCTCCTGGGGACGAAAACCAAAGAGGTGGGCCTTCCTTCTACCAAGGAAGGCATTGGCTGAGAATTTAAGGTCTTTCTCATCAGTAACTTGTTTTATGTCGTAAGAGGAGAAAAAAATAAAAACTAATTAGAGAAATAATCAGAGAAAAAATATACTTTGTAAATTTGCCACACTTGGTGACATTAAAAATGTAAAAGAGCTCTCTAGAGGAGAATAGGACTAAGATTCTATGCAGGAAAACTAAAACAGACACTGTTGGATGAGAAATTATTTTTCCCCTTTGACTTTCCTGATTATCATTAATCCTGAAATTCTCAGACGTGGGAGATGCTCTGAACACCAGGGAAGCCTTTTCAGTGATGGCTCTCCCACACTTTTCTCCAGTTTATAATTTATGGACAGAGTTGATTTGTATGTCATATTTTGGGACAATTGCTCTATGCTCTATTGCTCCATGGCTAAACATCAAAAGCCATGGTGGAACACAGATATAAAATTCATGTTGTGTGGAGCATGAGGTCAGTGAGAGGGAAGACAGAAGAATAGAGAAAAGGATGCAGTCATTACATTTAATGTCTATATATGAGAGAGAAACCAGGAATTTTAAGGGGATCAGAAACATTGGGAGAGATGAAGGAAAAAGATGCCAAGGGTGATGTTGAGAAACATGCATTCATTGTAGTCACAAACTGACAGATTGGATTGAAACCCTGTGCATATAACCATATAAAATGATGCTCATCAAAATGAACTCCAAGAATTGGAGTTATTTATTGTACTGTTTGCAGCTCTTTCTTCTTTTCTCTTTGAGTTATTTCATGTCACCACTGTTTCTCATTTCTTTACCCTCTGTCTTGTATATAGGTTTATCTGATTAGGGAAGAAAAGCCACATTACAGAAAAGGTGGGGAAAAGGGTGAAGAAATTCAACAGTGAATCTCACTAGACACTATGTTGGAAAGAAACTTTACAACTTGAAGGGTGAGGAGTGGCGGGGGGGGGGGCAAGTGGAAGAAAATGAGGGTGGGGGCAACACTGTTCCAAAGGAAATGTACTCATTACATTACTTACGTAATTGTAACCCCTGTGCACATTACCTTTATAATAAAATTTAAATATAAAAAGAAAAAGTTAAAGTATGTTGATACATATTAAAAAGTGTCACAAATCGGGCTGGGGATATAGCCTAGTGGCAAGAGTGCCTGCCTCGGATACACGAGGCCCTAGGTTCGATTCCCCAGCACCACATATACAGAAAACGGCCAGAAGCGGCGCTGTGGCTCAAGTGGCAGAGTGCTATCCTTGAGCGGGAAGAAGCCAGGGACAGTGCTCAGGCCCTGAGTCCAAGGGCCAGGACAGGCCAAATAAAAAAAAAAAAAAAGTGTCACAATATGTACATATAAAACAATATAGAAATAGAAATTATTGGAAAATATAAAAATGGAGTGGGATTCTAAAGGTGAATGGGTATCCATAAGCAAGGAAACTTTCCTGAGAACAGATTTATAAATAGCCTTGAGCAAAACAAAATGTACAAGTTTCTCTGAAAGAGAAAGAAATAACTGCATTGTGATTTGGGTGAAAATGAATTCATCAATATAATGGACAAAGAACAGAGAGAAAATATTAAACAAGAAATTCATTGACATGACACAAATATGAATGATTAGGAAAGGAGGGGGGAATCCTGTAGAAAGACTTGGTGTAAAAAGATGAAGTCTTTGCTGAGCTTGGGAGAGATTTGGTATTGGAAGGACAGAAATAAATATAGCACTTTAAGAAAGTAAATTTTAAGGAGAAACTAGGAATCCATGGAACATTCCTTAATATAATAAAGGCTGTATATGACAAACCTAGAGCTAGCATTATACTTAGTGGAGAAAAGTTAAATCTATTTCCTCTAAAATCAGGAACAAGTCAAGGATGTCCACCTACTCCACTCTTCTTCAGTATTGTATTGGAATTCTTAGCCAGAGCAATAAGGCAAGAGACAAACAAAGAAGGATCCAAATAGGGAAAGAAGAAGCACAACTCTCCCTCTTTGCAGAAGATGTGATCTTGTATTTTAAAACCCCATAGACTCCTCTCCCAGTTACTTGAGCTGATTCAAAACTTTGTCAAAGTAGCAGGATACAAAATTAACCCACAAAATCAGAGCTTTTCTGTCTGTCAAAAATAAGAAGAGTGAGGCTGAAATCAAAAAGCAATTCATTTTGTAATAGCTTCAAAAAATAAAATACCCTAAAATTAACTTAATCAAAGAGATGAAAGACCTCTACAGTGAAAACTTTAAAAACCTAAAAAAAGGAAATTAAAACATATTTAAGGAAGAGGAAACACCTCCCATGCTCCTGGATTGGGAGGAGTAACATTGTGAAAATGGCAATTCTACCCAAAGCTATCTGCAAATTCAATGTAATACCCATCAATATCCCAACACCATTATTTAATAAAATAGAAGCAATCCAAAAATTCACATGTAATAATAGAAGATCCTGAATATCAAAAACAATCCTTAGCAGGATGACAGTAGTGGAGGAATATCAATACCAAACTTCAAACCCTATTAAAAAGCTGTAGTTATACAAACAGCTTGGTACATTGGTACTAGCACATGAACAGTCCTGAGGACCAGTGGAATAGAATTGAAGATCCAGATATGATCCTACAAACCTATGGCCACCTAATCCTAATCTTTGCTAAAGGAGCCAAAATTATCAGATGGAAGAAAAGCAGCCTCTTCAATAAATGGTGCTGGCAGAATTGTCTATACACACGTAGAAAACTGAAGTTAGATCCTGATATATCACCCCGCACCAGATTCAACTCCATATGGGTCAAATTCCTAAAGGTAAGAGAAGGTACCCTGAAAATATCACAAGGAGGGATAGGGTTATGCCAGGGCTCCTTGACACCAGTTGAAACTTCCTAAATAAAGATCCAAAACACAACAAATCAAAGAAAGCCTGAATAAATGAAATCATATAAAATTACACAGCTTCTGTATGGCAAAGGACAAAAGGCCCACAGATTGGGAAAAGATCTTCACTAGCTATACAACAGACAAGGACACTATATAAAAAATACACCTAGAGCTCAAAAAATTAAACCCTCCAACAAAAAGTCCTCAAAGAAACAATAACTTCATTAATAACTGGCCTAAAGAACTAGTAACAGACTTCTCTGGACAGTAAATAAGAATAGTCAGTAGACATGAAAAAATGTTCAACATCTCTGGCCATAAAAGAAATGCAAATCAAAAACACATTGAGATTCCACATCACCCCAGTTAGAATGGCCATTATCAAGAAAACAATTAAGAGTAGTTGCTGGCAGGGATATGGCCCAAAGAAATGCTACTACTCTGGTGGTGGGAGTGTAAACTGGTCCTTCCGATCTGGAAAGCAGCCTCAAAAGACTAAACACAGAACTTCCCTATGATACAGCAATCCCACTCCTGGGCATTTAACCAAATGATCAAAAACAAGGCCACACTAAAGCTACCAGTACAACTATGTTCACTGTTGCATTATTTACCATAGCTAAGATATAGAACCAACCCAGATGCCCTTCAGTAGATGAATGGATCAAGAAGATGTGGCTTTCTATGCTTCCTTCAGAAAGAATGATATTGCCCCAATCATAGGAAATGGAAAGACTAAGAAATAAATCAAATTAAGTGAAGTAAGCCAGATCCAAAGAAACATAGGCTCCATGGTTTCCCTTATTTGTAGTAATTAGTATTTGTTTAGGATAGTCCTAGCAGAGAATCACAATCCCCATAGCTATGCACATATGACCATATAAAGTGATGTTAATCAAAGTGAACCCCAAGATATGGAAACAAGAAGTTGCTGTTGTTGCTGAAGTTGTTGCTATTAATGTACTACTATATCAAGTTCTCCACACACATACACACCTTTTCTTTATACCCAGTAGTAACTGTTTTTGGTTTTGGTACCATGTGTCTTGTATATACATTTATCTGATTTGGGGGAGGGAAGAGGAATAACAAAAAGGTAAAACAAAGACAAGGGTGAAGCAATGAAACAGTGGTACTCACAAGACACTAGGTTGGAAATGAACTTTATAACTTGGGGGCGGGGAGGGGGGAAGGATAGTGGGAGAGAAAATGAAGGCATGGGTAACAATGTTTGACAAGAAATGTACTCATTACCTTATGGTAATTGTAACCCTTCTGTACATCACCTTTACAACAAAATAGAATTAAATTTTAAAAAGTAAAGTATACAATTAAGGAACCTAAAATCTTATAGGTTCAGTGACAGCTGGCAAACCAACACAAATGAAGTATGTTTTTCAAATAAAAATGTATATAAACAATAGATAATAAAATAATAGCACCAGGCTCTGATGGCTTATGCCTATAATCTTAGCTAATCTAGAGGCTGAGATCTGAAGATCACATTTTGAAGCCATCCCAGGCAGAAAAATCTTTGAGACACTTACCTCCAGTAAACTACTAAGAAAAAGCTGGAGGTGGTGCTGTGGTTCAAGTGGTGGTTAAAGTGGTTCAAGGCACTAGCCTAGAGCACAAAGATGCTCAGGGACAGCACCCAGGCCTTGAGTTCAAGCTCCAGGCCTGGTAAAAAGAATAAAAATTATAGAGATAAGAGAAATGACATTAATTCTCTATTTTAGGTGAGTTACATTTCTGTCAGAAAGGAGGAAACTTGATTTATTAAAGTCATAGCTATAATGTTTAACCATAGCTATAACAACTTACATAAAAATTAAAAATCAGTATTTAATATGGTAACTGACTAGTGAAACACCACATCATATGTAAATACAATAATATCCCTTTCCTTTTATTTTTCTGAATAATGTTTGATGGTTGAGGTAAATATTTTAATAATATCTTCTGTGGGTCTAATGTTTGTAGTCAAAATTTTAAGAAAATTGCACTATAAATCACGTTCCCATAAGGGGAGGATATGGTTTTGTACTTAAATGTGTTGTCTTATTTAAGCTTTTAACTTTCAAAGACAAAAGGAGCAAGATAATATATTTTGAAGTAATATCATTCCAAGCATAATGTGAAATAGCACATGGGAAGTGAGAACTAGAATATGAATACTTGACAATGAGCGAACACTGGTGGCTCATATCAGTAATTTTAGTTGCTCTGGAGGCTGAGACCAGACAACAAGCTGGGCTGTAGGCAAAGCTCAAGTGGAAAAGTTCTAGCCAAGCAAGCATGAGACAACCTGAGTTCAAATCCAAGAAAAGGGAAGATGAAAATTGGTCATCACATGTATTCATTTTAGAATAAAGTATCCTTTTTGGAAAAGAAAATTTAAACAAAAATCTATGATCACTGAAATTTGAAAATTCTGTACCTCACTCTGTTTCATACTTTAGTGACATTGTGAAGTTAAGCACACACAATTTTTTTGGCTAAGCTATCATAAATACACTGGCAAAATATACCAATTGATGAGAATGCAAATTAATGCAGAAATCAAGGAAAATAGTATGGCGTTTCTTTAAATAGCGAAAAAAGAAATACAGTATTAATTCCAGTTATCTTAGTGATAGGATCATTACCAAAAGAAATGAAATGCAAATATTAAAGTGATACCTGCATTCTATATATCTTAAATTTTTACTAGTATATACTAGATAAGCAAAGTGTGAGCTTTTATTGTGACATTTTTCCTCTTGTCTTTTTATTTTTATTTTTGTCCAGTACTGAGGCTTGAACTCAGGGCCCGAGCACTTTCCTTGGCTTTATTTTGCTGAAGGCTTGCACTCTACCATTTGAGCCACAGTGCCACTTCTGGCTTTTTCTATATGTGTGGTGCTGAGGAATCAAAGCCAGGGCTTCATGTATATGAGGCAAGCACTCTACCCACTAGGCCATATTCCTGGACACCATTGTGAATTTTTATAAGTGCATATAATGTATTATCATTTTAATCCTCCACTCTAAAATTATTTTTATGTTTCCTTTCTTGTTTTCTTTTAAATTTTACTTGAATCTTAAACACACATACAAAAAACTTCAATCATTTTCTTCCCTTCTCTTCTTTCTTTGCCCTCTTCTTCTCCCACTGTAATGACCATACAAACTCACAGTCTTGTTCAACCCTTCCTTCCCCTATTACAATAAGAATTCACATTATTTAAAAAATCATGTGGCATTTGTCCGAGTCTGAATTATTTTGCTTTTCAAGATGTTCTCTCATTTCATCAAATGCCCTATGAAAAATAGAGTATCATTCTTTAAAGCTGATAATAATACTTTTCTTCCAAATTTTAGCAATGACAAATTGTTCTGCAATGAACATTGTCATGCTGGTGGCTTTAGTATGATCTTGCTTGTAATCTTTTGGGTAGATGCCCAAGGGTAAGGCTGCTGGGTCGTAGGGGAGCTCTATGTTTAGCCTTCTGTGGAATCTCCATACCACTTTCCAGAGTGGCTGAAGAAGTTTACATTCTCACTAACAATGTAGTAGGGTTATCTTTAGGCCACATCCACTCCAGCATTTGTTATTGTTAGTTTTCCTGATAATGGACATTCTTACTGGGGTGAGGTGGAATCTCAGTGTTGTTTTGATTTGCATTTATTTTATTGTTAGTGATGTAGAACATTTGTTCATGTGTCTCTTGGACTTTATCATTTTCTCTTCAGAGAAGTCTCTTTTTAGGTCTTTAGACCACTTGTTGAGGGGGCTGTTGGTTAACCCAGATGCCCCTCAGTAGAAGAATGGATCAGGAAAATGTGGTACTTAGGCACAATGGAATTTTATGCCTCGATCAGAAAGAATGACATTGCTCCATTTGTAAGGAAATGTAAAGACTTGGAAAAAATTATACTAAGTGAAGTGAGCCAGACCCAAAGAAACATGGACTCTATGGTTTCCCTCATAGGGAATAATTAGTACAGGTTTAGGCAAGTGACAGTAGAAGATCACAAGAGCCCAATAGGAATGCCCTTACGAACATGTAAGATGATGTTAAGTGAAATGAACTCCATGTTATGAAAACGAGTGTTATATCACTGTTGTAATTATTTTCAACATGCTATGTGAAACCATAGGTTTTTTTGGTTGATGATCCTCTTGTATCGCCTTCCTGTGGTTGTCCCCACACTCTCACTGTATCTCATCTGAGTACCCCAGATACTGTATATACTGGTATTGGAACTAGGGAAGGAAAGGGGAATATCAAAATTGAGAGACAAAGCATAAAAAGAAAACTCCAAAAACAATACTTACAGAACCATTTGGTGTAAACCAACTGAACAACTCATGGGGATAGAGGGAAAGGCGGGGAGAGGGGGAAATGACGGAGGAGGTAACAAATTGTACAAGAAATGTACCCACTGCCTTACATATGAAACTGTAACCCCTCTGTACGTCACTTTGACAATAAATAAATAATTATTCAGAAAAAAATAATACTTTTGTGTGGATATACCATGTTAATCTTTTCACTGACCATAGATTGATCTGTTGATTGGCACCTAGACTAATTACATAACTAGGTTTTTGTAAATAGTGTTCCAGTAAACAAGAATATGTTTGTTGAAGTGTTCATGTATATGGAGACATACACATACATGTAGGTCTACATATATGAATATGGCTATGTATGTATGTTTATATACATATAACCAAGATATGCAATATATACATGTATATGTATATATACATACACACAAATATATATATACAAACATACATACACACACAAACACAAGAAAAGCAACATAAAAGTCTCATATCGTATCTCTATCTTTTAAAAAATTTCTTAAGGAAAAATATGTACTTCAATTAGAGCTTTACCCTTCATCATGAAAATAGAAAACTTTCATATTAATTAAATTTAGGTGTAGGCATGATAATGTTGAAAAATTTGTTTTGTTACAGAACTTACTCTATGTCTTCACCTGTATCCAAAAAAGAAAACATTTCAAAGTTCTGCAGTTATGTTGTCTGACTATTCCACAGGTTCTTGAATATGTATATGCAGAAATATCTGAATGTAGAAAACGAAAAATGAAAATTTTGAAGCTTGGTTTTCACAAATTAATTCATCTATTGGGACTTTATTTTCCCCTGCTTATAAAATGGCAATAAAGCAATCTATGCTACATATTCTGTGGTCCTTATGTATCAGGGTTTTTTTAAAATCATATAATGCAACATTTGATTATAATGCAGAAATTCATCTTAGTAGGCTGTTACTGTTAGAATTTTTAACATGAATTTGCCTCATGTACAGTACACTGTGAGTCTGCCATAAACGTGTGTTTTTTCACAGTGTGAGAAGGTCTAGAAACAATGGAAACCTGTGCTTTAATTCAGAAGTGTTCTACATCATCACTCTCCTTGCAATTTGCCACAAATATAGTGCATTTCAAGTGTGTTAAAAAGATACAGATTACACATGGAGATAGGGCTTTATGTAATAAGTAATGTCATTTAAGAAGCAGTATTTTAGCCGAGTACAGGTATCTCATGACTGTAAACCTAGATACTCAGGAAGCTGAGATGTGAGGGCCGCAGTTCAATGTGAAGCCAGTCTGGGCAGAAAGTCCATGAGGTCCTTAATTTCCAATTACCCACCAAAAAGCCAGAAAAGGATCCAGAGCTTTAGTGGTAGAGAGCTAGCCTTGTACACAAAAGCTCAGGAACAGTACACAACCCTCAGTTCAAACCCCAGGGCTGGTTCTCTTGACCCCAAATAAAATAATTATTTCATTAGTTCTTTCTGAAATTAATTCTAACAGTAATTATAGTTACTATATCATAAACTGAGGATACATCTGCTATGAAGGTAAATAATGATGTGTACATCCATATCATTAGAATTCTTATTTCATAAAAATGAGAAAATTATATTTGTTACCACAGATAAAAATCTTGGTCCTCCTATAACTTCATAGGAACTAGAGTAGAGCTCTTACATACAAACATTTTTCACAACACAATGGCATTTCAAATATCACTGAGAGGACCATTTCCCACATATGACTCTTTTCACAGCATCTTTTACATCTCTGTTCCTCAGACTGTAGATCAGAGGGTTCAGCATTGGTATTATAAGTGTGTAGAACACAGCTACAATCTTGCTTTGTTCTGGTGAGGACAGGGCCCCAGGCTGGGCATACATGAAGAAGACAGTTCCGTAGAAGATGCTCACCACGGCTATGTGGGAGCCACAGGTGGAGAAGGTCTTTCTCCTGCCATGGGTAGAGGGGATCTTCAGGACAGTGGACAGGATGTACCCATAAGACACCACGATGACTGTGATGGTGGAGATGATGATGAAAGCAGAGAGAATGAACAGCACAATCTCATTCACAAAGGTGTCAGCACATGAGAGCTTGATCAGGGCTGGAACATCACAGAAGAAGTGGTCCAGTCTGTTTTCCCCACAGAAACTCAAGCTGAAAGTGAAACCAGTCTGTACCATGGAGTTGATGCACCCACCAATGTAGGATCCAGTTACCAACTGAACACAGACTTTCTGGGACATGTTTATAGGGTAAAGGAGAGGAGAGCAAATGGCTGAGAAGCGATCAAATGCCATTACAGACAGAAGGAAACCTTCCGTAGTGACAAACAGAGCAAAAAAGAAAAATTGAGTAGCACAACCATTGTAGGAAATTTTCTTTTCAGTACTCAAAAAGTTGGCTAGGGTTTTGGGAGCAATGACTGTGGAATAGCAGAGATCCAGATAGGACAAATTTCTCAGGAAGAAGTACATAGGTGTTTGCAGCTTGTAGTCCCTAGAAATGACCAGCACCATGCTGACATTGCCCACCACAATGGCTACGTAGATGACTAAGAAGACAAAGAACAAGAGGATCTGGAGCTTGGGAGCAGTTCTAAATCCCAGCAGAATAAACTCAGTAATCTCTGAGTAATTCTTATTCAAATCACTCCACATAGCCGTTGTTTAGGTAGAACTGGGAAAATGGTAAAAATGCAAGAAATGAGTGATAACAATAATTGTTTTTGTAAACAAACAAATTAACAACAACAACAAAACAATAACAACATGGGAGAAAATTCAGTGTACTGGTCATATTGGTTCCAATGTTTATAAAGCACAACTGAACAAAAAGGTTTATTTTCATATATATATATACATATATATATATGGCCTTTAAGTAGTAGTACAAAGGATTTTCTATTCAACCTAGATGTTTATGAATACATTGCATCTGATCAATGTCATCCCTTCATCTTTCTCCCCATCTCGCCTAATCCTACCCCTTCTCCCAATTTTCTTCATTTTGTAGGATATGTATTGGATTTCATGCCTGTATTCTCCTCACTTCTACTCCATTCATGTACTCCCTCCCCTTGGCCCCACCCCTCTGATGCTGGTAATTTTGAAATACTTTAGTGATGAGTTCAATATGATTGGTAAGCCATTTCAGTTATGATTATTTGAAATCAACACAAAGTGATCCTCAAACTGTGCTTTAGAGAACGGGAGATTTCAGGACAATATTTGTAGTCAAGAGAAGGATTTTCTCTTCCTTCTTCCCTTCCTTCCTCCCCTTCCTTCCTTCCTTCCTTCCTTCCTTCCTTCCTTCCTTCCTTCCTTCCTTCCTTCCTTCCTTCCTTCCTTCTTTATTTCTTGGCTCCCTTCCTTTCTATTTTATTTAGTCCATGTTAATTTTCTATATTTCCTTTTCTCCCAATACCGCCCTTAATTGTTCAAGCATTTTTATTTAGTTTTCATTCACATTTTTATTAGTATCAATTGACACATTGTAGGAAAGGAATGTAATTTGATATTGCTAAAATCTTATATAGATGTATTTCTTTCATTTTATAAAGAAACCTAACCACAAACACAAGGGTATAAGCATATGGAAATTAGAAGGTCCACATGATAACCTGAGGTAATTACAAATTAAAAATTTCATGCAAGAAATATGTACTTAAACTAGCATCAATTATATTTATTTTAGGTTAATGACATTTTATACCACTATGAAATATTAATTAAAAGACAGTAGAATCATAGATAAGAGAGAATTTTCTTCTTCAGTCTCAGTACTAACCAGAATGGCCTTAATTAGCTCCTGAGAACAGACAACTTCAGGCACACTCAGTATATTGTATGGTTGTGAAAGAGATTTTTATGATTTAGGAAACACAAATTTAAGGTATTTATGTAGAATTATGAAATAGAGAAGCATACTTATTTCTTGTGTCCATCTCTCTTAATTGAGAAAGTATAATAAATTAAATCACATGTGCTCACAATGTCTTGTAACTATATGACTATATCAATTCTAATTATGGATTTCTAATTAAATTATATCACTGTAGTGACTAAATTACAAATATAGTAACAAAAATCAAAAGTGGTCATTTCTACGATAAAAATTTTGTTCATATGTTAAGGTAGGTAAGAATTTGGAATTTGGAATTCTTCTAGAATCACACTATGTAGGGTATTATAGCCAACACTCTTGAAAAGAATAGAGAAATACTGATTGATTAATTTTCACAAATACAGAGGATTGGTCAAAATAAGCTTTGAACTTGTATATTAACTACAAAGTACGTTTTCTTTAAATCAGCATTTTACATAATCAACCCCCCCTTTTCAACAGAAATATTGAAACAAAGTTAAGAAATGTAACAAATACTATCTAAAAAGAAGCAGTACATAGATTTAAAAAAATGGAAGTACTGGTTATTCTAAGGAATGATTATGCCTTTCCTTAGTAAATGAAACCATGTGTGATTTCAACTATACCCATAAAGAGACTAAAATATGAAAAGAATCAAACCTTTGTTTAAGGTAACTTTTTCCTTAACAGAGACTATTTCCTTACTCATCGGATCATGACTCAAATTGGATAACACAGGTAAAAAACCAGTAGAAATGAAGTACATCATATCTCAGTACCGTGCTTACTCACTGTATTTTGGTTTCATGAGCTAGTTTATTGTTCAACTAAAAGAAAATCCTGAGATGAATCCTGAGAGAAATTCTCTCTGGGGGAGGGAGATAAAAATGGTGTCATTCCCTCCACAAGTAAAGCTATTCACTGGGGACTAAAGGGGACCGTTATCAGTAAAATATATTGTGTGATAATGCACAAAGAAGAGGAGAATTTATTAATTGACAAATTTACCAAACCATTGGAAATTTAAAAGGGATCCATGAAGGACTGGCTAACGAATGTTTTACACAGAACAAACTAGTAAAACAGATACTGTTGGATAAGTGCTTAGTGCTGTTTTATATTTCATTTACACAGAGCACTCTCCAGTCATTTCATGGGAATGTATTATATCTTTTATTATTTTAGAAATATTTTTCTTGCTGTTACTGTAGACACATTGGAGGAAAATTAACAGTGAATAAAATAACTGGAGTAAAACACTGGTTATTGGAGGAGTACAGAGGACAGCTAGATGCACAGGCATTCTGTCATCTTTGAATTAAAGTATAGGAAGAAATGGCAGTAAAAAAGAAAATTGTAGAAGCCTGGGAGTTTCTCTAAGTGTGAGAATCAAAGTGATTCTCAGACTCCTTCAGGTTCCTAAATTCAAACCAGAAATCTCCTCATGGTGAATATTAAAAAAGAACGAATGGATCTTCTTCATAAGTCCTCAACTCTTGTATCTTTGGGATTTTGTAATATGGAAATCGCCATAAGACAGCTCAAAATGGTTATTAAGTGTCAAAGCTTAAATTTTGTTGGCCCGTACTCTAAAATACACAAAGATTCTTCAAGTAATATCTGAGGAAAGAGAAACGCTTACAGAAACATTTTCAAGACTTTCCACAATTATAGAATCTTTAGCATTTTGTTACACTGTCTTTCAGTTCAGTTTCTAGTGTGAGAGTTTTAATTTATCCTGCACAAATTGACTGTCAAGACACTGCAAAACTCGCTAGTAAGGAGAGTGATTTGTTCTATAGTGGAATCCACAAATAAGATAGTATATGAGCAAACATTTTGCTGGAAATAACTTCCATGTTTTATTGGAACAAACAGAGCTAGTAGGCAGGATGATTTGAAGAAAACTCATACAACTCATGTTTGTGATGTATTTCTCAGATATCTGCTGATCTAGTGTATTTCAAATTTCCACATGAGGTTATCTTACATGAAGTTTCTCAGTTCCACTGACATGATTAAGGTGTTTTACTGCAAAACATGAATAATATAAGGAGCTGCAGATTAACAGAGATATAGGGTAGAGAAGGAGAAATAGCCTCTGTCTATGAGTGAGGACAGAGAGTGAGATTAAACTAATAGGGAGGGTGAAGGAGGTTGAAAAAGGTCAAAATATATTATTTGCAACTGTGGAAATAGAAATTGTTGAAGGCTGTTGAAATTGTTTGAGGTAGTGGGGAAGGAATAGTAATAGAGGTGGTGAAGCTGATTGGAATACATTGTAAATGTGTGGAATATTCTCTATTGCCACCATTAAGCTCATTCAACTCCAAAACTGTGAACAATACACTTCCTTTTGTTCACTGTTGCTTTATTAATCAGTTTATTACATACTACCTGCTCCTTTTTCATTATCTGTGTACATGACCCTCCCATAAAAGTAATATGGTCCACTGGAGCAATACACCACCACCCCAACATTATTCCTTAAAAAAAAAAAATGTGTCCTGGGACTTGAACTCAGGGCCTGGGCAATGTCCCTGAGCTTCTTTTGTTCAAGGCTTATGCTCTACCACTTGAGTCACAGCTCAGCTTTTAGTGTTTTTTTTTTTGTTTTGTTTTTGGTAAATTATTGGAGATAAGAGTCTTCAAGACTTTCCTTCCCTGGCTGGCTTTAAACTTGGCTATCTTAAGATTTCAGCCTTCTGAATAGCTAGAATTACAGACATGAGCCACTGGCACCTGGCTTAGCCTCATTCTTTCTATGTCTTACTTACACGTATCCAAAGAAGAACTCACCTGATTACAGTCATGCTAATTTGGAAGATGTTGTCTCACCTAATTATAAACTCCTCAATGAGTAGTTATTGATCCCTACTCTTACCACAATACGGAATATTTGGAGTATTCCAAGAAAAAATACATATACATATATATACAGAGGAACTGAGGGTTATATTTCAGATCACACTGTTTTGATGACTCCTTTACTTCTATACCTTTATCAAACATTTCTCAGGTGTAATTGACACAAGAATAAACATGGAAGCTCCAGATTGATTGAATAAGCACCTGGGAACATCTGTATTTCTCTGCCTTCCACTTTAGTTCTTTGAATGAGTTTCCAATGACTGGTATTGTTAACGGGTAATGTCTAAGAAAATGCCATAGCACCTGGCAAACTCCAGGTACAACTTTCTAAGTGGTTATACATAGTGAAGGTTACTGATGATGTTTTTCTCCTTATGATTATTTTCCCTTCAAATACCACATATAGAACAAGTTACCAAGGTGACATTGGATAACTAGATAACCTGAGAATCATGTTGCCAAATACAAAAGACCATTTTATTTAAAAATAATCTGATTATTTGTTGATTATGAGTGATTACATATAGAAGAGAATGGCAATCCAAGAGTGATGAGTGCTAGACAAAGTACCATTTAGTGCCATATGAATGAAAATATCCAGTATATGCCATATACATTGCTCCTATGAAATATGATGATTTGGGGGGTCAGTGGAGGAGATCACCATTAAAATGTTGTCAGGGCCCAAGGACATCTCCCACATCCAGAATATTCAGGATTAATGATGTCTTAAAGAGAATAAAAAAATAACACTGGGTAAGAATACATGAACATAGGGCTGGGGATATAGCCTAGTGGCAAGAGTGCCTGCCTCGGATACACGAGGCCCTAGGTTCGATTCCCCAGCACCACATATACAGAAAAAACGGCCAGAAGCGGCGCTGTGGCTCACGTGGCAGAGTGCTAGCCTTGAGCGGGAAGAAGCCAGGGACAGTGCTCAGGCCCTGAGTCCAAGGCCCAGGACTGGCCAAAACAAAAAAAAAAAACAAAAAACAAAAAAAAAACACAAAAGAATACATGAACATAGACAAAGCTTCCAGTAGTATTTTTTTAAAATATAATAGTCAAGTGAGTAAGTCATCAGTGAGCACACGAGGTGTGAAATAGACACACAAGGATAGTGCAGCTTGACAGTCAAAGAATCATCTTCTTCTTCTCTAACAGTTTTCTGATAGCTTCCTTGACGTCTTTGTTTCTTAGAGAGTAAATCAGAGGGTTGAGCATCGGCGTGACAAGAGAGTAACACAGGGAGGCTACTTTGCTGAGTTCAGGGTACCTGTCAGGTGTGAGATACATGAAGAAGACAGCGCCGTACAGCACGCCCACCACCCCCAGGTGAGAGCTGCAGGTAGAGAAGGCTTTCTTACGCCCCTCCGTGGAGCGCATCTTCAGAACCGTGGACACGATGTACATGTAAGAGACAACAATCACAAAAATAGTAGGCAAAATAATGAGGCCGGAGAGGGAAAACGAGACCACTTTAGAGACAAAGAGGTCCGAACAAGATAATCTCTGCAGGGGGCGAGTATCACAGTAAAAATGATCAATGGCCCGAGAAGCACAAAAGGATAAACTGAATGTCATGCTGGTCTGAAGAACAGAGCTGATGCAGCCACAGAAATAGGAGCCCGCCACCAGCCGTGCACAGAGACGCGTGGACATCTGGACGGAATAGAGGAGTGGGTTGCAGATGGCGATGAAGCGGTCGTACGCCATAGCCGCCAGGAGGAATCCCTCGGTCACAATGAAGAGTGCAAAGAGAAACAGCTGGGCCACACAGCCTGCAAAGGAGATGGACTTGCTCTTGGACCAAAAATTGGTTATTGCCTTGGGTGCAATGACAGAAGAATAGAAGAGGTCAATAAAGGAGAGGTTGCCTAGGAAGAAATACATGGGTGTGTTCAGACGGGGGTCGCTCAGAATAAGAGTCATCATTCCAACATTCCCCAAGAGGATCATGGCATAGATAAGCACAAAGAGCAGGAAGAGGAGAAGGTGGAGCTCAGAGCCAACCCTGAAGCCTATGAGAACGAAGCCAGTCATTTCTGAGTGATTACTTGTTTCCCTGTCACCCATGGAAGACACCTGACAAAAAGCATAAGGCAAAAATAAAGAAATGAATGTATTGATCCTGGCATGACTAACACTTTTCCATAATATTCAGACTTAGGAAGCTAATTCATATCAACCTCATAGAAATTACATGACATAAATGCAATTCGATATGTGGGTCGTGATACTCAATGTTTGTTATTTTAATTTCTTGATTCCTAGAAGCAGTAAAAATTAGGCCTTTCCCCCACTCCATGCTTCCAATGTCTTGCTCTCAACCAAAATGCTTTTCACATTTTCAACAACACTCATTTGTACTCCCTCCCAACTCTATACAATAATTCAACACCATAAAAACATGAACTGGAAGAGAACACAATTTAATAATAATTGGCATTCAGGATACAATTTATATAGTCTAGATTTAGAAAAGTTCAGGGCTTCAGTACTTAAGCTTAGTAAAACTTGAAGACTTGTATTTATATTCTCAAATTTCTCTCCAAGAAGTACTATAAAAATTTTAATAAAGAAAATTCTCCTATGCTCTTAACCACAGGGTTTAATTTCCTTAAGAAGAGGTCCTTAAAAGAGTTACTTTAAAAATAGGCACTGCCAGGTGCTGTTGGCTCATGCCTATCATCTTACCTACTCAGGATGCTGTGATTTGAGGATCACAGTTCAAAGCCAGCCCAGACAGAATAATCTCTGAGACACTTATCTTTAACCATCAAGAATGCAGAAATGGTAGGGTGCTAGCCTTGAGCACAAAAGCTCAGAGACAGTGTCCATTCCCTGAATTCAAGCCTCTGGACTTCACACAGAGACACACAGACACAGACACAGACACAGACACACACAGACACACACACACACACACACACACACACACACACACACACACACACACACGCAGGCCCTGAAGAAAAGGACTTTGATTTGCATTCTGGACTTTGATTGCATTTTTATTTGCCCTAAAAAAGACTTTGTAACCACATTAACTAATTATTTTCTTAGACATTTCAAGGAGCTTATGAACCTTTTGAATTAACAATGTTGTCTTCTCTTTCTTTTCCATCATGACTATATATGGTTTAGTATGGGCAATGTAGAATAAGCATTTAGGTGGTATTTTTTAAAATCTGCCAGTACTTTGCTAAATCCTTTCATATTGGCTCATTTAATCTATACTACAGGTACATGGTATGGGTTCTATTACATTCTCATGTTTACTGAGGAAATATGGAGAAATGAAAACTAGAGTCACAATTGGAATTTTAAGTAAAAACATGTGGGTCTATAATCTATGTTTCTAGTCATTCTTTTTGATTTATTACTGCATGGTATCGTTCTTTGATTAAGCCTACTTTGCATTCCTTTGATTGTCTTACTTCTACTTGTAGCTTAACATTTCTTTAACCTTTAATATAAATTCCCTAATTCTCCAACATGGGTCCATACATCTCTTTCACAGAGAGTAGCTACAATCACTGTATTTTAAGGTTAATATTAAATATCAGTTATGTTTCACATGACTATAACTTCCTTAAAACCACATGGAATTCATTCCCCATATATTGTCAAGATAGCACTCTGTGTTAAGAAAATGGTAATTAGTCAATAAATATCTATTGTAAGGTAATAGTTTAATGATAGCTATGTATGCAGAAGCAGAGACAAGCATAAGAGTGTGGGATTTATGTGGAGAGAGACATTGGTTTTAGTTCTGTTTCTCTAGCTTCCTAAATGAAAGCTGGGACCAGTTCTGACTGCTCTCTATGCCACTGTGTCCTTATAAAAAAAGCAGGGATATGGACTGTGTAGTCGAAGTGTTTCTTCTGGACATACAATAACATATGTAGTTAAATTAGGGCACCAGCTATTGAAAAGTATTCAATACACGTAGCCATTCTTATTACGTTTTTGCAGTGTTCACTTCCACAGAAAAATAATCCATGCTAGTTTGAAAATTAATAATATGTTAACAAGCTTTTAAGATAAACCATTCTAAGATGACAAAGAATCAGAGGAACTTTTCAAAATTCAAAGGTAATAAATAAATCTGAGAGACATGAAAATTTTGACTTAGAAAAAGTTGGTGTAGAAAAATGACAGTGTGTTATCATTGCCCAAGAATGTGTTAAAAGCTGAAAATAAAATGTTCACTGGCTAAATAAAAGTAACATCCTTTCTTATTTTGTGTTGGTCCTGGAGCTTGAACTCCAGGTCTCTTGCTCACAGTTGGTTTTCTTGCTAATGGTAGAGACTCCAGTTGAGCCATGCCTCCAGTTCAGAATTTTTGCTAATTAATTGGAAGTAGAGTCTCAATGAATCTGTTGCATGAGCTGGCTGTGAACTGTAGTCCTTCAAGTCTCAGCCTTATGAGTAGCTAAAGATTACAGACATGAGCCACCGGCCCTTAACTATGAAGCAACATTTAAAAAAAAGTACATTGGATTCATGTTTATTTAATAGTGCCTAGAGTCAAGGGCAGAGATTGTTTCAGTTTTCAAGAGTTATTCTTATCAAATTCATTCCAGCATTGTATTTTAAAATTAATACTAAATATCCACTATTCCTCTGGTGATAATACTTCCTTAACATCAAACTCAACTTATTTCTTTCTCATATAGTTTCTGCATAAGACTCTAAATTTGGCAAGCAATACTACACCAGAACATATTTACAGTTTACATAAAAGTGATGGAATTTGTCACACAATAAACATTAATAAATTATTGGCAGAAGACATTATGCCTGGAAAAGAAAGTGTATCCCAGCATAGACAACAAAACAGCTGGTGACATACTATTTGTTCAAATCTCAAATTTTTATGCTATTTTTACCTGGTGTTGTTTGATGCTTTATCAGATTCTGTGAAAAATCAACCCATCAAATCCCAATGTTTCTCTCTTTTTTTTTCATTTTAGTTCTAGAAAGGGTAAATAAAAATTTAATTAATGAGTAGCTGATAAGTACATGTACCAAAAAAGTATCATTCTTAGATAAATTGAATCCTTTCCTCCCCAAACACATTATGTTTCAGTTTTAGGATCTTCCCATAGAGATCCAACCTATATTCCTCATTGTTCTATTTTTTTTTAAGTTGTTTTTTCCTTTAGTAGTTGATTTCTTGAAGAATTCTGTAGTCTTTTTCAGAGAACAGTCAGGGTGAATTTTTATAAATAATCTCTGTCCAAATGGAACTACTTCGGGTATTCTGTAGTACAGAATGAATCAAAAAGAAGACTATTCTGTGCCATGCATGATTAGATGCTCCTATGATTTAAAGAAGAACAACTTGCAGTGGATGTGAAAGTAAAGGCGCCTCAGCACCTTGAGTCTCTAATGATCTGCTGAATTACCAGATTTTCATAAGGGCTCTGCATTTGACACAACTGTGTAAGTTTTTTCAAGTAATTGCAACATTGAGATTATCCTCACCTTTTGGGAGACACACCAGCTCTGGGATTAGGAAAACTAAGTCAATTATGAAGACAATGAGCTTCTAGGAACAAGTCCAGGAAGACCACAGAGGATCTGGATTTTAAAAAATTATAGTGCAAATTAAGTGCACACAAGATTTTTTTCTTCCCTTGTATAAATCCTTTGGGATTGACCATGAGAATTTTTTTTTTTTTTTTTGCCAGTCCTAAGGCTTGAACTCAGGACTTAGGCATGGTCCCTGAGCATTTTTTGCTGAACGCTAGCACCCTACCACTTGAACCACAGCTCCACTTCTGGCTTCTTCTTCTTCTGTTTAGGTTCTTTTTTTTTTTTTTTTTTTTGTAATTTATTGGAAATAAGAGTCTCATGGACTTTCTTGCCCAGGCTGGCTTCAAACCACCATCCTCAGACCTTAGCCTCCTGAGTAACTAGGATTACAAGTATATGCCACCTGAGCCAGGACTCAATTTAACCTAAACTTAGAACATGAAAAGCTTCCATTTGAATTATATCAAAGTAAGTACAAATCAACCTAGAAAGAAATATTGTATTTCAAAGTATTATTATAGAGATATTTTTGATCCTGTTCATAAAGTTAATTTCTTTCTTTCTTTCTCTGGAATTCTATCTCCCCATAACTTTCCCTGAATATTTTACATATGTTCTGTTAATGCAAATTGTGAATAAGAAATAGAATAGAGTTGAATGCAATGACTCAAACCTGAGATCCTAGTGACGAGGGAGGTAGAGATCAGGGGATCACAACTTGAGGCCAGACACTCTGGGCATAAAACTTTGTAGGACACCATCTCCACCAATGCTTGGGTGTGTGGCTCAGACCTGTTATTCCAGTTGAAGGGGAAGTCACTTGTTCATAAAGTTTACTTTTGACTTTGGTGTACTTTTGACTTGGAGCCACAGATAATGAATACAACTTTCATGTAGTATCAGAGCACTTCCCTCAACCCCAGGGCATGGTAGATGAAATAGATGCTACCTCCTAGGTAAACAGTCACTTCATTACATTCATAAAATTCACAGTCTTTCTGAGACCTTGTACATATCAGATGGTTTTCAAAGAAAAAGTGTATATAAAACTTACCTTTCCACCAATTGACAGAAACCAGAACTCTGATTTTTTCTACAAGGAAGTAATCATCATTTGCATAGAATGTCTTATACCACAAGTGAACTCAGAGCATCAGAGCATCAGAGGATATCCTATTTTGTTCATAGTAATGGGCAAAAACTAGTATACATGTGGGGCGCCATTGACATGTGTATTCAGTAGGCAATGTTCAAACCATGTGTTTCTTCAGATGTTTATCATTTCTTTATGGCCAAACCATTTAAATGCATTCCTTCTTGCTCCATTTATGAGAGATAGATAGATAGATAGATAGATAGAAGACAGACAGATGACATATAGATGCATACATATATGTAATATATAATATCACATATATAAAACATTTATATCATACATTGTGTTATTTATAATCACTCTGCTGTGCCAGAGCATGCTGGAACTTACTCATTTGTGGAGTCTAAAAGCTGATCTTATTGAAATTGGGTGTAGAATGGTGCTTTTTTTCAGAGGTTAGGACAAGTGAAGAGGAGGAAATGATGGGGAAAGATTAACAAATGCTATACTCATATCAAAAAGAATAAACTCCATAAACTACACAGGGTCTAGTGGCTCATGCCTGTAATATTAGCTATTCAGAAGGCTGAGATCTGAGGATCTCAGTTCAAAGACAGCCCAGGCAGCAAAGTCCCCATGAGATTCGTATCTTCAATAAATCACACAAAAGCCAGAAGTAGTGCTGTGGCCCAAGTATTAGAGCACTAGCGTTGAGCACACAAAGGCTTGGGGACAGTGCCCAGGCCCTGAGTTTAAGCCCCACAACTGACAAAATACCAAAAAAGCAAAACAAACAACCAAGAAAACATCATAAACTACTAGAAAGAAAGTCTCAGTAGACACACCATAAAGATATTGAGTAAATTCCATACCTTAAAGTAACAGAAAGGTCTCCAGGTTAAACAAAATTAATGAAGAAATGCTAGAATTAAATGACACTGTACACCTTTACAATAAAATAATAAATACAATAATAAATAAATAAATAAAATGAACATGTACAGAATATTATATATACAGCTTCAGAATCTTCATTCTTCTAAGCATCCCAAGAAACTTTCTCTTCTCACAGCTCACTTATACCACATACTGGGCACTACATCTTTCAAGGCTCTACTTGAACTGACCATACAATCCTTTTCCGTAAGAATTCTAGTTGTTCTCAAATTTATAGAGTAATGTAAGTGAGCAGATATATTAACCAATTGATTTTAGTGTTCTTGGTAATGATAATGATTTCTTACCTCAGACACACTGAAACATTTGGACTCACATATATCTTTGAAGAAGCAAAAATAGAAAAGGATAAACCAAACTTTTGTTTCATTAAAAGTTTTTCTGCAACAAGAATTATATTTCCTCATTGTTCAGATCATACTTCTTAAAAGGAATAATGTGTCTCTGCTCAAGTTTACAGAAATCTCCATTTGCATTTCCTGTGTTCAAAAAGAGATAAAGAAGGAAGGTAGGAAGGAAGACAAAAGAAAAGTATGGAGGAAGGAAGAAAGATAAAAGTCTGATTACACTGTAGAAAATAAAAAGAAGAAACACAACTCTTTTAGCAGATAAATTGTGTAACAGAGAATTTATGTCACTGTAGAGAGAATAATAAAGAAAAAACAATATAAAGTTGAGATGTGAAGATATAACGTTTAGTAAAGATCTGAAAGATTTTTCTTGCATGTAATGTCATGTGTTAATCTTCTATAACTATAAATTACAAAATTAAACAGGTCATAAAATAAACTAAGATCATCAGTCGAATTCAATTGTCATTCAAAAATTCTGAAGTTTGTGTTACTTCATGTTATATAGTCAGTAGGTTATATCATCCAGAATAGAGTGCAATGTCTGTATTTCACCTTGCACTGAAGGAGGTGGCTGTTAATAGCAATTAGCTGGTGATGAAATCATAAAACCAAAGCAAAAACAAATGCCTCTTGAGATCACTGAGATCATCCTGCTGGGAATTAGAACTGCTCCTAGGCTACGGAAATTTTAATCCTTAGTGCTCTTCACAATGTAGTGGAAATGGTATCAAATCACATTCCTTCCAAGATGGTTCCCCAGTGTTGTTACCAAAATTAGTACTCTAATCAAAATCCCTTCCATTGTTTCCTATTCCTCCATCTCTTCCTATACACCAGTTATGAACAGTACCCTGAATAAAAATTACTGAGAGGTCAGTGAGTTCATTCTGCTGGGATTCAGAACTGCTCTCAAGCCCCAGATCCTCTTGTTCTTTGTCTTCTTGGTCATCTACATGGCTATTGTAGTGGGCAATTTCAGCATGATACTGGTCATTTCCATGGACTCCAAGCTACAAACACCTATGTACTTCTTCCTGAGAAACTTGTCCTGTCTGGATCTATGCTATTCCACAGTCATTGCACCCCAAACCCTAGTCAACTTCTTGAGTAGTGAAAAGAAAATTTCATATAATGACTGTTTGGCTCAGTTTTTCTTCTTTGCTTTATTTGCCACCACTGAAGCCTTTCTTCTGTCTGTAATGGCATTTGATCGCTTCTCAGCCATTTGCTCTCCTCTCCTTTATCATGTCAACATGTCCCAGAAAGTCTGTGTTCAGCTGGTAACTGGATCATATGTCTGTGGATTAATCAATTCTGCCATACATACAAGTTTTGCTCTCACTTTGCATTTCTGTCGGGGAAACAGACTGGACCACTTCTTCTGTGATGTCTCTGCCCTGATGGAGATCTCATGTGCTGACACCTTTGTGAATGAGATGGTGCTGTTCATTCTCTCTGTTCTCATCATCTCCACCACCACAGTTATTGTGGTGTCTAATGGGTGCATCCTGTCCACTGTCCTGAAGATCTCCTCCACCCATGGCAGGAGAAAGACCTTCTCCACCTGTGGCTCCCACATAGCTGTGGTGAGCATCTTCTATGGAACCATCTTCTTCATGTATTCCCAGCCTGGGACTCTGTCTCCTCCAGGGCAAGGCAAGATTGTAGCTGTGTTCTACACATTTACAATACCAATGCTGAACCCTCTGATCTACGTCTGAGGAACAGAGATGGGAAAGATGCGGTGGAAAGAATCATATGTGGGAAATGGTCCTCTAGTGATATATATGAAGTCATTATGTAGCAGATATGTCACATATATGTATATGATTAATTAAATATTTTAACTTATGCAAATGTTGTTTTAATAATGTAAGTACACAGGCCATTAGTGTACTATCTTGAAGTGCATGAAAGTACATATTACCTTGTTTTATGATATGGTAATTATAGTTTCATTTTAACTTGCCCTGATTAAGAAGTTGTTAAAAGATACTGTATAATCATTGAAATTATATTATCTTTGTGTCTGGAATTGTGATAGTGGCAAAGAGAACAATAAAGGTTACATAGAATGTTTTTGTGTAAATTCTTATAAAATGTTTATTTCTTGTTTATCAGATATTCCAGTTCAGATTCTGGAAACATGCCAGTATAATCCCAAATAGATCATTCAAGAAGCATTTCTGGATGTGAGTACTAGTTTCTCACATTTGTAATCCTAGCTACTCAGGAAGCTGAGATCTAAGAATCATAGTTTGAAGCCAGCCTGGGCTGGAAAATATGTTAGACACATCTCCAATTAACTACCAAAAAGCTGGAAGTGGAGTTGTGACTCAAGTGGTAGAGCACTAGCCTTTAGCAAAAAAAGCTCAGGGACTGTGTGCTAAGGCCCTTAGTCCAAGCCCCTGGACCAGCACACACACACACACACACACACACACACACACACACACACACACACACACACACACACACAGAGAGAGGGGGAGGGAGAGAGAAAGTAAATCTTTATATAATAATTGTGACTAACATTCTGATGTTTTCCTTAGCCAATTTGATAATATTTGCCTATGACCTAATTCTCAACTTTTCTGCTATTGCACTGTAGACTATTTTTTTCATGTGCTCTAATTATTGTCTTTTACTTTATTTTATATTTGTAGCATAGGATTCCTTGAAGAAGCTCCCACAATGCTAGATTCATTGTCATAAATTTTGTTCATTTATGCTTATCTTGGAAGGTCTTCATTTCTCCTTCAACTCTGAACAATAACTTTTCTGGACAGTACTCAAGATTGACATTGCTTTTAGTTTATTTTTTCATGGTTTTTCCAATGGTGACTTTAAAATATTTTTTAATTTAATTTTATTGTCAAGGTGATGTACAGAGGGTTTACAGTTACATATGTAGGGTAGTGAGTAGATTTCTTGTCATACTTGTTACCTCACTGATCTTAGAGTGTCTGCTATCTTGACCTTTAGGGTAGTAGCTGAGAACTCTTCTCATAAGCATGCCTGTAAACGTTACATGGCCTTTCTCTTGTGTAGCTTTTACTATTCTTTCTTTCTTCTTTATTCTAGACTTTTTGTAGTTCAACAGTACTGTACATACCATGAAGAGGTCCATTTCTGGTTCATTTCTTTCCACTCTTGTAAAAAATCTCCTGTTTCTGGCTCATTCATATTTTCCCCAAGATTTGGGAAACTTTCTGCTATGATTTCACTGAATAGATTTTCTATGCCTTTAGTGTGGAGCTTTCCTCCTTTACCTGTTCCAACTCTAACCTTGGTGATATAATAGTGGCCAATCGACCTTGTATACTTCATTAATTCTTTCCTATTTTATTTCTTTGCTGTTGTCTATGTAATAACCCATTAACCTTGTACTCAAGCCCTGTCATTATTTCTGCTGCTTGATGTGGCTCGTTGGTGATGATTCCAACTGAGTTTTTATATTTGTCTTACTGAGCTCATTTCTAGCCTTATTTCTAGGCTCATTTTTGTTTGGTTTGTCTACAGAATCTCTTCTTTTTGAAATTAGTCTTTTATATCTTGCATTATCTTCCTTAATTCATTGGACTATTCATTGATCATTAAAAAAATAATTATCATGCATTGTTTTGGCCTTTCACCCGCTTGTATCTCTTTGGAAGTCATTAGTAAGATTTATGAAAGTTTGGTATAGGTTTTAGAGCTCCCACTCAGGAACGAAGTCCAAAAGCCAAATGAGCTTTTGCAATGAGTTCAAACTCCAGGACCACAAATAAATAAATTAACTAATTAATTAATTAATATTTTTCCCTGCCATCCACTTTTCCCTGAGGACAGTAGAGGGTGTTTGCTACTCATTCTGATTCTTCTGTGTCTTTTTAGGTCAGTCATGCCTTGAAGATACTACTCCCTCCCCCTTTCCTCTGTGTTGCCACCTTGTGTAAATGAATGGCTGGTACTATTTGAAATTCTTTTCACCCTCCCTGCATGCTAGTGTGAGTCAGGGAGGAACACAGAGCTTTGCAGCAATGATTTACTCTGGAGCAATTTGCTTTGCACACTCCAAGGACAGGGTTCATGATAGTTGTCACAACCTGTCAGGGTCTACAGTGCTTTTGTGAAGTGTACTCCCTGCTTGATTCTCTGTTTTGCTAAGCATATATCAATTGTAAAAGGAGTTTCATGGTGATATTTCCAGGATGTATCTAATATCATTGATCAAATGTACTCCCTCTGCTAATCTTTTCTTCCTTCCCCACATTTTTGAACAATCTTAATATGTTTTGTTATTCTATTTTCTTTTGTGTATTGATTGCCCTTTTTTTCACCTTCTTTGCCTCCTACTGGTTTCCAACCTTGAAAAATCTCACAAAAAGGTTTATAGTCTTGTCATTCCCCGGTGCCTTTTGTGCAGGGAAGGAAGATGTTATGGGGTCAAAGCTACATGGATTGAGCAAGATGTTAGAGTAGTAAGTTCTGCATAATCTATGGTTTATAACTCCAGTGTTTTAAGGCTCAGCTCCTCTAGGCTATTTTGCAATCCTGCTGTTGGCTTCCTCACATACCGATCTTATAGGGGAAATGACCTCCAGTCACTAATGTGTCACAAGCTGGGATCTGACAGTACAGAATTTTTGGTGTCTGCCTTCGGTGATTTTTCTGGTACTAAAGTGGGTCTCAAACAGGCAGTGTACAAATGTTTCTGTTGGCTCATAAATGCAGGAAAATAGAGGTTTTTGTTTTTGTTTTTTTTATTTCAAGAGCATCAAGCTCAGTCAAGACCCTCTCAAAAACAGTTCCTCACAAACCTCTCCTGGGAAAGACAGAAAACTCCACAGCCTAGTGTGCTAGGCTGCACATCCTTGCTACATAGGCTGTTCACACTACACTTGCTCACTTCTAAATTCTGTGCATGGGCTGTTTCTTTAAAACCTGTCATGACTCTAAACCTGTACTTGGTAGAAATAACATTACCAACCACTGAGCTATGTTTCTACAATGTTCTTTTTGTACTTAGTTCCACAGTTTCTGGTCAGAAAGAGAAAATCTATTGAGGCAAGTATGCTTTCCTGCAAATGCTTCAGTGAAAGCATGTCAAGCACTCTAATACACTATACAATTATTTTCTCAAGGTATGTACTGCATATCAGGATTTTCTGACCTCTTAGCCCTCCTCCTCTTGCTCCTCCTCCTCCCCCTCCCCCTCCCCCTCCCCCTCTTCCCCCTCCCCCTACTCCCCTCCCCCTCCCCCCCACCTTGGTTGAGATGAAGACTCACTAACTTTTTGGCCTGTTCATTCCTCAACTATGGCCTTCTAATATCTCCATCCCAAGTAGCTCACATTACAGGCATGTGCCAACACATTCCACCTTATCAGAGGCACTTTGATTCTCTCAGGGTGGGATAATTGTAAATAAGATTTCCTTTTACAGGCATTCATGTACAGTTTTCATATACGCATAAGTTTTCAAGTAGGTTTGGTAAATTCTAGTAGCACAAGTGCTTGTCTATACAACTGGCCTGTACTGAGCCTCATAAGGAGCTACCAAACTGCCATCAGTAGCTTTTTCTATCCATACAATCAATGAGCATTCTCAGTTTTTCTGAATCATCCTCAGTATTTGATATTGTCAAGTTTGGGAGGTTTAACCATTTTAGTAATTATACCATGACATTTTGAATATTCTCTCTCTCTTTTTTTTATTAGAACACAAACCAGAGTTGAGCAATCTCCCAGTAAAGAACCATACCATTGCTCAAAATGTGTTCTACATGCCACTGTCGATCAGGATTTAAAGTTGTAAGGGAAAAAAATCAGTGAAAATGCTCAGAATTCAGAGGTTGCAATGCAGCACAGTTCTTGCTTCTTCATTCCTTGGAAGGTCTTGGTTCCTACAGAATTCCATGGCTCTTCTCCATCTTTTCTACTCATTTAGTACTCTCCAATACCCTTCCAATATAGTCCACTTGTTTATGTACATGATTTCAGTCTTTTATAAACAAGTAAACCTACCTGATTATTTTATCACATAAATACAACAAATGAAAAAACATTTTCAAGAAGGTAGTGAAACAGTTTATTGGAAATATTTGTAAAGAAAGAATTTTTTAAACCTTTTTAAACATCTAGAACTACATTCACAGTAGTACAAAAACATGTTTGTCCTGTGAAGAAAAAAATATTGAAGTTGCTTTTTTTGAAGGTCCTGGGGCTTGAACTCTGCTACTGGGTACTGTCCTTGAGCTATAGTGCTCAAAGTTAGCATTCTGCAAGATGAGCCACAGCCCCATTTCTGGCTTTTTTGTGGGAAATTGGTGAGAAGAGTCTCACAGACTTTCCCGCCAGGCTGGCCTTGAACTGTGGTCCTCAGATCTCAGCCTCCTGATTAGCTAGGATTACAAGAGTGAGCCACCAGTGCCTGACTTGAAGTCATCTTTGAATAAATAATTTTCTTAGTTTGAACACACAATAGCAGATTGTTTTTATTAAGACTATCTTCAATACTAGGGTACTTTTGTTCTACTGTTCCTCATTTCTCCCTATTAGAATCCTTCTTTCCTATATATGGGACTATGGAAAGGAGTAGTATCCTCCCTAACTATTCAGAGCTTATGTGTTCGGGAGGGACAGGGGTGCATGTGAGTGTGCCAGTACTGGAATTTGTGTGTGTGCTCCTGCTTGGCTCTTTTGCTCAAGTCTGGCACTCTACCATGTGAACCACACCTCCACTTCTGGCATTTTACTACTTAACTAGAGTTAATAATCTCTTGTCTTCTAGGGCTGGCTTTGAACTGCCATCCTCAGATCCTAGCCTCCTGTGAAGCTAGGATTATAAGCATGAACCACCAGCACCCAGCTCCATTGAGAGCTTTTGAAAAATTAATTGACTGTATTGGTATGTCCTGGGAATAGGGAATTAAGGGAACATACATGAAAAACAGTTGGGCAAATGGTAGGCATACAGATTTTATAACATCTCCTCATTTGTTCATCTTACCATCAGCATTGCATTTTGGCCCATGATACAAAAATTAGGAGAATTAATGAAAGCAAATCTTTGACACTATTCTTCAGTAACATTAACTGCTTAAAAAAATCATATTTGGAGATTTAACCTACATGAAATTGAAATTTTAAAAAGAGTATCTGCAAATAAGTTTTTTTTTACCAGTATACAAACCAAAATACTTTTCAAAAACTGTAATTACTTCCCTTAAACTGCAGAATCAAAATATTCTGAAGAAGAAATATTTATAATTTGCATGTCAAATATATAATAGAAAAATATGAACACACATATAGGTATGCATACATGTATAAGCATGTATGTGCATATACACAATTTCAGTTATTACTGGTGGAAGTGGCTGAAATATCTCAGTTTTCTCCAAGAGGGCACAAATTCCAAAGGCTTTCATTTTGTGGTTTTAAGTATTCATATTTAGAAAATTAGGCAGCCATTATGTTTCTCAGTTTTCTTGGTGTGATAACAAATGAATAACAACACTAAAAATAAACAACAATAAAACACCACTGAGAACCATTGATTTCAGTTGAGTTTTCTGTTAAACTCATGATGGCACATTTTTTTTTAAATGTATCTTTTATCATGATATTTACTTAAGGGCTATGGAACCACAGGCAAATGACTTTGTGTACATTTTATAAAGGAATCAAGTATGACAATTTAGCAAATGTCCTACTTTGGGATAATTATTCTGAAAATCGTAAAAGTTTATGTATAGAATTTAATATCTCACCAAATCAATTGTTCCCTCATAATCACAATAGGTTTGAGGGGGAGGTTAAGGTTAAACCCTCCTTTCTTCCCACTATCATGGAGATATTCCTGGAAAGAATAGTTCTCTTTATGGAGTGGTTGGACTTTGAGTAGCAGCCCAGTACATTTTGATGTAACACTGCTCTTAGGAAAGAGGGAGTGAATAATGGATTAGCACAACTCTTCATTGGGAAGAATTCATTTGTGAGCTAGTCAGCTTAAAAGGACTCACCCTGAGTCCCAAATTAAACATAAATGAGGATGAAAGCATCAACAGATTCTCTTGATGACAACATTCAGAGAAAAGAGAATCAGGACACAGCTTTCTTGTATGTGAGGACTTATCTCAAAGCTTGTTGGACATCTTTGTTTTTTAAGGAGTAGATCATGGGGTTTAACATGGGAGTGACCAGTATGTAAAACACAGAAGCCACTTTCCGAAGTTCTGGATTGCTGGGGGGTGTGTGGTACACAAAGGACACGGTCCCACAGAGTACACTCACCATGCCTAGGTGGGAGCTGCAGGTGGAGAAGGCTTTCTTTCTCCCTTCCCGGGGGGGGGGGGGGGGGGGGGAGGGAATCCGCAAGAGGGTGAACACGATATACATGTAAGGACCATGATAACAGCTATTGTAGGCAAGATAATGAGAACCACCAGACACAGAGAAACCACCTTATTTGAGAAGATATTAGAACAGGAGATCTTCTCAATTTGGTAGGAGTCACAATAGAAATGATCAATGACTCAGGATGCACAGAAGGACACCGAGAAGGTGACGTTAGCTTGGATGATGGAACTGAGCCAGCCACAGAAATATGACCCAGCAACCAGCTGAACGTAGAGGGGCCTGGTCATGTGGACGGTATAGAGCAGAGGAATGCAGATGACACTGAAGTGGTCATAGGCCATGGTTGCTAGCACAAACCCCTCTATCACGATGAAAAGGGTATAGAGAAAGAGCTGAGCCATGCAACCTACAAAGGAGACAGTCTTTTTCTCAGATAGAAAGTTGACCAGGGTTTTGGGAGCAATGACAATAGAGTAGGAGATAACAATGAAGGAGAGGTTGCTTAGGAAGAAATGCATGGGTGTGTTCAGCTGGGAGTCAGTCATAATGAGGACCATCAGGCTAATGTTCCCCAAAAGGATCATGCCATAGACCAGCAGAAAGAGGAGGAAGAGGAGAATGTGGAACTCTGGATGGACCCGGAAGCCTACAAGAATGAAGTTAGTGACACCTGAGTGATTGCCTGCTCCCTTGTCACCCATGGCACCAACCTGCTAAAAGGTACAATGCAAGGTTAAAAGCTGAATTTTATCTCTGTAGCACAATATCATAAAATATCTTTTTTCCCCTCCTAGAAGATAGTGGGATTTGTCTTGTCATTAATGCCAACCCAGTTCAATTAGGTATAAATCCTGATATCCTTTCGTAGGCTCTGATAAGAGGTATGGCTGTAATTACCCATCATCACCCAATACACAGGGGCCCACCTGGGTCACTTTCTGTGTATTGCTCTTGAATGCACCCTCTTCCCATTAAAACACGCATGCCTTTCACCAAAGAAATACTCTTTATGCTTGCGTAAGGTTTCATTTGATTTATACGGTAAGTTTATGCTTTTCAAAGATAACAAAAATATTCGTTTTTACCCTTCTTTGGTATTTTGAGTTTTTATTTTTACCTCCCACAGAATGATAAAAGTAAAGAGTGATTTATGACTCTAGAAATAGTCACTAGGTAATTGCTCACAGTCATTCTAGTACTAGTAATTTGGGAGGGTTTGAAATAGGTTATCAAGAGATTTTTCTTGGGTATTCTGAAAAAAAACCTTGAAAATGGTTTGTATCTTCAGCTTCTGGGTGTGGACATTGTCCAGACATTTTACCAAAAGAGCTGAAGGCTATGGCCTTAAGTATCGCCATCCAAACATGACAGCAAGCAAATTTAAATTTACTCATCTATGTAACTGTAAAATGGAAACTTCAGAACAGCATGTTTCCTGAAACAATACTGGGGTAGAAAAAAAGCACTATCAAAGCTAATGATATGATCTATGAAATGAAAGTGAGACCCATATACGCATTAAAATGGCCATGTCTTTAGATGGATCACTTAGTTAAGTCTTCTGACTTGCTTGTCCTATGGCACTTTTCTTCTTCCCTTCAACAAAATCGCATCGCCATTTTCATTCTTTGCTTCATATTTTAAAAATCACATTGTGCTGTCAGCAGAGAGGAGGTATGTGGTTTTTCTAAAGCGGAAAATGATCTTAAGTAGCACATCTTCACAGCAAATGAACTAAAACAAATTCTTTGTTGGTCTGGCCAGAGTAGAAGCATCCTGTATTCTGTCCTTCAGTTAGATCACCTGATCTTTTGTCTGCCCTTCTGATAACAACTTTGATAAAGGGAATAGAAATATATTTCACAGGAAAGAAAAACAGTAACAACAGCAAAGTAATGGGATTCTTAGAACTCAACTGTATGCCTCTGCTCTTACTTTATATCGAAACCCATTTGAATAATCTGAGATGCAAAGGCATTATGTGTAGAGATTAGCCTCTGCTAAGGACAACTTCATTCCTAATGGTAAAACTAAAGAAATAAATATCTAACAAAGGAATATGTTCCTTTATCATCAGATACAAGTGGAAAATAGAACAGAAAAATAATTAAAAATTTTAGAGAGTCTAAGAAGTGCTTGTCAAAGCTACTAGATCCACTCCAGACAATTGGATATTTGACAGAGTTTTAGATGCAAAATTTCTTTTATTTCTAGCCCTTAATTTGATTAATCAAATGACAATAAATTATTTGAAACTACACCAGGCACTTGAAATCCCTATTTCAAGAATTATAAATATTCACCTAAAAAGGGTGGCCATGTCTATAATTCCAGCCACTCAAGAATGGAGGCCAGTCTTAGGCAAAAACACACGACACTATTGGAAAAGTAACCAAAGCAAATCATGGCTGTTCATGTTGCATATGGAGTTCAAGTGGTAGAGTACCTGCTGAGTGTGCAAGGGTCAGAGCTCAGAATTTAGCACTGCCAAAATTGAAAAGAAGGAATAAGTAGTATTTATTCTATTCATTTAGTTGGTGGCCCTCATGGGCCACCTACTGTATGCTAGCCAGGAAGGGATTACATGAAGACTTGAAATAAGGTTCTTGCCAAATTATAAATGTGCTATATTGTCTTGTCCCTGATTTTATAAAAATAAAATGCATGCTATAGTCTCCCCTTCAAGGAAAAAACAAAACTCAGGTGGTTTTTTAAGGCTGAGTACTGTTATATTTCTTTTTAATTTGCAAGAAGACAATTCCACTAATTATGAAATAAAATCTGTTCCTTAAAGTACACAGAAGCTGGGTTCCAATGGCCCACATTTGTAATAATAGTTACTCAGGGGAATAAATTCAGAAGGTGGTGGTTCAAAATCAGCCTAGACAGAAAAGTCTGAGAGACTCTAGCTTCAATGAAATGGTATATGCTAGACTGGAGTGATCGTTCCTGTGACAGAGCACTGGTCTTGAGCGAGCAGGTTGAGGGGGAGTGAGAAACCCTAGATCCAAGCCATGGCACCCTCCTGCATGTGCACACATGTGCACACATGCACACACACACACAGAGAAGACACACATGCACACTCACTGATAACTGTCTTACTAAAATAAATTTGTCTTACCTTTTTAATTGTATGTCTTTCATCTTTCTCTACTGCTTCTGAGGAGTTTCTTTAATCATAGATGCAAGGTTACAAGAGCTACTGTATTTAGTGCTAGAAAGGCAAAATACATAAAACCATGACAAAGAAACGAAAGACAATTTCAAAAAGTAAGCATTAGAAGTCACATATGTTTATCACAAGATATTAAAATCTTGTTTGAAATATTCTGATCTCAGTTTTTGGCTCTGTTTTACAAATGGATCACATTGGATTTTTCAGCAGAGGTTGTTTTTCATTTCCTTACTAAGAAATTTCTTTTCTTTTTTTTTAACCTACCCTTTCATACAAACAAGAGAGAGAAGAGTTACTCTATTAAGCTTTTTTCTAAGCCTGTGAACCTTTCTTTATTTAAACTGGAAAGAAAACAGGGTAGAACCTTTAGAGAGTGCCTCTCCTGCATTTGGGTATATTCTATAGTCCTTTATGTAAGAACAATGGGAGCAAAATAGAAATATAAGTATGCCAAAGGTAAAATCACCAGAGAATCAAGAGGCTTTATCATGACCTGAGGGATGAATTAGTAGTGCCCTTATTTCATTCTCTTGTAACAATTTCAGGTAATTGCAATGTAGATTGAGTAGGAAGGAGTACCTCTGGGAGAGGAAAAATAAGTGTTTAGAATAGAAAGTTCCAGGTCCATCCCACGAGGGACACATAAAAAGAGACACTAAGGAAAGATAATATCTCTTCTCATTACTCATCTTGAAGTATCTCTGTGGCTTTGGCAGAAATATCTTCTTGATAGGCAAAAAGCTTACTTTAGGTTGAATCAAAAACACATTTGACGTAATTCCATGGCTCCGTTTAATTTATGCCTTCAACAATCACAAGAAGCTGTCAATTTGCTGCTTTCAGTCTTTTTTTATTGTTAATTTAAGCTCATTTGTTTTCTGCAGCTCTTTCCCTCTACTTAGTAATTTTCATTTTGCACATTATGTCATAAAATACATTGCAGTCCAATTTACCAATTTAGCCGTGATCCATATTAATGACTGATGTTTATAAATCAGCAAGTTTATTGAATGAACATCATACTTACCATCTCAAGACCCTGTCACCATTGATGGATTGAACATGATGACTCTGATCTTCACCTCAAATTGAAGAGTATATCTGAATGTACTCAACTCTCTGAAACCTAAGAACTAATGAACAAAGTAATGATCTTAAGGGTCATAAACATATAAACCTGTAGTTATTGGTAGCATCTCCCATACTGAATCCTAAGGATTCAATTTCAAGTGCCAAGTGTAATATATAATGATTACACAAAATTTTATTTAGCACCCTTGTCATCTAGATATTACCAAAAAACATGGCTAGAGATGGCTTCAGTATTAGAGATCTTCATATGACAACATCAGTTAGACTGCTGTGTTGATAAGAAGTCTCTGTTTCCTCTGCTGGAGGCTGATGTAGAGAATGGGGACAATTATCAGGCAATGCTAACAGTCTCTTTATAGGGATGATTGACAGGAACAAATGAAAGAGAAATACAAGAGGTCTTTATACTAACATTTCCTTGGCCAAAGCCAGTCATACTGAGTCAATTAAGTAACCGGACAGAGTATGAGTTAGAAACACTACAAAATCATGTAACAAAGAGCGTGGGCAAAGGGAAGGGTGAATAATTGAAGCCATTATGTCTCCATGTAGGGGCATATGTGAAGAACTGAATTCAGCTGTACTATTTTGAAAGTGCATGAGCACTAGACTGCCACAACCCTTGTATGTGTTACCCCGGCAAAGTCTCACTACTAGGATGTGTAAATCTCTTCTTAACTTCAGGTGCTATTTATCACCAACTGGTCTTCTATTCTTTCAAGATAATATCTATTGGCTGCTTTGTGGGTTTTTTTTTCTATTTTTATAGCTTTTAGAAAGCCCAGTTCTTCTGTTTACTTTCTCCTAGATCTTGCCCACATATTTCTGTGTAGGTTGATGGTGACTTTCTCTTGCCTGCTTATATTTGGGGATGTATAGCCATACCTTGCTATCTAATTTGTTTCCTATACATTCCTATATGTGAGATTCTGTTTTCCTCTCCAAAATTGTCCTGGCTGTGTCCATGTAGCTATTTGGGAAGATTCAATGGCTAAAAAGTCACTGCCTGAGAGTGCTGAGGGTGTAATTTTTTCTTTCCTTTGGGATGAGACTTAAACCCTGGGTTTTGCACATGCTAGACAAATACTCTACACTGAGCTTGTAAGTCACCCTTTTAAGGTACAAAATTTCTCTGATGGATGACCTTAGCTCTTACAAGCAGAATTTTGATCCCCTAAATCTGGTGTCATGTAGATATCATATTGTGTTACATGGGAAAAGAGGCTTATACATGCAATTAAGATAATGAAATAATGGATCATAAAGCAGGAGTTTCCTATACTATTTGAGCCAAATTTACCCATTTGAATCCCTAAATGCAGTAGCAGAAGAGGCTGAAGAGATTTGAGGCAGATTCATTTCTGTTATTGTTAATTTGTGTCTTCTTTTCTGATCAATTTAGCTAGAATTTCAATTTTATTAATTTATCAAATAAATAACTCAGTTTCATTGACTTAGACTATGTTCTTCTACTTTCTGTGTAATGGCTGTACTTTCTCATCTTTATTATTTCCTTACTTTGCTTCTGATTTAACTTAGTTTTGTAGTTTTATAAGGTAGAAGACAGCCATTGGTTTGAGATCTTTCTTTCTTAACATGCATGCTTACACAATTGTTTACAGCACGTATACTGTGGAAGCTTTATTCTACAATTAGAAAATGTTGTGTACACATTTTTATTCAGGTAAAAATAATACTTTCTTATTTTTTGATCCAAAGAAATTGAAAAAGACCCCATAAAAATGGAAAAACCTCACATACGGAATTAATATCATGAAAACAGCTAACCTACCCAACATATTTTATACAAATTCAATCCAATCTCAACCAAAATCTCAACATTGTTCTTTTCAAAACAATCCTAAAATTCATGCAGAAGAATAGAAAACATAATAGAAATAGAAAACATAATGAAGAACATAAAAAAAAGCAATGTTGGAGGCATCACAACACTGGACCTCAAATATTACAGAGCCATAGTAACAAAGTCAGCATGATATGGGCAGAAGAATACATGTAATCTCCACCTGAGCAGCTTGAAAGATATTAAAACAAATCCTGGCAGCCTCAGCTTCTCACTTATGACAAAGAAGTCCAAACTGTAATGATTTGTAGGTTTGTTTTTTTTTTGGGGGGGGGGGGACATAGTCTGACAAAGGGCACTGGAAAAACTGGATATCCACATGTAGAAGATCAAAACTAGATTCTCATCTCCCATCTTACACAACACATGTAAGTAGCATGTATAATATTTTGTGAGGAGAAATGTTAATGTGGGTAAAGATACTCCACATTGGTTCTATGGAAGCTATTTTGCTTAGTGAAACTCAGTTACCTTAGATTCCCAATGTCATCCTTAGGATATTTCAATTCTATCACATAGGTCACAGATTGACCGAAAGGAACGAATCCTGCCCTGCAGACTCACAGTCAAGATGTTGCCATCATTGCTCCTTGGCTTTTAATTCTCAGCATTGTCACCATCATCAATATTCCCAACACATAAAAGTGTTTGGGTTCATGATAAATCCCTCAAATAAGTAAATCAGTCAATCAATCAATAAAAATAATAATCAAGTGCTCCCCAGCAAAAAGTCATTGTGTCTGAAGCATTGTACTGAATGTAGAGTGTGACATTGAATCATTTTATTTCTTAAAGATAGGTACCAGAGCACTGACATATTTTGTTATCTAATGTTGAAGATATATTGAATTTAAAAATCACTTAAACTCATGAAAAATATTACTATTAAGATCAAATGTTTTTATGTACACAGTGTGATATGCGATCATTTATTAGAGAGAGTCAATAGAAACAAAATTTCGGTTAGGATATTTCTTTATTACTGTGAAAGTGATGTACAGAGGGGTTACTTCATTTTGAAGTGTCCCCCCCGTTTTGCTCTCTCCCAGTTTTTCCCTCCAGACGCCACTACCCTCCCCGTCGCACATTTCATTTCTAACATAGTGTCTAGTGAGTATCACTGCTGAGATACTTCATCCTTTTTCCCACCATTTTAGGATATTTCATCCAAATTTGGGAGAAAATAGCAGAATACAATTTTAAGCTAAATCAGAAAATTTCCAAACTAGCGTGTGCAGGTAACTCAAATCACCACCAGGGGGCAGCACTTCCTCACGAAAGCACAGCATTAGTTAAAAATTGTCAGAAATAATCCAGGAGTTTGCAGGAGATATTCCCAGGCAATCCCGACTGTTAGATTTAGAATACATTTCTGAATACATTTAGCTACAATTGCTTTCCTGTTTTAAAGAAGCAACTGAGTTTTTAAAGTTGTGAGTTGTCCGAAGTCAAAAAGTAGACTTGGGCCCAAAGCCTGTGGCTCATGCTTGTAATCCTAGCTACTTAGGCCACTGAGAGCTCAGGATCACAGGCTGAAGCCAGCCAGGACAGAAAAGTCCCTGACATGTTTATCTCCAATTAAGCACCAAAATAAACAAACACACAAACAAAACAGCCAAAAGTGGAGCTATGGGCCATCTGGTAGATTGCTAGCCTTGCACAAGTAGCTCAAAGACAGTACCCAGGCCCTGAGTTCAAGCTCCTGGACCAGCGCATGGGCATGGGCACAGAGGTATTGTCAGACCTGTCAGCATTAGATCCTGACCTTCCATCTCCCAGGACAAGCTCCCTAAAGAGCATTGCAATCCTTCAGGTATCTTTTCTTTACCTGCAGCCTTTAAGTGATTGACTTTTTGCTGAAAGAAATAACCCTGTGGACTTACTTATGAAACAGAGAAGCAGGCAAGATTTCTTTTATCCCCATCTCCCTGACATAACTTGATCTTACTGATATTTTCCCATTTTCTATTCTTTTCCCCTCACATAACAAAATGGAGAGATTCTGAATCAAGAGCCTTATTTATATTTTGGCTGAACTTCCTCCATTTACTTTATTTAAAAAAAGTCACTGGATACTTTTCACATTAAAGTAATAAAGTAGGCTATCAAAATAGATTGAAAGATTTGACTTCGTTAAAAATCAGTTACTTCTTAAGGCTGAACTCAATCAAGTGACTAAACTTCATGGTGAGCCTGGTCCTGAGATATTTTCTAGCACAGATGGAAGACTTGCAGTTCTGAGAAAGTGAATTTCGGGACTGCACAACCCTTGCTCAATTCCCCAGCCCTGGAGGTGTGTTGTGACAAACAATAGGATGGGCAAAACAAAATGACATCTACTGGACAATTGCTTTCTTCCTCTCAACTTGCACCTGACTTCAAGCAACAGGCTGAGAACTGGTGTCTATAAGACTCAAGATCTATTTGAGTTCAGTAACAAATACATCAACAACTAAGATTCCTGGACGATAATTTTTTCTTCTTTTTTTATTACTATATCTGCTTTAGGACAGCTCCCACTTCAGCCTGTTGGCTTTTGCTTTTTCCACAACTATCTTAAACCAAACATTCATGCACCATTTCCCTGCTTACTGCTAACAAAATCTCGTCATTTTCTTAAAAATGAAGCAGCCAACTTTTGCCAAGTCCTTTGCAATCTTCTAGAATGCTAGTTGGCCTTTACAATCCTTTGAGGGAGAAACCGCTAGGCTCATACTTTAAATAGTGAATTGAAGCTTAAAGGTAAATAATCTACTTACTTAAGATCATATATTAGTAGTAGGAAAGACAGGTTTCAAAACCAAATCTACTGATTTTAGAGTATGTATCTTTACCAGTGTCACCAATCTACTTCTTTTGCAGAGTTTTGTTCTGTCTAAAATGTTCTGTATTAATAGAATGTTCACAAAAGTTCTGTCCAACAGAATGCTACTCACTAGCAACGTGTGATTAATGAGCATTTGAAATATAACTTAGATCATTGAGGAAAGTAAGTATTCATTTTATTGTAATAATGTAAATACATAGGGCTGGGTGTCAATGGTTCTTGCCTATAATCCTACCTACTCAGGAGGCTGATATCAGAGGATCAAGATTTGGAGCCAGACTAGACAGAAAAACTCAGGACATTCTTATCTTCAGTTAATTACCAAAAAGTCAAAAGTGGAGGTATAAAAAGTGGAGGTGAAAAAGCCAAGCAAGAGCACAAGGTCCTGAGTTCAAGCCTCAGTACTGGCAAAAAAAGAACATAATAATTTAAATACATATAACCAAACGTGAGCACTACTTATTGCACTGGACATGGCAAATCTAGCTATATAATATGATGAAAATATAGTAGAATAAAACAGCACAGTGTAATAGAGTGAGAATGGACAGCAGAGATAGGCTGTTTATACTGGAAATAACCTTGCCAATGAGCCAGATTTATGAGCTAAAGACTCTTTTCTTTAAAAAAAAAGATATATATCTATAACTAGTTGCCTAAAATTGAGGTTTATTATAATTATAATATATACTTATAAGATATATGTGTACATATGTATATATTATCATTTGATACTAGTAATTTCTAAACACATTTTCTTTAAAGGTCTAATATATTCAGGAAAGAAATTTCAAAGCTCCACATAGTGCTTTTTCTCCCTGGTATTTAGCAATCTAAACCAGAAAATTCTCTGTTTCTCTCATGGTGAGAGAATATGATTTCTTATTTCCCATGTTCCCTTTTTAGCATTGCTATGGGTTAAAATCAGAATGGCAAAAGTAAAATGTCCCACATTAACCTCAGTGGTCAGAACATCTTTAATGTTCAATCAATGCTTCTTTATTTCCAATACCTTCCTCATCTAGGACTTAAAATAATTTGTCTTTGTAACACATGCATAAGACACCCTTGAGGGAGACATGGGCTATGGATAGCTTTCACAGTGGACTACTTGCCTTTTGCTCAGGCATACTCAGAAATGAAATTACTACCCTTGAGTTACTAGGTGTGGGTTGGAATGATTCAAAAACAGTAGAAAGTGCCTTGAGTTTGTCCTGGAGAAGCTGGGCTTTCATTTTATTTTTATCTGGCTCTGTTATTAAGTTACACTCACTATGTAGTATCCTGGTGAAAGTGTTTAAAACTACTTCAATTCCTTCTCAGAATATGGTAAGATGAAGGGCCTTGGTTATATGAGTCCATCTATTCATGTAACTTACATTTTTATATTTATAATCTTCTTTGATGATCTTCAAAGTGATCTGTATTATTCAAGTTGTATATTATGAAATGCTACTGCAAACTATAAAGCATTGATAAGTAAGGCAGAAAATGCAACTGTATTGTACCATCTGAAAAGGAATTTCCAACAAATTTGACCTGCTCTGCCATGCTCAAGTCCAGTGCTCCTGACCACACAACCACTGGTTTGCCCTACTCTCTTTAGAGAAAGATGTTAAAACAGATCCCCATTATTTTCAATGAAATTTTTGTTCATGAAAGTGGTGTGAATGGTTCTTCAAAAAGAACTTGATGAGTGAAGTACCTCCAGATTTTGGACTCCAGTTGTGCGGGGAATTGTCTGGGCTGGGTTTTCTCCATTTCTTGTGTCTCACCTGCCTCTTCTCTGTCCCTTCTAACCCTGGAAAAGGTCAACGGACATCACAGCCCTTCCAAGCTGCTGTTCTCCTAAGGAGCCACTAGGTGGACACCCTGGATAATCCTGATGGACAGGAGGTCTGGGGATTGACTGGTTTAATGGCCCCTAGGGAGGGACTTAGCTCTTGTTGCATGGGAGCCAACAGACTATCAATAGCCCTGTGATTAAGCCCAGGGATTTAATCACTTGCTCAGAAGTAGACTTGGAAACAAAATTATGCACTCCTAGTCCTGGTTAGTCCTGTCCTGAACGCTTTTCACTCACAAAGGCCTTGGACTCCCAGAGGTTCCTTTTGTATCCTTCCTGCTCTGAATGACCAGCCTTCTGGATGTGGTCTCTCAGAGTGAGGGTTAGCAGGCTAGGGCCTTAGCCCGGAGGCTGGAGCACCTTGACTTCTCTACAGAATCATCTGGGTCAGAAAGGAAAGACCCCAGTCTAAAGTTGCAAAAGAAGACTGAGCATGGAGAAGGAACATGGATAGAATAACCTCCTACAATGTGTCCTGAGGAGGATACAGAGGGAGAGAGAGTGGAGAATAAAGTTCTGCCCAAGGAAAAAGCTTTCCATCTGCACTTCTTTCATGAGTGCAGTTTCAAATGCCTGTAATAAACTGATCAGTTATATTCACACCCCTCCCTTGGGTCTTTTCTTCTATATGTAGGAAGGTCTGACACTCACCCCCTCCCTGATCCCCCTCAGTGTCTCCTTTCTCTAACTGTTGCTACTGCTGGGCCATCTGTCACCCTTCCAGCGTCTGTGGTCCTCTCTGGAAAGCTGAGCTCCCAGCAAGCTGGGCCCCAGGCCCAGGGACGATCTGCAGGCACAGAGGGACCACTGCAAACTGGGGAGGGGACCCTGGAGAAAAGAGGCTTGTTCTGAAGGCCACAGATAACTCCAGACGTTTGTTCATGATCCAAATAATAAAAATGTATAGAACAGATTCTGTGAATAACACATAGTCCTTGCCCCCAAACATTAATTATGCCCTTTAGGAAGGAGTTAGAAAGAACTCTACAATTTGTAATACTTCACCAATGAAGCAACACATTCTGAAGGTTATTGAATAAAACTTCTCTAACTTTATACACAAACATATACAATGCTACTCTTTACATATATTTTACTTGCATATTAAAACTTTATGTATGTGAAAAAAATAAAAATCCAGAGTTGGAAGATAAACACATAGTTTGTATTTGTGCGTGTGTGTGTGTGTGTGTGTGTGTGTGTGTGTGTATGGGTGTTCTCTATTTCCTTGGGTTTTGAATCTGTGGTTTTAATCAACTACAAATGAAAATATTCAGAAAAAGAATTGAACTGTCCTGAACACATGGACTCATTTTTCATATCATTACTCGGTAAATAATATAGTATTACAACTAATTACATAGTTGTATTGAGTGCCCTATGTGACCTATAGGCAGTTTAATGTATGTTGATTATGTTCCATCATATGTGTAAGTAACAAGCACCCACAGATTTTAATTGTAGGTAGGTTTCAGAAACCATCCTGCATAAATATTGATGGACAGTTTTGTGTACTTATATATGTAGATACCAATATATGTGTGTGTATGTATGTATGTATACATGTATGTGTGTGTGGAAGAAAGGAAAGAAAAAAGAAAAATAACTGAACAACTCATGGGGGGAGAGGGAAAGGGGGAGAGGGAGGGGGAATGAGTGAGGAGGTAACAAATAGTACAAGAAATGTACCCAAGGCCTAACGTATGAAACTGTAACCTCTGTTTACATAATTTTGACAATAAAGAGGGAAAAAAAGAAAAATAAAGGAAGGAAGAAAACATGTTCAGAAAGATTTGGAAGAAAAAAGTACAATTCTTTCCAGCTGTTTTACAAGAAGCTAGACACAAGCAAGATAAGTTCCTGAAGAGAATAACAAGAAAGGACAAGCACAAATGTTTCTGGCAGAGAGCTACCCAGGAGCAAACATACTGAACTAGGAAAATCCAGACCAAAAAAAATCGGCATTCATTGGGGTAATCCAGTTGGAAAATATATTATTGGAAAGTATTTGGAGTGCACATTAAGACTTGAATATTAGACTGTTCTTAATATTACTACTGAATTCAATAAGAAATTGCAAAGCTTTTATAATTTCAGAGAGGGAAAAGGAAAGGTTTTCAAACAAGATTCTATCAAAGAGTATGCTAACTAAAGGACATACTCATTTGGTGTCCAAGTTCCTCAAATCAAATCAAAGATTCAGAACCTCAGCTCTCCGAATGTCCCACACCCCTGGGATCCCAGCTTATCCCTCAGGGAGAACACCTGGGCCATGAGCTTTCTCTCAGCCCCAAATTTACACAAATGTCTAAGTTTAATAGAAGTAGCCCTGGTTTTATATTATCGAAAATTTCCTCACATATTATCTGACTTGAATTTTAAAAAACTGTCACACATAAACTCACAGTTTTTGTGTAAACAAAAATGAAATAGGAAGGTAGAAGTGCATATACCTAGCAAGATTTTGAAAGTATAATGAGCTGCAAAGAAGACATTTATCAATATGAATTAAGTGCCAAATCATTCTACTACAGCTGGATAATTACATAAGAAGTTTAGAAGGAGTCAAATACTAAGTGTAAGAGGCAATGTAAAAGATGGTTTTTCTGGCTCTGTAAATGAACTGAAAACTGGATGCTCAACTCCTTCACACTACATCTGTGATCTTTGAACAGAACTATTCTCACTGTCCAACCAGGGCTCCAAGAAAAACAAGATGCACCCAAAACCATCTTGCATCAGTGGACTAATGGCTTCAACAGGCCTCTGAAGATGGCCGCTGTGCTGCAGTGTGTATCTCTTTCATCATGTCTCTTTATTTGGCATATGGGAGTGAGTGGCTGAATCTGACATGGGACTCCTGGGGTTTCAGCCTAGGGTCTAAAAATGCAGTTTCACCAACTGCCAAATTTATACCTAATTTATCTACACAACATTCAGGTTCTCTGAACTCCTCTCTGTAACAAATCAATTAAAATCAAATCCATTTGGCTATGTTTAGTAGAACAAAGGTAAACAAATGACTTACACACTTATTTGCCCATCCATTGGCATGCGGATTTTTTTTGGTGTGAGAGTGAAACTCAAGAGGTGTGTGTTCCACTTTAAAGCTAACTTCCTGTGATGCTAGTAATTTAGAATTGCTAGCCTTGAGCTTTCTCTTTCTTGTTTTTTAGAGACCTGGAAATCTGAAATTCACCCCAAAGAAAATTGTGGCATAGGCAATTGATGTCCTGTGGGTATTCCCATGTCTCCTTTAACCTCAAATCACTGCATGTCCCTCATGCTATCTTCTCTGTTTGACTGTCCCATTCTCTCCCTGGGATATGGGAAGGGCTAGAAACTGCTCTCCCCAATTCCAGTCCACTGTGGAAGAAAATGAATAGAAGAGGGCAAAGTTATTTCCCTTGAGGCTCCATATGGCTGATTTCCATTTAAAAAAAAGACAAAACAAAACAAAACCCAAAATCAACTTGAGTGTGGTGTGATTGTTCCGTTGTGAGTGTCTGGATGGGAGGGAAGTGGAAGTAGGGCTCCCCGGCACTCTGGAAGAGGATAGGAATGGAGTTCAGATCTGGGGACAGGAACACTAGTGAGCCATCTCTGCCTCTGATTTTACTCTTTGTCAAGGAGGTACTGAATAATCTCTATCTTCCAAGACCACTGTGTGGGAAGACATGCTGCCCCCTGAAAGCCCCCTTACAACTGGGAAACATAGGTTTTTGTTAGGAGCACATTTGGCAAAATGAGCCATTCCCACGGCCAAACAGGGTATTTTTGACCCTGGCCTCAAATTCCAGGAGTATCACAAGTTAGATTTTCCCAATCAACCCTATTTGCCAAATAAGGAGATGTGGTGACGAGTAAAGAGATTTATTACTTGGCAGCCACAGGAAGAGAGCACTTGGGTACATCTTCAGCCATCTTGCAGGTGGTGGGGGGGGGGGGGTACAGACACTTATTTCAGGCTAAATATAAACAAGGGGTGAGATTGGTACACAGAGCTAAAGCAGTCCCAATTCACAGGTGTGGCTTGGTGGGCCATTACCTTAGTCTGGTTCTTTGGAGAAGTTATCCCTTCATCACTTGAGGAGAGTAGGAACAGTCAGTTACTGGTACCTGGTGGGTGGCCCATCCTGAGTTGCATTGTAGGTAGCCATAGAAGTATTATTGTCCTAATTTCTAGTCTATCATACTCTTGTAACTTTTAATATCTTTTAATGATTTGTATAGAGAAGATTAGGAATGTCTGAAGAAATATGTTTAGAATAACAAAAAAACAACAACAAATAATTCAGGTAATTTGATGGTACTAAGATAAAGGACTTATTTGAATGTATCATTAGAGAACTTAGGGTGGGCAAAGTAGTTTAAATAACACAGAATTATTGGGTAGTTGCCATCTAAGAGACTAAGGGAGAGGAAAGATAAAAATGAAAAGGGGCAGGTAAATAGGTATAAAATAAATTGTATCTATTTTATTTATAAATAAATAAATTCTATTTATAAATCACTTGTGCACTTAGCAGCTCCTCCATTTCTTATCAGGATAGAAGGGATTTTATGACAGGAAAAGAAAAAGACTCCCCTCACCCCAGAGGTTTGGTAAACAAAGACAAATAAAGGAAGTTCGATCCTCATCTGAGGCCTATTTTCCACAAAGCTGGATGCATTAGATGTTAATCCCTCAGGCCTTAGGGGACTGTCACCCTCAGTCTATGACCCTTAATCCTCTCTTATAGGTCCCCTAGAGTATGTGACACTGTGCTAACTGCCCGAATGGGACGCTGGCCACATCTGGTCCCAGGACCCTCTGTGCTGCACTGAAATAGAAAGATGGAGAAACCGTCTTACTGTGTCCCCTTCTCCCTTTGAAGGGTGCGACCTTATCACCCAGTGTCTTGAGCTCCTGACTCAATTAGTCTGCTAATGTGATTATATGCTAATCTGAGTTTTATTTTACATCTGATTTTCACTTTATTTACTTGATTTTAGCATAAACAGATTCCTATCCACTAATACAGGACATTAACCCTGACAAACTATAGAACACAGGATTTCTCTGGCTCAAACTAGATCAGACCTGTGTGAGAAAATAAATCTGATATTTTTCTGTTCTTTGCCAATTTTAACAACAGTATTTTTTCCATTTCAATTTTTTCCAATGTATGTATACACATTGAAGTAAAGAAAATGAAAGACAAAATTTAACCATTACTTTTCCTTCTTCAGAGAAATCTGACCACACAGTCATGAATTATGAGTGACTATGGGTTTGTTTTACTTTTCTGTCTTTAATAATTTTAATAGCAATAGAAAGAAATGAGATGTGAAAATATCATATGACAAAATAAGTTCACTACCAGTCTAGGAGAATAGTCTTTATTTCACAGAAGAGGAAACTAAAGCACAAGGTACTTTGTGTGACTAACAATATATTATGGGTTGGAGAGAGAGGTGAGATGAAAGATATCTTTTACTGTTCATTTAAATTAAACTTAAAAGTAATTCTAGTTGGATAAAGAAGAGGGGAAAAGCAAATTTGATTACCAAAAAACAAGAAAAGACTTTTTAATGTGTCATTTTGTGTTTTTTAATTGTTATTATAAAGGTGATATATAGAAGGGTTACAGTTACATACGTCAGATAAGGAGTACATTTTTTTGAGCAATATTCAAATGTGTCTTTTTTTTTGTGTGGCCCCATACTAGGGCTTGAACTCAGGGCCTGGGGACTGTCTCTGAGCCTCTTTGTGCTCAAGGCTAGTGCTCTACCACTTGAGACACAGCACCACTTCTGGCCTTTTTGATTAGCTTATTGGAAATAAGAGCCTTCCAACTGTGATCCTCAGATCTTAGCTTCCTGAGCAGCTAGGATTACGGGCATGAGCCACCAGCCCCTGGCCTGTGTCTTATATTTGATTGGCTTGTTCAATAGTCTCTTTGGAAGGATAAACTAAACAAAGAAGCAAGAGAAAAGGATAGCAATGAGATAAGAGAGCATAAAGAAAATAAGCACTCAATTATGTGCTTGGCTTGTTTTTCTCAGTGGATCTTTAATTATGACCATTATATGCTAATTAAGGATAGACTTCATGTAGTCTTTTAAAAAATCCAAGAAATCAAAGTTTCTACTGTAATAAAAGATGATGAAATACATAAAATAAGTATGTGAATGCCTCTAGGGTAAGTCAGAACATAATTTTACTGGGAGCCTTCCACAGTGTAATAGATGATCAGAAGAAGAAAAGAGACGACAGCTCTGTGTGAGTCTTCAGAGTGTACATTTTGAGCAAATACTGTTACTTGGGCTTTAAAAGATAAGTCCTGCTGTGGATTGAAGATAAAGGAAGAATGAGAGACTATGGAAGCACTTTAGTAGAATTAGGCATTTCAACATAATGTGTATTTTTAGGTGTATAATAGGTTATCCACTGAGTAAACCTGTACCATTTAGGAAGAGGAGAAGGGGGGGAGAAAGAGTCAGTCATGAGAGCTCTGTGAACCCGCCTCCCCATACACGCATGTGCATGTGCATGCACACACACACACACACACACACACACACACACACGCTATACCCAAAGAGGAAGGGCAAGGAGAATCCAAAGAAAACTTCTTTCTTATGACCTTGTCATGAAAGAAAAATCTAAGAAGTGACTAACTTTTTATCTTAAAGATCATTGCTAAGCAGGGCACTGGTAGCTAACACTCACAAATCCTAGCTGCTCAGGAGGCTGAGATCTCAGAATTGAGATGCAAAGCTGGCCTGGGCAGGAAAATCTATAAGTCTTCTTATCTTCAATTAACCAGCAAAAGCCAGAAGTGGAACTATGGCTCAAATGGTAAAGTGCTAGCCTTGAGCAGAAAAGGCTCTAAGTCCAAATCCCAATAGAAGCACCAAAATAAACACAAAAATAATAAGTAAAATCATTGTTTTGAATGATTGTCTTTCCTCATTCCTCAAACAAAGATTTTTCCCAACTCCTAATGGCAGGCTTGTTGGCACAGATGGGGTCTTTCAACCTGGTGTGGGTTTCTATTCTCTGGCTAGCACAAGACTCCAGCCAACACAAAAATCATCCCTAATTGTCATTAAATCCACACTTTTATAGTTCATTACCTCTTTGATAGATTAGATTAGGTTAGGCTGAGTCTGGGGCCCACTCTGCCATCCACCCAGATTGAAATACAAAATAAGCAAGTAGACTGAGACAGAAAGAAGGCATTTGACAAGGTGATTTGTCTTTCTTTCCATCCATCAGCACATCTTGCTCTAAAATAGCTTCCACAAGTTTGTAACCCCTACTTGACATGTGCGGGTGTGTGTGCGCGTGCGCGCGCGCACACACACACACACACACACACACACACACACACACACACCTCTAGATTTTGGGAATCAGAAATTGAGACTCTAACATCAGAATGAAATGAGGCATAGGACCTAAAGACCATCTAGCCAAAACAACTTTGTTGTACAAATGAAACTGAAGGCCAGAGAAGAAAGGGAACTCTCATGCCTGCAATCCTAGCTACTCAGGGGGCTGACATCTGAGGATTGTAGCTCAAAGCCAGGCAGGAAAGTCCATGAGACTCTTATCTTCAATTCACCACCAGAAAATCAAAGTGGTGCTGTGACTCAAAGTGGCAAAGTGCTAGCCTTGAGCAAAAGAGCTCAGAGACAGTGCCTAGGCCCTGAGTTCAAGCCCCATGACCAGACGGGAAAAAATGAGAAAATTCTCACACAGCAAAGAGCAGAAAACTCAAGTGTGGATGCCAAGGACATTCACTGTTTGCATCTTCTGTGAGAGAACTTGTGAAGGAAGTGCTTTGCCCCCTCTGGACCCACCACTGTGAATGCCCTGTCTGTTCTTACCTGGAGTATGAAGTGAAGCTGGGCACATGCATGCTTTTGCATCACTGCAATGACAGACTGCCAGGTAGCTGAATTCAAGCTGTTCAAGATTGTGCCCATTCCCACCTGTCTCCACCTCTAGCCTTCAATGACTGTCTTCCTTATGACTGGAAGGCACCTCTAAGGCAGGATCTAGTACGACCATTTTAGAGGTGAATACAGCTGTATGATCAGGCACTCTTGTGGTTCTACCTGTCATTGAGGGAGGCAACCCAAGAGGTTTTTGCTGAGCCTCATGAATAAACTAAAATGAACTTCCTATCTGTGCACTTTGATCAAGACTATTTTCTGTTCAGTTATTTCACAATCTTTTGGGGCTGAAAGAACAAAAAAGGATTCACTAGAATCTGCTTTGGAAGGCAAACTCTCCTTTAAACAAACAAAAAAATGCCTTCTGATTGTCTTAAAGAAAGCCCTGAACTCAGGAGGCCACCTTGTTCCAGGAATAAAGTCCTAGTCACCTCTTCAGACTTCATACAGAGACAAAGATGGAGACAATTGTCAGCCGGGCCATGCACACCTGTGAGAGGACGTTTTAAACTGCAATCCTTTCTCATCCTCTGCCTCAATTTCCCCTATTTAGTTTGAAGCCAATGTCTGTCCTTAAGAAGCTGGCTGGAGATGTTCTGAAGCACTGCTAGGTAATCAGTCTCATTTTTCTGCCCTTTTTTATGTCTCTTTATTTGGTATAGGGGAGGTGAGAGGCTGGAACTAACTTGGGACTCCTGGATTTGGAGCCTGAGGTTTTAAAGCCTGGTTGTTATGATGGATCATAACACAGGTCTTAAACAGCCTGAAGGACTTCTCCAACCAACAATTTTGGTTCAGGAACTACCCAATATCATACTCCATTTTTCCCTTAGGATAATCTTCAGTCTGGATCTCTCCCTGTGCAATCCTTCTTCATTCTTCTCTCCTTTCACAGGTATCAGAGCAGCTTCACACTCTGATGTCTTTCCCTGCATGCATCTGTTGACTTTCTTTTATCCCCTCATAGGCATGCCCCTTGCTGTCTCCCTTATCCAATCAGATCTTTGTATCTGTTTCTCAAATATCCTTAATCTATATGCTTAGTCTCTTTCTCCTTACAAACACAATTGCAAATTTACTTAGTGGCTCTATCCTAAGAAGTTCCTTGTATCAAATTGCCTCCTCTCCCTCCTCCTTCCTCTTCCTTTTCTACCTTCTTCAAATGCATCAGGCCTGGGGCTTGAACTCAGTCAGGGCTTATGTGTGTCCCTGTGTGCTCAAGGCTAGTCCTCTACACTCAAGCCACAGCTCCACTTCAGGCTTATTGGTAGTTTATTGAAGACAAGTGCATCATGGACTTCCCTGCTTGAGATGGCTTCAAACTAAGATCCTCAGTTCTCAGCCTCCTGAGTAGCTCAGTTTACAGACATGAGCCACTGGCACCTGGCTATCTTTGCTTCTTTTCCATGTTTTCATGATCATTTTTATGTTAGTTTACCTTCTTAAGGATGTGAGAATGTCATATAATTTCCCCAAGATGTGGGTGAAATGATGGATATTCCCAGAGTCCTCCAGCCATCTTACCTCTATGTACAAAAGAGTACATTTACAGTACTCGTCAGTCATCCTATTTCATTCCTTTAAACTCCGTATTAAAACATTGTCTTCCAAAGAGAACTGCCCTGATTGCAATTATTGGAGGGATTGGGTTAGAATTTAAAGAAAGGATTATTCCTGTACAAATTCTGATTAAAATGGACTCCCCCAACCTCAGCCAAAAAGATTAACAACTGCCCAATCTCCTACAGCCAGGAGGTCTTTGTAAATAACTCCCAATCTCCCTGTAGTTAGTTTATCTGCCATGGATTAAACTGAGAGGCTGCTCCCAAAATCTCTATTAAAAATAACCACAAAGTATAGCCCTCTGGTTCCTGGGCAGCTATTGAGCTCAAAGCAAAGGACCTATATATGTTTCTTTTTTCAGTCCAATCCAGAAGGACAGGAGTATAGGACAGAGAGGTGCCTGAAGGAATAGGAAATATAATTAGTATCTGCACATAATCAGGGAATATTATGATTTCAGGGGAAAGCATCCCAACAGAGTAGAAAGAATAGGAAAAGAGACATCAATTCAAAACTCATGAAACAAATTTTTACTTATATTACTGCTTCATGTGTCTAAAGATGGAAGTAATACTGATCTTATTCTTTGTCTCATGCTAATGCATGTCTAATGCATGTGTTTGGGTTTTAGTAATTTATAACCATTTTGGGGGGAAAACCATTGAAATTCTCCAGGGTCAATTTTCTTGTTTGTGCATAACCTTACCAGGTAACTCTGGGCACATGCTTGCTCTGCACCTTTGCAGTTAGCAATGGTCACATGATTGAGTGCAAGCAGGTGATATATAGGAAGTTTTATGCCCACCCTTGTCTGTCTCCTCACCTATCAATTTCTGTTCTCTTTCTGACTGGAATGTAACTAACTCTAAAGCCAGGATGTAGCATGGGTGGGGAATCTTTTTTTTTGTCAAAAGCCATTGGATATTTTTAAGATCACATCAGGCTATACACAACTATCAACACAAGTAGACAAACCTTGTGAAGCATGTTAGAGACAGTACGTAATTTTCTAGGCCTTGTATGGCCCTAGGCCTGTATGTAGGTTCTGTATGTTCCATGTTCCTCACCCCCAGAGCAATCATTTTAGAGATGAATAGAAGCGAACACCTTTAAGATGGTATAAAATTAGATGGAAGGATGTGGGCCCCTGATAACAGTATAGTTACCTTACCATTCTTGTTTATACTTGTTAGACTGCTCTTGCCTGTGGCACAATTATTTTCGATTTCTTTGTTAAGTCACTGGACCAGTCTGCTAGAATCCTGATGTGAAGTACAGATTCATATGCTAATGGTGTAGTATACAATTCTATTATGCAGACAGAGGAGCAGGCCCACAGATGATCTCAAGTGCCTGTAAACCCTTTGGACTGGAAAGAGAGTTCAAGTTTTAGCTTTTAAGTTCAATAGCGGCCATAAGCTAGAGGACTATTTCTTTCCACTACAATTCTAGTTTAATCCAAAGAAAGAAAACATTATTGTTTGGAAGTGACTCTGTATACTAAGTACTTTCACATGAGATGGTGACTTTTTAAATTTCTCTACCTTCTCTCTCCTTATTTTTTCCACTAGTAACTGGACTACTTAATTCCCAGAATCCCCATTTTTTCCCTTCCTTACCTTATCTCTTTTCTCTTTCCTTTTCCTTCTGACTTTTACTAGTAAATGCTTTTTCCATCTTTCCTCTTTTCTTTTTTTTTCCTTTCCTCTATTCTTCTCCAAACAATTTTTAAACTGTTGAGTTAATAACCTCAGTGTAAAGCCTTAGGGGAGAAAACACATTTAGTAGCCTTGAAGTTTTTAATCTAGAATGCAGAGTCTAATCTCAGCATTGTGGCTATATAAGAATATGATGACATAACCGCCAAACCTAATTTTTTTTTCTCTTCTACTCTTCTTCCCCTCCCCCTCCCAAAAGAGCCCATGAGCAATTCATATGCACATTTGTGCACCTCGAAGCACTCAGAAAGCCATCTATAAAGTATTGTCCAATTTCCATGATCTAAAAGTCAGACCTTGCACAGAAAAATCTTGGGGGGGAAATGCCACAGAATTAGGACAGAGGAGGAAGTCATTGGAGAGGGAGAGTATGGAGTGGGGATTGTATGTAATAAACTTGGTATAAAACAATATCTGGCTTCAGAGATTACCAAGGAAGGTTAAACTGGTTCCTTTCCTGCCTCCCTTAGAGCCAGGTCAGAACCACAGGTGATTGGAAGGGCCTTCAATAGGTACAGAGCTGCATTCAGGCCAGGGATGCAATGAAAGGATAGAGATGCCTGCTGGATGTCTTCTGAGGCAGATGCCATTTCCTCTGGAAGTATAGCACATTTGCTGGCAAAGGCAACCTCCCTCTAGGGCAGGCAAGGGAGGACAAAAGAGCCACGTCACCATCCACCATCTGTCGTGCAAACAGACACCAGCTGACAAGGAGAGCAGCTCAATCCTGTTCCCACCCCCACACCCACGTCAGCACCCTCATGCCTGACCTCTTGAAATGCTGGCAAGGGAAGAGAGGTATGGATTATCCCAAAGGGCCTCGTGAGGATCAAGTTTGGGGTCACCCTGCCCAGACAGCTATAGTTTTGGCATCAGGGCCCCAGAATCATCAAATCTTCACTTATTAGTGAGACAAAAAAGCCAACCAAAACGGATAAGCAGAGATCAAGGTAAAAGAACCCAGAAAAACAATTCCCTTACTGAGTAATGAGAAAGTACATCCTATTTCTGGCTGTCCTTGGCCTGGGAAAAGGCACTTAAAGACATGCAGGAGGCTACCTTGAATAAGTGGCAACAGAAAAAAAATGGACATTGTCAAAGCAACAAGCAGACAGGGTTTCAAGTTAATATAAATACCTGGGCACCAGTGGCTCACATCTGTAATCTAACTTAAGCAGGAAGCTGAGATTTGAGGACTGCAGTTAAATGTCAGGCCAGGCAGAAAAGTCCCCAAGAGACTCTTACCACCAGTTAACCTCCCAAAAACTGGAAGTGGAGCTGTGACTCAAGTGATAGAGTTCTAGCCTTGAGTGCCAAAGCTCAGGGATAGCACCCAGATCCTGAGTTCAAGTCCCAGGACTGGCACAGACACACAGACACACAGACACACAGACAAACACACACACACACGTAATATACACAAAAGTCCAAGAACCAAGGTGGTTTCCAGAGACAGTGCACTTAGAGCTTTAGAACTTTTTCCCCAGGAAAAAGTTTGGGATCCAGTATATATGTTGTGTCTTGATGTATAGGGGGAAAAAAGACTAAAGTATGTTGGAATCTTACTGCCATCTTACTAAGGTCTAAGGGAAAGTTTCTTTCTAACTCAAGAAGTTGGTGTTCTCTCCCATAAAATCTGTAAAAGATCTCAAAGGATCTATTCTGATCAATGACTCACCCAGGCTGCTGCCCAGGTGGAAGGTCTCAGGATCAAGACAGTACAAGTGAAGGGTCTGAGGTAGAGACAGCATTCCCAAATGTATGAACACAGAAAAAATACAACCTCAGCCCCTTCCCTCAATGTAACAATGCAGTGCCTTGAATCTACCCAGAAGGCTCTGATTTGACGAGATTGGATTTACACAATAGACCTAGGAAGGAACTGAGAAGTTACCATGATTTCTATCTGACATGGGTAAGCTGGGAGAGGCTAAGGAACATGGCAGGACTACAGAGTGACTAACAAAGGATCTCTATTTAGAGGCCATCCACATTGACACTCAAGCCAACAGGTTCTACTGAGTCATGAGTGGTCAAAAGCCTTGACCAAGAAGGCCTCAAACTCTGTTTGAGCTTGACTCAATAGTAGGCAGGGTTTATCCTCCAGGTAAGATATTCCTTTCCTTAGAGTTTTTTTTAAAAGAAAACCTATAATTGTAAATTCTGTTCAACTCATAACTCTTGCCAGGCTCCAGTGGCTCATGCCTGTAATCCTAGCTACTCAGGAGGCTGAGATCTGAGGATCGCAGTTCAGTGGCAGGCTGGGCAGGAAAGTCTGTGAAACTCCAAAAGAAAGCCACAAGTGGAGCTGTGACTCAAAGTGGTAGAGGGATAGCCTTGAGCTAAAGGGCTCAGAGACAACACCTAGGCCATGAGTTCAAGTCCCATGACTAACAACAACAAAAAAACCAATTGAGAGAGATTTTGAAGACTTCTTTGATGATTCTATATCTACTTCTATAAACTGGGTTTTTAGACCCTAATAAGCCCAAAGTCTGGAGTCCCAAGTAAAATACAGCCACTCACTTCCGTATGCCAAATAAAGAGACATATGGTGAAGGGCAGAGAAAGGAGGTTTTTTTTTATATGGCAGCCAGGGGGGGAGGAAGACAGCATTTTAGTACATCTTCAGTGTCTTCAGAGGTACAGACATTAGGGTCAGTCTAGATAGGGAGAACTGGGGTCAAGGGATCAGAAAAGTATGCAGAGTTAAAACTGTCCCAAATCAAAAGTATGGCTGAGTTGACCATTAGTGAAGTCTTTGTCTGAGAAGGAATTCTGGAGAGATTATATCACTTTATTAAGTAGAAACAGAACAGGAACAAGGTGGTTTCCTGAATTCTGGTCTGTTTTCTTTAAGATGGTAAGAAGAAGGCATTTCTTGTTTGAGGAACTGTTTGCCTTCCACACAAGACTGATGTCTGTGCAAATGGTCTTTCTGGGAGCCCATGATTGGGAGCCAAATTGACTGTCACAGAGAATAGTACATATCAAAAGACACATGTACTGGGTGCCAGTGGCTCACACCCTTAATCCTAGCTACTCAGGAGACTGAGACCTGATGATCGCGGTTCAAAGACAGCCCATCAAAATCGGGAGATAAAGAATAAAAAGACAAATGACTCCAAAAGCAATACTTACAAAACCATTTGGTGTAAACCAACTGAACAGTTCATGGTGGGAGAGGGGAAGAGGAAGGGGAGGGAGGGAAATGAGGGAGGAGGTAACAAATTGCACAAGAAATATACCCACTGCCTTATGTATGAAACTGTAACCCCTCTGTACATTACTTTGACAATAAGTAAGTAATTATTAAAAAGAAATTCTGTGAGATCCTTATCTACAATTAACCACCAGAAAACAGGAAGTAGCACTGTGGCTCAAGTGGTAGAGTGCTAGCCTTGAGCTGAAGAGCTTAGGGACAGTGCACAGGCCCAGAGTTCAAGCCCCAGGACTGATTAAAAAAAAAAAGACACATGTATTTTCACTCTGTTACATGGTAAAAACAAAAAGAAAAAACCCAAAAAACAAAACAAAAAACAAAGCAAAATAACACCAGGGTCTCATGTTGTTGGTCTCTTCTCCATCTGAGAATGGTCAAGTCACCCAAATCCAGCTGACACAATGCAAAACAGAGCAATAAATCAGTGAATCCCCCGAAAAGAGCACTGTTCCCTGCCCATATCCCATTTCCTATCTGATATGGGGTAGAAGGAAATTGAGTTTAGACCTGTGTCCATCATCTTCAATCCTCCTAGCCACCAAGTTTGGCTAAAGGCCCACCATGTTCCAAGCATTTTGATTATTTGGGATTAGAGAAGAAAAACTAGGTCAGGAAGAGGATTATGGGCCATTAGGATCAAGAAACTGATAATTAATTTCATGTCCCTTAATCTATGACATTCAGTGGTTGACTGAAAATTCTAGACAAAAATAAGCTTTGGTATATAAGGGATATACACACACACGCACACATTCTGACACAACACACACACACAGACATACACAGATACAATGTGAAAAGTTGGAATATATTCTTGTTAGAGCAGTTAGGAAAAGAAGCTTTTTATTGGCTTCAAGACATAACATATAACTTTAAAAAAAATGCTGGTCCTAGGCCTTGAACACAGGATGCTGTGACCTCCCTTACTTTTTGCCACACATCTACTCCCAGCTTTTTTCTGGTTAATTGGGGATCAGAATCTCATGGAATTTCCTGCTTGGACTGGCTTTTAAACAGAATCCTTAGATCTCAAGCTGAAAAACTTCAGTATGGCTTAGGAAATAGGCACTAGACAGAAAAGAAATATGAAATGAGAGATAAAACCATCTGTCTGATGAGCATTAACCAGAATACACAGGGAACTGCAAACCAAACACCCAATGAGCCAACATCCAATTAATAAATCGACAAATGAACGCAACAGACAAATCTCAAAAAAAAAAAAGAGAGGAAAGTACAATCATCCATAATAATGAAAAAAATCTCAATATTTCTGGACATAAAGGAAATGCAAATCAACACAACAGTGAGAATCATCACCTTGCAGTTGGAATAGCCTCACTGAAGAACACCAGCAACAGCATTGTGAAAATGAGGATGGAAGGGGGGGAAAAAAAAAAAACCCTCTACACTGCTGATGGGGATGTAAGATAATGCTACCACTGTGGAATCAATAGAGAGGTTCATCAAAAAATAAAAATAGAACTACTCTATAATTTAGTGATAACACTCAGGCAACATCCAAAGAAATGCCTGTCAGGATACAATAGAGGCACCAGCACACCAGTACTCATTGCTGCACTATTCACAGAACCAAGTTATGGAAACAACCAAGAGGGCTTGTAATTGATGCATGGACAGAAAAATGTGCTACACCCACATGCAATGGAATAGGATTCAACCACGAAGAAGAATGGAATTATGTTACTTACAGGAATATGGATGGCAATGTATATTATTATGTTAAGTGAATTCAATCAGGTTCAGAAGGACAAATGTCATGTTTTTACTCATCTGTAGATGTTACACCTAAAATGTAAGCATATACATAAACACCACACAGGGTCATGTATACATACCTATAAGCATTGAACCTGTTTGTTATGGTGAGACTACTTGAGGGTATTCAGGGGTTTAGGGATTAAGGAACTGTTAGAGGGTGAACAATACTATAATATATCACATCTATGAATGAAGATAGCAAAATGAAACTCACAGAAAGCTGTGGAATAATAGGGGTGAGCTGGAGATGGAGAAAATGGGTGCAAGCCAGAGGCTCAATCTGATGAAAGAACTGTATACACAGGTATGAAATACTGCTGTGAAACAGTTTGAATAATTAGTATCTACTTAAAATGAATGATGCATATATGTCAAATGGATCCTGTCTAGGGTGTGGATATGGTTAGGAAGGGGAGAGCTGAATAGAGAGGGTGATAGAGAATGAGTATGGTCAAAATACTTTATGTACCTGTGTCAAATGGTTTAGGAATGTGGAGGAAGGATGAGGGAAAGAGGTGGACAGGAAAAATCTGATCAGGGTACATTGTGTGCTCACACAGACATGTTAAAATGAAACACTCTTGATGCTCTTTAAAAAGAAAAACTTAACAATTGCAATAATAAAACTGGACACTTTTATGGGGAAAGACTTAACAACCACATGAACAAAATTTAAGTAGTTAGGGAAGTTTAGGAGAAACATTAAGTCGTCTCTGCCAACTGTTGGCTGTGTCACTCTGCTCAAATAATAAAATGAGTCTCGCTTTCATAATCTGTAAGAATGAGCTCAGACCTGTGCAATAGATTGTTTTTTAAATCAAACTAAATTAAATTGTGAAGGTCAATTTCTTGACCTGTAGTGGGCATGTAGCTGATGGAGAATACTTAGCTGCTATTCTCAAGCACCTATCTCGGTTTACTGGATGTCCCTTCACACCATCAAACTGTCCTAAGACAGCCTGGAGTCTCCTCATACTGAACGGGCTACAGAAGGGCAGAAGGTACTGGAACTAAGCAAGGCTTTGTTGTGGAGCTGAGCTTTGAACTGAGGTCTCAAATGACAGGCTCCTGACGGAGGTTATCAAAGGAACTTCCAAGCTAGGCTTCGGCATTGGGAGATATGTTCTGGGACTCAGGTATGAGAGAAAACAGATCTGCATAGCAGTGCCAAACATCCCAGAGAAATGATTTCCTTGGTGAAGCCTGCATCCAGCATTGCTAATCACACAGTCCCCAAGAGCCCCTGAGAACGGAAATTGGAGTCTGCGGAAGGGGACAGAGGATCTATGGAAAGAGAGAAGGGGGTGATGCTATCCTGCCCAGCTGTTGAGTATTGCAGCACCTGCCAGGGATGCCCTAGGGACGCCAGGCCTGCCCTGCTGGGGCCCAGCTGTCACCCGAGGCCTCCTGACATCTAACAATGGGCAGTTGAGAGGTCAGGAGGGAATAGGCCAGAAAGGACAATGAGATTCCGATGCTATAGAAAGAGGAACAATTGGAACTGAGGGAGAGGAATCCAAGTGTCTTGGAACTGTGGAGGATTTGGTAGTTTGGGAGAGGAGGCACACTTGGAGATGAAATTAGAATGTCTGGATTTTTCTTATGGGGGTGTTGGAAATAAGGAGGAGAGAGTCCATCCTTGATTATGCTGTTCTGAGGGAAAAGGGAAAGTTGGACAGAGAACTGGCTTATTTGTTCCTGACCTTGGCCTTGTCTGTCAGTAACACTGATCTGCTCTGCTACATGAGCCTGATTTTGTTGAGCACAGTCCTTTATGCTTCTGCCCACGCGATGAATATTTATTTAACTCTTGCCATATATCAAGCTCTTTGTAAGGTGCTAGGGACAGAGATCTGTAATTTATCTTCCTACTCTTGATGAGCTAAGACCTTTCAAGGAAGACCGATTTAGAAACACAATATTGCAACAGAATGAGTTTAATGGTCTGCTTGAGGTGTGAGTCAAATGCTTCATGGGGGTGAGACAAGGAGTAACTAGATTATAGAGGAAGGGACCCTCACCCAGCCTTGGATATGCCAGACATTTTGATAGGCAATTTTTTTTTTAAATCAAGGAAAGATAGGGTAGCTAGTAGGTTATTTTTGTTTGTGTTTTTTTCCGTTGTGGGGCTTGAACTCCGGGCCTGGGCACTGTCCTTGGGCTCTTCAGCTTAAGGCTAGTGCTTTACCACTTTTGAGCCACAGATCCACTTCCAGTTTTCTGGCTGTTAATTGGAGATAAGAGTCTCATGGACTCCCACGAACTGGCTTTGAACTGTGATCCTCAGATCTCAGCCTCCTGAATAGCTAGTATTACAAGCTAGTATTACAGCACCTGCCTGCTGGTAGGTTATTGCAAGTAGAAAAGGATAACCTATCAAGAAATTCACTTGGAAAGTACTTGTCCATCAAAACCCTGAGGCTTCCAGAGGCCTGAGGTGATACCACCAGTAAGTTCTTTAGGGCATGTCAATAGCATGTCAAAATGAATCTCTAATAGTGAATTATGGGTAAATCCGTTGCTTCCTGTATGCTTGTTGAAACTGGTTTCTTCCTACTCTCTGATAGGCCATAGCAGAAGACATGCTAATGATATATTTAGAAAGGAAGAAAACCGTCTTTCATCTCCATTTACCTCTACTGGAAAGGAAATAACACCCAGTGCTGAAAAAACAAGGCTTAGACGAGTCTATGAGACCAATGAAATGCTTTAAGTAAACTTCAAAAGGAAGGGCCCTCAGATTGGAACTGAAGGAGTTAGGGTGGTGTCACATGGGAGAAGAACTTGGTGAGGGGCTGCTGGGAAAAAGGAGAAATAATGGGACTTGAATGTGTAGGACTAGTTGAGATGGTTTCTGTAAGGATCATCTTCTCTTTGGTGCCAAAACCTAGTGACTTGCTTAGACATTTCCATCTGGAGTCCATAGATTGACATTGCCTTCTTGTTAAACAAAGAATCTACATTCTTGACAGCCACATTCATATATCTTCTGTATGGATGGCTTCCCAGAAATCTTGGATACTCCATAACAAAGAGAACCAGCCTAGATTAATGACGGATGTGCGGGTAGGCCAAGAGGGGTTCGGGAGATCATTTCATGCATTCACCATCCACAACTACAATCTCAGATAGAAATAATAATAATATCTAAGATCCAAAGGGGTAGTGAGATCTGTCTGTCTAGGCAGGCAGTAGAAAGCTGTGCTAGTTAATTTAAATTAGTTGTAATTAAATAAAACTAAATTTGTATTTCCTCAGTTGTACTAAATAAATTTCAAGTGCTCAATACACAGCTCCAGTAAATAAAGAGTAATGATTTTTTTAAATTGGCAGTCTCAACCTAATCCTAGTTGGAACGATAATTATCAAAAGGATTTTAAAAAGAATAACAAATGTAGTCAGGCTACAAAATAAAGGAAACTCTCATAAACAATTGGTGGAAATATAAATTTTTATAGCCTCTGTGAAGAATAGAATTGAGAACCCTTACAAACCCTAGAAATGAAACTACCAATGAAGAGCCAGACTTTGAAGTCAGGCCCCACTTTACCACGCGAACCTGAGATAAGCAGGCCCTGTGAGCAAACCCAGGACAAGCTTATTAGGGCCCAGCCAGTCAAGAACTCTAACCGCGGGAATGCTTAACTCTAACTGCCCCCAGAATGCCTCGAGTCCTGAGCCAATCAGATTTGTACCGGTGTCCTAATCTTGCTTGCTTGAACACCTGATTGCTGTAACTTTGTTTTTTGCCTTTATAAACCCTGTGCATTCGCAGCTCGGGGCTTCCTCCTAACCTCTGCTGTGTCGGTGGGTAGGACGAGGCCCAAGTTGCAGCTCGCCTGAATAAAGTCTTGCCTTGCTTTTGCATTTCAGAACATCTGAGTCTCGGTGGCCTTCTTGGTGGTCGTTTCTCGACTTGGCATAACACCACATGATCTAACATTGCTGGGTAGATATTCAAAAGAAATTAAACAAGCAGGCCCACATCATATGTGAACATCTGTTGCTTATTGTAGCACTTTTTACAATGGCTAAGATATTGACTCATCAAGGTGTCTACTGAAAGATGCAAAGACAAGGGGAATGTCCTCACACATTGTAATTCTGTCATTCATAGTAACATGGATAAAACTGGAGGAGTGAAATATCCCAAACCTAGAAAAAAAATCACATGCTTTTACTTATATGTAGAAGTTGAAAAGATCAATGTCACAGAAGTAAAAAGTAGCACAGTGATTACCACAGGCTGGACAAGATGGAGAAGAGAGAGGATGGTTAATGGACAGAGGTTCTGTTGCATATGAGGAATCGGGTTTAATATTCTAGAGCAGAGCAAAAGAAAGTAGGTGACCATGCTTACATATGTACTTGAAATTAGCTAGTAGAGAAGATTTTGAATGTTCCCAACACAAAGAAATGATCATTGTTTCAGGAGACAGAATGTGAATTCCCTCAATGTGATCATTTCACAAACGCAGCGTGCAATGAAATACCCCAATGGAGGAGCCAGGTGTGGTAGTTCATGTCTGTAACCCCACAATGTGAATGGTGGAGATAGGATCATGGTTTGAAGTCTGACCAGGGGAAAAAATATGAGAATTTATATAAAAAAAAAGCCCTACAAAAACAAGCTAAACGTAGTGATACCCATGTGTAATCCTGGCTACATGGGAGACAGAAGAAAGAGGATTACAGTCCAAGGCCAGTCTAAGAGAGATTATAAGACCCCACCCATCTAAGAGCAAACTGAATCAAAAAGAGCTGGATAGGGAGTTGTGTGAGAGTGCTAATCTAGGAACCCTAGTGCAAGTAAAGACCAAAAGACTTTACTGCACAAATATATAGCATTATTATGTAACAATAAACATGTTAAAATGCAAAAATGTGGGCTCAGGATCCAGGCTTGAGAGGTAAAATCTCAGCCCTAATCAACCCTTACTAGTCACATAGGGAGCTAAGCTGCTCTACACTGTTTGTCTCAGTTTCCCATTTGTAAATTGCTGACAATCCTAGGGCAGGCTGGAATCTGGGCAGATGTTATCATTATAACTATGGCGTACCCTAAGATTGAGAATATTTTCTGGGCACCCTGCTAGTATTAGCAGTTATGGTCATCATCTGCCCGTGTTTGTGTAGGACTTTGAAGGAATAAATGGTAAGCAAGGACTACTTTCTACAAAAAGGATCATTTCATATTTGCAACACCCTCTTGCTCTCCACCTCACTTCTGCTTCTTATTTCCCTTATTTCTCTGCAGTGGAATCTCATGTCTGGAAAGCCAGGGCAGTGCCTCGTGCTTGCCTCTCCCTCCCTTGTGTCTTTGCCTGATGCCCACTTTCCCTGGGAATCCAGGCTCTGAAGAACAGCTGCAGCTCTAACCCTGCTTGCAGCTGCTGCTCCGAAACAGGGCACCATGGTTCAGCGGTGCTCCCTCTCAGGACTGATTTTTTTTCCCCCATGTAACATTGACAATCTTGTTGTGCTGTGCCAACTGTGGGCATGGTATCAGCTGCCCCTGTTTGTCCCTGATGCTTCTGTTCAGGGACCTTTTGTACTGAGACTCCAGCTGAGTCACAGACTGCAGACTATAACCCAGTAATTCTGCAATCACTATCCAATATTGCTTGTACCCATATAGCCCTGCCTCTTAATTTGTCTCCTTTTCTTCGCACCGAACCCACTATGTAATGAAGATCTCACCAACCAAGGAGGAAATGATGAGGAAGAGGAGGATGGTGGTGGTGATGATGATGATGTTGGTGATGATGATGTTGGTGATGATGGCTATCAGTTATCAAACAAATGATCGGGCCTTATTGTACATCCATTATGTCAATTATGTTGGCAATCACAAAAAACCCTGGGAGATACTGACATCATTCTTTTCAGACAAAGGTTTTCACACTTTAGAAGACTTGAGAAACTTGCCCAAAGTCAATATGTGCATATGGAAAACCAACCTGGTGTTTTACACCATTTGTTGGATTCACAAGCCAAAAGAAATCACAAGCTTCTGATGACTGAAGGAGATAGAGGAATTTCTTCATCCATGTCATCAGTAATTATTGCCTTGTTGGCTGACTGTGTCATTAATGAAGATAAATCCAGCGGCCAAGTGGAAATTTCCATGTTGCAGCAACAGTCTTCTGATGAATGGGATGTCTTAGGAGCGGTTGAAGGCATAGCTGTTCTCCAAAAGGAGTATTATAGAAGGGTTATTATATGAAGGGTTCTATAGAAAGGTTCATGTGGTAAAGGCTGGTCTTCAGTTGGGGGATCCAACTGTTCAAAGATGATTGGACAGCTCTGTCAGAGCCAATCTCGATTAATCATTGATTGAATGATTGACTGAACAGATGAATCCATAAGTGAATGGACTCGAGGTATGGTGGAGGCTGGAAGGTAAAGCCAGATTGGAGAATATACTTCCCTGGAGACATGGCTTTGGAGGAGATCTTGTCCTTTACACTATCCCCTTTTCTCCTTATTCATCATTTTCCTCACTCCCCTTCTTCTTCTCTCCCTTCTCTCCTCTTCTCCTTCCTCTTCCATTTCTTCCTTTTGTCCTCTCTCTCTCCCTCCCTCTCTTTCCTTTTCCCCATCTCCGTCCTTCTTCCATGAGAGCAGATCTTCTCTTGTAAGTCCTCTCCATGATGATGCTCTGCCTTGCTGCAGGTCCACATTGACAGAGCCAAGTTGCAGGGACTAAAACTGTTATTTTCTCCAGTGTTTTGTCATAGCAACAACAACTGCAGATAACACAGGTAGTAATTCTGATGGTGGTTTTCAGATGTTCTGCAGACAGGTAACAGGGACTATCCTCAAGGAGGCTTTATGCAGGGCATCATGGTGCCCAGAGTTTGGACAGCAAAATTCAAGACACATGGCTCTTACCTGAGACACACACATGCAGCTGCTGTCCCCGGCCTCCTCACTACATGCCTCACCTCCTTCCTCACCCACCAATGTGAAGAAACCTGGCCTCTCTGACAACTTCTGAAAGCATTTGAGATGTCCCAGTTGAAGTAGGTGAACCCACAGTCCCTTTGTCTTACCCTGATTCTGTTCTTGTTTTTAACTTCCTCTTGTGGTTCAGCATGTCATTCATCCTGGATGGTGGCTTATTTTTACTTCTCTGGTTTTGTTTCTAAAACATTCTTAGTGGGCTTTTCATTTTACACAATATTGTTATTTGAGTAAAAATCACTCTGACAACAATTGAATCCTTGGTAAGAGAAGCCTAATTTACACCTTCTAAAGAGTTGCCTACATTTGAACATTGTACATAATCTTCCCTGTGCTTTTCTCTGAAACAGAAAATAAAACCTACCCTTCTCTGCAAATTTTATCCATGTATTGAACTGTAAAGTTAGCTCCACAATGCCTAGCTCATGTTTAAGGGATCTCCTATTTGCCCAAAGCAGGCTCTATTTCTTCCTTGCTATATGTATGTGACTGCTCTGCAGTTGCACACAAAACTGCCTCTCCTCTCCAGGACTTTATGTGAGTGAGTAGAGGAGACCTAGGTGGAAAAAAATTGCCTTTATTTTAGGATCATTCATCTTGATTTTCTAAACAGCAAGCGAGAAAAGAAACCTCCTATTTGTAGGAATAGTCAGGAATTTCATCTGGGTCTTGAAGACCCTACTGTGTGGATCAGTGAAAATGGAGGAGTGAGCACTCTAGAAAAGGCATTGCTAAGCCCTAAGGAAAGTAGTGATGTCGCTTCCTGTTGACTAGAGGTTCAGTAATGCAGAGGAGAAGCACCACCTTGTGAAAGGGACAGGGAATAGGAGGAGTAGCTTCCGACAAAAGTGAGGAAAAAATTAGCAGTTACCTATAAAACTGGAAATTTAGATTCATTATGAGGGAAGGGGTTGGGCAGTGAGATTGAAGTTTAGAGTTCCTTCAGTAACACTAGGAGAGCTGCTGTGGATGTTTGATTGAGGAAATGGCATGGTTAGGGCTTTACTTTAAGACAATCCATCAGGCTGGCTTTGCAGGAGGGAGGAAATACCAGATACAAAACTAAAGCAAGTTCAGAAGAATGCTGCTGTATGAACCCCAGAAGATTGGTGCTGCTGACCTGAACCTGGCCAGTCAAGGAGAGGAGGCATGAGTGGGGAGTGAGGAAAATGGAGAGTGTTGTATGATAAGTGTACACAGTACTGCTCTGAATGCATCTCACCATCTCTGTCTAGGTGTGTGTGCATGCATGTCTGCATTTGTGCATGTAGATATGCATGAGCGCTAGTCCTTGGGATTTGAACTCGGGCCCTTAGGCTCTTGCTTAACTTTTTCACTCAAGGCTGGCTTTCTACCACTTGAGCAGCATCTCTAACTTCCAGCTTTTTGCTGGTCTTTGGAGCACTTGAGTCCCATCCCTACCTCCTGCTTTTTGTTAGTAATTGGAGGTAAGACTCTCTTAGATTTGTCTGCCAGGGCCGACTTTGAACTTCGATCCTTAGATCTCAGCCTCCTGAGTAGCTCAGATTACATGCGCGAGCTACTGGCAGCCAGCTTATTGGAGTGATTTTTGAGCCTTTATTCTCTTTGATTCTGTTTCTCTTAGGATTGCCTGTCACCGAGGGTCCATGCCTTTCTTCAGGCTGATTGAGATCCCTGCGGGGGAGGTCTAGATCCTTTCTTCCCAAATTTCTATTCTGATGAGAAAACAGCTTGCATTAGAGCATCTTAGGGAAAAAGGAGATTTCAAGACCCCCTTTCAGGCCTAGCCAATAGCTCCTTTTCCTCTGCAATGTTACACAGTTCTGAATCCCCCCTGGTCCTCCATCTGTCTGCATGTGTCCTAGATCTCCCTGGGCAGAGATTAGATAATTGTGCCATTCTCCCCTAAGCATGCCCAGGGGTCTGGCAGGAGGGAATCTGTTGGCTGGCAGCCGTGGGATGGGCAGGAGCCAGGGGATAGTCTGCTCCAGGAGTCCCTGAGCAGCTTGCGGCTGTGCTCTCGGTGGGCCAGCCACGTGCTCCCCTGCCGGAGATCTGCCTCAGCTCCCAGGGCGGACCTCAGAGGACAGCACACAGGCTCAGTCAAGGAAGAAGTGTGTTCTCAAACTGCCTGTTCCTTTCTCTCAAACTTCATTCCCACCTCTCTGCTTCCTTCTCTCCTCTCATTGTCTGGCCTTCTAATTCAGTTATTACCACTACATTAATGACAAGACTCTTTGTAGACTTGACAAAAATTAAATTCTCCACAGAGTACGTCCATTTGACAATAGAGTGCATGAGTATGTGTGTTCAACATATACATGTTTGTGCTCAAATATGTCTTCAAATATATTCATACGTTCACAAGCACATATACATGTATACCTTCTTATGATTGTTCAATTATTCATACAGTAGTGTACACAGGAAGCTAGAAACATATCAGTTGATAAGCTGGTAAAATATCTTACATCAACTATCCTCAGCATAAGTTATTTTTATGGATAATAAAACTTCCTGTATTTGTAATCAAGACAATGAAATAGTCACTATATTCCTGTTCTTTCCTAGTAAGAGGAAAAATGGTAGCTAATTTCTCCATTTAATTTTGGTAAATTTATTTCAGCAAACTGTTGATTAAGGGCCTTTTAGTTGACAAAAATGTTGACCTGATCATCTCTAAGAAATAAGTTCCTTGCCTGGCAAATTGCCTTCTAAATCTGTAACAAATTGAAAGCACTGTAGTTACTCAAGGTAGCTGATTAGTGATAGCAAAACCACATCAAAAACATCAAAAAACCACTTGATCCCAATATTCTGTTTACTTCCTTTGCACACCAGCTTTCATTTGATCAATCTCTTATATTTTTGAACATATGTATTTTTCAACATATTGTTGCTCTGTCAGAGAGAAAACAGACATTATCTATACACAGACCTATAAAAATATTAAGAAGAACTTCAAGTGGTAAATGGCACAAGCACCTTACAGAAAACATAAGTCGAGAGTTTCCCAGAATTTTCATATTAATGTATTTATTTACACATTCCTTCATACAATTCCTTCCTACAATTCCTTCCTACAATGTCTGGAACCCATTTCAATGGCTTCTTTTGAAGACTGAGTATGGAGAACTTAATTTTCTGACTCAAACACTGACTCAATAGCAATTTCCTCTTCCTTAAAATGTTTCTTCCTTTCACATTTAGTGACTTAATCACTTGTGGACATGTCAAACACGGCGGCTCTTGTGTAGATTATGACGGCCATAGGTAAAGATTGCTTGTTTTTATGACCAACCATTAACTGGTTCATGTGCCACTCTAATTAACCTTCTTACAATTTTCTTAGCCTTTTTAGTATTGGTAGTATTTCACGTTAGAAACTTTAGCCAACTGACAAGGGTTTGCAAGCTTAATTAAATTATCTAAAGTTATCATAGTAATCCTTAGCCTCATCTCAGGAAATGTGCTTTACTTAACCACAAATAAAGTAGGGATTTTCTTATCTAAAACAAACACATAGGGAAAACAGCATTAGAAACACAGTCTGTCTTCCCTTCAAGCTAATTGTTTGCCATGAAAATCAGTGAATGTCTCAGAATCAGTTTCCTCCTCTGTCTAGTGCTGACTACAGTGATTGATCCTCCCCCTTTACCTCAGGGGGCAGATGATCTTGAACATTAAGTGGGTAAAATCTTTCAGACTGTAAACCTGCCATGAGTGGTAAATTAAGCAATCCGTGTATCTGATACTTAGCTTAGTATCTGGCCTCAAGGAAATGCTCAGTAACTGATAGTTAATTGGAGATAAGAGTATCGTGGACTTTCCTGCCTGGGCTGGCTTTGAACCACAATCCCCAGATCTCAGTCTCCTGGGTAGCTAGGATTACAGGAATGAGCCACCAGATCCTAACATCTACATATATTTTAAAAAGTAGTTTCTAGTCAGAGAACAGGAGCTAGCAAATACAATAGGAAAATGATATTCTGTATCTTTATTTCTTCTTCTTATCATTACTATTACTACTATTGTAATTATTTGAGACAGCCTCATTAAGCTATCTATATTAGCCTCAAACACAAGATCTTCCTGGCTCTTCCTTCAGAATGCTGGGAACTACAAGCATTCATCACTACATATGAGGGCCTTATTTTTTTTATTTCTTGCATATTTTAAAGCAAGTCTTCTCCTGTATTAGCTAGTTTAATTATATTAATTATCGTTGTCATTATCACTTTACAGTCAGCATTTTAGGCATGCAAGAAGGGACATGTGTATTCTTACATAGGAAATAAACTGAAAGTAAAAATTACATGAGGAGAGATACTAGAAAAAGTCAAAAAGCATACTTCACAAAGAAACATGAATAGGCTTAGTTAAATGATCAAACATAATCTGTCTTTCCATGGCTCATCTCTCTGGTTTGAGAGCCAAGTTAACCCACACCCCTAAAGATTTCTGTAAAAATGGTAGAGTTTTCTTTTCTCCACTATGGATTCTGTAGTTTATAATACAAGTGTCAGAGACTAGTGACTCCAACTAGCTTTTAGTTTAGACTTTTCCCATTTCTGGAAAGCTCCACTGGAATATGGCAGTGTCAACATCTTATAGCAGGCTGTGCTCTGCTAGCTGCTTGCTGGACAGAGAGCCTAAGGAAAGGAGTCAAGGAGAGTGGAGGAAAGCTTTGAAGACTGACCAGGCAACAAAAGGTATATTAACTCACAACTTTATTTCTGCTAGAAAAAAGGGAAAGAAAATGAACATTTTAAAACAAACAATTTGAATAATTGCTTTGCTTTGTCTGTACAAGTCAACAGAATTATAAGAACACCCTGATTTGAAGAGTATGCTCTTTCCAAGCAGACTGAACTACTAATATTAATTCAATTATAAAATCCCTCAGCACAGCCCCAAAGAGGCCTGAACACAGCTGCTACATTCTCTCCAAAGAGAGAAACAACAGCTTCTTTCAGAACAATTCTAGCTCAACTTATTCTGAAGGAAAAAACAAATCTAAATACCTTAAGTTGCATAGCCATTCATATGTTGCTTATTATTGTAAACCATTACAAGTAATTCTGAACTAACTTCCTCCTTCCTTCTCACTCTAAGACTCAGTACATTCTAGCAAAACTATGAGCTATTTTCTAAATGAAGTCTTACAGAGGGTTTACCAGCTCAGCTCTGGGACACAAGAAATGTACATAATAGGAAGAAATAAATTAAATAAATAATATCTAATAAATAACCCAGACAACATTTGTTATCTAATGCCAGAAAATGCTAGCATTAAGACTAGCCTCTACTACCCCACACAAAGTTAAGTAATGGCTTCTACAGAAAGCACATGGGATGGCTCTAGACATAGTTTGACTTGCCTATTTCCACAAGGGGAGGGCTTGACAAGGGAAACCACTTTGGTGGCTGGTGGAGCTGAAAGTCTCTCTATGAAGCTACTTTCTGAGAGATATAAAGCCAAGGGTGCAAAGTACAGCAGAGTAAGTGCTGCCAAGGCAACAGAAATAAAATAACATAATATAAGGAAATATGTCAACAAGGGAGTTGGGTTGATTTTAGTGAGAAACTGAGCTATACAAGAATGACATCTTAATCTATCCTATTAATTTTATTCACTCTTCCTATCAATGTAGCCTACATGATTAAAGTCATCTTGATCCACTAGTAAGTCATTTAAAATCTTGGTTTGACCCTACATCATTTTCCTGACAATTGAACAGCATAGTAAAATTCTTCAGATCTCTTTTCTTTGGAAAACGATTAACTTGACCAAGTCAACATTAACACAAAGGAATGAGAAATTGCATAAAGAAATGAACATGTTGCTAATTAGGCTAAACCTAGGATGGTGACATGAACTAGGAATAAAAGTATTCATTGACCTTGGCTTTCATTTCTGAATCTCTAAGTCTTGTTGTTGCCATGTCAACATGTAATAATACATTGTTTCTTTGGAAGTAAGGAAGAGGCAACAGTGGTGAGGGACATAAAGAGGTCTCATTATGTTTGAAAAAGTTCATGTTTGGTCATTGGTTAATGCTTGTTCTTATGGAAAATATGCTATTATGGTAGATAAAGGTTGGTCATTTTAGTTGTATTTGAACTAAAAGAAATTCATCTTGCTAGGGAAAATCTAGTGCTGTTCTTGTGAGAAAGTGGGAACATTGAACTGCAGTAGTTAGTGAGGCCAGTAGCCATTTTTATCACTTTATATTATGAAGCTGGGCTGTGTGTTGAATCTAACAACAGTATCTTAACTGTCAGACTTTTCAGAGCTCTCTGAGTATGGAGGCTATGCATGGATCCAGATGATATCTCTGTGTCCCATTGACCAAAGAAGTCTTATCACAAGATTTTTCATGCTCTAAAAGCACTTTTTATATATTATCAAGAATAAAGCTGGCATGGGGGCATCTATGGTTCTCAAATCACATGAGAAAGAGGTGTTCAACTTTCAAACCAACAAGAAATAAAGCTATAGTCTTTAAGAACATTGCTATTTGCAGAGATGACCAATGTAAGAGTTTTACCCTTTGGAAGCTATTTTTTGTTTTAATTTATTTATTCCAATTTTGGAAATACTTTATTTTAAACTCAGACTCATATTTACTTGACTGTCACTCTACCATTTGTGCCATGGTTCCAGCCCTGCTTCTTCATACTTATTTTGGAGATGGAGTTTAGTAAATGCTTTGGGCCTCAAATTATAATCCTTCAGATCTCAGCCTACTGAGTAGCTAGGATGATAGGCATGAGCTACCAGTGCCTGGATGAAAGTGAAGTTTTGTCATCGAGTTCAAAGAAACTTTGCATCCTGTGAGCTAACAGACATGCACCACATGCTCCCTCAGCCATTCCATATGGTCATTCTATTTCTATTATTGCTTTATTTTTTCTGATTACAAAAAAGAATTTATGGGTAGTCACCAAATTTAGATGTTTTCAGAACTTTGAAAGTCTTTAGAAATAATCTAGACTTAGAGTAATTGCCTCAACATATCCAATAAAAAAAAACCAGTAGTGAAAAGTAAGTAGTAAATATTCCATGAGGTTTGGGTGCCACTCTAATAGGGTTTAGGTCTCTTGTTACCACATGGTTGGAAGTCATCAAATGATTTCACTTTAGGATCCTAGATAAATGAGCCAAAGAAATGTGAGACGTTGGTAAGTAGAGCAGAAGATGGGTTCAGGAGGCCCTATATGGTCTAAGATTGTTAGATCAGATATATACGTACATCCAGATGGTTCCTTTAACCTTACGAATATATGAACTGAATCCTTGTAGCTCCACTGCTTAGATAATGGGAAATATCCCCACATCATTCTCTGCAATTCTGCTCTCCATGCCCTAGTCAGTGAAGATGGTGTTAAGTTGGGTTCCAATGCCGTGGTGGGGGTAGGAATCGTAAGACATATCTATGGGAATGTCATAATGGGAGGTACCAGCCTGAAAGGGAGTTGAATGTGCATGCCCTGAACTTAGACTTGCAGAAGAGTAATGTGGCAGGAAGCTGTAGGCTTTTTCCAGGTCAGGGGAGCCATCTTGCTTTAAGGAGAAGTTCCCACTGATACTCAGAGGTGGGGTGAGAGGGCCTTCATAAGGAGGGGTACTGCAGTCAGGTGGCTGGCTCCCAAAGGGGGCTTCTCCCACACTCTTGAATACTTGCGGCTTGAGATGGAGAAGATGTGTTTCCATATGGCCATAAGGAGGACTGGGAAGTCCTGGAGATTGATAGGTAAAATTGTGGCCAGAAATAGTAGAGTCACAAATAGGTGCTTTCTCTTCATGCTTCTCCAGCAGGGGAGACTGTGGTCCAAGTTGGAGGCATCCAGCCACTAGGTTGCTGGTGGGCTGAGAGAGCCCCTTACAGAGCATCTCTACAAAGCCCTTTCCTTCAGGAATCTGACCTGTCTCCAGGACTTCAGACAGAGCCCAAATATAGTTTCTGGCCAGTCTAAGCGTCTCTATCTTGGAAAGCTTTTGGGTTTTGGAGTAACAGGGCATAACTCTCCTGAGGTTGTCCAGGGCATCATTCAAGCCATGCATCCGGGTCCGTTCTCTGGCATTGGCCTTGACTCTTCGCGCCCTGAATCTCTCAAGGCGAGCTTTGGTCATCTTCTTTTTCTTGGGACCTCTTCGCTTAGGTTTCTCCCCATCTTCCTCCTCTTCTTCTTCCTCCATACTGTCATGCTCTTCAGTTAAGCTGCCAAGCATCCCATAAACACCAGGTCTCCTCTCCTCCTCCTTCATCTCACTTTGGGAGCTCAGGCCTTTGTCTATCCAGGATGACGTGTTGGTCAGCTCTACCATCTCCTTGGATTTCATGTATGTTTTTGCCATTCTGGTTCCTAGAAAGTATCATCAATGAGAATTAATTCCTTTAAACATCTGATCTTATATAAAGCTAAACTTTGTTTCTTTTTGGGGGGCTAGTACTGGGATTTGAACTCAGGGCCTCACGCTCTCCCTTGACTTTTATGGTCAAGGCTGGCTCTCTATCACTTGAGCCACATCTCCACTTCCAGCATTGTGGTAGTTAATTGGAGATAAGAATCTCACAGACTTGTTTTTTTGCCTCTGATGGCTTTCAAAAGTGATCCTCAAATCTCAGCCTTCTGAGTATCTAGGCTGATAGGTGTGAACTGCCAACACTGGCTAATTATTTTTTAATACCTGCATACAGAGCATAGACTACACTGGGAATGAGTTCATGATTGTCTTCTTTAAGTCTTCTATTTTAAATGATTAATTCAAGGCTCCAAGAAGTATCCAGGACAATCATCTAGTTGTGCATTTTGTAAGCAAAATAGTGCTAGAGTCTAATTTTTATTCTCAAATTCTTTACCTTATAGATATTTTACACAATGTATTTGATATACAAGCTGAAAGATACATTTTCTTTCCTTCCTAGAGTTCATAAAATCCAAGGAAATACATAAGTTAAGCTTATAAATAATTACCCAAATGGGGACATTTCTAAATGCAAACAATGATGGCGATTGTAGTTATAAGATATGTATATAAAATTATCATTGCAAAATAGCATGTGTACTAAACAGTTAAGTCAATAAATGATTGTGTTCTCACCGTAAAACAAATAAACAACTGTAGGAAGATCATTCAGACAACTTCATATGTGTCCCACACAGGACTTTCCATCTTCTATTTAGAGGCATGGCACACACCTCTAACTTGCAATACCGCATGCTTCCCCAATGGTCTTGTCAATTGGTGGCTTCAAGTAGCACCTCCAAAATGCCCATCCCATGCCACGACTGTCTAATGATGCCAAATGATCATCATAAATTCATCTCATCACCACCAGAAGAGCGTTTTGCTTTTAGGATAAGCTCCTTTCTGTTTTCTTTAATGTTAATGGTGTTAGGAGGTATTACGAACATGGTGTCTTGCGCGGGCAACACAAGTTGACATGTTGGATTGAAACCCCTTTGTAGTACCGCTTAAAGATAGTTTTAAAAATGGAATAAAATAATTTTTTAAAGCATGCTGTCTTGAAAGGATCATGTAAAGAATGGAAGTTTATCCCTGATGATCAAATATGTCCCTGTTCTGAAAGAACCACTCCTCTCATAGTACATACATATCAACCATTATTAAAAAGCTATGACAGCAACTATTTGTCCAAGCCAGTGGTCTACCAAACTTGCCCAAGATCATTTTAGTGCAACTATTTTGAGATACCTTGTTAAAAATGAAAAATTCAGGAATAAAAGCCCTACAGAATAGGTGACAGTGAACAGAAACAGGACTATGTCAGGCAAACACTGAAATAGCCTGACTACGTTAACACCCTATCCTAATACTCTCCTGTGCCAATTTTTCTGTTTGGAAAATAAAAGACTTGGTGATCTAGCAAAACATTTTGTATTCTATTTTGCAAGAGTTTGCAATGTCTTGAATTTTTTTTGAACAACAGTAGTATACAGTTTACCCAGTAAGAGTATCTGATAAAGCCCTCAGGGCATTCAAGTTCACGGGCTCATCTTTGAAACATTAAACCTTCCATCACATTTGATTACCAGAAAGAGGAGAACATGACAAATGCATTTTTTCTATCCTTGAAGCTTGAGCTTAAAATCAACAAATGCAAGGGATTAGTATATAGCATATATATATGTATATATATATGTATATATATATGCTTTGATTTGTTTTTGGTAATTGGAGCTTGTTTTCCTTGTTACCTCATTTACCACCTATAAATAATTAATGGTACTACATTGCGAAAACAACCCAGGTTTCATGTTAATCAGCACGGAAATCGTGTCAGCTTGACTTACTCACTTAATAAGGCTTCCTGGGTAAGCAGCTTTATTGAAAACACACATTGGAACCTATTGGTCAACTGGCTGCCCAGGCCAAGTCAGAAAATCCCACTTTTAATATGGATGATGGAGCTTGTGTGCTGAGCTGCACTTCTAACTCGGGCAGATATCCAGAGGGAGGGAGAAGGACCTAATTAACTTTCTGGGAAAGGAACACAGATCTTCCAGAGGCAGGTGCACTCAGAGGCCCCCAAAAGGGGAGGGGGTGGAGTGGGCTTGGGAAACCTAATGCTCCCTTGTGATTATAATAACATTTGTGTAGCATTTTAAAGTTTGCAGCACATTTGCATTCATCAATTTGTATGCTTCCTCTGAGGGAGGTAGTGATTCTCATGCTCATTTTATAGCCAATTTGAGGTCAAGTCCTTTATATGACAGAAATAATAAAGAGCTGGTGATATGAGACAACAATCCAGTTCTGGGTCTGAATCCTAGGTTTCCTTTCTTTTCTGTCTTTTTCCCCCCTCTCCCTCCTTCATTGCTGTAGGAAGAAAGTCACTTCCATCTTACCAGACGTAGCTCAGTACAGCTAAGTCAGTGATGACACTTATCCCAATAAAGGACGGTTTCATGTTCTCCAAATGCCTTTTAATCTCATATTCCAAGATTTCTTCCTCTTCCCAATGCATTGCTTCATTGCATTTATCTTCTGTTTCTCTTCTGCATACTCCTCTTTCTCCTCCTGGCTTTCTCACCTTCATGATCATCATGGCATCGGATCATACAGGCACAGAGAGGAAAGGATGGAAGAAGGGATTTGAACCACCAGAGAGCCTCCCTGACCTCCCCATGAATCTGAATACCACTGCTGGCTTTGGCATCTGGCATGTCACCATTCCTATAGAGGCAGGCAGGGCATGGGCTTTTCCTGAGATCTGTCAAGAGTCAACTCCATCAAGAAGCCTTCAACATTTTTTTTTAATCATTTCTGTGAAAGTCAAGGGTTAGCTTAAAATTAGATTGTCAGTATAAAAAAACAAACAAACAACTTTCGTTGGCCAAACTACTGAGAAGGGGAATGAATGCTACCTTTTTTTTCTCTTATTCCCCAATGTGAAGAATACATGTGGTTGTTTTAACATCTTCAGATCCCATAAACGCTGTTCTATTGGTGCTAAGAGAATCCCCCATGTATATGATGAGTTTCACAAACATGGAAGCTAGAGTAACACAGCTGGAAACTCAAGTCTTAATTCTCCTCATCCCTGCTTACTGATCTTAAACACATATAAATTCTTTCTCCTCCATTTCATCTTTGATAAAACAGACAATAGATTATTTTCTATTATTGTAAGCAAAAAACATGAGGAAGAATCTTGTAGGTTTAGATGTCATCAAAGATTATCCATACACTTAATCTTGGGGTTTAAAAAATGTTCCATATATATATATTATTCATTCAAAATATGTTATTTCCATAGATGAATAAAAAAATGAACTGCTTTAGCTACTGTATCTCAGTATCTGTTTGTCATGTGGTGTGATTGGCTCAGAAATTCATCTGACATTTTCCCTGTCCTTCTCAAATGTACTAGATAGTACAGTTCCAAATGTCTGCACTCAAATACCAGCTCTACAACTTACTGGTATGTGTTCTCACACAAGTGTCATAAACCTATGTTTCCATTTTCTTTAAGTGGGAATAATAATAGCTCCAGCCCACAGGAGTACTCTGGGCATCATATGACTTCACATATTTGAAGAAATTTGAATAATGCCAAGACATCATAAATTCCATACAAGCGTGAGGTATTATCATTATTCTTGAAGGTCACTATGAGTTTCTCTGGATAAGAATAGGCATAATTATAACCTGTGTTTCATATTGATTTTATGCCAGTGAAAAAAAGTCAATGGCTCCATTTAAAAATTTATTTAAAAAAATTCACTCCTGCACTCCACACATCTTATGCAATAAAATATAAAAGGTCTGTTTCTGGTGCAATTGATGAGCTAGCCAAACCGTATCTGCTGTCTTTCCTGGACTCACTAAACTCCACTATAAGGTCAGCTTCATGGCTTTCATTCTGCTGTTCAATGGAGAGAGAGCATTTGGCAGGATACTTGTTCTTAGCACACAGGTTTTCGTGTTCATGAAGATTCTGGTGGAATAAAGACAATTCTTGAGAGCTGGACCTGTTCAACTTTAATTACCAATATAGGGACTACGACTTTCCCAGACACCACCAGCAGAACTCAAGGGAGAATGGAAGCCTCTCTCAAACAGTAGTAAAAGCCAACTCTCCTCAAAGATAAAGAAAATGAAACTTGCTTTTTTCCACCTAAATATTTTTCAAGGCAGCAAAATGTTATCAAGAAAAAGTAGACCAAACAAAAACAAACAAACAAACAAAAATATCCAAAGGAGGGAAGAATAGCTCCAGAACTGAGGGACATCCAACCAAAATACTTTAAAAAAAAACACCAATAAAACAGTTCCAGATTTCGGGGTTATGTCTGCATGGAGTTCCAAGTTTTGATGAAAGTAATGTAACTGGATTGATCTTCAGCAGAACAGACAGCTGAGTGTACTAAGGTCTTTTACCCAAAGTTAACCAATCTTCTCTGAGGTGTGCTGGAAAAAGAAGAAAAGAAAAGGCCCTCTTCCATCCCTCACTTAGGAAATGAGCATAGAAAAACAATTTGAATTCTTTTACCCTAAAGGCAAAAAATAGAAATAATATGTTTACCTTCTCTATCTCTTTTAGAAGTTTTGCTCTATAATGTTAGGTTTGGCAATCGCTTTAGAGTTATGTATTTCTATCTCTTTAAAATATCATTACCAATCATCTTAAAGATGTCACAATTCCTAGAAACGGAATTGACTTTCAAAATGCCTAGCAAGCAGCCTCAGTGGATACTGGGGATAGAATCAACTGTTTTGCAACATACACAAACGCTGGTATTAAATAGCCTAATTCAGTCTTGGATCTAAATTTTCAGATTTTCACATTTATCTGCACAATGTAACAAAAATTTCCCTCCTTTTGGGTTCCTTCGGTGAAATGTCAAGTATAAACTGTATTCTGATAGCTCAAAATATATCTCTTTTTTCCTTTTTGACCTGTCTTTGCTCAGAGGCCAATTGTGACTTTCCAATATGTCTCTAGTGGGGTTGAGGCAATTGTATGGAATTTCTTGGTACATTTTCTCTAATTTCTTATTTTTTTGAAAAGGTTTCAAATGATGAGTAGCTAAGTGAGGGGCTCTGGAATGTGTGTTGGGCTGATCATCCTTAAAACTTGATAGTACTATTATGTAAAAATTTAACTATGTAACTTGAGGATAGGGATGTGAGGGGAAAGGGAGAGCACTGGAAGGGGTGACATTGATCGAGATGTGTTTTACTCATAACCTGACATATAATTTAATCTCTTCATACAAGTCTTGTTGTACTTAGTTAAGTCCTAATCTTAGGACCCTACATCATAGTCACAACAGAAAAGGAGACCATCCAACCCAATTTTTCAGACATAGTAGAATTAGATACACTAACAGCTTTGCTCAGTGTTGCTGAATGTGTCATTAAAACCAAACAAATCAGCAAACAGAATAAATAGGTACCTACATATAGCCACTAGTATATTCTGTGCTCTCCCTATCCATTCTGTTCTACTCTGCTATTCTTCCTTGATTACTAAGTGTGCACACACACACACACACACACACACACACTTTACCCAGAAACATGTGTTATATTTCATTTCTGTAGATTCACATCTTGTTAGAAAACTTGCTAACAGAAGTTTCTCAACTAATTTTCTCTCAATATTTTCAACATAATATTTCTTTCTTTTTCTCTCCCTCCATCCTTCTCTCCCTCCCTCCTTCTCTCCCTTCCTTCCCTCCTTCCCTCTCTCTCCCTCTTTCTTTGCAGTCCTGGGGCTTGAACTCGGGCCTGGGCACTGAAGTTTTTCACTCAAAGTTGGCACTCTGTCACTTGAGCTACAGCTCCACTTCCAACTTTTGGATAGTTTATTGAAGATAAGAGTCTCAAGGGCTTTTCTTCTTGAGCTGGCTTCAAACTACAGTCCTCAGATCTCGGCCCCCTAAGTAGTTAGGATTCCAGGTGAGAGATATTGGCACCTGGCAGCATCCTAATTCTTCCATGAAAAAACAAAGGGAAATATATTTTATGTTTATTAGTATTTTCTTCATGTATGTTCTTGGTGTTTAATGGGTTAATATAAGGCATAAGAAGGGAAAATATTCTTGGATGATCTTTTCCTTCTGATTTCCCATCTGAAAGAGTTTGGAGAAAGAATTCTCTCCCACCCCATTTCAATCATTGAAGAACTTGTAGCAAACCCAATAAGGGATAATGGTGAGAATCCAGTCTCATGAATGTCCAAGATCTCCTCCCATCCCTTGAGCTATTTTTTATAAGTATATATTAATTGTACACAATCTTCATTCTATTTTACCCTCCTCCCAACCTCCACTCTTTGCACAGTTCTGCAGTTCTTGAACAGAGTAGTGAACTGGATCCATTCTTTAAAAAATCCTGCTTACTGGGGAGTTTAACTTTTTGAGATTTTTTTTCAATACAAGTAAACTGAAAGGGTGGGTTTGACAGCAATAGAGGGCTAATCAGTAATCTCTACTTGATAAAAAGTGAGCCTGAGTATCCACAAGTTTCACTTGGGGGGATGGATTCTATAAAACTTAACATAAATTATTTTTTAAATCCATCTATATCTCTCATCATTCTGAGTCCCCCTTGCTTTTATGTTTGAATAGCCTTTTCCCTCCTTCCTCTGCTTGAATAGCCTCTTCCCTCCTTCCTCTGTCCAATACTACTTCACCCCAACTTCTCTCTAGGCCTATGACAACTTCCCACTGAAACTTCAGTAGTCACCTCCCTGCCCCATCTACTTGCTCACCTTTGCCAGTGGTAGTGTCTAGGGTAAGTTCTGTAAATCTGCGCCTTGTTAATAGTCAGAACAGCCGAGTCTCCTGGACCACGCAGACTGGGGAAAGAGCTGCTTTCAAAGATCCATGTTAAACGTGGTAGCTACCTCTCAGTGGTTCCTCGGGGGTCTGCTTCAGCAGAGTGTTACTTATTCCACTTCTTTCTGTAGTTGTGATGCTCCTGCAGGATGCCTTGGGGCTGATGTATGGGGCAGCTGCTTTCCTTCTCTCTCTTCAGGACCTCTCCTCTCTGGTTAGCTCCCCACAGCGATGCTTTCAGGACCACAGCCTCTGGGCAGCTCCTGCATTCTGGTTGGAGCCTGTGACTTGGAGCAGTTTTGATTGCTCTTGCAGATGACCAGGGAGGGAGGGGCAATGCTGCCCACTGCCCAACTCCTCCCCTTCCCCAGCTGAAAGAAACACCCACTTCCAAGGGCTCCTCTGATCAAGTCCAGCTTTGACAGTGCCTGTTTGCTTGCTAATTTATTTGAGTAAGATTGGTGTGTGGAATGGGAATAGAAGGTTTCTGAAGTTCAGGGGTGAAGAAAATGACAGCTGGAACCCTTTATGGTTAAAAAGGTTGAAAGTGGAGCAGGATGAGTAGAATAGAGAAAGAAAACTGGGGACAGACTCAGGGTGAACTAAAAAGACAAGTGAAATTGTGGACAATGTGGGAGAAGAAAGGTACTGGTTAGGAACACAGCGTCAGCAACGACAACCTTACATGTGTGCACTTGTGCCCTTTTTGTTTTCTTTTTCTTTTTTTCTGAGTTTAAAAGTAGAGGGGAGAAGTATCTGCCTTGTACTAGTTTTTAGCATGTCAAACTCATTCCCATTTTAAACACTTGGTGGAGTTGGTGAATTTGTTGTACCATGCCTTCAATTTTCTATTAATTTGAAATTTATAAAAATAGACAATAAATATAGCTCTTCACTTTAAGGGTGGTGATCAGGCTGGAAAAGTGGCTCAAGTGATAGAAGACTTGCAAGTCAAGCCCACAGCTCTGAATTCAAAGTCTAGTAGTGCCAATAAAGAAAAAAAACAGATTATATCTAAAAGAAGGAAGGAATAAAGGGAGGGAGAAAGAAATGAAGGAAGGAAAGAAGGGAGGGAGGGAAGGAAAAATGAGGCAAAAATAGGGCTAGAATTACAAACTGGGACCCATTAAGCACTAGGTATTAGCATTTAGGTAGCAAATGTCCACTTGAGTGATGATAAACTTGGAAAGAAAGGACAATTATGAGTCTTACTACTTTTTAGTATTATGAAGTATTCAATTTCTGTAAGAAAATATCCTGAATAATTTAAAGTGAATACATATATATGTACATACCTATCTTTCTAAAAGCTTGATGAGAGTAAGCAAATCATTGTGAATTTATTTTAAGATGTCAAATATTTTGTAACGATCTGGAGATTCAAATGAAGGGGACACAGTGGGGATCCCTTGTCCCTCTGGCATCAGGGAGCCCATGAGCTGATCCCTTAAAGTTTTTCCAGCAGCAGCGCTCCAAACTCAGTTTTTTTTTTTTTCTGACATGGATTAGGTTTTGGAGAAACCATTTTTTCTACCAACATAAGTGGCAGATGTGTAATGGATATGGAAAAATATATGCTTCCTATTTATCTGTTCAAGTGCACAAAGGGGTTAATCAAAATTGTGTGTGTGTGTGTGTGTGTGTGTGTGTGTGTGTGTGCTTTGATTGGTGTTATGCATGGTACACTGGGGGCTCTCTGTGTGAACAGTCTCTGCCCTGAAACATAGTTTTAGTTCCAATAAAGTAAAAGAATGTCTAACTTGTAAGTAGTTTGGAGCAAGCTATATTTTTCATCTGGCATAGGTATCATGTGGCTCATCTCCTCTCTCTCTCTCTCTCTCTCTCTCTCACACACACACACACACACAAACATACAAAAGAAATAAAACACTTCTTTTTCCTTTTTCGTAGAAAGTTGTTCACGTTCAGTGAAAATGTAAGTGCTTATCCTTCCTTCCTTCCTCCCTTCCTCCCCCTGCCCCATCCAGAACATATCTTTCAATCAAAAAACTTTCATTTTCAAAGTAATTAAAAGCAAATTCTAACAGGACTGGTGGATTTTTCAAACCAAGTGCAAATCAGAGACTCCTTGGCCAGAGGAGTTTCTGTGTGATAGAACTGCTTAATCCTTGTTCCCTGAGCACTTTTTGAATGGATTCCTCCCTTGCCTGCGCTTTCAAAGTCAAGGCCCTGGATATTTAAAAGTTAGTAGCATTGATGGTGTTGGTAACTTGCTTGTAAAATTTTTAGGGGGAGGGAAGGATGAGCAGATTAGCAGAAAGGTGAACATATTGAGACAAAGATGAGGGTGGGGACGGAACATTCGGGAGGGGGGCGCTGCTTGCTTTCTCTGACAGATGTAAGGGACTGAACATAATAGGATTAGCCTCAAAACCCATTCAACGGTGGGGATGTACGCGCGTGTGCACTCTTTGCATATTGGGAGTAGATGATACTGAATTTTCTTCAGAGCTGCTTTTGTAGAGAAGTGGGTGTAATCTATTTCACCAGGGTCATCCTTCTTACAGCTCCCTGAAGATTGTCCTGTTGGCTGCTGGACTCAGAGAAAGAAAAGGGGAGGTGACTGCCAGGGAGAGGGCAGAGAGGGGCATTTGCATTCATTCTCTTCTCTCCTCTCCCCTCCCCCCAACACATGGTTTTGGGACCAGTGGGCCAATCCCTAACTCTTCCCTCTTTCTCTGTGGCTTTTTGTAAAGCTCTGAGCTAACCTGTTAGAACCATCTGCTGAGTGAGGAAAAGGAAACCAACACTCACTCAGTTGCTGGCCCCACAGGCCTGATGCCCGGAGCCATTGAAGCAGAGAGAAGGGAGGCAACAGGCAGATTTATGGGCAGCAATCTGTTCTCCTCCACGCCCCCCCCCCCAAGGCCCTCTGCCAGGAGACAGCCTGATAATCCATCAACCTCACTAATGAATTAATTAGTATTCCCAGTAATCCTGATCTCCCAAAGGAGACCTGCCAGTGGGCCCCGAAGGAAAGTATAAACTGCCTTCTTCGACCAGACACTGAAAACCTGGGACCAATGTCTAATATTAGGCCCAGGGTGCTAAGCTACAAACCACAGATCCTGTTACTAAAAGGGGGGGTCCCCAGATGTCCCTCCTCTCACCTTCCCTTAGGAGATCACTTGCTGTCTTGCTGAATTACAATACAAATCCTGTCAAGCAGCAGGATCCCTGAGACAGAACTCAGGAACTACACTGAGTTGGAAAGGAAATTTCCAGGAAAAGAAGAATTGGGCTGTTCAGGAGAAAAAAAATTGAGCAGATCCTGAAGCTGCTTCCTAAGAATGTCAAGCTCTGGGATCTGAAGAAGGTCAAGGAAATAAGTCTTTGAGCTCAAGCAGTTCAGCGTTCCACTAGCAAAATGAGGTAGCTTTAAAAATAAAGTGGTGAAACAGATTAAATCAGAGATTCACGGTATGAACTGCTCCTGAATAGAGACAGGGATAAAACCCAAGAGTGTCAGCTGAGTTCTTAAAAGTCTGCAGAATGACATCAAAGAGATTCAGTAACCCTCCCTTGCAACTATGAACAACCTTTGCTGTTTTCACAAACTTGATTTCAAAGTGCAGTGAAAAAGAATTAAGCTCCAGAATAAGGAAAATCTGTGTCCTAAAACTTAATGGCTCCTATGGTATGTCTATACCACATACAACCTTTCTCTGTCATATTTATTTTCTGCTAAACTTCTTTATTACTTTCACTTAAAAACAATAAACCCTAATGGGTCTGATATAGTTAAATATCACAGTTACTTTTTTGTTGTTGTGCTAGTTTCAGGACTTGAACTTAGGGCCTGGGAGCTATTCCTTAGCTTTTTATTTAACAAAGGCAAATACTCTGCCTGTTGATTCATACTTCACTTGCAGCCTTTTAGAGATATGAGTCTCACAGACTTTTCTGCCCATTTGGCTCAAATTGTGACCCTCAGATCTCAATCTTCTGAGTAGCTAGGACTATAGGCATAGGCCATTGGTCCTTGGTGCCATTGCATGATGTCCTCTAGGATACAGTTGGATCCTTACATTGCCATTTCCTAGTGATGTAAGTTCACACAAGTTCCTCAGCTCTCTGGTTCCCATTTCTCCATCTGTAAGTTGGGGCTTATTATGCTTACCCAATAAATTTGCACTGAGCAATATAATTAGGTCATCTAATCTAAGTACATAATATCGTGTCTGACACTTAGCTAGTGATCTGCAAATGGTAGCTGTTGATATGTTATTGTAAACATTTACACCTGATTTTTAACCCTTGGAAGCCAATAAGAAACAAATGTCAGGATTTCTGTCTGTAGGTCCTTTTTCTATGCTCCCATCTCAATCTAAGTAACACTTTATTATAGTAATAATCATATTATTAATTTATCCAACAAATACGTTTTATGAGTATGTAAACCCAAGGCACCGTGTGAGATTCTGAGCACAAAACTAAATAAGAGCTCTTATTTCGAATCAATTTTTACTGTAGTAGCAGAGGCTGAACTAAATGCATAAGTGTAATCCCCAAACTGTGCTTTCTATGAGCAATAAAAAAAATCCTATAGGCAAAATTTTTCAGGATATGAGAACCACAGACCACAGTCCTAAAAAACTGAGAAGTACTAAAAAAAATATGGAGAAGACTGTCCCATGAAAATATCACTACCCTTAGCTCTGACCAGCTCTGCCCTACCTTACTTCATTCCCAAGGACATTTCCCTAGCCCTAGGAGGAAAAAAATCTAAGTTGAATTAAAAAGGCTTCCATTGTGTGGATCTTCTGCCCAGAGAAATATGTAGGATAGGACAATGAGAATTTACTGAGAATTCTGAATTCATTTGTATCACTCAATAACAACAATAACAATAATAATAATGTAGGATAGAGAGATGAACAAAACCACATCCAACTTTTCAGAGGTACATTCAGTCTTCTAGCAGTACCAAACAGAGCACTGGTCTGGGCACTCAATTGAATCAGTGGCACTTTACCATTTTGAGGGCAATCCCTTTGAAGCTTTGAGTAATCCACTCCACCAGCCCAAGGCTGTAGCTGCGTCACTTCTCCTAAGCATGCATCAGCCAGGCAAGGCAGAAGCTAAAGAGATGAAACCAGTTAGAAACAGTAATAATGATAACTAATCCTAATAGAATACTTACCATATGTCAAATGTTGTTTTCAGTGCTTTGCTTATGTTACATTTATTGCATCATCACAATAGCCTTACAAAGTGGGAATTATTATGATTATTGTAACTATTATTATCTTCATTCTACAAATGTAATTCATGGATTATAGAGAGTCCAATCATTTTCCCAAAATCAAACAGGAGTGATGGTGGTGGAATCTGAATATGGACATCCTGAAGCAGGTGGCTGAGAGTTAACTTTAATTCTAGAATCTATTCTCTGGATGTTCCAGAAGGGACACTGAGTATTTGCATGCCCCAAATCAGAATGGCTATGTAACTTGTTTAAGATCACACAGCTGAGGGAATGCATGAAATACATTGAATGTATGTCTATTTCTATGTCATGTGTTCAAGTTGATTCTTATCCCTGAGCAGTTGGGAGATAGATTGAATGAGAATAGAATAAGTTAATGTTTTTCCCATAATCCCACTGCTTACAAAGAGTAACCTTGGTTAGATAAGTGGAAGTAATATGAAGTTTCCATAGGTGGAATTTCTTGTGACAAGTTACAAATAGTTTACACTCCTGACCTCTCTTTACACACACACACACACACACACACACACACACACACACACACACATACCTATCAGATTACATGTTACATGCCAATTTGGTCTGACCCTAAATTCTTCTGTTTAGTGTTATCCTAGTAGCTTTTATAAAGATTGCCTATTAATTATGTTGAAGCCTCTGCTAGCTACAAAATTGCACCTGCTTTGTATGGGCCCAGTTTCCACACATCACTTTAAAGCACCAAATGTATCCATTCCTGCATTTCAGGAACTTGGCTTGCCCTGGCTCCTCCTAGTTTTACTCCACCAGATTAAAGGAAAACATTCACCTGGCCTTGGTAATGTACACCTGTCATCCCAACACTTGAGAAGCTAGGAGGATGGAGATTTCAAGGCAAGCTTGGATTACATAGGGAGGCAGTCTCAAAAACTAAACAAAGCAGTATGATTTCTATGTGGGGAAAAATACCCTCAGGCACAGCCTCTTAATATTCAGCCCCCAATCTCTGTCTTCATTCACCCATTAGCTTTAAGGGTAAGAATTGCTAACCACCTAACCCTCCCAAACTTGAAGAGACTTAATCTCTTTCAGAGATAAATCCAATCCCAATGTTGTCTAGGCCAGGTTTAAAGCACTGCCCTGCACTGCAGTTAGGAGCTACCTATACTATTCTGGGGGGCAGATATAGTCACTTATTATTAAGGGCTCTCCTGGAACCCTTGTGTAAGTATTGCTCCCCCTGCACATTCCTGTGTTTTCAGTTATTGAGAATTTGTTCTTGTCTAGACTGTATTTTTATTTTGTTATGTGTGCAAGTCCTAGGGACTTGAACACAGGGCATTGGTGTCTCCCTGAGCTTTTTTGCACAAGGCTAGTGCTCTACCATTTGAGCCACAGCTCCACTTCCAGCTTTTTGGTAGTTAATTGGAGATGAGTCTCATGGACTTTCCTACCTAGGCTGGATTCAAACTATGACTCTCAGATTTCAGCCTCCTGAGTAGCTAGAATTACAGGCAAGAGCCCAGGAGGGTAAGCTTTGCCCAGACTCTTGAGAATGAATGAAGTAGCCACACAAGTTCCCTGATGCCCAAGAGTGCTATGGAGATGGCTTTTCCCTCCTCTCCTTGTCTCTCTCAGTCCCCTAACTGCTCCAGGAAGATTCAGGCCTCCCAAGACAGACTTTCCTTTTTCCTGTCTATCCCCAAATCTGTTCCTCTCTTTGTTTAGGGCTCTAATTGGATCTCCACTTCCCACTTAGCCCCTCCCTACTTTGTATCCCCCTCCTCTTCTCCCCTTCTTTTTAGTGCACATGTTCCTCAATTTGATTTACTTCTGTACATTGTGTGCTTTGCAACAGCCAGTCCTCAGAGAGCCCTCAGAGGGAGCACCCCATCTGTTAGCCTCTCACCAGCCCCTCCCTGGTTGGCAGGCAGCGCCCTTCCCCTCTGCCTTCCAGGTGGGCCATTTGTAAGCAGGCTGTGGAGGACTGGGGTAAACTTCTCATTCCCCACTTTGTCTCATCCTAGCCCACTTTTCCCTACCCTACCCTCATCCTGATTCTGGATGCCACCTTAAATCACAACATCACAAAAATTCCAGACGTTAGTGAGCATGTGCAGCCTAGTGAAGCTGCCTTGTGTGTCTTCTCTGGTACTGGGATGTCTGCTGCCAGACAGCTAAAGATGTACTGATGTAATGGAACATGACGTGATGGTAAGCACAGAATTATGAACATCACGGGGGAGGGGTGGAATGGTGCAGAAAAGCTGATCATCTAAAGTTATATCCCATTCAAGAAATACTTCTTGTTCCAATCTTGTGAGATGATGAGGACACAGACATGAATAAAATAGAATAACCTCAAGGGCTTACACTGTTTCATTATCTAATAGAGGCTACACATACCTATGAATACATTTCACAGAGGAGTCTATGAGGGAGAAGAGTGATACAGGAATAGAGACAGTATCTCTTGGCTCAGAGAGGGGTTCCACAGGAAGTGGAATTACTAACACTGAAGCTTTCTGTCTCTGTTTTGCACTTTATTTCCCTCAGCTAAGTACTGAACACAAATTGAACATTTGCCTGCAATTTTCTTTAAAGCTCTCTAGTAACTTGTTCTAAGTAACATGGGCAAGTAAGCACATAAGGATTCTTTTTCTTTAAAGATGCATGTGCATGTCTGTGTGTGCATGCACGTGCTCACATGCATGTGTGTTTGGGGATAGGGTATTTGTGAAGGCTGAGGAAGTCCGGTGGACTTTGTTATAATTTTTCCTCCTGTTGAAAATTCAATGGCTAATGTACTGTGAAAAAATTGCATAATCATGGCAGCATTTAAGTCTAACCACTTAGAGCTAAAGAGAACCACAAGCTTACATTTGCAATGAGCTCCATATGTTAGTTTATTTGTTTGTTGGTTTTGAGTCTTTCTTCCCTTGGGAAGAAAGTTTGGATTATTTGATTGGAAGATAAAATGTCCATAGTGTGTGGAATTGCAGGCTGCTCCTGCTGGTAACATGACTTACATGGCTGGAACTTACCTGGAAACAAGTCAAATCAAATCCAAAGGCAGTCATAATTACTTTGGAGTGATTACAATCATTTCATCCCACAATTATACTTCACATCTTTCTGTCTAAAAGGGAGCCATCCAAGTCACAATTCTACTTGGACACAATAAATGACTCCATAGGGGTCATTTTCTGAGCTATTTGAGTCCTATTTCAGAAAGTTGTTTATCCATATATCTTGAAGAAATTTCCTCTAGTACCTTCAAATCTTCAGATGTTGCATTAAGGCCTCTGATCCATTTAAAAAAAATGGTGGCGCTGGAGGTTTAATTCATGGTCCTATACTTACTACGCAGGTGTTCTCCCACTTAAACTATGCCCCCACTCTTTTTTGCATTAGTTATTGTTTTCTTTGGAGATAAGGTCTGACATTTATGTAGTCCAGACAGCTTGGACTACAATTTTCTCATTTATACTTCCTGTATAGCTATGATAACAGATGTATACCACCATCCCCAACTACTACTTGAGTACTTGAGATGATGTCTCTATTAGATTTTCCTTTTTTGGGGGGGGGGGGAGGGGCAGGGCTCACTGACCTTGAACTCTGCCTTTGGAGAAGCTTGGATTTCATCCATAAGTCACTGTGCCCAGTCCCTTTGGTTCATTTTGAGTTGATTTTTTTTTTTGTAAAGTATGAGAGAAAGGACCTAGTTTTAATTATCTACATCTTAGTAGCCAATTTTCTCATCATTGTTTGTTAAAGAGGCTATCTTTTCTCCAATGTATGTTTTTCATACTTTTTCAAGAATCAGAGATGGATGTAGAAGAAGCAGGACCTTATTCCCAGTTTCCAATTCCATTGATCCTTATGTCTGTTCTTATGCCTACATAAAATGCATTGGACAATATGTGGTTTTAATCATTTTATACTAAAAAGTGTATTTTACCAGTCTAATAGTCAATGTGTAATTCCAAAGGACTTCCTGCAAGTTTCTTAAGATTCATTCCATATCATCAGAGCACAGAGAAACTTATAATTATAATCCAACATAATGCTTTAAGTCATATACTCTGAAATCACAATTCTTCTCTCCCTTTTATAATTTACGTTGCTAACTCTGTACTAGCTCTACTCATAGTACTCTCCTGCATTTCTAAATAAACTGTGTTGTAAGGCTATACGTGCAAAAATTAAGATATCTAATGACCTTTAGCTTAGCCATTGCCTAGATTCATGCTCACAGATCCAGCAGCCAAGTGGTGTCTCCTCCTCCGCCTGTGTGGAGGCCAGCCCTTGACCTTCCCTCCAATCTGCTTCTCCTTCCTAAAGGCAACCCTTCTCTTTCCAGATGATCAGGCCAAGAGCCAGTGGTCCTTCCTGTCTACTTTTCTGACTCTGCCAATCCATAATAACACTTTTGTTGGCTCCACTTTCAAAAGTTCAGAATCCTACCAGTTCTACTAGCACTCTGTATGTTGTCATAGTCTCCTGACTGTGTGATTGATTCTTTCTGTCTGTTGTCAGTGCAGCAATGGGAGTCATCACTATGCCCCTTCTTTGGACCAAAAAGCTTTCCACTGCTTCATATTTTACTGAGTAAAGGTCTTGGTACTTACAATGACATATAGGACATTGTATAAACAAATGATCCTTTTGTGGTCTTTTCTCTCTGATGTAACCTTAGGTCTGCTTTAAGTGTATACACTGGGCTCCAGGACCATCAGCTTTCTTGCTTTTTGTTTTGATTTGTAAGTCATGATTGTATCTCAGGGCATGAGTACTGTACTTGTTATTTTCTCATCCTGTAATGCTCTTTGCCTTGTCTCTTATTAACATCCAACTGATAGTCAAGTTGTATTATTCTCTAAAAACATTTTCACTGTTGATTCAAATCATATTCACTTCCTTTTTGGGGATCCATGCCATCTCCTCAATGATATTTCTTCCCAGGCTGAATCTGTCTCCTGTCTTTGCAGAAAATTAAAGAAGCATTTGGTGTTTCTTGTTGCTTTCAGATATATTAATATATTATAATGCTGTATTATAATATATAATGTATAGCCAGTGCTCCCATATACACTTGCATATCATAATTAAATTGTAGTACCTATAAAGCCTATAGCGGATGCAAGTGCTTTCCAGGCTGAAAAGCTGTCATTTTAATGAAGTCTCTGCAACACAACACACAGTTCAGATGCAGAGTAAAACTATTGTTGTTTCTACCCTTCCCACATTGCTCATGTGAAATCATTGCATAAAGCAACCATATTGGCAAGACACTGCTCTAGGCACTGTGGATCTAGTGGGAACTTGGACTGAGACATCACTTTCCAATGATACAATATGATTTAGGCTTAAATAAAAATCAGAAATGTAAATCTCACAGCTATTCTTTAAACATCAATGAAAAAAAATCCTGTTCTATAAAGTTAGGATGCTCTACTGTGCCTTAAACCTGTCCTAGATTCTTCCTATCATGAGAAAAACATTAATCCTTTCTAGTGAGATGTTTGGGTTGGGAATTAACCTATCTTTTTCTGTTTCAGTGCTGGGAATCAAACCCTGGGCCTGCTCTGAGCTTGAGTTAACATACTCTAAACCCTTGGGATACAAGAGTGTAGATACAAGAGTCTCTGTAGCTCACAGTAGCCTTAAACTTGTGATCATTCTTCCTTAACTTCTCAGGCACTGAAATTATAGGCATGTGAAGACAAAGCCACACACTGGCAATGCTTTGTAAGAACAGAGAACTACAGAGCTGTATCTACAGGTCAAGCCATGGCCAAAGATGGCCAATAAGCCTTCAGAATCTAGAAATACCTCTATAGACCTCCAAGGAAAGATCCCTCTATAAGCAGGGGAAGTGTGGCCTGATGAGGGCCTGTTGTGCATTGAGTTTATAATACCAAATTCGCAGAGTTTTGTTAAGTCATGTACATTATATCAACTTTTTAATTACCTGTCTAGACTGAGTTCGCGAAGGGGAAGAACCTTCTGTTCCTCTATGTGGATCATTTCTGGACTAGTGCTTGATGAAGATCTGAGAAACGAGTGCTGAATAATGGAGACAGAGAAATTTGCGCTGAAATCCAGGCAGAAGTCTACTTTTAGTTTTGTGACTTCACTGCCAGAATTTTCTCCTTCAGTGCTTCGAAAATCTTAAATACTTCCTTAAATACAGTGTGAAAGGAAATAGCCACACTAGAATAGTATAATAGTAGAACTACAGGTGCGAGGTAAATTCAGGAGGAAAGTGTCCTAATTGATCCTAGTTAAGAAATAGTATGATGCTCTTCCTCAGCTAAGAAGACTTGGAGCTCAGAAAGCTTCTCAAATGAAACATCCTCTGCCTCTCAAAGCTCATCTCTAGCTATTCCTCTGGCTTATTCTTCATGCTGGTAGGTCATTAAATTGTGATGAGGAGGGTATGTGTGCCTGTCTACATCTTTAATGTCCTGCACAGAAGTCCTGCCTTTGCTTTATTGGCCTTCTTAACAACTTTTCAAGATATCACTCGAGGCCATGTTTACTTTTTCTTCAGATAAGTCTCTATTTAGCTCCATTGCCCATGTATAAATTGGATCATTGACTTTTTGGGAGCTTGGTTTCTGGAGCTTCTTGTATAATCTGGATGTTAGGCCCTTGCCAGACTTAGAGTTAGAAAAGATCTCCTCTCATTCTGTAGGCTGTCTTTTTAGGTGAGTCACTATATCTTTGTTGGGCAGAAAGTTGTTAGCTTGATGCAATCCTATTTGTCAATTCTCACTCCAACTTTCTGAGCCTCTGGAAATGTAATCAGGAAGTTCCAGTCTATGGGAATATTGTCTAGAGCTTTGTATCCTCCTGAGAGTTTTGCCATAGTGTGACTCTTTCACACAACAAACTCCTAGTTTAACAACGTGAATAACCAGGAAACAGACACGTGTTGTTGGGGGAGGAAAAATGATGAGGAGAAGACAAATGGAGAGAGAAAAGGTAGGAAAATACAGTCATGATATTTAGTGTAGATAGATGAAGATGGAACTAGGCATCTTGAGGGGATGGGTGGTATTGGGAAAAAGTCAGGGAATAATAGAAGGGGTAATAATGATCAAGTTGCATTGCATTTTATAAAATGATATGTTCAATGGTAACCTCTTTACACAACTACCTAAAGATATATGTTTTTAATGTTTTAAAAAGTAATTTTCCTCAAGGTTCACTGGTTCAGTAATATCCGTTCTCATTGTGACTCCAAAGCTTCTTTTCTGGTGCCTATCTGTCTATATATATTTAAACCTATCACAAGCGTTCTAGAAAGCAGAAATTATACCTTTACATTCTCTGACAGCCACTCTGTACATGGAATAAATATTTTTGGAATAAGAATTAATGAAGAATGTTTCCTTTGGAGGTGTTGCGTTGGGAGGGAAAGGAGTGACATGGACCATAATGCATTGCACTGATAAGCTGATTGGTTGAAGGTATTCCCTTGTACAACTACTTAAAGGTAATAAACATATAATTTTATAAAGGGAAGTGATTCCTTTATTTACCATTAAATTTATCTCTAGGCAAACTGAAACTTCTATTCTGGACATGAGTAAGGGAAGGTCGAGGACAGCAGACAGACCCTGATACACTGCTTTGGAAGGAGAGCCCCATTGTGTTTTGTACATGAGTCAGCCACAATTCAAAACAAATTTACCAGTGCTCCCTGCAAAGCAAGTGGCAGTGAATACTAAGAGGTAAGACATGCAGTGGGAAGAGTAAGGACCCACAGAAGTGGGAATACTCACTCTTTTTGAGAGAGAGAAAGAGAGAGCCCTATGTCTTATGTCTTTCTTTCTTTGGTGACCTGATGGTGGTGGTCCCAGCCCAGCTGAGCTGGCTAATGCCAGCAGCAGAATAGATGGCCTTGAGGAAGTCCTTTGAGTCAAACTCCCTTCTCTCATGCCAGCCTAATCTAATTCAAGGGGTACAGATCGGTTAGGGAGGACAAAACCATCCAGGCAAGAAGACTCAAATATTCTCAGCAAATATTGGCTGTGCTCATTTACTCTTTATTGGCCCTGTACCCCAAAGGTAGAGGAAGACAATTCTAACCTAGAAAATGTAATTAATCAGCCTGCTGGTTGGAGCTCTAATTTAATCTGGGCAGCTGTGGCAAGAACTGGTATTAGCATGACACTGAGAGGCGGAGAATATAATTACTGAGCAATGGAGAAGGGGAGGGGAAGAAAGTATGGTGACCAGTGTGTGCTGGGTTAGAGGATGGAGTGGGGGTGTGTGTCAATGGAAGGTGAGGAGTCCCTTGGGAGAAGGGAAAGGAAAGGGGCTTCTGGCAATGGATCAAAGGTGACTTTAATTTGACTTTTGAGATATTGTGTGCGTGTGTGTGTGTGTGTGTGTGTGTGTGTGTGTGTATGTGTGTGTGTAGCCAAGAGGATAGTTCACTCTGCATGACAAAGGTATGAGTTGATGGATGGGCTTTGTGAGTCATGCTGGGGAAGAAAAGTTACAGGGTATTAGAATTATTTATGGCTAGACTTGGGGAATATTTTCCTCCATGCTCTTTTACTGGATCAACCTACATGAGGAAAGCAGAGTAAGGATTTGCGCATTCCATGTCCATGATCTCCTTTCTATTCAGACAGAAGAATTGGGGCTAAAATCATCTTCAGGTGACTTTTATTTATACAGAAAAGCTACAAACTACTAAATTACTTCTGAAAGAAGAAAGGGGAGCTGTTAGGTAGATAGGGATTAAAAATGGTATACAGATAGCATAGCTGGTAGCCTGTGTCCTATCATTGCTGCTTCTTGTTCCCATAGTATCTCTGACTCCTGCTCAAATGCTTCTTCTACCCACAATGCCCTGGGTGCTCTTTCAGCCAATGAAAGGAGTGTATGCACAAGCCATCAAGCAATGGGCACAAAACTCAGGAAAGAAGATGCAAGAAAAGCCCTATACTGTGAAAAGTGCTCTCCAAGAGGACTCCAATGGATTCCTCTTTGGGCCCCTCTCCAGATAAAGAATGTCATTACTTTCTTTCCTGGCTTTACTGTCACTTTCCAATAAACTTATTCTGTTTACCTGAAACATTTCCCTGCCTTTTAATTCTTTAATAAGTGGAGAAAACAAATCCGTTGCCTTAGACAATATTGCTTCCAAGGTACTTACTTCGTGCTGAGCTCTGGGTAAGCAGCTTACACTTATTATCTTAAGTAGTTTTTCTTTTACAAAGCTAAATAAGACATTCTGTATTGTCATCTCTCCCACCGCACCCTTTAACAGTGGAGGAAACTGAGGCTCAGAGACGTGAAATAAAATGACCAGAGTCATGCAGCTAGTAAGTGGAAGGTATAGTTCAAATCTAGGCCTGCCTGATTCTAAACACTAGGTTTTGTTTTCTCAGTGTGTATTTTAGGAAGTTGAGGCTCTGATTGCTGGAGACATTTGTATCAGCACTAAATGTGAGCTAGTGCCAGGACTGGAAGGGGACTTGGCTCTCAGATAAATCTGCCTCTTTGTAGAGGACACAGGGAGGGCACAGAATGCGAACGAAGAGCTGTGTATCCAGAGAGAAACAAATGGAAAGTAGAGTCCTCACTGTTAACCCAATGCTACTTTTGCTATAAGTGATCAGGCTGCTAACAGCTGAGTGTTTTGCCCACTTATTTTTTTTATTGTCAAAGTGTGATACAGAAGAGTTAGAGATTCATATGAAAGGCAGTGAGTACATTTCTTGTTCTACTTGTTACCTCCTCCCTCATTTTCCCTCCCTCATTTTCCCCCTCCCCCTTTCCCTTTCCCCCCAATAGTTGTGCAGTTGGTTTACACCAAATGGTTTCTAAGTGTTGCATTTTGAATGGTTTTTCTTTTTCTTTGTCTCTCCATCCTTGTATTCCCTCCCCCTTCCCCAGTTCTACTACCCATATCAGACAATATCCAGGGTATTCGAATGTAGCACAGTGGTAGTGAGGGTACAGCCACAGGAAGGGACTACAAGAGAAACAAAACTAGACAAACCACTCAGTTAAACAAACTGACAGGGAAAAAGAGAAAAAAAAGTAGTGCAAGTTCACATGGCACAACAGTGGCACAACTCTTGTTTCTATCATGTGGAGTTCATTTCACTTAGCATCTTCTTATGTGGTCATATGGGTGTAGTTATTGGGGTATTTTGGTCTTCTACCATAACTAGCCTATTTCTGTACTAGCTATTCCCTATGAGGGACACCATAGGCTTTATGTTTCTTTGGATCTGGGTCATTTCACTTAGTATGATTTTTTTTCCATGTGCTTCCATTTCCTTATGAATGGGGCAGTGTCATTCCTTGTGATGGAGGCATATAATTCCATTGTGTATATGTACCACATTTTCCTGATCCACTTGTCTACTGAGGGGCATCTAGGTTGGTTCCATGTTTTAGCAATGACAAATTGTGCTGCGATGAACAATGTTGTGCTGGTGGCTTTAGTGTGGTCTTGCTTGTAATCTTTTGGGTAGATGCCCAAAAGTGGGGCTGCTGGGTCATAGGGGAGCTCTATGTTTAGCCTTCTTAGGAACCTCCACACTGCTTTCCAGGGGGTTGAACAAGTTTGCATTCCCACCAACAATGTAGTAGAGTAGACTTTTGGCCACATCCTCTCCAGCATTTGTTATTATTAGTTTTCCTGATAATAGACATTCTTACTGGGGTGAGGTGGCATCTTCATGTTGTTTTTATTTGCATTTCTTTTATGGCCAGTGATGCAGAGGACTTTTTCATGTGACTCTTGGCCATTCTCATTTCCTCTTCAGAGAAGTCTCTTTTTAGGTCTTTAGCCCATTTGTTGAGAGGGCTGTTGGTTCTTTGATTGTTTGTTTTGGAGGAATTTAACTTTTTGAGTTCTGTGTATATTTTAGATATCAGGCCTTTGTCCGTTGTATGGCTGGTGAAGATCTTTTCCTAATCTGTGGGGTTTCTATTTATCTTGGAAGCTATATCTTTTGCCCTGCAGAAGCTCTGCAGTTTGATACAGTCCCACTTGTCCAGCCTTTCTTTAATTTGTTGGATTTCTGGGCCTTTGCTGAGGAAGTTTCTTCCAGTGCCAAGGAGTCCTAGAGTTTCTCCTATTTCTTCTTGCAGAGTTTTCAGGGTGTCTGATATTATTTCCAGGTCTTTGATCCATTTAGAGTTGATTTTGGTGCAGGGTGATAAATAGGGTCTAGTTTTAGTTTGTTATAGGTATTGACCCAGTTTTGCCAGCAACATTTGTTGAAGAGGCATCTTTGTTCCAACCTATATTTTTAGCTTCTTTGTCAAAGATTAGGTAGCTGTAGGTCTGTGGGTTCATTTCTGGGTCTTCAGTTCTGTTCCATTGGTCCTCAGGCCTGTTCTTGTGTCAGTACCAAGCTGCTTTTATTACTATAGCTTTGTAGTAGATTTTAAAGTTTGGTATTGATATTCCTCCTGCACTGTTCTTTCTACTTAGGATTGTTCTTGCTATTCAGAATTTTTCTATTGTTCCATATGAATTTCTGAATTGCTTCCTCTTTTTCATTGAAGAATGATGATGGGTATTGCATTGAATTTGTAGATAGTTTTTGGTAATATTGCCATTTTCACAATGTTAATCATCACAATTCAGGAGCATGGAGGTTTTTCCATTTCCTTAGTTCTGCCTTAATTTCTTTTTTTTTTTTTTTTTAGGTTTTTAAAGCTCTCATCACAGAGGTCTTTCACTGCTTTGGTTAAGGTTATTCCTAGGTATTTTATGTTATTTGAGGCTATTGCAAAGGGTGTTGTTTTTCTGATTTCAGCCTCGCTCTTCAGGTTGTTAGCATATAGAAAAGCCATTGATTTTTGAGGATTTATTTTATATCCTGCTACTTTGCCAAAGTTTTGGATCAGCTCTAGTAGCTTGGGAGTAGAGTCTATGGGATTTTTTAGGTATAGGATCATGTCATCTGCGAAGAGAGAAAGTTTAACTTCATCTTGTCGGGCTCAGTTCACCTCCCCTGGCACGGGGATCAAGGCTCTGCTCTGCTCTAACAGCTCCCTTTCTCACCCTCTCCCCTGGTCACCCGACCCGCAGGTAAGGCCAGGGTGGAGTGGGGGGGCTCAGGAAAGAGCTCAGGTGCACGGGGCCATACGAGATCGCTTTACCCACCTCCTTACCCGTGAAGAAAGCCAGGCCTGCGCGGATCTCGGAGACGCTTCATGAGCAATCTGATTTATTAGGGAGGGGCAAAGGCTGATATAGTGGGAGGTGACGAGAGAAAAGGTGATCGGCCAGGGCGCTGACGATAGGCTGCGAGCTTATCATAGGACCCCCTCATGAGCTAACGTCACTTGGATAACGACACCCCACGGGTGAAAAGCCCGCAAGAATGGGGGGCACATGGGCTGGCGAGAAAGTTGGGAGCTGGTTGCAAAGCCAGTTCTTCTGGTTCCGGACCCAGAGAATTGTGGCCTGCTTCCGCATTCCCCAGGGCTGGGGGAAGAGTGGCGTCTCGGTCGCACTCTCCAATGCCCTTCCCCCTCAAGCCCAAGGCTGGATCCCAACACATCTTTTCCTATTTGGATCCCCTTATGTTTTCTTCTTGCCTAATTGCTTTGGCTAGGAATTCTAGTACTATGTTGAAGAGGAAAGGAGAGGAGAGAGTGAACATCCCTGTCTTGCTCCTGATTTTAAAGGGAATGGCTTTAGCTTTTCACCGTTTAGAATTACGCTTGCTATTGGTTTGTCATAGACTGTTTTTATTATATTCAGGAATATTCCCTGGAAACCCAGTTTTTTCAGGGCTTTTATCATAAATGGGTGCTGGATTTTATCAAACGTCTTTTCTACATCTAGTGATATAACTATGTGTTTCTTTATCTTGCTCTGGTTGATGTGGTGGATTATATTAATTGACTTGCGTATATTGAACCTACTTTGCATCCCTGGGATGAATCCAGTTTGATCATGGTGTATGATTTTTTTTGATGACTTGTTGAAGTAGGTTGGCCAGAATTTTGTTGAGGAGCTTTGCATCGATGTTCATCAAGGAGATGGGTCTATATTTCTCTTTCCTTGAGGTGTCCCTGTCTGGTTTTGGGATTAGCATTGTAGAATGTGTTTGGTAGTGAGCTTTTACACTCTATTTCATTGAAGAGTTTGAGGAGTGCTGGTGTGAGATTTGTTTTGAAAGCCTTGTAGAATTCCGCTGTCAATCCATCTGGTCCTGGGCTTTTCTTGGAAGGTAGATCACTTATTGCAGTTTGAATTTCATTGCTGGATATGGGTCTGTTGAGTAGATTTATGTTCTCTTGGGCATATCAATTTTTGTTACAAATTTTTCCATTTCTTCCAGGTTCTCAAATTTGTTGGCGTATAGGTTTGCAAAATAGTCCCATGTTATATTCTGGATCTTTGTTGTTTCTGTGGTAAGGTTACCTGTTTTGTCTCTGATCTTGTTTATTTGGGTGTGCTGTCTATGGTTTGGGGTCAGGTTTGCTAGGGGTTTGTCTATCTTGTTAATTTTTTCAAAGAACCAACTCTTTGTTTTGTTGATTCTTTTATGGTTTTTCTGGATTCCAAGTCATTTAATTCTGCTCTGTTTTTAATTATTTGCTTCTGTCTATTGGCTTGGGGTTTGGCTTGTTGCTCTCTTTCAAGGAGTTTGAGTTGCTTTGTTAAGTTGTTGAATTGTGATTTCTCGTATTTGTTTATATGGGTGCTCAGGGCTATAAATTTTCCTTTGAATACTGCCTTTCCTGTGTCCCAGAGGAGCTAGTAATTTGTTTGTTCATCTTTGTTTAGTTCCATAAACATTTGAAATTCTGTTCTGATTTCCTCGATGATCCATTGCTGGTTCAGCAATGTATGGTTGAGTCTCCATAATTATGGAGTTTTCATTGGTGGCCTTTGGTGTTGAGCTTCAGTTTTATTCTTTTGTGGTCTGAGAGAGTACAAGGGATGATTTCAATGTTTCTGAATTTGTAGAGGTTTCCTCTGTGCTGTAACATGTAATCTATTTTGAAGAATGTTCCATGTGCTGCTGAGAAGAATGTGTATTCTGGTGTTGTTGGATGAAATATTCTGTAAATGTCGGTTAAGTCTAGATGGTCTATGCAATTGTTTAGTTATGAGGTTTCTTTGCTCCGTTTTTGGTATGTTGATCTGTCCAGAGGTGAGAGTGGTGTATTAGAGTCTCCGACAATCAATGTGTTTGGGTTTATGAGAATTTTTAGAGTCAGTAGTGTTAGTTTGATGAAGTTGGGAGCTCCTGTATTTGGTGTGTAGATGTTTAGGATGGTTATATCCTCCTGTAGGAGAGATCCCTGTATTAGTATGTAGTAACCTTCTTTGTCTCTTTTTACTGTTTTTAGTTTGAAGTCAATTTTATCTGATACTAAAATTGTGACTCCGGCCTGCTTGTAGGGGCCATTTGCTTGATAGATGTTATTCCAGCCTTTCACTTTTAAAATATGTTTGCTTTTGCTAGTAAAGTGAGTCTCTTGGAGGCAGCAGAAAGATGGATCTTGTTTTTTAATCCAACTTGTCAATCGATGTCATTTAATTGGAGAGTTAAGTCCATTAATATTGAGAGCTAGGATTGAGAGGTGATTGCTTGTTCCTTTCATCGTATCTATCTTGTAGGGGCTGTGTCTTCCCTTTTTGATTTACTAATCTGGAGTTTTATTTAGGGATGCTTTCCCTATCTGGATTGTGGTCTTGGTGGTTTTTGATGTGGAGGACATCTTTGAGGATATTTTGTAATGCTGGCTTGGTGGAGATATATTGGTTCAATTTTTCCTTGCTGTGGAAGACTTTTATTTGACCTTCAGCTGTGAGTAAGAGTTTAGCTGGGTACAGAATTCTTGGTTGGAAGTTACTTTTCTTTAGAATATGGCAAACATCATTCCAGGCTCTCCTTGTTTTCATGGTCTGTGTTGAGAAATCTGGGATACTTCTGATTGGTTTTCCTTTATATGTGATTGTTCTCTTTCCCCTAGCAGCTTTAAGGATTCTTTCTCTGGCCTCTATCGATCCTGTTTTTATTACAATGTGTTGATGGGAAGTCCTGTTCTGGTCTGGTCTGTTGGGAGTCCTAAATGCTTCTTCTATCTGGATAGGCCTGTCCTTCTGGATGTTTGGGAAGTTCTCAGCTAATATTCTGTTAAATAAGTTGCCTATTCCATTGACTTCTTTTTGTAGGTTTTCTTCAATACCTATTAGCCTTATATTGGGCCTCCTGATTGTGTCTTGAAGCTCCTGAAGTGATCTGTCTTGCTTTTTGGATTTATTTTGTATTGTTTTTTGTTCTTTCTCCATAATGTCTAGGCTGTCCTCAATTCATGAGATTTGATCTTCCGCATCATCCAGTTTGCTCCCTAAACTTACAACTTGGTTTCTTATCTCCCTACCTTTGGATTGCTCTTTCTTGATGGCTTACATGTCTCTGCTATAACTCTCTCTAGGTCCTGCATGTACTTCCTTCATTAATTTGGCTCTGGGTGCTATCTCTAATCTCTTTTAGCTGAGTAGTTACCTTTTCATAGGACTCTTTTTCTTTCTGTTGGAATTCGTATATCATTCTGTTTGTGGAGGCCATGAAGTCCTCTAATAACTTACAATTGGATTAATCACATTCACGAGTTATTTTTTGGTTTGCCTCTTCACGCTCTAGGATACTTGTCTGGAGAGACTCAAACTTTTCATTTATCATTTTTATCAGCATACTTGGTAGAGCATTTTGAGGGCTCTACTTCAGGATTTCAATTGAATGCTGTTTCCTGTTTGTTTTGAGTGTGTGATGAATTTCCCTGTCTTGCCATACTTTTTGTGTTTCTTTTGCCCATTTGGGTTTGGAATGCTAGTCTGCTACCCCTCTTTGGCACTGTTTAGGACCTGAACCAGACCTTATTAGGTTGAGTTGTGCTATTCTTATAGGTACACAGACATAGACAGGTAAGTTCCCTCCCTTTTGGGGGGTATGGCAGCAGATTTGGTGTACCCACAAATTACACTTTAGAAGTTGAAACCAACCCTGAGCCCAATATGCAGTAGCTATATTGTATACCATTAAAATCTTATTGTTATTTCTTTTTGGGTTGATACAATTGCTCTAGGAACACCTTTAAGTCACTCAGATTGACCCGGGATGCCTATTATCTTGCCTATCATTAACCTGGGCTCAATGGATTCTGGAGGTCCTGGATGGTGGTGCCTCTGTGATTCTCTGAGGATTGTGGGTAGAATTTGGGTGCCCTCTGTAATTGGGGGATTGTGGTCGACCTGGGGAACCAGTCTGTTGCTCCCAAGGCATTGCCAGCAGCAGCATTCTACCTCAGAGGCAGTGGGGCCTGTGGCGCTTGGCTGGTACCTCTGGGTTGCCGAGGGCAGGCAGCTGGTTCTGGCTGGGCCTCCTGAGCTGCCTGCAGTGGGTCCCAGAAGGGACCCCTGGGCTGCCAAAGGCGGGTGGTGTGCTCTGGCTGCGACCCTTGTGCTGCCTGTGGTGTCCCAGCTGGGATCCCTGTGCTGGTGACCGTGGGTGCCCGGGGTGGGACCCCCAAACTGTGGACAGAGCCCCAACTCAGACCCCTGAATTGCCTGTGGAGCCCCGGCTCAGGTTCCCAAATTGCCTGCCAAGGCTGGGCTGCGACTTCTGAATTGGCTGTGGCACAAGGGCTGCTACTCCCAAATTGCCTGTGGCACCTGGGATGCGATTCTGGAATTGCCTGCCCACTTATTCTTGTAGTGGGTGATACATTCAGAATTCCACATTCCCCAATTTCACCCACCCATCCCACTGATAGGTACTTTATTTTCTTTTCCTGCTCTATGAGAATACAAGGGCATCAGAGCTGAGCATTTTGTCCAAACTCAAAGAGCTGATTAATGACAACCCCAGGATCCAACTGCAGGCAACTCCATCTCTAAGCACCCTTTCTTTGAGAAGCAAGTTGCTGCCCCTCCAGGCAGGGCCATGTCCCTCCTTCTAAGTCCAAATGGACCTGCAAGATTCTTATAACCCACCAAGTCATAGAAAACTTCCAATGTCAGTAGAAATATTTCTTCATATGAGGTGTATGCTAGCTTCATTCAAATGTCCACCTATTATTTTGGACTGAGATGAAATGTTAGAGATACATCAAGGCTCCCTTTCTTCACTCTCAGCATGAATTTTCTCTGTAGCTTTCAGTCCGTGCCCTCCCCAGCCAGGAGGCATGCAGAATCCTCTTATGCCTCAGCCCAGCTGTCTGTTGGCTTGTCAGTTGAAGCAGAAGAGAAGCACAGTTTCCTGTTCTTTGTGTCTGTACTTCGTTACTCCTTCGCTCTTGTACCCAGGTGAATGCCCCCATTGGGACAAGGCCAGAAGAGAAGCAGCTTCCTGCTCCCACAGAAGGTTGCTCTCTCAGGACCTCTGATAACCTAGGGAACTGGAGGAGCCACTGCTGCTTCTGCTTGCTCAGCTGCACAGCATCTGCCCTGAACCCCCAAAAAAGAATTTTCTCTAGAGTCCTGACAATCTCCTGGGCCCTGGCAAGAAGAATCACACAGAGCACAGATGTGCTCTGCTTCATGGATTCTGTGGACACCATTGGGCAGCCTCGTGGCCATGTGCAGGAAGCCAGGAGAGGTTTCTGGATCTCACTTTGATGGCTTGCCACTCTTACAGCTCCCATTCTGCATTTTTTTCTCCTTCAGTCCCCTAAAACCTTTCTCCTCTCCTGCAATGAGGACACATCCTAAAATTAGAGTGTTGATTAGAAGGTCAAAAAGGCTGGGTTTTCCCACTAGGGGTCTGGTGCAGGACTCTTAACCCTACAAAAGAGACAAATGACAACTCTTTCATATTCCCCAAGAAGTTACTTTTGTCAGTTATGTGATGATGACTAGGTTGCTCTTAGAACTCTCTTTGCTATCATGGAGTCATAGAGCAGCAGAAATGACACAAGTTTCAGACTCAAAAGGGGTCAGGGATTAAATTATCTTGGCCTTCCATCAGAAGAATTTCATGTATTAAGAATTGAGGTAACGGGCTGGGGATATAGCCTAGTGGCAAGAGTGCCTGCCTCGGATACATGAGGCCCTAGGTTCGATTCCCCAGCACCACATATACAGAAAACGGCCAGAAGCGGCGCTGTGGCTGAAGTGGCAGAGTGCTAGCCTTGAGCGGGAAGAAGCCAGGGACAATGCTCAGGCCCTGAGTCCAAGGCTCAGGACTGGCCAAAAAAAAAAAAAAAGAATTGAGGTAAAGCATGGCTAAAAAACAGTGCCAGCTTCAAGAAGGTAAAAGGAGGGGCTGGGGATATAGCCTAGTGGCAAGAGTGCCTGCCTCGGATACACGAGGCCCTAGGTTCGATTCCCCAGCACCACATATACAGAAAACGGCCAGAAGCGGCGCTGTGGCTCAAGTGGCGGAGTGCTAGCCTTGAGCGGGAAGAAGCCAGGGACAGTGCTCAGGCCCTGAGGCCAAGGCCCAGGACTGGCCAAAAAAAAAAAAAAAAAAAAAAAAAAAAAGAAGGTAAAAGGAAAAAGCTACACGAAATGTGTAATCCTGTACATTAAGAAAAGGGTAACATTCTAATAAAGACTGCAAATTAGGTAATTGATACTGCTTCTCTTGAAGGGTTGCTGTATGACTTAAATGAGAACATGGATAATGAGACACGTAGAAGAGAGGTGGAGAATCAGAGTTCAATAAAGTTTCTCATATCCAATTCAGAATGGTGGCTCTGTGTTTAGGATTGTACTGACGGTACCTTGTACAAGGTTTCCATCTGCCCACGGGAACAAATACAGAAAATGTCTCACCAGAGAAGCGTCCTTCCTCTCTCTAATCAATTGTTACATGTGAGATTAAAAGTTAAATGATTCCAGCAGCAATTTAAAAGTCTACTATCAGAGTCCTAGGCAGAAGAACACAGGCACACAGACACAGACACAGACACACACACAGACACACACACACACACACACACACACACACACACACAGGGCGGGGGGAGGGGGGGAGGCTTCCTGAGTGCTGAATATAAATGTACATGGCTCCAATGTTACTTTACTTAAAGCAACATTTTTCTTGTTTATTTTGTTATTCTCCATTTCTTTTTGGACCATGTCACCCCTTCCCTCCACACTTATTCTTTTCTTTTCTTTTTTTCCAGTTCTGGGCCTTGGACTCAGGGCCTGAGCACTATCCCTGGCTTCTTTTTGCTCAAGGCTAGAACTCTACCACTTGAGCCACAGCACCACTTCTGGCCATTTTCTATATATGTGGTGCTGGGGAATCGAACCCAGGGCCTCATGTATACGAGGCAAGCACTCTTGCCACTAGGCCATATTCCCAGCTGTATTCTTCATTTCTTAAGAAAATAAAATACTGGGTTCTGGTGGCTCACACTTGCAATCTTAGCTATTTAGGAGGTTGTGTGAAGATCTGACAACCATGTTACATGCCAGCCTGGGCAGACAAATCTGTGACACTGTTATCTCCAATTACTCAGTAAAAATCCAGAAGTAGAGGCATGGTTCAAGTAGTAGAGCTCCAGATATGAGCAGAAAAAGTCAAAGAAGAGACCTAAATTCAAGCCTTGGTACCAGTACTGGCAAAAAAAAATAAAAAAGGAGAAAAAGAAGGTATGAGTAGGGATAAATTTGTTCAAAGTTCACTGTGTGAGCTTATGGAAATCAGACAATGAACTCTTCTCATCTTAAAAAGGTATATTAGCTCAAAAAATAAAACAATAAACAAGTAAAAATAATTTCTCTACACCCATCCCTCTAATTTATAATTGGTTTTTTATTTTGCATTATCACACTCTCTTTATTTCTTCAGCTTTTGGAGACCTGTACACATTATGAGCTTTTACCTACAATTACAAGGACAGTGATTTATATAACTATAGTATAACAATCCAATTCAGGAAATTTAATATATGTAAAATATTTACAAGATGAATTCAATGGTATTATTATCCTAATAGAGTGCAGCCTCACACTTTCCATTTGGCTGTTCTTTGGCTGTTTTTTTTGCCTTCTTGAATCTAGAGTTGTTTGTCTCTTTTTGTTTTCCATGACAGTGACCATTTGGAGAGCACAGGCTTCTGTCTGTGAGGAATTCCCCAGTTTACCTGATCCTAAGTCCATTCCATCTATGGTGGAGGGGCAGTACTGTCAGGATGGTGGAGAGCCATGCTGTATCCCAGTGTGTCTCCTCAGGAAGCATGTAGACAATGTTTTGCCATTATCGAGCATGATGTGGTATTGGGCTTTCTTTAATACTTAAAGCCTTATTTCCCTCTTTAATTATTAAGCACTTTTAGATATTTAAAAACTGGGCAAATAGCCTACTTCTTATCACATTTTCCACTTGTGCTATATATACTCGTTTCAGTACTTCCTTCTTTTCTTTTCTTTCTTTTTTTGGCACTGAAGTTTGAACTGAGGAGTTAGTGCTTGCTGGGCTTGCTTGTGTACAGTGTTGCTCTACCACTTGAGTCACACCCTCCTGTCCAAGTCAGACTATTTGCTGGTGATTTGGAGATAAGAGTCTCACAGACTTTCCTTCTTGGCCTGGCTGCCAATCATGGCTCTCAGAGCTCAGCCTCCTGAGTAGCTGGGATTGCAGATTTGAGCCACTGGCAATAATCTCTTTTTATTCTTCTTAGAGCTCTCTTGCAAGTTCAAAAAAACCATTTCAAAATAAATATTTAAAAGTTAAAGTTTAAATTCTACAATATGCTATTCAAGTACTTCTTGTCTCTCACCTCAACTTCTGTTATCTGTGTCACTCACTCATGGTATAGCAGGATCAACCTAATTAATTTTCTCCCAAACATATATTATAGATTTCCATGTTGGCATTTGTGGAGACTCAGATTTCTGTCAAGACAGCATTTTTCTTTTCTTCTCCAGACTCTTTTGAAATTCTATCCAACCTGGTCAACCTTAATTTAAAATCAGTAATTTGGGGTGTTTTTTTTTAATAAGTCAATTGCACATTCATCCTGAGAATTGGTTCAATATTCTGTAATCAAAAAGATCAGCAGACTCGTTCAGAAACTTCCTTAAATTGATTTCCTACATTTGGGTTCAGTCACCCGGGACTGTTTCCCAAGTGCTTAGGGAATGGGTGTGGGCTGCCACCTGGTGGCGCGTGCAAGTACATCCGTTTGGGAGTCCATCTGTGAGCTCAGGAAGTTTTTCAGGATGAGTACAATCAGGAAGCACACCAGCCCCGTTTTTTTCATCGGACCGTCGCAACCCCCACTTTTTGTAGGTCATCTGAAAGGAAGCGTCTTAAAGATTATCTTCATGATCACTAGCGTTGCTGGAAACAAAATATACTGGAAAGTACCTTCAGTAAAGGAACATATATGATCCTTGCACCATTATTCCCGGAAGGAATGTGAAATCCACCCAAGCATGAAGAAGTCTGAAGGGCAGGCTCTTCAACTCCTTCCCTTTTGCCCACGTAGGTCAGAAGGAACCAATTCAAACAACAGAGGGTAGAACTGTAGAGTGCTTTCAGTAGATTAAATCTAACACCACACCCATCCTCCTTAGTTCTTCTAAGGCAGGTGGCAGTGCAAGTTGTGGGTGGGTAGCTGCAGAGACAGGCGCATGAGAAAAGAAACAGGGGTAGGGGTGGGGGGCAGCCCAGACAAGTTTGCCTCCTGTGGTTTGGAGTGGTTCTATCCAGTTTCACTTTCTCTGCTTTGCAAATTACTTCCTTTCTGATTCTCTCTGAGGCCACCTCTCTTTTTTCCTCTGAGTCTCAACAGAGAATTTTTCCTTCTCTCCCCAAGCCAAGAGACAAAAGTCTCCTGGGAGCTGAGACTCCTGAACATAATTATTGATTCAACCTCAAGGAGAGACACTGGATGCCTTTAGGTTTCCATTCCTCTCTGGGGTCTGACTATTGCTATGAGCATTTGCAGTGTATCAGTATGTGGTAGAGAGAGAACAATAGCTAAGAGCCAGTGCTTCTCTTTCAGGGTCAAAGGCAGAGTTGAGAACTATTCCACATTTCTGACTTATCAAGTCTAGACAGTAGATTCTAGATAGATATCTTCTAGGATAGAGACTTGGACACCCATCCTACTAAGTTCCCAGATCCCTCCTTCTCTTGTGCACTTCGGCCCTCATCCTAGGCTCCAGGCTCTCCTCTAAAACAGACCACCCAGCATCTAATCCCACTTCCGCTGACCTTCATGAGGTCTTATGCCTTTGAGTTGAACTGGTTGGATCAGAAAGAACCAAGATGGAGTAGAGACTCACCAGGCAAACAATCCTGCATTCCAGACACCTGAGTACCAACATGAATGTCATTGTTGAATCTAAACAAGAAATACCTGAAGGATCTGTAGAGTGAAGACAATGTCTCCCAAAGAAATTTCCTTGGAATGTGCCTCAAAAAAAAAAAAAAAAAACACCAAATATTTTGAGCACAGCACTGGTGGCTCATGCCTGTAATCTTAGCTACTCAGGAGACTGAGATCTGAAGATTGAGGTTCAAAGCCAGACTGGGCAAGAAAGTCTGTGAGACTCTTATCTCCAATTAATAGCCAGAAAACCAGAAGTGGCACTGTGGCTAAAGTGGTAGAGTGCTAGCCTTGAACTGAGGGACAGCACCCAGGCCCGAATTTCAAGTCCAATGACCGGCAGAAAAAAAAATCATTTTGTAAATACAAATCATTTTGTAAAGGAGTATCTCTTCTTGAAGTATCGAAAGTGTTAAAAGCATGCTATGTAAAGTAACATGGATTTTTTTTTTTGTTATTTCTCTTTATGATGTACGTGCATGCATAGACACACACACACACACACACACACACACACACACTCATGAGAAAGGGCTAGCTGGGAAACACCCATTGCTTAGGGGCCTTCATGTCTAGAACACAGAAAATGGAGAAGGACATGAAGACCTAGGCAGAACATTTTCTGTCTAGAGAAAGTTCCAGAAAAATCTTGATTACTACTCCCTTTCAAGCCTTTGGTGAAAGAAGGAGGACAAATTTATTAAGAACCTTACCTGGGCAGTTTGGAGGAACAGATGCCTACCAAAAAAAAAAAAAAAAGGACATTTTACAGCTCCAGAATCTGAGTGGTAAGTGGAAGCAGATGACATGCATCTGGGCCTGGACTGAAGGGCCCAGCTGTCTGACAGAGTAGGGACCATCAACAGCAGCTTCTCTACCCTGGGACAGGCTCTCTGGGCAGCTGTCCTGGCTCTGCCCCAGCGCTGGGCAAGTTGCCAGCTGAGCCTTCAGCTCTGTGGCTTCTAAACTTGTGCCCAGCCCCGTCCATCTGTCTGATGGGCACATCCGTGCTTAGAAACAGTCCCAACTTCCCAGACTTCCTAGGTGACATGCCTACAGGTAATGTTATCTGAAAGCAATGCGTACTTGGCTTTGCAACTGAGATTTTTTACAATGCATTTTCTAGGCTCTCTATCATAATTTCTTACCAAAGATTCGTTACTAAACATTTTCATTCTCTACAGTAAGTCATATAGCTATGGAGGCTTGTGCCGATGTAGATTTCTAAGTCCAAGAAAATCTTGGGGAGTATTTCTCTCTTTGGCAGAAAAGAATGCCAACATACAAATAAAACTAAGAAAGTATTGTGTGGTTAGAGTTGAATTCATCAGATTCTTGTTCTAGCTCATTGTTCCCTGTAAATTCCATGACAAGGGGAAGCATCTGGGAATGACAACCTAGCTGTGGGATGAGTAACAGACTGATGAAACATAAAAATAATAGAGAGTAAGTTTGTTTTCATTTAGTGCACAAGCTTTTACTTACAACCAGGTGCAAAATGAGAAAATCTTATTTTATTTCATTTTTTTGTGCTGGCCCTGGGACCTGACACTGCCTGAGCTGTTGTGCTCGATGCTAGTGTTTGACCACTTAATCCATAGCTTCACTCAGCTTTTTGGTGATTAACTGGAGATAACAGTCTCATAGACTTTCCTGCTTGAGTTAGCTTTGAGCCATGATCCTTAGAACTAAGCCTCCTGAGTAGCCAGGATTGCAGGCATGAGCCATGACCCAGTGAACAAAGCTCTTATTTTACAGAAAAAAAAGGCAAACCTTTCCCAAAACAATTTGTGGGTAACATCTGTAATCCTAGCAATGCAGGAGGCTGAGATGTGAGAATGGTAATTCCAACACAGCCTGCGCAGGAAAAATACAGAGAAATAGAAAAAAAAATCATCATTCTCATCACATTATACTTAAGTATCAAGTTGAACAGATTTTTTAAATTTAAGCTCCTTTCTGCCATATTATAGCTATGTTGTCACTACTTAGAGGAGTGAAACTATTGGTAATTAAAAATGGAAGTTGGAGACATGGTTAAAGGAGCCAGAACTGTAGTTCTGGCTAGAAAACTAGAAAGAATAATAAGCAGGTGAAAAATCAGTCATTGATAGCATATTGAAGGAATGCCTCATACAATAAGTATGATAAACATTTATAAGTAAATAATATAAGAAAAGGCACAGGAAAAAAATCTGATATGAGATAGCACCAAAGGAGACAAGGGAGAGAGGGATGAGACATGAATACACACACACACACACACACACACACACACACACACACACACACACATCCTATGTGTGCGTGAGGAAAGATGGGGAGAAATCTTTCAGAGCCTAACCTTTTAAGCGTCTAGGTACCTTCTAGGTACTGAGGACTACTACATGGAAGATGTCTCTAGGGTTTAGAGTTTAATTTTTTTGAGAAAAGTAGTCATTTACTAGGGAAAGCGAAACTTTGACATTGTCTAAACATAAAAATGCAGTGCTAAGAAATTAACACAGAGAAAAAGGGAAAGCTCCTTACAATGTTATGCTGTATTAAAAAAACAAAAACAACAACAAGCTTCTGAGAAATTTACAAAAGCGGGAAAGAGCTATGAAAACAAATAAACTTTGGCACACATAGGGTGTTAAACTGCTCCTAAGAGCGAAGTATGAGATGATTTGCAGTACATTGAGTTCTATTTGTTCATTTATTCCGTGGTCCTGGGAGTTGAATCCAGCACCTTTCACATGCAAGGCAGGGATTCTACCACTTGAGGGGGTCTTGATAACTGATCATATCAGCTGGATCTTCTTCCTGTCTTAGCAGCCTGAGAAGCTGGGATTACAGGTGTGTGTCACTATGGCAGGTTAGAGATTTCCCCTTTTTAAATACCTCCTCTTGTTTTTGTTCTAGACACACACATGGATATGTTGCCAGACTCCCATCATTCCATGGAATGCTGCTTTCTCTCAAGAGCAAGAGATGGAGAGCTGCTAGAGGTCACTGAAAGGAAGGCCTCTCCACTTGTGAGCTTGGCAGTGAGAGATGGTTTCATTTTCCTTCTCTGGAGCTAGAGCAAAGGATGTGGCTAGGTGGGGGGGGGGGGCTGTGCAGATGTGTGTGTGTGTGTGTGTGTTTTTCTCATTTCCGCTTCCCCTTTCCTGATGGCAGCAGCAGTTGAATGACAGCAGGGAGAAAGTGGCCTTCAGATCTATACCATGAGAACAGCCCATTGTTCTTCCCCCTGTCTCCTCTGGTGGGATTGGCTCAGCTTTGAAAATCCTTCCTCTCCAACTCAGGTCTCTATCCACAGTCAGGTAAGAGTGGCTTTTAAATCTTGGGCTATGCTGTTCTAGAATGATATTAGGAGACAAAAGGAAACAAGCTACAGAAAAAGTCAGGCCCACCAAGACATAAGACCTCTTTCCTCCCTGACTGCAACCTTGCAGGCAACATCATTGCTCCTTAGGAACAGGATGCCATTCAAGGATTGCAATGCATGGGTGGGTTCCTTTGATGTGCTGAATGACTATGTGACCAGTTCGTGTGACTTAATTCTATGTACTCTATTCTTCACATTATTTAAGTTAACTCTTGCCAAACTCACTTTTGGGGTTCAGCTCTTTCCAAGGGAGAGGCTTCTGATGAGCCACTTTCCCAATGTCCTGTTCCCAATGTGCCCTGTTCTAGCCACCATGCCTCTGTTCGGAAAAACCAACCTGGCCCAACTTGGCTTTCTGGGGATTGAGATCTCTTTCTTCAAAAGCTGAAGAAGAGTATTGTGGTGTGGGTGAATTACAGTAAGATCTAGTGGGGTTAGTCACAAAAGAAGACTGACACCGTGGGATGATGCCAGGCTACATGAACATCAATCTCAAGTTAGCTAATCTCCTGTCAGGACTGATTCTTATTGTTCCAGTTTTCAGAAATGGATTTTTCAATGAGCTACATAATTCTAGGGCTTGAAAGGGGTCAGTTGCCTGTACCCCCTTGTCTTAGTGATGTCAGGCTGTGTTATGTTACCATCTACATGACTGCTGAGTAGGGTGTGGGAGGGGAGAGATCCTCCATATTTGGGGTTTTCCCATCCTTGCACTGAGTTCACCAGTGGATAGAAGAGAAGAGTTGCCTCCTCCGAGCAAAACATGAACAAGACAAACTCCCATAGACGTGGTGTGCATACACAGAAAAGATTGAGAAGAAATACCCAGTAAAGAACTAGTAACTATATCTACTATAAAAGTCCCTGAATAGAGAGAGTCAAGGGACTTTCTAATAGGATAGGAGATTGGATGTTGTAGGCCTGCAAATTTGTATGGCCAAACTTCAGGCTTGCCAGTCATTCTGTGTGAGCAGTTAGTCACAGGTCAGGAATGTCCTGTAACATCGAAGCATTGCTATGGATAGAGGAAGCTAGGCTTGTTGTCTGTCTACTAGAATAGGATCCATGATGAGAAGCTAGTGAGGAGAAATAGGAGGAGGTCAAATGTGCATTCTTCCTTATAGGCACCCCAGAAACTACTTACAACTATAGGAATGACATGTTCTTGTTCCTAGGAAGCACAGGTAAAATCCTGAGATTAAGAATTATGGAGTGGCCATGTAGCCCTAACATAGTTGTTTTCAGGCCAAGATGGATGCTTCAAAAGTCAAATCGAAAACGGAGAGCCCATGTTGTGACTCATACATTCCCCTCTGGCCTACAGTAAAGGACAAAGAGCAGACAGGTATTTCTACTTGAAAGCTCAGAGCTGTTCCATTTTCCCACCTTAAGAAAGACAAGACGGAAGTGGCTAACTGGATACACACTGAGTTCTGTGCCCATTGTCCATGTAGGCCTAACACATAGATTTGGAGTGAGCATATTATTATTCAAATGAGCTGAGGGATGAGAAGAAAAATGTAGCTACTGAGAAGTAAAAAAAGGAAGTTGGACAATAATGTACATAAGGAAAAGAGCTTCATTACTAAGAAAATAAGATTGAAGAATTAATGATATAGATTCAGAGATAACTCAATGACCAAAAATTCTTGTCCTGATGCACAGGGAAAGTCTGATTGCATCCCTTAGAACACAGGCCATGGACAAGGTGAGGTTCGCGGTTCACCCCTAATGTACATCCCCAAAGGTTTCTCGCGGTTGCTGCAGTTACTGCTTTGATAATACTTTTGGTGAGGAGATAGAGCTCTTCCCTGGTCTTAAACAACTAGAGGTCAATTTTATTGTCTCACCTCTATCCGACCTTACAATTTCTGATTTTGCTGTATTACGTAGAATGATAAAACATTCTGTACAATACACAATGATGAAAATTACTTTTATTCTCTTCAGTGGTAGTTGGATTCTAGAACTCTTGACTGATTGTGGAGGTTACAGGAATGCAACTCTAGTGCAAGGTAAGTAAATGGACAAAGGGTTAGAAATAATAATGGAAGGCCAAATAAGGCCTTGGGGGAGATTCAGGCAGGAAGCAACAGAAGCAGTGTGGGAACTTTCTTGGTTAGTGAAAAAGTGGGAAAGATAGGTGCAGACTTCAGATTCCTCATGGAGGATACAATAAATACAGTAGTGGAGTAAAACCATTATCAGTGAATGTGGTAATCAGGTTTCAGAAGGAATTTTTTTTCTTACCATTCCTGGGGCTTGAACTCAGGGCCTGAGCACTGTCTCTGGCTTCTTTGTGCTCAAGGCTAGCCCTCTACCACTTGAGCCATAGTGCCACTTCCAGCTTTTTTCTGGTATGTGGTACTTAGGTATCAAACCCAGGGCTTCATGTATGCTAGGAGAACACTCTACCAATAGGCCACAATCCCAGCCCCAGTTTCAGAAGGAACTTTTGACTGAGGAATGGGTAAAAATCTACAGTGGAAAATTCTGGGAAACAGTTCTATATAGATAGGAGAAATTCTAGTTTAAGCTTTATGAATTTAGCCAGACTTAGGGAATTCACAAGATCTACCAACAAAGGATTGGAAAAGGTATGCTGTCTTTCTCTTCTTTCCAAGGAAGACAGCATAGAATCTAAGGCCGTGACTCAAGTCAGAAGCACCTGCCCCATGATGCAGTAGTTAGTAAAAATTTTCTAGTCTATGATTTCAGGTACAATTCTTGCTCCTTTGAAGGTACAGCATTTACTCACCCATAAGAACTTGAAACTTATTGTGCCATGCCCTGAGAGAAAGAGTTAGGGCTTAGATTACAAGGGGTGGTACATAAGACTAGAGGGGTGTCATTTACTCTCATGTTGAATATGACACAGGTATGTGTGCTAGCTAATTGCTAGACACTGCTCAGAAGCAGATTAATTTGAACAGGGCTTGGAAGGGTAGATAGGACTTGATTGAGGAGACAAGGTGATAAATCTGGATAAACTAAGGCAAAGAAGTGGAAAATTCAGGCTTAGAGGCATGGGTCCATTGGTACAGTGCTAGCCAGTGAGCAAAAGTGTCAGGTACTGAGTTCAAGTGCTGATCTTGGACTTAACCAAAAAAGAAAAGGAAAAGAAATGGAAAATTCAAATATAGGGGACTACAAGCAACACATGATTTAGTCACATTTATTTGGGTTCCATATAAACTTTCCTTGTTTGGGTTTCCCAGTTTTCCAAAGTTGTGAAATGTATATGTCTGGGAACCCTGAAACTCAATGTTAATTTATGAATGGGAATTTGTGAGTGAGAGCAACTCCAGAGGCCACTGGGTCTTTTCCTATGCTCTATAGGAAAACTATATGACTGCATTTCCTTTTACTGTCACGACTTCTAAAATAGTTCATACTCAGTCAGAATGTCTGAAAATAAATTCAAGAGCATGGGTGTTATAGGTAAATCTACTGGATCCCACTAATTCATCTCTGGGTGATAGAATGATGGCTGATATTTTAGGATATGTATTGAATTTTTTTGCCATTTAACAAAGCAATTTAGGTTTACAACGGATGTTGATCTATGTCACCCCTTCAACATTTTCATACCCCTACCCTTTGACCTATCAATTCCCTATTTTTCTTAGTTTTGTGAGTAAAGGGGTGAAGAGAGAAGAGTGGATGAGAACACACAGATCAAGACACGCTGTATTCATAAACTGCTTCATTTCATTGGCAACTCCTTTGTACAATTACTGAAAGATGATAAAAATATTTAAAACAACACAAAAATGATGGCTAACTAGAAAACTTAAGTGACTTGCCAGAGCCAACTAAACAAAGTTTGGAAGAACATCCATGCACCCTAAATCCTATTCATTCTTTTCACAATGCCAAATTCTGTTGCTTTATAGGAATATATTTTTGTACAACTTATATAGAGAAAGCACCTCTGGCCCCTTCTCTGTATTGCAAGGGGCCCCAAGGCCTTTAGGGCGGCTATCTCAACATCTGTCCTCCATTTCTTTGTAACATATTCAGGGTGGCTACATTATCAGATAATCATTTGCCACTTCCTCTGAATTCTCATGAATACTCAGGCCTTCCCCCTATCACCATAAGCCAGACATTTGTAGTTTTCCTGAGTTTGTTTTTTTGGTGGTATTTATGTACAGTGTTTCTACAGAATACTCCATGAACAGCTTTTACAACCCAAGTATGGTGGATATTTGGGGCACTTCATTTGTTCTGTTTCCCCATGTCAGGTGTACCATGTTGAGAAGAATGGCTGTCTTGTATATTTTCTCTTAAATCTGAGACCACTGCAGGATCTTCAAGTGATCAAATTCCCAGCTGAGTTACCTGAGAATAGTTGTCTTCTGCAGTGAATAGTGGAGCTCTGAATCCACATAGTCTTTTCATTGCTTTAACGACCATAACCATTTGTTTGCAAACCTTTCTCTGGCATCTGTTAAGCATTAAGAATTTCTATTTCAACAAGCATTTTCCTTTAGGTATTTATACTGAGTGAAATTTCTGTAAGCAGGACATAAAGACAGACAACAAGTAGAATAGATACAGATGATAGTCAAATAAATACAGCCTCTGTCTTCAATAATATGGATTCTTGAGGGAGATATGAGTCCTAGAATAACATTTTGTCATTTTTCCAGTTTTCAACCTTCCCTCTGCCAATATTTTACTTACTTAGTAAGTACATAGTTAAATAATAGGAGTATAGTTTTGAATCAATCTCCTTGCATAGTTCTAAGGTGAATCTGTAAGGCATAAAGATTCCACGGGGAACAATCACTTACAAAATATTATTTTTCTTAGAGAATAAGTGTTTTCCACGCTGCTATCAGGTGTTGGGTTCTGTTTTAGAAATTTAGCCACAAAAAATCCTAGCAAAAATCCTTGGTCCTCTCAGAGCTTATATGCCAATCAGAAAAGTGAACAATAAATGAAATTAGTTTATGAAATATATACAAAGAGCATTATAAAACTAAGAAGTTAAGCAAGACAGGTACTTAGGGAATGAGTCTAGGATGGGCTGTGAAATCTAGGCTTGGCTTCTGGGGGAGGAAGTTGGTTCAGAGCTTGGATTTTCAGGTTGAGTGTGTCAAACATTGAGGAAGAAGAAAAAGGATATTTAAGAAAAAGTTAAGGAAAAATAGGTGGTCAGGAAGGGGTGGAGAAGAAGTTAGCCACTAGGACTGTGAGATATTTTCAGAGATGTGGGAGAAATGTAGAAGAGATTCATATCACAGGGGATGTTGAAACCCTCTCACTCTCATGAGATTCTAAGACTTTGCTAGATAAAGTGGCAACTCAGCATTAAAATACTGCATCCAGAAAGGTGTAGTACTGAAAGTAATGAATGCCAGAGCAGTCATGTCCTCTCCAAGAAACTGAAACAAGAGAAAGGGACTAAATTTTCCTGGGTGATGATTGGTAGAAATTTGGAAGTCAGTTGTTCCTCCTCTCTTTCCTCTAATTTTTCACCTTTTATCTTGCTAACCATTCTTCTTTTTTTACTTTGCCTTCCTGTCATCATGCTTTCTTGTCCCTTCTCTGAAGTTCCTTTCACCACCAAATTCCACCAAAAATAATCTTGTGTGAAGCTTCCTTATGATATAAACTTCATTCAATGATTTAAGTTTCTCCAAAAAGACACACAAGGTCAGTTTTCATAGCATTCACTGCCATCTCCTCTAGGAAAACGGTTTTGGACTGGACCTGAATTTTTTTTAAAAAGTGTAAATCAGATAGCAGTAATGATACATTAGTTTTCTTCTGACAAGCTTTGTCTCTAGTAAGGGGAGGCATCCAAAAGTATTTTATTATCTTAGAAGTATATTCTGTGCTTAGGATTCTTAAAAAAAACAAACCTATTTTAGTACGTATTGACTGAATGTCACACACACACACACACACACGCACACACAGTTTTAAGGACAGAAGTCTCTGGAAACTAGCACTCTTGCCTTTGTTTTCTTCCTTTAATTTTCCTTGAAGTGTAGCTCAAAAAGTGTAGCTCTGAAGTTGATGCTTTTATGACAGCTCAAAGGAATAGGAGGGTACAACAGAGTGAATCCTGGTGCAGTATGTGATTTCCACTGTGGTGGGAAGTAGGTGTGGCCAGAGGGGAAGAGGAAGCAGGAAGGACCAACTGTTTAGCCTTCAGTGTTTCTAAGCTCTAGCTGGATAATTAGATGGTTATATCCTTGCTTTTTTTTCCTCTTTAAATTCTATGTCTGGGGTTATACTTTTTGCAAGAAAATAGAGGTGCTGGTTATATAATGTTAAGTGAATGATAAACATATGAAACAGGGTAAGAAACTCAATCTTACAGAAACTGGTTGACAAATTAGAAAGTGATTCCCCATTAAATTGCTGCCTACTAGTTATTTCAGGCAGTGTCCCTTTCTTTTTAAGATAAAGAATTTTTTTTCTGTGAAGAAAAAATCCTATCTGGACCATTTATATGTCAAATATGATAAAACAATCAGCCCTTCCTCCCTAATTCAGAATGTCAATAGGTGAGGAGACATTCTGGTTGTGAGATCTCAGCAAAGCTGTTTGATCTTAGATATTTGAAACTTATTTTTAATATATCATGAGTAGGACAAAGTCACATGAATTCTATAAATTGTAATTTCAAAGATGTTGTAGTTTTAATGGAAGCTTCTGACAGACAAGATCCTTACTAATTAAGGCAAACTGGCTTAGCAATTCAGCTAGCACCAGGAGAGGTGTGTATGTTCATAAAACTTTCTCTATGCTCCCCTGATTCTGTGATGTTCCAAGCTTTCAGATTTAACTGATTTGTAAGACATAACCTGTTACTTACACCTTTGAGGGGGAACAGAGAAGAAGGTGGGCTCAGCATCTCCTCAGGCCTCTTGAATAAGCAGAGAGATCATATCCCTGTATCCCTTGTGAGGAGGAAACCTTGAGCAGAGGATGAGGGACTATCACTGTGTTTCAGTTCTTACGACAACATCAGCCTGTGGGAAGTCACTGAGGCCCATGGAGGCTTCTGTGTTGAGTCCAACTTCTTGGGAGAAAAGAAGGGCCTGGCTGCTACAGAGTCGTAACTGGCAGACACAGGTTCTTGAAGAAGAGGCTGCGGCTGCCCTTCAGGATGTCCCAGGTCCTGGGCCTTCCAGCCTGGATGATGTTTTCCGGGAAGGTAAGAGGTTGTTAGGCATTACTTAGCATCCCACATGGTAGGAAGAATTATGACAACAACTACAAGTCCCATTTTGACTAGGTGATATTAGTATACTGGAATGGGGGCATGAAGGGACACAAAATGATGCATTATGTTGGGAACTTTTTTTTAAAGCCACAGAGATACACTTTCCTTTATTCTCTATTTCTTTTTTTTTTCCAGAATAGAAAGCAGTGAACCCAATGTCTTGGGCATTTTTCAGGTTTGCTGGTGAAAGGAAAATATCTGCTCCCTTTATATACAGCTATATTCCTCCCTTACCTTAAAATAGGTGTTTTTCTCACCTATCTTAAAGTAAAGCTTTGTGGAAGCTGGGCATCTGTGATTCACACCTGTAAACCTAGCTACTTCAGGAGAGTGCAGCCAGCCTGAGAAGGAAAGTCTATGAGATTCTTATGTCCAATAAACTACAAAAAAAAAAAAAAATCCAGAAGTAAAACTGCAGCTCAAGTGGTAGAGTGCTAGCCTTGAGCAGAAAAGCCTAGTGGACAAGCACCCAAGCCTTGAGTTTAAGCCCCAGGAACTACACCAAAAAAAATAAAAAAGGAAATGCTTTGTAGGATGGGAAAAAATTATCATGGTTTCTACCAGGATAAACTGTGGATTGGAATGAGTTATACCAACAAGGTGTGGTTTCCATGAGTTCTCACAAGACCTGGTGTCTTCCTTTCTAGGAACTCCAATCAATAAGATTGAAGACTGGCTACAGGATTGTGGGTGAGTGCTGGACAGGTAGTGGGACTGGAGGTGGGTGACGGTTGGCTGTTCTTATATCTGTGACCCTTGAGAACTCAGAAAATGGATTTGAACAAAGCCTGGGGAATAAGGTTGTTGGAAAGTGTGTTAAAGGGATTTGGGAGTCAACTGATGATTCAGAATTTGGTCATATGCCACAGTGGTCACCAGGCTAACTCTAACAAGAAATAAAAAATCTGTTTCTACAGGGAATGACTGGGCTGAGCTCTAGATCCCTTTTGGTACAGAGTCTTCCATTGTGAGACAAAAGAGAAGTTGGAAAACGGTCTATATGAGGAGCAAGGCAGGGCTGTGCTCTTTGTTTCTACTCTAGAAACTGGAAGGCTCAGGGTTAGCATAAGGGACATCCAAAGAGATGAAAATCCAGGCCTTTCAAAATAAAATATATATAATCTCTTTTCACAGAAACACTTTCAAATAGAAACTTCCCTATCCCACAGTCCCCTACCATTTTAGATTCAGTCTCCACAAATACAAAGGTAAGCGTCTGCAGCCTACTTTATTTTTATTTATTTTATTATTTTTATTTTTTTGGCCAGTCCTGGGCCTTGGACTCAGGGCCTGAGCACTGTCCCTGGCTTCTTTTTGCTCAAGGCTAGCACTCTGCCACTTGAGCCACAGCGCCACTTCTGGCTGTTTTCTGTATATGTAGTGCTGGAGAATCGAACCCAGGGCTCATGTATACGAGGCAAGCACTCTTGCCACGAGGCTATATCCCCAGCCCAGTCTGCAACCTACTTAAGTGTGATTCATCCTATTAGCACAAATTCTCCGAACCTGTGAAACTTCTGCCTGCTCCTTATGCCTCCTCCACACATCTTTCAAACTGTATATATCCTTCAAAATACACCCATCCATTAATGGACAACAAATTGGGCTTTCTGGGTAGGAAATAAATGATAATGAACAACTTAAGGTTGTTTATTTTAACTCTGGAAGGTGATGACAATATGGGCTTACTTTGTGTTTGTTTCTGATGTTCACAAGTTATGTTTTCTTTATGTCCTCATCTTATTCACAATTCAGTGACTTCAAAGTCAGTGGAGCTGTCCTGAAAATTCTGGAGGGGAAAAGCATTATTGTCATAGAAATGTTTGTGGGTCTTGTTGAGGTACATAGGAATAAATACTGCCTTTGGTTTTAAAGGGCTAGACCAAATTTACCCCGAAGAATCATTAGCTCAGTTAAAATCTTGATCTTATTAGCCACCCCTGTCAGTTCAAGTCAGCAGTCATTAAGTTTTCACTTGTCTAATGTCTGATGGTCTTCATCACCTGAAATGGTGCAAAGTATTTTAAAATACACATACATACACACACACCAGCTATTCTAGCTGAATTCTCAGAAATACAAGAATGTCAGTTCTAGAAATCACCATTCCCCCATCCACATTCTGCAAAGTCCCAAACCCAAACTTGTCATGAAAAATGTGGTCTAAGGAGTGAAACTTTCCAAGATTTGGGGAAATAAATTCTCGTGTAACAAATTGTATGTAAGCAATAAATTCTTTTCTTCTCCCACTCCTGCAAAGTAGGACAGTCCCATCACAAATTTCCAAAGATTCATGTCAATTTGAAATGAGATGATACAGGGGTAGGTGCTCCATGCTCTATGATGCCGCTTAGAAGGAGAAACTTTACGTCTGGCTTGCTAGTATGAGCATGAGTTTGTTGTTCTAGCTACTAGGGAAGTTGAGGCAGGAGAATTGCTTAGATCTATGAGTTGAAGACAATGTTTTAGAAATCTAATCCAACTGTAAAAAAATTAGTTGTTTTGTTTATTTAAAAAATAGCTGGACACAGTGGTTCAGTTCTGTAATTCAGTTCTCTAACTCAGAAGATGGAGAATGGAAGGGTCATAGTTTAGAGCTGCTAGCCTGGGCAAATAATTAGCAAGACCCCATCTCAACAAATATACTGGGTATGGTGGTGTGCTATAGTGGTCCCAGATATGTTAGAGACCATAGATAAAGGAAAATATTCTAAATGAGCCCTGGCCAAAAATAGGACATCATATCTAACAAAAAAACCTAAAGGCAAAAATGGCTGGAGGAGGTGTGGTTGTTTCAAGTGACAGAACACTTGCCTTGCAAAGAGCCAAGTACTGCCAATATATAAGTAAAATAAATATAAGTTAATAAAAATAAATGGAGGTTTACACTTAATTAATATTTCACAAAATGAGTCTACCTGTAGAAAGATCCATCTATCTACTTATTTATCAGAAAGCAAATCGTCAAAAATGATACTCATCATCCTTTCAATAATGGATGGAATCCTCTAGTGGGCAGAAAGGATAGGGCAACACATCATTTGTATCTTTATTATTTACTTCATTTTTATTACTTTATATTCCATTATGTATTTTACTTAATATTTTATTTATTTCTGAGGCAAATATATCAGCATGTTCACAGGCAGAATAATTGCATGGTATCTCTCATAGTTCTCCACTTCTCTGTGCTTTGCTAACACTCCTATATTCAAACTTCAGAAAGCCCATAAAGCGTGATTAGCACACTTAACATTTCTCTTTGGAAGGGAAATTGTTAGATTTATATACGTACGTATATACATATCCATATTTCTGTGTTTTTCTATTTTCTCTCTAATAAATATGGGATACAGTCATGCATTGTGTAGCCACAACTTTAGCCAGTGACCAACTTCATAGAGACCAGGAGTCCCCTAAGATTATATGTGATATTTGCACATTGATGAAGTTATCTAAGAATGTATTTCTCAGAATATAATCCCTGTCATTTAGGCCACATGTGCCTGAACTTGTTCATTCTGTAGGGAAATAGTAAGAGTTGAATAATGACAATGGCGATTACGAATGGTGGTGGGAGGAAAAGTACACTGGAGTGTATGACGTATGACTCACTGTGGCCATTGATTCTTTGACTGCCAGGACCACAGAGGAAAGGGACCCCATATTCTCTGGTTAAAACTGTCTCCAATGTGGCTAGTGCTCTGGGAGGTACTTTTCCAATTCGGTTTCAAAACCATTGAATTTATATTTGCTTTTTAGTGGTAGCAAGGTTTTCTTCTCTGACAAGTTCTTTAAGAAAATCCATTCTTGCCCTTGGCAAGTTAGTGTTACTTTCTCTCAATGCAACTGAATCTAGGTGCAGCCCATTCTACTACAGGATTACAATGCACATGTGTGACAAACTATGGCTCTTTACCTTTTCTCTACTAAAGTTCTCAGGGGATTTTTTGAGGCAGGACTTCGTTATTTGTGACTCATCAGAGGAAATTTGAGGGCCCCAAGTCATCTAGATGAGCTTCCACTTAATTCTGCAGATATACATACAGGGGAAGTACGAGAAGATAGACATATTTTCTAGAATACAACAATTTTTATGCTTTATTTTTATGCTTCTCTACTGTGTGTTTATGAACTGAATATAATAGAGAAGTATTACTTCAATGCTTCTATCTTAGGTTTGAGAGAGACTTTGCTAAGGGACCTATCAAAGCATGGGAGGAAAGAAGGGAACAGAGATGGATCCTATCCCTATCCATCAAATTTGGTGGCCTGTGCTACAATGCTTGAAATGCCTCATGCTTGGATGATAGCTAAGAAGTCTCAAAGGATCATGTTCAGTGAGAACACAGCAATACAATTATTCCTTGTCTACTGTTAGAGTAAATACTACATACACATAGGAAAGTGTCCTGCCTATGGGCTCATGCTGGGCTGGTTGCCAGCAAGAAATTACAAATATCCAACAACCAATGAACTGTAGGACAAATACCCAATAAAGACTCATAAATATCAATGAAATTTGCTTCGGACAAACCAGGAATTTTATTAGTCATATTTCAATGTAAATTTTTATTGAAGTATCACACATACTTACATATGTATGTTGCAATTTAATTTTTAATATAAATTGGATAAATGTGTGCTAGTCTCATTGGAAGTTAAATGAGTGTTTAATACACACTGTGAAGAATTTTCACCAGAGTACTAGAACAAGGAAACTTAAAGCAGACATTATGAATTCTTTAAAAGCCTCCTTTCTGAGACCTTCCACTCACACTTCTGCCTGAGGGTAACTAATTTAGGCTCATGAATAAGTTTCAGAATTTCTTGAATTTTGCATAAATAGGATTCTACAACATGCATTACTTTGCCTGTTTGTGTGTTTTATTTTTACATTTTCCATTGTGATCTTCATTCATGTACTTACATGCAGTTGTAGGTCACTGCTTTTTGTTGGATTATAGAATTAAATTGTACAGTTCTTATAGAGTCTTTATGTTTTACAATTGATACAGACTCCAGGGTGTCTTTCCTGGGTTATTTTGCTTAGTATTTCTTTTCTTTTTTGTTTTTGTTTTTGTTTTGGTTGCCAGTCCTGGGGTGTGGACTCAGGGCCTGCACATTGTCCCTGGCTTCTTTTTTTTTTTTTTTTTTTTTTTGGCCAGTCGTGGGCCTTGGACTCAGGGCCTGAGCACTGTCCCTGGCTTCTTCCCGCTCAAGACTAGCACTCTGCCACTTGAGCCACAGCGCCGCTTCTGGCCGTTTTCTGTATATGTGGTGCTGGGGAATCGAACCTAGGGCCTCGTGTATCCGAGGCAGGCACTCTTGCCACTAGGCTATATCCCCAGCCCCCTGGCTTCTTTTTGCTCAAGGCTATCACTCTACCCCTTGAGACACAGTGCCACTTCCGGCTTTTTCTATATATGTGGTGTTGAGGACTTGAACCCAGGGCTTCATGTATACAAGGTGAGCACTTTAACACTAGGCCATATTCCCAGCCATCTGCCTAGTATTTCTTAAGGAGAATATATGTAGGCATTTCCATTGAGCACAAGAGGAATAGTAGGCTCTAGAAATGGCATTGGTAATTCTGTCCAAAATGCTTCAAAATATGATTTTTTGGGGCCAGTCCTGGGGCTTGGACTCAGGGCCTGAGCACTGTCCCTGGTTTCTTTTTGCTCAAGGCTAGCACACTGCCACTTGAGCCACAGCGCCACTTCTGGCCGTTTTCTGTATATGTGGTGCTGGGGAATGGAACCCAGGGCCTCATGTATATGAGGCAAACATTCTTGTCACTAGGCCATATCCCCAGCCCCAAAATAAATATGATATTTTTTGAGTGTCAACAGGACAACAGGAGTGGAAACATTCCACATTTGACTTTGTGTGATGGGTACTTTATTGCAAGCATTATATAAAGTTGCCTTCAAGCTATATGTTTATTAAACATAACTAAATTTTATCTTTAAACTTAGGCCTCTGGCCTAATATATCTTACTAGATATCTTTGTGAAAATTGTAACAATTGGAAATAAGGTATCTAAAATGCTTCTGATCCCAAACATTTCTGACAAAGAATTGTAAATGTGTTCTATGTAGCTATGAGGCAAATATTAAATATAATAATAAATGCCATATTCTAGTGGTAAATAGCTTTATTAGTTGTAGTTTTTAGTAATCATAAGTATTAAATTCCATTAACAATATAGTGTTTGTAGTATTATATTACAAAATATTCGTGTAGAATTATATATTAAAAAATATCCATTTGTACTTGTAGTTGTCTTATTCAAATTACCCATTCTTAATTAGGTTGAGCATAATTTTACCTTTTATAATACATGTGAAATAGTTTTTTTCCATAAGGACATAAAATTCAGATTTTCAAAAACATGGCTGAATTTTCTGCTATTAAAAGGAAGCTTCCAGCAAAAAATGCCAATAGATGTAATGATTTGCTTTGTAAAATTGTTCTTCTGGTAGAGATAGTAAATGTTTGATAAGACAATATCATAAAATCTAAAACTATCTCTAACCACGATGCATTTTTTTCTGTTTCCTGAAAGACATGATAGTCAGAATGAACACAATTCTGAGAAAAATAGAGGGTGTGGGTGAACAAGTGACCTAAAAGTTTCAAGATAAAAAAAAAATGTTTGCATTTGTTATGGCCACAGATTCCTCTTCTCCACTATATCTTCCTCAGTTTTCCTTCTTAATTTTCCTTTCCTACTTTACCTAAAGATTGGAAGGATCATCACAAAGCAGACTTTAGACAATACAACCAAGGAAGTGCCAGCAAAATGAAAAACGTAGTATATTTCAGTCCCATCTCCTCATGACTAGATCTATGAGTCTGTGACTCAAGTAACCACTGGAACTTAGTGTTCTCCAATATAAAAAGCAAGCTAGCTGGGTGCCAGTGGCTCATGCCTACAGCCCTAGCTAATCAGGAGGCCGAGATCTGAGGATTGTGCTTCAAAACTAACCCACGTAAGAAAGTCCATGAGCGTATCTCCAGTTAAGTACCCCAAATGCCAGAAGTGGAGTTGTTGCTCAAGTCATTGAGTGCTAGCAAAATATAATGTTCTATTGCAAAAAAGCAAAGGGACAGCAACACACACACACACACACACACACACACACACACACACACACACACAAACCTAGTTAAGTGCTACCATCTTTCTTCCACTGAAAAGTGAAATGAGCATGTGAAAGATATTTGAGGAAAAAACACACTGAAATAATGTAGTGATTGTTTTTGGGTTTTAGAGACACTGAAGATCTTGCTGAAGACACAGGAGAGTCTACAGACAATGGTGAGTTTAGACTCATTCTCTTCCGTATGGATAGTGATACAGCTCTGTAAAGTGTGTGAGTATTTATATATGCCAACAGGCATAAATATGTGTGTGGCAAAGTGCCTGGCTGTCTTTAGGGCCTGAAAATCACCTTTCACTTGTCACTTTCACTTGGGGAAGTCCAAGATGTTAGGAAAATAGTTGTTGGCCAAATCACAGGCTGTAGGAATGTGAGTGGTTGTTCTGATAACAACCACTGCTATGAGACAATCAGTGTGTGTGTGTGTGTGTGTGTGTGTGTGTGTGTGTGTGTGTTGTATACCCTCATGTGCTTACTATTGATCTGAAGATTGGGTAGCTGACCATGTATACAAGACACAGACTAGTTACCAGTGGGCATATGTGAGATTCTGAATCTAGACATGCTTGCAGTTGAGATAGCATATGTTAAGCTCAGGGTAGTTTCTCTAACATTGGATACCTAGTGTACTTGTTTTGTCATGTAAATCCAAGGACACATGGGGATGTTCATGTATGTAGGTGTGCATGCATGTGTGTATGTGTTCTGACTTTTTTGTTTTGTTTTGTTTTTTGTATGCACCTGTGTGATCTTTGGTTGATTATTTGATAGGGTGCTACAGCCATGGGATCAGCTTTGAAGATGACTTGACCCTTGGAGCAGAGGGTGAGTGGTCCTACTCTCTGAAGCTGAGACCAGGAAGAGGCAATATATTGGTTGAATTACAGATGGAAGAGAAAGAAAAAACAACTTTAGAAATAATCAGGTTTTCCTGGGCTCCTATCTGGAGTGGAAAAATAATTCTATAATATCATGTAAAATCAGAGAGTATCGTGTGATCAGAAACTTTTAACCAGTCTATTATATCTCCTACTGGTCCATTGTTTGTTTTCCCTTGGCCCCTTGGAAAATGATGTAAAAATCACCATAACACTTGCTGCTCAGATATTTAAGAGACTTTTTTCTCTATAAGAATTCCAAAGACGTCTGATAACTGAATTTAAGAGGTAGCCTGGCCAAAGGATAGGGGCTCAAATAAAAGATAGGACACAGCCATCCACCAGTGTCTCCTGGTACCTATAGAGACCCAGATGGCAGAACAGGAACCTGAGCCTGAAGAGCTATATAACTCCTCTCCTCAAGACATAAGGGCTCTTGGCCAGATATCATGGATCAAAATTTCAGAAGCTTCAAGCCTGAGTATTCTCTTCTGGGCTATGGTAGCTAAATCTTGAGACTTCACTAAGAACCTATCATTGTAACTACTTGGAAGGGGAAGCTCATGAGAATCATAATTGAAGGCCAGGACAGGCCAAAAGTGAGTCTCTATCTCAATCAATAAATGATTGGATTCAGTGTTGTAGGCCTGTTACCCTAACTCTGCAAATATGTTGGGTTTATTGTGGTCTAACTTGATCCAGGCACAAATGTGGCTTTATTAAAAGCAAATAATGGAAACCAAAAGTATGGGGGTATGGCTCCAGGGATGCAACAAACACCTACCTGGCAAGCATAAGGGTTTACATTTCAACCCCAATACTGCCAAAAAAAAAAAAAAAAAAAAAAAAAGGAAAAAGAAACAAATAATAGAACCAGAATCGAAATAATTCATCTATCATATAGTAATGGTAAAGGAAGATAGTAGAGCTTTTTCATTCTCTCTCTCTCTCTCTCTCTTGAAGTTCAGGAAGCCACATAGGTGGATTTTCCCCCTTCTAACTTGTTCTTTGCATTTCTCTTCTTATCTAGCCACACTGCTAGATGCCAATGGCAAGCTCTTCTCCAGGTAAGTATCAGGGGCAGCCATGATATCTTCTTAAGAAATAGTGAGCTAGAGGGGCTGGGGATATGGCCTAGTGGCAAGAGTGCTTGCCTCGTATACATGAGGCCCTGGGTTCAATTCCCCAGCACCACATATACAGAAAGTAGCACTGTGGCTCAAGTGGCAGAGTGCTAGCCTTGAGCAAAAAGAAGCCAGGGACAGTGCTCAGGCCCTGAGTCCAAGCCCCAGGACTGGCCAAAAAAGAAAAGAAAAGAAATAGTGAGCTAGAGGAGGTGTGAAAGTCAGAGAGGTTAAGAACAAAGAGCTACTGATTCAGAGCCGGGGGCGGGGGGGGGGGGGGGTTGTAAGACACAATGAAAACATTGGCTATGTTTCATAGTGACCAGCTGAGGGTGTATATGCTCAGTGAGGGGAGTTTGAAGCCACAGTGATAAGATTGGTTACAAAATTCACATGACATCAGCTTTGATCTCTGCAGGAATTTTCTCCAGACAGCAAGGCCTGGCCAGCTACTTAATCTGGGCTGTAGTCTGGCTTCCAGCAGCATGACCAGTGGGACTAACAAGACTAATTCAAGGTAGGTACTAAGTCTATTAGGGCTTGGAAGGATAGAGAAGAATGACACAGAGGATAACAGAACCAACAGCTATCACCCACTATTTTTTCTGGAATACATTATGAAAGCCTTTATATACTGTCAATGCATATGAGAAAAATCTGACCATACATGTGTAAAGAGTGCTAGGGTATATGGAATAATCCTCTCCTCAGGGCTGGATGCTGTATGTAAAATATGGGTGTCTCTTCAGCTGAATCTTATACTGAAGGAACAGTAAAGAGTATGCCACAGTGCCCTGGGGCACAGGGATGTTCTCCTAAAAATAGAACTAGATAGAATTATGTTAAATGAAGTAAGTCAGGCCCAAAGTTTTCCCTTACACCTAAGAGCTACATTTACCTTACAAACTCATAAGAAAATACATTGGGTGATATGCAAGTGCATACAAACAAAAAACTGAAATACAGTAGATTCAAGGGAGATCTCAAATAGTGTAAATCCTTAGAAAGCCAAAATCAAAGTTCAGCAAAAGCAAACACCAGGAAGAGTGTTCTCAAAAATCAAGGGAAAAGGCATAGATGAATGAAGAAAAGAAGGTGGGGGGGGGGGGAATGTATATTCAACAAAATTAAGAAGGAGTGAAGGAGGGATGGGTGAGAATGTTGAAAGGAGTGACATTGATCAAGATATATGTATTCATAAACTGCTTTGTTAAATGGCAACTCCTTTGTACAACTACTTGAAGATAACAAAAAAACATTAAGTAGAGCTCTCAAAATCAGGTTTTGAACAAACCCATTTGTTCGGAAAGATCAAACAGATGAAAGGAGAGAAAGAAGGCAGAGTCTTCAACTAATCAGAACAGACTTTCATCATGGCTGCCGTGGGATTCCACATATCACTGAGCAGAGCTAGAGAAACAAAAAGCTGGGAACATAGGGAGTTGAGGGTTTAAATATGAGAGTTCTCTGGAATGTTTTTGTAGTTGTAGAAGATAGTCCTGCTTGGGGATTATTGTGCAAGCTGTCTTGTTTGGGCTTTAGGGTGTCCCCTGATTCAGACATGCCTGAATTTTCAGCTAAGGTCTTGGTGAAGTTTACCTGAGAATCAAGAGGGGTCTTTGGGGGAGGGTGGTCAGTGGGCCATGGGAGCAACATGGAACTGTGAGAACACAGCAGATTCACATCTTTTGGGACCCTGCAGGGAGTTAACAGACTGAGGGGCGTGGTGATCTTTTCTGGCTCCTCCCTGCTGATATGGAGATTCCCATCACTGTTGATGAATGTTTACCTTTGGAATGAAGTCTGCTTAATTCCTGATTGTCTCACACCACTCCCATGGCAAGTTGAATGGGAAGTTGCAAAACACTTGCCAAAAGCCAGCTCTAATACAGCATCCCAAGTGGAGAACTGCTTTTTAAAAAATTTTCTGAAAGGATTTTGTATCTACTTAACTTTATTTTCATCCACTACATGTAGCTCTAAGCACTGTACTAACGTTTTATGGAGGTCTATAGCCAGATACAGAATGTGCTTCCCATGCTTCAGTCAGAATTCAAGTGCGGAGTAGTGAAAACTTTTCTCAAAGTCATACTAAAAGGTAGGGTTATTGTATGTTTTGGACTTACAGTCTGAAAGCATCTCATATTTACGCTCAATCCTGTCCTCCCCTACCCCCATCCTTTTAGCATCTCTGAGATTCTGGACCAGGTAGAAGAAGATGCAGAAGATGTCCTCTTCAGTCTTGGCTTTGGCCAAGAGGACCACAAAGACACATGTCGGATCTCTGCAAGATTTTTTATCAACCCCTCCCAGGCCAAAGGCATCAATTTCCAGCTCTTTCTGAAGTCCCAGGTGCAGAGGATTGAGATGGAGGACCCCTGCCTCATGCTGGCCAGTGAGTGTTACCAAAGTGCCCAGCTCCACTTCTCCACCAAACTCTCCATTCCCAACAGGGCTCAGTGTCTTCAAAATCTACTTTTTCTTGAATAGCTTCATTAAACCCTTTGTCTCTTCTGTTTCCACTAAAAATAGAGGAGTCTTTCACCTATTTCTTTCTCTTGAACAAATAGTCTAAGCCAGGTCCAGGTACATCATACCTGCAATCCTAGCTACCCAGGAGGCTGAGATCTGAGGACCATGGTTCACAGCCAGCCGGGGCAGGAAAGCCTATGAGACTCATATCTACAATTAACCACCAAAAAACTGGAAGTGGATCTGTAGCTCAAAGTGGTAGAGTGTTGGCCTTGAGCCTGAGTGGCTCAAGGATAGTGCCCAAACCCTGAGTTCAATCCATATGACCAACAAAAACAGCAAAAATTTTTAAAAATCCTCAGACCATCATTGTACCTTTTAGGCCTTCCTGCATCTGAATCAAAGCAGCACAATATCTTTACATATCATTTATTTCCTAGTGGAGACATCTAGTGAGCATAAGGAGTCAAGAAAGATAAGAAAGGGACCATGGATGTCTGAAATCTAAACAGGACAAAGAAGCAGCTTGTCTCTAGAATCAGAGCTCTGGGAGGGTTTTTGCAGGGAGACATTTAAAGAGGTAATTTTCTGATTATTCCTTGAATCACCATGTTCAATGTTTATACCCAGGCAGGTTTAAGCAGGTGCAAACACTGGCTGTCACTGCAGATGCCTTCTTCTGTCTCTATTCCTATGTATCTAAGACACCTATCCAGAAGTTTACACCATCACACATGTTCTGGAACTATAACCCCACCAATGTGCCATCCATCAAGATTCTGACCCCAGAGCCTGAACCCCACTCACCTAGAGAACGCCTCCGGAAAGCTATCTCCAAAATGTGCCTATATACAGGTTCCAGAGGCCGGCTGTTGTTACATTGCAACACCCCGAAAAGGAACAGCTTGGGCCAAGTGGTGTGGGAAGTGATAGACAAAGTGAGAGGAGAGAAACTAGTCCTCCAGAAAGGACCTGGCTTTGAAAAAGGCCCAGGGGATGATCCCGTACCCTCCATTGGAGATACAAAACTTCCTGCTTCCTCCTTTCCGTTACTCCTCTGCCTGACAGAGGAACAGCAAGGAACCCTGGCAATACCACAAATTCTGCATTGTAAGACTGAGCCATCCTGCTGGGCACAGTCTCTAAACAAAACGGAGCCACCATGCAGCCCAAACCCTGCACAGCTAGAAAAAGAACTGTGTGGTCTACAGGAAAGCCATTCAGACAAGAATAAGACTTTCTGGAAAAGAAAGAGCCAAACGAGAAAATGCCTATTTCCAAAGAGCCCTCTGGACCGGAAAGTGGAGCCATTGGATCTCTCCAACATCCAGCAGAGGTGGAAGCAGATCCCAAACAGGCCAGAAATGTACCAACATGTAACCCAACAGTCCCAGGACACTTTTGACACTGAAGAGGTGAGTGGATTGGATGGAAGGAGAGGCTGGTAGAGACAAGCTCCTCCTCCATATTCTTGTGCAGATGATGCAGGAGAAAGGCTTCAAGAGCAAAGGAGATCCAGGTGTCCAGTTTGGGCCAGATATATCACTTCTTGAAGTAAATTCAGAAACTTTTGGAAGTATGTTAATGCAAAAGAGAAAGAGAAATGACTCTGGTCTCTTCAGAGTGTTCAGACTTCAAAGCCACTTTTGTAATTCTTATCTGATCTGATCTCCACTGAAGGTTTTGATGAACACACCTGCCCTTAACATTGACAGGTAGTCTTCATAAATGTACAAATGCAGGTTACCTATGCATTAAACACTATGAAAAACACTATACTCTCTTCAGCCTTAGCAAATATGTAGCCATTATGATTCAGAAGTCCAGATTCATATGGAAATTTTATTCTTAGGGCTCTTGTGCAAGAAAACAGAAATAAGCAGAACTTCTCCTTAGCCTCTTATCTATCCCCTCTCATCTTATGATTATACATCTTCTACACCATAGGAATCTTACATACCTAGCCTGCCTATCCAATATTACAATACTTTATGTATATAAATGGCCATCCATTGGTCTCACTTAGGCCTAGAGATTACCTGCCTCCCCTTCACGGAGAGGTCAGCCTTTGAGAGAACAGATGCCAATGCAGTTTCCTACATCCAACTCAGGTCCATTTGACCCACTGATTTAGAGGTAACCAGTGCAAGTTCTAGAAGTAGTACAGGATTTAAATGAACACATCGTTTACATTCACCTGTGTGAACCATCTGAAGTTTGGCAGTCCTCTTACCTGGTCTGAAGATGGTGCTGCCATTAACTATCAGGGTACCTTGGAAGAACTCTCAGCTTTGGCTACACAGAAACATCTGTGGTTATTTGCAACATAATTCACAGATATGTCTCATTGGATGTAGAATTGCACCTCAGCTTCTAACTCCCTCCTCATTACTGGGTCCCTGACATGCAGAAGAGGCCAAATTTCTCAAACACACCCAGATTTCCTCCCCTATATGGGCTCTGACTGAGGGATGTTGGGATCTTCATTACAGGGGCAAAGGAACAATGAAGAGGAGGAGAACTGTTGCCCTGGCAAACCCAGACAGCCCTGCTTTGACCAGAATTACCTCGGCAAAGACTCACAAAGTAAGTGGGTCCATGTCTTGAAGTTGGCTGCATATTTTACTCTCCTGGGGAAATTTTTTTTAAAAGTGTATATCCCTTTTTGTCTTTCTTTCCTGTGGTTTTACCCCTGATATCACTGCAAGTGATTTTGGTACCCTGGATTTTGTATGTATGTGTCTTGGAACTAGGGAAGGGAAAGAGAATACCAAAATCAAGAGACAAAAGATAAAAAGGCAAACCAATGCAACATCAATACTTAAAAACTATGTGGTGTAAACACAACTCATAGGGGGGAAGGGAAGTGGGGAGGTGGGAGGCGGGGGGGAAATGAGGGAGGAGGTAACAAGTTGGATAAGAAATGTACTCATTGCCTTACGTATGAAACTGTATCCCCTCTATACATCACTTTAACAATAAGGAAATGAAAAACAAGTATATACCCATGATGAAAAAAATCCGATATCCAATAATTCCATATATATATGGAATATGTATATAATATGAAATACATATTTATGGAAATATTTCTCTAAATCAGTGGTACTCAGACCTTAGAAAAGATCTGAAGTTCTTTAAAATTCTTGTTAAAAAAAGTGGTTGGGCCCTGACTCAGAGTTTCAAATTTAGTAGGCCTGGACTAGACATGAGAATGTGCATTTAATTCATTTTATTGGGTATTGGGTTTTGAGTTCAGGGCATTTTCTTGTTAAACAGGTGCTCTATTACTTGAGCCAGACTCCAAGTGCTATATTTTCTGAACCAGACCTATTTTAGATAGGGCTTCATATTCTGCCAGTGTCTGGCCTTGGCCTGCATTCCACTTACTGATGCCCTCACTGTAGCTGGGATTCCAGGTGCACACCACCACCTGAAATAATCAATAACAATTCTATCAGACCTTTATGTTATATAGTTCACTTGAGAGCTCAAATCTGAGGAATATACTTTTTTTGCCAGTCCCTGGGGCTTGGAATCAGGGCCAGAGCAATGGCCCTGGATTCTTTTTGCTCAAAGCTAGCACTCTACCACTTGAGCCACAGCAACATTTCTGGCTTTTTCTATATATGTGGTCCTGAGGATTCGAACCCAGGCCTTCATGCATGTAAGGCAAGAACTCTACCACTGGAACATATTCCCAGCCCTCACCTTTGAACAGTTGTCTGACAAGAAATTCATTAAACAAAGTAACTCTCCTCTGCTTTTAATTACTTCTAGGACCACAAAAGCAATGGTATCAGGGACTTTTTTCCCAGAACAGCAAGAATTGAAATCTTTCCTTAATCAAGTAAACACATCTTGTTTAGTAAATATGTTCTTATCTCTTCATTTGGGGGATCTTAGTAGTCTCTACTGTACTTCCTAAATTTGACCTTTCTTTATTGGTTAATACTCTAAAATCACCAAAACACACAAAGACCTTTCCTTCTAGTTCTTTTCATTCTAAATCTCTGTTATTTTTATCTTAATTATTTCTTTTCTTTTACTCATTCTGCTACCCTGGGTAGACAGATAGTATCTCTACACTTAGTGACTCACAAGAGAAGTAAGTATCAGAAGATGATCATATGTTATTGGTAGTTTAGAAAGTTGAAGATGTTGAACTTGGGGCTGGGAATATGACCTAGTGGCAAGAGTGCTTGCCTTGTATACATGAAGCCCTGGGTTCGATTCCTTAGCACCACATATATAGAAAATGGCCAAAAGTGGTGCTGTGGCTCAAGTGACAGAGTGCTAGCCTTGAGCAAAAAGAAGCCTAAGGCTCTGAGTTCAAGCCCCAGGACTGGCCAAAAAAGAAAAAAAAAAGATGTTGAACTAGGCATGGTGCTATGCATCTATAACTCAAGTTACCCAGGAATCTGAGGCAAGTGGGTTAGAGGTTTGAAGTCAGCCTGTGGTACATAGAAGTATCCTGTCAAGAAAAGAGAGAGACAGAGAGAAAGAGAGAGAGAGGCAGAGAAACAAAGGAAGGAAAGAAGGAAGGAAAGATGGAAGGAAGGAAGGAAGGAAGGAAGGAAGGAAGGAAGGAAGGAAGGAAGGAAGGATTAAAATAGATCTAATTTCTCAGGGCAAGCCATTGTCTCCCAAACTAAAGAAACTTGATAGAAGAGTATAGAGATTCACTACTTATCAGAGCTAAAACCTCCTAGAACCAGTGCTAAAGTAGAAAAACCTTCACCATAACTAATAAATTGCTGGAGGCTTCATGTTGTCTGTTGTGAGAGACAGAGCTTTTGTGATCCTCAGATCTCAGCTTCCTGAATAGCCAGGATAACAAGCGTGAGGCACCAGTTCCTAGCCAAGTACTACCTTTCAACATCATGTTAGAAGTGCTAATTAATGCACAAAGACAAGAAAAGAATATGTAAACTATATATTAGGAAAGCAGAAATAATTTTTTGTTTAGTATAATCTTTAATGTATATATTTTAGCTTGTACTTTCTGCATTTAATTTTTTGTAATCAACAATTTAATCCCCCTTTTTTTCTTTTTCTCAAATTTTTATTATCAAACTGATGTACAGAGAGGTTACAGTTTCATACATTAGGCATTGGATATATTACTTGTACTGTTTGTTACCTCGTCCCTCATACCCACCCTCCCACCTCCCCCTTTCCCTTTCCCCCCATGAGGTGTTCAGTTCACTTACACCAAACAGTTTTGCAAGTATTGTTTTTGTAGTTGTTTGTCTTTTTTTACCCTGTGTCTCTCAATTTTGGCATTCCCTTTCAATTTCCTAGTTCTAATGCCAGTATACATGGTTTCCAATATACTCAGATAAGATTACAGAGATAGTGTAGGTACAACCACAGGAAGGTGATACAAGAACATCACCAATAATAGAAGTTACAGATACACATGGGACGTTGAAAGTAGTTACAACTGTGATATAACAATCGTTTCCATAACATGGAGTTCATTTCACTTAGCATCATCTTATGTGATCATAAGGGTATAAGCTATTGGGCTCTTGAGATCCTCTGCTGTAACTTGCCTAAACCTGTACTAATTATTCCCAATAAGGGAGACCATAGAGTCCATGTTTCTTTGGGTCTGGCTCACTTCACTTAGTAAAAATTTTTCCAAGTCCTTCCATTTCCTTACAAATGGGGCAATGTCATTCTTTCTGATAGCAACATAAAATTCCATTGTGTATATGTACCACATTTTCCTGATCCATTCGTCTACTGAGGGGCATCTGGGTTGGTTCCAGATTCTAGCTATGACAAATTGTGCTGCAATGAACATTGTTGTGCTGGTGGCTTTACTGTGATTTTGTTTGTGGTCTTTTGGATAGATACCCAAAAGTGGGGCTGCTGGGTCATAGGGGAATTCTATATTTAGCCTTCTGAGGAATCTCCATACTGCTTGCCAGAGTGACTGAACCAGTTTACATTCCCACCAACAATGAAGTAGGGTTCCCTTTTGGGCACATCCCCTCCAACAATTGTTATTGTTAGTTTTGTTGATATATGACATTCTTACTGGGGTGAGTTGGAATCTCAATGTTGGTTTGATTTGCATTTCTATTATGGCCAGTGATGTAGAGTGCTTTTTCATATGTCTCTTGGCCACTCTGATTTCCTCATCAGAGAAGTCTCTTTGTAAGTCTTTAGCCCACTTTTTGAGGAGGCTATCGGTTCTTTGCGGTTTTGTTTTGGAGGAAGGTAATTTTTTCAGTTCTGCACATATTTTAGATATGAGGCCTTTGTCCGTTGTATGGCCGGTAAAGATCTTCTCCCAGCTTGTGGGCTTTCTGTTTATCTTGCAAGCTATGTCCTTTGCCCTGCAGAAGCTCTGCAGTTTGATGCAGTCCCATTTGTCCAAACTTTCTTTGATTTGTAGCCTTTTGGGGTCTTTGGTAAGGAAGTTCTGTCCTGCGCCAAGGAGCCGAAGTGTTTCTGCTACTCCTTCCTTTAGAGTTTTCAGGGTGTCTGTTTTGATTTCGAGGTCTTTAATCCATTTGGAATTGATTTTGGTGCAGGGTGATAAATAAGGATCTAGTTTTAGTTTCTTGCATGTGTTGAACCAGGTTTTCCAGCACCATTTGTTAAAGAGGCTATCTTTCTTCCAAACTATTGTTTTAGCTCCTTTATCAAAGATTAAGTAGGCATAGTTCTGTGGGTTCATTTCTGGGTTTTCAATTCTGTTCCATTGGTCTTCAGGTCTGTTCCGGTGCCAATACCAAGCTGTTTTTATTACTATAGCTTTATAATACAGCTTGAAGTAGGGTATTGTAATTCCTCCAGCACTGTTCTTTCTGCTTAGGATTGTTTTTGCTATTCTTGGTCTTTTATTGTTCCATATGAATTTCTGGATTGCTTCCTCTATTTCATTAAAAAATGGTGTTGGGATATTAGTGGGTATTGCATTGAATTTGTAGATAGCCTTTGGCAATATTGCCATTTTGATTATATTAATCCTCCCAATCCAGGAGAATGGGAGGTTTTTCCATTTCCTTTGTTCTGACTTAATTTAGTTTTTTCAAGCTTTTAAAGTTCTCATCAAAGAGGTCTTTCACGTCTTTGGTTAAGGTTATTCCCAGGTATTTTATGTTTTTGGTGGCTATTGCCAAAGGAGTTGCTTTCCTGATTTCTGCCTTGGTCTTCAGGTCGTTAGCATAGAGAAAGGCCGTTGATTTTTGAAGTTTTATTTTCTATCCTGCAACTTTGCCAAGATTTTGGATCAGCTCTAGAAGCTGGGGGGTAGAGTCTATGGGATTCTTTAGGTATAGGATCATGACAACTGTGAAGAGAGAAAATATAACTTCATCTTTTCTTATTTGGATCCCCTTTATATTTTCTTCTTGCCTAATTGCTCTGGCTAGAAATTCTAGTACTATGTTGAAGAGCAGGGGAGACAGTGGACATCCCTGCCTTTTTCCTGATTTTAAAGGGAATGGCTTTAGTTTTTCCCCATTTAGAGTTATGCTTGCTGTTGGTTTGTCATAAACTGCCTTGATTATATTCAGGAATGTTCCCTGGAATCCCAGTTTTTCCAGCGCTTTTAGCATAAATGGGTGCTGGATTTGTAGAATGCTTTTTCCGCACCCAGAGATAAAAACCATGTGTTTCTTTACCTTGCTCTGGTTGATGTAGTGGATTACATTAATTGACTTGCGTATATTAAACTAACTTTGCATCCTTGGGATGAATCTGCTTTGATCGTGGTGTATGATTTTTTTGATGACCTGTTGAAGTCGATTGGCCAGAATTTTGTTGAGAATTTTTGCGTCTATGTTCATGAGGGAAATCGGTCTATAGTCTTCTTTCCGTGATGAGTCCCTGCCTGGTTTTGGGATGAGGGTTATGCTGGCTTCATAGAATGTGTCTGGTAGTGAACATTCTCTTTCAAGAGAACTCTTTGAAGAGTTTAAGAAGTTTTGGTGTGAGTTCTGTTTTGAAGGCCTTGTAGAATTCTGCAGTGAATCTGTCTGGACCTGGGCTTTTCTTGGATGGGAGATCATTTATTGCCATTTCTATTTCAATACTGGATATGGGTCTGTTTAGAAGTTTGAAATCTTCATGGTTAAGTTTGGGGATATGAATTTTTTCTAGGAAATCATCCATTTCTTCCAAGTTCTCAAATTTGTTGGCATAAAGGTTTGCAAAATAGTCCCTTATTATTTTCTGAATTTCGGTTATTTCTGTGGTGATATTACCTGTTTCTTCTCTTATCTTGTTTATTTGAGTGTGCTGCCTTCGTTTTTTTGTCAGGTTTCCTAGAGGTCTGTCTATCTTGTTGATTTTTTCAAAGAACCAACTCCTTGTTTTGTTGATTCTTTCGATGGTTTTTTTCATCTCTAATTGATTTAATTCTGATTTGATTTTAATTATTTGCTTCCGTCTATTGACTTGGGGTTTGGCTTGCTGTTCTCTCTCCAGAAAATTAAGGTGCTTCCTTAAATTACTGAATTGCTGTTTCTCCAGTTTGTTGGTGTGTGCTTTCAGAGATATAAATTTTCCTCTGAGTACTGCCTTTGCTGTGTTCCAAAGGAGCTGGTACTTTGTGTCCTCATCTTGGTTGAGTTCCATAAACATTTGAATTTCCGTTTTAATTTCTTCAATGACCCTCTGATGGTTCAGCAGTGTGTTGTTTAGTCTCCATGAGTTGTAGGATTCTCTGTGGTGGCTGTTTGAGTTGAGTTCTAATTTTATTCCATTGTGGTCTGAGAGAATGCAGGGAATGGTTTTGATACTTCTGATTTTGTACAGATTTTCTTTGTGCCTTAAGATGTGATCTATTTTGGAGAATGTTCCATGTGCTTCGGTGAAGAATGTGTATTCTGTCCTTGCTGGGTCGAATATTCTTTAGATGTCCATTAAGTCTAGTTGGTCTATGCAGTTATTTAGTTCTGTGGTTTCTTTGTTCAGTTATTGGCTTGTTGATCTGTCCAGAGGTGATAATGGAGTGTTAAAGTCCCCAACTATCAATTTGTTTGGGTCTATGAGTGTTTTTAGAGTCAGTAATGTTTGTTTGATGAAGTTGGGTGCTCCTGCATTTGGTGTGTAGATATTTAGGATGGTTATATCTTCCTGTGGGAGAAATCCCTTTACTAGTATGTAGTAACCTTCTTTGTCTCTTCTTACCTTTTTTAATTTGATGTCAATTTTGTTTGATACTAGGATTGCAACTCCAGCCTGCTTATGGGGGCCATTTGCTTTATAGATTTGATTCCAGCCTTTCACTTTTAGAAGATGCTTACTTTTGCTGGATAGATGTGTCTCTTGGAGGCAGCAGAAAGATGGATCTTGATTTTTGATCCAACTTATGAGCCTATGTCATTTCATTGGAGAATTAAGTCCATTAAGGTTGAGAGGTAGGATTGAGAGATGATTGTTTGTTCCTTTCATTGTCACTATCTTGTTAAAAGCTGAGTCTCCCTATTTCTTGTTCTGATGTTTACTGTTTAGGGTTCATTTCTCTGTCTGTATTTTTGCAAAGCTGGTTTGGTGGAGATATATTGTTTCAGTTTTTCCTTACTATGGAAGACTTTTATTTGACCTTCAGCTATGAATGAGAGTTTAGCTGCGTACACTATTCTTGTTTGGTAGTCATTTTTATTTAGTGTTTGGTATACCTCATTCCAGGCTCTCCTTGCTTTCATGGTCTCTGCTGAGAAGTCTGGGGGAATTCTGATTGCTTTTCCTTTATGTGTGATTGTTTTCTTCTCCCTAACAGCGTTAAGGGTTCTTTCCTTGTACTCTACTGATCCTGTTTTGATCACTATGTGTCAGTGAGATGTTTATTCTGGTCTGGTCAGTTTGGGGTTCCAAGTGCTTCTTGTATCTGTATAGGCCTTTTCTTCTGGATATTTGGGAAGTTCTCAGCTAATATTCTGTTAAATAGGTTGCCTATCCCATTAACTTCTTTCTCCAAGTTTTCCTTAATACCTATTACTCTTAAATTGGGCTTTCTGATCGTGTCTTGAATCTCCTGTAGTGATCTGTTTTGTTGATTGGACTGGATTTGCATTGTTTTTTGATCTTTCTCCATAGATTCTAGGGAATTTTCAGCTCCTGAGATTTGATCCTCTGCTTCAGTTAGTCGGGACTGTAGGCTAGCTACTTGATTTCGAATCTCTTTTCCTTCTGACTGGTCTTTCCTGATGATTTCCATGTCATTTCTTAGGTCCTGTATGGACTTCTTTACTTCATTAACTTCATTACTTTGGTTTTGAGTGTTGTCTCTCAAATCTTTAAGCTGGGTAGCTATCTTTTCATTTGACTCTTTTTTTTTAAGTTTTTATTATCAAACTGATGTACAGAGAGGTTACAGTTTCATACGTTAGACATTGGATACATTTCTTGTACTGTTTGTTACCTTGTCCCTCTCATTTGACTCTTGACGTTCATTTATCTTGCTATTTGTGGATGCCATGAAATTCTGCATTAATTTTTGTTTTGCCTCCTCATGCTCTAGAATAGTTGACTGAAGAGATTCAAACTTTTCATTTATCATGTTTATCAGTAGACTTTGTAGAGCATTTTGGGGGTTCTCTTCTCTGTCTTTGATTGACTGCTCTGCTTCATGCTTGTTTTGAGTGGGGGATAAGACTTTATTGTTTGCCATCTTTCTTGTGTTCCTTCTGCTCGTTTGGATTGGGAATGCCAGCCTACCAGCACCTGTGAGCACCGTTTAAGACCCAAAGCAGACCTTACCAAACACTGTTGTGTAAATCTTAGAAGTTCACAGTTATGTGAACAGTTATGTGTATTTACACATACCTTTTATACTTGTGTATAAAATTAATTTTGGTGTTCCTAAAGAATGCAGTTTCAATATAACAACCAATCCTGAGCCCTGTATTCAGTAGTTACTTATTTATTGTTACAAACCTATGAGCAATTCTTATTCTTATATTAAGTTCCTTTTGGACTGGCTTTCTCTCTGAACCCCTTTGTTTCACTCTAATTAAGCGGGTTACCCTCTGTCCAATAACCAGGAATCAATGGGATCTGGAGGACCTAGTAGTAAGTCAGGAGGGTAAGTTAGATGTAATAAAGGAACTAGAGTAAAATGTATGGGGGGGGGTGATGATTTGGGTTTAGTTTCAGTGACGTGGAAATGCGGAGGAGAGTAGAGTCAGTAGAAAGAACAAGGTTAAAATGATAAGACAGTGGAGAGTTAGCAGTAAAGAATGGAGATGTTATTCATGGGAAAGTAATTTTTTTTTTGCCAGTCCTGGGTCTTGGACTCAGGGCCTGAGCACTGTCCCTGGCTTCTTTTTGCTCAAGGCTAGCACTCTGCCACTTGAGTCACAGCGCCACTTCTGGCCATTTTCTGTATATGTGGTGCTGGGGAATCGAACCCAGGGCTTCAAGTATACGAGGCAAGCGCTCTTGCCACTAGGCCATATCCCCAGCCCCGGGAAAGTAATTTTTAAAGAAGGAGAGTACATAGCTAGAAATAAAGAGAGAATACTGGAAGACAGATGCACATAACCGAGAAAAGTTATTTAAAAAAAATAAACTAAAAAGGAAAACAAAAACCAGAAAAAGAAAAAAGAAAAAACAAAAAAGATCAACAACAACAACAACACACAAAAAAAATGATAGAACCAACAAGTGAAAATGGGAGACCACAACAAACCAATGATGTTTCAGAAATGAAAACATAAGGGAAAAAAATTTAAAATGAAAGCTTAAAAAACTTTTGAGAGAAAACAAACAAACAACAAAAAAAAGTCTTCCTTGTTTGGGTGGGCTTTCTACAGTCTCTGGTTTCCTTGTGATGGTCTGCAGTCTATTCTGCCACTTGGCTGGTTTGACGTGCCTTCAGTTTGCAGGGGTGGATCTGTTCTGACCCTCCTCCCCTGTTGGTGCAATCCTGGGTCTCTGTGATTCCCACAGCTTGCAGGTAAGACTTGGGCATGCTCTGTAGGTGGGGACGCAAGTGTTCTTGGCTGTTGTGGCTCCTTCTGTCTGCTGTGGGGCCTCTGCCTTTAACGCCTGGCTTTGAATAGGCTGAGGACTCAGCAGGGTGGGGCATCTCTGGCCTGGTTTACTGGGTTGAGAGTCTCTTGCCTTGGGGAGTTTCCTCCCTCCTGGGAAGGGAGGCTTTCTGGGCAGAGCTGGGTATGGAATTCAGCTCTTTTTCAGGCTGGGAATTGGGCTTCTAGATGGGACCATTTATCTGTCTCAGGAAGTTTTTTCTCCCATTTGGCTGATCTGTGCTGCCGATAGCTGCTCGCTATTTTTGCTGTGCCTTCTGCACTGTTGGAGAGAGCTCAGCTAGGGCGCTGTTGCTCTTCCATCATCTTCCAGGATTCTCCCAGAAATAAATTTGTCTATGTACAAATCTATGTATAAACAGGAAAAAAACCTGATAGTATTAATTATTCATGAGTGCAGGCTACAAAAATTAATATACTAAAGTCAATTGTTTCTTATATATCAGCAATATATAGGTGGAATTTGAAAATTGAACTCGTTATTACATCAGTACATACTTTCAAGTGATATAAGTAAGAGTGTAATGAAATATTGATATGATCTAGGTGAGGAATATTAATATAAAACAAATCAAAGAAGTACTAAAAATGCAGAAATAGTCTATGCTAAAGCAAAGATTCAATGTTAGTTCTTTCCAAATCATTTACAAATTCAGTGTAATTCCAATGGTAACCCCAGCAAATCATGGTGTATATGGCAATAAGGATCAATCACATTTGAAAACTCACCAATGTATTGACATCATCCAAGCTTGCCTTTATATTATATTTGGCAAGTTTTAAAGTCTTGCATTTCATACTTACATGTGGAATCCACTCGGAGTTAATTTTTTATAATGAGTGTAGACTGTATACCGATTTTTTTTCTGCCTATGTTATCCAGTAATTTAGTATTCATTGAAAAGACTATTTTCTATAGTAGCCTTTGCTCCTATGTCAGAATTCATATGTATGTTTCTGAGCTTTTGATCTTTTTCCTGTTGATTTTCTATTTTGTTAACAAATCTACCTTGTCTGGGTCACTATCATATGTTTGAGTCAGGTCAGTCCTCCAACTTTGTTCTTGTGCAAAGTGGCTGTTCTTGATCTTTGGCCTCTCCACACCAATGCTATTATCTACTTGTTGTGTTAGGGAAGGAAAAAGACAAGCAGAAGATGGGAGAAAGTATTTGTCAAACAAGCTTTCCATGGTTGGCCACTGTCAAAAACACACAAAGAATTCTTTAAAGTCACCAATAAGAACACAAACAGCTTGATTCAAAAACTGGATAGCAATCTTCACAGACATCTCCTAAAAGATAAACAGATGGCACATAAGGATGTGGCAACACTCTTTACATTATATGCCATCTGGGAAATGCAAATTAAAATAACAAGAAAAAGCCCTTTACATCTGATATAATGGCCAAAATCTGGAGCAATTTTAGCACTAGCTGAGCTGCTAGGGAGGATGTGAAAAAATAGGAACTCTCATTCCTGGTGGAAATATGAAATAGTACAGTCACTCTGGAAGACAATTTGTGAAAGAATATGTGAAGGAAGCATAATACTGAAATAGCAATAATAGTTTTGCAAGTGGCACTGCATTTTACAAAAAGACATCTTAGACACAAAATAAGTCAAAGCCAGTAATCCCTACTGCTTAGGAAGCTGGGTTTCATGATAGTGCTTCAAAGCCAGCCAGTGCAAGAAAGTCAGTTAGACTCTTATCTTCAACTAACCACCAACAAACAAACAAAAACCAGTAGATCTGTGGCTCAAGTGGTAGAGCACTAGCCTTGAGTAAAAGAAGATCAAGGACAGTGGTCAGGCCCTGAGCTCAAGCCCTAGGACTGGTGTGCATACACACACACACACACACACACACACACACACATCAGTAGTTCTCAATTTGCAAAAAGTTTTTTTAAAGTGATCATTTCCTGGGATCCTTCCCAGGATTCTGCTTCTTCTGAAACTTTCACTTACTACAGAACCAACACTCAAAATGCAATCCCTGAAAAAAAGCAATTTTCTGAGCTGATTGGTCCTTTGCTTTGCTTATTGAGCTTAAGATTCATTTGTGATGCTTCATTTGGCTCGTGGTTGGATTGGAAGCTTTAAGGTAGCCTCAGCCATCCCAGGGATAGTGGTGCATACCTGTAATCCCGGCATTCAAGAGGCAAGGGACAGGAATCAAGAGTTCCAGGCCAGGGGACCTGCCCATGAAGACCAAGTCTCAGACACCTATGTGTCTGTAATCTTGATACTAAGCATCAGGTGGGTGTTTATCCATGTGTGATTCTTCAGTGCTCTGGCTGTCTTCCTTACATATAAATTCAGCATAAACATGAGATGCAATGATGCTTTGAAAAGTTATACAAGAGTCCCTCTTTTATATAGCATTGATCATGGTCAATAGCAGAACTAATGTAAATTCAAAAGGATGGAAAACCAGCTCTGCTTTTTATTCATGAGGCAAAGTGTCAGCGTTCAAAAGTATGTGGTTGTTGTGGTCATTTTTATAAATGGTCTATGACAGAAAATAAGAAAATCAGATTCAACCATAGGGCTTTATGCTGCATGCACTGGAGATTCCTGGAGAGTAAATCCCTATTCTTAAACTCACCCAAACTCCAGCATGGAATACAGAAAAAGAAATCAACTCATAAACTCACTGTGTTTAAGTAGAAACGGGCAATGTATCATCCACCTACAACTAAGTTGCCTTGCCAAGAGTTTGATTTGTGCTAAAACACAAAGGTTTGCTTTGCTGTTATTTTCCAGCAGATGTCAGCCTTATGCAAAACAAAAATGCCAGGGATCCAGGCCCTGTAGAATTGGTAATCATGGTTTTCAGGGCTATCCATGGTTTCCAGCAGTGATCAGAGCATCACTGCTTCTACTAAACTTGTTCATCCTTTGTACACACTTTAACTCAAGTTTATTACCTCAAAATGCTAGGATAACTTGTGAGGGAGTGATACAGAGTTATATATTTCAAGTAAATTATTAGATTTTATTTGCTGGCAAGGTGTTGGGATTTCACCTCAGCAAGAAGATTCTAGAGTATACAACTCCCCACATTTTAGTGTGTTTGCACTCAAAATTTATCTTTTCAATGATAGAATAAGAAGATTAATTTTCTTTGGGTTTTCTTATATGAAATATAAAATAATTATAAAATTTACCAAAGATTTCTGGATTCAACTAAGTACAGTGACTTTAGAAACAAAATACCCTTAGTTCTTTTAGGTGGGATAAGTATTTTGTAGACCACCCTTCTAGATGTCTTGTTTTACATCCCCTTTGGCTGAATCATTGAGTATAGAGGCTCTCAACCAGTTCCCTTGTTCTGCACATTTAACTATCTTTTCAAAAACTTATACATTAATTTTCTCAATCCAGCCCTCTATTATCTTTGAAGCAATCACAAGAGATTGAGCTAGTTATGGAAACAGCTCAGTGCTGACAAGATGGACACCTGTCTGACAAATGCAGAGTAGGGAAATTTACTCACCACCATGAAAGGCAGGGCTAGGTGAGATAGTTCCTCAGACATACTGAAGAAGTCTCATGTATGCTTCTTCAAGTCTGTAGTTATCTCCCAGAAAGCAATGATTCCCCTAGATAGTGCTGCAACAAGCACCAGGCATTAATCTACTGCACTCTGTCACCAGTAGAAAAGAGGTTATGAAGTAGTAGCAATATTGCACTGCCCACTTAGTTCAACTGGATGGTCTTATGCATTACTCAGATACATTGGTGAGTAGGATCACCTGATGTAGGCAAAGGTTTGTAAAGTTTCCATTTAAAATTAGGTACTCTTCACATAGGGTCTTTGACCTTGGTCACAGAATAAAAGCTTCTGGACAAATCATATGGTAAGAAACTTTGGTGGAGCTTTATTGAGTAAAAGTATAAGCAGGGAAGTAGACAGATACACAGACAAGCAGATAGAGGGCACACTTTAACAGAAAGTGTGTGTGTGTTTCCTCAAAGTTGTATGTTCACAACTCTGGCTGTCAGGGATATTTATATGGTAAATATACTTCAAAGTTATACAACATAGGTGTTTTATCTTTGCTCCTGGTGTTACCCTTGAGTTCCAGAATGTTCTGGGCATTTCTTCCAGATAAGAATACATCCTGCCATAAACCAGATGCTTACCTTTGAGATAAGGAAGGTATCTTGTGGTCTCCCTTAGAAGCAAAGATAGTGCTTCTGGTTATATTTTAAATTTAGTTTTATTGTCAAGGTGATGTACAGAAGGCTTACAGGTGCATATGTAAGGTAGTGAGTACATTTCATGTGAACATTGTTACCTCCTCTTTTGTTTTTCTCCCACTTTCTTTTCCTCCTTTCCTCTCCCCAAGTTGTGAAGTTCATTTCCAACATATTGTCTTGTGAGTATAGCTGTTGTATTGGTCCTTTGTCTCACCATTTTGTTGTTCCCCTCCCCTTGTATATGTGCTTGTGTTTTTAACTACATTGTTTCTGAGTTGCCTTCACCAGGCTTCATTTTCCCAACTTATCCTCCCTCAAATTGGACTTTCAGCCTTACTTAGTTTGCCATCCCCAATCTCCAGAGATTTCATCTTCAAAGGAGATTTCTTTTATCAAATTCATCTATATAATGCACCTGAAATTAGAATCAGGATACCTTTTCTGTTAAAAGAAGACCTGATTCTCAAGCCAGTAGCTTTCCTTCCTACCAGCTTTCTTTCTCATTTAATCTCTGCAAGTAGAAAGGCCAAGTTCCTGGGAATAGATGACTCTCATCATTCTTAATAATTTCCAGAAGATTTCAAGGTCACAGTTGTGCAGTCCTGTGACTAAAATGTAAAGCAGTTGGCCTCTGTCACATTAAGAGGCAGAGCCACGGAAAAAGTTTTGTTTGTATTGTTCCACTTGACTATACCGTCAATATGCCAGAGGCCATGGGAGGAAAGAAAAAGGAATTAGGTAAGAAGTCTGATCAAGGCCCAAGAGAAATAAGGAAGCTAATCTTCAATATCCCCTACTGTAGATAAACCCAAAGCACTTTTTGTACTTGGTAAATTTATGTGAACTAGTTACTTATAGCCTCTTTTTAGATGCAATGCTTTACCATAATGTGACATAACAAATAAATATTATGTGTCAGACACTATCCTTAACACTCAGAGAATTTTAAAAATCATTTAATCCTTGTGATATAAATTTTTTGTTGTCACTCATTTGATAGATGGTTATAAGAGACAGTTATTTTTATTCCAAAGTGAATTCTGAGGAGGATCTGTCATATAGAAGTGTAGGGAGAAATTAGGAAGGCATGAGTATTTTATACCCTGATTGCCATTCTTACCAAGGTGGTTTTGCTTTTGAGGAGAAATAAAGTTAAAAACAAAATCTCCTGACACTTTGAAAAAGTCTTTCTACAAAGATGTTATAAAAACGTTTATTTTAATTAATGATGAAAATAAGGACACTATGTGAATCATATAAAATCTCTGAAAGAACTTGCCAAAGAAAGAAAACCTGGGAAGAAACTTTATCCTTTCAAACACAATGAAGCAAAAATAACACATTACATACATATTGTATATAATAACAAAACTTCAAATAAGAAGAATTGACCGCATCATTTGTTACACGTCATTCATATAAGATCTGTATGACTATTATGGTGGAATTCTATGTTAGCTGACTAGCTTATGTCAAATGAAAAAAGAGTTTTCCTATCTTTTTAGATGAGAAGTGATTTCCTGGAAATAGGATCTCACCCTCCCTTAAAGACTGAGAGATGGAAGAGCTATTCTTTTTCTTTTTTTCTTTTTTTTTTTTTGGAGGGGGCACCTGGATGGAGGAGGAGCTATTCTTACTGATTACATTCCAAGGATCTGATCCCCAAACTGTTGACCTTCTTGATTTTTTTTAAACCAGTTCTGGTGTTTGAATTCAGGGCTTCAAGCTTCCTTGGCTTGTGTTAGACCACTTGAGTCATGCCTCCAGCTCACTTTTTGCTGTGATGTCTTGAAACCAAAATCATCCAGATCCTGAATATCCAGTATTATGGGTCTGTGTCCATTTTTTAAATTAAAAATTGTTTATTTGTTTTTTTTTCATTTTTTGCTCATAAGTTGAAGTTCTTTATGTATTTTGGAGTATTTATGTCTCTGTAACTACTCTCACATGGAAATGACAAGCAGATATCTCAGAAGGAGCCCAGTATCACTAATCAACAGAAAAAAGTGTGAATCAAACTTACAATGAAATATCATACTTTTCAGGGTAGCTATTATTTAAAAATAAAGAATGACCAAGATATAGATTTACTCAGGAGATATAAAATGGTGCAGCTACTATGGTAAATAATTGTATTTTCCATAACAAAATTAGTCCTTCTATAGGACTTAGTAATCCCATTGAGTATTAAAAAAAATTGAAATAAGAATCTCAATAAGATTGTAGTGCTCTTTTGTTCATTCCAGCACTATTCACAAAATGGGAAAGCTCTCCATGTGGATAGATGGATGAATAAAGAAATGAGGCATATATAAAATAAAAATGATAGTGTGAGATCACTACAGGACTTAGATGATCTGTGAAGCACTTTGGAGGGCTTAACCATGAAGCAGTATGCCATGCTTTACCTGACATTAGAGAAAAAGAAAAATGATAGGTGGAAATACAATTTATCTGGTCATCTGAAGAAAAAGACAAAGACATTTCTGCCCATTTTTTTTCTCTTTTTCTGGAGTAATGTTTAGAAATTTTCACTGAACATGTGAACACAGGATTTGAGGAACAGAGGAAAGTTTTGAGATTAACTGTTCTGGAGAATAGCAAGGGAAATATTTATTTATAGAAATATGTATTGGTAGTGGCATAAGTGACTGAAATTCAGCATAAGGTGTGGAACATGGATTATACGTTCTTTTGTGATTATTCTCCATCAATATTTAAATATATATATGAATATAAAATTTAGCTACAAAAGAATATATTTTATGACTAAAAGAAATTGTTATAATTATTGGGGAGTAAGGGGTTAACTCTCCAGGAACCTTGCCTCTGGTGAGAAGGCCAGAAATCTTTTTTTTCTTTATTGTCAAAGTGTGATACAGAGGGGTTACAGATTCATATGAAAGGCAGTGAGTACATTTCTTGTTCTACTTGTTACCTCCTCCTTCGTTTCCCCCCTTCCCCCTCCCCCTTTCCCTCTTCCCCCAAGAGTTGTGCAGTTGGTTTGCACCAAATAGTTTCTATGTGTTGCTTTTTGAATGGTTTGTCTTTTTGTTCTTTGTCTCTCTATTTTGGTATTCCCTCTCTCTTCCCCAGTTCTATTACCCGTATAGACAATATCCAGGGTACTCGGATGTAATACAGTGGTAGCGAGGGTACAGCCACAGGAAGGGACTACAAGAGAAACAAAACTAAACAAACTACTCAGTCAAACAAACAGACAAGGAAAAAGAGAAAAAAAGTAGTACGAGTTCACATGGCATGTTGAGAATAATTACAACAGTGGTATAACTCTTGTTTCTGTAACATGGAGTTCATTTCACTTGGCATCTTCTTATGTGGTCATAAGAAGGGTGTAGCTATCGGGGTCTTTTGTTCTTCTACCATGACTAGCCTATTCCTATGCTAGCTATTACCTATGAGGGACACCATTGTGTTTATGTTTCTTTGGGTCTGGGTCACTTTACTTAGTATGATTTTTTCCAAGTGCTTCCATTTTCTTACGAATGGGGCAGTGTCATTCCTTCTGATGGAGGCATAGAATTCCATTGTGTATATGTACCACATTTTCCTGATCCACTTGTCTCCTGAGGGGCATCTAGGTTGGTTCCATGTTTTAGCAATGACAAAATCTTAAGCCACATGGCTCTTGTTTGGCTGCTGTTGCTGCTGCTGCTGCTGCAAACATTAACTATTTCTTTCTTAATACATTTTTGGGATGCTAGGCATGGGACTAAGGTCCTTGGGCATGCTAATTATGTGGATTACCATTAAGCCTCATCTGAGCCTGAACTCTTATTTATCATAGAGGACACATTTCCCCAAGTGAAGTATAAAAATTTCTACCAAAGCCAGGTGCCAGTGGCTCATGCCTGCAATCCTAGCTATTCAGGAGGCTGAGATCTGAGAATCATGATTTGTAGCCAGCCCAGACAGGAAAGTCTGTGAGATTCTTATCTCAAACTAACCAACCAGAAAATCATAAATGGTGCTTGGGCTCAAAGTGGTAGAACACTAGTCTTGAGTGAAAACACTCAGGGACAGTACCCAGGCCCTGAGTTGAAGCCAGCCCCACAACCAACAACAACAACAAAATTTCTACTATGTTCAGTTCTCAAAGAAAGTCTCAAAAATGAATCATGTGTTTCTTTTAATTCCCATTTCAGGCCTTCTAAATGGACACCATAACATATATCCTAAGAAGAATGGCTTCCCAGAAGTTCCTACTTCCCATCTCTGGCAAGAAGTTGTACATTCCTTCCCATCCAGCTCCTACTCCTTGGCACTCCAAACTCCTGAGTGCACTAGGAGACCCACAGCATGGTATATCAAGAAGAAGACCAGACCAAGAGAGTTGGATTCTGCATCCTGATGCTGGCATGAGCTACAAGCACAAGGAAAGACCTATGCACATCACTTCATTTCCAAGCAACCTGTTTAATCTACCAGGTAGGTATTAACTACGTGATGTGGAAAAACTGGACAAGGAGTTAAATTTCTCTCAAACTTCACCATGGCTGAAGACAGCAGATTCAAAGATGATTGTATTTGGGGAATAAAGGTGGCTACTGGAATGTTCTCAAAGGCCTCAAGATAACAGAGGAAGGAGAAACCTCACTTCAAAAATCTCAGTGAATTCTACCCAGGATTTCCCTCTGGACTTCTTGTCACCTTTATGCACCCCGAATTAAGTTCCAGAAAATCTTCCATAGCACCACAGTTGGATCCAAGATGGACTGGGAGATTTTCGTTTCAGTTCTGTGCTGTCTAGGCTCCTCCTTTAAAGTATGACTCAGACTACTCAAGAATTTGTATTTCCATATAGAAATATAGAGGTTGGCCTCAGAGTCCTTCCTCTTAGCCTATGCAAAAATCAAAATAAAAAATGCATGATATTTTCTGCTGGCAGAAAAACAATAAATATGTATTTTCTTCATGGCAAAATCTTTTCCTTTTTTCTTTTCTTAAGAGACAGATTCTCCCTATGTAGCTCCTACTTCCGTGGAATTCACTATGTAACCTGGCTAGACTCAAGCTCTGGATCCTTTTACCTTTATCTCTTAAGTACATGGATGGCAGGTGTGAATCATCATGCCTGTATCTTGGTATAATTTTTCAAAATTATCTTAAGTGGTTTTACAAGGTGTTGCCACTTAACAAAGCAGTTGAAGAGTACAGTCTATCCTGATCAATATCACCTTACTAGCATGATTTTTAAAATTTTTATTGTGATTATAAAGGTGATGTATAGAGGGGTTATAGTTACATAAGTCAGGTAAAGAGCACATTTCTTTTTGGACAATGTCATCCCTCTCCTAGCTGTCTCTCCCAGTATTTCCCTCCCATCCTCACCTTCAAGTTGTATAGTTCACGTTCAACCTAGTGTCCAGTGAGTATCATTGCTGCATTTGTTCACCCTTTGACCTTCCATTTCTGTGCATTTGGTATGATTTTAAAGGCAACTAACTGGTAATTAGCTATTGGTTCCTTGGAGAAAATATGTTTTGTCTGAATACAAGACTTGAACACTTTCAGCAGAATATGGCATACAGTATCTTAGATCCAGTCATCTGCTAGGAAAGTTTTAGTAAAATGGGAAAGGGAAGTCATATATTTCCAGTACTTTGTTTTAATACATTGCAAGAAATCAAAGGCTAGAAGAGAACAATTTAAAGGACATTATAATCAAACGTGCTAAAAAAATACCTTGCATTAGATTTCTGGTCAGGAGAAATATGATTTTATTCTGACATTACTGCCAGCAATAGGTGGAGGGCAGAGACAAAGCCTGGATATTGAAAAATTGGGGGGAGGGAAGCTGTGATGTTGTTAAGTTTAGTTGCAAAGGGATGAGGATGGAAAAAGGCTATCTTAAGTTACCCTTTTTGGTCTGAATTACCATCACCAACAGAAGCCACAAACTATTTCACATTTTCTGAATGTATGTTACAATCCTTAGCAAAATCCCCAGCTAGGCAGCTCCTAGGCACTCAAAAACAGTTCAAAAGCAATAAGCAATTCTCCTTACACATGTTCCCAATCCCCAGGTCTCTTCACTTTAGATTATCCTGTCTGTTTTAGCTATAGTCGCTGAAGGTTCAGTGTCAACAACATATGCCTTCCCAACTCAAGTTTTTTGATAAAACTGCTCTAAATTCAACAGACACTTTAGCAACCTACAGAACTCATCCAGGATCTTTCTCAGCTGACACAGAAAAATTATGACTCAATAAAACTTTTGAGCTTAGAGATCTCAATCTTACTTAATGTGGTTTTATACTTGGATCAGTCAGAGAACTTACATAGCTGAACAGTAAATTAGGAACAATTTTATACTATCTATTTATACTAATTGGCCTTACCCAAATGTAAACTGTCTCCTATCATCATGATAGGAGGTAAATGTGCAAATTGTAAGGCCCTTCATAGTGCTCTCACCCCATTATTCCTTACCTGGGTGCTGTCCCTGAGCTTCCTTTGCTCCAGGCTAGTGCTCTACCACTTGAGTCACAGTTCCATTTTTGGTTCTTTTTTTGTGTGTAGTAGTTTAGTGGGGAGTCTCACAGATTTTCCTGCCCAGGTTGGCTTTCAAACTGTGACCCTCAAATCTTAGCCTCTTGAGTAGCTATGATTACAGGCATGAGCCGCAGGAACCCTTCTTTAATCATTCCCTTCCAAGACAAGGCTCTTCAGTAGTAGAGAAATATATTGCTGGGTAGAAAACCTTGGAAGAGGCTGTGAGGGGAGTTGCAACTTCAAAGGACAGAGAAAAGATTTACATAAATTTTCTAAAGTAAATGCTTATGAAAAGTCAAGGGCCTAGAGTACAGAAAGGAATTTTCATTTTCCTCAAGCTGAGGGAAACTTGGTAACAAAAGACAGCAGTTGATTTCATATAAAGATCTTCTCTTGCTGACAAACTCCATGGAGGTTGCATAGTGAGACAATCCTTACATCCTGATTTTGTTCAAAGTTTATTATTAGATCTAGAAAAAGGATTAACTTAAGGAATTCTGGGAGTATGCCAATCTGGAAGTGAGACCACCTTCTGGAGCAGCAGATTTGGCTGAGATCAACTCTACTGTTCTCCTTGTTGGAGACATGTTGAGGCTCCTTGTCTAGGCTGTCAAAGGACACATTCCAGAAGGAATTTGGATTCTAACCAAGGTCCTTTATGCTAAAACATGCAGCAAAAATTATTGAGTTATTTAATAAAAGACTGCATTCTATTTGTACATAGTTAAAATTACTGATCATATTATTTTGATATTCTTTTTTGACAAATGTGAGTTAAATTGCCTATGACTGATACTACTGATTTTAATTTAATGGCCCACTTCATGTATTTTGAAGCTATGCTACTAAATAAAAATTAAGGATTTGTCTTCAGATTTGCTAATGAGAAAACTGTCTTGAAGCATAAATAAATACAGCCAGACTTGTGTCTGAATAGTTTATCATGATTCCAGAGCTCATTCTCCCACATATATGCCTTAAAAGGTCTGTGGAATGCATCTGAATAATTTTTTCAGAAAGCTCTTAAAATGTTATGCAGGAGGGTAGCCTGGTATGATCCTATTTGAAAGGCAGAATGCAGAGGATAAACAGACAAGTTTATGCCCTGTAAGAACATGATGGAAGCCTGAAAAATTATCTACTTTGTGAAAACAGTCTTAGCCCTCTTAAGGTCAAGCCATTTGATATTAACTGAGCCAGAATAAGATTTGTTTCTTGAACCTTATATAACATCTATGGATTAAATCATGACTGCTCATGTGTCAGATTGAAGAATGGAAAGTCTTGTGAAATGGTTTTATTTGGGCATTCAGATTGGTGAAGTGTTGACTCTGCCAATCAAATGTGCAAAAGTTAGAAATACTAGATGTCATCTAAAGTTATTTAATTCCCTAGGATCATATATATATATATATATATATATATATATATTTTTTAGAAAAAGCCACATAATATAAATAAATTTCTTCTGGAAATTGGAACATTACATTCTAGAATAGTGGAATTGGTCTTTTCTATAAAGAAGAGAAGTTTATTAGAAATCCTAACTATATTTCCACTTATTTCATAGAGGTTCATGTTTCAGATTTTCAGACCCATGACAAGGATTCCTGGGTGAACGTTGATTTCTTTCTTTAACTGTAGTCAGGCATGAGAAAGCATATTTGTAATCCCAGCTCCTCAGGAAATGGAGGAAAGACGATTATAAATTTTTTACCCAGCCCCCTCTCCAAATTCAAGAGGACTTATCACAAACAAAAAGTTTATAAAAGTAGAACTGTGATATGATTAATCAATGTCACTGCTATGCATCCCAAAGAAATCACCAATTAATTAAATCAGTTTATCAAAGAAATACTTGTTTATGATAGCAATATTCAAAATTGCCAGGAAATATAATTGAGATATCTATCAAATGAGTGAATGGAAAAGGAAAATAGAACATATATAACTAATGGAATATTTAACTACAAAAGGTAGTAATATCTAACCATTTGTGGCAATGTGGAAAGAACTGGAGTGTATTACATGGAAGTAAATAAGCCTTGCAGAGAAAAACAGAAAACGTATCAACATTCACATATGCTTAACAATAAAATGTCCAACTACATGAGGAAAAACATGTTCAAACTGAAGGGAAATTCATAAATACTCTTGGCAACTTCAAAACTATCAAAATGGGCAGATCCAGTCAGCAAAAAACATTGAGGATTTAGTTGATTCCACAATGTAAAAGAGATGTAGTGAATGGCATAACTGCCTTCATTTGGAATGCCCCATTTGCTACATTAAATGTGATATCAGATTTTAGCCATTTAAGGAACATTTATCTTTAACTACCAATGCTCTCACTTGAAGGCTGACATCATAATCAACAGATTAGCAAAGCTACCTTTTAGATCTTCTTTCTTCAAACTACTGCAGTGGTGTCTAGAAGTCTTTCAGTCATTATCTTAAACCAGAAGGAAAAACCCAGTTCTTGTCATAGCCTACTCCATCTGCCTTTTTTTGACTAGTTATTTCCCTGTTTCATTTTCTACTGAGGCCATGTTGGATTTCTGGAAAAACAAGTATGATCAGTAAACATCTTGCGACAAATCAAACTGCATCCCAGGCAGCAGCAACTTTTTGTCGCCAACAAATCTTCATGTGACTGATGCTAAGATAGCGGTCATCCACACAATGGCCTGCCCAGTCTTCAGCAGAACAAGCTCCTTGAGCTTTGTCTTTGTTCCTTCCCTATGGGATTCCAAGAAAATTGCTTGTACTTCAGAGACAGACCTTCATTCGGGAGACTGCCATTTTCCTCCCTGAGGTGACTATGCTGACAATAAATTTCTTTCTCACTTCAACAACACATTTTTCCATTTAGTCTTTTGGGAAGAATGGCAGGAGTTGGCCTGTTGGAACTGTGAAAAGCCAGGCCTCAGGTCTAGAACTCCAAAAACAATACCCTGAATTGAGTGAATATAACTGCACATGCTTCAAAAAGCAACAGTAGAATTCATTTTTCTCCCTCTGTTTATATAAAATGTTCTCTAGAAGACCATGTTCTAGGCCATAAAACACACTGTACTCAAATGAAAAGAACAGAAAACACAGAGCTTCTTCTTTTTACACCAAAATTGAATGAATACAAATAAATAAAAAGAAATAACTGGAAATTCTAAAACATATGGAGACACAAGTTCATCCCTAAATATTACCTACATACAAAATAGACTCGTGTGTGTGTGTGTGTGTGTGTGTGTGTGTGTGTGTGTGTGTGTGTGTATCCTAGGGCTTGAACTCAGGGCCTAGCTGCTCTCTGAACACTTGTTTTACTCAAGACTAGCATTCTACCACTTGAGCTACGGTTCTACTTCCATCTTTTTTTTTAGTAACTTTAATTGTAGATACAACTCTTACAGACTTTCCTGTACAGGCTGGCTTTGAACTGCTATCCTCAGATCTCAGCTTTCTGAGTAGTTAGGATTACAGCCCAGAGCCCCTGGGGCTTGACTTAGACTTTTCAAAATTCATTAAAAGACTTCTCTTTGGGGCTTTTCTCCAGTGGAGGGTCTCCCTGCTTTCTTTTATGATGTTCCTTTCACTTTCAAATAAACTTACTCTGGTTACCTTCAAAATGCTTTAAAATAGATTTCAAAAATTAATATTGAATCACTTCTGGACTAGGTCAGAAAACAATTATCATTTGAATAGAAAAGGCTTTGATAGAAAATTATGAAATAGTCAGGTGTGGTGACAGGCACCAGTAATCCTGACTATTTGCAAGGCAGAGGCAGGGAAGGTGAGGGATTTGAGGATCCACCAAACTCAGAGAAACCCTAAGCAAGTGTGAGGCTCTGGGTTTAAATCTCAGTATGGAAGAAGATGGAGAAGGGAAAGAAAACCACTGGAAAAAAATCTAAAAGTAATAAACGCCTTTCTTATGTAATTATTTGTTTAATTGCGTTTTTCTCAGAATCCACTTGAAAGCCTGAGGCTTTTGAATCAAACACCTTTACCATAGGACATTGGCCTTTGAGAGTTTACTTGGTTTTATTGACTGGTTGCCATTTTAAATCACTCAAACTATGTCATGAAAAATAAATCCCAGTAGATCCCTTCTCATATAAATTGGCAATCTACTCTATCTAAACACTAGTCCATAATCTGCATGAGGCTGCTGTTTTTATAGATTTGTTCTTGTCTTGACCAAAATTCTTAGGAAACTTAGTCATGAGGATATTTGAACAAAGAAAGAACAGAAAATGATCTCAATAGACCAGATCAACTTTAATTGAAAGTTTAAAAGGGATGGCATGGTGACCTGAGGAAAGTCAGGAGATATGGGGAATGGCACAACATGGAGGCTGAAGTGGTCAGGGCCTACATTGGATCATAGTCAGGGGGCAGGGTCATAGGGAACTGGAGAGTTCAAAGAGGATGAAGAATTCTGAGTCTCTCCTTCATGGCACAGGTATGGCACGTCCAGTAACCTACTATTCAAGTCCCCTACCCTGCCTTTAGGAATTTAGGCATGCTCATCCTCTGGTAGTAGGATTTCACCTCCATCCACCAAGAAGCCAAGATGATGCCAGTCAGACCTAATTCCCTATCATCCAGCACATTGCCAAGATGGCACCAGTTAGACCCAGTATCCTTATTGCAATATGAAGAAAAAGTAAATAATTTCTAAAGAACATATGTATACCAAGTAAAAATCTCAGTCTACTTTAAAATATCTTCAAATAGGTTGGAACGATAATATGGAAAGCCAGGATAATTCAGACTTTTTGGAAGCTGTTAGGAGAAACTGAATGCAATGAATTTTGATTAAAAAATTAGAGAAATCTGGGTGTGATGACATACATATATAATCCAAGCAATCCAGAAGACAATAGCAGGAGAATCCTAAGTTCAGACCCAGCCACTTGAAGGTTAATGAGACCCGAACTCAAAACTGTCTAGGAGTTAGAGGCATGGCTCAGTTGGTAGAGCACTAGCCAATGAGTGAAAGGATAAGGTATCAAGATTGAGTTTTGGATTGGACCAAAAAAAAAGAATTAATGAAAAGAAGAAAGAAAGAGAAAAGAAAGAATACTAACCAACTAAATGAAAGAAAAGAAAAGGCAAAAGGAAAAGGGAGGGGAAGGGAATGGAAAGGGAGAAGAGAGGAGAAAACTTGGGGTCATATATATGAAGTTCTGATTGTAATGGTGCAGGGAGAATCATAGTAAACAACATCAACAAAATCCAAAAGGTTAACTTAGAAATTAAAACCTTATTTCATTTATTTTTTATTTACATATTTTGACCTCAGAATCCATTTGGAATCTAGAAGCACTTAGTGGCAATTATCCTTGCCACTAAGCCTCAGGCTGGGTGCTTGGCTTAGGTTTTGTTTCCACTGATTTTGTTTCAAATCCCTCAACTATTGAGTTTCCAAACAGGATCCAATATATCTGTATCTGATATAAATAAATCACTGAGTCTATAATCTACTCATTGCCTAGATTTAACCTTCAATTGACCTGGGTGGCCTTCTCTGGTCCCCTTTTCCTGATAGATGTGTCCAGTCTCCTGGTTGTTAGCATTTCTCTAGCCTCAGGTCCTCAGCTCCTCCTACTAGCCCCCAGATCCACCATAGCTAATGAGCCACTCCTACTCACTAGTAACTACTTCCCCTTTACCCCAGAGAAGCTGCCACCTGGATAAGGTGCAGACACCATGTAACTCCCTCTCCCGTGGGAACTATGGCCCCACTAATAAGCCTCCCTATGAACCTTCTTCTCTTGCCTGTGATTATCTCTGCATGGTCCTCTGGGATGGCCGATACGTATGCTTTCATTGGTGCTGAACCCGGGATAGGTTCCCCAGTGGATTTGCTCCCCCATTTCTGGGGGGGTCCAAGCTGCCTCTGGGACCTATTCTGCTGTCCTAAGCCCACCCAGATGACCACTGAGGTAACTTCTCCTGACTGAGCGCTCTACTTCCATCCACCACAACAATCTACAAATTTGCCTTCACACCCAGGGTAAGTGATCATCTAAACAAGGGCTCAGATTAGATTTTCCAATTTACCGTAGGGCCACAGGGCCGTGGCTTCTGGGCCACACAAAAATCTTGGCGCCAAGTTCTGAGCCCCACTCAATGACCATAGCATAGGGCCACCGGGCTGCGGCCACAGGGCCACACTCCATGCTTGGTCCGAGACACAGTGATTGGGGTGACAATTCCATCACTGATTGTCTCTCACATGTCAGCTGACTGGAGTAATACCGAGGACGCTTGGTATTTAACTCTTCAGCTTCGCTAATCGCTACCATGGGAGGGGCACAATCATCCACCACAACAGATTTGAAACTCCAACCAAGGTGAGTGACCATTAGCCGGGAGCTTGGATTTTCTCTAGTTCAGCTCCGCTGGTCACTCATCAAGTGGGGAACAGTCCAAACCTGCTCACAATCTTACAAATTTGGACTTACATAACTTCTCTGAGCACTCAGGCAGATGGAGTTCTCTCTCTCTCTCTCTCTCTACCTCTCTCTAAACTCTGCCTGCCTGCCTGCGATGGGCTGGTACTAGCTTCCAAAGGTGCCAATATTTGTTTAACATATGCTTTGATTGATGTTTGTTAAGCTTGGAGATTCGGTTAAGTTCTGTTTGTTGTTGGCTAAATCCTGTTTTCTCTAGTGGACAATAGAATTAATTTTAGCAAGCGCCACCTTGGTTCCATCAAAGTTCCAAAAACTCTTGGAGGTGGAGTCCCACCCATCCCCCAGGTAATGGGCATGCAAAATTCCTTGAATTACTCGAGGCAGGGCAGGGACTTGGGAGACTCAAGCTCCTGGTAACCCTGCCCCCCCACCCTAAATTCTGTAACTGTGGCCTTGCAATTCAAATGTGCCTTGCAATTCAAATGCTAAACTGGTTTCTCAAAATGTGGCTTCTTCATTTCCTCACCAGATAATCTGTGAAATTTTTTGTTTCCTAGGAAAAGTTTTTTTTGTTTTTTAACTGACCACGTGGTTCTAAAATATGGGCAAAATAATATAATTTTGGCACTGAAATTCCAGAAAACTTACATGGCCAATTAAAAAAAAATCTAAGTGTGCCTCACAGCTTATGAATAAGTGTCTGTATGTCTGTCTGTTTGTCTGTTGGTAAGACATGTAAAATCTGGCATCATGGTTTCAAAATTACTTGCTTTTGACTACTATTTTAACTTACTTTAAGTCTTCTGTTAAACTTTCCTTTGCAGCCTGTGGGTGGAGTCACAGTGCACCAGACTCCAAGCCAAAAGAAAAAACCCAGGTTTTAAACCCAAACTGATCATGTTCGGGTGCAAACAAATGTGTCTAAGAAAAACTCCAAAAAGTTCAAATATGCAGCATGTGGTATAAGTACAATTATGTGAAACCAGTGTGTTATTCTTTATGTCCATCTATGCTAAAAGTCAAGTGTGCATCTGATTCTGACAATTCTTTGGTATAGACTAAGATTTTGATTCTCCATTTTTCTCTCCTGTGCTCTCATAAACTCTTTAAGGTCAAGGGACCAGAGTGCTAACCTAGATTTTCCTGATGCAGGATGAATATTTGGCTTTATAGGATTCAAGTCAACATGTGTGCTATCTGCGTAGACTGTGGTGGTCTGTGGCTACAGGGTTGGGCACAGGGTTGCATTGGGGTAGCGTTGGAGTCTTCCCCCTCCATGTCTCAGAAACTGTTGTGGCTGCTGCAGAGAACAGACTTGGTTGGCCTTTGGTCTGTGAGGATTTTGTGACTAGGAAGATGGTTAAAGGCCAAAGCCTTCTAAAATCTTTTAAAGTTGTCACCCTGCTTAAACCAGTAGGGCACCAGCCAACAAAAGCCATACTACTCAGAGTAAGCAACCAGGAAATACTGGGAGATTTTAAATGTCTTTAACCAGTCTGTGTAGAATTTTACAGGCAATTCAGCAGGAGGTGTGACAATCTATCCAGATTCTGAGAGATGCCACTGCAGCCTTGCCCAGATCCAACCCATCTCTCCTGCCTGCCTCCATCACACATGACTAATGAAGCCTGCTGATCCAGGATGGAAGACACAGCCGCTGCTGAAGCTGAGACTTTTACATTGTCTTAACCCTTTGCCCTCTTGGTTATTAATTAATTTGTGCTCTCTTCCACCTGCCAGTAAGGTTAAATGATGATTTGATTTGATGGCACATGGATCTCATTCAGTCTGCTGTTCTCTTAGTGTTACAGCAGAACTCTTTCAAGTATTTGTTGGTCAATTCTCAACAAGTAACAGGTAAGCTCTACTCCTATTGTTCTCCTTGCTTCTTTAATTGAAATAAAAAGGGTTTTTATGGCTAAGACTCCTGGGATTACAGTTCAAAGCCAGCCCGGGCATAAAGAAAGAAAAAATCCCTCTAAAACTCCATTTCCCAACTAATCAGCAAAGAGCCAGACTGGAAGCTTGGCTCTAGAGAACCAGCCAATGCTGAAAGCGGCACCGTGGCTCAAGTGGTAGAGCACTAGCCTTGAACAGAAGTGCTCAGGGACAGTGCCCAGGCCTTGAGTTCAAATCCGGTGAATGACAACTGGGACAAGCTATCCAAGCAATGAGCACCTAGACCTTCAGGACGAGGTCTATCCTGACAACAGGAACTATGGAGAGGAGTAAGAGGAGATGAAGTCACATCTTAAATGGAGTCAATATAAACTTGCCCTTTCAAAATTAATCAGAGCTGGGAGATCAAGAGGAATAGTTGTTTACCCACCTAATGTCCATACCTGTCCTTTTTCCATCTGGACATAAACTTGCATTCTTGCCTTAGTTACTTGTTATTTGTATATGTATATATAAATTAGCCTGTGACTGGTTACTCCCAACCAGTCCAATATCCCTAAACACTTCCTTTCTGTCCCCAATCCAGTTATTCCTCCTTCCTTGTAATGGGCCACAATTGGGTTTATGTTCCAAATGTAACTTTTCTGGCTTGTGCCCAGGGTGTGTTCTCCCATGTTGTTCATGTTAACTGGTCCTGTGAACTTGTCAGACTTTTGCCTGACCTTTCCAAAAGTCTCTTTTAACAGGATAACATCCCTCACTGAGGTTGCCACCTGGGAACTTGCAGTTCAAGGCCATCCTCTTACTACATTGCTCTGCCCAGCGCAGACCTGGACCCTGAAGACCCCAGGACCAGGGACTCCTTGATGTGCCCAAGCTGCAGGAGGTAGCCAGAGGAGACCATGACACCCATTGGCCCCGATAACCATTTTCATGGAAATGATGAGGCCTTTTACCAACCAAACTGGATGGTACCAGGCCAAATGACGAATCAGGGACCCCTGACTACTTTGCCCCTTTTCAGCAGGAAGTAGTTCCAGAAGAGACAACCTTCGCACACACTCCCAGCCTAGTACTCTTCCTCTGTTATTAATAAACAACAAATGGGGGAATGTTAGCATTTCCCTAGCCTCAGGTCCTCAGCTCCTCCCACTAGCCCGCAGATCCACCCATACCTAATGAGCCACTCCTACTCACTAGTAACTACTTCCCCTTTACCCCAGAGAAGCTGCCACCTGGATAAGGTGCAGACGCCATGTAACTCACTCTCCCGTGGGAACTATGACCCCACTAATAAACCTCCTTATGAACCTTCTTCTCCTGCCTATGATTATCTCCGCATAGTCCTCTGGGATGGCTGATACCTATGCTTTCACTGGTTTTGAGTAGTAAGTTAGATAGATCATCTTATTATGCTTTTTGAGGAATAAAGATTAGGTGGCTTTCACAGTGTGTTTAAGAGCACTTTCACTCTGGATATAATCTGATGTCATCCCCATTCATGATGGAGGCAGAAACCTTTATGATTTAATGTTCAGATACTCCTTCACTATCCTGTGTGTACTAGTACCATGGCTTGGATTCAGGATTTCACACTTGCTCGGCTTGCTTACTCAAGATTTGTGCTCAACCACTTGAGCCATAACTCCATTCCAGATTTTTGCTGGTTAATTGGAGAGGGAATCTTGCAGATTCTTCTGCCTGGGTTGGCTTACATTTTTATCCTTCAGTTTTCAGCCTCCTGAGAGGTTAGGATTATAGGTGTGAGCCACCAGTTTGTGCTTCTTATTTTTTTTTTTTTTGAGGCTAGGACTTGTACTTCCTGATACTTGCTTTTGCTTATTTGGTTGGCATTCTACCTTCTGAGCCACACCTCCAGCCTGGCTTATTCTTTTTTTTTTGTCATCAAGTGAATACATAGAGGAAGAAAACATTATGCCTACAGGTATGGCTCAACTACCATGGCAGCTTAGAAAAAGAAGATATATGGTTATTTTATTATTGATCTCATGTGGGGATAAAAAATAACTTTATCTCAAAACAGTAGGAATTATTTCTTATTACTTGTATAATTTCTTTGATTTTGAAGGATTCTCTTATATGATTCCTGTTTCAAATATCTGTCCATGCCTTGTGTAGTTTGAATTTTACTGTTTATAGGAAATTATCTCATGTACCTATCTAATTATAGTATTAATAAAGTCTTTAATATTTTTTCTTTTATTTGTGTGCTGAGTTTGAACACAAAGCTTTGAGCCTGTTAGACAAGCATTCTTATTGCTGAACTTCAACCTCAGCTATTTCTAGAATGTTGTCATCAATCTACGAGAGGACAAAATAATCAATTATTCTGAGGGCACAGTTGTAACTGGTAAGTGTCTGCTTTCTGGACACACTTTCATAGGAGGTTTTATCATTGTAATATTACTTACATAGCCTCAGTATATTCCTGAGCACTAGTAGGTATTTGAAAACATGGGCAGAGATATGAGACCTGGGTGTGGTAGTGGAGGTCTAAAGTGTCAGCCCCCATAGGCTCATTGGCAGGAGGATATCCAGCTTGAAACCATCAGGGGATATCTACAGGGTTCAAGTTACAGCCTGTATCATATAGCAAGATAATGCTTCAAAAGTAAAAAGAAAAAAAATCAATAAATCAGAAAAATAGATACAAGAACATTTGAAAATTATTCAACCAATTCTAATACTATTTTCTCATTGGTAGTATATTAAATGTTATGTTCACCAGCCATCTGAAAGAGTACTTTACAATATTGAAAGACTAATGATTTCTTGATCATTGGGCAATAAAGAGAAAGCTAGTTATTTTTTCATGGGTTTTAGATTCAGAAAAAGTATCAGCAGATAATACATATCATTTGTTTTATTGAATAAATTCATGAGTTTGCTCTAAGACAAACAGAAAATATATGAAAATAGCACATGACCTACTAAAAAACAACAACTAGCTACGCTATAAAATATAATTAAAGGATGAGGTACAGGACTACTAGACCATCATCTGATTTTAAAGAAGGGTCCATGGAGACATATATACAGTCACTAGTTTACTTATTATCTATGGCTGTTCAATAATAGCGTAGTTGGGTGGATTTGACTGGAAGTATGCCTCTTAAAGCTGGCTGTCCCATATAGAAAATGGTCACTGAATCCATGTTTAGGGAAAGAGAAAAAATTCTCTTTCTATACCAGGTTGGAGTTTAGCATTAGAATAATTCTTAGCAAGCCTTGAAATATTAGTCCATATGCAAAGTATCTGCTGTTTGAGATAGTAGTTGGAGGGATCTCAACAATAATTTCTTTTTAATTTTTTTTATTTCTACTATTATTTTTTTAGTGCATTTTCTCTTATTTTATCAAATCTCAGCATGCTGAGTTGCTGGGATTAGATCTAATCCCTTCCCACTCCCCCTGCCCCACCTTTTCTCTCCTGCCTCTCCCCCTCCCCCCCCAACCGCCTGGGAGTTTCCTTTCAACCACCCTTACAATTGGACCTCAGGCATGTGCCACCACGCCTGGATTTTTTTTTTTCCAGTCCTGGGGCTTGGACTCAGGGCCTGAGCACTGTCCCTGGCTTCTTTTTGCTCAAGGCTAGCACTCTACCACTTGAGTCACAGCACCATTTCTGGCCTTTCTGTGTATGTGGTGCTGAGGAATCAAACCCAGGGCTTCATGTATACAAGGCAAGCACTCTGCCACTGAGCCACATTCCCAGCCCTCAACAATAATTTCTATCTGTCCTACAATGTATGTGTGTGTGCATGTGTGACTGTATGTGTGTGTGTGTGTTTTCTTCAGATATATTTATGACATGCTCAAATGAAAAAAGGACACAGAGAGATACTCTGAAGTTGTAGAATATATACAACCTAATTGTTGTATATTTTTTTGAGACAGGTCTCATTCACACAATCCCCTGCCTTGGCCTTCCAAATCCTAAGATTATATCACCATGTTTACCAGATTAAATTTATTATTAGCTCTTCATACTGAGCAATTCTTTGCTTTTGGACTCAATATGGAAATTAAGTCACTGCTTTTCATTCTCTGTTCAATCTTGACATAGGTTGAGACGTCATGAGGTAGATAGGGTTCTGTACACCAGCATTCATCTGTCCAGAGTTTCATGCTGCTGTTTGCAAGAATTTCTCCTTCTAATCTGAGAGACTGCAAAATTCTTTAATTAGCTCCATGATTGTTATTAGGACCAAGTTTATTAATGAAAATTGAGAAATCTTCTCACTCTTCCCCCAGATTAGGACATGTCTCATTAATCCACATTATAAGGACTGATTTGCAATTGGCAATTTAGCACATCCACATTTCATCACACTGAAAAATCCTTACCATAAACAGGGGAATAGAAATGGTTTGGTGGCTGTGGGGAAAGGAACTGTTTTATGGGCAGGAAAAAATGTTAAGTATACTTATATGATAGATAAAAGGGAGGTAAAAAATGCTCATGTGAATAATTAATAAAGTTTGCTGAATGATATGTACAGAGATAGAACTCAAGGTAGAAAATATAATGAGATTGATTTCATAAAACATTTTTGTTTAAAAACTAACACTTTGAGCTGAGTGTCAGTGGCTCACACCAATAATTCTCGCTACCTAGAAGGCTGAAATCTCAAGATCATGTTTTGAAGCCAGCTTGTGTAGAAAAGTTCATAAGACTTTTATCTCCAATAAGCTACAAAAAAACCCAAAAAACTGAAAATAGAGTTGTGACTCAAGTGATAGAACCACAATTTTAAGAGAATAATTTTGGAGACAGAGCCTAGGCCTTGAACCCTAGAACCAACACAAATCTAAAAATTCATGCTTTGGTTAATGATGATAACTGCTATCCTTTCAGGATGACTACCAGTGTTAACTATGTCAGGAAGTTAAAGATAGGAGGATCATAGTTCAAGGTGTCTGAGTCAAAATGGAAAAACTGTCTCAAAAACAGAAAAGAAAAACAGAATATAAACTGCCGGAGCATAATGTGTCTGCTTAATGAAGTCCTAGGTTCAGACCACAATACTTACAAAAAAAGAGAGAAGTTTACACTCAAATCTACTTCATCCTTTTACCTCCTTTTTATAACAACAACAAAAATAATCATCTCTATAAGACACCTGAAGACATTTTCCAAGAATCTTAAGAGAACTTTTCCATTCTTTAAATTCAGAGCTGTGAGGGACACAGCTTTATCAACGTTGTGTAACCAGGAAATCTCTGAAAATAGATGACATAAAATACTCACAATTTCATGGTTTTAATTTCCATTGGATAGGGAGAAAGAAGCATGTGGCTTGTCATTCCATCAAGGTATACTGATTGCAAACATAAGAACTTCTGTCACGTGGCATCAAATCTTCCTAATGCCTTTATCCACTGGTAATTTCATAGTTGAGTTGACAATGTCAAGAATTCTGGGCTGAATATAAGACAGATTCAACTGGATATGATAAACAATCTTACTCTCCCTGGTACTCATGCCATGGATGCAGGAGAATTCTAAGTTAAAGACCAGCATCAGCAAAGTCAGAGACACCATGTCACTCACACACATGCACACACACAAATACACACACACACGAAGGCAGAGAGTATAATTAAAATGGTAGACCAATTAGTTAGTTGATCATGCACAAAGCCATGTGTTTATTTCACATTACTGAAAAAAAAAATCCCCAAAGAATGCAAAGTCAGTCAAACCATACCATAGAGAGTAAAGCAAAGGTCCCTGGGCAATTACAGCAACTATTCAGTAAGAAAATGCATTAAAATGGGATTTGTCTAATTAAATGTTTAATGAAACAAAGCTCCATATAATAATATTTCAGAGGAACCCAAGAATTATTTTAATCTGACTCTGTATCCTATACTTCCCCAGAGCAAGTGCAGCAGGGAGTGATATTCATGCTTCTCATACTTTTTTGTTGTTTTCATTTGAACACAACTTTGATTTTATTCATTCGAAAATGACTCATATAAAGATCTTCACAGGAAATAAATATTGAGTATGGCAGGTTATCAATTGTTGGTTATGTCTGTGCTTGAACCCCTAAGTAGCCAAAGAAAAAGTTTAAAGACCAAAAGGCATTCAAAAATAAAGGGGACTTCTGGAAAGACAGAGGAGGAGCAGCAGAGCCCTAGCTGAGCTCCCTCCCACATCACAGTTTTACCACTCCAGAGAAACTTTTACTCCTAGAAAGACAGCCCAAATAAATTATGACAGTACAGGGATTCTGGCCAGGAAGGAAAAATTGACTTTGCTGGCCTGAAAACACAGATCTGAGCTCTGGGCGCATCTGCTGGTGCCTGCACAGTGCCCTGCACTTCATGCACCTAAAGAACACAGCAGCAACCAGGGAGAAATCCTCCAGATGGCGGCAGACAGATGCGGATCGCAGGCTGAGCACGGACAGGCTGAAATCGCAGAGAAAGCATGAGTACCCCATAAAAGACATTCTCACTCGTGCCCACAGAGCAGCTTCAAGGAGGTAGCCCTTCCCTCACAGCCAGAGCAAAGCACCATCTTTGACACTGGCATAGAGTCAGACCAGACTGGAATTAAAGCAGGCCTGGGGAAAGTGAGGACAAAGGAGCCATCTTTGAAAAGGGCAAGAGGGACCCACCAGTGAGAGCCAGCTCTGCCCAGGAGAACAACCCCTGCCCAGGTGGGAGGCTCGTCCCAGGCCATGGCTCACACACTCAGGTGAACTCAGCCAGAGATAACCCACCCTGCCTGCTGGAATTTCTAAATTAAAACTGAAAGCTGTGGGAGCTACCGGCGGCACGGAACAACCAGACAGGAGAACAAACAGTTCCAGAGACAGATAAATGGTCCCATCACAGAGGAAGCCCAATTCTCAGCCCGGAATGGAGCTGAAATCCATAGCCAGCTCCACCCAGGAGGCCGCCCCCCAAGCAACCAACTCTCAGCCGGGTAAACCAGACCAGAGGAGCCCCACCTTGCTGAGTCTACAACCTATTCAAAGCCAGGCACTAAAGGCAACCAGCCCATAGCAAATGGGAGGAGCCACAGTTCCCAAGACTGTTCACATGCCCCATCTACAGAGGACACACAAGGCCTACCTGCAAGCTGTGTGAACCACAGAGCCCCAGGATTTCACTAACATTTAACATTAATGGACTTAATTCTCCAAACAAACGATATAGGCTCATAAGTTGGGTCCAAAATCAAGATCCATCGTTCTGCTGCCTCCAAGAGACACATCTATCCAGCAATAATAAACATCTTCTAAAAGTGAAAGGCTGGAATAACATCTATCAAGCAAATGGCCCCCATAAGCAGGAAGGAGTTACAATCCTGCTATCAGATAAAATTGACTTCAAATTAAAAAAGGTAAGAAGAGACAAATAAGGTTACTACATACTAATAAAGGGATCTCTCTTACAGGAGGATATAACCATTCTAAATATCTACACACCAAATACAAGAGCACCCAACTTCATCAAACAAACATTACTGACTCTAAAAACACTCATAGACCCAAACACATTGATAGTTGGGGACTTTAACACTCCACTGTCACCTCTGGAAAAATCAACATGCCAAAAACTGAACAAGAAACCAAAGAACTAAATAATTGCATAGCTCAACTAGATCGATTTCCCTGATAAGCATTGATGTAAAAATTCTCAACAAAATTCTGGCCAATCAACTTCAACAGGTCATCAAAAAAATCATACACCATGATCAAACTAGATTCATTCCAGAGATGCAAAGTTGGTTTAATATACGCAAGTCAATTAATTTAATCTACCACATCAACCGGAGCAAGGTAAAGAACCACATGGTTATATCTCTTGATGTGGAAAAAGCGTTTGATAAAATCCATCACCCATTTATGCTAAAAGCCCTGGAAAAAATGGGATTCCAGGAAATACTCTTGAATATAATAAAGGCAGTTTATGACAAACCAACAGCAAGCATAATTCTAAATGGTGAAAAACTAAAGCCATTCCCTTTAAAATCAGGAGCAAGACAGCATTGTCCATTCTCTCCCCTTCTCTTCAACATACTACTAGAATTCCTAGCCAGAACAATTAGGCAAGAAGAAAATATGAAGGGGATCCAAATAGGAAAAGATGAAGTTAAACTTTCTCTCTTCGCAGATGACATAATCCTATACCCAAAGAACCCCATAGACTCTACTCCCAAGCTACTAGAGCTGATCCAAAACTTTGGCAAAGTAGCAGGATAAAAAATAAACCCTCAAAAATCAATGGCCTTTCTATATAGTAATGACCGGAACGCCGAGGCTGAAATCAGGAAAGCAACTCCTTTTGCAATAATCTCAAAAACATAAAATACGTAAGAATAACCTTAACCAAAGAAGTGAAAGACCTCTATGATGAGCACTTTAAAAAGATGAAAAATGAAATTAAGGCAAAACTAAGGAAATGGAAAAACCTCCCATGCTTCTGGATTAGGAGGATTACTATAATCAAAATGGCAATATTGCCAAAGGCTATCTACAAATTCAATGCAATACCCATCAATATCCCAATATCATGTTTTAATGAAATATAGGAAGCTATCCAAAAATTCATATGGAACAATAAAAGACCCAGAATAGCAAAAACAATCCTAAGCAGAAAGAACAGTGCTGGAGGAATTACAATACCCAACTTCAAGCTGTATTATAAAGCTATAGTAATAAAAACAGCTTGGTATTGGGACCATAACAGGCATGAAGACCAAATGGAACAGAATCGAAGACCCAGAAATGAACCCACAGAACTATGACTACTAATCTTTGGTAAAGGATCTTAAAAAATAATCTGGTAGAAAGATTTCCTCTTTAACAAATGGTGCTGGCAATACTGGTTCAACACATGCAAGAAACTAAAACTAGATCCTTATATATCAACCTACACCAAAATTAATTCCAAATGGGTCAAAGACCTTGAAATTAAAACAGATACCCTGAAAACACTAAAGGAAGGAATAGGAGACACACTTGGGCTCCTTGGCACAGGACAGAACTTCCTTAACAAAGACCCAGAAATGCTACAAATCAAAGAAAGGATGGAAAAATGGGACTCTATCAAACTGTAGGGCTTTTGCAGGGCAAAGGACATAGCTCGCATGATAAACAGAAAGCCCACAGATTGGGAAAAGATCTTTATTGGCCATACAACGGACAAAGGCCTCATATCTAAAATATATGCAGAACTTAAAAAATTACCTTCCTTCAAAACAAAACCTCAAAGAACCAATAGCCCCCTCAAAAAGTGGGGTAAAGACTTAAAAAGAGACTTCTCTGATGAGGAAATGAGAATAGCCAAGAGACATATGAAAAAGTGCTCTACATTACTGGCCATAATAGAAATGCAAATCAAAACAACATTGAGTTTCCATCTCACCCCAGTAAGAATGTCCTATATTAAGAAACTAACAATAATAACTGTTGGAAGGGATGTGGCCATAAGGGAACCCTACTTCATTGTTAGTGGGAATGTAAGCTGGTTCAGCCACTCTGGAAAGCGGTATGGAGATTCCTCAGAAGGCTAAACATAGAGCTCCCCTATGACCCAGCAGCCCCACTTTTGGGCATCTACCCAAAAGACCACAAACAAAAACACACTAAAGCCACCAGCACAACAATGTTCATCGCAGTACAATTTGTCATAGCTAGAATATGGAACCAACCCAGATGCCCCTCAGTAGACGAATGGATTAGGAAAATGTGGTACATGTACACAATGGAATTTTATGCCTCCATCAAAAAGAATGACATTGCCCCATTAGCCCAATAGCTATACCCTTATGAACACATAAGATGATGCTAAGTGAAATGAACTCCATGTTATGGAAACAATTGTTATATCACTGTTGTAAGTACTTTCAAAGTGCTATGTGTAACTGTAGCTTCTATTTTTGATGATCTTCTTATATCCCCTTCCTGTGGTGTACTTGCACTATCTCTGTATCTTATCTGAGTACATTAGAAACCATGTATACTAGTATTAGAAATAGGAAACTGAAAGGGAATACCAAAATCGAGAGACACAGGTTAAGAAAGACAAACGACTACAAAAGCAGTACTTGCAAAACTGTTGTAAATGAACTGGTGTAAATGAACTGAACAACTCATGGTGGGAGGAAAGGGAAAGGGAGAGGGGGGAATGAGGGGGGAGGTAACAAACAGTACAAGAAATGTATCTAATTCCTAACGTATGAAACTGTAACCTCTCTGTACCTCAGTTTGACAGTAAAAATTAAAAAATAAAAATAATTTGAAGAAAGGCACTTAAAATTTTTCTGATTTGAACAACAGTTTCATTGGAATTGAACAGGAATAGACAATGTCTTTTTAGGTAAATCTTGGGTATGATTCAAGGAGGAAAGACTAAACCTCACTCTAAAGTGAAGTTTATTTAACAGAGTGAATGAAATATGTGGGAAAGCTGACCTCTTATTAGTATCTCCCAGATATTAAAAAAAAATCTGGGGAATCCTGTACTTTGTATCCAATTTAGTGAATGAAGTTTGGGTCATAAAATAACTTTCCATAATCAGAGATCTTTGGTTAGACATTTCAAAGTCCAAAAGGTGTTCTATTAAGTTTTAATGTTTTCTAAGGCACATAAAAGCATAAAAAGCAAAACAAACAAACAAACAAACAACAAAACAAAACAACAACAACAAAAAAAAACAAAACCCACTAAATTCTTTATTCTTTGTCTCTAGAGATTTTTGCCAAGGCTAGTGCTCTGCCATTTTAACCACAGTTCCACTTCCAGCTTTTTAGTCGTTAATTGGAGGTAAATCTCAAGGACTTTTGGCTCTGGGATGGCTTCAAATTGCTATCCTCAGATCTCAGCCTCCTTAGTAGCTAGGCTAACATGGACAAGTCACCAGCTCCCTGTGTAACAGGGAATTTTTAAAATAAATATTTCTCTTACTCCTTGTAGATTTATTTGGTAATTTATGTCATTTTGGTTAAATCTTGGTGGATCATATATGTGGAAAGATGTATCTATTTATTCTTAATGATTTAGTTTGCTGGAATATGGGTTTGCAAACTGTCTCTTTGAATCTATTGTTGTTCTGCCTTACTTTCCTATTGTATTTGTCCTTGGTATCTGTATTCCATCAGAACACTGTAGTTAGAAAGTATGTAAAGTTCTTTTGATAATCAGGGGTTTACAGATAAGAATTTGCCTTGAGTATCAAAAGAAACTTGAAGCTTGAACTTTTGAACTTGTAAGACAATGGAAAGTCTTTGAACTGGACTATATGCATTTTAATGTCATCTAAATAATATGATATAAACGTGAGGAACAGAAGAATTTTATTAGTTGAATATGAAAGCTACCCGCGGCCCCCCCCCCCCCAGTGAACTCACTGAAAGCTTAGAAATCTTGTGAAATTTGGAAACTTCATTTGATGGAGTCTACCTACAGCAAGTTGATTACTGGGGCCTTCTCATTAGGAGCTGTATCTTGCCTTAGTGAATTGTAGTTCCTCCCCTCTGTTTCCTGGCTATCATGAGGCTAACAACATCCTTCACCACTTGTTCCTGCTGCCATGATGTTCTACCTCATCACAATGGCCAAGAGTGAACAAATGAACCAGACAGAACCTTCTGTAAACATGAACCAAAATTAGTACAATAATTATAAAAATGGCCATTCTGAGAAATCTTTGTTCAGAGCAGTAAAAGTCTGACTAGTATAGATATTCATTTGCATAATTTGACATTTTCTATTTGGATGTAAGTAAGCTATTATGTACATGTTCTTGGGTACAAATTGAAGTATATTTTAAAGACATAATAAAGATATTTTTATTCATTAACAGAATGGGAAAACATAAAAGGGTTCCCCCCCCGGGTTTTTATTCTTTCTGTTAAATAAAGATTAGAACTGACAGTACTCCCAGGACATGACTGATAAAACTTACCTTCTGGGTGCTCAACAACCAAAACTTAATGATCCTACCCAAGAAATGGATAAAATGCTAAGATGGCAGGAATATTCTGGTCTTTTTTGTTCTAAGGTTAGTGAGGACCCAGAACATAAGGAGCTCTCTATAAAATAGCCATGAAACTCTGGTAAGTCCTATTTTCTATTGATCAGATGCAATAGTGACTCAAAAAGTTGTTGTGAAGTTTCTCCAGTTATGAGAAAGAGACAGCTGCCCTATAAGTGCAACCTCCTTGTCATTGTGATGATTCATCCCAGCAGATGCCACTATTAGTAAAGTGAAAAAGAGCAAAAGTGGCAGGAGAGTTCTTACAAGATTCTGTTAGTAAGTCTAGAATGACCTAAACAGCATAAAGTAATAAAAGGCTTAATTTTTGATGATGAACTTGAATACTCAGTAGGAAACTGTCACCAAAGTTGGTAATAATACAAACTCATTTGTAATAATAAAAAGTTCTTTAGTGACACAAAGTTCCCTTTGTAATGATATCTCAAATTTGGGAACAATAATAGTGTGACTGCTTTAATTCTATGCTTCATGATTATGTGTTCTTAATGATATCTCTGTACCAGTCAAGCATGAAGAGCAGATGATACACTGATTACCTCAACACTGACTAATAAATGAGCAAAAACAATGTGGTTATTAAAATGTCATATCATTTGAAATGCATTCTTGGTTCCTTTCTCTCTCTTGCTTCCTACCCTTATCTAATCTATTTTGCTGAAGACAAGTCCTTCTTTCAGTTTCCGTAATCTGCCACATTAAGATGCTTTTGCCTTCCTCTTTGGGTGCTGAATGAAACTCCAGAACCATCATCATATTAACACCTTCCATTCCCACAAATCCCATGCTCCATTCCTACTCAGGACAGAGCAGTCAGAACAGACCTGCCAATCCATATTGCATGGAAATGGGGAAAAGGGTTGACAGTGGCCATGTAACAGTGCACTCAGGAACCTCATTTATATCATAAATGTGAAACTAGAAGAATGCTGAAACCAACAAATTGTGCCTATTTTTGTTCGGTTCATTATTAAGTGAATTTTATGAAGAGTTTTATATAAAATATGTGGTATTGTTAGCTGATTCTCAAATATCAATTATGTATATGTGCACCAACCCCAAAATAGTTAAGGAAAAGTTTGAATCTAGAAAGTCAGTGGGCATTATTAGTAATTGAAGATCATCCATACAGGCGGTGAAAAGCAGAGGAAATCCTTTGACAGCATCTATCTCATGGGTAGGAATCAATGAGGGAAGCACAGAACCAATATAGATACAGGGTGATGTGTAGGTAATATGGTGAAATGTGGTATTCTTAGAACATTAAACTCATCATTCTAGTGTCTTGGAGAGCTAAAGCAACCTTTGTGCTTTATACTCAGTATTCGACTTGACACAAAGATGAGTTCAGGTTCAGATCTATGATTAACAGCCATGGAATAACTTTCTAGAGGCAGTGGAGAGATGATTAATACATTTCACAGGCTATAGAACTGATTTAATAATATTTTATAATATGATCAATATAACCAAAAATAATAATTAAAACATAACATGTTAATTGTGGCATTACAATATTATATTAGGTTATCTTGTAATAAATTTATAATATAATTATATTATATATACTATAATATGCAATTATATTATGTATAGTGTTTTATATAATTATATATATATATATATATAGCATATATACATAATACATGTGGTTCATATATTTGCCAAAAAGAAATCACTATGTTCCTCTAATTGGCCTTTAAAATAATTTCCTGAGCCTGAGTTACCATGCTGAACTTACATGCTAGGATAGAGAATGAATATATGTTTTTGTGTGAATTATACATAAGGCACAACAAGAAGAGCAATTTTTCACACCTTTACTTCATTTTCTTCTTTCATTTAAAATTTTACCAGCTTTACTTCAAAGTGTGGGTACTAAGAAACAGAGATCTATCAAGAATAACCAACACCTGTAAACTGTAATCTCCTGAATCTTGATCAGATTTAGATGTCATGCATCTCAGTCACTTTATCTACACTACTTCCACCATCCCCTAAAGTCCTCAAACTTTACAGAAGATTTAAAAAAGTACTGTCTTCTCTGTGATTGTGAAACTACAGTAGGCAAATAAACAGAAGATGATGATGATGTAAAAGCACAAAGGCATGAAGAAAAAAGTTTTTTAATATCTGAACACCCTGGCATCTACTTTATCCTCTTTATGAGGGAGGGAAGAACGTGCACACTCAATAAGCAATGCTTTAATATGGAGATGGAGTCAGGAACCACTGCTCAACGTTTCATGTTCCTGTCATCATTAGGGAAAAATGATGAAACAAAACAATGAATTAAGAAAAACTTTTCTTAGAGTACCAGAACACATTAAGTATGCATACAGATGTTTTTAATGTGAGTGACATCTAAAGGCATTTGGGTTATGGGCAAAGTTTAATGCAAGGGATATCATTTAAGAGTTAAAGAGGAAAAGTGGTGGGGAAAATTGGAATTTCTTCAGTCGTGGCAATTCTTTCTGCCCTTTAATGGGGTTTTTATAGGTGTCTTAACATCAGTTGTCTGAAGGAAAAGGCGAGTTCTGCAAGGATAATGACATGGGATTGTCCCAAAAGCAAAGCCAAGGAATATGTGCTGCCATAATAGACAGCACACCAGTTCTTGCTGGATTGATTGGTAAATGGGCAACATCATAACAGGAATTGAAGTATAACCCATGGACTCTTGCTTCCACTGTATTTCTCTTGCCCTGACCCTTCCCAGTCTGTATTTTCTCAGTTCCATGAATCTAAAAAAAAAAAAATCCAGTTCTGGCCCCCATTCCAAGTGCTACTGAAGCTGCACAAATATTATCACACAAAGGCTTTTCATTCCAAAATACATTGCTCCATTCCCACTCAGAAGAGAATACACAGAATAGCTAGGACAAAGTGATCAACTTCCATTCTGTTGAAAGGAGAATAAGTGTCAAAAAAAGTTTTAAAAAATTCCTACACCAAAAAAATGGTTAGGAATGATAACTGGATAACAGTGGATGGATCGGAGACTACATCTTGGCTTTCCTTCCCAATAATTCCCCTAATCTTGTTTACAGTCAACATTTTCACATGATGTTCTCAGTCATAGCATTTCCTTTTCTCATGTTTATTTGAGATGGTTATTTATTTATTTATTTATTTATTTTTGCCAGTCCTGTACTTGGACTTAGGGCCTGATCACTGTCCTTGGCCTTGTTTTGCTCAGGGCTAGCATTCTACCTCTTGAGCCACAGTGCCATTTCTGGCTTTTTCTGTTTATGTGGTGCTGGGGAATCGAACCCAGGGCTTTGTACATGCTAGGCAAGCACTCTACCGCTAAGTCACATTCCCAGTCCCCCTTTTTAAATTTTTTAATCCTCTGTGTTTATTTGTTCTTTAAGAATATAAAAAGACATTTTATAAGAATATAAAAATAAATAAAAAGATAAAAATTAAAAAGGAATATAAAAATTAAAAAGATAAAAAAGAATATAAAAAATAGAAAAGGCAAAAAATTAATCCAGAATATAAAATTTAAAAGGAATATAAAATGAAAAAGATAAAAAATGAAAACAATATTAAAATATGTAAAGAGATAGTTACTTTAATAAGAAAATGCTCATATTGTCTCCAGGAGTTTGAGATCTGCTTTCAAGAAGAGAAGAAGGAGAGGATGCTATGAAGAAACACCACAGTCTCCCTGCAAATTTCCTACCCAATGTCTCACTGTAAACCCTATGTAAAATTAAAACTAGTTATGCTCCCCTACCCCCCGATGTTAGAGATTTTAGATAGAGAGATACCCAACTCTCATGAAGATTGGCTTGAATAAACTTTTTCCTAGTATCTGTCTGTTCTTTATCTTTCAGTAAGGCCAAGAGCAAAAATAGACTTTAGGTTCTCATAATTTCTGAAAGAAAGATGTAAATTGAAGACAGAAAAAACTAACATAACAAATCATAACCATAAATAATGGGTTAGTAAATCCAGTTTATAACAGAAGACTGAACGATATATTCAGAAAAATTGAAAGAAAGCAAGTGATGATTAGGGGCTTTTAATATACCACATAAGCAGGTAAAGTCAGGTAAAATATAGTGTCCTAAGTCTAAAAGCTACATTAAAGTCACTAAATGAAAAGAAAAGCAAGAGGAAAAGAGGAAATGAGTTGTTCTGGTGAGTGAATACAGTGAAAAAATACAAATAGTGATGGTAAAACAACAAGGAATGGCATTTTGGAATGTAATTTCTTTTACTTATTTGAATAAATAAATATTTTATTTGATCCAGAAGTCAAGAATGATACATACTCAATGATATAATAACTTAAAATTTAGGTTTAATAACTTAGAAATTGGTTTAAAAAGGAGAATAATTTACATAAAAGATCTTGAAGAGAATGGAGTCTAATAGAATAAGATAGTTTAATCTTGAATGTTTAAAAATTCTTACTAAACTGGGCTGGGGAAATAGCCTAGTGGCAAGAGTGCCTGCCTCGGATACACGAGGCCCTAGGTTCGATTCCCCAGCACCGCATATACAGAAAACAGCCAGAAGCGGCGCTGTGGCTCAAGTGGCAGAGTGCTAGCCTTGAGCGGGAAGAAGCCAGGGACAGTGCTCAGGCCCTGAGCCCAAGGCCCAGGACTGGCCAAAAAAAAAAAAAAAAAAAAAAAAAAAAAAAAATTCTTACTAAACTGAAACTGGTAGACAAAAAGTTTACAAATGATAGAAAAAAATTTTATGGGTATAAATACTAAATCCATTTGTTTGTACCAGCTAAATCCAAAAATGTACCAGTGAGTTATATTCAGCTTTGACTACAAATAAAGTTAGGTAGAAAAATTTGAGAAAATATTCTGTAGGGTAGCTCAGAAATGAAAATCTTCTTAGATAACTTTTTAATTTAATTTTTTTTTCTTAGCAATTCAGCCCTCTGGGAAAGCTTACAGAAGGATGAGTATAAACAGCCTGGGGGTGGGGAGAGTGGTTGTTTAGAAAAAGATATTTAGGTAACTTTTGTTTATGTACCTTGGCATCATCTTGAATTCAAAGCCTTAGGCTCTTTGATAAGAAACAATCTTGCTGTTGTTGTGTCTCCAAGGATCTAAATTTGTTCAGGCTTATTGGTCTGTTGGTTATTGTTCTTAATGCAAATGAGATTGTGACACAAAAGTTAGATTTCCAATAAAAGAGCATTGCTTGTTATGAAAGATTCATCAACTAGTACCCAAATCCTGGGTCTATCATATGATTGAGACTTCTTTCTGAAACTGATTTCTTCTTCCAGTTATCATAATGAAATTCTTGGTTCTCATCATACTTGTGAGCATGCTTGGCCTCATGTGTTCAGCAGTAAGTCAGATTTATCTTCTAAAAAACCATTTTGGGGAAAATATTTCAAGCATTGTCAGAGGGAGTATAATTTATACTTTGTGCTGAGATCTGTCTTATTCTTTCTTTTTAACTATGGTATGTCCAAGGCAGGAAGCCACATCACTAATACTTTATTATGGTTTTATTTTAGTAGCGTTAAATGTTTATCTTAAAACAAGCAGGGATTGCTATTATTACCAGTATTATTTTGCTTCTTATGGATTCTCTTATATTATTGTCCTTTTATTAGCTTGCATCACTTGAATTTATGCAGATGCCTAGATATCTACTCAGAGGATTACTAATAGTCTAAGATGAATTATTTATTCTCCGGAGGACTCAATCTTTATTTCTTCTGAGGACAAAATCAGTTATAACCAATAAATTTCAACCCTACCTTTTGTGTGTACGTTTTCACAGGAGAACATTGTCATAAAATATTGTTAATGTATTGTTTATACTCCAGACATCTATTGATGTGCAAAGACACTAAGGATTTGGAGGAGATAGAGAAGAGTAATTTTTAATTCTTTTGCTTTCATTCTATGCTAATACTATTAGCTCAATGGTGGAGATAGAGAATAGAAGAAAGTATAGCTTATCAAATGACACATGTCTGAAAGATAATTTTCAGCAATGTACGTTTAATGATTCTTTGAACTTTTTGATTGAAGTTAACATTCATTGTATTGAATTGGATTAAGGAATGTGTTGTGAGATTTAACATCATAGAATAACTTCAAGAGGTTTGACTTGAGCTTAGGAAGATTGACTTTGGTATCACCAGAAAACCTACTAAACAAGCAAAATGTCAAGAGTTCCAAAGACCAGCTAATATATATAAAACCCAAAAGAGCAGATTCATTGGATCACTACATATTTTTGAAAGGAAAGTTTTTTGGGGGGATAGAGGCGCATATATTTTTCTACTTGTTATCTGTGCCTGTGAACAATATTGTGGTTAACTGGAGAAACTGTTTTTTATAAAGCCTACCATACATTATCAGAAGGTATGTGTTGACTTATGATCTAGGGAAAGTAGAATAGCTCTCTTTACATACAAATATACCTTGATACCTTCCAAATTGGAAGAATTTTATGCTCAATAAATCAATTTTATTTTACATGAGCCTTTATAGTTTTATTTTGTTTTGCATGTGCAAGATTAAATGTGAATATAATTCCAGTATAATCCTAAATACATATATGCAAGTCTACCTCATCTCCTCACCTCCTTAGTGAAACAAACAATAAAATTTTTTACTTTCATAGGACACTTCATAACAACTACTTCAAAACAAAAATTGTTTTGAGTCTTGAAAGGCCTGGAAGCTGAAGGTAGGGTTTCAGTGTTTTTAGTAATGGGTTGATGAGATTGTGTAAAATGAAATCCTGCCACAACAAAACTTCAACAATCACTAGAAAGCATGGCAATTATTAAAGAATAATGGTTCCTATATTTCTCTCAGTGTTGACATTCCATAGAATTAAATAGTGTGTGCTAATTTGTATTCAGTTATTCTTCCTTTCAAATGTATAAATCCTTGCTGAAAATATTTCCTCATTACTAATGTCAGTAATAGCACATGAATCAGGTGATTCAAGTGGGATAAACTTGCACGAGGCTGACATTATTTTAGTCTGATGTATCTTTCCTTGGTTTTGTTATTAATATAGTTCATTCACAATTCACTTGCACCTAGATTCTATACATTTCCTTATTTCTCATTACCTCTCTATTTAATTTACCTACAACTACTTTTTGAAAAGTGATATGTAATAGAAAAGTGATATGTAATAGAAATGCTAGGTCCTTATTGAAAATGTAGTTTCTTCATATACACGTTTTTTCATTTATTTAGATAATTCATAAAATGCTTATTCTCAATTATATAATCAAGTAAAAAAGAAACATAGTTTGAAAATAGAAATAAGAAGGATTAATTTATTTAGTAGATAAGGAACAGAATAGAACCTATAAAATAATCATAGGTTAATCTTGGAAATATGCTGCAGAAAGGTCTTAGTAAAGTTAAAATAGTTTTATGGTATTTAACATCAAATCCCTAGTTTCCTTCGTTCTAAGTAGTAATCTACTACTAATTTACTTCCCAGCTCTAAATACAAATTTAGGTAGAAAGTCTCAGGAAATAATCTGAAATGTAGGCCAAATATGAAGACCTTCTGTAAAGTATTCTTTGTTTACCTATCATGTACTGGGAAGCCTAAGGCTTTGAAGCAAATAACCTGAACCTTTGTTCTCAAACTCTACGCTTGCTTGGATTTCTTAGTTTTTAATTGCCATAGTTGCAAATCATTCCACAGTAAATATGAAAAATACCTTAAGAAAAAGAGCACTGCTTGATATAAATGGCCCATGTACAAAACAATGTGCCTGTTATATGACTGAGAGTTCTCTTTTACATAGATTTACTCTTCCACTTAACACAATGAAATGATCAGTTCTTTTTATACTTAGTGGTATACACAGCCTCATGTGTCCAGCTATTAGTCTGATTCATGTTTGAAACAAAATTTTGGGGACAAATACTTACAGGATGTCAGAGGCAAGCTATGACAAGGGCAGGGAAAGTTATGTTTTGATGCTCAAATCTCATATCCTCTTTCTTATTAATGCCTAGGGCAGGAAGACACATCAGTATAACAGTATTATGGCTCTATTTTAATGTATTGCTTTAAAACTTTTAAATTAAAAAAACTAGAGATTACTATGATCAATATACCTATTTTTACTTCTCATACTTTCTATAATAATATTCCTGAGACCTACATTTCTAAGTAGTCTTCAAGACATGAATGTGTTTGCCTAATCTGGATTATGAGTTTCTTAAATTTCATCCTTTATTTTTCAGAGGCCACAATCATCTCTTCCCCCGGAGACAGAACCCCAACTGGTAATTTTACAACCTTACATTTACATGTGAGACCACACTGTAAAAATATTGTCTCTATTGACGAGATGAATAACTATCATACTGACATTAGTGAGAATGAGAAGATAGATAAGAGTAATTTTACATTTCTCATTCATTCAATGCTAAACCAAGTATCTGAATGATGGAGTTGTCTTTCTTTTGCCCATGGTTATATAATGGTAGTGCTGTCGAGTAACAAGAACAAAATGTAACCTTGATAGAGCTTATTTCTCTGTTAATTAGAAATACTTGTCTATCTCTGACATATAGACATATACATATACATATACATATAGACATATAGACATAGACATATAGTAGAATTCTCTTTACATATTAGGATATTTTGAATCTTTCCAATGTACATGCAAATATCAGTTGGCTATTACCAAAACCTTTTCTTGTTATTGTATTTTGAACATGAAGGATGCAATCTGAACAGAATTAGGTTGTAAAAAACACTAGAAGAAGCTCAAATCCATTTCATTCCTTCACTCTTTTTATTTTATGAAATAATACAGATTTTATTGCTATATGATAATAATTAATACTCCCCAAGAAGTTCACTTTTTATTATTGTTGAGAACTGTTCTCACGATGTAGCCCAAAATGGCTTGGAACCTTCAAGTCAGAAGGTCTATGTTTTTAGTGATGAGTTGAAAGATGATTTGAAATCAGACCATGGCATGACAGAGCCTGCCTATTTATCAAGGAATGTAGTATTGTATGGTGTAACAAGTCTAAGATGATCACCATGACCAGGTGGCCAAGAAGTTCAAGTGCAGTTTTTCCTGTTTTGTAAATTCAGGACTGTGGAGAAATGGGCTTCTTCTTTTGTTGCTCAATCTCTCAAATTAGATCCTATGAAACTTCAAAGTTTTATTTTGTTTTTGTTAGGAAAGGAGAAAGTGTGTTCTGGTAATACCTCAGGGAGCAATGCATGTAATCAAAGAAATACTACTAGTAACAGAATGATCGACATCACTTTTTTTTTTCATTCAAAACTAAAATTTGACTATCTTCCATTTTTCACAGCAGCAAGAACCTACTGAGGTGGTTGCTAACCCAATGCCCCCTGGTGTAAATGTAAGTCTATCTTTGGAATTTGTTCAGTGTTCACAGAGTATTTCAGTTCACAGGCCTGGAGTATGTGGCAAGTGAGCAAGCCATATAACTATTGAGCATCTGTTTCCTTGGGGTTTATTTAAAAATAAACTTCCATAAAGATTTTGACACAAAGTGTGGAATGTCATTAGTTGATTCTCCCATGTAAATTATGTATATTTACTGGAGCACCAAACTAGTCAAAGCATGAAGGGCAATCTTGAGGGCACTGAAGACAATTGGTGTTTGAGGATCATTTATACTGGAGGGGAAGACTAGGAAGAATGATTATATAGCCTCTCTTGGGTAAGATCCAGGGAGTCAAGCACAGAAGCAACACAGACCCAGAATGTGTCTTGGCAACCTGGTGAAATGTGGTATATGGGAACATTGAACTTGTCTTTGAGCATTGAACTCAAGTTGATGGAAGGATGACTTGAGACTGTTACCCATGTCTGAGATCCATGAAATACAATTCTAAAGGCAGCATCAAGATGGTTCACACATTTGACAGATGGAAAGGCATTCCATACAGACATTGAAGGTTTATTAATCTTTGAAAAATCTATGTTTTACTTAAACAAGAAACAAGCCATTTTGGAATTATTATATTTAAATACTGAAAATTCATATTTGAGACCTGGATTCTTAGAATATAGTTTTGACTTTTTCATTATCTTTGAGGAGTTTTACAAAGGAGTTGCCATTCAGCAAAGTAGTTTATGAAATGCAGTACATCTTGATCAATGTCACCCCTTTCACCATTCTATCCCACCCCTCTTACCCTATCCCTTACCTCAGTTTTCTTAATTTTTAGAAGATGTATTGAAAGTTGGGTAAAAGCAAAAAGAATTCTTGAGTCACTTTAGTGCTATGTTCCTTTATTGGATCTGGGCATCAAGACTGTGCCAAGTTTTATGTAATGATTTAAAAGTCAAAGTGTTATACATTAGACACTTTCCCTAGAAAGTAAAGATTGACCAACTTGATCTCCAATGTTAAGGAATTTTAGAGATAACTTGTCAAGTTAGAACTTTGACACTAGAATAAAATGTCAAAGAGTATCTAGTGTAACATAGGAATGGGAGTGTACTTCAGGATGTATAAATTTGAAATGAATCATACATTTGCATACATGCATATTCAGGATTCTGTATATTCAAGTATATGACTGATAATATGTATTATATGTATTAGTGTATATATTATATTCATACACAGTTAAAAAGCTATATATATAAAAGTTATATTGCAGGGGCTTGTATGTACTTATATGTTTGTATATATATTGTCTTACAAGATATTATGAATGTTCTTGAATACTCAACAGAATTTGAGGTATAATTTCATTCTTTTAAAAATTTATTAGTGTAGAGATGATATAGATAGTGGTTGTGGTTACATAACTCATATAAATATTGCATATCTTTTTGAACAATGTTGCTCCTTCTTTACAATTTTATTCTTACGGTAACCATCGTAGCGAAGGTTCTACTGGAAGAACTTAATTGAGAGGAGTATCTTCTGAGGGATTATATATTTTGTTAGCCACTTTCAGTCTCTCCTCTCTGCCTCCTAGTTATCATGAAATAAGCCACATGATCTGGTTAATATAATATTCTTTGTCTCCATAAGCCCATAGTGGTAGAATAACTTAACCATGCATTGAGATCTCTGAAACCTTGACTCAGACACACTGTTTATTAAAATTATAATCCTTGGGTTTTTTTCAGAGATTTAACAGTCTAAATATTGCTTAGAATATTATATAATTTGATGTTTTGTATTTAAATGAAGGTAAATGTTACTTACATGCTGTTGAATATAAATTAAAATGAATTTTAAGGACCATCTGATTAATAGCAATGGCCTTTAAAAAATAAAAATTTCTTCTTGTCTCTCAGACTACCTGTTTGATAAAAGCTAAACACCGATAACCACTGCTCTCTGTTCAAGAGTAGTAAAATGTTCCTTCTAGTTTCTCAAGAATCAAAACTTCAACTTTCAACCCAAGAAAGAGAAGGCTAAGATGTCAGGAGCATTTTGGTCTCTGCCATCTACTATCATTCAAGACAGAGCACATGATGAGACCTATCTAAAATAGTTTGAGGACTCTTCTAATAAATCACACCTACTTTTGATCATAATTCACATTTACTATGATGACCTGAGAGTTTGGGTCTGTAATTTCATCAGTGCAGTTGTCTAAATAGAGGGTTATTGGAGAGAAACTTCCCTATATGGAACCTAAATTGTCAGTGAAACCCTGAGCCATCCCAGCAGATAATATAATAAGCTGAGGATAAAAGACTGAAGAAGCCTAGAGGCTTCTCACAAGACCTGAAGGTTAATCCTAAAGACTGTAACAGCATAATGACTTTAACAGCATAATGGAAAATGGTGAATTAGGGCACACTTGTTTGAACATCCAGGAGAAAAGTATCACCAGAGTAGAGTACTTGGTAATAATGGAAAGGTCTTATGGCCTACTATATAATTTGTAGTACTTCTTCTACCTTTTGGAACCATAATCTGCCTCCTTTTGCTTATATATTTTTATGTGCCAAACAGATTGACAGTTGATTGAGAATCATACTGGGAAGTAAACACCTTATCAGGGGCTTTCTACCAATATTAAACTATGTTACATAAAGCAATTTACATCAGGTTAGGTATGTCATAAGACTGTGACAGTAAGGCAAATTATCAACTGGGAATGGACTAGAGAAAGAAAAAAAGAGTTGAATTAGGACTCAGCAGAAAGCATACTAAACTAGCACAATGTTAGGTATAACTAAAAAGATCTGTAGAGGTGAGATTTGAAAACTGAATCACATGTCCATTAGACAATATATGATCTTCTTTTAAAGGAAGATTCTTTGGAACAGCATTACATCTATTTGTCTGCTTATTATTTATATCTTCAGACAATCATACCACTGAGTAATAGAAGCAATTTATATCCCAGATAAAGCCAATTTGTTCATTATCACAATATTTGTGTTGACTTTTCATCTATGAAATGAAGAAAAATTATTCTTACATTTAAGATACTTTGAGTCTTTTTAACCAAGAAGTATTTTGCACTCATAAGTCAAGAGTCTATTACCTCACCTTTGCCATTTGATTCTTCCCTGTGCATGTTGGTTAAAATCTGAACACAATAACAGCATAATGTGTAGTAGAATATGCTCAAATCCACCTCATTCCCTCTCCTCCATACTGTGTGAAAATAATATTCTCACGTCTATCTAATACTTAATGATTATTACTGCTAAGAAAATTATTTTTCCAAAGAAATTTTAGTCTTTTTCTCCCTAAGCATCCCAGGATGTCATGAACTCTTCAAGTCAAGGTTTTGGTGTTTTATGTGGAAAGCTGAGGAGAATGCATGAAACTAGACCATGGCAGGACTCAGCCTGTACATTCAAGGCAAAGTGTGGCAATGTCTGGTATAATAGGTCCAGAATCACCTTGAACTTGTGATCATGCAGATATCTTAGCCACAGGGGTTCTGGGATTACATGTGTATACCACTACTCACGTAATTTAAAAGTATCTGGTTTCTTTGTTAAATTTGCAGATATGAAGAAAATAATTTTTCATTCCCTCCACTAATTTTGAAAATTAGATCTTATGAAACATTAATCATTTTCTATTTCAACTAGGAAAGGAAAAGTGAAAGTGTAGCCTGACAAAATCTTCAAGAGTACTACACATAAACAAAGAATGTACTGCACATAACAGAATTATCAATATTGCTTGTCCATGAGCAACCGTAATTTGACTCCTTGCCTCTCTTCTCAACAGGAAGAACCCACAGACATGATCATTCAGCCACCAACACTAAAGTCAATTGTAAGTTATTTTAGGTTTTTATTTCATTTTCAACTTGAAAATTTTTAATGCATTTATTTTTATTTATTATTGCACAAAGGGATTTTACCTCACCTTGTTAATTTATATGCACATTGCATAACTTTAAATACTAACAAACAATCTGAGTTCACAGTAATGGAATGTACTCTAAAGGAAAACATCTTCTGACTACAGAGTATCTTTTTCCATTGATTTGATTTTTGTTCATACTTTCTCCTAAAATTCCTTTTTAAATGACTTCTAAAACAAGTTTGAGGGGCATCTGGGTTGGCTCCATATTTTAGCTATGACAAATTGTGCTGCTATGAACATTGTTGTGCTGGTGGCTTTAGTGTGTTCTTGTTCGTGGTCTTTTGGGTAGATGTCCAAAAGTGGGGCTGCTGGGTCACAGGGGAGCTCTATGTTTAGCCTTCTAAGGAATTTCAATACCACTTTCCAGAGTGGCTGAGCCAGTTTACATTCCCACCAACAATGAAGTAGGGTTCCCTTTTGCCCCTCAATAGATGAATGGATCAGGAAAATGTGGTACATATACACAATTGAATTTTCTGCCTCTACTAGAAAGAATGGCATTGCCCTATTTGTAAGGAAATGGAAGGACTTGGAAAAAATTATACTAAGTGAAGTGAGCCAGACCCAAAGAAGCATGGACTCTATGGTCTCCCTCATAGAGAATAATTAGCACAGGTTTAGGCTAGTCACAGCAGAGGATCACAAGAGCCTAATAGCTATGTCCCTATGAATGCATAACATAATATTAAGTGAAATGAACTCCATGTTATGGAAACGATTGATATGTCACTGTTGTATTACTTTCAATATGCCATGTGAAACCGTAGCTTCTATTGTTGATGATCCTCTTGTATCCCCTTCCTGTAGTTATACCTGCATTATCACTGTGTCTTATCTGAGTACATTGGAAACTGTATATACTGATATTCAAACTAGGAAAGTAAAAGGGAATACCAAAATTGAGAGACATAGGATAAAAAGACAAATGACTACAAAAGCAATACTTGCAAAACTGTTTGGTGTAAACCAACTGAACAACTCATGGGGGGAGAGGGCAAAAGGGAGGTGGGGGGGGAATGAGGGAGGAGGTAACAAACAGTACAAGAAATGTATCCAATGCCTAAGGTATAAAACTGTATCCTCTCTGTACATCACTTTGACAATAAATAAGAAAAAAAAAACAAGTTTGATACTAAGTACATAATATAGTTAGCTATTCTCAGCGCAAATTTGTGTAGGGCCTGCACCCCAAAACTAGCCATGTAATAACTGTAAATCATGAAAGGCACTGGAGATTACTTTTTTTTGAAGTTTAGCTATACTGAAGACCAGGATAAATCCTTTGAAGGAATCTCATGGGTGGGATCCAAAGAGGAAAGCACTCACTCAACACAGATCCAGGGTGAGGTTTGGGTTACAGAGGAAATGTGCTGTGCAGCAGCATTGAACACATAATGTTAGTGTTTCTCAGGGCTAAAACAAGCCAGCAAACTCAGTACTCTGGATTCAAGTTCAGCAAGTAATGAGTTGAAATTGAGATCCATGATTGAAATCCGTGGAACACCCTTCTACAGGCAGCATAACATTCTGAAAGTTGTGTAAAAGCACAAAGAAAGAAATGTCTTGAGTCTTCTGTAGCTCTGTACCCCTGACATACGTTTTTGGGGTAAAACTTTGGCCAAATTTTAAAGAAGCTCACATTAAAGACTTTCTCTTGAAAATAAATAATGTACCACTCTTGCCAACCATATCCCAGGACAACACAAGGGGATATAGGAGCCAAAGAAATTAGAAAAAAGAAAGCCAGCTTGTGAGAGAGAGAAAAAAAAAAGAGAGATAGTGGGGAGCCAGGGGGTTCAGCGCTCACCAGCTTCTGAATCCTGAGTTCTTGTAAGGAAATTTATTCAGTATAGCACAGGTAAGGTAACTGTGCTGAAACCATAGCATATATACTGTTATTACAATTACAGAGACCAAACAGAGCTTGTGTGACTAACTGGCTCCCTTATTGTTTTAAGAGTGAAAACTGCAACCTCAGCATAATTCACACATGTATTCTGCTTTATCTAGCTTTCAAGGTCCAGCTCTCGGCCCTTTCATCACTAAGGAAGTGGGGAGCATGCTATCCTCTAAAGCTCTCCAGAGCTTTCCATGGCCAGTGCTCAGTGTTGTGAATACTGTGGAGGTGGCGTTCCAACCACTCAAACCTTTCCCAGATCTCACAGTTCACCTTCAGAATTCCCTACACACCAGGATGAGCCTCAATGTCAATATTACTGGAATGATGAGAAACAGAGCTTTGACATTCACCAGAAAGTGTAGTGTCTAGTGTACCATGAGAAGGGAAATGGATTTCAGGAAGCAAGCTTAAGACCAGGGATCCCAACTGTCTGTTTAATATATATGCTATATACAAGCATATAGTCATCTCTAGATATACAGACAGGTCTATAAATCAGTATCTGTCTATATATGGATGAATCTATGTACATAAAATGCACATAAAAGAACAATTATTAGTATGTGTTGCATGTGCTTACATATATATGTGTATGCCCATATAAATATATATCTGTGTATATTTTACATAATATATTATCTTGTTAAACATTGTAAGGAGGACAGTGTCATTCTACACAATTATGTGGAAGTACTCAATTCAGAGTATCAACATTCATTCCAGATTTCACTTTTTACTTGATCCTCTCCTTATCATTTGTCTTCTTGTACTAACATTTTACATCCCTTCACCTTCAATTTCTATTTGTGTGTGTTGGCATTAAAGGTTCTGGTTATGTTGCCCTTGTTGTCCTAAAAAATCACTATGTAGGGCTGGGGATATAGCCTAGCGGCAAGAGTGCTAGCCTCGTATACATGAGGTCCTGGGTTCAATTCTCCTACACCACATATAAAGAAAATGGCCAGAAGTGGCGCTGTGGCACAAGTGGCAGAGTGCTAGCTTTGAGCAAAAACAAGCCGGGGACAGTGCTCCAGCCCTGAGTCCAAGGCCCAGGACTGCCCAGAAATAAATAAATAAATAAATAAATAAATAAATAAATAAATAAATAAATATCACTATGTAGCTCAGGTTGGCCTTGAACTGATGTGTGCCCAGCCTAGGTTTAACAGGATGGATTGTTTGTTGAAAGAGAGGATAAGTATACCCTTGACAAGTTATGCATGTATATTTCACAACAAAACACAGTTTTATAAAGCTTCTACCCATTAACTTCTTCTTTTAGATATCAAGTCTCTGGGCTAAGTTATTCTCCAGTAGAATTGGGAAATGTGGTTCTACTAAAGTGAATGCTCAACATCAACAAACTAAAGCCTCTTGAATCCTGATCAGTTTCAGCCGTCAAGCATCTCCACCTCTTCATCTACTTCTTTCTTTCCATACATTCCTTCTCATATCCTTACAGAGGTGAAAGAAGTTATTCTCCTCTTCCCTTGTATCATGTAATCAAATCTCTGGAATAAACTCCAATCCAAAGCAACAGATGAGCCTATAGAAATGTATTATCCTGCACATGGACATCACATGAAGAAAGTGAATACCCCAATACTCCAAATATCTTAAAAATTTATTTATCTTTTTGTAATGAAGAGCCTGTACATGGTGTGTTTCTTTTTCCTTCCTTTTTTTTTTTTTTTTTGCCAGTCCTGGGGCTTGAACCTAGGGCCTGAGCATTGTCATTGGCTTGTTTTTACTCAAGGCTAGCACTTTAACACTTGAGCCACAGCACCCCTTCTGGTTTTATCTATATACATGGTGTTGATGAGTCAAATCCAGGGATTCATATACATACATGGCAAGCACTCTATCACTAGGCCACATTCCCAGCCCCTACATGGTGTGTTTCTATGGAGATAAGATTAGGGATCACTCCTGAATGTTTCCAACTTCTTGTCATTATCAGGGAAAGAATGTAGAGATGAGACAGAGTTATGAATTTGGAGGATGTTTTATTAGTGGGCATTGGCATATTCAAGGGGGGTATGAAGGCATTTCCAATGTAAGTCAGGCCTACAAGGATTTGTGCAGTTGTGTTCGGGGATAATTTCAGTGGAAGGGATAAAATTTAAGAGTCAATATGGTAGAATGATGTAAAATTCCCAGAGTGAAAGGGTTGAGTAGTGAGAAACTGAATTCCACACCCAGTTTTTTGTCCCTTTATGGGTTTTTTTGTATGTTTCTTGGCATCAGATAGATAATGTGACTGGCCACTTCTGCAAGGATAATGGTAAGAAGTTGTTCCCGTGGTGAAGCCAAGAAATATACAATCCTGGTTAGTCATATAGGTCTCTCACTACTTTTGACAAAGTCTTCCTTCCCCCTGTTGAATTGTCTGCTGAGCCAGCCGTCAGCGAAAAGGGAATCCTAAATGAGGGGGGTGAGGTTTAAAGAAAAGGAAAAATACAAGACAAGAGAAAAAAGAAAAGAGGCAAAGATGGGGTATGGGAGGTCTGCATCTTGAGATTGTCACTCAAGACTGCAGCCAAGTTTATTCTTAACTCCCAGCTTATGTGCAGTTTTGGTACCAGGGAATAGCATAGGGTTGTTAAAATTCAAGAACACAAAGAGGCTTTGAAGTTTGCAACATTTGATTACAGTAAACACAGGATAAGGGTGATTAACATAGGAATCTACTCCAGTGGACATAGCAAGGTGCGGACATAGTAAAGCAATTCCGGATGGTGGCAGGGAACAAGTGTCCTAGCATCTAGCATATCCTGGTGGTAACAGCACAGCCAGAGGTGAGAATGAATTTTAGCTGCAAGTTTGGCTCCCGAAATTCTGGCGACATCGGCACAGCCAGAGGGCAGGATGAGTTTAGCTGCTAGCTCGGCTCCCGACATTTCCCCCATCTTTATTAAAAGAAGCGAACCTGCCTGTCTTAGGTGGGGTGGGTCGCCCAGCCTGCCTTACCCGTCCTGGGGTCAACTTCAGAGCAATGCTGAAGTCCCTTGTTTTAGGTCTGTCAAGCTGGCCTTGCCCTCAAACCCGTCTCTGGCTGCGGTTCCTCTCAGGGGAAAATTCATTCACTTGGAGCTTGACCTTATGCAGCTGACTGACTGGCTGAAAGAGTTTTGCAATATGCGTACAATGCAAAGAAGGCATAGGAAAGCAATTAGCAAAAGTATCCCTGGGCCGAGCAATGTCATTAGCAGCCCCTTAACATTAGTCAGGGAAGGAATACACTGTGGAAGTTGCTCAAACAGTTCTTTTGCTGTTTCTGACACTTTAGAGTCCAGAGGCGGAGCTTGCTCTAGTCCAGCTATTTGCCTATGGAGTTTAAGAGACCTAAGGACAAATTATTATGGTGCCAAATACCATTTAGATGTGCTACAACTTGTTCCCAAGGATAGCTCTACCCATTATATTTATGGAGGGTCACACAAATAAAGTCAAACCCAGCACGACAGCGCACCCGTTGCAAAGTTTGCAAAGCACGAATTTGTTCTCCCAGTGACAACACAGATTCATACAATGCTTCTAACTTTTGTTCTACCTTATCATCAATCCTGCCTTGAAAGTGCAGGGCTTGCGTGGTATTATGAGCAAGCTGATTAACATGGTGAGCTGTCTGCACATTTTGTGTTAAAGCCACAGTAGCCGCTGCAGCAGAGGCAGCTAAGGAAATAAAGGCTACAATGCCTGCTATTAATAGCCCTACAAATCGTCTAGGGCGCATAAGCTCTTTTAAATGTTTTAACACTTGAATACCTATTTCTTCATACCAAGCTTCAGATATGTTCACAGGAAGCATAACAAATGGTGGCTGCTTAATAATAATTACAGAATCAGTAAGACCACTATACAAGCAATTTGAAAAAGAACAGTTAGTACAAGTAACATTGAAATACGTGGCTCCTATAGAAATATTAAAAGGTCCATACATAAGGGAATAAGGGGGTGTTACACAACTCGTAATATTTTTTAAAGAAGAAGAAATGGGCCAGGAGATATTATTTAGGGCAGCCACTAACATCCAGACATGACGTTGAGGGTATCCATTCATCCACCACAGACCTGGGTTGTACTTGTTGGTGAGATTGGCTCCAGACCAGTCCATCAGCTGAGAATTAGTTCCTGAAATATTGGTTATAAAAGGATGATCATGTCTACACTTTATGGGGTGCAGTTCTCCCATGGATTCTACAATTTGAGAGGAGTTGATGCAGCAAGGTATCATGAAGGATGAGGTAGAATTGGCATGTACAGGAAACCGAGTAGGCAATGAAGTCATTCATACATTATATACTTGACTATTATCAGGAATCCAAATTCTATGATTTATGGATTGCATTACAGTACAGCCTGGAATATAACTGTTGGAGTCAGTTGTAAAGCATAAAGGGGTTCCAATGCCAGAAGCTGCAAAGTCTCCCATTTTAACATGTTGGACAAAAGGGTCTGGAGCTGTACTGTACGCTGATCTGTTGACATGGACAAACACCTCAGCTCCTTCCCAAGTCGCAGGGTGCACAATCAGTGGATCTGGCACGTAAGCCCAGTGGGTCAGCATTTGCACCATTCTGATGAGTTTCCACAATCCAAACGCAATGCTCAGGTAGCCAGCGGGCATCATTTTCATCCTGTGAAAAAACGCAGACATGTCCTCAAACCCATGTCAATACAGGATTGGGCCCGTGCCAAGCACTTGTTAAAGGATCGTTCCACTTAACTTGGGCGAAAGCTCTTTGCTCTCTCTTTTCCCAGAACCGCTGTGCTGCGGCATGGCCATTGTAATCCAAATTTAAAAAAATTAGTACGAATAAAGCATGAGAAAGAATATTAACAGGAGAGAAGGGGTATAATTCCCCCCCTTTTAATTTAGAAATTTGGTGTTTTAACAAACCGTTGGCCCGTTCAACAATTCCTTGACCTTGAGGATTATAGGGAATTCCTGTAGAGTGAACAATTTGGTAAGATTTGCAAAAAGTTTGAAAAGCTCATCCAACATTTCCCGGACCATTATCAGTTTTAGTTGTTTAAAAAGTCCCATAGTAGCAAAGCAGTGTAAGGCATGGGAGATACAATGTTTGCCAGCTTCCCCACTAAGAGGAGTAGCCATAATAAAATTAGAGTAAGTGTCTATGGTAACATGGACAAAGCGGAGCTATCCAAAAGAGGGATGTGGGTAACATCCATTTGCCAAACATTGTTGGCCACTAAGCCTCAAGGGTTAATGCCATTGGAGGGCACAGGTAGGAAGGGACAAGTTTTTACAATTTGATGAGCAGCCTCACATGTGATATAAAATTGCTGATATAAGGCACGACTGTTTTGATGGTGGGCAGCATGTGATTGCTTTGCTAAGTCAATTTGAGTGAGAAAAATTTGAATAGCCTCATCCATAATAGCATTGCCCTCACTTAATGGTAAGAAGAGGCAAATAAAGTAATTTATTGGAGGGACAATGATGTGAAATTATGCCCATAAAATTGTCCCAAGCAATGGCCCAGGAATCACAATGACTATAAAGCCATTCTTGCTGTTGTGAAGTATAGGGGATATAAATAACCTGTGGATCTCCTCCAAGATACTTACAAGATTCCACACGGCACATATGGAACTAAGGTGGCTACCAATTTATAATAGGGAGTTAACACTTTTGAAGGAGTAGCAGGCAAGGAAAGTCATAAAAGGGGTCCCTTCTGCCAGAGGACCGCTGTAGGAGAATGAGGTGTAGTTAAAATATATGCTTCCCAAGGGGCTGAGTAATCAATATAATTTACATGTTGGGAAGAAATGGCAGAATTTACTATGCTCAAGGCTACTTCAGTTGTCATTTCTCTGGGAGATGTAGGGTCAGGGTCCCCCTTTAATAGATCAAATAAGGGTTTTAATTCACCTGTGGATAATTTAAGATAAGGGCAAAGCCAATTAATATCTCCTAGAAAATTTTGAAAATCATGCAAAGTACGCAAATGAGAAGTTCTAATCTGTAATTTCTGACTAGTAAAATAATAAGGACCCAAAACATGACCAAGAGGGATTTTTATTTTTCTCTGCCTGGGCTGGCTTTGAACTGTCCAAGGAGTCTTAGCCATAAAAGCCCTTTTTATTTCCAATTAAAGCAACAGGAGAACAAAAGGAGTAGAGGTTACCGGTAAGTTGTTAAGAATTGACCAACAAATAGTTGCCAGAGTTTTGCTGTAACACTTAAAGAACAGCAGACTGAATGGGATCCATGTGCCATTAAATCAAATCATATTATTTAACCTTACCTTACTGGCACGTGAAAGAGAAAACAAATGAATAACAATAAAAGTCTCAGCTTTAGTGGATCTGAAGTGGCTGTGTCTTCCATCCCAAATTAGCAGGCCAGCAGGAGAGGTGGCTTGCATCTGGATAAGGCTGTAGTAGAGTTCCCTGGATAGGCGGTCACATTTCCTGCTTGTTGCCTGTAAATTTCTACACAGACTGGTTAAGGGCATTTTTAAACAGATTTTAGAAGGCGTGGGCCTTTAACCATCTTTCTAGTCACAAAATCCACACAGATCAAAGGCCAACCAAGTCTGCTTTCTGTAGCAGCCATGACAGTTTCTGAGTCATAGAGGGAGAAGACACCAATGCTACCCCAATGCAACCCTGTGGTCACCAAACACAACTCTGATGCTTTAAACCTTGGAATAAGTCTCGGTTGCAACTCTGTCATGATAGGCCTGTTATAAACCCAACTCTAATCTTGGGGCAGGCAGAGCCAGGGTTGTAGCCTTTGACAGCCTGGGCCTGTCAAAATCCTCACAGGACTCCTAGGTTGCCTGAGCAAACCAGGCAGTTTGGGAGCTGACTGTGGAGGCAGCTTCCTGTGGCCACAGACTGCCACTGTCCACTCAGCTAGCACATATGTCAACCTGTATCCTATAAAGCAAAATGTTAATTTTGGGTCTGGAAAATTTAGGTTAATAGTTCCATCTGTGCAGTTATTTCTAAATGACTGTGGTCTGTTGATCTTAAAGAATTTATGAGAGCACAGAGAAAAAAGAAAAAAAAAACATGGAGAATTAAAATCTTAGTCTATACCGAAGAATTGTCAGGATTAGATGTACACTTGACTCTTAGCATAGATAGACATAAGGAATAACACACTGGTTTTACATCTTTGTACTTATATCATATGCTATATATTAGAACCTTTTGGAGTTTTTTTTTTTTAGACACATTTGTTTGCACCCAAACATATCAGTTTGGATTTAAAACCTGTTTTTTTGTTTTGTTTTTAAGTTTTACCAACACATAGGTATAGAGAGACATACATACACATACAGACAATGTGCACAAGCTTTGGGGCGTGCTTAGAATTGTTTTGTAATTGGCCATGTAAGTTTTCTGGAATTCCAGTGGCAAATGATATTATTTTGCCTATTCTAGAACCACGTGGTTAGATAGTAAACAAAAAAAAAATTTTCCAGCAAACAAAATTTTCAGATCATCTGAGAAGCCACATATTGAGAAACCAGCTTAGCTCCCATGGGGAGCTTATGAACAGAACACAGACAGCAAGACACCTTCATCTTGCAGCATTTGAATTGCAAGGCACCTTTGAAATACAAGGCCACAGGATTCCCAAGTCCCTGCCCAGCCTCCAGGAATTTGGCATGCCTGTCACCTGGGGGATGAGCAGGCTTCTACTCCAATCAATCCTATTGTCAACCATGTGCTCAATGCTAGAGAAAGCTTATGATTTAGCCAAACAAGAAGAATTTAACTGAGTCTCCAAACTTAACATCAATAACAATAATAGAAAACCTTTCTTTGAGTCTTTCAAAGCAGATGTTAAACAAATATTGATACCCATCCTATGTCACAGGCAGGCAGGCAGAGTTTAGAGGGAGGCAGAAAGAGACAGAGAGAACTTCATCTGCCTGAGCGCTCATGGAAGTTAGGCAAGTCCTGCAAAATATTCTAAATATATAAGATTGGGCTCAAACTTGAGCAGCTTTTCTGAAGCAATTTAGACTTGATGAGCAACCAGCTGAGCTGAACTAGAAATCAGTTGTCTCCAAACACCCACAATTGCTGATCTCCTTGACCTAGCCCAGTGGCTTTATGGAAAATGTAAGCTCCAGGCTAATGGTCACTCACCCTGGTTGTGGTTTCAAATCTGTCCTGGTGGATGGAAATAGGTCAGGAGAAGTTACCTTGGTGGTGTTAGCATTTCCCTATTCTCAGGTCCCTCCCCCCTGCGAGTAGCCTGCACCTAGGAGAGCTGTAAGTCTGCCAGGACTCCCTTTAAAGGAGTTTGTTGTTCTGGATGAAGCTGTGACAACAGAGCTATAACTGATTTGAACATGTTCTCAACATGGGTCAATCTATCTTTAGTAGGCTCATTACATAATTTCTCCTTGGTGTCTGAGCCATCTGAGTCTTCCTTAATATCTAGCCCAGTGGGTTCAGGTCTTGTTAATTTTCTCAGCTCTTCCCAGGCAGCAGTATGTGCTCCAGGGGCTGGGCAATGCTCATCAGGTCCCTGTTCAGTTGCTCCAATCGACTGATTGAATTTAATCTGTTCATGTCTAGGATCTAAGCAATCTCGGACCAGATACCAAAGAATAATAGCATCCACTGGGGTTTTCTCAGGGCCATTTGCATCATAGTGTTCCTGAATCTCTTTTTTTTGTTTTTTGTTTTTTGTTTTCAATTTTCTAGCAAGTTTCTAAGTTATTGGTTCCTTCCTCCAAGAACTGAGGGAATGCTTCTTCAATAAAGTAAAAGAAACGTTCTAAGTGGCTTTGGCCAACTTTCACTGCCCAGGCATTAAGCATGCTTTTGTGGGCCTGCAAGTATAGCATTCAGCCTATACTTTATCCCATAATTTCTTACTCCCAACAATACTTTCTCGCTCCCGCTCTCCTTCCCAAGTGATCGGACGTCCTTACCTGAGCGGGAGTCCTCTGCCATCATCCCAGGCATCAGGTCCCTGTTCCAGGTGCCACATCTGCTGAGCCAGCCGGCAGCAAAAAGGGAATCCTGAATGAGGGGGGTGAGGTTTAAAGAAAAGGAAAAATACAAGACAAGAGAAAAAAGACAGGAGGCAAAGATGGGGTATGGGAGGTTTGCATCTTGAGATTGTCACTCAAGACTGCAGCCAAGTTTATTCTTAACTCCCAGCTTATGTGCAGTTTTGGAACCAGGGAATAGCATAGGGTTGTTAAAATTCAAGAACACAAAGAGGCTTTGAAGTTTGCAACATTTGATTACAGTAAACACAGGATAAGGTTGATTAACATAGGAATCTACTCCAGTGGACATAGCAAGGTGCGGACATAGTAAAGCAATTCCGGATGGTGGCAGGGAACAAGTGTCCTAGCATCTAGCATATCCTGGCGGCAACAACACAGCCAGAGGTGAGAATGAATTTTAGCTGCAAGTTTGGCTCCCGACATCAGCACAGCCAGAGGGCAGGATGAACTTAGCTGCTAGCTCTGCTACAGACAGAATTGAAGCAGTGGCTGGACATTGATAGCTCTACCTCAGTTTCTGTTTTAGACCCCTGGGCAAAATGTGTGTGTGTGTGTGTGTATGTGTGTGTGTGTGTGTGTGTGTACATATTTGCATTGGTGTGGCTATGTTTCTGTATATCTATGTGCTTATTTAGATTTATGAGGAAGACCCCCAAATTCTTCAATATAACACAAACTACTCAAATGGTAGAATAACTGACAGTAACCTCAATTGTACCTCTTGGAGGCCCAGCTTCTGCTTGTAGGTTTCTACTTATTCTTCACATCATTCTGTTGCATGTCCATTTTCTCTTCTGACATATCTATCTTGTTGAGCAATGCTTCCCAGTTTCCTTATTCTGTAAGTCAGCCTTTGCAATTAATTAAGGTCTATCTGCTTAAAGTTAATCACTGTAATAAATTATTTGCATATGTATATACATACATTTATATATAAATATACACATTTATTTATGCTTATATTCATGTATATGAACATATATATGTTCATATATATACATATACATATATACATACACACACACACACACACACACACACACACACACATATATATATATATATATATATATATATATATATAATTTATGCCATCTCCAGATTAAACCACTGAGATCTTTACCATGATCCCTGGCCTCTGAAGAGCTATAGAATTCCCAGAGTTATTCAAGCACAGGGGAAGCTTTTGTGTTCCCATTGTGATTTGATGAAATAAATTAGTATAGGTAAACACAATGAGTTAAAAAGAGTCTTTTTTGTGGTTTCCAAGAAAGTTTTCATATTTCATTTAGACTCTCTTGTTCTTATCCTGATCAAAAGTCCATAACAGTCATCTAAATAACCAAGAGATAGAGTGTTCTCAAATGTACCTATAAAAATAGCTTAGCTGACACAACTATTAACATCGCAGATGGATTTATCTGATAGCCAAACCTATACAATTTACTCCAAGTTCTCAGAAAATTGTGTTATTGTAAACTTTATCAACTTCCACAAGTTATAGAAAAGATGAATAAAAAGATGAATAAATCATTAAATAATAACAAAGTCAGTACAATGCAAACATGAATATAAATGAACCAAAACTGGCTCCCCAAGAATGAATAAAGCACATTATATTGCCAAATCTATTTTTGTGATAGATAGAATGATTACAATTATATGAGCCACATGATGAAACATTTACTTTCCATACAGAATCTTCCCTTTCCTAATTACTTCCATTCATTCCCTCCCATCACCACCCAAGACTTGTACAGTTCACTTTCATCACAGTGTCCAATGAGCTCCACTGCTACAATTTTTTTACTTTTTCCCGGCAAATTCTTTGTCCTTCCACCACCTTTGCAAGATATACCTGAAAGGATATGTCCTGGCCATTCCAGGGGACCTTGTGGAGATAATCACAGACAGGAGAAGGAGGTTCATTAGGAGATTTATTAGTGGGGCCATAAGCTCCCACGGAAGAGGGAGCTACATGGCATCTTCCCCTTATCCAGGTGGCAGCTTCTCTCTTGGATAAAAGCGGAAGTAGGTAATAGTGAGTAGGAGTGGCTTATTAGGTATGAGTGGATCTGGGGGATAATGGGAGGAGCTGAAGACCTGAGGCTGGGGAAATGCTAACATTCCCCCATTTGTTGTTTATTAATAACAGGGGAGGGGTACCAGGCAGGGAGTAAAGGCAAAGGTTGTTTCTTCTGGAGCTACTTTCTGCTGTAAAGGGGAGAAGTAGTCAGGGGTCCCTGATTCTCGTCATTTGGCCTGGTACTATCCAAGAAGTATTTGTTTGCCAGTTTGGTTGGTAAAAGTCCTCATCATTTCCATGAAAATGGTTATCAGAGCCAATGGGTGACATGGTCTCCTCTGGCTACCTCCTACAGCTTGGGCACATCAAGGAGTCTCTGGGGTTGGGGGTCTTCAGGATTCAGATCTGCGCTAGGCAGAGCAGTGTAAGAGAAGCCTCCAGTTGCCTGTAGTAAGAAGATGGCCTTAAACTGCAAGTTCTCAGGTGGCATCCTGGATGAGAGATGTTATCCTGTTAAAAGAGACTTTTGAAAAGGTCAGGCAAAAGGCTAACAGGTTCACAGGATCAGTTAACATGAACGACATGGGAGAACACACCCTGGGCACAAGCCAGAAAAGTTCCATTTGGAACATAAACCTAATTGTGTCACATTACAAGGAAGCAGGAATAACTGGATTGGGAACAGGAGGGGAGTGTTTAGGGATAGTGGACTGGTTGGGAGTAACCAGTTAGAGGCTAATATATGTGTATATATATTTAATATATATACACATAGATTATGCATATATAATACACACACACACACACACACACACATATATACACACACAAATAACAAGTAACAAAGGCAAGAATGCAAGTTTCTGTCCAGATCAAAAATGGACAGGTATGGACATTAGGTGGGTAAACAACTATTCTTCTTGATCTCCTGGCTCTGATTGATTTTTTTTTTTTTTTTTTTTTTTTTTTTTGCCAGTCCTGGGCCTTGGACTCAGGGCCTGAGCACTGTCCCTGGCTTCTTCCCGCTCAAGGCTAGCACTCTGCCACTTGAGCCACAGCGCCGCTTCTGGCCGTTTTCTGTATATGTGGTGCTGGGGAATTGAACCTAGGGCCTCGTGTATCCGAGGCAGGCACTCTTGCCACTAGGCTATATCCCCAGCCTGATTGATTTTGAAAGGGCAAGTTTAAATTGACTCCATTTAAGATGAGACTTCATCTCCTCTTATTCTTCTCCATGGTTCCTCGTTGTCAGGATTGACCTCATCCTGAAGGTCTAGGTGCTCATTGCTTGGATAGATTGTCCCACTTGGCATTCACAGGGTTTGAACTCAGGGCCTGGGCACTGTCCCTGTGCACTTCTGCTCGAGGCTAGAGCTCTACCCCTTGACTCACAATGCCACTTTCAGCATTTGGCTGGTTAGAGATAAGTCTCTTGAGCCATGCTTCTGGCTTGGCTCTTCATTGGTTAGCTGGGAAATAGAGTTTTAGAGGGATTTTATTCTGCCCAGGCTGGCTTTGAACTGAAATCAAAGGAGTCTGAGCCATAAAAGCTTTTCTTATTTTTAATTAAAGCAATAGGAGAACAATAGGAGTACAGCTTACCTGTAACTTGTTGAAAATTGACCAACAAATACTTGCCAGAGTGTAACACTTAGACTTTAGCTTTTTCATTTGCATTTAAAAAACTAAAGCCTGGAGGTATTTGAAGAAATCTGGAGCCTAGGTGCCACCCATTACTTCAGGCTGCTTGTTTTTACTTCCAAATTTATTACCTAGAAATGCATTTTTTTATTTCTAAACCCTTGCACTAACCTCCTTGCTTTAACACTTTCACCTCAGCCTTTATTTGCTTCTGAAAAACTCTGAAACCCAGGGGCACATTGCCTCCTGGCTGCGGGTTTTAATAGAGCCATTTTTTTTTTCTTCAGTCCCAGTTACTGCATGAAAACCTTTGAACTCACATGACAATTACAATTTCTGCAATGATAAAACTCCGTAGATGTGTTAGGAGTCTTCAAACAACTCATTAGTATTTTAGAGTTCCTTGGGCTATTTAACCACTAGCATTGTGCCAAGAATCCAAACTTGGCACCTTTTTGCTATTTACCAAAATGCATCTAAGTGCAAAATAGCATTTAAAAAAATGCAAAGGCCACCATGTAGGTGCTCACAAGACTCATCACACTATAGAGAAGGGCAGATTGAATGGCATCCATGTGCCATCAAATCATATCATTTAACCTTACCAGCAGGCGGAAGAGAACACAAATGAATAATAATCAAGAGGGCAAAGGGTCAGGACAATGTAAAAGTTTCAGCTTCAGTGGATCCTAAGTGGCTGTGTCCTTTATCCCAAATCAACAGGCTTCATTAGTCATGCATGATAGATGCAGGCAGGAGAGATGGGTTGGAGCTGGGCGAGGCTGTAGTGGCATCTCTCAGAGTCCCCTGGATAGATTGTCATGTCTCCTACTGGGTTGCCTGTAAATTTCTACACAGACCGGTTAAAGACATTTGAAATAAGAAATCACTAGTAGCGAAACCAGGCAGTTTGAGAGCAGACTGTGGAGGCAGCTTCCTGTAGTCACGGGCCAACACAGTCCACATGGCTAGCACACATGTCGACCTGCATCCTATAAAACAAAATGTCAATTCTGGGTCAGAAAAATAGTGGTCAGCAGCCACATTTGCACACTCGTCCCAAAATGACTCTGGTCTCTTGATCTTAAAGAGTTTATGAGAGCACAGGAGAGAAAAATGGAGAATCAAAATCTTAGTCTATACCAAACAATTGTCAGGATCAGATGTACACTTGACTTTTAGCATATATGGACATAAAGAATAACACTGGTTTTACATCATTGTACTTATACCACATGCTGCATATTTGAATCTTTCGGAGTTTTTCTTAGATGCATTTGTTTGCAACCAAACATGGTCAGTTCGGGTTTAAAACCTGGGTTTTTTCTTTTGGCTTGGACTCTGGTGATTGGAGTCAGGATTACCTCCAGGCTGTTTACTGTGACTCCACCCACAACCTGCAAAGATCAGTTTAACACAAGACTTAAAGTAAGTAAAAGTAGTAGTCAAAAGCAACTAATTTTGAAACCATGGTACCAGTTGTTGTTGTTGTTGTTGTTGTTGTTTTTTTGCATATTTTACCGACAGACAGTTGTGCACAAGCTTTGGAGAGCGCTTAGAAATTTTTTTTTAAATTGACCATGTAAGTTTTCTGGAATTCCAGTGGCAAAATAACATTATTTTGCCCATATTTTAGAATCATGTGGTCAGTTAGAAAACAAAAACTTTTCCAGCAAACAAAAAATTTCACAGATTATACGGCAAGGAAACCCAGGAGATGGGAGACAAAACACAAACAGAACACAGACACGTGGCCTGGTGTAATGGTGGCAGGGCTGGTCAGAGCTTCAGCAGGCTCAGGGCAAGACACCTTCACCTTCAAGCATTTGAATTGCAAGGGGGCAGTTACAGAGTTCAGGGTGGGGGCCAGGGTTACCTGGAGCTTGGGTCTTCATCCCTGCCCTGCTTCAAGGAATGTGGCATGCCCATTACCTGGAGGGGAGGGCACTTGCTAATACCAATTGTATAATTGTATTGTCCACCATGTGGTCAATGCTAGACAAAACTTAGGATTTAGCCAACAACAAGAAGAATTTAATCGAATCTCCAAGCTTAACAAATGTTATGCCTAGATTTCTGGTCCCCAAAGACCATCAAGGAGCCGATTCCAATGCAAACACTTGAGAGTCTTTATTGCAAGCTCCTAACCTGGACTCTCAACCATCACCGACACAGCGGATCTGGATTGAGAGCCCTGACCTTCAGATAGTCAGGGTTTTTATTGTGATTACAACAGGGGCAGGATATTTCCAACTTGGCAGATACTTGATTGTATGGCATTTAGCAAGCAAGTCTTGTCCTATTTCTATTGGCTATCTACCCTATCAACCTATTTTGGCTTTGATAATGGGAACTGGCCTCGATATTGTAATGGGGTTCCCCCCAAGGGAGGGGACCACAATGTAAGGGGGTCCAAGGGGGGGGAATCCCCCATCTCTCCAAGAGTCCACCACTCAGAGATAGTCTCAAGTAAAACAATGGATTTATTGGGGAAGTAAAAGTATACTGACAGGTCAGGTTCACGGCCTAGACTCAGTAGCTGGAACCACAACCGTAAAAAGCAGGCTAGATGGTCAGGGCTGCAGCTCAGACTTGGGAGCTGGGACCACACGCCCGGCCACACTTGGGGTTGGGTTATAAAGGCAAACACCACATGGTCAAGCCTGCCACAGAGAGATGGCCAATGAGGTTACAACACTTACAGAGCATGCCAGGTCACACGCAGGTGGCCAATGGAGTTACAGTCTGTCCAATAGTAACTGTTTGAACCAAACTATCACTTTAGTTAGGCTTGGCCCATGGATTTGGTGGGGCTCACATGATGTAAGTGGATATGCCTACTCATGGGAGGGCACAGGTTTAACCTTGAACTTTCCGCTACTCAGGTGGTCAAGCAGTTTACACAATCTTATCACAGAGAAGGGGAACTTCCTTGGAGAGGGCGAGGGAGATCTTAGTGAAGATGGAGTAGGCTTTTGCTCTCTTTAGCTAGTCTGAGATCGAGTCAATCTGGCACCCCTCAACAGCCAGTGATGGCGTGGCCAGATCTGACCTCCATATTAGAGATATCAGGAACTGACAGCAGGTGGTCATGTAGCACTGATGCAGGGGGTTAATGCAGGGGGTAGAGCAAGTCACAAATGGGTTAAGCAAGCCGTTTACAGAAGCAGAATTCTGAGGTCAGGCTGACCTAGTACCAATTTTATTTTAACAGTTGCTACCATGTTTTCCCATTACCACTAAGCAAGCTTGAGTAAACCAACCCAACAGTTACCAGAGCATTTCTACACTATTATGGTTATTTCTATAGTCTATGACTATGATCATTTTTTTACTGTCCATTACCATGGTTGCTACCTAGGTACAGAGGGGAACAAGGACTCCCTATATTTTTAAATGTCAAACTACAAGAAACTAGTCTCATGGGTAGAAGTGCATCCCTTTAGCATGGAGTCATCACCAGAGTTTAGAAGCTCTTATAATTTTAACACTAAAACTTATCACGTCAGCCTTTACACAAGCATCAATAATAAGAACAGAAAACCTTCCTTTGTGTCTTTCAAAGCAGTTATTAAACAAACATTGGTACCTTTGGAAGCTAGTACCAGCCCATCCTATATCACAGGCAGGCAGGCAGGCAGGCAAAGTTTAGAGAGAGGCAGAAAGAGAGACAGACAGAGAGAGATACAGAGACAGAGACAGAGACAGAGACAGAGACAGAGACACAGAGAGAGAGAGAGAATTCCATCTCCCCGAGTGCGCTCATAGAAGTTATATAAGTCTATGAAACTGTAACCCCTCTGTACATCACTTTGACAATAAATAAGTAATTATTATTTTTTAAAAAGTTATGTAAGTCCTGTAAAATATCAGAGGTCCCATGAAGGGGCCACATGGAGTTCCAAATTTGTAAGATTAGGCTCAAACATGAGCAGCATTCCTGATGCATTTTAGACTGTCCCCCACTTGATGAGTGACCAGCGGGGCTGAACTAGAGATAACCCACCAGTGTCCCATAGGGCTTTGTTCAGTTGACTCCATTTTGGAGTCAACTGAGTGAATAAACAGCTAATTGGAGTCGTCACACCAATTATTGATCCCCTGGACCTACCTAGCCCTATGACTATGGTCCCTAGAAGTGGGGCTCAGAACTTGGCACCAAGATTTTTTCTCTGTGTGGCTCTGAAGCCTAGGCCCTGTGACCCTATGGAAAAATCTCTTTGTGTGCTGAAGCCTCGGCCCTGTGACCCTACAGAAAATCGGATCTGAGCCCCTAGTTAAATGATCACCTACCCTGGTTGGAGGTTCAAATCTGTCATTGTTGTGGTGGATGGAAATAGAGTGCTCAGTCAGGAGACGTTACTTCGGTGGTCCTCTGGGTGGGCTTAGGACAGCAGAATAGGACTCAGGGGCAGTTTGGACCCCCAAGAAATGGGGGAGCAAATCCTATCCCAGTTTCGGCACCAATGAAAGCATATGTCCCAGCCATCCCAGGGGATCATGCGGAGATAATCACAGACAGGAGTAGAAGGTTCATAAGGAGGTTTATTAGTGGGGTCATAGTTCCCACGAGAGAGGGAGCTACATGGCATCTGCCCCTTATCCAGGTGGCCACTTCTCTCTGGGGTAAAAGGGGAAGTAGGTAATAGTGAGTAGGAGTGGCTCATTAGGTATGGGTGAATCTGGGGGCTAATGGGAGTAGCTGACAACCTAAGGCTGGGGAAATGCTAACCATACCCATGAATAAATCAATGCCAAGTTTAAATAATGGAATCAACAGTGTTTGCATGGCACTTCCCAGCACTTTCTGCTATAATAACATATGTTTTGTAGCTACAACATTAGAGCACTGACAGAGTGTGTTTGTAAGTTATAGCTTGGTAAATGCTTTCAAGTTGGAGGCTAATGAGTATTTGATTTTTAGAGTAGGTAATTTTTATCAAGATTTGATGAAAACATATTGTGAGCCACAGAAAAAGTTGCCACCAAAGAGTAATATTTTTAATTATGCCTAAAAGGCATAAATTGGCCAGCCATTAACATCCAAATAATGAAATATGTCACGTGCTATAGACAGTTCACTTTACTTGGATTTCTATTAGAAAGGAAGGCTATTACTTTTCATGCACTTCTTTTGTTCACCACAGTAACCTAATCATCCGTTATTTATAGCTTCAGATTGTTGTCCAGAGGAGTAGTACTAGTTTACATTCCTATCAGTAGTGCAATAGGGTTCTTTCCACACAACCCTGACAATATTTGATATTGTTAGAATTCACAATATTGGCCAATGTAACTGGGGTCAGATGGAATTACAGAATTGTTTTAATTTGTATTTCCTTTATGGTCAGGGATAATGAGCATTTCTCAATGTGTACCTTGGCTATTCCTACCTCTTAAGAGAAGTCTTGCCTTAGCTCCTTTGCCCATTTAGAGATTGAATTGATTTGCTTTCAGAATAGTTAGCTTCTCAAGCTCCTTGAACATTTTGGATCTTAGGCCCTTATCTAATGTATTGCTGACAAATATCTTCTGCACCTCAGCTGGCTGTCTTTCTAATTTAGTAACCATATATCCTTTGCTGTGCAAAGTTATTGTCTGAACTACTGTAATCTTCCCCATGTACAATAATGACTTTAGATCCCTGTATCTCATGATTCAAAGTGATTGTAGACCTCAACATATGATTTTGAGGCTGAAAGCACCCATCCCAGAGGACCACACGAACACAGTCACATACAGAAGGAGTTTTATTGCCAGCTAAGTCTGACAGGACATTTCCTCTACTTGAGAGGGAGAAATGGTGACTGGCCTTTGTTCAGGGTCAAATTTCTAGTCTGGGGGCTAAGGGCTGGAAGTAATGGAAGTCTTCTGTGTGCATGTATAGGTGAACTCTAAAATGGCATATAGCCTAGGCAGGGTTTTCTGATTGTAATAGTTATAGTTAGGCAGCATTCCCATGATGCAGCTGCTGGCTAGAAGTAAAACTGGAATGACCAGGGCTGAAGGTCAGTTGCAGTTAGGTCTGGTCAGATCAACTGGTTTAGTGAGAAGATCTTCAAACCTGAGGTGGAGAACATGCCAACAGAGGCTATTGTAGGATTTTGAGGGAAAATGAGTCCTGGTGAAGACAACAAAGTATTTAGAAAAAAATAAGCTTTGTTTCAAAGACAACAGGATGCATGCCTTCCTGAGAGATGCTTCTCTCACTCCCAGAATTAATATTTTTTCCAGGATGCTTGTTTTCCTGAGAGAAATTCTCTCCCAAAGTAATTAAGGGCAGAAGCAAAACCTAAACAAATAGACTGGCAGACAGGACCCAGGAACACAGAATGTGTAACAAAACCAAGAGTAATTGAGGGCAAAGATGAAGCCCTATCTTTCAGTCACACTCCTTGTCCTTATCAGTAACTATCCTGGTGGACAAAGAGCTGTGCATCTCTCCCTTTGAGCACCTACACACCCTTAGTGTCTCTCTGTTTTTCTGCTTCTCTCTTTGTCTGCATGCCTTCTTGGCTGGTTGCGTGCGTATTTGCATACTTAATAAAGTTCTGCCAAGGTTTCTTACCATTGTGACTTGTCCATAAATCTGACTTGTCCATAAGTCTATTTTTGGACTTTGTTCAGTGTTCACAGAGTATTTCAGTTCACAGGCCTGGAGTATGTGGCAAGTGAGCAAGCCACATAACTATTGGGCATCTGTTTCCTTGGGGTTTATTTAAAAATAAACTTCCATAAAGATTTTGACACAAAGTGTGGAATGTCATTAGTTGATTCTCCCATGTAAATTATGTATATTTACTGGAGCACCAAACTAGTCAAAGCATGAAGGGCAATCTTGAGGGCACTGAAGACAATTGGTGTTTGAGGATCATTTATACTGGAGGGGAAGACTGGGAAGAATGATTATATAGCCTCTCTTGGGTAAGATCCAGGGAGTCAAGCACAGTAGCAACACAGACCCAGAATGTGTCTTGGCAACCTGGTGAAATGTGGTATATGGGAACATTGAACTTGTCTTTGAGCATTGAACTCTAGATTCAAGTTGATGGAAGGATGACTTGAGACTGTTACCCATGTCTGAGATCCATGAAATACAATTCTAAAGGCAGCACCAAGATGGTTCACACATTTCACAGATGGAATGGTATTCCATATAGACATTGAGGGTTTATTAATCTTTGAAAATCTATGTTTTACTTAAACAAGAAACAAGCCATTTTGGAATTATTATATTTAAATACTGAAAATTCATATTTGAGACCTGGATTCTTAGAATATAGTTTTGACTTTTTCATTATCTTTGAGGAGTTTTACAAAGGAGTTGCCATTCAGCAAAGTAGTTTATGAAATGAAGTACATCTTGATCAATGTCACCCCTTTCACCATTCTATCCCACCCCTCTTACCCTATCCCTTACCTCAGTTTTCTTAATTTTTAGAAGATGTGTTGAAAGTTGGATAAAAGCAAAAGGAATTCTTGAGTCAACTTAGTTCTATTTTCCTGGACTGGATTCCCAGATTTGTGGAGTTTAATAAGCATGACTCTGATTTTTTTTGTCTTTCTTTGATACTTTGCATGTGTCTTCACATCTGATGTATGATGGAAATAGCCAATGCTGCAAATATAGCATTATGTAGTTATTGTTTTTGTTTGTTTTTGACAGTCCCAGAGCTTGAACTCAGGGCCTGAGCACTGTCCTTGGCTTCTTTTTGCTCAAGGCTTGTGTCCTACCACTTGAATGACAGCACCACTTCCAGCTTTTTCTATATATGTGGTGCTGCGGAATCGAACCCAAGGCTTCATGAGTGCAGGCAAGCACTCTACCTCTAAGCCATATTCCCAGCCCCTATTATTCCTATAGGGAAACAAAAGAATGTTGACAGTCTTGGTTGAGCATATTATATTGCTGCTAATTCTGACAAAATCTTATTTTCTACTCTTCAGTAGTCATATGATTTGTTACTGTATTTCAGCTCTGCTGTTGAATCTTTCCTTTGCCAGGCTATCTAGCTTTCCTCAAAAGTAGAGCTTTTACAGACATTCTAAATGTTCTTTTTTGTGTCTGTTTCAATGAAACTTTATTTACCAAATGAATGGCAGACTAGTTTTGCCACAGGCCCTTGATGACAAGTAGTCTAAAAAAATATAAATGGGAATATAGAAGAATATAAAAGAATATAAAATGGGAATAAAGAATATAAATGGGAATTTCAAGAGTTTACTCAAAAAATAATGGTTGTAGTTCTGACATGTGGAGCTAGGAAAGAAACAGACAGAAGCTCCATAATTCCTCAAGGAAATAAACATTTTTAATACTTTTACTTAACATTTAACATTTTAATCCTTTCTTTACTGTTAACTGGATGTTTTAAGTAATCTACATTATTTTCAATCGTTGGTATTTTACCATTACCTTGGTTTGGTCTTGTTGTGGCATTTTTGCATTAAAATTTTTATTTATATTGATGAGATTTTTACAGTGAAAAATTTGATTTTTTTCTAGAATTTGCAGTGTTTTTTTTAAAAATTGAATTTCCTTTTTGTATTTTCTTCTATTTCCTTCAGCTGTTTATTGGAATTTTTCTGAATTCATTCAGGGATTTATTGTCCTCTTTGATTATCCTGGCTGTACTTAAAATTTTTTCTGAATTCATTATCTGGGATTTCATTTATTTTAGCATAACCAGTATTCACTATTGTAGCACTTCTGACTTGGATGGATTATTTTGCTTTGTGTTTCTTATTTCTTGTACTTCTGCATTAGAATTTGAGTATTTGGGGTCACAACGGAGAATAGATGTTTTCATTTCTTACATTATTTCAGTTCAAGTGTTTGGAATGATCAGGTAGAACTGAGAAGTGGCCAGTTGAGGGTGATGTTTCCCATCACTGGACGTGCAGCATACTTCAGTAGACAAACATTCATCCAGCAATGTCAAGGCACCAGATCTAATTACCAATACTACTCAAAGAGAGGTAAACTCGTGGTCAAGGAAACAACAACAGCTAGGTATACCTTCTAGAGGAATGCAGCAATAACTAATTAAAACAGCCATAACCACAATACTAGTAACCTTAGAAGAAAAAGGAAAGAGGGACACTGTTATTATGAATTGGGAAGAAAGTTTACTAGAGAGCATCCACACATTCAAGGGCAAGGGGAGTGTTCAGGCATTTCCAGTGTGAGTCAGGCCTACAGAGATGTGTGCAGCTTATGTATGGGAAAAATCTCAATGGAACTTATAATATTTCAGAGATGGTGTGACAGAATAGTGGAGAATTCCCAGAATGTAAGCGTTTCAGTAGTGAAAGAGTGAATGCCACAAACATTTTTTCCTTCTATTGGGTTTTTGTATGTTTCTTAACATCACATACATGATGTGATCAGTCAATTCTGCAAGGATAATGATATGAGGTTGATCCCATGGTGAAGCCAAGAAATATAGAGTCCTGGTTAGGCACATAGGTTCCCCACCAGTTCTGAGAATGTCTTCTTTTCCAGTGTTTTCTCAGTGTTGCCATGAATTAGTGGCTGGACATGAATAGCTCTTATTTAGTTATTTAGATTCCTGGGAAATATGTGTGTGTGTGTGAGCATGTGCGTGCATGTGTGTGGGGTGTGTGTGTGTGTGTGTGTGCATTCCTTTGTGAGTGTGGGTACATTTCTGTATATCTGTGTGATTATTTAGATGCATGAGGAAGACCCAAAAGTTTTCAATATAATACAAACCACTCTAATGTTTAAAAAAAAATTCACAGTAGGCTCAATTGTTTTTCTTGGAGGTTCAGCTTCTGCTTGTAAATTTTCACTTATTTTATCATATCATCCTGTTGTATGTCCATTTTATCTTCAGACATATCTATCTTGTAGAATAAATGTGTTAGGTTTTATTTGGCAGACTATGAGGAGAAAATCATCCACTATTCAGGCAGGATAGAGAACATTATTTTCCAAACTGCTGCCCCAAGACACATGGTGGAGACACATGTGGCTGAAGGGGTGGGCTGCTGTCAGGCCTGGGTTTATCTAGGACAGGAACAGAGAGAAAGTGTGGCTAGGTTAGTGGAAGATGTGTCCATGTTGGATGTGGATATGACCTCAGAAAAGGTCGAGGTAAAGGCTTCCAGGTATTTGGCTGGGAATATGGCTAAGTGGTAGAGTTCTTGTCTCACATACATAAAGCCCAAGGTTTGATTCCTCAACATCATATAAATAGCCCCCTTTCTTTTGTACCCCTGATATCATTGTAACTGATTTTAGTACCCTGGATATTGTATATACATGTATTAGAACTAAGGAAGGGAAAGGGAATACCAAAATCAAGAGACAAAGGATAAAAAGATAAACCAATGTTACAGCAATATTTACAAAACTATGTGGTGTACAACTCAGGGGAGGAGAGGGCAATGGGGATGGGGTAGGTGGGGGAAAATGAGGGAGGCGGTAACACGTTGCATAAAAAAATGTACTCACTGCCTTACTTATGAAACTGTAACCCATCTGTACATCACTTTGACAATAAAGCAACTTTAAAAAAGAAGGAAGAAAGAAAAAATAAAGCAGAAGTGGTACTGTGGCTCAAGTGGTCGAGTGCTAGCCTTGAGCAAAAAGAATCCAGGAATAGTGCTCAGGCTCTGAGTTCAAGCACCAGGACTGGCAAAAAAAAGCTTCCAGGTATGCCAGTTACCTAGGTAATGCAGGTACTAGGCAGAGACTTAACCCATGAGGAAGGAAGAGTCTGCACCTGCCTTTCCAGGCAGCCTTTACAGTTTATAAAGTTCTATTTGATTAAAGTTAATCACTGTAACAATTTATACATATATTTATATATGTTATGTATAATAAATATAATTTATATGTGTATACACATATTTATATGTGCATGTATTTTATATTTATTACATATTCATATATATCTTTATGTATATATGCATATATGTGTACATATATGTATATATATATATATATATAAAACCCTAACCATAGAAGCGAAAGACCTCTGTGATATAAACTTTAAAAACCTGAAAAAGGAAATTTAAAGCAGAAGTAAGGAAGTGGAAAAAACTTCCAAACTTCTTGATTGGGGGTATTAACATCATGAAAATGGCAATACTGCCAAAGACTATCTACAAATTCAATGCAATACTCACCAATATCCCAACACCATTCTCTAATGAAATAGAGGAAGCAATCTAGTAATTCATATGAAATAAAAAAGACCCCCAATACGAAAAACAATCCTACGCAGGAAGAAGAGTGCTGGAGGAATGTCAATAGCCAACTTAAACTCTAATAAAAAGTGATTGTAATGAAAACAGCTTGGTATTGGCACAAGAACAGGCCTGCAGACCAATGGAATACAACTGAATACCCAGAAATGAGCCACCTAATCTTTGATAAGGTTGCAAAAAGTTAAAATGGGAGAAACACAGCCATTTCAACAAATGGTGTTGGCAAAATTGGTTAAGCACCTGTAAGAAACTAAAGGTAGATCATATATCCCCTTGCACCAGAATCAATTCCAAATAGATCAAAGACCTCCAGGTAAAAGCAGATACCCTGAAAACATTGTGAGAAGGAATAGGAGAAACACTCGGCTTCTCTGTCACAGGTCAAAACTTTCTTAATAAAGGCCTAGAAACACAACAAATCAAAGAAAGTTTGGACAAATAGGATTGCATGAAACTGCTGAGCTTCTGCATGGCAAAGGACAAAGCTTGCAAGCGAAATAGAAAGTCCACAGACTGGCAGAAAATCTTCACTGGCCTACAATAGATAAAGGCCTCATATCTAAAATATACCTAGAACTCAAAAAATTAATTCTCACCAAAACAAACTCTCAATGAAACAACTGTACCATGAATAAGTGGGCTAAAGAGTTAAAGAGAGACTTCTCTGAAGAGGAAATGAAAATGGCCAAGAGGCACACGAAGAAGTGCTCAACACCACTGACTGCAAAAGAAATGCAAATTAAAATAACATTGAAGTTCCGGCTCACCCCAGTAAGAATGACCATGATCAAGAAAACTAATAACAACAGTTAGCAGAGATGTGGCCAAAAGAGAACACTGAAAGTATAAACTTGTTCAAGCACTCTGGAAAAGATTATGGAGGTTCCTCAAAAGGTTAAACATAGAGCTCCCCTATGGTCCAGCAATCCCACTTCTGGACATTTACCCAAAGAATCACAAACAAGGCCATACTGAAGCTCCCAGAACAACCATGTTCACTGCAACATTATTTATCATAGGTAAAATATGAGACCAACCCAGATGCTACCTGTAGAGGAACAGGTCATGAAGACTGTGGTATATATACAGAATGGAATTCTATGCTTCCGTCAGTAGGAATGACATTGTCCCATTCCTAAGGAAATGGAAGGACTTGGAAAAAGTCATGCCAACTGAAGTGAGCCAGACTCAAAGAAACATTGACTCTGTTTTCCCTCAATGATAATAATTAGTGTATGTCTAGGATATTTATAGCAAAAATTCATAATAGCTCAATAGCTATGTACATATGATCACATAAGATGAGGCTAAGCAAAATGAACTGTAATATATGAAAGAAGAGGTTTTTCATTGTTGTTATTTCTAATGTACTATGTGACATTATTTCTTTTTTATTTCATTTTTCTTCTCTATGGTTTATCCCCTGTTGTCACTGAATTTGATTTTGGTACTCTGGGAATTGCATATATGTTTATCTGAGTTGAGGAAGAGGAACATCAAATGGTGAAGGCAGGAGAAAACGGAAAGCCAATGCTGCACCATTTACTCCAAGAAAGTTTTCTGAACAGTATCGTATCATCAGTAAACTTTATCAACTCCCACAAGTAATTGAAAAGTTGAATGCAAAGCAAAGTCATTAAGTATTAACCAAGTCAATACAATAGAAACATGAATATAAATTAACTAAAAATGACTCCAGAAGAATGATTAAACCACAAGTTAAAATGTCAAATTTATTTTTTTCTATGAAGCATAGAATGATTACAATTGCCTGAGTCCAATGATGAATAACTTTCTTTTAATAGAGTATCTTTCATTCACTGACACTCTCCCATTTCCTCCCTCACATCTTTACCCAGGAATTGTATTGTCCACTTTCTTCATAATGTCCAGTGAGGTCCAATGTTGCACTTTTCATCCTCTGCCCCCCCCAAGTTCAATGACCTCTCTTCACCTCCACAAGATAGACACATGAATAAACCAATGCCAAGTTTAAATAACTGAAGCAACAGAGTTGCATGGCACTTCCCACTACTTCTTGTTATAATAGGATACGTTATAATAGCTAGAATATTAGAGCACTGACAGAGTATGTATACATAAGTTAGGACTTGAATCATGCTTGCAAGTTGGAGGCTAAATAGCATTATATTTTTTGTGTGTAGGTATTTCTGAAATATAATTTTATTATCAAGGTGATATACAAAGAGGTTACAGTTACATAATAAAGTAATGAATATATTTCTTGTCGAACTCTGTTCCCCCATCCCTCATTTTCTCTCCCTTTCCCTCCCCCCTCCACAAGTTGTAAAGTTAATTTACAAAATATTGTCTTGTGAGTATTGCTGTTGCATTTGTTCACCCTTTGTGCTTTGTGTCACCATTTCGTTATTGGGGAACATGAGGCCTGATTAAAGAACTCAGAAACAAGGAATTTGGAAACAGAGAAGCACTATCTTTGCTTTAAAGAGACAACAGGATGCATTCCCTGTGGACAGATGCATTTCTCATCTCATGAAATAACATTTGTTTGGCAGGATGTATCCTTTCCTGAGAGAAATGTTCCCCCAAAGAAACTAAACTGTAGACACAAAACAGAAACAAGAATAGCAAATGATAGCCAAAACTTAGAAAGTATAAACACCAAAAGTGATTGAGAGCAAAGATTAACACCTGCATTTTCATAACTTTGAATTCAGACCTCCACCTTCATCATATACCTATCCTGGAGGACAAAGTGCTGTATAACTCCTTTTGATCACACACACTTTGTTAGAGTCTCTGCCTTTCTGCTTCTCTCTTTATCTGCATGCTTACTTGGCTGTTTGCTTACTCCTTTGTCTACTAAATAAAGCTCTTCCAAGTATTCTTACCATTGTGACTTGTCCAGAAATTCCTATTCTGTGACCACGTTAAGGAATCTAAGTGAAGAACTCCTACATTGAGAGGGAAACTTCACACCCAATCACCTGCACCTGGTGACACACTGATGAAACTGCCTGTGACTGATCCCATCACTAGTTCTTCAAGAGGTTGGCTCTGGAGGAGAATCAGGCTAGCAGATTATATCCCACTGTTGGTGGAATGATGTGTGATTCTCTGGTGGGTATTGCTTTCACATTGAGACCTTGATGGGGCCAAAGAACATGTATCTAGTTGTCCCCATCCTTGTGAGCTGGGTGGTTCATGACACGCAGATGGGGCATTAGAATGCCAAAGATCTCTGTAACTCACTTTGTGCAGTGGTGTTTCCACTAGATTTCATACAGCCAAACTGACTAGGCTAAAGCTTAGATTTTAGTGTTCACTTTCCCATTCAAGCTGGAATAAACTACTTTGTTCCAGGTCCTGGGTTAAAAACAGAAATAGCCATCTGATCTATTTTATAGAGCATCTCAAGCAGAAGAAAACTGAGGCTTTTAATTATTCTTTTTTCACTAGTAGTCACTATGACCCCCTCCTTCCTATAGTATTTCTATCCTTTCTGCCCCTGAGCACCAATATAATGGATTACTTCAATGGCACATTGCATTTCCCTAGGGTAAACTTACATACTGTTAATTTATTTTGGTGTGGGTTCTGGGCCTTGAAATCAAGGTTTGGTCTGTCTCTGAGATTTTGTACTCATAGCTACCACTGTACCATTTGAGCCACCTCTATACTTCCAGCTTTTGCTTAGTCAGGTGGACATAAGTATTTCTGGGCTTTCCTGCCCTGGCTACCTTTGAACTGCAATTTTTCTCAGTCTTCCAAGTAGCTAGAATTACAGAGGGGAGTCATGAGTGTCCAGCAATATTTTCACTTTTTAATATCTTCAAGTAGTTGTACCAAGAAGTTTCATTTAACATGTCCATTCATTTGTACAGTGAATCTTGATGGTATGACCTCTTCTATTATTTCTATTTTGTTCTCATTGATTTGCTAAAATTGCCAAGCTTAATTTTTAGTTGAGTACGTCGTATGTTATGGCTGCATTCACAAACCACTCTTCTGTCTATTCATCTACCCTATCTTTTAGCCCTCAAACTCTTCAGAAAGACAGTTTCTGTTTCCTAATACTTGCATTGATGAACTGTTCATGTTCAAAAGAGCAACACCATGAAAAGCTGCCCCCATATATACCATGTATTAGCTAGATTTGGGGGAATGGTGTTGTTGTTGTTCTTTCCTTTATTTATTTATCTATTTATCTACTTATTTACCAGGGTGCTTGTTAGCATGTCCTTCATCTCAAGTCCTCAGTCTTCCCCACTTCACTTCCTGGAGCAGCTTGTATATCTAGACAGCCAAGCTGCCCTTCACAAAGTCTCCCTGAAGCTCCCACCAGTTTCCTTGGGATAAGTATGCATTCCCACTCTCTGCTCAGATGTAGCTGCTCATACAGAATACCTCCCACCTGCAGCCCTGATGTTACAATCATGCCCGGGAATAGGGATAGGCACCCTCTCCCATGAGGGAGATGGCCTTGTCAGCCCCTCTGATAAACCTCCTTCTCTTGTTTGTGATTGTGTCCCCCTGGTCTTCTGGGATGGGTGGTTTCAGTGTTATGCAAAGTTTGAAGTCTGAAATTCGAATACTGCCAAGGTTGCTCTTATTTGTTCAAAGAGTCAATAACTGGGTGAAGGCGCTAGAGAGAGAAACAGAGATTTACAGTGTTACATGTATGTACATATAACTATACACATACAGATAATTTATACACATATAATACACATACCAAAAACATGTACTATTGTTCAAAGGAGCCACACCATGAAAAACTGTACCCACGTATACCATATAATAGCTAGGTTTGGGGAGGGGCTTGCTGTGTAGTGTGTGTGTGTGTGTGTGTGTGTGTGTGTGTGTGTAGACATATATTACATATCATAGCTACTTATATATACATACATAAGTTATATATAATTACTTACCCAGATGACTATAAATCTTCATATTGACCAAAAAAAAACAACATGTTTTCCAATCCTTTATCCAGAAAGCATATGTCACCACAATATAATCCATCCTATCCAATAGCTTTAGAAAATATTTGTTTCATTAATTTTGTTTTCTTTCATATGGTAAATTTGATCATGTTTCACATAATGAAAAGTGTAATTTCATCTTCTATGATTTCATTACTCGAATCTGTTTATCGATTCATTTCCTTCTTCTCCGCTTGAGTATTAAAAGAAAGGTTATCATATTGCCATTCATAACATTACACAATATTATGCATAATATATGATAAGTTCTCTCATAAATTCAAGTGAAGTTATCCTTCATATCATCATTCCTACATTAAAATATGAAGACTTAGGAGTCATCTTAAACCTGTGACAATTATGGATTTATTACTCCATATAATGATTGTATCTGAAATTTCTTAGAATCCTTACAATATACACATCAAGGGCGACTGACATAAACTGAGAAGATAAAGGGTCAAAGAAAGAGAAGAATGGCAATATGGGCTCACTGGTCCTATTGATATAAACTTCAAGAATATAGGGTACAGAACTGTACCCTGAAATAAAAGAAAAGTAGGTTACAAGACAAATAAGATTTTAAAAGGGTCTAAAGAAGATATTAATATGGATACACTCAAAAGATAATAATCCTAATGAAAAACAACTAATTTGTGGTTATTTCCTCTTGTTTCCTTCTCTAACACATTACTAACACTAATGATGCACTTAAGTACCTAGTTAAGCACAAATGAAACATCACACTGAACTGAGTAACCTAAGAATTGGTTTAACTTTCACATTTTTGGATCATTTAAAATGGAGATAGAACCATTTACTTGAGCAGAGGGCAAGAGTTATCAGCATTGTAGACAAGCCTAAACCCACAGAATAGGTACTATAATCTAAATACTTCCAAACTCTACACATCTGATAAGAATCTAACTTCCTGCCATAGACCAGGATGGAAGAAAGTATCCACAACAGAAGTACTGCCAAGAACTTCATGTTTATGAGTTGAAGATGAGAAGTAAACACAAAGAAGAAACAGAAAAGTCAAGGTACTTGGCCTTAGGACTCCATGTTCTGACACCATATGTACATAGTACAGCAATCAGGTGTTGCCAGTGGATGACTAATTCCATTCCTAAGAGAAAATCTGAGGCACAAACTAAACAAGATATCCACAGCACAGCCAAAGGCCATTTAGAATGTACACCACCAAATCTTTGAGTCTGAGGAAACAGTTTCAGATGTTTCATACATTAAATATTTTCCATTTTCTTTATTTTAAATATCTTTGAGTAGGAACAGAAAGCAATTTATGAATACAATTCACATTGGTCAGTGTCACCTTCTTCTGCATTCTCACTCCTCTTCTGTCCACCCCTTCCCATACTTATGTTAGTTTAGTGGTATAAACAATGAATTCTGTACTACATTCTCACCATCTTCATCCCTTTTCCTCTATCCCTGTCCCATGGACCCTACACATCTCCTTTGATGGAACCATTTCCTGGTATTGATTCTGTTGGGTTTGGCTGAGTATTTCTAACAGATTATACTATTTGAGCTCTCCATCTATTCTCTTATACTTCAGTTAATCCATTCATAATCATTCCGTTAGGCCCAAAGTGTTTCCTTACAAAATTATAGGTATGTTCTACCTACTAAAAATGAAGGAAACCACGCAACCTTTGTTTCTGTGGATCTGGCTTATATCGTTTAATATAATTTTCCAACAATTTCTATTACAAATGGTACAATATTATTCTTTCTAATAGATAAGTAAAATTCCACTGTATCTATGTGGTTTTTTTGATCCACATATTCTTGGTCCACTTGTCCATTGAGGTGCACTTGGGCTGATTACATACCTGAGTCTGGTGAATAGTATTGCAGTGAACATGGTTGTATTAATGGCTTTATTGTAATCTGCTTTGTGTTCTCTTGGTTTGCCTGAGTAGGATTGCTGGATGATAGAGTAGTTATATGACTAACTTTTGAGTAACTTCTATAGTGTTTTCCAGAGTGGCTGAACAAGCTATGTTGTATTAACCTCAATGTAATCAACAGCATGTTAGAAATGCCTTAGTCCATATCCTTGTTCTTGTTTGTTTGTATTTTTATAATAGACATTAAATATTTTCTAGGCCATGTCTTCTCCTCCCAATTTCTTTGATGTGTGACATGAAACTTTCACCATTATAATCTCTTCTGAAAAGTTATGGGTATACCCTTCATGATATCAGATGGTGGGGCACCTCCCAAGCAAGTATAAAGCCCTGAGTTTACATCCTACATTGCAAAAACATTTAATAAAATACATAAAATAAATGTAAAGAGGAAGCAGATGGATTAGGCAAACCTCACATGACCATTCCACTGTTAAGCTCTGCCTGGTAAAGTAGCACATCTGAAGAGGCTGTGGAATAAATGAACAGAAAGAACAAAGCCTCAAAAAACTCAACAATGAGGTTTCAAATGTGAACGGGGTCTTATTAAAGAAGAATAAAAATACAACTCAAGAATGCAGCAGACATAGGAAGAGAAAAGCATTGAATCAATTTATTTGACACATATCCTTATTATTGTGCATTCAATATCCAAAAATAAATAGTCTCTTCCTATAAAAAAAAAGAATGAAGCAGAGGCGTGAAAAAGGGAGAAAATTTAAACAAGTGATCATAACAGAAGTGGCAGGACAGACACAGAGAACAGAGGTGAAGCAAAGAAAGCCTAGCAATTAAGAAAAAATAATTGATACCGGACTCCACACTCCACAGATTTCAAACCCAACCAGTCAGGGCCTTTGTAATCCACACAGCGCAAAGACACAGAGAAAGCTCTTACTTCTTCCTCCCATTTAGGCTTCACAGCTCTGTTGGAGGTAACGTTGTTAAAGGACTCTGAGTGAGAGCAGGATTGACCATAAGGACCATCAATTCTGGCTTCATTCTGTCTGTGCAAATACACAGCAAGGTTTGGGTACTTGTTCACTGAAGTGATTGATAAAGTGGCTTAGCTTTGGAATTACAGATGCACAGAGCTCCACACAGAGAAAAAAAATGCCCTTGGAATTTCATGGGAGAGTAAAAATGATTCCTCCCACCAAACAAAGTTCTGGGAAAGGGACACCAAAATATAAATGCCATACAATGTTCTGCTGCAGCAATTATACCTCCACCTGTGTACCAGATATCTGTAAAGACTCCAGAGGTTTGATCCCACAAGTAGAAGCCTTACAGTTCTTGCTCCCTCTCTTGGCTAGGGGTCCTCAGAAGAGGAAGAAAGCTTCTAGGTAACAGGCTGCCATATGTTCTAGAAAAATAAAAAACAGCCACCATTTCCTACTGGAAGCCTACCCACTTTCTATTTTTATTCATTTTCTACTCTCTTTTCTTTTCCTCTCTTCTATGACAGATCACCTTGGTGCACACATTTTAAAATGCTGACTAATTTAGATGTTTATATAATGTCTAGCCTATTCTAAAAACAATCTCTGCTTTCTCTTTCCTTCTTTTCACATTTCCCTGAGATCACTACTTATTTTAACATCTAATTTCCTCACTTCTTTTGTCCTGTTTTCCTGTTGGGTTGTTTGGGGTAGTGGTTTTTGGTTTCTTCTTTGTTTGTTTTAATGTCCTGGTGGTTCATATTATTGACTTTTTACTGTTTTCTTTTTGTTTGCTTGTTTGTTTTATTTTGGGCCAGTCCTGGGGCTGGAACTCAGAGCCTATGTGCTGTGCCTGAGCTTCTTTAACTGAAGGCTAGTGCTCTAACACTTGAGTCACAGTACAACCTTCAGCTTTCTGCGAGTGGTATATTGGATATGAGTCTCATAGATTCTCCTACCCAAGCTGGCTTCGAACTGCAATCCTCAGATATCAGCTCCCTGTGTATGAAGGATTAGTGGTGTGAGTCATCAGCACCCAGCTTTTACTGTGTTTCTACCCTTAGGAAAAGCTTTTGCAACCTGGGAGGCTTGCCTGGGACTTAAAGCTTTCCCAACTCATCTACAGAAAACAAGGATTATAGATGGGATCCATGACAGTTAATTTCTGGCACTTTTTAATCATCCTGATTGTTCCCTGCTCTTTCTCCTTCCCCAATTTTTTTTCTTTCTGCACCCAATGAGATCATATTTTCTCCCTATTTTTTATTAGTGTATGTTATTTGTACAAAGCAAGATGTTTCATTGGAGTATTTCCAGAAATTGTACTTTCATCATATCCCCATGTTCTTATTATTTTGTTATCACAATTGTCACCCCTTTTCTAACTTTATTAAAAGGTTTATGTATTTTTTTTCTCTGTGAGATCAGGACTAGAGCTTGGTATCTGACACTTATGCTCACTGGTTGGTGCTCTATCATCTGAGCCATGTCTCCAATCCCTAGGTTTAGTAATTTTTATAATGATATTTTCATACATATGTGCAATTTACCTTAATGATAGTCTAATGCCCTGTCCCTCTTGTTCGATGGTCAACTCTGGTGCTAATTAATCTCCTCTGTATTGTTCTTGACATTGTATGACAGAAAATCTGTAGCATTTATTTTTCCAGGTCTGATTTATGAAGCTTAACATGACTTTAAAGTTTCCTGCAAATGATTGAATTAAATTTTTCTTTAGATGTATACTCTATATTGTACATAGCATTTTCTTTATCCTGTCACATTTTCATGCATCCTTACATGATACTATAATTTAACTATTGTAAATAGTGCTGGGATAAACAAGTGTAGAGATATTTATTTAGGAACCTGGGTGACACTCCTTTGGGTATGTACAGACAAGTGGTATATAAGAACATCATATGGTAGTTCTATTTTGAGTTTACTGAGGATCTTCTACACTGATTTCCATAGTGACTTCATTAATTTACATTCCTACCAACAGTGCACAATTGGTTTACTGCTATAATTTTATAAGCATTTTTTTTGTTTTTTGATAATGGCCATTCTAAGAAAGAAAAAAATGCAGTATTATTTTGATTTTATTTATGGCTTATGGTTTAGGATGTTGGAACATGTCATATTTGTTGGCAATTTATATTTCTTCTGAAAATTATCCCATTCATTTCACTATTTATTAAGTGGATTATTCTTCATGTTTAAGTTTTGAGCTCTTTATATGTTCTAGATACAAATCTTTTGTTTGTGGTATAATTGGAAAGATTTTTTCTCCTCTGAGGACTCTCTTTTCCCTGATCATTTTTTTCTCTGATATTCACATGAATTTTAGTCTAATAACATTATATTTGTCAATGTTTCTTTTTACTTTCTTTTTATTATTTTTATTTGAAAGTGATAAAATAATTGATTACAGTTGCATTCATCAGGCAAATAGTACATTTCCTTTTGGTTACTAGGGCTCCTTCATTTGCTCTCTCCCAGTTTTTCCCTTCTGTCCTACCCACAAGTTTTATATTTTATTTTCTCCATGGAATCCAGTAAGTACCATTGCTGTATTTGTTTGCCCTTTGTCCCTCCATGTGTGTGCCTCCCCTATACCCAAAAGGTATTTTGACAAATAAACAAGAGAGAAAGAAAAGGAAGGGAACAGCAAAAAATTTAAAATTCTGGTTTTCAACGTCTGGAGTTCATTTCAATTAGTATTATTTTGTATGATCAGAAGCACAGAGCCATTGTGCCTTTCTAGTTCTCTTATAAGAATGTCATCCTTTGGTCTTATTGTATGTGAATGCCTAGAGACCTTTATAATTTATTATGTCTCAGTGTATTTTAGATCTAGCTCCACATATGAGAAAGAACATGCAGTGTTTGTCTGATTTGCTTGAGGCCCATCCATGTCCTTGGAAATGACATAATATTTTTGGCCCATTTAGTGATTCGTTTATTGGCTTTAGGAGGGGCTATTATCTTGAGTTCCTTGTATATTTTGGCTAGTAGGTTTTTATCTGATATATTGCTGATAAAGATCTTCTCCAAACCTATTGGCTGTCTTTCTAATTTAGTAACTGTGTCCTTTGCTATGCAAAGCTATTTTCTGGACTACTATAATCTTCCATATGTACAATAATGACATTAGATCTCTGCATCTCATCATTCAAAATGATTATAGACCTCAATGTATGATTATGAGGCAGAATAAATTAAGGAAAATGAGGCCTTGTGAAGGCAACTCAGAAACAAGGTATTTAGAAACACAGAAGTATTCTTTTTGCTACACAGAGAGACAACAGGATGCATTCCTTCTGGAGAGATGCATTTCTCACTCCAAGTATTACTTGTTTGTAAGAGAGAGAAATGCTTTCCCTTGTTACTAAAAACATAAATAACCAGAATGGTAGACAAGACACAGTAGCTTAATGTAACAACACCAAGAGTGACTGACAGCAAAGACAAACACCTGTGTCTAAGTCAGGCCCCTGCCTTTATCATATGAACATCCTGGAGGACAAAGAGCTGTGTGCCTCTCCCTTTGAGAACATCCACACATTGGTTGAGCGTAGTCTCTGCCTTTCTGCTTCTCTCTGTGTCTGCATGGTTACTTGACTGTTTGCTCCTTTGCCTACTCAATAAAATTCCGCCAAATTTTCTTATCATTGTGACTTGTCCAGAAATTCTTATTCTGTCATCAAAATCAAGGACCCTAAGTAAAACGTCCCTACTTTTACAGGGAAACTTCACAAACCCTCACATGAATTCAGAGACAGTTTTTTGTGACCATGAAGAGACACTACAGGAGGAGCAAATTCTCTAACTGGCTTTGAGAAGGTCCACAGGCAAGAAAATTGGCTCAAGTCTTATGGCTTTCTTCCTTTTGTTCTCTTCTCTTACTTTGCCACTACTTGCCAGTACTAAGCCACACAGACTCTTACATTTGCCTTCATTTTTATTTGTTTCAGAAATTGTAGAGTGTTCAGATTCTATTTTTCCATATACATACAATTCAGAGGCGTAATGTGTAATTTTCTCAGAATACAGATTGTTTTCCATTGTGGCTTTATTTAAAGGGCAAGAAAGTAGAACCTATGCCTGGGGCCAGTAGCCTACACCTGTAATCCTAGCTACTCAGAAGGCTGAGACCTAAGAATGGTGCTTCAAAGTCAACCTTGGCAGAAAAGTCCAGGAGACTCTTATCTGCAAATAACCACCATAACACCTGAAGTGGTGCTGTGACTCAAGTAGTAGAGTACTATCCTTGAGCTAAAGATCTCAGGGACAAAGCCCAGGCCCAGAATTCAAGTCCCATCACTGATGCAAAAAAAAAAGGAACGTAGAACCTATGATTGAATTTTCCTGCCCTTTATTAGATATTTGCTTCAAAATAGAACATAACTTATACCACTCAATTCTTTATGCGCTGAAAGGCTGATATATGACTGCTTTTACAAGAAAATTGTTTTCTCTTAAACTTTACTTGATGAAAGTTAGAGGTAAAGATTGATGTCACAGGGATGGACCATTCTGGCCATGGAGTGGTGGTTACCTGGGCACACCTGAGGTCTATTTCCTCAAGGAATCTCTTACTTACTTACTTAATTTATTGCCAGTCCTGGGGCTTGAACTCGGGGCCTGAGCACTGTTTCCAAGATTCTTTTGCTCAAAGCTAGCATTCTACCACTTGCACCACAGCGCCACTTCCGGCCTTTTCTGTTTATGTGGTGGTGAGTAATCGAACCCAGGGCTTCATGAATGTTAGGCAAACACTCTACCACTAAGCTACATTACCAGTCTCCCCTCCTACCTTCTAAAAGCAGTAATTGACAGCGACCTGCATTTGCTTGGTACAGTGCCCTGGTGCAGTAGGTTAGAAATCATTTCCCAAGACAGCCTTCCTTTGCCTCACTGCCTCCTTGCATTTTTTTACACAGACCCAAATTGGCCTCATGTGGCAGAGGAATAGGCAACATGCAGACTGGGCCTCGCATCCTGGATCCCACTGGCTTCCTGGTCTCTTCCAGTGCCCAGCTCAGGTCTCAAGATGCCTCAGCCCCAAAATGAGAACATGGCAGGCAAACCATAGGGAATCACCAGCCACATCCAGCATCCCTACTTCAAAGAAAGGCCTCTCCTACGCAAACATCACCACAGTTCCCCAAATCTGCTTTGCCTTTCTCTGTCTTCCCACTCTAGAAACCAACAAGGACAGTCTGTAGCTGAATGCAATGGGGTCTCCCCATGGTGAGACTGAAGCCAGTAAGCAGCAATCAGGAGGCAAAAGTGTGTTCAGAAGGATTTTTTTACTTGCTGGAAGTGAAGAGCTGAAGTAGAGATAATACTGGAATCCATGCTGCCCCAAACAAGAAAACAAGAGACTGCTTTAGAGACATTTATATGGAGGTAATAATTTGGATAAACTGGGATAATCTAGTGTAAATATTTCACAAATATGGATGTTAAAGGTACTCAGAAGACTCCATAGAATACTTATCTATAATGAAAGTTAGCCTTACCCAAGTAAGACTTTTATGTTAAACCAAAAATTTCATTTGAGCATAGTGAAGCAAGAAAAAGAGTTTAGGCAAGCACTGGGGTCCAAAATATACCTGTATCCAAACTACCATGTGCCTTACCTTTGCTTTATATCCAGAATAAGCCAGCAGGATCTATGCTTCTTTGAAGAGCTACTTCTAAACCATGTATGTGTGTACAAAGCAAAAATCTCAATCTACTTTAAAAATGTTTTCAAATAGAATAAAAAAATAATATTGAAAACTGAGAAAATTCAGATTTATCTGGAAGATATTAGTAGAAACTGAATGCAAGGAGTTTGACTTAAAAAATTAGGGAAACCTTGGTATGTTGGTGTGAATATGCAATTCCAGCTATCCAGTAGAGAAGAGCAGAAGAATCATGAGTTCAGAGTCAGCCCCTGAAAGGTTGAGACCCTAACTCAAAACTTACTAGGGATTAGAGCATGGCTTAGTTGGTTGAGCCCTAGCCAATGAATGAGAGCATAAGGTATTGAGTTTGAGTTCTGGTATCGGACCAAGAAAAAAAAAGGGAAAGAATGTAAAAGAAAAAAAAAAGAATACAAACTAAATGAAAGCAAAGAAAAAGAAAAGGGATAGAAGGGGACTGGAATAAAGAGGAGAGGACTTGGGACATAGTTATAAAGTTCTGATTTTAATGGTGCAGGGATAATCAGATTAAAAAACACTAAAGTTTGACTTAGGAATTTTACTTCTGTATTTACATAGCTTGGTCTCACAATCCATTTTAAATTTGGAAGCACTATGTGGCAATTATCCTTGCCACTGAGCCTCAGGCTTTGTGCTTGGCTTGCTTAGATTTTGTTTCCATTGTCTTTGTTTCAAATCTCTGAAATATTGAGTTCTAGAACAGGATCCAATAGATCTGTAGCTGATAAAAATTGGCCCATCAGAAATGGGAGCATTGAGTCCTTAATTTTCGCAAACCTGCTGTTTGGCTAGGTTTGTTCTTCCAGTGACCTTGGTGACTTACTCTGTTTTCCTTTTTCTTGTCAGGTGTGTCTAGCCTCCTGGTTTTGAGCAGTAAGTCTGATATATATTCTTAATGTGTTTCTTGAGGAAGAAAGATTCAGTAGCTTTTCACAGTCTGTTTAAGAGCACCTGCACCATGGGTATAATCCAATGTCCTCCCCACTCATGGAGGCAGAAACACTTGTATTTTTATACTGGGACACTCCTTTATCATTTTCTGTGTGCTAGTGCCAGGGCTTGAACTCAGGGCTTCACACTTGCTTGCCTTGCTTACTCAGATTGTGCTCAACCACTTAAACCATATCTCCATTCCAGATTTTTGCTAGTTAATTGGAGATGGAGTCTTGCAGATTTTTCTGCCTGGGTTGGCTTAAAGGTTAATCATCCAGTTCTCAGCCTCCTGAGTAGATAGGATTATTGGTGTGAACCACCAGCACTTGGTTCCCACTTATTTTATTTTTGTCTGAGACAGGACTCGAACTTCCTGCTACTTGTGTTTTCTTATTGGCTGGCGTTTTACCTTCTGAGTCCCACCTCCAATCAGACTTATTCTTTGTCAAGTGAATTCCTAGAGAAAGAAAACAGTAAGACTAGAAGGATGACTCAACAGTAGCATGACAGCAAAGAAATAGAGGATGTATGGTTATTTTATTATTGCTCATATTTTTGGGGGGTGTATAAGTATCACTTTATCTCATAACATTAGGAATTATTTTTCATTGCTTTTGTTATTGTTTTGATCTGATGGATACACATGTGATTCTTGTTTCTAATATCTGTCCATAGATTGCATAGTTTGAATTTTATGGTTTGCAAGAAATCATCTCAAGAGCTATCTAATTATGTGATTATTTAAAAAATTGATTTTTTTCTTTAATGCGTGTGCTGAGTTTGAACACAAAGCTTTAAGCATTCTAGACAAGCATTCTTTTTTTTTTTTTGGCCAGTCCTGGGCCTTGGACTCAGGGCCTGAGCACTGTCCCTGGCTTCTTCCCACTCAAGGCTAGCACTCTGCCACGTGAGCCACAGCGCTGCTTCTGGCCGTTTTTTCTGTATATGTGGTGCTGGGGAATCGATCCTAGGGCCTCGTGTATCCGAGGCAGGCACTCTTGCCACTAGGCTATATCCCCAGTCCCTAGACAAGCATTCTTATTGCTGAATTTCAACCAAAACCATTTTGTAAAATGTTATTATTAAAGTACCAGGGGTAAACACAAGGGGTAAACTTCTGCTTTCTGGGCAAACTTTCATAGAAGATTTTAGTTTTTACATAGCCTCAGTATATCCCTATGCTCTAGTAAGTATTGGGAAACATGGACAGAGATATGTGAACTGGGTGTGGTAGTACAGGCATAAAGTCTCATGCCCCACAGGCTCACTGGCAGGAGGATATCCATTTTGAAGCCATTGGGGATTAGCTAGAGCATTCAAGTATAGCTCCAAAGTGAAAAAGAAAGAAAAAATGAATAAATAAGAAAAATAGATACAAAAACATTTGAAAATAATTCAACCCATTCGAACACTACATTCCCAATGGTAGTATATTAAATGTTTCATTCACTAGCCATCTGAAAGAATACTTTAGGATATTGAAAGCCTAATGATTTCTTGGTCATTGGGTAATAAAGAGAAAGCTAGTTATTTTTACATGGGTTTTAGATTCAGAAAAGTATCAGCAGATAAGAGTTAGCATTTGTTTTATTGAATAAATTCATGCATTTGTTCTGAGACAAAAGAGAAAACATATGAAACTAGCACATAGCCTAATGCTAAAAAACAAAACAAAACACTTGACCTATGATATAAATGGTTATCAATGGATGTGGTACAGGCCCACTAGGCCATGACCTGATTTCAAAGGTGTATACTTATTATCTATGGCTCTTCCACAATAACGTTTTTCAGTGGGCTTGACAGAGGTATGCCACATAATGCCTGATTGCCCATATAGAAATTGATCACTGAACCCATGTTTATGGAAAAAGGACAAATTTTTCTTTCTATAACAAGTGAAAGTTCCGCATTTGAATAATTCTTAGCAAGCCTTAAAATGTTAAACCATATTCAAATTGTCTGCTGTTTGGGGCTAGTAGATGAAGAGACTTCAGCAACAATTTCTACTACCTGTCCTAGAATGTGTGTGTGTGTGTGTGTGTGTGTGTGTGTGTGTGTGTGTGTGTGTACCAGATATATTTATGACAGACCTAAAGGGAAAAATGGACATGGAGATATTGGCTCTATAGAGAATACAGGCTTTGAAATTGTAGGATATATACAACCTAACCTTTGTTTATTCTTTGAAACAAGTTCTCACTCTTAAAATCCTATCTCATCCTAAATACTAAAATTATACCACCATGCTTATCAGGTTATATGTTTTATTAGCTCTTCTTGCAGAATAACTCTACTTTTTGACTCAACATGGAAAAGAAAACACTGCTATTTGATCTCCATTAATTTTTGATATAGGTATAGGGGTCGTACTGTATCAGGGTTCTGCTATACGCCAACATTTATTTGTTCAAAGTGCTATGATGCTGTTTGCAAGAGTTTCTATTTGAGCTTCTTGTGATCTGAGAGACTGGAAAATTTTCTAATCAGCTCCATGAGAGTTATTAGGACAAATTTGTTAGGAATGAAAACTTAGAAACCTTATCATACTTCCCCCAGATTAGGAAATGTCTAAGCCTTCCTTAATCGCTTTTATAATGATTGACGTACTTTTGACAACTTAGCATATCCACATTTTCATCTCAACTGAGACATCATTGTCATAAGTACAGGAGTAAAATGATTTGGTGGATGGAGAGGATATAGTTTAGAGACAAGAGCTCCTTGATGGTCAGAAAATAATATGAGTATACTTGTATTTTGGATAAAAATGGAAAGTAAAAAAAAGTTAATGGGAATACTTAATAGGTGAAATTTACTGAATGATGTGCAGAGAGATATAAGTCAAGGTGGAAATATAATGAAATGGATTTTATACAACTATTTATGTTTAAAATGTCACATTTTGAGATGAATGTAGGTTGTTCACAACTGTAATTCTAGCTACCCAAAGACTGAAATCTCAGGATCATGGTTTGAGGCAGCTTGTGCAGGAATATTTATAAGACTTATCACAAATAAGCTATCAAAGAAAGCTGAAGGGCTGGGAATATGGCCTAGTGGCAAGAGTGCTTGCCTCCTACACATGAAGCTCTCGGTTCCATTCCCCAGCACCACATATATGGAAAATGGCCAGAAGGGGCGCTGTGGCTCAGGTGGCAGAGTGCTAGCCTTGAGCGGGAAGAAGCCAGGGATGGTGCTCAGGCCCTGAGTCCAAGGCCCAGGACTGCCCCCCCCCAAAAAAAAAAAACAAGAAAGCTGGAAATGGAGCTGTGACTCAAGTGACAGAGCCTCAACTTAAGAGAATAAGCTCTGGGACAATCCCTAGGTCCTGAGTTCAAAACATATTACTACCACAGATGCAAAAAGTCATGCTTTGGTTAATGAAGATGGGTACAAAAGTTTCAGGATGACTATCAGGTGTTAGCTATGTCTGAAAGTTTAAGATAGAGGCGTGGATCAAGTAGTAAAGAGTCTGTTTAATGAAGTCCTGAGTTCAAACCATAGGACTGACAAAAAAATAAGTTTACACACAAATCTATTTCATTCTTTCACCTCCTTTTTAGCACAGCAACAAAAATAATCATTTTTAAGACACTTGAAGACAATTTCCAAGAACATTAAGAGAACTTTTCTATTCCTTAAATTCAGAGCTGTGATGAACACAGGAAATTTCTGAACATAGGTGACATGAAATACTTAGAATTTCATGATTTTAATTTCCATTGGAAAGTGAGAAAGAAGAATGTGGTCTTTCATTCCACCTGGGAATACTGAATGCACACATAAGAACTTCCTTCATGTGGCATCCAATCCTCCTAGTGCCTTTATCACCTGGCAATTTCATATATGAGTGGACAATCTTAAGAGTTCTGAGCTGAATACAAAACAGATTCAACTGGATATGATTGGACAATCTTATTCTCCCTGATGTTCTGCTGTGGAGGCAGGAGAATTCTAAGTTAAAGACCTGCATCAGCAAAGTTAGAGAAAACATGTCACACGCACACATAAAAACAACAACAACAAAAACCCAAATAACAAATAGAAGACAGAGAACATAGCTCAAGTAGTAGAGCCAATTGGTCTATCATGCCAAAAGCCATATGTTAATTTCACATTACTGGAAAACAAAACAAAATTCTCCCCAAATCACCAAGTCAATAAAACCACACTGTAGAGAATAAAGGAAAGTTTCCTGGGCAATTCCAGCAGCTATTTAGTAAGAAGATGCTTTAAAAAGGGTTTTATGTACTTTATGATTTAATAAAACAAAGGCCCATTTATTCCTAATTCAGAAGAGATCAAGAATTAGTCTAATCTGACTCTGTATCCTACTCTGTATCCACAGCAATGCAGCAGGCAGTGATATTCATGCTCCAGTACTTGTGAGTGCAACTATATTTTAGCAGTGAGCTTTGTCAATTATAGGTATAACTTGCTTTTTTTCAATTTTCCAGTAATTGGATGTGCAATACATGACAAAAACTTTTTGTTCTGTTTGAACATGATTTCCACTTATTTTCATTTGAACTCATCTAAAGATCTTCACAGAGAAAATTGCCCCGTAAGTGCACTCACCTTGTGAATGTGACTGACTCATCCCAGCAGAAGCCACTATAAGAAAAGTGAAAAAGACTGAATGTGGCCAGAGATTTCTTACTGAAAGTAACTGCTAAAGAGTTGAGAAGGACCTTAACCACATAAAGAAATAAAATGGATAGTTTTGGGTGATAAACTTGAATACCTAGTTGGAAACTGTCACAAAAATTGGTAATATTACAAACTCATTGGTAATAATGCAGTCCTTCAGTAACACAAAGTTCTTTAAGTAATAGTATCTCAATTTTGGGGGAGAGTAACAGTGTGGCTGCTTTAATTCTGTGCTTCACCTGTTCTTAATGAAATCTCTGCACCCTCAAGCATGAAGAGCAGATGATACTCTGATTACTTCAACACTGACTGATAAATGAGCAAAAACAATGGGAGTATTGACATGTAATTTCACTTTAAATGGACTCTTGCTTCTTTTCTCCCTCTTTCCTACTACCCTTATCTAATCTATTTTGCTGAAGACAAGCCCTTCTTTCAGTTTCAGTAATCTGCCACATTAAGAAGCTTCTGCCTTCCACTTTAGGTGCTGCATGAAACTCCAGAACCATCATATTAACACCTTCCATTCCCCCAAATCCCATGTTCCATTCCCACTCAGCATAGGGAAGTCAGAAGAGACATACCAATCCACATTGCATGGAAATGGGGAAAAGTGATGACAGTGGTCATGTAACAGTGCAATCAGAAGCCTCGTTTATATCACAAGTGTGAAACTAGAAGGATTTCTAAATCAACAAAATTATTATGTTGTTTATTTCATAAAAGAAAACTTGTATGTGAGGTGACAAATTGGAGACCACCTCTGTCTGCTTCCCTTTCCAGTGTTTTCCTTAATTGTTTTATTTCAATATTTATACATGACCTTCTCAGTCACACTTGCATCTCTTATTCCCATTGCTTGGTTTATCTAAGCAGAAAGTACAGATACTGGCTCCAGGAAATTTAGATCTACTTGGACTTTCTAGAAAAAGAGAAGCCGATGATGCTCTGAAGGAGGACCCCCATCTCAGCCTGGGATTTCCTGCACACAGGTTTACTGTAAACTCTCTGTCAAATAAAAGCCCTTTGGACAACCTAAAACCCCTAAGACAAAAGTTTTAGACAGAGATGTCTCTAATTTTCCTTAGCTCTGGCCTGGAATAAAACCATTTTCTTCTTTAAACTAGCTTCCTGGGATTTCAGTTAAGGACAGGATCGCTATAGACTTTAGATTCTGATAACAGCAATATTATCTACTTGGCCAAAGAAAAATGTAGATTGGTGCCAGAAAAGCAAAGCCATATCACGAACGGGCTACTAAAAGTAATCTAAGGCAGGCAACTATAAGGACAACTATAAACTATGTAGTAAGAAAAATGGAAAGAAAACAACTAATCAAATGCTTTCAAAAACAGCAATAATATTCCATAAAGCAGATTGAGTACAGTAAATTGTATTATCTCAATGTAAAAGCTACATTATAGCAAACTGAAGGAATGAATGAAACTGGAAGAAGAAAATAATAATAAATTGTGTTATTTCAGTAAATGAAGTTTGAACTGATTACAATGACAAGTAAAATAATTGGTGATTGCTATTTGAAAATGTAATTTCAAGATCTTATAGGTTTTCCATGTTCATTTCAATGATGGAAAAAATTATTTGAACTGAGACATGATAATTTATATGTAAAGGATAACAGGAAATATATTTTGGAAAGAGAAATCAAAGGGAATAGTTTATTTAGAAGTTACAGAAGAGATTAGAATCTATGGAATATAGAAAAATGTAATTTCAATATAGCATGATAATTCAATATAATAATGTGATTCTATATAATAATGTAATTCCAAACATTTGGAAAATTCCAAATGGAACAGAGCCCCCAAAATGGTCTGGAAATGATGAAAACACATATATGATCTTAGACATCAAGCAGAAATTGGCCTGCATTCTAAGTAACAATGGATTACTGAGCTATATACCAGCTCTCCATTCCATTTAGATAGAAGCATTTTTAAAATATTCAGAAAAGTAGCTTAGAAATTAATGCCTTCTTTAGGTAACTTTTGTTTAGATATCTTGGTCTCATCACACATTTGAAAGCCTAAGCTTCTTTGAAATAAACAGGCTTCCCATTGGGTTTCAGGCCCCATGTTAGTTTAGATCTATTGTTCTGTTGGCCATTGCCCTTGTTGCAAGTCAATTTAACCTGAAAAATAGATTCCAGAAAAGATCACTACTTATTATAAAAGTAGTGTTCAAACACTGTCTAATGAATGATGGAGTCTTCTATGTTCCATAGATTTATTCTTCCATTTACCACAATGAAATTCATGGTTCTTGTCATCCTTCTTTCCAGCCTCATGTGTCTAGCCATAAATTGGATTCATCTTCTACACAAACTTTGGGGGGGGGTGGAATACTAAAGGCATTGTCTGAGACTAGTTATAAGCACACTTACCATAGGTTAATGAGCTCTTCATCCCTACTTATCACATAGGCATAAATATTCATGCTTTCTTACTAACATTCATTCTTATTAACTATGATATACACAGAGCAGGAAGTCCCATTAGTAAAAATCATTATGGTCCTATGTTGGTAGAAAGAAAACTTCCTGTTAAAAACAGTTCAATATTGCTATAACTATTATTATCATGCTTCTTATGGCTTCTATTATTTCTGTCTTATATCTAGGAATAGTTTGTATGAATCAGTAGCTTCGTAAATTTCATCTTTTATTTTCCAGAAGACACATCATCACTTTCATATGAAAATGTATGACAACTACTTCAAAGAAATTTATTTATTACTTGTTTTGAAACCTGATTGCATTCTATAGTTCAGGGAGACATTAAGCCTTCCAGTGAGGGTGTCTGTGTTTTAAGTGGTGAGCTGAGAATATTGTATGATACCAGACCATGGATAAAGCAAGGACATTCCCAAGAAAGTACAGTCATGTCTGCTGAAACAGGTCCAGGATGTCATTGAATTCTGGTTCACCCTGATTTATTAGCCCCATGAGGGCTGGGATTACAAGGGTTTACCATCCAACCAAGCTCTCTAAAAAGTCAATTGAGACCTGTTTTCTACTTCTTAAACTGATATAGGTGGAGAATATCACTTGTCTTCATAATATCTTTCACCACAAAATCTTTGAAATTTAGGTCATGTGAAACTTTAAAATAATTGATTTATGGCCCTCCTTCCCCAGATCCTCTTTAGGTTCCCTGCCACTGCACCCTCCTCTGCCTAGACTCACCAAGATCCACTGGGCCCTGCAGCAGGCTCATTCCTCCTTCATGCAGCTGAGCCCTCTCCACCCCCAGCTACTCAAGGAGGAAACCCTTGTGGGAAGCAGGAACCAAAACAGTCCAGAAAATTTTTCAACATTCTATCTCCAGGAGACAGAAGATGGCACCGACAGAAGAGGGAGGCACTCTAACTCCCTCCAACCAAATAGTGAGCTGGGAACTCCAACACCCAATGCCCCATTGAGACTGGCAAGCACAACAACCAGAACAAACACAGAAACACAGAAAATGAAAAAGAACAAAGAAGAAAAAGCCTATAATCTGCACAAAGCCAGAAAATCTTCAGGGTACTACCCCCCACCCCATCCTGAACGGGGCCAGGCTGCGAAAGGGGCCCCCATGCCTGGTGATGGGACCACAGATCTTCAGTGACCGCAGAAGCAACAAGAGAAAAGTCCCACCGTGAGTGCAGAGACCAGACAGCAGGAGCTCCATGAGCCCCAGACCGTGCACAGATTGGACCAAGCCAGATGGCAGTGTGGGACCAGTGGCGTGGGACCGAACAGCCAGGACAAGACAACAGCGAGGGAGCCAGGCACCGCAGACATGGAGAGCCAGGGCTGGGGCTGCTACCAAACCACATCCCGCCCCGGAAAAACCCACAGCATCACGGGACACACACACAATCCAGGACCAGTAAATTCTCCATTGCACTCCCCCCCAATGGGAGATCAGCTCTGGCAGAGACCCAAAACCTGATGTAGAGCTCATCACAAGGGGACAAAGAAACCAGAGCTTCCTACCTCCCTCTCCCCACCCTAAGGGAACAAAAGAGCCCCATATCTGGTGGATCTAGAACCCTACAATACCTGGGAGAACACAGGAGCTAGCAAAGGGTAGAACAACTACCAACAAAGTTGCCTGAGCAACTTGCAACAAAGTTGCCAAGGAGATACATTAGGCCAGCATCCCCCAAAGCCCCATCTGGGGAAACTGAATCTGTGCACATCAGCCCCCGCAGCAGGGACCCGGGGACTGGTAGGCATTGGACCTCCACTTGAAGCACTCTGGTTTGCGTGGTCTTTTTGAACAGCAGCCACAGGCTTGCTGGTGTGCAATACCAGCCCAGCAAGGGCACCAGGGCCCGAGCACATCCTACCTCACAGTGGAGGTACAGAGGGGCTGTGGGCACCCACCTGTGCCCAGACACTTGAACCTGCTGGGGGTCATGCATACCACCCCACAGCAGAATTACGAGAGCGAACAAGCACACTCCAACAATCCGGAGCAGCACGCCCCCCAAAAGATGCACGAGAGCTCACACGCATGCTCTCCCAAGAGTGCCCGCGTGGATCAGTGCTCTAGCCCTCCAACAGTAGGGTTCTGCACCCACTCCCACCATGGAACACACATGTGGGCAAGGTGTCCCCCCACAGGCAACACCCACTCTGATAGACACACCCAATAGGCACACCCCACACAGGTGGGTGGCACCCACTACAGTGGCAATGCCTGCTCTGATAGGTGTACACCTCACAGGTGGGTGGGCCACCCCTCAAGAGCAACACCTGCTCTGGCAGGAGCACTCCACACAGGTGGGCGAGCTGCCCCTCAGCGGCAACACTCTGAGAGGTGAGCACTCTTGACCCACACCATATCCCACATGAACCTGACAGATCTGTACAGAGTTTTTCATCCTACAGAGACTCAATACACATTCTTCTCAGCAGCCCATGGAACATATTCCAAAATAGATCCTATCATAATCCACACAAAGAACCTCAGCGAATACAAGTGTATTGACATTGTCCCATGTATTCTATCTGATCACAGTGGAATCAAGGTAGCCCTCAATAACAAAGGATACCACAGAAACAACATAAATACTTGGAGGCTAAACCCCTCACTGTTATCTAACATTTGGGTCACAGAGAAAATTAAGGACGAAATTAACGAGTTCATAAGCCACAACGACAATGAAAATACATCACAAAGAAACCTATGGGATACAGCAAAGGCAGTGCTGATGGACAAGGTCATTGCCTTCAGTGCACACATTAAACGATGGAATCAGAACAGGTAAATAACCTCATGATGCAGTTAAAATGACTGGAGAAACATGAAAAAATTGAATCTAAAACAACTAGGAGGAGATAGTTCACAAAGATTAAAGAAGAGATAAATCTGATTGAGAATAGAAAGACCATTCCACAAATAAATAAAACTAAAAGAAGGTTCTTTGAGAAAACAGATAAAATTGACGGATCCCTTGCAAGACTTACAAAAAAAAAGAGAGAGAGAGAGAGAAGAGACTCATATTCGTAAGATGAGGGACTCTACCAGAAAAATTACAACAAATACACAGGAAATTCAAACAATTATAAGGAACTATCAATTCTTAGAGAAGTATAAACTGCCCAAAGTGAATCAAGAAGAAATAAATCAACTAAATAAACCAATAACCTACAGTGAGATACAAAATGTAATCAAGAGCCTTCCAACAAAGAAAAGCCCAGGCCCAGATGGATTCACCAATGAATTCTATAAAACCTTTAGTGAGGAGCTAATACCAATACTCCTCAAACTCTTCTGCAAAACAGAAACAGAGGGAGAAATCCCAAACTCATTCTATGAAGCTAATATTATACTCATCCCCAAATGAGACCAAGACCCAACAAAAAAAGAGAATTAGAGACCAATATCACTAAGGAACACAGATGCAAAGCTCCTCAACAAAGTATTAGCTAATCGGTTCCAGAAACTGATTAAGAAAATTATACATCATGATCAAGTAGGTTTCATCCCACAGACGCAAGGATAGTTCAACATCCACAAATCAATAAACTTAATTCTCCACATCAACAGAGCTAAGACCAAGAACCACATCATTATCTCAGATGATGGCCAAAAAGCCTTTGACAAAATACAACACCATACATGTTAAAAGCCCTGGAGAGAATAGGAATAGAGGGAACATTCTTTAAGACAATAAAAGCCATATACAACTGACCAACTGCTAATATCATGTTAAATGAGGAGAAACTAAAACCATTTCACCTAACCTAAGAAACAAGACAAGGATGCCCACTCTCCCCGCTTCTATTCAACATAGTGCTGGAATCCCTAGCCATAGCAATAAGGCAAGAGGAGGGCATCAAAGGGATCCACATTGGCAAAGAAGAAATCAAACTATCCCTATTCGCAGATGACATGAACTTATATCTGAAGGACCCAAAAAACTCAGTCCCCAAACTCCTATACCTAATAAAACATTTTGGCAAATTAGAAGGATACAAAATCAACCCAAAAAATCAGCAGCTATTCTGTACACCAGCAATGTGCAAGCAAAAAAGAAAATTATGGAAAAATATCATTTGCAATAGCTAAAAAACGATTAAATTACCTAGGGATTAACCTCACTAAAGACATGAATGACCCATTTAATGAGAACTATAAAAATCTAAAAAGGGAAATCAAAGAGGACACCAAGAGTTGAAAGACCTCCCATGCTCATGGGTAGGCAGAATCAATATAGTGAAAATGGCCATATTGCCCAAAATGTTATACAAATTCAATGCAATCTCTATCAATACCCCAGCTACATTCTTCACTGAAATAGTGAAAACAACCCATAAATTCATATGAAACAACAAAAGACCTAGAATTGCCAAAGAAATTCTAGACAAAAGAAGCAGCGCAGGAGGAATCACAATACCAGACTTCAAGCTCTATTATACAACGATCATAACAAAAACAGCCTGGAATTGGTATAAAAACAGACCTGAAGACCAGTAGAATGGAATAGAAGACCCAAAAATAAAGCCGCATTCATACAGTCAGCTCATATTTGACAAAGGAGTTCAAGACATACAATGGAAAAAAACATAGCCTCTTCAACTACTGTTGCTGGGAAAACTGGGCAGCCACATGTAGAAAACTCAAAGTAGAGCCTAGCCTATCACCATGCACCAAGATCAACTCAAAATGGGTTAAGGACTTCCACATCAGACCTGAATCCCTGAAACTACTGAAGGACAGAGTAGGAGAGACGTTAGAACTTATAGGCACAGGTAGGAACTTCCTGAATAGAGTCCCAGGGGCACAACAGATAGGGAAGAGTCTTGACAAATGGGACTATTACAAAATGAAAGGTTTCTGCACAGCTAAAGACATAGACACCAAACTAGAAAGACAGCCAAGCATATGGGAAAGGATCTTCACCTGCACAGCAACAGACAAAGGCCTAAAATCCACCACCTACATAGAAATTATAAAATAGCCCCATCCAAACCCAGTAAACCAATTATTAAATGGGCAAAAGGGCTAAAGGGAGACTTCAGAGGAGAAGAGATAAAAATGGCAAAGAAACATATGAGGAAATGTTCAACATCCCTGGCAGTAAAGGAAATGCAAATAAAAACAACCCTGAGATACCACCTCACTCCAGTTACAATGGCCTACACTCTGAACTAAGGCAACAACAAATGCTAGAATGGTTGTGGGGAAAGAGTTACCCTTCTCCACTGTTGGTGTGAGTGCAAATTAGTAAACCACTTTGGAGAACAGTATGGGGGTTCCTCAAAAGGCTCAGCATAGGCATACCCTATGACCCAGCCATACCACTCCTAGGCATCTATCATGAACAACAGGTCTCAGGATATCATAAAGACATCTGCACATCCATGTTTATCGCTGCACAATTCATAATAGCCAAAATATGGAAACAACCCACATGCCCCACTACAGATGAATGAATACAAAAAGGTGGTACCTATACAGAATGGAAAACTGCATAACAATTAGAAATAATAAAATATTGGTATTCACAGAAAAATTATCAGAACTTGAACAAATAATGTTAAGCAAGACAAGCCTAGAACACAGAGAACAAAAGGCATGGTCTCCTTGATATATGACTGTTAAGGTGGGGGAGGGGACAGTAGAGACCAGGTCTGTGAATCAAAAAACTTCTATTCAAATGGTATTTCCACTGGTTTGGGTCAGCGACCTTACATTATGTATCTAAAACCAAACAACTACTAAGCATAAAAAGGTCTAGAATAGACCTATCAGTGAATCACAATAGCTCAACAGCTATTACATATGATCATATAAGATGAGGATAAGCAAAAACAACTGCAAGAGAAGGACACAGGATGATTCTATTGTTGAAGTTACATTTAAAGTTCCAGGTGAATTTCCTTTGGCGTACCCTATGTGGTTACTGTATATGATTTTGGTACACTGGATACTGTATTGATGCCTACCTGAGCTAGGGAAGGGAAAGGAAAACAAGGATGTAAGATATCACTAGAAATATACTCCCTGCCTTATTATGTAACTACACCCCTTTTGCACAACACCTTGTCAATAAAATTTAATAATAAAAAATTATTGATTTATAATTCTATTAGTAAAAGAGAGAAAACCTGAATATAATAAAGGAAATTACTGTTAACGGAATTAGATTTTTACTTCTCATAATTGAGAACTGAAATTTGAATGCATGACTTCTTTTCCTCACAACAGCAAGAAATTCTATAAGTATTTATTCAACCACATACAGTAATTTTAACTGAGTTTACCTTTGGATTTCCTTTCTTTTTCTGAAAAGAAGAAATTTCTTATCCAACTTGTTATCTCCTTCCTCATTTCCCCCCCTATGTTCCCCTCATGAGTTGTACATTTGGTTTTTACCATATAGTTTTGTAAGTATTGCTATTGCATTAGTTTGTCTTTTTATCCTTTGTTTCTCCATTTTGGTATTCCCTTTCCTTTCCCTTGGTCCAATACGCAATATACAATATCCAGGGTATGAAAATTAGTCAGAGTGATATCAGTGGTAAAACCACAGGATAGAAATACAATAGAAGGAGGACTTCCAGGAAGACAGCGGAGGAGCTGCAGAGCACTAGCTGAACTCCCTCTGACATCGTAGTTTTCTCACCCCATAGAAAATTTTTCTCCTAGACAGTCAGAGTAAGTTCTAACAGTACAGGGATTCTGGCCAGGAAGGAAAAATCGACTTTGCTCATCTGAGAAAGCTCTGGGAGGCGTCCTGCCTCCATGCCAGTGCCGGCGCCGGCACAGCGCCCAGCACAACCCGCACTCTGCGCAGCTAAAGCACACAGCATAGACCAGGGAGAAATACTCCAGATGGCGGCTGAACACGGACGACCTGAAATCGCAGAGAAAGCTTGAGTACCCCACAAAAGATATTCTCATTCACACCCACAGACAGCATCTGGAAGGCAGCCCTTCCCCCACCGCCAGAGCAAAGCGCCATCTTTGCCACTGGCATAGGGTCAGACCAGATTAGAACTAAAGCGGGCCTGGGGAAAGCAAGGTCAAAGGAGTCGTCTTTGAAAAGGGCAAGAGGGTCCGACCGGTGAGAGCCAGCTCCACCAAGGAGAATGCCCCCTGCCAAGGCGGGAGGCATGTCCTGAGCCTCGGCTTAGCCAGAGGTGCCTCGCCCTGCTGACCAGAATTTATAAATTTAAAGCTAAAGTGGCGAGCAGCTCCCGGTGGCACGGAAACACCAGATGGGGGAAAAAACAGTTCTGGAGAAAGTTAAAAGGTCCTGTCACAGAGGAAACCCAATTCCCAGCCTGAAACAGAGCTGCATTCCATAGCCACCTCCGCCAAGGAGGCTGCCTCACCCAGGAAGGAGGAGCCTGCCCCAGGCAAGCAACTCTCAGCCAGGTAAAACAGGCCAGAGGTACCCCGCCCTGCTGAATCCAGAGCCTATTCAAAGCCAGGCGTTAAAGGCAGCAGCCCCACAGCAGACAGAGGAGCCATGATTCCCCAGACTGCTCAAGTCCCCATCTACAGAGGAAGCCCAAGGCCTATCTGCAAGTTAGGCAAACCACAGAGAGCCAGGATTGCACCAACAGAGGAGAAGGGTCAGAACAGAACCACCCCCCGCAAACTGCAATCAAGTCAAACCCAGCCAATCAGGAAAATAGACTGCAGACCATCGCAAGAAAACCAGAGACTGGGGAAAGACCACCCAAACAAGGAGGACTCCATTTTTTTTTTTCTTTTCAAACATTTTTTAAACTGTAAAAAAAATTTTTTTTTCCACTTCTGAAACGTCGTCTTTTTTTCTTTTTTTCTAATTTTACCTGTTTGTTTTATCAAGTTTTTTTTCTTTTCTGTTTGTTTGGGTTGCTTCTTTTCTGTTTTTTTTTTTCCTTTTTCTTTTTTTTCCTTTTTTAAATAATTTCTAACTGTTTTGTGCAGATGTCTTCCAGTATTTTCACTTTATTTCTCTCTTTGCATTCTCCTTCTTTAAAAATTACTTTCCTATGAATAACACCTCCACTCTTTCCTGTTAACTCTCCATTGTCTATCATTTTAACCTTGTTCTTTCTACTGATTCTACTCTTCTCCACATTTCCACGTCACTGACACTAATCCAAAATCACCACCTCCCACCCCCAATACATTTTACTCTATTCTCTTTACTACCTCCAACTTACCCTCCTGACTTACTGCCTGGACCTCCAGGTTCCATTGACTCCTGGTTAATGGATAGAGGGTATCCCAGCTTAATCCGAGTGAATCAAAGGGGTTCATAGAGAAAGCCAGTCCTAAACAAACTTAATATAAAAATAAGAATTGCTTATAGGGTTGTAACAGTAGTAATAAGTAACTACTGAATACAGAGCCCAGGATCGGTTGTTATATTGAAATTGTATTCTTTAGGAACACCAAATCTAATTTTATAGACAGGTATACAGGGTATCTGTATATAATTGTGAACTTGTAAGATTTACACAGCAAAGCTTGGTAAGGGCTGCTTTGGGTTTTAAACGGTGCTCACAGGTGCTGGTAGACTGGCATTCCCAATTCAAATGGGCAGAAAGAACACAAAAAGGTAGCAAACAATGAAGTCTTATCCCCCACTCAAAACAAGCAGGAAGCAGAGCAGTCAATCAAAGACAGAGAAGAGAACCCCCAAAATGTTCTACAAAGTCTACTGATAAACATGATAAATGAAAAGTTTGAATCTTGTCAGTCAATTATTCTAGATCGTGAGGAGGCAAAGCAAAAATTAATGGAGAATTTCATGGCATCCACAAATAGAAAGATAAATGAACTTCAAGAGTCAAATGAAAAGATAGCTACCCAGCTTAAAGATTTGAGAGACAACTCTCAAAACCAAAGCAATGAAGTTAATTAAGTAAAGAAGTCCATACAAGACCTAAGAAATGACATGGAAATCATCAGGAAAGCACAGTCAGAAGGAAAAGAGATTCGAAATCAAGTAGCAAGCCTACAGCCAGACTAACGGAAGCAGAGGATCGAATTTCAGGAGCTGAAGATTCCTTAGATTCTATGGAGAAAGGTAAAAAAACAATACAAATCCAGTCAAATCAACAAAACAGATCACTACATGAGATTCAAGACACGATCAGGACACCCAATTTAAGTATAATAGGTATTGAGGAAAACTTGGAGAAAGAGGCTAATGGGATAGGCAACTTATTTAACAGAATATTAGCTGAGAACTTCCCTAATATCCAGAAGCAAAGGCCTATACAGATACAAAAAGCATTTAGAACCCCAAACTGACCAGACCGGAATAAGACATCCCGCCGACACATAGTGATCAAAACAGGATCAGTAGAGTACAAGGAAAGAATCCTTAAAGCTGTTAGGGAGAAGAAAACAATCACATATAAAGGAAAAGCAATCAGAATTACCCCAGACTTCTCAGCAGAGACCATGAAAGCAAGGAGATCCTGGAATGAAGTATACCAATCACTAAATAAAAATAACTACAAACCAAGAATTCTATACCCAGCCAAACTCTCATTCATAGCTGAAGGTCAAATAAAAGTCTTCCATAGTAAGGAGAAACTGAAACAATATGTCTCCACCAAACCAGCTTTACAGAAAATCCTCAAAGATGTACTATACAGGGAAAATAACCAAGATCCCAATACAGACAGAGAAATGAACCCTAAATAGTAAACATCAGATCAAGAAATGGGAAGACACAGCTTTAAACAAGATAGTGATAATGAAAGCAACAAACGATCATCTCTCAATCCTAACTCTCAACATTAGTGGACTTAATTCTCCAATAAAACAACATAGGCTCATAAGTTGGATCAAAAATCAACATCCATCTTTCTGCTGCCTCCAAGAGACACATCTATCCAGCAAAAGTAAACATCTTCTAAAAGTGAAGGCTGGAACCAATCTATCAAGCAAATGGCCCCCATAAGCAGGCTGCAATCCTATTATCAGACAAAATTGACTTCAAATTAAAAAAGGTAAGAAGAGACAAAGAAGGTTACTACATACTAGTAAAGGGATCCCACCTACAGGAAGATATAACCATTCTAAATATCTACACCCCAAATGTAGGGGCACCCAACTTCATCAAACAAACACTACTGACTCTAAAATCACTCATAGACCCAAACACATTGATAGTTGGGGACTTTAAAACTCCACGATCACCTCTGGACAGATCAACATGCCAATAACTGAACAACGAAACCACAGAACTAAATAATTGCATAGATCAACTAGACTTAACCAAAATCTACAGAATATTCCCCCCAGCAACAACAGAATATACATTCTTCTCCGCAGCACATGGAACATTCTCCAAAATAGATCACATCTTAGGGCACAATGAAAATCTCTACAAATTCAGAAGTATCAAAACCATTCTCTGCATTCTCTCAGACCACAATGGAATAAAATTAGAGCTCAATTCAAACAGCCACCACAGAAAATCCTACAATTCATGGAGACTAAACAACACACTGCTGAACCATCAGTGGGTCATTGTGGAGATGCTGGCCGGATACATAGAGGGGCGGTCCCCGATCGACCACCCTTCTTCCCGCCCTGGGACCGAATGGCCGGAAGCCACTCCTACGCCTCCCGGGTCCGGAACCGGAAGGAGTAGTTCTGGCTTGGCCCGCCTCCCGTCTCGATCTCAGGCCCACGTGGATGCCTCCAAGATGGCGCCGCCGGTGCCAAGGGGCGGTCCTATTGGGGCGTGACGTTAGCCCATGGGGGGAGTCCCAGGATGCCACTCTGACCGAGACAGCCCAGTTCAGCCAATTAGCGAAGCCTACCTTCCCGCCTTCCCCACCATAATAAAAACCTTCCCCCGCCCCTTGGGCGGTGAGTTTGGTTCATAACCTCAGACCGTCTCCCTGGAGTCTCTTTCTCTGCGCCGATCGTCGACACGTGAGGAGGGGCAGGGACGGGGGGGACTTTAGTAGTTCACTCTCCTCGGCTAAACGCAGACCAGCGAGAGCACGCCCTTACCCTCTGCGGGCAGAGGATAAGGTCGAGTGCTCTCTCGTAGTTTTTTGAGGTTCGGACCATTCTCCCCGAGAATTTGGGGAGAAAGGGATCGTCCAGATCCCAACATCTGGCTCCCAGACGGGGGCGAACCACATGGCCCGGAATTTTGGGGTGTAGTATCCCCACAGACTGCGTTTAGCGATTGGGTTGGAGGAGAGATCCCACCGAGATGGGTCAAGCGCATAGCAAATGGAATGAACCAACGGTTAAGATATTATGGTTCATGGTCAAAAGTAGTGGACAGCAAGTCTCAGATACTACCATCAAGCGGATCTGGGAGAAGCTGACCCAGGCTATCCCGTGGTTGGTTAAGGCCAATCCGCTTTCCTGGGAAACCTGGGACCAGCTGGGGAGGGAGTTGGACGGCAAGGAAGAGGAGATAGGAGATGATCTCCCTCTTGTGATTTTTCCAATTATTACCTCTCTCAAAGATTGGCTTTCTACAGGAGAGATTCCATTGGGGCAGGCGGGAGCTGCGGAGGAGAACCCTGGGGAAGAAGGAGGAGATCCCCCTGCGGACCTGCAGGAGGTGGGCCTGATGCCCCTTCCTGACGGGCCCGCGGAGGGGCTGCAAGCCGATCTCGACCGCATGCTTAGTCTCCGGGATTCCGGACTAGATGCAGCACTCCCGAGACACGCGGCCAGGGAGGGGGGCAGCCGGCAGCCTCTGCCGTCGCCCCCCCCACCCCCTCCAGACAGGTTGCCCTGAGCACGCGATGGCCCACCCCGCTTTCATCGCGATCGCCACCAGCGTTGCCGTTTTCGCAACTGGAGCAGCCGCTGCCGGACTTTCCACCAGGTATAGAGACGGTAGACTTTGATGTAGCAAGCATCACGGCTGGGTGGGAACCTGAGGAAGTCAAGGAGTTCCGAGATCTTAGAAAAACGGTCACCGAGAAGGGACCGAACTCTCCTTGGGCTCACACCCTACTCCGTGGCCTGAGCAACCGGTTTTCCAATGCACAAACGTGGAGACGCGTAGGGCAGACCGTGCTAGATAGGAAAGATTACAAGAGGTGGTGCGCAGCTTTTAGGAATGCATGCTCTGATCAGGCTGAGAAATTTCTTGCAAGCATTCCTCCAATCCCTATCACCTTCGAGATGATGTATGGGCCCGCCAATCCACATGTCACTGACTTCCCCCAGGTCTCTTTTCCCGCAGCCTACCGGAGGCGAGTGTGGGCCTTGGGGATGTGGGCATGGACATCCTTAGGGAAGGGGCCCTCAAAGATCACGACATTAGAAGTTACTCAAGGGGCAACAGAGGATCTCGTCTCATTTATTGAGAGGGTGGAGGAAAGCATTCAGTTAAAGGCTCCTTGGTCTCAGATAGATGAACTTGTCAGGTCTTTGGTGTGGGACGGAATGGCCCCAGACCATAAGATAGTTTGTGCAGGTATGAAGGACAAACCTCTAGAAAGCTGGATATATGCCTGTAGGAATCTCGATACCCAGACCCGCCAGACACAGGTGCTGACTGCCTCACCTAATGAGGAGCCCGCTTCTGCAACGGCCAATGGGGTAGGCAGAGGGAGATGTTATGGGTGTGGTGGCCGTGGCCATCTCAGGAGAGAATGTCCTTCAGGCTCTGTAAAACCTAGTGCCTTGTCGGGACGAAACTCCGGCCAAACCAAATTGCCGCCTAAGACACCTTGCCCCCGATGCAAGAAGGGATATCATTGGCAGAGCGAGTGCAAGTCCAAGTTCGAGGCTGGGGGGAAGCCTTTAAACTAGTAGTGGGGCGCCCTCCAGCCCCGTCACCCAAAGGAGGCGGCCAGTCTAACAGCAAACCAGTAGTGGGGCGCCCTCCGGCCCCGTCATCCAAAGGAGGCAGCCGGTCTAGCGACCAGCTCCATGACCAACCCAGCGACCTGCCTGATGACAAACCTGAGATTCACTGGGTGGTCCCAATAGTCTCAGAAGACAGACCAAGCATGATGGTTACTATAGCCGGGAAAAGGTTCCGATGCATAATCGATACCGGAGCTGACCGGACTGTATTGAGGAAGGAGGAAGTCCCTCCTTGGTGGGATTTGGTGCCCGGGCCCCAGACGACAGGAGTAGGGGGCAATGTTGCCAGTGAAGTAACTAGAAACTGGCTTGCCTGGACAGATCCGGATGGCAAAAAGGGAGAAGTGCGTCCCTTGATAATGGCTGGCTTACGGGACAATCTGCTGGGTCGGGATATCTTAGTGGAGACCAAGGCCGTGGTCTCGTCAGGCCATGACCTGACAGGTGACCCTAATAGCCATCAGGAAGTGTCTCCACCTGAGACCTCAAGCCAGGAGACTCCTGTTTCTTCTACAGGGCCTCACCCCCAATCCTAGGGGCCACTGTTCCCTCCGTCCCTGCCATTCAATGGCTCCCGGGACCCACAGTGTGGTTGGAACAGTGGCCACTCCCCTCAAACAAGTTAGAGAAATTAAGGGAAATAGTGTCAGAGCAACTGTCCCTAGGGCATATTAGACGCTCGCTGAGCCCTTGGAACAGCCCAGTATTTGTTATACAAAAGGCTTCAGGTAAATAGAGGATGGTACAGGACCTAAGAAAGATTAATGAGCGAATAGTTCCTGTGGGCACCCCCCTAAGGGGGCTGCCATGGATCCCCTCCATTCCTCGGGATCTTCATATTATCATACTTGACATCAAGGACTGTTTTTTTTCCATTCCCCTTAACCCCCAAGACTGTGAAAAGTTTGCCTTTTCCATGCCCTCAGTTAACCACCATGGGCCGGACCAAAGGTATGAGTGGGTGGTTCTGCCCCAGGGCATGGCTAATAGTCCTGCCTTCTGTCAACAATATGTGTCACAGGTTCTCCAACCCCTTCAGAACCAGCCAGATATTGTTTTGGTCATTTACATGGATGATATTATTATCGGATCAGCAGACGTTCAGGTGCTAGACTTGGCATATAGGAAGGTACAAACACTCCTACAGAGAGGAGGGCTGCGCATAGCCGGTGACAAGGTTCAGAAAGTATACCCCTTTAAGATCCTGGGGGCAGAGCTTAAATTAGACTCAGTGTGCCCCCTTAAACCCTAGTTGTCCTTCAAGCCATCTTATACTACGGTAGAGATGCAAAAATTGCTAGGTGAGATTAACTGGTTAAGTCCCTGGCTTCACCTGCCTACAGAGCAGCTGCTGCCGCTCCATGACTCTTTGAAGGGCAAGGCACCCAATGATGTTATTACAATAACTCCATCACTCCAAGCAATATTCCAGAATGTCCAAAGGGCCCTAGATGTGGCACAGTTAGCTCGCTATAAGCCTGAGTGTCCACTCTGTCTTTGGGTCCTCCCTGGATCAGAGCTTTTTTCAGCTGCCATTACCCAGTCTGGCGAACCCCTTCAATGGGTGCACGCGTCAGTGGGAGGAGCTCCCAGGGTTTATTCACAGCTGGACCAGCTAGCTGACTTAATAATTAAGGGTAGGGATACCTCCCTGAGGCATTATGGGAAGGATCCTGATGTGATAACCATCCCTTACCGGTTGGCAGATATTGAATGGGTCAGAAGAAACCATAGCAGGGTATCTAATGCCTTCGTGGGCTTCATGGGGACAGTAGATTGCCATAATGGAACTTCGAGGTGGGTGACCTCATTTTCCAAGCTACGTTGGGTCCCCCCTATGCTTTTTTCCACCAGGCCTCTTGTCAAGGCTGTAAATGTTTTTACAGATGGGGGAAGGGTGGGGTCTGCCGTGGTGGTATGCCCCGCCTCCTCTCCTACCTGTGAGAAAAAAAAACACCCATTATTTTGAGGCCGTTACTGGATCTGCGCAGTTTAAAGAGCTGTACGCAGTGGCCCTGGCACTGACCCAGGTCAAACAACCAATGAACCTGTTTTCTGACAGTATGTATGTGGTAAATCTGCTACCAAACCTGGTGTCCTCATACATCAAATTAGATGAGAACCCAATCACCCCTCTGATGATCCAAGTTAGATCTCTGTTAAAAGAGCGGGCTGAGCCTATATTCTTGCAGCACCTTCGTGGACACCAAGGACTGCCTGGGATCCTGACACAAGGTAATCATATGGCCGACCAGCTGGCCACTGATGGGATTGTTATAGCAGTGGCTGTCTTACAGCCTCAAAACCTTCAACTGGCTCAAGGACTCCATGAGCGTACACATTTGAACTGGAGAGGGTTACATCAGAGATTTCCTTTGGTTCCTATAAAGGATTTAAAGAAGATTATTAGGACTTGTAAGGAATGTATGCCTTTTGTGCAAGTCCCGCCCCTGCAATCTCCGGGCGTGAATCCAAGAGGGTTAAGACCTAACGTCATTTGGCAGACTGACGTGACCCATTATGCCCCCTTTGGAAGGCTAAAATATATATTTATGTCTATTGATACGTGCTCTGGCGCCTGTTGGGCCTCCCTGCACATGGGGGAGAGAGCACGGCATGCTGAAAGCCACTTCTTACAATGTTTTGCTATCCTAGGACTGCCTTTACAGGTTAAAACAGATAATGGACCTTGTTTCACCAGTAAGCCTTTACAGGCATTTTTCCAAACGTGGAATATTAAACATACCACTGGAACACCTTATAACCCAAAGGGTCAAGCCATAATTGAGAGGCATAATAAGACCCTAAAGGATCAATTATTAAAACAAAAAGGGGGGGAAGCCCCCATGACCAGCTGAGGACAGCGTTGTTTACATTGAATATTTTAAATTTCTCTAAGGACCAACCTCTGTCGGCTTTTCAGAGACACTGGTCAAGCCAAATACCCTACTTAAAGGTGGAGGTCCGGTGGAAGGATCCCCTGACAGGGGCGTGGCGTGGACCCGACCCACTTATCAGTGTCGGAAGGGGCTTTGCCTGTGTTTTCCCCACTGGGGAACCGAATCCAATCTGGATACCAGCTAGAGATGTAAAATATTGTACATCAAAATGACCACCCAAGGGCACTTGCCCTTGAGGGATGTCTCCCTTTACTCTCTCTAGGAAAGGAAAAAAAGGATGGAAACCCTGATGGATCTTCAATGGGGAGACAGAAGGCCTGCCCGTGTACATTGGCGATGGACCAGTGCCAGCTCTACGTGCTTCCTGGATATCGCCTGGCGTCCCGTGGTGCAATGTTTTGCTGTGGCATCGTCTGCAGTGTTGCACAAGGACTAAAAAGATAATTTTGCACACTGTTGTTCCTTTGCTCCTCCCCTTGCTGCTTACCTGGGGGGGGCCCATTGGTGGGAGATAGGAGCTAAAGGGTTTTGACACCTTAATGTTTTATGTGTTTTATGATAAATGTTTGCAATAAGCAAGGCGATTGGCACCTTGCTCCAAATGTTTACTAACCAGTGCTTTAAGCTATCAGAGCCTTGGCTGCCGTGGACCAACGAATACCGTTGGAGCCAAAAGCTTGCACCTGTTACTACCTCACTATTGGAGAGAGGGAATGTTGTCTGTGTCGTCCTGGGTGTCACCAGAATGGACCAGGACTTCTCTATCTCTTATGGACTGAGCCAGATAAGAGATCTTCCAGTGCATTGCACCTGTGTTATAAGTGCTCAGGTGTTACGACAGTTCATGTTTGCATCCGTTCAATGTTGCAATTGGTCACGTTATGAGTACCTTATGTTTACCTTTGCACCCTGCTTACTTTACCCTATGTTAGTCAGAACAGGTCTTGATTTGTGGCGACGACTAGGGCTGTTCGGGTCAATAGTGGCTCTGTTTTGATCAGTTGGGAACCCCACGGGGCTAGTCATAATGCCCATTAGGACCCGCTACTGGCCGGGGCCCACAGGCATGGAGCAAAAGCATTAGGGCTTTCTCTCGAATGCCAATCCCGCTCTCCCCAAATTGACCCATCGGGCTGGCAGCCCGGGCAGGTAGGTCAGCCTGAAGTGCCAGTGCGTTCGTTTGCCGATGACGGGTACGATCTCCCACGGGGGAGGCAACCTAAGACAGGCGCGCCCTCGAGTAAGGCACCCCTGCTATTTAAAAAATAAAAGAAGGGGAGATGTGGGGATGCTAGCCGGATACGTAGAGGGGCGGTCCCCGATCGACCACCCTTCTTCCCGCCCTGGGACCGAATGGCCGGAAGCCACTCCTACGCCTCCCGGGTCCGGAACCGGAAGGAGTAGTTCTGGCTTGGCCCGCCTCCCGTCTCGATCTCAGGCCCACGTGGATGCCTCCAAGATGGCGCCGCCGGTGCCAAGGGGCGGTCCTATTGGGGCGTGACGTTAGCCCATGGGGGGAGTCCCAGGATGCCACTCTGACCAAGACAGCCCAGTTCAGCCAATTAGCGAAGCCTACCTTCCCGCCTTCCCCACCATAATAAAAACCTTCCCCCGCCCCTTGGGCGGTGAGTTCGGTTCATAACCTCAGACCGTCTCCCTGGAGTCTCTCTTTCTCTGCGCCGATCGTCGACACGTGAGGAGGGGCAGGGACGGGGGGACTTCAGTAGTTCACTCTCCTCGGCTAAACGCAGACCAGCAAGAGCACGCCCTTACCCTCTGCGGGCAGAGGATAAGGTCGAGTGCTCTCTCGTAGTTTTTTGAGGTTCGGACCATTCTCCCCGAGAATTTGGGGAGAAAGGGATCGTCCAGATCCCAACAGGTCATTGAAGAAATTAAAACGGAAATTCAAATGTTTATGGAATTCAACCAAGTTGAGGACACAAAGTACCAGCTCCTTTGGGACACAGTAAAGGCAGTACTCAGAGGAAAATTTATATCTTTGAGTGCATACATCAACAAACTGGAGAAACAGCAATTCAGTAACTTATGGAAGCACCTCCATTTCCTTGAGACAGAACAACAAGCCAAACCCCAAGTCAATAGACAAATGGTGCTGGCAAAACTGGCTCACCACATGCAACAAACTAAAACTAGATCCTTATATATCACCCTGCACCAAAATCAATTCCAAGTGGATTAAAGACCTCAAAATCAAAACAGACACCCTGAAAACACTAAAGGAAGGAGTAGGAGAAACACTTGGGCTCCTTGGCTCAGGACGGAACTTCCTTAACAAAGACCCAGAAAGGCTACAAATCAAAGAAAGGTTGGACAAATGGGACTACATCAAACTGCAGAGCTTCTGCAAGGCAAAGGACATAGCTCGCAAGATAAAAAGAAAGACCACAGACTGGGAGAAGATCTTTACCGGCCATTCAACGGACAAAGGCCTCATCTCTAAAATACATGCAGAACTAAAAAAATTACCTTCTTCCAAAACAAAACCACAAAGAACGGGCTGGGGATATGGCCTAGTGGCAAGAGCCCTTGCCTTGTATACTTGAAGCCCTGGGTTCGATTCCCCAGCATCACATATACAGAAAATGGCCAGAAGTGGCGCTCTGACTCAAGTGGCAGAGTGCTAGCCTTGAGCAAAGAGAAGCCAGGGACAGTGCTCAGGCCCTGAGTCCAAGGCCCAGGATTGGCAAAAAAACACCCAAAAAACAAAAACAAAAACAAAACAAGGGCTGGGGATATAGCCTAGTGGCAAGAGTGCCTGCCTCGGATACACGAGGCCCTAGGTTCGATTCCCCAGCACCACATATACGGAAAACGGCCAGAAGCGGCGCTGTGGCTCAAGTGGCGGAGTGCTAGCCTTGAGCGGGAAGAAGCCAGGGACGGTGCTCAGGCCCTGAGTCCAAGGCCCAGGACTGGCCAAAAAAACAAAAAACAAAAACAAAAAAAAAAAAACCAAAAAACCACAAAGAACCAATAGCTGCCTCATCAAGTGGGCTAAAGACTTACAAAGAGACTTCTCTGATGAGGAAATGAGAATGGCCAAGAGACATATGAAAAAGTGCTCTACATCACTGGCCATAAAAGAAATGCAAATCAAAACAACATTGAGATTCCATCTCACCCCAGTAAGAATGTCATATATCAAGAAAACTAACAATAACGATTTTTGGAGGGGATGTGGCCAAAAGGGAACCCTTCTTCATTGTTCGTGGGGATGTAAACTGGTTCAGCACTCTGGCAAGCACTATGGAGATTCCTCAGAAGGCTAAATATAGAACTCCCCTATGACCCAGTAGCCCCACTTTTGGGTATCTATCCAAAAGACCACAAACAAAATCACAGTAATGCCACCAGCACAACAATGTTCATTGCAGCACAATTTGTCATAGCTAGAATCTGGAACCAACCCAGATGCCCCTCAGTAGACGAATGGATCAGCAAAATGTGGTACATATACACAATGGAATTTTATGCCTCTATCAGAAAGAATGACATTATCCCATTTGTAAGGAAATGGAAGGACTTGGAAAAAATTATACTAAGTGAAGTGAGCCAGACCCAAAGAAACATGGACTCTATGGTCTCCTTTATTGGGAATAATTAGTACAGGTTTAGGCAAGTCATAGCAGAGCATCACAAGGGCCCAATAGCTATACCCTTATTACCACTTAAGATAATGCTAAGTGAAATGAACTCTATGTTATGGAAACGATTGCTATATCACAGTTGTAACTACTTTCAACGTCCCATCTGTATCTGTAGCTTCTATTATTGATGTTCTTTATTACCTTCCCATGGTTGTACCTACACTATCTCTGTAATCTTATCGGAGTATATTGGAAACCGCGTATAATGGTATTAGAAGTAGGAAATTGGAAAGGAATACCAAAATTGAGAGACACAGAGTAAAAAACGACAAACACCTACAAAAGCAATACTTGCAAAACTGTTTGGTGTAAGTGAACTGAACACCTCAGGGGAAAAGGAAAGTGGGACGAGGGAGGGGGGGAAGGGACAAGGTAACAAACAGTACAAAAAATGTACCCAATGCCTAAGGTATGAAACTGTAACCTCTCTGTACATCAGTTTGATAATAAAAATTTGAAAAAAAAGAAAGACTTATAAAAAAGAAATACAAAAGAAGATAGGCATAATTTCATATGGCATGTTGAAGACATCAACAACAATGATATACCACTTTTTTCCATAACTTGGAGTTCATTTTGCTTAGCATCATCTATGTATTCATATGGATATGGTTATTGAGATATTGTGATCTTCTGCTAGGTGTATCCTAGATGTGTATTAATTATTCCCAATGAGGGAAAACATACAGTCTATGTTTCTTTGGGTCTGGCTCACTTCACCTAGTATGATTTTTTTCCCAGGTATTTTCTTTAAAAATGGGGAAATGCCATTCTTTCTGATCGAGGCATAGTGTTCCATTATGTATATGTACCACATTTTCTTGATCCACTCATCTACTGCGGGGCATCTGGGTTGGTTCCATATGTTAGCGATGACAGTGGGCTGCCTTGAACATACTTGAGCTGGTGGTTTGGTGTGGTCTTGCTTGTAATTTTTTGGGTAGATGTCCAAAAGTGGGGCTGCTCGGTCATAGGTGAGCTCTATGTTTAGCCCTTTGAGTAACCTCCATATTGCTTTCCAGTATGGTTGAACAAGTTTACACTCACCAATGTTGTAGAGTTCCCTGTTGGCCACATCTCCTCCAGTATTTCTTATTATTAGTTTTTTTGATAATGGACATTCTTACTGGGTTAGGTGGAATTTGTGTTGTTTTGATTTTCATTTCTGTTATAGCCAGTGATATAGAACACTTCTTCATGTGTCTCTTGGCCATTGTCATTTCCTCTTCAGAGAAGTCTTTTTTTAGATCTTTAGTCCATTTGTTGAGAGGGAAGTTGGTTTCATGAGGATTTGTTTTGGAGGAATTTAAGTTTTTGAGTTCATTTTAGACATGAGGCCTTTGTCTGTTGTATGGCCAGTAAAGATATTCTCCCAGTTTGTGGGCTGTTTATCTTGCAAGCTATATTCTTTGCCATGCAGAAGCTCTGGAGTTTGATGCAAATCCATTTTCCAACATTTCTTTGATTTGTTGTGTTTGATCCTTTATGAAGAAAGTTTGTCCTATGCCAATGAGCCCAGGTGTTTCTCCGATTCCTTCTTGTAATGTTTTCAGGGTATCTGATTTTACCTCAAGTTCTTTGATCCATTTGGAATTGATTCTGGTGCAGATTGATATATAAGGATCTAGTTTTAGTTTATTACAGGTATTGAACCAGTTTTTCCAGCACCATTTGTTGAAGAAGCTGTCTTTCTTGCATCCTACTTTTTTTTAGCTCCTTTATCAAAGATTAAAGTAGCAATAGCTCTTTGGGTTCATTTCTGGATCCACAGTTGTATTCCATTGGTCCTCATGCTTGTTTCTATGCTAATACCAAGCTGATTTTATTAGTATATCTTTGTAATATAGCTTGGAGTTTGGTATTGAAATTCCTCCAGCACTGTTCTTTCTGTTTAGGATTGGTTTTGATATTTGTAAAATAGAGCTTTAAATTCACCTGTCGATCATATAAATGTACATATTCACGTGTGCAATATATGTTGATTCATGCCATCCTAAATATACAGTCATGGAATGCGTGATAAATGATCACACCTTGTGACTTCCCTTTACCTATTTCTATTTGGTTCATTATTAAGTGAATTTTACAAGGAGTTTTATATAAAATGTGTAGTATGGTTAACTGCATCTCAGATGTCAATTCCATATTTGTGCAGAAACCCCAAAGTAGCTAAGGAAAAAACTGAATCCAGAAAGGTACTGAGCATTATTAGTATTTGAAGATCAGCCGTATGGGTGATGAAAAGCAAAGGTAATCCTTAGAATGTGTCTCATTAGCAGAATTTAAGTAGTAAAGCACAGAGTCAATATAGATTCACAGTGAAGTTTAGGCAGCATGGTGAAAAGTGGTATTCTTAGAGCATTAAACTTAGCATTCTAGTGTCTTGCAGAGCTAAAGCAAACTTGATAGTTTGTCCTCAGTATTCAGCTTGTTGAAAACATGAGTTGAGATTCAGGAGAAAAGCTATGGAATAAATTTCTACATGCAGTAGAGACATGATTAAGACATTTCACAGGCAATAGAACTGATCAACTATTTTTATAATATCATCAATATAACCACTAATAACAATTATAATATGTTAGTTGTGGCATTACAGGATATATTATGCTATAATAATTGTATAATAAACTATATATGTGTATTACATATACTATAATATGATGCAATTCCATTATATGTGTATATATGTAAATATATGATATATATTATATGTACTATATATTATATTACATATATATGTATGGATATATGTGATATATATTACATGTAATTCATATGTTTACCAAGCACAGATCACTGTTGACTTAATTGTCCTTTAATAGATTTTCCTGAGCTTCGGTTAACATGTTGAACTTACATGTTAGAAGAAAGAATGAAATTATTTTTCCTCTGTATTATACGAGTCAAAAGAATAATACAATGTTCAAAGCTTCAATTCATTTTCTTCTTTCATTTAAATTTTTACCAGGTTTAATTCAAGAGTGTGGGTACTAAGAAACAGGTCTATCAAGAATAACCAACACCTAGGACTAGGAATATGGCCCAGTGGCAAAAGAGTTCTTCCCTCATATACATGAAGCCCTGCGTTGGCATCCTCAGCACTACATATATAGAAAAAGCCAGAAGTGAGACTGTGGATAAAGTGGCAGAGTGCTAGCCTTGAGCAAAAGGAAGCCAGGGACAGTGCTCAGGCCCTGAGTTCAAGCCCCAGGACTGGCAAAAAAAAAAGAAGAAGAACCAACACCTGTAAACTGCAGCCTCTTGAGTCTTGATCAGATTCAGATGTCACCCATTTCTACCAATTTATCTTCAATATTTCCACCTTTTCCTAAATCTCTAATACCATTTCAGAAGTTAAGAAAAATACTGTTTTCTTCCCTATTATTGTATAACCAAATCATTGTAGTAAACTACACTAGGAAAACAGAAGATGATGATGTAAATGTGTATATGTTTATTATCATGTAACCATGTTCAAGCATGAAGGAACAGTTTTTCAATATCTGAACACCTTTGCACCTTTTTTGTCCTCTCTATGAGGAAGGGAAAACATGCACACTCAACAAGGAGTGCTTTGTTATGGGATGAAGTCAGGAACCACTGCTCAATATGTCATGTTCCTATCATCATTAGGGAAAGATGAGAAAACAAACAATGAATTGAGAACAAATATATTTGAATACAAGAACATGTGAAAGTATATATATGGCTGCTTTCAATGTCACTGACACATACAGAAGTTTGGGCAGCTTGGGGGTTATAAGCAAACTTCAATGGAAGGGATATCATTTAAGAGTGTAGGAGGAAAAATTGTGGGGAAAATTTGAATTTTCTCGGTCGAGACAATTCTTTTTCTCTTTTTGTGGGGTTTGTCTATGGGTAATAATATCAGTTGTATGAAGGATGGCCAGTTTGGCAAGTATAAGCATATGGAATTATCCCAATAGGAAAGCCAAGGATTGTTTATAATCAGATAGAGAGCACACTAATTCTTTCTGGATTGATTGGTAAACAGGCAGCATCATAGCAGGAATTGAGATATAACTCATAGAATCTTGTTTCCACTGCTCCATCTTGCTCCTCCCTTTCCCATTCTATTATAGAAGAGACTCCTTTCTTCCATTTCACTAATCTACTACAATAAGCAAATTCTGGCCCCCACTTCAGATGCTACTGAAGCTGCATAAATATCATCATGCCATCCCTTTCCATTCCAGAATCCACATCCATTCCCACAGGAATTCAGGACAGCTCCATTCAGCACAAGAGAGTGAGGACAGAATGGCCAATCTGCATCCTGAAGAAATGGGAATGAGGTTCAACAAACTGTAGTAATTTTCCTAGACCGACCAAATTTTTAAGTAAGATAATTGGATAACAGTTGATGGATTGGAGTCTATGCCTCTGCTACCCTTTCCAATCTTCTCCCTAATCGTCTTTTGCATTAATCAATTTTTATAAGATGTCCTCAGTCATAGCCTCCTCTTTCCTCATGTTCACTTGAGTTGGATCTTTTAATAAGCAAATGCTAATACTGCCCCTGTGAGTATCAGATCCAGTTATTAGAAGATAAGAATCGGGGCTGGGGATATAGCCTAGTGGCAAGAGTGCCTGCCTCGGATACACGAGGCCCTAGGTTCGATTCCCCAGCACCACATATACAGAAAACGGCCAGAAGCGGCGCTGTGGCTCAAGTGGCAGAGTGCTAGCCTTGAGCGGGAAGAAGCCAGGGACAGTGCTCAGGCCCTGAGCCCAAGGCCCAGGACCGGCCAAAAAAAAAAAAAAAAAAAAAAGAAGATAAGAATGAGATAATGCTATGAAGAAACAGCATAATCTCCCTGTGAGTTTCCTACCCATGGTCTCACTGTGAACCGTAAGTAAAATGCAATCTATTGTGTTATCAGAATCTCCTAAGTTGGAGATTTTAGACAGAGAGATACACAACTTTCCTAAGGATTGGCCTTCAATAAAACTTTCCCGCAAATCTGTTCTTTGTCTATCAGTAATGCCAAAAACACTAACAGACTTTAGATTCTGATAATTTCTCAAAGAAAAATGTAAATTGAAGACAGAAAAAGAATAAAACAACAAATCATAGCCATAAAAATAGATTAGTAAGTCCAATCTTTAACAGAAGACTGTAAAGATTTATTCAGAAAAAATTGTAGAAAACAGGTAATTAGGGGATTTTACTATTTTGTCAATAGTATCACATAGGCAGGTAAAGTCAGGTAAGATATAGTGCCTAACGCTCATGTAGCTGAAAGCTACATTAAAATAGGCAACAAAATGAAGGGAAAAGCAAGAGGGAAAGAAATATTGAATTGTTTGGTGAGGAAGTACAGTAAAAATAATTGCAAATAAGGATTGTAAAAAAAAAGTAGTTGCTTTTTGAAAATATAATTTTCATTTTCGCATCTCATTAACTTATATGATTTGCTAGAATAAATAATTTATTTGATTCAGAATTCCAGAATGACACACACTCTACTATATAATAACTAAGGAAAAATAAAGGAAAACCACTTCCTTAAATGATTCCGAAGAGAGTGCTATCTCTAGAATAATATAACAACTTAACCTTGAATATTTCAAGATTCTTACAAAACTGGAACTGGTAGGAAAAAGCCAAGAAATGATAGAAATAACTTATGGTTGTGAATAATAAATCCAGTTTGTCCCTCTATCTAAATCCAAAATCTACCACTGAGTTACATCCAGATTTGACTATATGTATACCTAGGAAGAATATTTTCAGAAAATATCATGTATGGTAGCCCTGACATGAAAGTCTTCTTAGGTAATTTTTGTTTATGTACCTTGGCATCATCTTGCATTTAAAGCCTTGGGTTTGTTGATAATGATTGTGTCTCTAAGGCTCTAGATATGTTTAGATTTATTGGTCTGTTGGCCATTTTCCTTAATGCAAATGAAGTGCCACCCACAAAGCTAGATTTCCATTAAAAGAGCATTGCTTGTTATGAACAGTTCATTCACTACTACCCAACCTGGGGTATTGTTTGCCGAGACTTCTTTCAGCAATTGATTCCTTCTTCCATTTATCATCATGAAATTGGTTACCTTCATACTTCTGAGCCTGATTGGCCTCATGTGTACAGCTGTAAGTCAGAATAATCTTTAGAAAAAAATGTTTGGGGGAAAATATTTGGGGCATTGTTAGAGGGAGGATAATTTATATTTTGTGCTGAGATTTGTCTTATTCTTTCTTTTTTAACCACAGTATGTCTGGGGAAGGAAGCCACATCATAAGTTCAAGAGTTTTGACTAGGAGAACTGACCTTGGAACCACCAGAAAACCTACTAAACTAGCAAAATGTCAAGTGTTCCAATTATCAGCTAGTAGATATAACCCATTCTTTATTATAGTTTTATTTTAGTAGAACTAAGTCTTGATCTTAAAAACAAGTAGAGATAGCTATTATTACCACTACTGTTTTGCTTCTTATGGATTCTCTTGTATGATTCTTCTTTTATCTGCTAGACATCAAAACTCAGAGAATTACTAATAGTCTAAGTTTAATTATTTATTCTACAGAGGACACAATATTTATTGATTCTGAGGACAAAGTTGTTTAAAATCAATAAATTTAAGTCCTACGTGTTCTAGATCTATTTTCACAAGAGACCAAATTGTCATAATATTGTTAATGTATTGTTTATACTCCTGACATTTATTCACGGGTAGAATCAATAAGGAATTTGAAGAGATGGAAAGGATGAATTTTTAATACTTTCTCTTTCATTCAGTGCTAACACTGTTAGGTCAATGGTGGAGATAGAGAATAGAAGAAAATATGACTTATCAAGTGAAGTCTTAGTAAATGTCTAGCATATAATTTTCAACAAACAAGATTAATGATTCTTTGAATTTTTTTTATCAATGTTAATATTAATTGCATTGAGTTCGATAACATCATAGAATAACTTCAAGAGGTTTGACTTGAGCTTAGGAGAATTGATGTTGGAACCACCAGAAAACCTACTAAACTATCAAAATCTCAAGTGTTCCAGTGATCAGCCAATAGATATAACCCAAAAGTGCTTCCTATTGTATAACAGAGCCATTGGATCACCACATACTTTCGACAAGAAAGTTTTTTGGGGATAGAGGCACATGTATTTTTCTACCTGTTACCTGGGTCTGTGGACAGTATTGTGGTTGAATAATTGGAGAAAACTCTACTCTTCCTAAAGCCTGTCCTTCACTATCAGAAAATAATTGTTTACTTCTGATTTAGGGAAAGTGATACAGTTCTCTTTATATTACAAGTATACTTTGAATCTTTCCAACTTGAAAGACTTTTATGCTCACAAGTCAAATTTACTTTATGGGAGCCTTCATAGTTTTATTTTATTTTGCATGTGCAAGATTAAATGTGAACATAATCCCTGTATAATCCTAAATATCATATATGCAAATCTACCCCATCTCCTCTCCTCTTTAGTGAAATAACCCATACAAAGTTTTACTTACATATGACACTTTTGACAATTACTTCTAGATTAAAATTGTTTTGAGTCCTGAAAGGCCTCATACCTCAAGTTAGGGTTTCAGTGTTTATAGTAATGGGTTGATGAGATTGTGTAAAATGAAATCATGCCAGGACAAAGCAAAAACAATAACTGGAAAGTAAGACAATCATTACAGTACTAATGGTTCCTATATTTCTGTCAGTGTTGACATTCCATAGAATTAGGGTTTGCTAATTTGTATTCAGTTATTCTTCCTTTCAAATGTATAAATCCTAGCTGAAAAATATTCCCTCATTACTAATGTCAATAATTTCACACAAATCATCTGATTCAAGTGGGATAAACATTCACGAGGCTGACATTGATTTAGTCTGATTGTATCACTGTTTGTTTTTGTTATTAATATAATTCTTTCACAATCCACTAGCATGTAGATTCTATCCATTTCCTTATTTCTCTTTACCTCTCTATTTAATTTTCCTCCAACTACTTTCTAAAAAGATTACACTGATATGTAAAACAAATGCTAGGTCCTTCAAATTTAGCTTCTTTATATACAAGTTTTTTTATTTACTTAGAAAACTCATAAAAATGTTTATTCTCAATTACATAGTAACTTATAGGTCAAATAAACAAACAAATATAGTTTTAAAATGGAAATAAAGGGGACTAATTTAATTAGTAAATAAGTAAGATAATGGAAAATCATACATTATTCTTGGAAATATGCTGGAGAAAGGTCTCAGTAAGATTAAAATGATTTCATGGTATTTGACATCAAGTCCATAGCCTCTTTCATTCTAAGTAACAATCTACTAAACACAAATGAATTTGGGTCTCAGGTAATATTCTGAAAGGTAGTTAGACATGAAGGCCTCTGTAAAGTATTCTTTTTTTTTTTTTAACCTATCTTGGTCCTATTATGCACTTTGGAAACCTTAGGCTCTTTGAAGCAAATAAATTGACCTTTTGTTCTCAAACTCTATGCTTGCTTAGTTTCCTTAGTTTGTTGTTCATTGCCTTGGTTGTAAATGATCCAACAGTTGATATGAAAAATACCTTCAGAAACAGACTTTGGGCTTGGATTCCCAAATCTCAGCCTCTTGTGTAGCTAGGATTACAAACATGAGTCACTGGTGACTGGCTCCCAGCCTAGCATGTGCTAGTTATTTTAGATATGGCGATTCAGTTTTGTTTGTTTCTGCCTGTATTAGCCTTTAATACTTAGCAGCTGGAAGCCAGCCTCTTTTATTAGCTAAGATTACAGATGTGACCCACTAGTACCTGTCTTATTTGTCTTTAATAATGTGTTTTATCATGTCACTTTTGCTTACAGTTCCATGGAGTTTTCTTAAAGAGCAAGATCAAAGGAATATGAAACATGAGATAAAACTCTGAATACCTGTATTCAAATAATGATCACCACTGTAATGACAGACACAAGATAAAGTCCTTCACTTCTTTCTTCTTCAATATGTTGTCATTTTATATGCACTCACACACACACACACACACACACACATTCATTACTATGGTTCATCATTATACACACTTAATATGGAGAAAACCTGTTAATACAACCTTTCACATTTCTTAATTGTTCATATTTAAATGATAAAACCCTCCCCAAACCGTCTTAATCCTAAATTGTAAAATAGCCTGAACATTGACTGTGCTTGAACACCCAGTAGAAAAGTAACACAAGAGTAGAGTACTTTGTAATAACACAAAGGTCATCTGACCTACTTTATAATTTGCAAAGCTTCTTCTACTTGTTGGACCAGTAATCTGCCACCTTTTGCTTATGTATTTTTATGAACCAAACAGACTGCCAGTTGAAAGAAAATCAAACTGGGAAGCAAAACCTGATTAAACAATGTTACATAATGCAATTTACATCAGATTAGATATATCACAGGGCTGAAGTTGTGATACTAAGGCAATTCATCAAAAGATCATGGAGAAGAGAAAGAAAAAAAATTAATCGTGCTGTGTGGTGAATAAAGTTGGGAGAAAATTCATTTGTAAAAGAAACAGCATACACTTTAAAAAGTAATTTCTCAATCTCATAGGTTATTTTACTTATGTAAATAATTTATCAAAATATTATACTTAATAATAAAATATCAGCATAAAACTATATAACTATATTTTACTATAGGAATAAAAAGAATCATGAGTATAGGAAGAAAAAAATAAAGGATAATAATTTATTTAGAAAATATTGAAGGGATTGGAACTTGGTGAATAAAATACTTTAAGCTTGGGAATTTGGAAAATTCCAATTAAATCGCAATGGACTAGAAGATGATCTGAGGATAATTAGGATAATTTTGTGGTTTTGAACATCAAAGCCCACACACTAAGTAACAATCTATATTTGAACTATATCCTACCTTTGAACCTAAATAAATGTAGTAAACCTCAGAAATGTATGCCTTCTTTAGCTAATTCTTTGTTTAGGAATCTTGGCTTGATCATACAATTGAAAAACCAAGGGTCTTAGAAGCAAACAAACTTGCCATTCTGTCTCAGACTATATGTGTGTTTAGGTTTATTCACCTATTTACAATTTTCTTCTTGTAAATAAATATTTGACATGAAAAAGACATGCCAATAAAAGGTCATTGCTTATAATAAAAAGCCTATCAACTAGTATGAAAACGCTGTGTCCATTTAAAGTTCAAAACTTCTGTTTTCCATTGATTTATTTTTCCATTTATCATAATGAAGTTTTTGGTTCTCTTCATACTTATTGGTATGTCCAGCCTCATTTATCTGGCCTTAAGTCCAATTCATTTTCTAAACAAACTATTGGGAAGAAATGTTTAGTGGATTTCCAGAGGTTAGCTATGATACAGGAATAATATATGTTTTAGTACTGAGAAATGATGTAAATTTCTTATCAACAACTCTGTGCTTAGGGAAGAAATCCACAATCAGTAATACTTTATTATGGTTCTGTTTTAATAGAATTTGAAATTTATCTTAACAACTACTGGGGATTGCCATCACTATTCTTATACTACTTCTTATAGCGTCCTTTATGTTATTCCTCTCTCTTATATCCATCATTAGTTGTATGACTTGAGATTATATGTTTAGACAGACATACTAATTTCATAAGTTTAATTATTGTTTTTAGGTGACCCATTCTTTACCTGTGAGGACAGAACAACAATTTGTAAGTTGATAATTCACTATCTGGGTAAATTTTCACAAAAGACCACACTGGAATAAAATTGTTCAAATACTCTCTATGCTCCTCAAATGTATGAATGTAATGGAGACACTATGGAATTTCAGTTGATGGATAAAAGTGATTTAAAATTATTTCTTGATCATTCTATTCTAACATTATTTCAGTGGTGTAATTGTGGAATACTGGAAAATGTAGCTTTTTTCCTTTCTTCTTAATTGTCAAAGTGAAATACAGAGTGGCTACAGTTTCATATGTAAGGCAGTGAGTACATTTCTTATTCAACTTGTTACCTCCTTCCCATTTTTACCCCGCCTTCCCCCTCCCCATTTTTCTCTCCCCTCTTGAGTTGCACAGTTGGTTTATACCATATAGTTTTGCAAGTATTGCTGTTGCATTGGCTTGTCTTTTTATCTGTTGTCTCTCGATTTTGGTATTCCCTTCCCCTTCCCTAGTTCCAGTATACATATATACAATATCCAGGGTACTAAAATCAGTTACTGTGATATCAGGGGTAAAACCATGGGAAGGGAATACAGCATAACTAACTAACTAACTAACTAACTAAATAAATAAATAAATAAGAAAAAAGAAGGGCACATAACATGTTGAAAATAACTTCAACAGTGATATATCACTTGTTTCCATAACTTGAAGTTCATTTTGCTTAGGTTCATTCCATGTGTTCTATATGGGCAGAGCTTTTGAGCTATTATGATCTTCTGCCAGGACTATCCTAGATATGTACTAATTATTCTCTGTGAGGAAAACCATAGAGTCCATTTTTCTTTGGGTTTGGCTCACTTCACTTAGTTTAATTTTTTTCCAAGTCCTTCCATTTTCCTTACGAATAGCACAGTGTCATTCTTTCTGATAGAGGCATAGAATTCCATTATGTATATGGACCATATTTCTTCCATTCATCTACTGAGGGTCATCTGGGTTGGTTACATAGTTTACCGATGACAAATTGTGCTGTGATGAACATAGTTGTGCTGGTGGGTTTATTGTGGTCTTGCTTGTAATCGTTTGGGTAGATACACAAAAGTGGGGTTGCTGGGATGTAGCAGAGCTCTTATGTTTGCCTTTCTGAGGAACCTCAACATTGCTTTCCAGAGTGGTTGAACAATTTTTCATTCCCATCAACAATTTAATAGGGTTCCCTTTTGGCCACATCCCCTCCAGCATTTGTTATTATTAGTTTTCCTGATAATGGATATTTTTACTGGGGTGAGATGGAATCTCAGTGTTGTTTTGATTTGCATTTCTTTTTTTGGTCAGTGATGTAGATCACTTCTTCATGTGTCTCTTGGCTATTCTCATTTCCTCTTCAGAGAAGTCTCATTTTAGGCCTTTAGCCTATTTGTTGAAGGTTCAGGTGGTTCGTTGAGTTTTTGTTTTCTATATGCCAAAAATGGAAGAGAGGTAGAATTGGAAAAACAACTCCTCTTGTAATAGCCTCAAAAAACATAAAGTACTTAGGAATAACCCTAACCAAAGAAATGAAAGACACCTGTGATGAGAACTTTAAAAACCTGAAATAGGAAGTTAAAGCAGAACTAAGGAATGGAGAAACCTCCCATGGTCCTGGATTGGGAGGATTAACATTGTGAAACTGGCAATATTGCCAAAATCTACCTACAAATTCAATGCAATACCCATCAGTAGCCCAACATCATTCTTCACAGAAATAGAGGAAGCAATGCAGAAATTCATATGGAACAATAAAAGAGCCAGAATAGCAGAAAAATTCTAAGTAAAAATAATAGTTCTAAGAAGAAACAGCAGAATCTACTTTTCAATTTTCTACCCATTGTCTCATTGTAAACCATAAGTAAAATGTAATCTATTGAGCTATCTGAATCTACTAAATTGGAGATTTTAGACAGAGAGATACCCATCTCCCTTAAGAATTGGTCTTCAATAAAAGTTTCCCCCAAATCTGTTCTTTGTCTATCAGTAACACCAAGAGCACGAATAGACTTTAGATTCTCACAATTTCTCGAAGAAAAATGTAAATTGAAGACATGTAAATTGAAAAAATAACATAACAAATCAAAACCATAAACAATGGATTAGTAAATCCAATCTATAACAGAAGACTGTAAATATATATCCAGAAAAATCGAAAGTGAACAAGTAATTAGGCGATTTTACTATTTAGTCAATAGTATCACATAGGCAGGTAAAGTCAGGTAAGATATTGTGGCCTAACACTGAAAGCTACACTATAATAGGCTGCATAATGAAGGGAAGAGAAAGAGGGAAATAAGAAATGAATTGTTTGGTGAGGAAGTACAGTGAAAATATTTGCAAATAGGGATGGTAAAAGAACAAGTAGTGGCTTTTTGGAAATGTACTGCCTACCTCTTATTAACTCGTCTCATTTACTAGAATAAATGATTTATTTGACTCAGAATTCCAGAAAGACACCTATTCAATTATAAAATAACTAAGGAAAAATAAGGAAGAATCACTTCCTTAAAAGATGCTGAAGAGAGTACTATCTCTAGAATAAGATAACGTAACCTTGAATATTTCAAAATTCTTACTAAACTGGAACTGGTTGGAAAAAGCCTACAAATGAGAGAAATAATTTATAGTTGTGAATAATAAATCCAGTTTGTCCCCCTATCTAAATCCAAAATGTACCACTGACTTATATACAGATTTGACTATAAGTACGCCTAGGGAGAATATTTTAAGAAAATATTCTGTAGTGTAGGCCTGAAATGAAAGTCTTCTTAGGTAATTTTTGTTTATGTACCTTGGCATCATCTTGCATTCAAAGCCTTAGGCTTGTTGATAATAAACAGTCTTAGAATTGTGTCTCTAATGCTCTAGGTTTGTTTAGATTTATTTGTCTGTTGGCCATTGCCCATAATGCAAATGAAGTGCCACCCACAAAGCTAGATTTTCAATAAAAGAGCATTGCTTGTTATGAAAAGTTCATCAATTGGTACTCAAAACTTGGTCTATTATTTGCTGAAACTTCTTTCAGTAATTGAATTTTTCTTCCATTCATCACAATGCAGTTGGCCTCATGTGTTCAGCTGAAGGTCAGATTCATCTTCCAAAAAATGATTTGGGGTTAATATATCGAGCATTGTCAGAGGGAGAATAATTTATGTTGGTGCTGAGATCTGTCTTATTCGTTCTTTTCAACCACACTATCTCAGGGGAAGGAAGCCACATTGCTAATATTTTATTATGGTTTTATTTTAGAAGAACTAATTAGAACAACGCACATCTATCTTCCAAAATATTGTAAATATTTTTTTTTCATAAAATGTAAATTTTACATGAAACTTGTACCCTTAATAAACATTTAATGTATAAAAAATAAATAAAAATCTGGCTCAGACCAATAAGAAGTTTATTACAAGACCTCACAAAACACCTAATCAAGATGACAGTAAAATACCAATATTTGAAAATAATGTAGATGATTTAAAGCATGCAGTTAACACAAGAGATAATTCCTTAGAGGAACTGTGGAAATTTCTTCTTTGTTTTTTTCTAACTCTGTATGTTAGAACTGCAGCCGTTAATTTTTCAGCACATTCTTGAAATTCTCTTTACAAAATAGTCATATTTATACTACTTATCATCATCAAGCTCCCTGTGAACAAAATTAGTCTGCTACTCATTTTTTGATAAGTAATGTTTTATTGAAACAGACACAAACAGAATATGTAGAATGACTGTGAAAGCTCCCTTATTGAGGAAAGCTATATAGCCTAACCAAGGAATGATTCAGCAACACAGCTCCATCACAGTAAGACATCATGTGAACTTGAAAAGTGCAAAAAAGATTCTGTCAGAACCAATAAATATGCCTAAAGTGTAAGAATATATAATACCTCTAAGAATAACCACAAATTGCTATCCTAGCAGAAGTGGGCATTTTCTGTCAGACATTTGATCTCAAGACACCTACAAATAAACATGCTTACTGAGAATTTGCCACCATTTTACTATATTTCCTGTTAAATTATAACCCTTCCACTGAACTTTTTGAATAGAAAAATCTATCCATATTCCTGAATATGTTACTCACATTGAAAAATAGCTGTATATATCAAGATAGGTAAATGAAGAATTTTTTACAGAAGGCCTTCATATCGGAACTACCTTTCAGAATATTTCCTGAGCATTTCTACTTAAATTTGTGTTTAAGTCTTGGAAGTAGACCAGTAGAAGATTGTTACTTAGCATGAAGAAGTACCCTCACTTATACATCAATATGTGATTATTTTACACACACGCATACACACACTGATTAAAGAACATCTTATTCCTACTTTCACATTTTTAACTGCTTTATATTTAAATTATAAAACCCACCAAAGTTATATTTCTTAATTTTGAACTCTAAAATATGCTGAACTTTGTACCTATAGCAGCCCTTACTTTAAAATTACTAATTTTATTTCTTATTTTCAATGTAAATTATATTTTTCACTCCATCTATAGTTGACTTGTATTAGATAGAACTTATCATTGGTCTTATGGTGGCAGTGATGACAGAAATTTTTCACTTAAGATTTCTTCATAATTTTTGACCTATTGTGTCAGACAATGGACATTTCTTTCAATTTTTATTGTAAAGAGTTATAGTTCTCATTGAATTAAGTACTTGGAAAACTTTGCCTATATATCTAGTGGTTACCAGTATTTTTTATTTTTATTTTTCATCATAGTTTTATACTGAATGGTGAACAAAGTAAATAACAATTAGTTTTTGAATGTTAAATTGACTTAAATACTCTGCTTAGAAATTAAAACATTTCTTGGTTGTTACAGTTTTTGATATATAATTCATGCATTTGAATACAATTTATATTTCTTTCTCATTGATAATAAACAACACCATTCTAGACTATTATAAGAAACATGCTGAAGCTTATAGGTTCTGTGGAGCCAGCCATCAGTGAAAAGGAAATCCTGAATGAGGGGGGTGAGGTTTAAAGAAAAGGAAAAATACAAGACAAGAGAAAAAAGACAAGAGGCAAAGATGGGGTACAGGAGGTCTGCATCTTGAGATTGTAACTCAAGACTGCAGCCAAGTTTATTCTTAACTCCCAGTTGATATGCAGTGTGGGAACCAGGGAATAGCATAGGGTTGTTAAAATTCAAGAACACAAAGAGGCTTTGAAGTTTGTGAAATTTGATTACAGTAAACACAGGATAAGGTTGATTAACATAGGAATGTGCTCCAGTGGACATAGCAAGGTGCTGACATAGCAAAGCAAATCCAGATAGTGGCTGTGAACAAATGTCCTTGCATCTAGCATATCCTGGCAACAATGGCACAGCCAGAGGTCAGAATGAATTTAGCTGCAAGTTTGGCTCCCGACAATAGGTAAAGTGATAAATGTATATATTATTATATTTAGAATATTTGTATAAGTAAATTGGCCTTTTATTTATTTTAGATTATTTTCTAGTTTTTGACACTGATGCTAGACTTTCCCTGGTTTTCTAAAAAGAGTTTTTTTTAAGAGCTGCTTGGTTTTCAAATGTTTCCTGTACTACTCTAGCTAAATTTTGTTTTCTCTAATCTGTCCAGTCTTTCTAATTGTGGAATGTTCACCTAACTTTATTCATAGCAACTTGAAATTTTTAATAATTGTATGAGTGTCCGTTTTCATCCCTAATGTTAATGGCTTTTCTCACATTGGAAAAGTTAATTCAGTAGAGCCTTTTATATTTAAGTTGTTATTTCAAAAATAAAATTTCGAATTCTTTCTTTCTATCTATTACTTCTTGATTATAAAATGTACAGACCCTAGATTTGTTTCAATTTTATTGTGGATTGGCTGAGAAATGTTCTGAAGTTAGCACCTTAACTAGGTGCTAATTATCAATGCATAATGGCTTATAAAGTATGATGATTATAGGTTGTTACACTTTGATACAAGTATTTCATTGAAAAAATTGCATCAATGTTCATCAGGAAAACCAACTCATAGCTTTTTTGAATGCATTTTTATCTGATTTTAATATCAGGGAAATACTGGCTTTGTAGAATGAGTTTAGTACCATTTTTTCTCTTTGTTATTTTTTGAGTAAATTGAGAAGTACTCATAAGGTCTGATATCATTCATCCTTGACTCCTTCACTCCTTTAGGAGCTAAACTTCTTTGTATAAAGTGATTGCTTTATAAACATTTCAAGCTCTTTATTCATTATACCTCTGTTTAATTCATATATGACCTCTTGGTTCAGTATTGGTGGGTCATATATGTTGAGAACTCTACCCATTTATTGTTTATGTCCTGGTTTATTGGATTATAGATTTTCAAAATATTTCATTTTGGTTTTCTGGACTTCATTGGTGTCTTTTGTTGTTCTTGGTTTAATCTACTTCATTGTACAATTGGGGGTGACAAGTATGTAATGGTTTTTGAAATTCAGGGCTTCACAGGAAAGAATCTGTCTTCAACACTGCAAGAATTTTTAAATAGCAATTTGAACACTGATGGAACTTTTGAAACCATGGAGACCATGGGTTATGGACTCCAGAGCTTTTGAAGAAATATGAATTATATCCATTATGAGGTAGATATGATCATTTAGGAGTGAGAATCTATGGGGTAAATATCAAATGTACATGCCATCTTGACATGTTGAAGGTTTGATATCCAGACTGTTGTCATTTTGTGAAGTTTTGCAAGGTAGGGAAGTAAATCCTAGTTGGGCAAGTAGATCACTAATGGTATCTATTGAGGGATTGCATATTGTGTTAGCTACTTCTAGTCCCTCCACTCTGCCTCCTAGCTATCATGAGGTAAGCAGTATTTTCCACCACATGATCTGGCTACTGTGATATTCTTTATCTCCATATGCCCATAGTGGCAGAGTAAGTGAACCATGCACTGAGACCTCAGAAACCTTGAATCAAACATATTGGCTATTAAAATTATCATCCTCATGTTTTGTTAGAGCTATGAATGTTTGAATACTACTTAAACTATTACATAATTTGATATTTTGAAGGCTGGGAATATGGCCTAATGGTGAGTGCTTGCCTCCTATACATGAAGCCCTGGGTTCGATTTCCCAGCACACATATATAGAAAATGGTCATAAGTGGCACTGTGGCTCAAGTGGCAGAGTGCTAGCCTTGAGCATAAAGAAGCCTGGGACAGTGCTCAGGACCTGAAGCCAACGCCCAGAACTGGCAAAAAAAAAAAAAAAGACTGTCCTCTCAGAAGAATTTGATATTTTGTATTTGAATGATGATCAATTTTACTGACATGCTGTTGGATATAAATTAAAATGAATTTTGAGGACTATCTCATTGATAACAATGGCATTTATTAACGTAAGTATTTTTTCTCGGCTCTCAGATTTCCTGTTTGATCAAAGACCACTGCTTTCTGCTCAAGGCTAGTTAAATGTTCCTTCTAGGTTCTCAAGAATCAAGACTTCAAGTACCAACCTAAGAATGCAAAGAAGGCTAAGATGTCAAGAGAATTTTGGTCTTTGCCATCTAATATCATTCAGGACAGAGTACATGATGAGACCTATCTAAAAGAGTCTCAGGAGTATTCTCATAAATCACAGTTACTTTTGATCATAAGTCATACTTATTTTGATGACCTGAGAGTCTGGGTCTGGAATTGCTTTTGTGCTCTTGTCTAAATAGGAAATTATTGGAGAAAGAAATTTCCCTATATGGGACCTAAATTGTCAGTGAAACCCTGTGCTATCCCAGCAGGTAACACATTAGGTTGAGGATAAAAGACTGAAGGAGCCTAGGAGGTTCTTCTAAGAACTGAAAGTTAATCCTAGGACTCTCCCATGACCATAACAGCATAATGGAAAATGGTGGATTTGTGGACACTTGTTTGAACACCCAGGAGAAAATTGTCACCAGAGTAGAATATTTGGTAATAATGCAAAGGTCTTATGGCCCACTTTATAAGTCGTACTATTTCTTCTACTTTTTGGATCCATAGTTTGCCTTCTTTTCTTTTTATATTTTTATGTGCCAAATAGATTGGCAGTTGATAGAGATAATAGATAGTAGATACTGGAAAGGAATCACTTAATCAGGGGCGTTCTAACAATATTAAACAATATTACATAAAGCAATTTAAATCAGGTTAGATATGTCACAAGGATGTGATATTAAGGCAAATTATCAAGTGGGAATGGAGTAGAGAAAGAAAAATTAAAGTTGAATTTGGAATCAGCAGAAAACATACTAAACTAGTACAATGTTTCATGTAACAAAAATGATCTTTGGGATCAAAAAAGTTAATCATGTGTTCATTAGACAGCATATGATCTGTTTTTAAAGAAAGATTCTTTGGAACAGAGTTAAATCTATTTGTCTGTTTATTATTTGTATCTTTAGACAACCATACCACTGAGTAATTGGAGTAATTTGTATCCCAGATAAAGCCTATTTGTACATTATCAGAAAATATGGTGCTGACCTTTGATCTATGGAATGAAGAAAAATTATTTTTACATTTAGGATACTTTGAGTCTTTTTAACCAAGAAGAATTTGCACTCACAAGTCAAGATTCTATTACCTCACCTTTGCAATTTTATTCTTCCCTGTGCATGTCGGTTAAAATCTGAACACAATAACAACATAATGTGTAGTAGAATATGCTCAAATCCACCTCATTCCCTCTCCTTCATACTGTGCGAAAATAATATTCTCACGTCTATGTAATACCTAATGGTTATTACTTCTAAGAAAATTATTTTTCCAAACAAATTTTAGTCTTTGTCTCCTTAAGCATCTCAGGCTGTCATGGAATCTTCAAGTTAAGGTTTTGGTGTTTTAAGTGGAAAGCTGAGGAGTCTTCATGAAACTCTACCATGGCAGGACTCAGCCTAGACATTCCAGGCAGTGTGGCAATGTCTGGTATAACAGGTATAAGATAACCTTGAACTTATGATCATCTGGATGTCTTAGCCACAGGAGTGCTGGTATAACATGTGTATACCACTACCAAGGTCAATAAAAGTAATTAGGTTTCTTTGTTAAAATTGTCAGTATGGAGACAATTTTTAATGCCCACCTACTAGTTTTGAAAATTAGAGTTTATGAAAAATTAGTAATTTTCAGCTTCCATTAGATAATAAGAAGGGAAAATGTGGTCTGACATTATTTCCAAGAGTCCTGCATGTAATCAAAGGGTTTACTGCATGTAACAGAATTGTCATTATTGCTTGTCCCATGGGCAACTGTAATTTGACTCCTTGTTTCTCTTCTTAACAGGAAGCACCCACAGAGATAATCATCAAGCCACCACCAATAAATGTAATTGTAAGTTATTTTAGGATTTTCTTTCTTTTCAACTTGAATATTTTTATTTTTAATACATCTATTTTAATTTTTTCACTTATTATTGCACAAAGGGGTTTCACATCATCTTGTAAATACAAAGAGTCTTAGTTCACAGTAATGGAATGTGTACTAAAGGAAAATATCCTCTGACTACAGAGTATTTTTACATTGATTTAATTTTTGTTTATTCTTTCCCCTACAACTCCTTTTTAAATGACTTGTAAAACAAACTTGATATTAAATATATAATAGAGTTAGCTCTGCTCAGTGTAAATTATGTGTACAGTGTGCACCCCAAAATTAGGCAATTAATAACTGTAAATCATGAAAGGCACTGTGATTACTTTTTTTTGAAGGTCAGCTATACTGAAGACCAGGATAAATCCTTTGAAGGCATCTCATGGGTAGACTCCAAAGAGGAAAGAACTTAGGCAACAGAGATCCAAAATGAGGTTGGGGTTACAGAGAAAATGTCCTGTGCAGAAGGATTAAACACATGCTAGTGTTTCTCAGGGCTAAAGCAAGCCAACAAGCTCTGTACTCTGGATTCAAGTTCATCAAGTAATGAGTTGAAATTGAGATTCCTGATTGAGATCTGTAGAATACTCTTCCACAGGCAGCATAAAACTAGAAGTTGTCTAAACGCACAAAGAAGGATATAAGTCTTGAGTCTCTCTAGCTCTGTACCCATGCAATGTATTTTGGGGGAGCCAAACTTTTGCCAATTTTACAGAAGCTTGCATTGGAGACTTTCTTTAGTAAATAAATAATTCACCACTCTTGCCAACCATAGCCCAGGACAACACAAGGGGATATAGGAGCCAAAGAAATGAGCAAAAAGAAAGCTAGCCAGTGAGAGAGAAAAAGAGATAGTGGGGAGCCAGGGGGTTCAGAGTTCACCAGCTTCTGAATCCTGAGTTCCTGTGAGCAATTTATTCATTACAGCACAGGGAAGGTTACTGTGCTGAAAAATATAGCATAAATATTGTTATTACAATTGTAGAGACCAAACAAACTTTGTGTGACTAACTGGCTCCCTTATTGTTTTAGGACTACAACCTCAGTATAATTCACACATGTATTCTGCTTTATCTACCTTTCAAGGTCTAGCTCTCAGCCTTTCCAGCACTAAGGAAAGGGGCAACATGCCAAATTCTTAACCCTCTCCAGAGCTGTCTGTTTTCACCTTTCCATGCCAGTTCTCAGTGTTCTGAGTACTGTGGTAGTGGTGTTTCAACCCCTCAAACTTTTCTAGATCTCACAGTTCAGCTCTAGAGTTCCCCACACACCAGGATGAGCCTCATTATCAGTTTTACTGGAATGATCAAAAACAGAGCTTTGACACTCACCACAAACTGTAGTGTCTAGTGTACCATGATAAAGGAAGTGGATTTCAGGAAGCAAACTTAAGACCAGGTAACACAAATGTCTGTTAACTATATATGCTATATACAAGCACATAGCCAGATCTCCAGATAGACAGACAGGTCTATAAATCTGTATCTGTCTATATATAGATACATCTATTTACATAAAACACACATAGAGGAACAATTATTAGTATGTGTTGCATGTGCTTATAAATGTATGTGTGTGCGCATATAAAATATATGTCTATGTGTATTTTCCATAATAGATTTCTTGTTAAACATTCTAAAGAAGAAAGTGTAGATCTACATATTTTTATGGAAGTACTTAATTCATTCCAGATTTCATTTGTTACTCGACACACTACTTATTATTTGTCTGCTTGTTTTAACATTTTACATCCCTTCACCTTCAATTTCTCTGTGTGTGTGTGTGTGTGTGTGTGTGTGTGTGTGTGTGTGTGTTTGTGTGCATTAAAGGTTCTGGTTATGTTGCCCTTGATGTCCTAAAAATCACTATGTGGCTCAGGTTGGCCTTGAACTGATGTGCGCTCAAGCCTAGGTTTAACAGGATGGATTGTTTATTGAAAGAGAGGATAAGTATACTCTTGATAAATTATGTATGTATAACTCACAACAAAACACAGTTTTATAAAGCTTCTACCAATTAACTTCTTTCAGATTCCAAGTCCCTTGTCTGTGTTCATCTCCAGGCATGTTGTGAATGGGTCTACTAAAGTGAATGATCAACATCAACAAATTGAATCCTCTTGAAACCTGAGCAGTTTCAGCAGTCAAGCATCTCCACCTCTTCATCTACTTCTCCTTTCCCTACATTCCTTCCCATATCCTTACAGAGGTGAAAGAAATTATTCTCCTCTTCCCTTGTATCAGGTAATCAAATCTCTGGAATAAACTCCAATAGACAGCAAAAGATGATCCTATAGAAATGTATTATTCTGCACATGGACATCACATGAAGGAAAGTGAATACCCCAATATACCAAATATATTAAAACTTTATTTATCTTTTTGTAATGAAGAGCCTGTACATGGTGTGTTTCTTTGTCCTTTTTTTTTTTTGCCAGTCCTGGGGCTTGAACCTAGGGCCTGAGCACTGTCATTGGCTTGTTTTTGCGCAAGGCTAGCACTTTAACACTTGAGCCACAGCACCCCTTCTGGATTTTTCTATATACATAGTGTTGATGAATCAAATCCAGGGCTTCATATACATACATGGAGATAAGATTAGGGACCACTCTTGAATGTTTCTAAGTTCCTGTCATCATCAGGGAAAGAATGTAGAGATGAGACAGAGTTATGAATTGGGAGGAAGTTTTATTAGCGGGCATCTGCATATTCAAGGGGGTCATTTCCAATGTAAGTCGGGCCTACAAGGATTTGTGCAGCTGTGTTTGGGGATAATTTCAATGGAAGGGATAAAATTTAAGAGTCGGTATGGTAGAATGACAGAGAATTCCCATAAAGGAAGGGTTGAGTAGTGAAAGACTCAACACCACACCCAGTTTTTGTCCTTCTATGGGTTTTTTTTATGTTTCTTTACATCATTAACATGATATGACTGGTCTAATCTGCAAGAATAATGTTATGATATTGTTCCTGTGGTGAAGCCAAGAAATACACAATCCTGGTTAGGCATATAGGTCTCCTAACACTTCTGACAAAATATTCTTTCCCAATATTGACATGAAGCAATAGCTGGACATGTATAGCTCTTCTTCAGTTTCTTTTTTTAGACTACTAGGCAAGAGGTGTGTGTGTGTGTGTGTGTGTGTGTGTGTGTGTGTGTGTATGTGTACATTTGTGGGTATGTTTCTGTATATCTGTGTGCTTTAGATTCATGAGGAAGAGTCCAAAATTCTTCAATATAACACAAACCACTCAAAAGGTAGAATAACTGACAGTAACCTCAATTGTTACTCTTGGAGGCCTAGCTTCTTTCTGCTTGTAGGTTTCCACTTATTTTTCATATTCCCCAATTGCATGTCCCTTTACTCTTCTGACATATCTATCTTGTAGAGTAACTCTTCGAGGTTTCTTTAGTCTGCTGGTCAGCCTTTGTAATTAATTAAGGTCTAACATTTATATATAAACACACATTTATATATACTTATGTTCATGTATATATTAACAGATAATATATACATATATATGTATAATTTATGCCATCTCCTGATTAAACCACTGAAATCTTTACTATAATCGCTGGCCTCCAAAGAGCTATAGAATTTCGAAAATTGTACAAGCACAGTGGATGCTTTTATGTTCCTGTTGTGATTTACTGAAATGAATTAGTCTAGTTTTGCTTCTCTGGTAGTCCCTTCCTGTGGCTGTACCCTCACTACCACTGTACTACATCCGAGTACCCTGGATATTGTCCAATATCAGTAATAGAACTGGGGAAGGGAGAGGGAATACCAAAATAGAAAGACAAAGAACAAAAAGACAAACCATTCAAAATGCAACACTTAGAAACCATTTGGTGTAAAGCACCTGCACAAGTCTTGGGGGGGAGAGGGAAAGGGGTGGCAGAGGGAGAAAATGAGGGAGGAGGTAACAAGTAGAACAAGAAATGTACTCACTGCCTTTCATACGAATCTGTAACCCCTCTGTATCACATTTTGACAAAAAAAAATTGAAAGAAAAAAATGAGGAGTTAAAAAGTGTCTTTTTGTGATTTCCAAGAAAGTTTTCCTATTTCATTTAGACTTTTGTTCTTATCCTGATCAAAGTTCCATAACAGGCATCTAGATAACCAAGAGATAGAGTGTTGTTAAGTGTAACTATAAAAATAGCTTGTCGTATACTACTATTAACATTGCATATGGATTTACCTGATAGCCAAACCTACACTATTTACTCCAAGAAAGTTCTCAGAAAATTGTGTTATTGTAAACTTTATCTGTGGGAGAATGACTTGTGGTGGACTCAGCCTTGGCACTGATTTTCTGATGCCCTATCAGCAAACTAATTAGGCCAATGGGGGCTCACCTCCATTAAAGAATTTCCTATGTTTGATGGCTGAAAGAAACCATTTGGTCATGAGACTCTCCTCCCCTGAATAGAGAGTCCCTGGGGAGACTTCTTTGCCCAGCTGCTCTGTGGAAGGGTTTTTACAGTATTTAGGGAAGTCAATTGTCAAAGATAATTAGCTTTGTGGAAACAGTAGCTAGGTGATAATTAGTGTTTTGTCATTGGTATATCTTTCTGTTTTCCTTTTACTCTTGAAGTAACCATATATAAACCCTGGCCCTCCTAAAATAAAGTGCACATTGGTTCACTGGCCATTGCATCTCCCGTGTCCTGATTTTCATGCTTCAGTTCCCAGGATCAAGCCCCCTCCAGAGGAAACATACATTTCTCAACTTCCACAATAGGAAAGATGAGTAAAAAGGTGAAAAAAATCATTAAATAATAACAAAGTGAATACAATAAAAACATGGGTATACATGAACTAAAACTGGTTCCCCAAGAACAAATAAAACATGACACAATGCCAAATATATTTTTGTGATTTATAGAATGATTACAATTATATGAGCCACATGATGAAGACATTTCCTTTCATACAGAATCTTCCCTTCCCTGACTTTCTCCCATTCCTTCCCTCCCATCTCCACCCAAGAACTGTACAGTTCACTTCCATCACAGTGTCCAATGTGCTCCACTGCTACAATTTTTTATTTTCCCTGCAAATTCTGTGCCCTGCCCCCACCTTCACAAGATATACCCATGAATAAATCAATGCCAAATTCAAATAATGGAAGCAAAAGAGTTTTCATGGCACTTCCCAGCCCTTTCTGCTATAATAACATATGCTAGAACATTAGAGCACCGATAGAATGTGTTCATAAGTTAAAGCCTGATAAACGCTTGCAAGTTGGAGTCTAACTAGTATTTGATTTTTAGAGTAGGTAATTTTTATCACGATTGGATGCAAACCTAATATGAGCCACAGAAAAAGTTACCAGCAAAAAGTAATGTTATTACTTATACTTAAAAGGCATAAATTGGCCAGCCACTAACGTAAAAATAATGAATATATGACACATGCCATACACAGTTCACTTTACTTGGATTTCTATTAGAGAGAAAGGCTTCTATGTTCATGCGGTTCTTTTGTTCACCACAGTAACCTTGATCATCCTTTATTCCTAACTTCACACTATTTTTCACAGTGGTTTTTCTTTTACACATTCCCACCAATAGTGCGATAGGGTTTCTTTTTCCACACAACCTTGACAATATTTGTTATTGTTTGAATTCACAATGTTAGTAAATCTAATTAGAGTCTGGTGGAATCTCAGACTTGTTTTAATTTGCATTTGCTTTATGGTTAGGGATGATGAGCATTTCCTGTGTACTTTTGCTATTCCTACCTCTCCTGAGAAGTCTTGCCTTAGTCCTTTGCCCATTTAATGACTGGATTTATTAGCTTTGGGAGGAGTTAGTTTCTTGAACTACTTGAATATTTTGGATATTAGGCCTTTATCTGATGTATTGCTGATACAGATCTTCACATCTGTTGAGTGACTTTCTAATTTAGTAACCATGTCCTTTGCTGTGCAAAGTTATTTTCTTAAATACTATGGTCTTCCCCATGTACAATAATGACATTAGATCCCTATACTTCTCTACTCAAAATGATTACTAGACTCCAATATATGATTTTATGGCTGAAACCACCCATCCCAGAGGACCACATGAACTCTGTCACAGACAAGAAAAGGAATTTTATTGCTAGCTAAAACTGACAAGGCTATCTCCCCCACTTTTGAGGGAGAAATGTTGCCGGCCTTTGTTCAAGGTCAAAGTTTTAGTCTGCAAGAGAGGAGCGGGAAGTAATGGATGTCTTCTGTGTGCATGCATAGGTGAACTCTAAAGATGGAACATAGCCTGGGCAGGATTTCTGCTTATAACATTTATAGTTAGGCAGAATTCCCATGATGCACCTGGTGGCTAGGAGTAAAACACAAATGGCCAGGACTGAAGGCCCGTTGCATTTAGGTATGGTCTGATCAGTTGGTTTTTGTGGGAGGTTGTGAGGACCTAAGATAGACAGCATGCTAACAGAGGCAATTGTAGGGCTTTGAGGGGAAATGAGTCCTGGTGAAGGCAACAATTTTTTATAAACAATGCAGCACTATCTTTGCTTCAAAGACAATGCATTCCTTTCTTTGACATTCTTTTCAAGGGTTGGAAGATTGACGATTTTGCCTAGGATTGACTTTAGTTAGAAGACACTATCTGCAAGAAAAATAAAAGTCACATGCTAGACCCCTTGATACCTACAGGGTAGTAAAGTGATTCCATGGCATGCAAAGGCCCCAAGCTGTCATAAACTGATAGAGGGAGCTGGTCTATGACCATTCTTGGCACACTCAATTGTTCCCCATATTGTACATCACTGAACTATGAAGCAAAGATTTCCTAGTTGCACATAACCTTCCATTTGCCTTCAACCATCTTTACCCAGAGATGAAACTCTTGCTGCAGCCACAAGGGAGACATCTCAGTTGTTATCTCAGGGTAAACATTTGGAGCTCACCTCAGATCAACAGCAAGGGGGAAATGTTTCTTTGTTAGAGATGAATTGCTGGAACTTCCCTTCAGCTCTTCATCATAACAAAATGAACTCAGAGTAGAGAAAGTGGGTCACCTGAGATCACAGAATCATGGATGCAGGAACCAGGTGAAGACCTCAGTGACTAAGGACCCCCAATGAAGATTGCACCTGTCCCAGGTGTCCCAAGGAACTAGACTAGAGCTTCAGGTTATCTCTATTTAGCAACTTGAAAGAAGAGGATCAAGAAGGATGACACCTAATGAAGTACCTCCCATTACCAAGCTGCTCACTGGATAATTGGCAGCATTCTGACCAAGAACATCTACCTGTAGATGGATGACTAGAGCCACTTACCCATCAGGGTTCACCTGGCAGGAGGTCCCATCAGGGCGAATGAGTGATTGAGCCCAGAGGACGTATTTTACACACAACCAAAGGCAAAATGTGTCTATAAAGGAGGGAACACATGTCTCCTTATCTCTGCTAAAAGAATTCTTTACTATATATATATCGAGGCTCTTCTCTGATAGAATCTCCAAATTCTACCCCTTCAATATTATCTTGAAGAGGTTTGTGAAGGCAAGAGATGACTCACAAGAAATAGTAGGACAAGTCTCAAGAACGTCCTTTCTTACAAGATGCTGCTACAGATTCTGGAGGGACAGCCAGCTAGTTTGCCACAGGAACCTTCTTCCTGAAGCCTCATCCATAGCAGAGGTCTAAATCCCTGGGAGGATGGCTTGTGCTCTGGATCTGGATGGGGCCATTCCTGAGGGAGCTGGGCCCACTACCTCTGCTTACCCAACAATTACTCCTAGGAGACCATATTGCCTGATATACTTCAAGTAGCATTCTGAAGATTGAACTCGGCACAGACAATGTATTAGAAACATCTGTACAGAGGCAGCTCAGAAGACACTCTGGATTACAGAGACTTTCACAGGACAGCATGCCTGATTTGAATATTCAGAAATTATACTTGTGAATGTTTTATTAATGAATTTCCATGTATTTTTCTTTGAAATAGTTTCACTATGCAAATGTAGCCTAAAGCTCTCTGCTCAAAGCAATGCTCCTGCTGCCTTAGACTGGAGCCTTAGACTCCTGAGTATGTGGGAGTGCCCATCCACAGCGTCACATCTGGCAACTGGAAGATCTTCATCTAAATTCCAATGAACACACAGACAAGCTGCACCCTCTGCCCAGAGCCAAGTCTACTTTAGAGCCATCAAGATTATAAGGAATAAACTTGTTAAAAATATAGAAGATACTCTAGCAGGCCTTTGATGTAGTCACTGTTGCCTTCCTGACCACTAAGGGGATTAAACCAACCCTGGTTCCTGAAATACTGTAACTATAACACCAGAAGGCAGAAAGGGCATCATAACACTCACACATGGAGCAACACGCACAGAAGCACAAGTGGGAACTGCGGAGGCCGAGAAACTGCCTGCAGCTTCTTCCACTACTATCAAATGGCTTGTGACTCTTCTGTTGCCAAGAGGCCAATGGGCCTCTTTCCACATAGGAAATCAAGCAACATGTTCAAAAGAATCCTTGCTCTAAGTTCATAAGGGCTTCTGTCAAATTACTGACCATGCCTAAGGGATGTCACGTGGACAGGGCAGACACCCCCATGTCAAGTCCTCCAGGAAACCACAGAGCAGATGCACTGATGACCAGCAGTGTGGAGGGAAAACTCTTGCTTTGAGCTGAATGCAAGGTGAGCCCACTGGTACATACAAACAGACTCAAACCACTTGTTTCTGAATCCCAAGCCCTTCACTGGCAGCCCAGGCATAGAAATCCTAGACAAGATGCCAGTTCCCTGGCCCATGATGGGCAGGATAAATGATGCCTATGCAGTCACCATCCAGAGAACATGTGTAGAGGAAATTGTATGGAACCTCACCCTGAAGAACACAAGCACTCTTTGATGAGCAGGAATCCTTTTGAGCAGTAGAAAGAGGTTTTCTCTCCATGAACAATAGCAAGATAACACTTAATCATGCAAATTTTATGTAGATAGGCAGTAGGAAGGAACAGCAGCTGCCCCAAAGTTCATGGGTATGCACATACATGTCAGAGAATATATTGTCACAAAAAATTAATGGTATACTGTCCAGATTTGAGTACAACACACATTTTTTAAAGTCAAAGACTAGAGGAATGCTGTGTTTCTACATTCTATATTGAACTCTCATCTGTTGTCTTCTTATCAGTTACATCTCTGTCGCCCTGGAACTTGCTGCCATATGATGGGACCTGATCACCTTTGAGCCAGAAACTGCTCTGACTGCACTAAGAACAGAGGATGGGTTTGTTGGTGCACTTTTGAAAACCTAACTGGGATTTACCCAGGAAAGCAAAACCTTCTGGAACTTTCTCAGAGAAACTTCTAAGAGAAGTATTGCTAGAGATCTACAGCAACCTAGTAGCACTGGATGTCAAGAGGTCAGAACACAAATATCCATCCACAACCCTGTTGCTTTGACTCCTCTCCCAAAGTAGAGACAGTACTGTGAGGAAAGGGAAGAGGCAGATAGGGTCTGGAAATCAAGAAGTGATAGCAACAATGGTAAAATGTACAGACCCCCTGTGTGTGGAGATCTCACTTATGGCATGGCTATAGGCCTAAGCCTTCTATGTCTTCCCAGGAAATCCTAGCCTTATTGGAGGAAATTGATTAACAAAAGTCACCCACCTGGTACATTGTCCAGGGCATCAAAAAGGGGATTCTGTAGTCGTAATAGGAACATGCAGGCATGGCCACTGCCAGAGAAACCGCCTTATGAAGATGGGAGACCCTAAATATTTTATCGACTCTTCCCTACCCCAGACTGTGATCCAAGCCAGTACACGCAGGAAAATAACATTTAGCAAAGTAGCTTGATGAAAAACAGAACTCTGAAGAGTGGTGGATCTTGCCAAACCATAGGGTATCCTTGCCAAAACTCTGGGAAAAACCTTGAGTTACTAGGTGCATAAAGCAACTCACCAGGGAACAACTATGACCTAGCCCTCTAAAGGGACATTACTTTGTTCCTAAGCCAGGACAGCTGGAGTAATAACCACTAGGTGCCCTGCCTGTGCTCAGGCTCATGCACCACAGGGTAAAAAGCCACCCCCAGGAATAAGGATCCCAGGAAGCACTCCAGGAGAGCACTAGAGACAGATTTCACATAAGACAACCTCTCCCCCTGCCTTAGCGTATAAGCACCTCCTATCACTGATGGCTTTTCAGGGTGGTTAGAGGCATTTTCCACAATACAGGGAACAGCTATGGTTGTGATTATAAATGTGGTGTTTCCCCCATTCGGTGGGGTTTACCTTGTTCCACATAATGTTTGTGGAAGACTCCCTCCTCCCTAACTTCCCAGGGATCACTCTGAAATACTGGCTAACCTTAATAATGTTCCTTATGTTTCTGCAGACCTTACAGGCAACTCAGTGTGCAGCGCATAAACAGGTCTGGAAGAAACTGCCACAGCCCAGCTTGGATCCAGTCCATCCCTTCCAACATGGAGATTCCATTTGAGTTAAGAAGTTATCTTGAAGTTCAAAGCCACCTTATGATGTGGATATTGGTCATCCCGAGCCAACTTTAATTGCTGGAGACACCTCAGATTGCAGTTGGGATCAACCCAGGCAAAACCAAAGGGGAGAACTCGGAATAGCTGTAGTAAAATGCTAACCAAACACATCGAATATGGGAGAGCCTCTCTATGATGAGACAGAACATAGAAACAAGAAAGCAAAGGTTGGCCAATTCCCAGAACTGGTTCCAAAAATTGTTAAATTGGTTCCTTTGACTAACAACTCTGCTACCTACAGCCATGGGACCCCTAATTCTACTTCTCTTGGGTATAACGATACGTCCATGTAACTTTGTTCAAAGTCAGTTTACCTGAGTTAAAGTTTGTGGTCCTATGGGATACAGCCACCTCATTGAAGAATCAATGATTTGATTTTATGTACATAAAACCTGTGGTGAATTAAGTATGGAGACTGCATCTATGTAACATCACCTGTGAGACCTGTACCATCAACTGGCGAGCTCCCCAACCTTACCACCATTATGCCATGCCTATTGTCCCTGACTTTCCTCTGGTCAACATGATGTCCCTTTTTACCTCTCCATTAGAATTTATCTGCTTGGTTGAGACTGCCATCTGCTCTTAATTCCCTGGTGGCTCAGTTTCCAAACAGTATTAAGTACATTCGAGGATGCAAGTTTTGGAGATATGAATTCACTTGAAGTCACCAGCTTTGTACTGAAGACTTCCAGTGCAACATGTCAAAATGTGGCTTCTATTTCATGATCAAATTCCCATGTAACACACAGTAATATCATAACTCTGCTTAAGGTGGTCTTGCTCCTTTCTTCCTATTTGAATTGCCACCAAATTCTTATCCTTTACCATTTTTCCAGTTTCTTAGCAAGTTTCTTTCCAGTTTCTTCTCAACCTATATGACTTGTGAGAAGATCTTTCTAAATATTAGGACTTAAGAGGGCTGCCTGCTTTGACAAAGTGAACTTTCAAGGTCATATACATATTCATGGCACATGTCCATCAAGAACATGCACAACCCCTTATAGCTCACTTCTAGCTCACCTCCAGACTCAATCGCAGAAGGAGGAAAAGGGTCAAAATAGTTGCTACGCAATTATCAAGTTGTGACATAACTTCAGGACTATGTATGACTGGAGAAAAAAAATAAATCTCTGTACAGACCTAGTCAAAACAGTGGCTATTAGTCAAATCCCCAGCATTATGAGTGAGGTCAAACATTCAACTTAAAAATTTTTAGGTCTGCAAAGAAATAGGAACTTGTGGCTCACAAAACAGGAACTCCAAAACTCCACTATTCAGGATTACTGAGGAAGCATGCATGTTGTATTTACTAGATAAGAACTTCAGCCATTTTACATGCCACTGAAGTAAAAATATAGTTGAGAGCCAGTATCTCAGTATCAATAAGGGAATTGAAAACAGTCCTTACACACCACATAATAACTCTAAACTTCAAAACTAAAATTACTGAATTTACCAACTCCTAGATGGGTTCAACAGAAGATTCAAACCAGGTGAGTAAATAAAACAGTACGTTGTTTGTGATTATACGACCTAACAGAAATTCAACAGTCCCAGACATCTTTGGAATACCCAACATATAGGAACATGTGTATGATGATATTCTCAGAAGGATAGAATAAGGTAGAATGAATATTTGAAGTATCAATGGCAGAAAACATTCTGCATTTTATAACAAACATTCCCTACACATGGGCCTCAGTCAGTGAAGACCACATGGGATAAATTCAGATCCACGACAAGGCACAAGCAATATCAGGAGCGACTCATCATACAGAATGGATACTCAACACAACTGATGGCATCTCTTCAAAACACAAAGGATTGAGAGCAACATGAGAAGTATACTGGAGGTGGCTGAAGGGAAAAGAAATTCTATAGTCACCAATCCATCCTTCAGAAATTACCTGAAATTTTGTTTACCTGGGTTCACACATGTCCCAATCTCTTATCCTGGAGGAACCCAGGCTAGTCAAGGTTGTAATGTTTTCTTGGCCAGACACAAAGCAGGTGGAATGTTGGTCTCTAAACATACGGTCCCTTAATTCATCTGTTCCTAAAGAGAAAGGTACGTGGGGGGTGGTAAAAAAAATGAAATGAGGGTTCCAAACCCACAAGCTTCACCTTCTTTGGGATAGCCATCCTCCTGTCAGGGAAAGAGCAAACCATCAGAGATAATTTGTCTTCAAACATCTCTTCTCTGTGCTCCTTCCTGTGACAGTCACTAAAGATGCACTTTGGCATCTGTATCAACCTGAGTACCAAAGTGCTCTTTGGAATGTGGCTGTTGAGTTTCTCCTTGTTCCAAGGGTACTGCTCCATGTGATTGTGCCATCTCTCTTCCAGAGCATACTGAAAAAGAGGGCACATTTAGGGAAAACCCAACCAAATGCCTTCCCATTCGGAAATGCTCGGTAGCATTTTGCTGTATATATTGGGATCACAGGCGTATGCATAAACAGAGAGTCTTTACCTGTCCACAGGGTGGAAAGGCAGGAGAAGGTATCAGCAACCTTGTTTGTATACCACCAAGTCTTCTGGTTTGTTTGCTGTTGTCTATCACAGGTTCCCAGTTTTGTTCCTAAATGGTGATCTCACCATTGTCCAGGCTTCCCCTTACTATTTTGCTCTCCCCAGAACACCAGCCCCTCTCACTGTGTTCTCCTAAGTCAACTGTCTACAGAATCCTAGAGATAAAGCTCTCTGGTTGAGACAAGCCTAAAACTTGGTTGTAATCGAGTTGATAGTGACATTTTAAAGCAGCAATACTAACAGAAAGGTTTATAAACCTCAGAGCATTCCAAACTGCAGATGACACTACTGGAAGCTGAGCAGCCATCTCTGACCCATTCAAATTCATTGTGTCCAGGATTCTCCCCAGTTATGAACTGCTGTGTCTAGGCAAGTGCTCAGAATCATGCTCCAGAACCCAAGTTCTTTCAACATGTTCTTAAGTTTGTATCTGTGAGATATACCCTATCTCAGGGAGGCACTAGGATTGAAGTTCCGAGGTGGACAATATTTAAGGCAACAGTACTGCTGGGTAGTGTTACAAGTAAATTTACATAACTAGGCCAGGGCACAACCAGAGAGCCAGTCAACACTTCTCCATGTGAGCAAGTATCTGGAAGGCACTAGCATTTGTATCCTTGAAAAGGATCTACCCTTATAAATTATTGAAAGTGGACATTAAGCTGGGATATCCATCTGCACCACTTAGGAAATCTAGCCTCCCAAGCAGCTTCCAAGTAACAATCTCATCATCAGATCCCCTGGTCCTTGGGCTTTTGTACCCACATTGTATCTTGAGCTTTCCTGGCTCTCCAGCTAACTAATGGCTGAGATTAGAACTTGTCAGCCTCCATAATTATGTTTTATATATCCTATTGGTTCACTAGAGAAGCTTGAATAAAGCAGTAAATTCTCTGTTTCAAAAGGAAATATCCTTCTCACTGTATTCCACAGCAGGCAGTTACCTTTTGGATCACCTTGAATAACAGGCCAAAATTCATAGGTATGAACCACCTACATATGTTTCAGAGTCCAAAGAAAATCAAATGGATTTGAGACAAAGCCAAGTCAAAGTCATACCTTGACCTATAAGAGCTTACTTCTCCCATTTTGAGACTACGTAAAATCATTTCCTATCATTTGTATCTGTTATTTCTAGAATTTCAGTAAATAAACATTAGATGCTGAGTCTAACACAGTCGGAGACTGTATGCAGGGTTCCTTTACAGAATGTCAACCACTACTACCTACTTAAAATGAGATCCAGGAAGCCTTTGTTCCAATGATGCCTGTCTTTCCTTGGGCAAAGGGGGACTTGGCAATGAGCTCTGCAGTTTGCAGCAATGGTGGTGTACACTGCAAGTGCATTATACCGTAGGTGTCAGGAAGCCATAAGAAGTCAATGGAGCTGGTTAACAAGACCTCAGTCCCCAGTTACACATGGCAAGTTCTAAAGAGCTACAAAACTGGACCACAGATAGTAAATTTTAAGGTGCACAATGTAGTACTAAGATTTGAATTTACTAATTGCTTTAAAACAGTTCTTTTATTTTAGTGAAGAAACTTACACGTATTGACTTCATGTTGAAGTCAATATAGACCTTCATAAAATTGACCCACTACACCCATGCCTAAATCTAATTGTAGTTGTCCTGGTTCATGTAAGTGGGAACACATATTAAAGATGCTTTCAAGTGTCCACTTTTAGGAAATAAGGCTAGGCAAGAAACATCAAAGTGAGAGACTCCAATACAGTCTCCGCCAGATGCCCATGTTTCACACCTGTAATCCAAGCTACTCAGGGGTCTGAGATCTGACAACCACAGTTGAAAGTCAGCCTAGGCAAGAAAGTCCCTGAGACTCTGATTTCCATCAACCAACAAGAAGGCCAGAGGGAGGCTGTGATTCAAGGGGCAGAGCACTATTCTTTTGTTTTTTGGCCAGTCCTGGGGCTTGGACTCAGGGCCTGAGCACTGTCCCTGGCTTCTTTTTGCTCAAGGCTAGCACTCTGCCGCTTGAGCCACAGTGCCACTTCTGGCCATTTTCTGAATATGTGGTGCTGGGGAATCGAACCCAGGGCCTCATGTATATGAGGCAGGCACTCTTGCTACTAGGCCATATCCCCAGCCCCACAGCACTATTCTTAACAAAACTCAAATAGTGCCTGGACCCTGAGTTGAGCCTCAGGAGTGGCACAAAAATTTAATCCATTGAAACTAAGCATTTCCATGTCTTATTTTTATTTTTCTATTATGACCTTGATGAAATGATACTACAATAGACAAAGACAGTGGGCTAGTAAGAGCTAACCAATTATTTGTCATGCTCAAAAGTTTGCCTTCACATAAAGTCATGCTGTGGGTATAAACATGCCTTTATAATGTTTGTAATTACATTGATTCTCATTCTCTACTTCATTGAGTCTACAGCGTTTCATAAAGACCTTACATAACTTAGCAAGACATACAAATATTACAAGTTAGAAGTCAGGTATTTCCCAAAGGTTTGGTCCTGCTGTACCAGTGGCCTGGGCCTTGGGAACATCCTCTGAAATCAGTGATAAGTTGCTCTATCTTGCACCTGGCATCATGAAGCAGGACAGCCTGAAGTTTTTAAGCATTTTTGGACTTGAACTAACACAAACCTCTGGATGCATACATATAATTTGGTACAGCTCAAATCCATTTACCAAGTAATCCATATGCTGCCAGGTTGAAGTGTAATCCAGAGCAAGCGTCGACTCAACAGTAGGTTTAAGATGTTTGTCCACTGATCCTTGTGAAATGGAAAACTCAATTCCCAGCCCTGTAGATAGATTATCAGAAAAAGTAGTATCCTTTTCCATTTCTGGGACTTTTGGGCACTCCTCCCTCCAGATGACCCCTTACTGAAGAGCATGACCTTTCCTGAGTGGAGTTACTTATTTCTTGTGAGTGGAAAAAGGAAATTTTTTTCATGACAAGGAACTCATAAAAGGTCAAACATGTATGGAAAGTCATGCAATCATAGGTTAAGAAGACCATATCTAGATACATACAGTACTAGAATAATTTCATTCCTCTTTTCCTGAATGAGAGTTTCTGGGTTACCATAAGGCTCCACTACATACCAAAGTCAAAGCACTCTATGACCAAGAGGGTTTAGGGCTCAGATAACACCTACTTCATGGACAGCTCATCTCACAAAGCTTGGCAAGCACCATCAAAGCATCAGGAATGAGAAATAATATCAATTCTGAATAACCCCAGGAAACAGTCATTGCATGAAGTGAAGTTAGAATCCTAAGATACCCCTTTCTTATTGCTTCATTTTTTTGAGCCATAACACCTTTTAAAAGTGTTTACTTGGAGGAAATATACCAACATGGGTAGGAGGTACAGTTTTCAGAGTATGCCAGCAATAGAAAGTTGACAGTCACTGGATCATCTTCCCATTCACTGGACATATTAAAAGGGTATGAGAGTGAAAGCACCAACAAGCAGACTTTCAGATAGTATAAATTGTGTCTGCTTTGCATGAAGGAGGTTCATTGACACACCTAATCATGTTTGTGGGTAATAATGAAAGAGCTGATAGGCAGAGATGTGAATGGAGATTAGGAAGTCAGCCTGCATGACTCAGTGCCTGCTCATAGGCTTGACCATGGTAGTAGGCATCAAGGCTATGACAGAATAGTTTCACTAAGTAGCTTACTAAAAGACACTCAACAGCATGAAGTCCATTAGGAAGTATTCTTGAGAAGATCCAGAATAGAACAGAGGGAGAAGTTGAGCAGACATTCCATCTCAAGATGATTCTGCTCAGGAAAGGAGCAAGGAGATAGATAACTGCTGCCAATAGAAGTCACAGAACAGGTCCTAACCCACTAATATAGCCACAGGAAGAAAATTAGCATAAATCCCTCTGTTTAGGGGATTTACAGAAACTCCTTACCCATAGTGATCTCCTGGAGACTGAAAATCAGGATTTTTGTGTATCAGAGTTGCTCAATTCTTGTGAACAACAAGAAATTTTAGGAACAAGGATTCCCTAAGGTCAAGACTTCTAGGCAACTCAAGAAGTGCTGGCTCAATATGAGCCAGGCCCTGATACATATTGCTAGCACAAACATGTATAGCAGGAACAAACACCCAAAAGTCAGAAATGGAAGCATCACTGAGGCTGTTGATCTTAAGTTCTTCCTGCTTTGGTCTTCTCTGTTTGACTCATGTTAAGATGATAGGAACCTTGAGAAAAGAGTGCTGGTGCCCAGTGCTTCCAGTCACTATCTTTGTGGGACTGACCAGAGATTAACCAGGACTAGAAACAATTCTAGAGCACAAAGGATATAACAGACACATTAAGTTGTTTGGGGAAAGTAAAGGAAGTCTCCTGAGTCATATGGAAAACATATGCATCATATGTTTCATATGTGTCATATGGAGAACATAAGCATCAACTCAACCATCAATACAAAGTCTTAGTTACCATTTTACTTCTGTGGGAATCTATATAATTGATGTAACCAGCAGGTAATTAGCTTATAAACTGAGGAGAAAATGGGTTACCAAATCCCCAACAATGATGGATTTCTACCATACAGTAAGAGTTCTCAGTAAGCTCCAGTAAAGCACAACTTTTAAAGAAAAACAATCTACCACTTTAATGTAGGAAAATAAATGTGTGTTTTTTAAAATGCTACTGCTCGTGCAGAGAAAATGGCCATAGACAGCCTTATTTTAAGTTGATGATTTAAGAAGCCCTTTGGCTATAGGCAATGATGCCTACAGAAATCTCATATTCCAGTCTTGTGACCAGATTGAATATCATCAACATAGCTATGCTACTGAAAGTCTTCTATAGATTCAACACAAGCCCCATCGAAATTTCAAGGTGATTCTTCACAAAAAATAGAAAAACCAGTACTGACAGTCATAGAAACAGAAAAAGTCATCCTGAGCAGAAACAGTAAAGCTCTAGGTATCCTAATACCACACTTCACATTATACTATGAAGACCTAGTAACAAAAACACAGTGGTACTTCACAGAAGCAGACACAAAGAACAATGGTACAGGACAGAAAGCCCAGAAGGCATCCATATAGCAATAGTCATGTGATTTTTGACAAGCCAAAAAAAAAAAAAACTTAGAAAAATGACAGCCTTGTCAACAAGTAGTATTTGATATCTACATGTAAAATACAAACTTGTTCCCTACTTCTTTCTTTTTTTTTTTTTTTGCCAGTCCTGGGGCTTGGACTCAGGGCCTGAGCACTGTCCCTGGCTTCTTTTTGCTCAAGGCTAGCACTCTGCCACTTGAGCCACAGCGCCACTTCTGGCTATTTTCTGTATATGTGGTGCTGGGGAATTGAACCCAGGGCCTCATGTATATGAGGCAGGCACTCTTGCCACTAGGCCATATCCCCAGCCCTGTTCCCTACTTCTTGATAAGGAATTTTCTACATTGGTCAAAGATCTTAATGTTAGACCTGAAAACTTTATAGCTAGTATAGGAAGATTTTTAAAAAATACTTAAAAATATACACATAGCCAATTAATTTCTGAAGTCTCCAAATGGCCCACCAAGTAATAACAAGAGCTAATCAAATTTAAAAGATTCTGCATGAAGGAAATAATAACCAAACAAAGACAACCAAGAGAATAGCACAGATATTTCTTAGCTCTTCGGGTACCATCCAACTATATAAAGAGCTCAAATTAAACACCAAAAGAACCAACTGTCCGAATGAGAAATGAATTCATGCACTGAAACATTTTCAAAAGAACTAGAAATATTCAGCATCCTTAAAGGAAATGCATACACAAATGACAGATTCCATTTCATCTCAGCAAGAATGACTATAGAAAAAACAAACAACAAATGTCAGCAAAGATGGGAGATAAAGGAACCCTCATACCTGTTTTGGTAGAAATGTGAATTAATTCAAAAATCAGTAGAGAGGGTCACCTGAAAACTAATAGACACATTTTATGACTCCATCATACCACTCTTGGGCCTGTGTCCAGAGGAGGGGGAGAAATATGTAAGTTACGTAAGTGATGCCTACATACCTTTTTTTTTTTCCTACTACTTACATCTCATACATAGGATTCATGGCAAGGACCACTTAATCTTTTCCAAGATATGCAAACTCCCAACTGCTGCCTTCCCAGAACCTGGGATTACAGCATTATATATTGCATCCTGCTCAGACAATTTACCATGTAAAAGGACATCACAGCTAAGGTAGGTAATGACAATGGCAAGTATTTCATTCCAAACCAATGGAGAGCAAGAACAAATCCAACTTCAGGAAGCCATGCCCTCTAATTTCTTAAGGACAATGCCCCAAACTGATGTTACTTTATAAACATCAAATGCCAGAAGCAGTCTCATGATCTGGTACAACTATATGCCTCTGAACAACTGTAGGCCCAGAGTCAAAGGGCAAATGGGAGCTAATAAAGGGCTCAAGATTTATGGATGAATCACCACCAGAAAACTTAAGTCTTATCATGAAATAGTCTAGTCGGTCCAAGTACATCCAAAGCACACGTCATTTAAAGGATCTTCTGTCTCTCCAAATGTCTAACTCTTGAAGATGGCAAAAGAGAAGGGTAACCATTTGGCTATTTGCTGAGGAAAAAAAGATAAACATAGTACAATTTGTATTTTGCTTAGAGCCTCCAAATCTTCCATAGATGTGGGTACACATGTCTTTTTGGCTCTATGTTCTGGGCTTGTTTATTTTGCTTTGAAGTTAGACCCAGTCCTGTCTTGGAAATCTTCCCAAGTTAGTTGACTCTATCCCTTGGTGGTCCTGTCAGCTATGATCCAAGGATTCATCACATTCTCCGTGCTGCAAAACCAGAATGTATCTATTTTGTACAGATCACCAACGTTAGTAGTATAGATATAGAAATGGTAGTCTATTCAATCTGAAGAAAATGTTCTAAAAAGTAACCTTACCCTAACACTCTAGGAAAAGTACCTCCCTAATTAGATTTTCTTTCTTCTAAAAGAAGAAGAGCAGAAGAAAGTCAGCAGATATTCACAGCTAGCATTTGTGATGGTTCTGTCACTACTGGCATTGCTTAACACTGGTAGACTCAGTTAAAAATGCTAGATGTAGAAAGGGAAGAGAACAGACATTAAGGTCAGCGAGTGAGGGAATGACAGAGAGCTAGGACGGTGAGGACAGCAACTGAGCAAATCCTGATACTGGTCTGTAGCACTCCATCCTGATACTGCTCTGTAGCTCCAAGATCCCAGATCCCTTCTCAAGAAAGGACATGGTATTCACCCTGCTGCTGCAAGGTCATGTGCAGATCGTCTTCAGTTTTGCTTTGCTTCTAGGTATATCCTCAGACATCCTTACCTAAGGTCATTCTTTCTAGTAGTAGCGTAGATGCAGAAATATACCAATGTGAGCCCAATGCAGAGCACTGATTTTAGTTCTAAAGATTCTGTGAGCTCTCAAGCTTGGACCACCTATCAGTCTCTAGGGGGGAAAGTATCACATAGGTCACTATGAAGTGTCCCATGGTGGTGGTGGTGGTGGTGGTGGGGAACAAACACAGAACACAGTTCCTGAGATGTACCACATGACTAAGTCCTCTATAAACTTTTGTGAAAATCACCCTAGCACAGCTGGACCCTGGTAGAGGGGAAGCACTTAAGCATGAAGCCTCAGGTGACCAGAAAGCCATAAGTTATTCCCTGGGCTCTGTCAGCCACACCAGTGTATGGGATTGGAAAATCTCAGCAACTATCAATTGTTATGAGGATGTTTCAAGAGCATGACCATAGGACACAAGTAAGCTGCACCCCCTTGGCTCCACTGTTTAGCCAGTAATCTCTTCCCTAGTTTACCTCTATCCCTAAACACGAGAATACAGATAGCAGGAGGAAAAGAAGCTAGGTAAAATGGCAGAAATGTTCCCCTCATGCTTGGACTTAAGCATGTTTTGGGTTTCAGATGATGGAAGCAACCACAAGGAAGGTTGGCAGTGGCTTCTGGACCCTGGCAGGGGGTTAGTCTACCTGTCCTGAGCTAGATCCAACCTCAGTGATCCCCACCAGGGGACCTTTCTGTGCCGAGATTTGTGTTTATTGACCCCCTCCCCCAAACAGACACAGACCAGAACTGACCAAGCCTTTTTTGGTCATAGGACTTGTACTCAGGGCCTGGGAACTTTCCCTGAGCCCTTTTAGCTCAAAACTAGTACGCCAACACTTTGAGCTACACAGCCATTTCCAACAATGGCTTCTTTAAGGGCAATTCAATGTCCAAGCTACAGCAGACCAGGGTACCTCTTCAGTGTTCACTATGCTCCACTGTAATAGGGACATTCTCTTACATGCAAGGGAACATCTAATGCAGTACCAGATCTTGCTACCTTGGCAGAAGGCGACATCTTTTATGCCCGCCTATGACTGCCATCCTGCAAACCCTTTAGACATGCTGGATATTACAGATGATATGGCCTCCTCAATCGGCCAATTTACCTGGCCAACATGGGTCCAACTTTACAAGATAATTGCTTGTTGCAAATGAATCACCTACATAAATTCAGGTGACAATGTCCTTTTCCTTCTGGCAAGGTTCAAACCATTTTATGCCAGGCTGATCTGAATGGGCCACGTCCAGAAGCTGCAATTGACTCCTACCATGCAGTAAATCATACACCTGCTAACAGTAGTGGTCACAGATCAGTGTGGAAGACACTAAAGAACCCTATGCCCTCACTACAAGCTATCTTCAGCACCAACCTCAAACCTGACCAAGTCTTCACTCTCCATGTGGGAGAGTATCAGGTCTCAGAAACACCCAGAACTAAACTCTCCCCAGTTTGTAACATCAATTGTCCTCCATCCTTCAGTTGTTGTTGCCATTATTTTTCAAGATCTCTTTCAGTCCCACTACAATGTCAAGTCCCATGAGCTTCTTTGCCCAGCAGTGGCAAAGGATGGCTCCTAAAGTCATTCTTGGTCCTGGAAACCCAGATTTGTATTAAGGACGAGTCATAATCTGTTTGAATACATTGGAGCACAAGTAAACAGATATAGGAAGGAACACAACCTGAGTGGCAGGCAGAGCTCTAATCCTGTGATAGGAAACTCAAGAGGCACACAGCAGCATTAATATAAACATATCACATACACCTGCAGAAAGATTTTCCATCAAAATAGCACAGCAAATATAGGAAGCCTAGCACACAAAGAAGTTTTGGCTCAATAGCAATCAACCAAGAAGGCAGCAAAAACTGAGCATGGAATCTCAACCTTCTCAAGGGGCTGCTTTCATCCATGTCATGTTCTGGAAGTTACAGGACATTGTCAAGTTCTTCCCTAGAATTATGTGTCCTAGCAGTTCAGTCCGGGAGTCTACAACAAATGCAGCCAAGCTCAGATCTACACACAACCAGTTGGTTACCTATTTCTATTATCATCAGCCATGGTAGCTTGTTCTGGTGTGACATAGGATGAATTCTTCAGACCAAAATGTTCAGGGAACACTTAGAGGCATACAACAAGCTTAGAACATGTGCTCCACCCTTCTATCAATGAGGCACAGGTCTGAAGACATCTTTACCCAATGCGGACTTTTAGTAACATTTGAACTTCATGGCTCATTCTCATACCTGACATCCAAATAAATGTTGCCGTGGGGGGCTCAGGCCACAGGTAACTTGCTGAGGTAGGGGGTGAGGAAGAGCATCATATCAGATATTATAATAATTAAGCTCTTTCCTGCAAGGCATGACCCCCAGAACCAGGATAAGCTATGTGGATAAGAAGTCCCCACAAGGGCTGGGGATATAGCCTAGTGGCAAGAGTGCCTGCCTCGGATACACGAGGCCCTAGGTTCGATTCCCCAGCACCACATATACAGAAAACGGCCAGAAGCGGCGCTGTGGCTCAAGTGGCGGAGTGCTAGCCTTGAGCGGGAAGAAGCCAGGGACAGTGCTCAGGCCCGGAGTCCAAGCCCCAGGACTGGCCAAAAAAAAAAAAAAAAAAAAAAAAAAAAGAAGTCCCCACAAACATCTGACACAGTTCCCGGAAGCAAGTTGCCTGATGTTTGCTTCTCTGTCACAATGCAGTAGTAGCACCATGAGTCCATAAGAGTTAGACTTGTGAAGCTGGCTTGGCCAAATTTCTCATGTCACTTTGAATCAGACAAGGCACATCAACAAGGCACAATGTCTCTTATCTGCCTAGAGGATCTAGATATGAGCAAAATGAGTCCACACAAGGATATGACCATCATGGGCATTCAGACCCCAGTAGATGATTCTGTCTATGTCCCAGCCTGGAAAACACAACACTGAGTCACAAGTTCCACAAGAATTAGTAGTGAAGGGGAAAATAGAAAAGTAAGTCCCAGTTCCAACTAGAGAAAGTATTCCAAGGGGGTCTAAGTGTTTTCACTGGAGAAACTGACACATCCTCTCTAGAATATTCTATTCCCAGTGGGTCTAAGTATCTGCACTGGAGAAACTGATACATCCCCTCTAGAATATTCTACGTTCCCATCTTCCTAAATTTATGGAGGAAAAGCATACGTCCTAGCACTCCACCCAGCACACCACAGTTGGGCTGTGGCATGTCTTGCCAGAGAGTGGCTCCAGAAGAAGCTCACTCAACAATTCTCTGCTGACGTGACGCCTCCCCGTCCACCAGTTAGACATCTGCAGACATGTTTCTGTCACAATGGAATATACCTGTTATCCACAAGATGTTAATTAAACTCTACAGTGCTTAGGACAGGTCCCAGTGGTAAAGGGACATCCATCAGAAGAAATCAGGACTAACGAGGTAGGTAGACACATCCTGGCACAGCTTTCAGTTTTTGCACAGAAAGGCCAAATACTGAGGTCTTTGCTACATAGGGCCAGAAGCAATGCCTTCAAGTTGAGATGATCTTGTAAGCAGAGCTCTCCGAAGAAAAGCCACATCTCTACTGAAGAACATCCAACTTAGTTAAAAGATTCCTTTACCCTGTGAAGGCAACATCTGTATGTCCCATAGATTTTCTTGCCCTGTAAAGACCATTAACAGAATCCTCGCTGGAGTCTGCACCTACTGTCTTTCACTTTTTGAAGCTTAAGTAGCCACTGCCAAGGAAGACAATGTCATTCCTAACTTGAATCTGCTGCTAGGCCATGGCCATTCAGAGCAAACACATTTTTTTATTTTCTTAAAGCAGGGCTACTTTGCATCAACAGTAGGCACCAAAGGAGTTCACAAAGATCACACAGCCCCACTTAGTTTGCTGAAGCTTATTTGTCTGTGGTTGAGAAATTAAGCAACATTTGCCCATTTTCCTTGAAATGCTATTCAACAGTTCACTCAGCTATAATAGACTGCTGTCATCTGGACACTGCATGGAATTGTGAGAGCTTAGGGTTGTTCTGTGTTCTTCCAGGAATGTGAACAATGCAGTAACCAAATGTCTTGTGATTTATGATGAGGGACCACCTTCCCCTCATGCTTTCCCCCTGGGCTATACCTAAGTGTTAGGACAAGACTCAGACCCCAGGAATGCAAGTTCTGCCATGCTAACCAAGTGCCTTTTCTCTGCAAATCTGTCCATTTTGTCCACAAATCAGCAGGACATCTTGGCTCAAGAACTTCTTACAGTGACAACCTTTCATAGTTAAAGCACTCGGGAAATTGAGGAATACTACTTCAGTGGCCATTCACAAGTGAAACTATGCTATAGCTTTACAGAGAATAATATCAAGATTCTGACATGGTTGCGAGACTGACAATGCAACACATTACAGAATACACACTTGATGGAGTCCTGAAAATACAAGAGTCAGGCTGCCACCAGCAACTAGAAGTCTTCATTGGAGCTGAGGTCACTAGACCCTTGAGGGCAGGCCAACCAACTGCATGGGATCAAGAAGCTTTTATCTTTCCTACACCTCAAACAACAGGATAGATTGCCAACAGCCACATATTGGACTGAAGAGAATTAGGAAGTCTTTTATGGAAAGACTAGATGTGGAAACAAACTGGATGACTTCCACCATGTTACGTATTTCAGAGTAAAGCAAGTCAAGTCTGCCAGCCAACCCCTTTTCGATTCCTTTTCTGCTCTTAAGTCTTCAAGTTTTTAATTCAACATAAAGTGAGGAATCAATTCTGTGTAAAGAAATTGTGGGGCAAAAACAGAAGTAGACGCATGAACAAATCCCAGGGAGGAACCAAATATCCTCTGGCCTTCAAAGAACAGCATGTCTTCTTCCAAGCAGTTAAAAACACCATAGTTGAACTAAGAATCCTCGTGTCAAATCATCTAGTTCTTTCACTTGCCAAGTCTCTACAGTCCTAAGTGTGACTGAAGACAAAATTAAGAGAATGGATCCCAAGAGACAACAAAGTAATGGCAATACTCTGAGGAATCAGTGCTCTGAAGCCACTGCAAGAAATATTCATTAGCCAAATATGGTCAGGATCACATTACTAGGTAGATTCTGGAACAGACCAATGGACCAAATTCACAGTACCTGGGATAGGAAAAACACAGCCATCTCCCATTTCTTATTCAACAATCTACAATCACACTCTACTAAATCTGAGACCATTTCCAAAGGACTGGTGAAGCGTAATCTCCCGTTTTCCATAAAAGAACAGGATTGCTTGGTGCACTGATGTTGTGGTCCATTATGTCCGTCGTGTAACTGTCAGTTTGACCTTGCTGCTAATGAGAACTTGCCAACAGAAGCCATCCTATGTAGTTCAGCTTCAGCACATGAGGAAACTTGCAAATTCTCAGCCTTGTCCAAGTCCCTTCTACCCATAAACAATCTCACAATGACACTCCAGGTATATCTTTGAGATGTCTAGAACTACTATTCATTCTTTAACCACTAGAGTGCATCCATGTGTCCTGAAAATGTTGTGACCTAGCATCATTCAACAGCCACTGGTGCCCAAATTGAACTTCGCTGATCAATATGGGATCATATTGCTGATCAATATGCAGTCACTGTATCTACAGAGGAAGAGAAGCCACCTAAGCAGAATCAGATGGCAATGTCCCCGTCACATAAGTTCAGATATATCCAAGCTAAAAGACAAACTATCAAGCTAAAAGACAAGAGTTCCTTCCCAACAAGGTAGAATACATGCCCTGGGAATAAGGATAAGTAGGTTGAGTCTTCATTTTTGTGACCCTAAGTTACCCAATGAGATATCTATGCCTTGCATCCACATAAGATTCGAGGTTCCACTCTGGTATGTCCAGTAGTGCTGGTAGTAGATGGATGCACCACCATTGGAGGGGGGTGGGGAGAACAACTCCTTTTCCTAGGAGATCACCAATAGTTATTGCTCTATATAAAGGAATAAAATCAAATTAAGTAACACCCTTGGGCATGTGGTACTCACGTGCCTCATGTTAGGGGACACTGGGTAGGTACAGTAAAGTCGCATAGGTATAACTTTGCCAAGACTATGGGTGACCTCTCCTAAATGTCTGTGTTGCCTACCAAATAAGCACGTACCCAGCAGAAGTGCTGCCCAACAGAGGGACCCGAGGAATGATGGAAAGTTAGCAGATGTCCTTTGGTATGTGGTGGTCCTCACCGACCAGGCACAAGCAATAATGACGTGTCAAGAAGATGTGGATGGTAAGGCAACATGCAGTCAGCACCTCTATTATCCTTTAATGCAGCTGAGCAGACTACAGGTGTATACTTGGGCCAACCTTCCTGAGACAGAAGAGATCTACATCCTTCTAGAATACCTCCAAGCACTTAGACACAGATCCCAACTAGGCTGTGCCAACCTAACATGCACTGGGCATCTCCAGGCTGACCATTGAAACAGAATTTTAACAGTCCAGATTTTAGCATCTACATGACCTACGCCTAAGCTGACATCATGGCCAGCTTAGACACACATCTCTCCCCTCCCACCCCCGCACATGTATCTTCCAGCTAAAATGATCTCTTCTTCCCAGTCACAGGATGAGAACTTCATCAAGAAGGTATTTTGGACAGAGGGAAGGTTTCATGATCCAACAACAGGAAGACAAAACCTTAAGTAAAATCAGGTATGTGACTAGAGACACCACCCACATCTACAGAGACTGCCTGAATATAGATGGACTTCCCTGGTCCCATTCCTGTATGTTGATACTAGAGACAGTCCTTAGTCCTTAGACTCTATGCACTGGGAGCACAACAAGTTGAGCAGTACTCCCTAATAACCATCAACACCGATATTGCCAGACTCTCCCTTATCAAGGCTGCCTGCCATGACAGTTTCCTGGCCAAATATGAAGCAGTAATTCAAATTATAGATATTTCTAAAAGAAAAGCAAACAAGATCTAGCAAGCGGTTTCTATCTCAAGGCTTGAGCCACCAGGAAAAAATATTTTTTCAAGCCAACATGTCCTGGAGAAGTGCAAAAGAATAGGATCATCCCACACTTCCTACAAGTAGAAAAGAAGTCCAGGTCACACAGGCCAAATGGCGCCAACATCGGTTTTGCACTGAGAAGGCCAAGGCAGGAAGTTTTATAGTCACTGCCTTCTGGGAGATGCGGCTAGTCAATGAGGTCAGGCACAGTTACAGGAGAACAGCAAGAAAACCCACAGTCATCAAGTACAATTTTTAAGCCCATTGGATTTCACCAATGCTGCCAAAATCATTGCAATAGGCTTGGTGCTTGGATCTATCTGCACACTTGCTCAGGACTCACTGCTGGCCTGTCTTCATCTTTGAAGAGATATGATCCCAGTACTTTTTTTTTTTTTTTTTTTTGCCACTCTTGGAGCTTAGACTCTGGGCCTGAGCACTGTCCCTGGCTTCTTTTTGCTTGGGGCTAGCATTCTGCCACTTGAGAAACAGCGCCACTTCTGGCCATTTTCTGTACATGTGGTGCTGGGGAATTGAACCCAGGGCTTCACCTATACAAGGCAAGCAATCTTGCCACTAGGCCATATCCCCAGCCCTACTCTTACTTCTTAACTGTCTTCTCTGTCTTCCTACAGTTAACACCCAACTCCTTCAGACCAGATATGTGTGGAGGGTACAGAAAACTGGCTGAGGCCTCCAAATCAGATATGATCACCAGGGAGGCACATAAACTTCACCATCTCTCTCCCATGTGAGTAATTTCAGAACCAGGGAAGTAATTAACAATGCCATATACCATTGACCACCTAAGAGATGGACTTAACTAGTGATTATATAAAACAATAAAGATTCCATGCACTATGCCAGAGAAATTCAATATCTACCACTGGACCATCATTGATTCATCCAGTTTTAGGTCCACAGACACCTCTAGAACTGGCATTGGCTATAACAATGCAGGATAATCCAGAGGACTGCTGGTATGATACACCATACACATACTTGGATACTGTCTCATACCAGAACTTAATTCATTCTGTGCAAGTTCTCTGGGATGCTGCTATATGAGGTCAGAGTGGGGATCTACTGGGATTTTTAACTTCTGCTCTGGTCACACTGCTTTGGTAAATACAATGCCTGCAGGTTCAAAATGTGGCTATACAGAAGAGTCACATAGTAAAAAAGATCAGGTTCCCCAGTAAAGGAGATCACCATATTTCTAAGATGTGATGATCAATCCAGGTAGATTAGTACTTGAAGACGTGATCAGTGTCTGTCAATTTTGTGGAAAGGTTTTAGGATTGAGGGGCCCAGTTCTAGCAGTTGAGGATCCTAAAAAGCAGAGATGTGTCTCTCCTGAAGACCTGCCTGTTGACACATTCTACATCTGCCCCAAGAGTCCCAGGCTGCCCCTTTCAAAGTAACCCTCAAACTCCATCAAGAAATTCTGAATCCTCTGCCAGGCCAAATCCACATGACAAAAATCATAAGACCTACAATTAGGCCATGTGAGGCCTGCATTGAGTTTACTTCCTTAAGCCAACCACTCAGGACTCAAATATAGCAAGGTATCACTGGGATACACTTTTGTCTGTCACTCAGCATCCATCTGACAATACAGGTAATGTCCCACATGAGGTGATCTAGGTTATTCACATATCCTGAGCTGTAAGACATACAGCTTGTGTGACAAGTACAGTAGAGACCTGAAACCATTTGTTTTGCCCATCCTGGGGCTTGAACTCAGGGTCTGAGCACTGTCTGGAGCTTCTTTTTGCTCAAGGCTAGCATTCTACCTCTTGAGTCACAACACCACTTCTGGCGCTTTCCACTATGTAGTTCTGAGGCAAGCACTCTACCAGAAGGCCATATACCAAGCCCTTGAAACCAACATCAGTACTGAGCAAAGAGACATGGAGACATGATCATTTATATGCAAACTTGTTTGACAAAACAAGTAAGGAGCTTCCAAAATGCACTCCAAGATAATGAGAATTATTACCATTTTAAAGAAAGCATTCACCTTGTTGGAGATCCTGTTCACTTAGGAAAAATCTGTGGTTTCAAACAGAAAACAAACCCAAGCTATCCTGTTTTGGGAATCAATAGAAAACTTATTCCATCATATAGCCTTTTGCTATTAGCTGTCCTGTGAAAGAAATGCAAGAACTCTGCTAGCTTCCATTGGTATCCCACCAAACTCTGCACTATGCAGGAATGTGTCTGTGGCCACACCTTGCACAGATGGATGCTAAAAGTATTCAGTCTGGCATCCTGATAATCCTTTGTATACAGAACTGTACAAAGAAGTTACCCATTTTTAAATGTTAATAGTATTGAACTTACACAAGAATCTGCTTTCAGGAGAGAATCTACTCATTTCACAAATCTTGCAGTGTCTCTAGGAGCTGTCTAGATTTTGACACACACCCTGAAGAAGCAAAGATGAACGAGAACCAACCCAACTGTTGGTACCCACAAGAACCAATAAATCATCTATTGCTATTCTCAAAAATTTCCCATTATAAACTTTCTGTACCATGCATTTCTGCCTTTAAAGGCATGTACCTAGGCAACTAGGAGGGCCATACAAGGGACTCCACCTCCACTTGTAAATGACAAGGTAATTCTTTTCCTGCATTCGGGTCAACATACAAAAACGCCACTGGGTCGTATGCTTTCTGTGTCAGGAGTTACTGCTGCCGATTCCATGTGACTGCTATGTTATCCAGTCTGAGCATAGGCTGCATTCTCAACTGAACTACTATGATTGCAGCTGTACTGGTCAACACCAGTGGAGGTTATGACAGCTTCACTTAGGGCAAGTGATCTACTTTTACCTTATGAAATCTTCATATCTATGACTATTAGAAATACCCACTACATATAAAATGTCAACAAGCACCAACTAGCATGGAAAAGCAGTGCACCTCACATCATGATGTCCAAGAAAGAGGGCCCCTCCCACCCCCTCCTAGTTACCTCTTCCCCACACAGAAAATGTCCAGAATTCCCAAGATAACACCACCACCTTGGAGCCAAATACATAACATGTGAACCTGTGGGGAAACATTTCACTTTCAAACCTAAGAACACCTGAAGGTGCATTTGGCTTCCTCCCTTCTGTCCGGCTACTTACATCCCTGACTCATCTCATCACTGCCACCAAGGATAACCACGGAGCTGTGTTGTGTCAGACACAAAATGCCCCAGCAGCTCACCAGGAGAGGTGAGCAACCTCAATTAGCAACCTCAATCTTGGCAACCCCTTTTCCTCCTGAAGAAACTCATGTCCATGAGTGAACAGCACAGAAGAGAGGCTTGCTCAACTTCTAATACGTCTGCTCCCTACTGTATTATCAGCCTTCATTTAGCTGAACCACAAATTCTTAAAGAGCTTGTGCCATACTCTGGAACACAGAGAGCTGAAGGTGTGAAGCACCAACCTGACAAAAATCAATTTCTTATAGCCAGGGAGATTACAGGTAATGAATGAAAAGTGAGGCTAACTGAACAGATATATTATACACCCACTGGCCTGTAGATGGCTTGATATTACATCTGGTATGAACATACCCTCTATTGCCCGAAAAATATTATCCACATAGCTAGAAGATGAAGGGACTATCACCGAGTTTGTCCACAAAAATGCTCTTCTCTAGGGAAAATGGGAAGACTAAAAATAATTGTCTTCTGCTACCATCTAAGTAGATCTGATCTATAGATCTTGTATAAAAGAAACAGTTGGTTGTTGACTTTCAAACACCAGACTTCCTGGTGCCACTGGAGAACAAAAGGCTTTCTCAGAGCTCAAGGAAAACACAGTTCAAGGGTACCCTTCATGTCATCCATAGCAATCTAGGCCAGTGCAGGCATCAACAGATCAACTACTGTCTCATTCTACTTAAGACACATAGTGAGTCTCAAGAGGACCAAAACTTGAGTTAGATTCAGACCCAAGATTAAGACATCCATATGGAGATGTGCCCAAGTCGTTTATCATTGTGACCCTGAGCTGTGAGTTTTAAGACAAGATTCCTGTAGTCACCAAGTCAATGATATCCCTGGCCTAGCACCTAAAAATTGAGGAAGGGATTCTTTCAGGAGAAATTTCTAAGAGTTGTATTCCAAAATATCCTCCTCTCAACCTTGAGAAAAATGTACAAGCATCCAGGCTAGTGCTCTACCACTTAATCCACAAGGTCACTTCCACCTTTCTGTTTATGGGGTACTGGGGAATCAAGCACAGGGCTTTATGCATGCTAGTTAAGTACTGAACCACTAAGCCACACTCCAAGGGGCTAGGAAAGTTTTTTGTTTGTTTGTTTGTTGTTGTTGTTTTTAATGCATACTAAGCTTTGCAGACCTTTGGCTTCTATCAGGCTTAAAAGGCTGGAAATTAAGATGGCACCTGAACCTTGCAAATTTCCCTGCTTCCTTGAAGTTATCTTACATATTTTGAAAGACTTCTCTGTCTCTTAATTCTTCTTGACCCCACAAGCCTACAAGTTTGTGAGGTCTTTTCATGGTAGATCCAGCTAGGGTTCCAATTTCTCAGGAGGAAAAGAAAAAAAAGAAATAAAGTGTTCAGCTACTTGGCCTCCCTGTCCATGGAAACAAAGAGACACACTGCCAATCTCTACATGCTCTGCTTTGGCAAGTTGCTAGGCCTCTAATCCATGTTCACAGATACAGACTATGGAGAGGGCAAAAGGAGAATGTCCTAAGTAGCCCTAATGGCTTTAAGGAGCCCAGGGCAGTGTTCTATGTTGACAGGTGCTAGCAGAGTCTAAGGGATCCTTAGATGTTTCAAGACCTTCTCCCTGAAACCTCATAATTCCCTTTAGTACTTGGGAATAAGAACTGGATCTAGTTCTACTAAAGACTTAAGCCTAAGCACATGAGGTATGGAGTAGAGGCTCCTCAAGCACCAGGGCTAGGCAAGGGAGCCAAGGGCTGATGAGAGAAATGAGCAAAGACCAGAGGTGTATACAAGGAGACTGCAAAAGGCAGAAGTCCCATTGACTGGAGACTGTCATCAGTAATGGACTCTAGCATGACCATCATACCAGAGACTGCTGCAACACAGGGCACAGAGAGCCAAGACTCCACCCCATAGACACATAGGTCAGAACCCAGTGTGTCCATAGCCGAGATCACACTGGCCACAAAAAGTAGGGCAGCACACAGTAAATGTCTCTGGCTTGATTGTGGAAGAGAAGATGAAGCAGGGGTTATTTGAATATTTGTCCAAACATAGCTTTTCAATTGGAGAGCTTCTGAGCCCATCCTTGAATCTGGTTAGGAAAAACCCCTCTGGTTTCCACTCAGTGGAGGGTAACTACTATTCTACTAACACACCCAAGGGTTGTAAGTGGCTTGTGCTATGAAGATGGAAGACCCAAGCTCAAATCCTGCTAGTACCTATTGGATTTTGAACCCATCCCAGGCCTCTTCTGTAAAGAGGACCAAGAACATACAGCCAGTGCCTAACCAAAAAAGTACTCAAATGGTCTGAGGGCAGAAGACTCTGTCTGATCTTCTTTGGCATGAAGCATAAATACCAGCAGAGGTGGACAAAAGCAGACTCTAGTACCTGGATTTGGCACACTAGCATGCAGTCTTTCAAAGTTCATGGAACTACAGAAAAAGCTGTTGCAACCTCCCACTCATGGAAGCTCAACGTGCAAAAGGAAATGGCTAGGTCAAGAACAAAGTACCCCTAGTAGTAGTAGAAGAGGGTTTTGGGGTGTTTTTTTTCTTATTTGTCAAAGTGATGTACAGAGAGGTTACAGTTTCATACATTTAGGCCTTGGGTTCATTTCTTCTACTGTTTGTTACCTCCTACGTCATTCCCCCCTCCCTCTCCCTTTTTCCCTCTCCCCCCATGAGTTGTTCAGTTGGTTTATAAATGGTTTTGCAAGTATTTCTTTTGGAGTCGTTTGTCTTTTTGTCCTTTGTCTCTCAATTTTGATATTCCCTTTCACTTTCCTAGTTCTAATACCAGTATATACAGATTCCAATGTACTCAGATAAGATACAGTGATAGTGTGAGTACAACCACAGTAAGGGGATACAAGAGGATCAACAATAGAAGCTACAGTTTCACATGGCATGTTGAAAGTAATTTACAACAGTGATATATAACAGTCTTTTCCATAACATGCACTTCATGTAGAAGAGGTTTTGAATGACCCAGTATAGAATACAGGCTTAGATCTCAAAGCCTATTAAGGAAGATTTGTCAGCTCCAACTGGTTAGCTCTTTGTATAAATCATGCACACTGTTCATCTTCAGATAAACTTAGCTGCCTATGGAGTGATAAGTTAAAGAGAGCTAAGTAACTTCAATAGCCTGTGCTTCTCCCACTGTGTGACAGTCTTGATATTGCCAGCAGTATGTCTTAGAAGTAGATTTACTACACCAAGTGCACTCATACTCAAAAGAAACTTATGTGGGCGGCTCCTTAACCCTCAGGGAATTACAAGCCAGTGTACCACTGTCTGCAGGTGTTGGAGCTTCACCTGTTTTCATGAACCAATTCCACAGTGGACTGCTCAAGTGAAAAGTTTACTGAGAAGCCCCAGGATGGATGCAGTAACCACATCTGTCAGGACTAGGGAACATTTCCAAAAAGTAGATAACATTAAAGTGAGATCAAACAAATAGTTTTTCTTCTGCAAAATCTAGAAATCTGAAAGAGGACTGGAAGGTATGTACAGATACCACAGTGAGATCACTCCCTTTTGGATACCAAAGACTGAGTTTTCAAGAAAGTCACCTATTGTTTCCTCTAAATAATTTAGAACCCAGAGGTTAATGCTTTTAGGTAGATTTATACAGGTTAGGAGTTTCCTAACCAGTCATTCCATGAGGGCAGGCAGGAAGCCAAGTAGCAGAGCCCAGTTCTTCAGTAGTTTTACCCTTAGAGGAGGCAATCACCCCCCCACCCCAAATTCTCAGGCATCTTTTTGTTTTTAACCTTAATTTTTTTTTATTATCAAGGTGATGTGCAGAGGGGTTACAGTTAAGTCAGGCAAAGAGTACATTTCTTTTTGGACAATGTCACCCCTTCCCTCCCTCTCTCCCAGATTTTCCCTCCCATCCCACCCATTAGTTATATAGTTTATTTTCAAATAGTGCCCACTGAGTACCACTGGTGCATTTGTTCACTCCCTGTCCCTCCATTTCTGTGCCTCCCCTTACCCTCCCCAAAGACCTGTAAACAAACATACAGAACAGAAAGGAAATAAAACAAACAGGAGAAAAGACAGAACCCTTGTTACCATTTTCTTGAACCTAATTTTGACTCAGGTGAGTAACTCCACACCCTACCCTTTGTCTCAGCTTAGAATGAATTGACCCTCCATCCAATTTAGGCTAAAGTGAGACCTACCAAGGAGATCATCAAGAAAAAAACAAGAGGGCTGGGGATATAGCCTAGTGGCAAGAGTGCCTGCCTCATATACATGAGGCCCTAGGTTCGATTCCCCAGCACCACATATGCAGAAAACGACCAGAAGCGGCGCTGTGGCTCAAGTGGCAGAGTGCTAGCCTGGAGCGGGAAGAAGCCAGGGACAGTGCTCAGGCCCTGAGTCCAAGGCCCAGGACTGGCCAAAAAAAAGAAAAAAACAAGAGCCCTTGTATGTATTACTCTGGTCAGTGAGTAGACATTTTCCACCACAGGCTAGACATCCTCTATAGCAAGAGACAGGCTGTGGAGAGGCAGTTCACATCAGACGATCTGGAGATGGAGACAGGGACTGAGTGATTTATACCCGAGTTCATTTACAAGGAGTAAGGATGAACTGGGAAGGGGAGGGGAAGTGAATTTCCAAGAGCTCTGTGATGACGGTGACAGAGAGTCTCCACACTAAACCAGCATTCCTTCCAGAAGGACCAGTCAACACAGCAAGCCTGCAGCTCCCAATGAGCAGTACCCACACCTTGCTCCCTGTTGACCTTGCTAGCACCTGGCACTGGGCCTTACATGGGGGGAATAGAGCGAGTCAGGTGCGAGAACAGAAAAACTTATTTCCTTGAAGCTTAAGAACATAGTGGGAGGGATGAAAGTGAGGAAGTGAGTGGATGGACCTTGAATAAACATGCAGAACCATCTAGTTCTCCTTTCTGTTCCAACCTAAAGGCTCCAAGAGCAGAGATCTGTCACACAACTCTCATCTATCCTGTTGGCAAGAACAGGTTCAGAGGACACGTTAGGTTGCTGCAGAGCCACACATCAAGTACTCATTTTCATTATCTAATGATGCACTTAGAATACACTTGAAACCCATTTCCCTCTTCAACCTTTAAGCGTCTATCCTGCTAACACACCTGAAGCCAAGTATATCACCCAATTGAGGTAACTACAAACAGCATACGCAAATCTAACCCAAAAGACCCTCAAATATTTGTGCCAGAGTTGTTTTAAAAACACTTTAAGATCTAAAGCAAATCTTGGGGATGCACTCACTGACAATTGCCTCACAAGAATTCACATCAGCAGCTTCAAGTTATCTAGAGCACTCTGTGCTGTGTTGGAACACATGCAGTCTTTTGCTTTGGAGTCAAGGCCTGAGAAAATGGTACTGTAGTCCTAGCAACAAACATGTGGCAAACAGTTCCAGATACTAGTTGGACAAGAGACTAGCTTTAAGCTAGCATGTTAGAACTGGCTGGGCAGAAAAAAATACAGGAGACAGAACCAAGCAGACATCAAGCGTTGGAGGTCGGTCTTCAAGGTCAGATAGGGGCTCTGCAACTTATACCTGGAGAAGTTTCAGAGCACTCTGGCTACAATGAGGATCTGGGTAGATATGACAAAGCTTGTCAGGACACTAAAAGCTCAGTTGAGTTGAAACTGGGAGCCAGGCAATAACTAAGCTCAAGCTAAGCATGAAATTAGGACTTTTAACGTGACTGGATTTGCCAAAGACTTGAACATCAGGGCAGTTTGGAGTAGCAGGGTAACATCAGAGGTGAAATTGCTGGCCAGAGCAATTTGAAACATGAAAACACCAGGTACTGTGAAAAGGGCCATCTCAAGGAAGTCAGCAGTAAGGGAGGAGAAGTTGGCTTTGACACCTAGGAAACAGCTGGTTATGAAAAGTGTCACTCGGTGGAGCCAATGATATGGAGGCCTCTGCTGAGTAAAGCCTTAAGAGAGGGACTAGTGAACCAAATGTAGGATGGCTACAGCTGGCTCCACTAAGTGTGGTATTGAGCCCCACAAATGAGACAATTCAACTGAGATCGCCCTCAAGACAGAGCCACAGGAATGGGCTGGCAGGCTTTCCATTTACTCCCTGTAAGTATTCTGCTGTGTTTGTTCTCTTTAGGTGCAAGTGATTCTTTAGATGTGATACTTTTACTGCTGACAGCTGCACACCCTCCACAGCATCCAAACTTTGTACCATAAAGGTGTAACTTAAGTTGAGCTGAAAGTTAAAGCCACAGAGCCCAGCATCCCACCAGAGATTTAGATATCTCTTTTGCAATCACTTCTGACATCAACTCCAACAAAGTTTTATGCACACATATGAAGCCGATGCCTTAATGTTTCCTCACCAAAGTTCTGATCACAAGAGCAGATATAGAAGTAGCACTTTTTTTCTGACAGTCTCAGTGAAAAGGTTAAAGTTCTCATTTCTCAGTGGTGGAAAACTTAACTTCCCACTGCACCTACCATACACGCTTGTAGACTCATTCTGTAGTGAAGTAACCTTTCTGCTGCTAGCCTCCAGTTGCAAATTCATGTTATTTCTTGACTGGGTTGTGGTCTCATCCATTTGAGGCTCAGGGTAAAAGGCAAGTAAAATCTCAGAGAAAAGTGGGAATGTGGACCAGAAATGCAGACCAGGAAAGAGTCCAGAGGTTTCAGATTCAAGGGTGGGGATTAGGAAAGATGACCAACCTCACTGAGAAATAGGAAGTACTTAGGAAACTTTTGTATTTGTCAGGTCAGTATTTTTGTAAGACCAGGTAGGCATATGTTGTGAAAATGGAGAACAGAAAAGGAATAGGCCAGACTCCCATCACCAACAGGCGAGGACTGTTTATTGAGGATCAGCAAGGGGCACAGACCTTCCTACAGGATTGGAGGTTGTGCAAGGGAGTGAATTTGGGACCAGGCTTAAATGGGGTCTGAGCAAGGAGGCAGGTTATTGAAAGCACCACTAGCTCTAGGAAGTTGGGGCTTTTCTGTTTGGCCCACAAAGAGTTGCTTCCGGGGCATGGACATGGCAGGAATGGGTGGCACCTGTTCAGGCTCAAGGGGCTACAGCTGCTGGGCCTCCCCAGTTGTGCTCAGTTTCCAACAGCTATGCAATTTTATATGTGTCCTACGATAGGAAAAAGTTTCCCTTTCTGGAGGTTTTCATTGTGTGTATTTTTATATAAAAAATTTGTAAACATAGACACCCCACAAAACTAGTTGACCTGTTTCCATTATTAATTGGTCAAGTACCATCATCTATCTGAATTCATCCATCTCCAACCTCAACATTAGAATCCCCTTTCAGGACACTATATTGAAAACAAAACTGAGCTCAACTCGGGAGGCCCAGCAGCTGTGGCCCCTTGAGCCTCAGCAGGTGCTGGCCTGCCCCGCTGTGTCCACGCCCCGGAAGTGACATGGGGCCCCTGAAAGTGAAAAGGCCCAGGCTGCTCATGGACTCTGGCGGGTCCTCCCGAGTTGCTTCTGCCCTGTCTCTTCCTTTTTCCGCTGACATTTGAGGGATACCAGAGCCTCTGAAGCTACAGAAGGAGCCCAGTGGCCTCCTTCCTACGCGGTTGCCACGACTGACGCTCCCTGTGTCCTCCGGGAGCAGAGACGTGGGTTTTTTGCCCAGTGGACGACCCTGGCCTTTGCCTCAAAGCCGGGCCTAAGGTTTTTACAAAAAACTAGGACGTCCTCCCCCTCTCCCCCCTCACAAGCTTCCCTTCCCTTGAAGCCAAAGCTGTAGAAATAGGGTTTGCAGGGGGCGAGGGCTTCTGTCATTCTCAAAACTTTCTCTGTAGAAAAGGAAGCAAGAAGCAAAGGGCACTTAGGTGCTAAGAGAATGGGTTTGGGGGGGCTGCTAAGGAAGCTGCAAGGGTTCAGGAGTGGCCTCTCATCGGGCCATGGGGCTCAGGGTGCATGCCTCATCTTTCAGGGTGGGGAGGGGCACCGAAAGAATGAAGACCTGTGAGAGACCCTTGGCTGGCTACCCAAAGGGGACTGGAAACCTGGGGTGGGTTGGGGGAGGGTAGCCTCTGATGCTTTTTCCTCCACTATCCTGCCCAGACTATTCTGTTGACTCTACTTTCAAACTGTATTTCTCAAGAATGTCCAGTGTGCCTGGCTTGTTCTCTCTCAAATGCTGCCGAAAAAGCCTCCCCTCTGCCTCTCCTGTGGCTCACCTGGGTTGTTGGGCACATGGTTCCTATGGGCTACCTGGCTTATCTGTCTCAAAGGGGCAGGCCTGGTGGTCTTCTGTGGATTGTAACTGAAAACCTACATAAACTCCAGGTTGAATAAAGTAAAATCAGTTGTTAACACCTCCTTTTAGGAGTTATGTGGAAGGCCTAGGCTGTTAGGTCAAACTTGCCTGCCCTCTGTGGGTAACCTCTCCTTTTTCATTTTGGCTTATGAACAAGAAAGCCCCACATGTGGCTGCCTTCAGAGCCTCCATGAATTGATGCTTACCTAGTATTACAAAAATTGTGCTGACAAATGCAAAGTTTCCTAAGTATTTCCTGTTTTCTCACTGAGATAGGTTGGTCATCTTTGCTAATCTCTGAAGGATTGGCCCCCATCCTATTGCTTCAGGCTCATACAGACACCAGGCAGGAACCTCAATATGGGAACCTGCTTTGATATGCAGGCACCAGGAAAAACCTCAGTATGGGAACCTGCTTTGATGTACAGGCAGGACATATCACACGTATGCCCAGCTGTCAGCAACTCTTTGCGGGTCAAACAGAAAAAAGCCCTAGACCTAGGGCTTTCTAGACCTAGTGGTGCTTTCAATAACCTGCCTCCTTGCTCAGACCCCATTTAAGCCTGGTCCCAAATTCACCCCCTCGCACAACCTCCAATCCCACAGGAAGGTCTGTGCCCCTTGCTGCTCCTCAAACAGTCCTCGCCTGTTGATGGGAGTCTGGCCTATTCCTTTTCCGTTTGCCTCCATTTTCACAACATATGCCTACCTGGTATTACAAAAATACTGACCTGACAAATACAAAAGTTTCCTAAGTACTTCCTGTTCTTCAGTGAGTTTGGTCATCTTTCCTAATCCCACACTTGAATCTGAAACCTCTGGACTCTTTCCTGCATTTCTGGTCCACATTCCCACTTTTCTCTGAGATTTTACTTGCCTTTTACCCTGAGCCTCAAATGGATGAGACCACAACCCAGTCAAGAAATAACATGAATTTGCAACTGGAGGCTAGCAGCAGAAAGGTTACTTCACTACAGAATGAGTCTACAAGCGTGTATGGTAGGTGCAGTGGAAGTTAAGTTTTCCACCACTGAGAAATGAGAACTTTAACCTTTTCACTGAGACTGTCAGAAAAAAGTGCTACTTCTATATCTGCTCTTGTGATCAGAACTTTGGTGAGGAAACATTAAGGCATCGGCTTCATATGTGTGCATAAAGCTCAGTTGGAGTTGATGTCAGAAGTGATTGCAAAAGAGATATCTAAATCTCTGGTGGGATGCTGGGCTCTGTGGCTTTAACTTTCAGCTCAACTTAAGTTACACCTTTTATGGTACAAAGTTTGGAGGCTGTGGAGGGTGTGCAGCTGTCAGCAGTAAAAGTATCACATCTAAAGAATCACTTGCACCTAAAGAGAGCAAACACAGCAAAATACTTACAGGGAGTAAATGGAAAGCCTGCCAGCCCATTCCTGTGGCTCTGTCTTGAGGGAGATCTCAGTTGAATTGTCTCATTTGTGGGGCTCAATACCACACTTAGTGGAGCCAGCTGTAGCCATCCTACATTTGGTTCACTAGTCCCTCTCTTAAGGCTTTACTTAGCAGAGGCCTCCATATCATTGGCTCCACTGAGTGACACTTTTCATAACCAGCTGTCTCCTAGGTGTCAAAGAACCAACTTCTTCCCTCCCTTACTGCTGACTTTCTTGAGATGGCCCTTTTCACAGTACCTGGTGTTTTCATGTTTTGCATTGCTCTGGCCAGAAATCTCACCTCTGATGTTACCCTGCTACTCCAAACTGCCCTGCTGTTCAAGTCTTTGGCAAATCCAGTCATGTTAAAAGTTCTAATTTCATGCTTAGCTTGAGCTCAGTTATTGCCTGGCTCCCAGGTTTCAACTCAACTGAGCTTTTAGTGTCCTGACAAGCTTTGTCGCATCTACCCAGGTCCTCACTGTAGCCAGAGTGCCCTGAAACTTCTCCAGGTATAAGTTGCAGCACCCCTATCTGACCTTGAAGACAGCCCTCCAACGCTTGACGTCTGCTTGGTTCTGTCTCCTGTATTTTTTTCTGCCCAGCCAGTTCTAACATGCTAGCTTAAAGCTAGTCTCTTGTCCAACTAGTATCTGGACCTGTTTGCCACATGTTTGTTGCTAGGACTACAGTACCATTTTCTCAGGCCTTGACTCCAAAGCAGAAGACTGCATGTGTTCCAACACAGCACAGAGTGCTCTAGATAACTTGAAGCTGCTGTTGTGAATTCTTGTGAAGGAATTGTCAATGTGTGCATCCCCTAGATTTGCTTTAGATCTTAAAGTGTTTTTAAAACAACTCTGGCACAAATATTTGAGGGTCTTTTGGGCTAGATTTGCGTATGCTGTTTGTAGTTACCTCAATTGGGTGATATACTTGGCTTCAGGTGTGTTAGGGAGATAGAAGCTTAAAGGTAGAAGAGGGAAATGGGTTTAAAATGTATTCTAAGTGCATCATTAGATAATGAAAATGAGTACTTGATGTGTGGCTCTGCAGCAACCTAACGTTTCCTCTGGACCCTGTTCATGCCAATAGGATAGACGAGAGTTGTGTGACAGGAGGCTTTAGGTTGGAACTGAAAGAACTAGATGGTTGTGAATGTTTATTCAAAAGTCCATCCACTCCCTTCCTCACTTTCAGCCCTCCTACTATGTTCTTAAGCTTCAAGGAATTAAGTTTTTCTGTTCTCTCACCTAACATGCTCTATTCCCCCCATGTAAGGCCCAGTGCCAGGTGCTAGCAAGATCAACAGGGAGCAAGGTGTGTGCACTGCTCATTGGGAGCTGAAGGCTTGCTGTGTTGACTGGTCCTTCTGGAAGGAATGCTGGTTTAGTGTGGAGACTCTCTGTCACCGTCATCTCAGAGCTGTTGGAAATTCATTTCCCCTCCCCTTCCCAGTTCATCCTTACTCCTTGTAAATGAACTCAGGTATAAATCACTCAGTCCCTATCTCCATCTTCAGATGGTCTGATGTGGGCTGCCTCTCCACAGCCTGTCTCTTGCTATAGAGGATGTCTAGCCTGTGGTGGAAAATGTCTACTCACTGACCAGAGTAACACATACAAGGGCTCTTGTTGTTTTCTTGAAGATCTCCATGGTAGTTCTCACTTTAGCCTAAATTGGATGGAGGGTCAATTCAATCTAATCTGAGACAAAGGGTAGGGTGTGGAGTTACTCACCTGAGTCAAAATTAGGTTCAAGAAAATGGAAACAAGGGTTCTGTCTTCTGTTTGTTTTCTTTCCTTTGTGTTCTGTATGTTTGTTTATGTCTTTGGTCTTTGGGGAGGGTAAGGGGAGGCACAGAAATGGAGGGACAGAGGGTGAACAAATGCACCAGTGGTACTCAGTGGGCACTACTTGAAAATAAACTATGCAACTTATGGGTAGGATGGGAGGGAAAATCTGGGAGAGAGGGAGGGAAGGGGTGACATTGTCCAAAAAGAAATGTACTCTTTGCCTGACTTAACTGTAACCCCTCTGCACATCACCTTGATAATAAAAAAAATTAAGGTTAAAAACAAAAAGATGCCTGAGAATTTGGGGTGGGGGTGATTGCCTTCTCTAAGGGTAAAACTACTGAAGAACTGGGCTCTGCTACTTGGCTTCCTGCCTGCCCTCATGGAAGGACTGGTTAGGAAACTCCTAACCTGTATAAATCTACCTAAAAGCATTAACCTCTGGGTTCTAAATTCTTTAGAGGAAACAATAGGTGACTTTCTTGAAAACTCAGTCTTTAGTATCCAAAAGGGAGTGATCTCACTGTGGTATTTCTGTACATACCTCTAGCATCTGAAATTCTGATTCTATTCTGAACCCTCCTTCCTAACCTGAGTACAATTCGTTTATGACCTTTTTCCCCTTAATGCACCAAGTTTATCATGTTCTCCCTTTCACCCTGTATTTTCTCCTGCCTCCTGCTGGCTAACCTCAAATATTCCATTTAAGCCCTGATCCTCTTTCAGATTTCTAGATTTTGCAGACGAGAAACTATTTGTCTGATCTCACTTTAATGTTATCTACTTTTTGGAAATGTTCCCTAGTCCTGACAGATGTGGTTACTGCATCCTTCCTGGGGCTTCTCAGTAAACTTTTCACTTGAGCAGTCCACGGTGGAATTGGCTCATGAAAACAGGTGAAGCTCCAACACCTGCAGACAGTGGTACACTGGCTTGTAATTCCCTGAGGGTTAAGGAGCCTCCCACATAAGTTCCTTTTGAGTATGAGTGCACTTAGTGTAGTAAATCTACTTCTAAGAACATACTGCTGGCAATATCAAGACGACACACAGTTGGAGAAGCACAGGCTATTGAAGTTACTTAGCTCTCTTTAACTTATCACTCCATAGGCAGCTAAGTATTATCTGAAGATGAACAGTGTGCATTATTTAGCAAAGAGCTAACCAGTTGAAGCTGACAAATCTTACTTAATAGGCTTTGAGATCTAAGCCTGTATTCTATACTGGGTCATTCAAAACCTCTTCTACATAATGTCCCATGTTATGGAAACGACTGTTATATATCAGTGTTGTAAATTACTTTCAACATGCCATGTGAAACTGTAGCTTCTATTGTTGATTCTCTTGTATCCCCTGCCTGTGGTTGTACTCCCACTATCACTGTATCTTATCTGAGTACATTGGAAACTGTATATACTGGTATTAGAACTAGGAAAGTGAAAGGGAATATCAAAATTGAGACAAAGGATAAAAAGATAAACAACTCCAAAAGAAATACGTGCAAAACCATTTATAAACCAACTGAACAACTCATGGGGGGAGAGGGAAAGGGGGAGAGGGAGGGGCGAATGACGTAGGAGGTAACAAACAGTACAAGAAATGAACCCAATGCCTAATGTATGAAACTGTAACCTCTCTGTACATCACTTTGACAAATAAGAAAAAAATAAAAAAAAGAACCAAAAACCCTCTTCTACTAGGGGTATTTTGTTCCTGTCCCTAGCTATTTCCTTTTGTACGTTGAACTCCCATGAGTGGGAGGTTGCAACAACTTTTTCTGTAGTTCCATGCACTTTGAAAGACTGCATGCTAGTGTGCCAAATCCAGGTACTAGAGGTTGCTTTTGTCCTCCTCTGCTGGTATTTATGCTTCATGCCAAAGAAGATCAGACAGAGTCTTCTGCCCTCAGACCATTTGAGTACTTTTTTGGTTAGGCACTGGCTGTAAGTTCTTGGTCCTCTTTACATTAGAGGCCTGGGATGGGTTCAAAATCCAATAGGTACTAGTAGGATTCGAGCTTGGGTCTTCCACCTTCATAGCACAAGCCACTTACAACCTTTGGGTGTGTTAGTAGAATAGTAGTTACAGCCAGAGGAGTTTTTTCCTAACCAGATTCAAGGATGGGCTCAGAAGCTCTCCAATTGAAAAGCTATGTTTGGACAAATATTCACATAACCCCTTCTTCATCTTCTCTTGCACAATCAAGCCAAAGACATTTATTATGTGCTGTCCTACTTTGTGTGGCCAGTATGATCTCAGCTATGGACTCACTGGGTTCTGACCTATGTATCTATGGGGTGGAGTCTTGGCTCTCTGGTGCCCTGTGTTGCAGCAGTCTCTGGTCTGATGGTCATGCTAGAGTCCATTACTGATGACAGTCTCCAGTCAATGGGACTTCTGCCTTTCGCAGTCTCCTTGTATACACCTCTGGTCTTTGCTCATTGCTCTCATCAGCCGTTGGCTCCCTTGCCTAGCCCTGGTGCTTGAAGAACCTCTACTCCATACCTCATGTGCTTAGGCTTAAGTCTTTAGTAGAACTAGATCCAGTTCTTATTCCCAAATACTAAAGGGAATTATGAGGTTTCAGGGAGACGGTCTTAAAACATCTAAGAATCCCTTAGACTCTGCTAGCACCTGTCAACATAGAACACTGCCCTGGGCTCCTTAAAGCCATTAGGGCTGCTTCGGACATTCTTCTTTTGCCCTCTCCATAGTCTGTATCTGTGAATATGGATAGAGGCCTAGCAACTTGCCGAAGCGCAGAGCATGTAGAGATTGGCAGTGTGTTTCTTTGTTTCCATGGACAGGGAGGCCAAGTAGTTGAACACTTTTTTTTTTCTTTTCTTCCTGAGAAATTGGAACCCTAGCTGGATCTACCATGAAAAGACCTCGCAATCTTGTAGGCTTGTGGGGTCAAGAATTAAGAGATAGAAGTCTTTCAAAATATGTAAGATGTCTTCAAGGAAGCAGGGAAATTTGCAAGGTTCAGGTGCCATCTTAATTTCTAGCCTTTTAAGCCTGATAGAAGCCAAAGGTCTGCTAAGCTTAGTATACATTTAAAAAAATGTTTCCTAGCGGCTTGGAGTGTGACTTACTGGTTCAGTACTTAAATAGCATGCATAAAGCCCTGTGCTTGATTCCCCAGTACCACATAAACAGAAAAAGGTGGAAGTGACTCTGTGGATCAAGTGGTAGAGCACTAGCCTGGATGCTTGTACATTTTTCTCAAAGTTGAGAGGAGGATATTTTGGAATACAACTCTTAGAAATTTCTCCTGAAAGAATCCCTTCCTCAATTTTTAGGTGCTAGGCCAGGGATATCATTGACTTGGTGACTACAGGAATCTTGTCTTAAAACTCACAGCTCAGGGTCACAGTGATAAATGACTTGGGCACATCTCCATATGGATGTCTTACTCTTGGGTCTGAATCTAACTCAAGTTTTGGTCCTCTTGAGACTCACTATGTGTCTTAAGTAGAATGAGACAGTAGTTGATCTGTTGATGCCTGCACTGGCCTAGATTGCTATGGATGACATGAAGGGTACCCTTGAACTGTGTTTTCCTTGAGCTCTGAAAAGGCCTTTTGTTCTCCAGTGACCCCAGGAAGTCTGGTGTTTGAAAGTCAACAACCAACTGTTTCTTTTATACAAGATCTATAGATCAGATCTACTTAGATGGTAGCAGAAGACAATTATTTTTAGTCTTCCCATTTTCCCTAGAGAAGAGCATTTTTTGTGGACAAACTCGGTGATATCCACATAGCTAGAAGATGAAGAGACTAATATTTCACAAGCAATAGAGGGTATGTTCATACCAGATGTAATATCAAGCCATCTACAGGCCAGTGGGTGTACAATATATCTGTTCAGTTAGCCTCACTTTTTGTTCATTACCTGTAATTTCCCTGGTTATAAGAAACTGACTTTTGTAGGGTTGGTGCTTCACACATTCAGCTCTCTGTGTTCCAGAGTATGGCAGAAGCTCTTTAAGAATTTGTGGTTCCGATAAATGAAGGCTGATATTATAGTAGGGAGCAGAAGTGTTAGAAGTTGAGCAAGCCACTTTTCTGTGCTGTTCACTCATGGACATGAGTTTCTTCAAGAGGGAAAGGGGTTGCCAGGATTGAGGTTGCTAATGCAGATCACCTCTCCTGGTGAGCTGCTGGGGCATTTTGTGTCTGACACAACTCAGCTCCGTAGTTATCCTTGGTGGCAGTGATGAGATGACTCAGGGATATGAGTAGCCAGACAGAAAGGAGGAAGCCAAATGCATCTTCAGGTGTTCTCAGGTTTGAATGTGAAATGTCTCCCCACAGGTTCACATGTTATGTATTTGGCTCCAAGGTGGTAGTGCTGTATTTGGCTCCAAGGTGGTGGTGCTATCTTGGGAATTCTGGACATTTTCAGTGTGGGGAAGAGGTAACTAGGAGGGGGTGGGAGGGGGCCCTCCTTCTTGGGCATCATGATGTGAGGTGCTCTGCTTTTCCATGCTGGTTGGTGCTTGTTGACATTTTATATTTAGTGGGTATTTCTAATAGTCATAGATATGAAGATTTCATGAGGTAAAAGTAGATCACTTGCCCTAAGTGATGCTGTCATAACCTCCATACATGGTGACCAGTACAGCTGCAATCATAGTAGTTCAGTTGAGAATGCAGCCTATGCTCAGACTGGATAGGATAGCAGTCACGTGGAATCGGCAGTGGTAACTCCTGACACAGAAAGTAAATGACCCAGTGGCATTTTTGTATGTTGACCCGAATGCAGGAAAAGAATTGCCTTGTCATTTACAAGTGGAGGTGGAGTCCCTTGTATGGCCCTCCTAGTTGCCTAGGTACATGCCTTTAAAGGCAGAAATGCATGGTACAGAAAGGTTTTAATGGGAAATTTTTGAGAATAGCAATAGATTTATCGGTTCTTGTGGGTACCAACAGTTGGGTTGGTTCTTGTTCATCTTTGCTGCTTCAGGGTGTATGTCAAAATCTAGACAGCTCCTAGATATTTGTGAAATGTGCAGATTCTCTCCTGAAAGCAGATTCTTGCGTAAGTGACATTTAAAAGTGGGTTGTTGGGGATTCATCTTGTCCTTAAGGGGGGAAGTGGGAGGAGAGCGCTCCGGAGACGTCGCCCTTCCCCCAGCCCTGAGGCAGTGTGGAAGTGAGCCACACCTATCTCCTTCTGGGTCCGGAACCAGAAGGGGTAGCTTTGAGACAATCCCCCACCTTGCGCCAGTGAGCACATGTGCTCCCTTTTCGCATGGGCTTTGCCCACAGGGAGGTACTATGGGAAGTGACGTTAGCCCATGAGGGAGGTCCTTGGGAGCTGCTCTTGGATGGACAAGCTCGCCATCCTATCGCCAGCTCATGCTCAATCCTCGTCATCACTACTATATTACTGTGAGTCCCTCCCGATTAAATTGGATTGCTCTCCGAAGCGTCTCTGAGATCCGTCTGCGCCTGGCTTCCTTGGTGGGTAAGGAGGGAGGAAAAGGGGATCTTGTTTGGCCATGTGTACATTAGGCTATCCTGTGTCCCTTTGCTCCACCTTGGCTGCCTGCTGGTTGGGTGCCCAGGGGAGAGGGTGAAAAGGGGAGCACTGATAAGGGAGTTAGCTTAGCATCCCCGCACCAGGGGAGGTAAATGTAGCCCAGCAGTGAGTAACTTCTTTGTACAGTTCTGTATACAAAGGATTATCAGGATGCCAGACTGAATGCTTTTAGCATCCATCTGTGCAGGGTGAGGCCACGGACACATCCCTGCATAGTGCAGAGTTTGGTAGGATACCAATGGAAGCTAGCAGAGTTCTTGCATTTCTTACACAGAACAGCTAATAGCAAAAGGCTATATGATGGAATACGTTTTCTATTGATTCCGGAAACAGGATAGCTTGGGTTTGTTTTCTGTTTGAAACCATAGATTTTTCCTAAGTGAACAGGATCTCCAACTAGGTGGATGCTTTCTTTGAAATGTTAATAATTCTCATTATCTTGGATTGCATTTTGGAAGCTCCTTACTTGTTTTGTCAAACAAGTTTGCATATAAATGATCATGTCTCCAAGTCTCTTAGCTCAGTACTGATGTTGGTTTCCAGGGCTCAGTATATGGCCTTCTGGTAGAGTGCTTGCCTCAGCACTACATAGTCAAGAATGCCAGAAGTGGTGCTGTGACTCAAGAGGTAGAGTGCTAACCTTGAGCAAAAAGATGCCTGGGACAGTGCCCAGAATCTGAGTTCAAGCCCCAGGATGGGCAAAACAAATGGTTTCAGGTCTCTACTGTACTTGTAACACAAGCTGGATTTCTTTCAGCTCAGGATAAAATGTAAATAACCTAGATCACCTCATGTGGGACATTACCTGTATTGTCAGATGGATGCTGAGTGACAGACAAAAATGTATCCCGGTGATACCTTGCTATATTTGAGTCCTGAGTGGTTGGCTTAAGGAAGTAAACTCAATGCAGGCCTCACGTGGCCTAACTGGAGGTCTTATGAGTGTTGTCATGTGGATTTGGCCTGGCAGCGATTCAGAATTTCTTGATGGAGTTTGAGGGTTACTTGGAAAGGGGCAGGCTGGGACTCTTGGGGCAGATGTAGAATGTGTCAACAGGCAGGTTTTCAGGAGAGACACATCTCTGCTTTTTAGGATCCTCAACTGCTAGAATTGGGCCCCTCAATCCTAAAATCTTTCCACAAAATCGACAGACACCAATCAGTTCTTCAAGTATTAATCTACCTGGATTGATCATCACATGTTAGAAATATGGTGATCTCCTTTAGTGGGGAACCAGATCTGTTTTACTATGTGACTCTTCTGCCTAGCCACATTTTTAACTTGCCAGGTATTGTATTTAGCAGAGCACTGTGACCAGAGCAGTGTGACCAGAGCAGAAGTTAAAAATCCCAGTAGATCCCCACTCTGACCTCATATAGCAGCATCCCAGAGAACTTGCACAGAATGAATTAAGTTCTGGTATGAGACAGTATCCAAGTATGTGTATGGTGTATCATACCAGCAGTCCTCTGGATTATCCTGCATTGTTATAGCCAATGCCAGTTCTAGAGGTGTCTGTGGACCTAAAACTGGATGAATCAATGATGGTCCAGTGGTAGATATTGAATTTCTCTGGCATAGTGCATGTAATTTTTATTGTTTTATATAATCACTAGTTAAGTCCATCTCTTAGGTGGTTAATGGTATATGGCATTGTTAATTACTTCCCTGGTTCTGAAATTACTCACATGGGAGAGAGATGGTGAAGTTTATGTGCCTCCCTGGTGATCATATCTGGTTTGGAGGCCTCAGCCAGTTTTCTGTACCCTCCACACATCTCTAGTCTGAAGAAGTTGGGTGTTGACTCTAGTAAGACTAGGAAGACTGTTAAGAAGTAAGAGTAAGGCTGGGGATATGGCCTAGTGACAAGAGTGCTTGGCTCTTATAGGTGAAGCCCTGGGTTCAATTCCCAAGCACCACATATACAGAAGATGGCCAGAAGTGGCGCTGTGTCTCAAATGGCAGAGTGTTAGTCCCAAGCAAAAAGAAGCTAGGGACAGTGCTCAGACCCTGAGTCTAAGCTCCAAGAGTGGGCAAAAAAAAAAAAAAAAAAAAAAAAAAAAAAAAAAAAAAGAAAAAGGAAAAACAGAAGAGTACTGGGATCGTTTCTCTTCAAAGATGAAAACTGGCCAGCAGTGAGCCGGGTGCACATGTGCAGGTAGATCCAAGCACCAAGCCTATTGCAACTATTTTTGCAGCATTGGTGAAATCCAATGGGCTTAAAAATTGTACGTGATGACTGTGGGTTTTCTTGCTCTTCTCCTGTACCTGTGCCTGACTAGCCACATCTCCCAGAAGGCAGTGACTATAAAACTTCCCGCCTTGGCCTTCTCAGTGTAAAACCGATGTTGGTGCCATTTGGCCTGCGTGACCTGGACTTCTTTTCTACTTGTAGGAAGTCTGGGATTATCCTATTGTTTTGCACTTCTCCAGGACATGTTGGCTTGAAAAAATATTTTTTGTGGTCTTCCCAATGGGCCTACTTTTTCCTGGTGGCTCAAGCCCTGAGATAGAAACAGTGAAGCTTGCTAGATCTTGTTTGATTTTCTTTTAGATGCCATCCCTTTTAATACGCTCACCTATTCCTTTCCTTGCTTATATGAATTTTAAGTTATGTATTGACTTTTTCTCTATTTATCCAGTCAGTTCCTGTTTACAGTACATATCAATCTTGGTCAATACAATAACATCTTCATGCGAATTTGTCCCACCCCTTCCCTTATAGTTCTCAATTCTGTGGTATATGCAATGAGTTCTTGCCTGTACACTCACCCATTCCTCCTTCATGCTTCTAGCCTTCTGCACTTGGCCCCACACTCCCATTTTGGGCACACCCAATTACTTTTACTTATTTTGTTGGGCTTTGACTTCCCCTTTTGAAAAATTGCATAATTTAAGTTCTCCATAGAGTCTATTACACTTCATAATTCATTTATAATTTCTTGCTTATCACCCAGTGTTAATTTGTATATTCATGAGAAAACCCTGCAACCTCTGTTTCCATGGGTGTGGCCTACTTCACTATTTTGAATTTTTTGAACTATTATTGTGTCTTTCTTTTGGTCCTTTTGCACTTACTAGCCCAGCACCTTGTGAACTGTACCCTACCCCTAGATTTGTTCTTTTCACTGGAGAAGAACACACCTTCATTTGATTCCATTTAACTATCTTACTCACCTACTATAACTCTTTTCACCTTTAATTGGTATAATCTTTCAGTTAAGAAAATAGTTATGCATGTAATCACAAATATTTTTCTTGTTTATAGATTGGAGGTGATTCTTCATTGTTTAGACAATCCATTGAAGAAATTTAAATCCATCTAATGGTTCTCTTATTTATATTGACTGGTCTTTCAATATATTTTCCATACTTGTTTTCAATTTCTAGTGCCCATCAGTGTTTTACTTCCCTTCTCCCACATACTATACTATGTAATATAGCATAAAATTTCCAATTCTTTCCATTTCTTTATGAATTGGGCAGTATGGAAGCACAGAAGTCCATTGTGTATATATAACACATTCTCTTGATCAATTTTTCCACTGAGGGGTATGGAGTTGACTCCATATCTGGGGTACGGTAGAGAATGCTACAATGAACATGGATGTGCTGGTGGCTTTAGTGAACCTTTGTTCAATTTTGTCTTGATTTACATTTGTTTTATGGCCACTTATTCTTCCCCTAATAAGTCTCTCTGTAAGTCTTTAACCCATTAAAAATTGGGGTGTACTTTCTTTGAGGATTTATTTTAGGAGGGTTTAACTTTTTAAATTCTATGTGTATTTTATTTTGCTATCTTTTTTGAAAATATGATGAGCAGTTAGATACATACATAAAGTAATGATTACAGTTGTTTTTTGTTTTTTTTTTTTTGGCCAGTCCTGGGCCTTGGACTCAGGGCCTGAGCACTGTCCCTGGCTTCTTCCCGCTCAAGGCTAGCACTCTGCCACTTGAGCCACAGCGCCACTTCTGGCCGTTTTCTGTATATGTGGTGCTGGGGAATCGAACCTAGGGCCTCGTGTATCCGAGGCAGGCACTCTTGCCACTAGGCTACATCCCCAGCCCCTACAGTTGTTTTTTAAAAGATTTAATCCATCCCTCATTTTCACCTGCCTACTCCTGCCTCTTGCCTTCCCCAGCCAAAGTTGTAAGTTTCATATCCAAACTAGTGTCAAGTGAATATCATTTTTACATTAATTTGTCCTTTGGCCTGTTGTGTCTGTAATTGCCTTTCCTTTTCCCTGGCCAAAATCTCACAAGAGAAAGGTACAGAAAGCTAAGAGAAATGAAAGAAGAACAAATTATGTATATCACATATTATGAACCACCTCTTTTCAAATCTTTGAGTTCATGTTAATGTGCTTTATTATATATGGTCCTATGCACTAAGCAATTGGGTTCTCGATATCTCCTGTTAAGGATATCATAGACATATTTTAGTCCTTACAAATGAGGGCAACCATGCAACCTACATTTCTTTGGGTTTGGCTTACTTCAATTAATATGATTTTTCCAGTCTTTTGGTTTCCTTACAAATGGTGCAATGACATATTTTCCAATGGAGGCATACAACTCCATTTTGTATGTATACCACACCTTCTTGATCCATTCATCGATTGAGGGGAATCTGGGTAGGTTCAATATCTTAACTAGGAAAAATAATGCTGCAATGAACATGGTTGTGGTGGTAGGTTTGGTATGGTCTTATTTGTGGTCATTTGGGTAATTGCCAAGGGGTGGGATTGCTGAATCATAGAGGAGCTCTATGATTAGTCTTTAGATGAAGCTCTATACTGGTTTTTAGTATGGTTGAACAAGTTTGCACTCTCACCAACAGTGTAGTAACATTTCCGTTTGGGCACATCCCTGCCAACATCGGTTGTTATTAGATTTCTTGATGATGGCCATTCTAAATGGAGTGAGGTAGAATCTCAATGTTGTTTTGATTTGTATTTCTTGTATGGCCAGAGAGATTGAATATTCATGTGTCTCTTGGCAATTTGGACTTCTCCTTCAGAGAAGTCTCTCTTTAAGCCTTTAAGCCACTAGTTAATGGGAAGGTTGTTCCTTTAGAGGTTTGTTTTGGGGAAATTTAATTTCTTGAGCTGTAGGTATATTTTCCATATAAGGCCTTTGTGTGTTGTATGGCTAGTGAAGATCTTCTCCCAGTCAGTGGGCTTTCTATACATCTTGCATGTTAGGTCCTTTGCCTTGCGAAAGCTCTGCAGGTTAATGCATTCCCATGTATCCAACTTCTCTTTGATTTGTTCTGTTTCTGGGTCTTTATTAAGGAAGTCTGTCCTGTGTCAAAGAGCCCTAGTGTTTCTCCTATTTGTCCCTGTAATATTTTCAGGGTATCTGATTTTACCTCAAGGTCTTTGATTTATTTCAAATTGATTCTGATGCAGGTTAGTATATAAAGGTCTAAGTTTAGTTTAGCCAATTCTGCCAACACTATTTGTCTTCCAGCCTTTTTTTTTTTTTTTCCAGTCCTGGCAATTGGACTCAGGGTCTGAGCACTGTCCCTGGCTTCTTTTTGCTCAAGGCTAGCACTCTGCCACTTGAGTCACAGTGCCACTTCTGGCCATTTTCTGTATATGTGGTGCTGGGGAATTGAACCCTGGTCTTCATGTATATGAGGCAAGCGCTGTTGCCACTAGGCTATATCCCCAGTCCCATCCAGCCTATTTTCTGTCTTCCTTGTCAAAGATTAAGTAGCCAGAAGTATGCGGGTCATATCTGCATCTTCAGTATCATTCCATTGTTCCTATGACCTGTTCTTGTTCTAATACAAAGCTGTTTTTATTACTCTGGCTTTGTACCTCAGTTCAGAGTTTGCTTTTGATATTCCTCCAGCACTGTTCTTCCTGCTAAGGGTTCTTTTTGCTCTTTGGGATTTTAATTGTTCCACATGTATTTTTGGAGTGCTTCTTCCATTTCATTAAAATAGAATTTGGGATATTGATGGGCATTGCCTTGAAGTTGTATGTAGCCTCAGAAAATTTTAGTGCACAAATGCTCAATTTCCTTTCATTAGATTGCCTCATAGCTAATCACATATAAATGAGGCCTTTCAAGAACAGGCTTCGGTGGGTACTCCCATTTTTTTTTTTGTTTTGTGGGTTTTCTTCTTTTCTTCTTAGCACTTTGGTTCAGCTGATCCAAAATTGGGAACACCATTTTATTCTGTCACTTTTACTATCCTTTCCTCTCCCTTGTATTCTTTTTTAGGAGACTCTGCATCCTCACACAGACACATTCTTGATTTCTTCCTTTTCCATATTCGTTCAATTTTCTGAACTAGTAGATGACATAAAATTGTACTTTACCTCTGGGTTGTTCTTTCATATCATTCCTTGTGCCCTACCCCTCAACACCTGAACCAAGTGATACAATTAGATTATTAATTCACTCATGACAGTTAATTTCATATCCTTTTTATGCTGAGCTTTTGAACTTTTACAGAAGTATAAATCTAGTGAGAGCAGACTTGATTCTTTATATCAGTGTTGATCTCATTTTGAGTTCACCTGACCTCAATACAGGTAGAGGAGGGAGGCCGTGATATGAAGTACTCACAGCCTGATTGACTCAGGACACAGACCCTGGAACTGGCTGCTGTACTCTTGAGTCTTCCCAAAGTGAATTTTATCCTTACATGTGTTCTTCCACATGTGCGGTTAAGTTTGTCAGTGCTACACCTTTAGAAAGGACACATCAGGTATCAGACTGTCTACTCATGGGCTTCTCCAGCTTTCCTGAAGTGCCAGTAATTATGCAAACTCTGTTACTCAAAAGGAAGAGGAATCTTGGAAGGATAGTTGCCAGAAAAGTAGTTAATATGATAAACAATTGAATTAAAACTCAGGTCATAGAACAAAAATCTGGAAAGAATTTGAACTTCTGTTTGCAATTGGCAGTCTGCTGTCCTGTTTATTTTGCTTGGTTGCTCTTTCCCAAACTTCCTGGCATTAAGGAAGCCAGATTCTGGATTGGAAGGCCCTGTTGTGTGCTCTGTGGATTAAGTGTCCTAATGGAGAATCCTGGGGTCAGCACCCTACTGTTTTCAGAAGCACCCTTTAAAAGACTGCTTGCTTTCATTTTCAACCATGAGGTTCTCACAAACCAGTTTCTAGTGGAAATTTATACTTTCCTGGTATCTGGCAATGCAGAACAAAGAATTCTCATTTGAACAAAAAATTAGTGGCCTTAGAAATAAATATACCTACTGTTGGAATGTTTGTCATCAGTGCCTAGAATGAGAATAGAGAACAACTCCTGTTGTGTGGTTCTCTACCTATTGCAATTTTGTTCTCATTATATGATGTGGGCTTCATTCACTCTGAATTCCTCAGTCTGTCACATCTTCCTTCTGTACTAAAGTTGACACTCAACTGCATTTTATTTGCATGCAGAATATATTTAAGAAAATAGTCAAATGTATAACTTAAAGAATGCAGAGAATAAGCATATTTTATGTCTAAGTGCTTTATATTTTCTATGTGTTTGATATTCCTTAATGTATCCACTCAGGATTAAGGCATTTGTAGTATGATCATCTAGAGTGCTGATTACATTTCCATTTTCCTATCATAGTACTTGTTTTGGTCTATCTTCCTGCCCTCCCTCCACCAGACTGAAGATTGAACTATGATGTCTCTGACTTGTGTTGCACACTCAATACTTCAGCTGTACCTCCTTTCTTCTTTCTGGTTAATTAATTAAAATGCCATTGAACTTTGATATTGATATTTATATTCCTTTAACACTGTTCTTCCTGCTAAAGATTGTTTTCTCAATTTAGCCTTTTATTCTGAGTTATTGCTTTCCCTATATCAATGAAGAATGTTGTTCATATTTTGATGGGTATTGCACTACATGGTAGATAGCTTTGGGGAATATTGCCATTTTCACACTGTTGATCCTTCCAGTTCAGAAGCATTTAAAGTCTTTCCATCTCTTTCATGCTGCACTAATTTGTTTTCTCAGACTTTTGAATTTTAATTATAGAGGTCCTTTTAATCTTTGGTTAATTCCTAGGTATTTTATTTTTTGAAGTGATTTAATATGGAGCTCCTTTCATGGTTTAAGAGTCCATCTTCTCATTGTGAGAATACAAATTTATAAGGGACAACTTTGCACGTGATATTTGGCAAAACTTTCAGATCAGCTCAAGTAACTTAGGGGAGGAATCTACAGGGTTCTTTAAATTCATGGCCATCGTATCTGCAATGAGGGAGAGTTTTACTGCTTCATTATGATTGGATCTCTTTATGTTTTTCTCTTGCCTTACTGTTCTTGCTAGGAATCCTATATTACATTGAAGAGGAGTGGAGAGAATTGACATCTTCTTCTAGTTCATGATTTTAGAGGAAATGTCTTGAAATTTTCACCATGAACTATATAATGTTGGCTGTATTCACTATCTAGTAGATTGAACCATTTTTTCTTCCATGGAATGAACCCTGTTTGATCCTAGTGCATGATGGGTTTTTTTTGGAATTTTGTTCTTCAGAATTTTGTTGAGAAACTTGCATTTATATTCGTCAAAGAAACTGGCTTATAGTTCTCTTTCTTTGGTGGTATACTCTCTGGTTTTTGGCCTGAGTGTTATGCTGCTATCATATACTTAGTTTGGTAATGATCTAGTTCTTGCTATTTCATGGAAGAGTTTGAGGAATATTGAGTGAGTTTCTCCTTTGAGTCCTTATAAAAATTTGTCTTTAAATGCTGTGCTTTCCTTGGATGGAGGACTTTTATTGCAATTTATATTTCAGAATGCGTTACCACCTTATTTAGTTGTTTTTAATCTCCTGGTTTCAGTTTACACATATCAATATTTTTGTAGAATTCCTCCATTTCTCTCATATTTGGTGTTCCCCTCCTTTTCCAATAATACTGATAGAGAAGACAGTCACAAGCACTGAAGTTCATTTCCAACTGAGTTACTATACACAGACACTGTTGCCCAGAAACCACAGGGATTTCCACAGTCCAAAGCTAGCAGGAAAGGAAGCACTGGTGTGAGTATTAGACATATGTGACACTTCTACTAGAAAACCTTGGCCTTCTCTTTTTACCAGCTGAGGATTCCTATTCTTGGTCTTCCAGGTGGTTGAATTTTGTGTTAAGCAACATCTCCAGAAATTATGGTCTCTGATTACCAGTGTATGACAAATGTTCTGGTTTTCATATGTGTCACAAATTCATTATTGACATTCCAAAAAAAGTTAAACAGCATCTCATTTCTAAACACACACACACAACACACATGCACACACTCACTTGAGCTCCAATGTTGGGAGTAGTGATGGGAACATTGCACACATAATACCTACCAGTTTGATAATTATGAATCAGAAGCTTCCCTTTCTATTGGAATAGATAAAAAATCATTATTATATACAAATCAACCTGAATGTAATCAGGAATGCAGTATTCCCTTGCTTTTTCTCAGGATTCCATATAATCTAGAAGATAGACATGACACCTAAACATGAAGAAAGCTGGATAGGTAATGGCCCTAGAAGGGAGTGGAAGAATAATACAGCAGGTTTTCAGCACCCAAGATGTCTCACTCTTTGAAACAGAGGAACAAAAATAGATGAACCTTCATTGGAATAAGCATTTCTGACAATTAAAGATTCCCAGGACTAGTCTCCTTGATATTTGCGCAGCTTCTTCCAAAGGTAACAGAAGTCACACACACATACACACAAGTGCAGCCCATTTCTCCACAAAATAATGTATTTTTATTATTGCAGCGTGTCTGAAAACCAGCTTACCCATGTCCGATTGGACATGTTTTGAATAGGTGCCTCTCTTGTAATGTATTTGCTAAAGGTATTTGTCCTCCTACAGAGTATATTCATTTCTGATCTAAAACACCAGAGAAAAGGGAAGTACTGCATTAAATTCATTATCGTCAATAGAGTGTCAAATAATAAAAGATTAGTATTCTCAAAAAAGAGGTAGACAGATGTTTTCCTTGCATAATCTTTATTTGAAACAAGGTAAACAGATTGAAGATACGATACAGGAGATGGAAAGAGTAAGGTGACATTTTAGCAAAGATGAAATGGTGAGATCTTTTCCGGCCAAAACCAGTTTGATAAAATCAGCAAACTTCTCCATGCTCAGCCAGAAAATCATTGGATAATTACTTCCCATGAAAGAGAAAATAAACAATAGCATAACAAACAGTACAAGAAATGTATCCAACGCCTAATGTATGAAACTGTAACCTCTCTGTACATCGGTTTGATAATAAAAATTTGAAAAAAAAGAAAATAAACAATAGCATGAAGTTTATACACAAGAATGAGGAAAGAATCATTAATTATTAATCAAGAATCATTAATCATTAATCAAGAATCATTAATACAGACTACAACTCTGAAATTACATTAAATTCAAATGAAATCTATAGATTTCATAAAATGGTGAGCAGTATACATTTGGAATGTAACATTTTATAATTAAAGTGACCTCAAGATTGGGGAAGAAAAGGAAGTGAAGCTAGAATATAAAATGTACGTGGATCCTGAAATTATCTCAAAATTTTCCAAAGTAACACTCAAATCATTACCTTGGGAAGCCTTCAATTCAAACTGTTTTCTATTTTGGAATAATGTCCAACAGAAATAGACTTTGCATTTATAAAGAGAAATACAGGAATAACACATTAGTATTTTTGCAAGTTAGCAGTCTTGCCCAGGCCAACAGTCATCTTCTGACTGGCATCTGTACTCCACTTCCTGATGTGAGCCCACAAAGACAACTGACTTCAGTCCTGAGAGCTGTTGCACATGTCTTCCCAGAATGGACAAGCATACACGAATCCTGAGAAATCTTTCAGCTGAGGGGTCTGATTAAACATTCCCATATCTAGCCCATATTTTCTTACATCTTCATTTCCTTAATATTAAGTGTAATTAGCCATCCTATAAAAAAGAATTGTATTTTTTGCTCATCTATGGAGATTAAGAAAACAAAACAAAATAAAAAACCAATACAAAACCTCCCAAAAAATCATGAAAAAAATCTGAGAAACAAAAAGCAGTAGGAATCAAAAGAAATTAGTTGGTGATGAAAAGGATAGAATAATGGAGGTGTGACTATTACAATAGCATAATGAAAGGCTATAGGAAAATGACAGATGGAACTCCTCATTGAATAAAGTTAATATACACCAAATGAAAACATGAAATTAACCTGGCACCAATGGAGTTTAGGTACAGGAGAGTGAGGTCATGGCAGAGTGAATTAAGTGGAGTGAAGATAGGGCTGATTGAAGGGTTTGTGTAGTGAAGGCAGGGGAGACTGCAGGCATAGTTGAGAAAGTACAGGGTATAGTGAGACTGGAGATAGGGGAGACTGGAGTAGGGGAGAGGAAAGGCATTGGAAAATGCTTAATTTCCCAGTTGGTGTTGAAGTATAAGACACACTTTAGCATGTATTCAAGGATGTTTGCTACTTTGTGGGGATTTATATTGAATGGTATTGATTTGTTTGTTGTTTATCCTGTATTGGTTTTCTGTGTGGGATTGTATTAGGGTGGTTTCATGGTTGTCTTTTTTCATGCTGTACACTGAATTATCTATCCTTTTGGCAGTGTTTTGTGAGATTGCTGGGTCCTATACAAACTCCTCCTGTTGGCAACCTCAGAAAACTACAAAGCCCTATAACTCTAAACATTCACTGGCAAATCCTATGTTGTACTAGATGTTAGCAGGTACTGCCCTTGCTCTCACTTGTAAACATCACAATAACACTATATTAGGAGATAAATGAGTTCGGCTGAACATTGAAATCTGGTAAGTTTTGATGTAGTATACTCATACAAAGAAATCCCTGCACCTAATATTATACTCAAACCTAGTGCCTTATTTACCAAAATAAAAGTATATCAGCAAACATATCCAAAAGGTCCAGTGATTTAAAAAGCACAGAGGTGTACTAGAAAAAAAAATCAGGGTCTTCAATGGGTGGTGTACACAATGGAAAAATTACCAACAGTCCATAAAAGAAAAAAAATTTCATGAAAATACTTACAACTATGATTTACTGCAAAGAAGATTAAAATGATCAGAGGTCATCATTTTATCAGGGTATAGGTAAAAGCTAGGTTTCTGGATAAAATCAAAAGAAGCTATGTGATGGCCATGTCCAGGACAAATCGCCAACTACAAACCCAATAAAACACCTTTATCTACAAATATACATAGTCCTCTAGGAAGGCTGCAAGTGAAAATGGAGTGTCAAGACAATGAAGTATTTATTGCCAGTCTGGAATCTGAATGGAGACTGAAAGTTTTCAGGGGTCACTGAATTGACTGCAGTCACCTTGAAAAGACAAAAATGAACCAAAACTGAACACTAAATCTCAATGACAAATGAGTCCACAGATTCACAAAATATTGTAAATATTGTATAAAGCACTTGGCAATGAAAAGCCTCATCCTAAAACCATTTCTACTATTGAAATAATCTCCAAAAGAAAGAAAAATTTCAATTAAAAGTAATAGGTTCCCACGATCCATTGAGAAATATTAATTCCAATAATTTCTGCTGAAGATAAATTCTTTTCTAATATTATCAAATCTTCTGCTAATATTATAAAAATGTTGCAGTGAAAATTGATACCCAGTTCCAATGGGTCTTACCTGTGATTTTTATCAAATCAGGAGGCTGAGATATAAGAATGACGCTTTGAAAGGATCCTGGACAGGAAAGACTGTGAGATTCTTTTCAATTAACCACAGAAATGTTACAAATGGAGCTGTGCTCCAAGCACTAGTCCTGAGAAAAGAAGCTTACAGATAGTGCTCAGGCCCTGAGTTCAAATCTCAGGATGAGTATATGTGTGTGTGTGCGCGCACACACACACACACACACACACACACACACACACACACAATAGCTAACAAAATGCAACTGGTGGACAAAAAATAAAATAAGTGATATCTGACAAACTGTAACATTGTGACTCATTGTAACTTACACTTTTATTTGAATCTGTCACAAAGAATCAGACAACCATGAACCGAAAATTGTGTAGATTTCCAAAAGCTTCCTCTCTGACTCATACTTTTCTGTAACCATGGAAACTAATAGTATTGAAGAGCCATATAAAGGTCAAATTAGATCAACAATTCTTACCTATAAATTTTCTCAAGAAGATAAGAGAAGGGCTTTGATGGAACTGTGTAAGCAGAGGTGTCAGCAATGGAATCATTTGCAGGGGCATCTGAAATAAGGAAAAAAAGTGTCAGCTGACACATAGTCTTTCTCACATTTCATTTGTTGAGAAAAACAAACTCACAGTCAGATACAATAGCCACCAAGAATGGGTTACTCAGAGTGGGCAATGGGGGTCAAGGGAAAATGGATAGAAGAATGAATTAAGGAAGGAGCGGAATGTAATCATATAATTCAGTGCATGTCTTACAAAATTAAGAAAGTTGAGAGCAGTGGTAGGATTGGGAAGAATGAGGAGAATGGTGAACAGGGTGAATTGAATTAAGATTCATTGTACTCATTCACTCCCTTGTTCAATGGCAACACCTTTGTAAAATAAAAACAGAAAAATAAGTTTGAGCTGTGCATTTGTGGCTCACGCCTATAATCCTAGCAAATAAACATGCTGAGTTTAGAGGATTGCAGTTCAAAGCCAGCTTTGGGAGGAAAGCCCATAAGACTCTCATGTACGATTAAGCACCGTTAAAATAGATGTTTTGCTTTAGTACACAAATAGTACAGTGCTATATTGGAGTAAAGGAAGCTTAGGGACAGTGCTCAGGGTGAGATCAAGGCTCAGGACCAGCAAAATTAAGAAAAAAACAAAAGTTTAAACCAAGACTTGAAATGATTTGTGTTTCACACAGGAATGTACATTCATTCCTCCTTCCTGTCATCCATGTGGTCCCATCTTCTTTCTACCCACAGCTTTCCTAGGATCCTCATCCTATATCCTCTGTCCATGCTATAACACCAAAAATTTGGGTGTCCTTCCTTATATCATGACACAGAAGAGATAGGAAAGTGTGTGTGTGTGTGTGTGTGTGTGTGTGTGTGTGTGTGTGTGTTTCCCCTGGCAGGAGCAAACAAGATCATATCCACTTGGGTTGTTATTGATAGACAGAGGTGCTCAAAAGCAATAAGGAAATCCTGCCATCCACAACCTTCACTGTCAACTCAGAGAAGGGAAAAAAAACATTGCTGTGACTTTCATCACATGCGTCATTGTAAACAACAAATCTTACACCACCCTCTATTCTTTGTTTTCTGTTTCTTCTGGTTTCATCTTTTCTTGTTTTCTTTTCATTGTGGTGTTGGTACTTGTTTTGTTTAAGGTGGTCATGGGGCAAAACCTCAGAGCCTCAACCCTGCTCCTTGGCTTTTATGCTAATACTCTACAATTTGAGCCACAGCTCCACTTCAAACTTTTGGTGGTTAATTGGAGATAAGTTCCTTACAGAAATTTCTGGCCTGGGCTATCTTAGAATTTCAATTCTCAGATCTCAGACACTTGAATAGCTAGGATTTGAGGGGTGAGTAACATGTGACCCACCTGAACATATCCTTCTGAAGTTTATATTATGGTCCTGGACCTTACCTTTCCAGATGGTTGAATCTCCTCATTAAGCAGCACCTACAGAAATTATTCATTATCCCTTAATTCTGACAAGAGAAAAGGACACTACTTTGAAAAATAAGACACATATCCACTCCTCCTAATATGTGCAAACCACACACATTCATAAAAGTGCTCAAGCTACTGTCAGGAATCATGGTCGTGCCAATAGGTGAGTAATAATGAATTACATCTATGGATTTAAGAACTCTGTGCCCATAGCTTCCTTTATTAAGTATGGATATAAGAAATAAGATTATCTACATTCTAAATGAACTTGATCATCAGGAATGTACCTTTCCCTGGATTTTGCTCAGAAATCCTTATAACTTGGAATCTACACATGGAAGCTCACAGGAAGGAAGATATTGATAGAAGAAAGGAGAAGAATGGAAGAGAAGGTTTCCAGTACCTGCAGTGTCAGAGGAAGCGTATAGTGAGTGTCTCATGCTGTGGAACACAAAAACAAAAAGATGTAAGATAGTCATTTTCAGAGGGAAGATAGAATGTGACTTATACTGGAGATGTTCACACATGGAAAGCATTCATCCTGAGTGCACAAACTGAGGATAAACAGATGTCCACATGAGGGAAATATTGTCCTCCTTTACTTCCTAAAATTAACCAATGATTAGCTTCTCAATCAAGTAGTTAGCATCAGAAAGCCAAGTTGACAGTGGAGAAAACAATTGGCTCACACCACTATTCAGGAGTCTGAGAACTAAACATCATGGTTCAAAGCCAGCCAGGGCAGGAAAGTCCATGAGACTCTTATCTCCCATTAAACACCAACTTTCCAGAAGTGAATCTGTCTATCAAGGAATAGTGTGCAAGCCTTGAGCACAAAAGCTAAGGGACAACCCCCCCCCACACACAAATATTACACTGAGAAATCAAGATGCAAAAAAACAAGGAAGAATTAAATGAGTTTTATAAGAGCTAAAATTTTCTTGTAAGACATAACAAAAGATGAATAGTGGATGGACAGTTATTATAGCACCTGCTTAATATATACAAGCCCTGTATTTTAATGCCATAACTATCAAGAAAAGACAAAGAGATAAAAGAATAATAAAGAAACAAAAAGGAAAATATTGTTAGTGTCAGAATGGAATTCTTATTCAGATAAGGTCCCCAAAAGTAGCTTTGTGAAAAAGTAACTTTGGAACAGACAATGCACCTGCAAACTCACCACTGGGATGTCACATTCTAGAGCATTCTGAAGAGACAGTGAGCACACTTGAACTGTGGTTTTCCAGGGATCCTTGCTGCTCTTTGCTAGGGCTCAGCACTGCACCAAACTACTTGTCCTTTGTGAGGAATGGACTCAAGCTAGTGAATACAAATAAGGAAAGGACTTCATTTCACAATCAAGTATAGATACCAGTCAGGGCCCTAAGTATAAGTGCTACACTTCTGTTTGGAATATACAGAATAGGGGTAATTTTCTACAACTTGAGCCACAGTATCTCTTCCTCTCACAATTATATACAAGCCTTTAGAATGCAGATAATTCCCTCCTAATCTGAATTTCCCAGACAGAAGTGCAGCACTTCTCCTTAGGGACACACTTGTGTCCTATACTAGACCTTCAAGTTAACAGTAAATAATTTAGGAGGAAAAGCCACAAGAATGATGTTGACAGTTTCTCAGGAAAAGAAGTTTGTACTGCTCATTAATTCTTCATCCTAAGTGCTTATGTAACAATTAGTCATTGATTGTTTATGCTCAATAGTCCTTAAGCTGACAGCATGTGCAGATTAGTTGACAGAATTGTGACTAAGAAAAAAAATGATCATTACAAAACGGAGAAGAAAGGCAAAAGGTGGGATAGGAATTGTGGGATTTTCATTAGTAGAAAAGGAAAATGAGACCTAGTGGACAGTGGCTTATGTCTGTACTCACAACTACATAGAATTGGAGGATTGCTGTGTCAAGGCAGTAGGGGAAGAAAAGCTCATGATATTTTATTTAATTAACCAGCAAAAGGGAAGGAGGTAAGGCTCCAATAGGAGAGCTCCAGAATGAGGATGCAAGCAAGCCAGCAAGCCTGAGACCTCTGATTTTAGTCTTCAATTTGGTGGAGGGAGGAACATAAGACATACCATAAGCAGTACTATGACAGAAAAGGGAAATATGATCAACACTCAAGATGGACATAGTAGAAAGGATTTAGTACCAATTGGACACATTAAGGGAAATCAGAAGTATAGTAAATGTAAAACACTTAGAAGTCTAAGGGGCTGGGGATTTGGCTCAGCGGAAGAGCACCTGGCCTGGCAAGCGCAAGGGCACGAGTTCGGTCCTCAGCTCTGGGGGAAACAACAACAACAACAACACTTAGAAGTCTAATAAATATCTAGCATTCTCCTTAAATTGGACCTTTGATTATTTTCTCAAATATGTTCATCAGGCACAAAAATTTACTTGAAAGTCACCCTCAGCACAAAAATAAGATGTAACAGTTTGAGGTACTTCTCAGAATAAATGAAGCCAACATCACATAATAAGAAGGAGGATATAAATATAGAGAAACAAACAAGAAGGGTTGTTCTGAATTCTCATTATAGACACTGTCGGTAAAATTTCCAACTGTAGATATATTGTTTTCTAGGACCTTCGAACTTCTGTTCCTATAAGAAACCAGAAATCAGAAAAGTATAACTTCACATCAGTATCAGGTTTGAAAGATCTCCATGGTAATAAGTGAAAACCAAGCAGCCTTATGAAGGTTGTTCCAGAAGACAGCCAGGTGCTGAGTCAGGATGCCCCATCAGGCCACCTAATAATGCACAGAGCACACAACCAGGAGCTGCCAATCCTGAATCTGATTTATTTAATTCAGAGAAGTTTGGGAAGGGAGCAACCAAGCCCAATGAACAGCACAGCAGATTGCCATTTGTAAACCTCACAACTTCAACTGATTGCCAGATTCTTATTCTATGACCTGTGTTTTAATTCAATTGTTTATTATAATAAGTACTTTTCACAGAACAACTTCTCTTCCAGGATTCCTCTTCCATAGCACAGTGCTTTCCAGAACTTCTGACAAGTTGGAGAAACTCCGATCTTCCAACCTGGAACATGATGTGTCCTTTTGAAAGGTTCAGAAGTGACAAAATTGTAGTACAAGGATAAGCACACTTACAAGCTCACATCTCCCAGGAAAGAATTAGAGTTCAACAGACTTCTGTTCTCAGTCATTCAAGATGAGGCAGGATTCATTGAGGAAAATGAGGCCTGGTGATGGGAATGCATAGACATTGTATTTACAAACACAGAAGCAGTGCCTGCTTCAATAAGAGACCACAGGATGCATTCTTTCTAAGAGATTCATTTCTCCTTATCTGAGGGAGAATTCCCTTCTCACACTAGCAATACTTTCCTCTTCTGTTTTCTTATTTTCTTCTTTCTTCTTTTCTTTGTTACCTGAATACACAACTTTGTACCTATTGTCAACCTTGCATTCTTACTTTGTTATTTATTATAAGAAAATTTCACCACAGATACAAGTCATTTTATTGTTCTTGCTTTTTTCTTCCCTTTCTTTGCTAATTTCTCAAGGTACTATTGTGTGTGTGATTGTGTGTGTGCATATGAGTGTGTCTGTGTGTGTATGTTTGTGTGTGCCAGTTTTGAGATAAGTTGCTATATCTTAGCCTTTGTGTTCAAGGCTACTGCTTTACTACTCAAGTCATAGCTCCCATTCTGGCTTTTGTTGTTCCCCAGGAGATAAGAATCTCATGGTCTTCCCTGCTTGAGGTTGCTTTGAACCTGACCCTTAGATCTCAGCCTCCTGAATAAATAGCATTCCAGGCATGAGCCATCAGAAACTTGCTTCAATACGCTGTATTTAAAAGTGTGTAGGTATCAAAATACATATAAGACACAGGGTAACAAAACCAAAAAACAGTCACCACATGGGATAAACCAAAGGAAAAAAAATGAAAGAAAAAAGAAATAACTTCAAACTGTTCATCAAATAACAAAACAAACATTGGGAGGTGAAGACTCCATTGGGTGGAGTGGGAGAAAATAAGGGAAGAGGTACCAATATTCCACAAAAAATATATTCCTTTTCTTACTGATATAACCGTAACCCGTCTTACATCACTCTTAAAATAAAATAAAATAGAGAGTCTTTTTTTTTAAAAAAAAAAGAGTGTAAAGAATAGGATGTTGGTTTGCTTTGTTCATTACTTTTCTTTTCAGTGTTCCTGACACATGACAATGCTCTATCAGTAGTATTATGGAATGAGTAATCCAAATCAGTGAATGCTGAAACTAATAAATATGGTCATACCACCTTAAACATTCCTGATCTCATATGAAATTAATATATGTTTTTTTTCCCTCTTGCTCTTAGATTTTGTATTTTTATCCAAGAATCTCTTTCATGCAGTGAGCTCAGATTTGATTTTTAGAGTTTTTAGAATTCCTCTGTCTGAGGCCAGATGAGCTTCTCCACAGGTCCAAGACTGAAACTCCAGATGGATGAAGGCACAGACTGGCTTGGAAGGGCTGGTCTCCCAAACTTGCTGCTCATTCCCGAAGGTTCCTCTGGAAAAGTTATGGGTCTGACAATGGTATAAAATTATAAATTGGTGTAATTTGGGAAGCAGAAGTTCATAGATCAGGGAGATATGTCTGGGACATCTCCATTTTTCAGTAGAGATGATAACAGTGGAGCTCCAAGTTTCACAGGGATAAAAATCAGAAGGAGAATTTGTTGCCTGGAACATGATTATAACAGGACATCTTTGAGATGACATTTGCATCATCAGAGTCAAAGAGTGAAAGCTATGACCTTTACAGATGGTTCTGGCAGGGCTTTTGATTCTTTCCTGTGACTGGGCATCAATGTTTCCTGGTTTTAGCGATCCAAGTTCTCCTCTGGCAAATCTTGATTGGTACATTCAACACATATAGTCAGATCTGGAATTTCCAGTAGTAGCACCTCAGCTTCTCCTGGTACTGGAGTTTTCTTTGTGATTCCTAATATTCAACTCAGCATCATGAAGACCTTGGCCCTGCTTTTACTGCTGGGAGTTTTTACCATCCTGGTTTCTGGTGGTAAGTAAAGGTTCTCAACTGAATGGAAATTTTGGGCTATTGAAATGCTCGAGTTTGGATCCCCCAAAAGACCTCCAGAGACCAAGACCAATGCAAGCAGCAAATGGGTGTTTATTTCAAGCTAGCTCGGACCTCCACACACTCAGCACACTGGTGACACTAAGAGGCCCTGAGCCTGGGGCTTCCAGCTGTTTTATACATTCTTTGGGAAAGGTAGTGACTTTAGCATACACCATAGCATCTTTCAACAAATCAACACACACCGTGGGAAAATTAAAAAATAATTCTAAAGTATGTTTGGCACATTTGGTGGCGGGAAGAAATCTGGAAAGGGTCATTGGTCAGATCAAGGGACCCACGCATTTAAAATTGATTGGTTAAGCCATAGGGGTGTAGCAAGGGGGGATGTGTGCCCAGCACCAGGGTTTTGATTAGATATTGGAAATTGCACTCACTGTTGGATGCTGGAAATCCCTCTCACAAATACTGGAAACCATACTCACGATTAGATACTGAAAATTCCACTCATAATTGCTGGAAGTCACACACACAGTTGGATATGGTCTTTACCGGGAAGCGAGGGGTGGGGGGGTAGTACTTATGGTAAAGTCAGTCAGGTACAGAATGGGGTCTTAGTACAATATGGAGTTACTCTGGTCCTTCACTCTGGCTCTACACTATAATATAAAGAAAAAATTACCATATCTGGGGCTCTGGGTTTAGGAATTAGCAGAATTCTTCACTTCTTGACATATTCTTGAGTACCTGATTCCATCTCTAGGTGACTATTAACATGACCTAACCTGGAGACTTGAGTTATGTAAGTAGGTGTTTACTACATTGTAAACTTGGCTCTCTAGTGCTAATTATTGTAAATAAATCTTGATTGAGAAGGTTATCAGTTTTTACTTCAGGAAGTGGAAAAGGACCACATTTCTCTCCTGTGGGCATCTGCTTATCCTCAGTATGTCCAGTCAGGAGGACGGCTTTCCATGTGGGAGCATCTCCAGTATTGGTCACCTCCTATCTTCCCTTTAAAAATGATCATCTTACATCTTTTTGTTTTTGTGTTCCAGAGAATGAGACACCAGATCCTGCCTCTGACACCTCAGGTACTGGAAATCTGCTCTTCCATTCTCCTTCTTGCTGTCACGATTTTCCATCCCTCTGAGCTTCTGAGTGCATATTCTAAGTTATAAGTATTTCTAAGAAAAGACATGGAGAGCTACATACCTGATGATCAAGTATGTTTTGGATGTAGACCGTTTTATTTCTCATATATCTATGGAGAAAAGGAAACCTCTGACACAAAGTTCTCAAATCTGTAGGCATTATTGATTGTTGCTCACCCAATAGCACAAACCAGGAGTACCAACAGTGGCTTGAGTACTTTTATGAATGTGTGTGTCTTCTCGTTATTAGAAGGATTGGATAGGTGGCTTGTCTTTCGAAGTAGAGGAAATTTTACTTTTATTGAATAAGATGTAATTGACTATTCCTGTAGGTTCTGTTTAATGAGGAGATCCAACCACTTGGCTGATTAGAATCAAGGATAAGACTAAAATATCAACGAAGGGTATCTTCATCTGAGGCATCAGTGTTTCACCCTAAAATCCTAGCTTCTAAGGTTCAGAGCAATGTTTGTTTCCCATCTGTGAGTTGACAGCCAAGGTTGTAGACTATGGGATTTCCTTCTTGCTTCTGAGCAGCTGTGTCTGTGAATAAGAACCCTGGCAGAGTTAATCCTATTGTTCCTGCCTGGAACAAAATGCTTTCCTGTCTCCTTTATGTCATGGTAAAAGGAGGGACCACCCCCTCCCAATTTTGGTGCTAGAAGAAAGATTGGGGGTGTAGGATGCAGCATAAAGAAAGTCTGTGGGTAGCATGAAGTTGGGACCACATTGATGACAGGATTGAAGGAGAAATGATTGTCCTTTTTAATTGAAAATTCTGTTTTCTTTGAAGATTGTTTTAAAAGTAGAAATGGTTTTAGGACGAAGCTCCTCATTGCCAACTGTTTGAGTGATATTCACAATACTTTTGGAATTTGGAAATTCATTTGGTCTCAAGATATAATTATCAATTTTGGTTCACATCCTTTTGAATTCATGGTGACTCCACTGAACTCAGTGACTCCTGAGTGTTTTCAGTCTCCACTCAGATTTTGGAGTGGGGCAAATTCTTCATCCTCTTGACAATCCATTTGCAATTGCAGCCTTGTTATAGGAGCACAAATCTTAGTAGAAAAAAGTACTGTATTGAACTTGAAGCATGTAGTTTTGTCATTCTGGACTTGACCAGAGCATCCCTCCATTAGATTTCATCCAACAACCTAGGTTTTGCCTACCCTGGCTGATCATCTCTGATCATTGTAATCTTCTTTCAAATAAATCATACTTGTGAGCATTGTCATGGGTAATTTTCTGTTTTATGGACTAGCGGTGCTTTTCCACTGTATAGACCACCTACTGATGTTATGGAATTATTTTTTCTAATATGTCTTTGTACTTTTTTTTAACAACTAGACTTTTTCTAGGTTTTCCCTATATACTTTTTTTTTTTTGGCTAAATAAGGCACAGATTTTTTAGTATATTAGGTGCCAGCAATGTCTTTCCATGATTATATTACATCAACACTTACCAGGTTTCAATGTTCAGTCACATCCCACCAAACTCACCTATCTCCTCGCAAAATTTTATTCTGTTGGATGATGCTTACAATTGAGAGAGAAAACAGTAACTGCTAGCATCTAGTATGAGACTGTATTAGCCAGTCAGTTTTGAGTGTTATTAGATGTTTCGTAGTGCTCTCATCTAACTAATGGAAGGATTTTGTATAGGACCCAGAAATCTCATAAAATACTATCAGTAGGCACATAACAACAACCCAGGATACAAAAACTCTCCATAATCCCACATATAAAATCAACAGAACAGCAATAAAGAAATCAATAACATTCAATGGAAAACTCAAAAAATTGACAAAATCCTTGAGTAAGTTTTAAAACTGTGTCGTGCTTCCTTAGCAATTGGGAAAACGCATTTTCTAATACCTTTCCTGTCATCTACTGTACTGTCCCCTATTCTTCCTGTGCCCTGCCCAAGCTCTACCATACCACGCATCTGTGGGTGTGAATGTGTTCAAAATTAAAACTGTATGATGTGAAAATGGATTAGTTAAATTTTAAACTTCAAAAGGTCATCAAGTTTGGGCATTACCAAATGTTTTAAATGATTATTACTTTGTTTTAAAGAGGAACTATAGTAAAAATTTTTCTTTAATTCATGGTTAAAAATATATAAATAAATGAATAAATAAATAAAGACTTAGCATAGGCCAGTAAGCCTATCCTCATGAATGACAGGTAAACTGACAAAGAGGCAGCTTAACAGGTCCACCATGGAGGAAAAAAGTAAGCTGGCACAAAGGCAGTTCATCAAGCCCTAAGGAATAGCTGGGTATATGCCTATTCTGTAGGACTGGCCAATGGAGGCCTAGCTTTGTCTTTTTCTTGCAAGTGGACATGGAAAACCAATGGTAAAATTAAATGATTTGATTGGTATTTCTAAAACTGCCCCTTGAGAGGTACTAAAATTTTTGCCTTCTCACTTGCAACAATATGGTTTAGTTAATGCCCCTGATAAGACTCAGACAGAAGAGCCGTTTAAATATTTAGATACTTAGTGAGAAGACAAGCCATCACCACCCAATTAATAAAAATTTGGACTGAAGAATTAAATGCTCTTAATGATTTTCAAAAGTTACTGGGGGACATTAACTGGTTTGGTCCTTCCTTAGGAATTCCTACATATGCTTTACACAATTTATTCTGCATTCTTCAAGGGGATTCAGCTTTAAATAGCCCTCGTAAATTAACTAGTGAGGCACTTTAGGAGTTACTTTTAGTAGAAAGGCCCTGACCCCAAATTCCTTATCTTGGGTAGATTTATCTGCCCCTGTTGGTTTATTAACTCTACTTACTAATGACTGGCCCACAGGAGTCTTAGCACAACACAACAAGCCTTTGGAATTGATTTATACCAGACACACATTCTCTAAAACACTAACCACATATTTGGAAATGATTGGTTTTATTATTATACAAGGTCATAAAAGGGGTCTATAAACCAGTGGCCAAGACACATACTTCATTATCATCCCTATACCTAAACAGCAATTTAAATTTGCATTACAAACCTCTGATATCCTCCCTTTGGCCTTAAGTGGTTTCACTGGAGAAGTTTTATACCATTTACCTTCTAGCCCTTTATGGCAATTCTTTCAAAAACTAATTTATATTATTGATGATATTTTACTTTCTGAGCCCATTCTTAATGCTCCAAATGTCTTTTTAGATGGAACTCACATCATTCAACATTTACTACAGACATTTGCAGTTATGGGTATTCCTTCTCAAATAAAAACAGACAATGCACCAGCTTATACCAGTAAACAAGTACAAAAATTCTTAGAATTCCACAATATCTTACATGTTAGAGGAATTGAATATAATCCTCAAAGTCAAGGTATACTTTAAAAACACAGATTAAAAAATAGAAAAGGGGGAATATGGATAGTACCAATGGGTACTTGACTTCTATGAAAAGTCTTTATGAAGTAGCCCGAGCTGTTATTGAGGAAGCAATATTTGTTCTTAATTTATTTGTTCTTAATTTTTTAAATTTGCCTCAAGGAGATGTTTTGTCCAGAGCAGAGAGCCACTTTTTAGCACCACCTTTGTTAAACAAACCACTGAGGGTCTGGATTAGATTGGGTGTTGGGTTAGATTGGGCCCCTGGTGAGTTAATAACCCAGGGCTGAGGGTATGCTTATGTTTCTACAGAAGCTGCCTCAATATTCTGGTACCTATTCCGGTGGATCAGGCTAGGAACAGCCCCTGAGCAACAAGACCAGGGAGAGTGGCTGCTCTGAAGCACTGTAAGAGATCTCAAAGAGAAAAGAACCTCTCTGCCCACATGAAGACAGGTGTGCAATGATAACCTGTAGGGGCTACATCAGTGGTAATGTATTGGGCCTATATTTCTAACCCTCCTTTATTACGTCCATATTTATGGACATAAGCCCCTGTCTCTGTTTCTACATCTATTCCTGATTTACACTCTCCCCCTTATGGGTCTGGTATTCCAGTCTTTCCTATAGAAGAAAGACAATCTTTTAACTTCTCATATTCTCAGTTCTCTAAAGCTATCTGTCTAGGCCATTCTCCATGCTATCCCTTTAGATACCAATATTGGATTTAGCATGGAGTTTCATACAATTCTAGTAGAACTCTATTGATTAGAATGTCTTCTTGGTCTGTGGGATCTCATACATATAAGATAGATAATTATCCTATTCCTGGTGGTCTGCCTAAATGTGATGTTTTCACTTATCTGAACTTGAGTCTTACTGAAAGGCATTGGGAAAATTGTCCTGGAATTTTTCCAACCATATGGAGTACTTCCCAACATATTTGGTATGATTGGGGACCTTTTGGTGTGTGGTGTAACTCTTGTGACCCTAATTTGTCTATGAATATTTCCAAAACCATATCTGCTAAACAGCTTTTAGGATGGTTTGGAGCAGGCTTTAGTGACCCCAGGCCTGCCCTTGCCCATGACAACATGCTATTTCCTTCCCAGCGTCATTTATGGAAATTAGCCACCTCTCTGGATCCTATATTGATGGCAAATGGAACTTATGCTGGAACTAAAGAATCTTAGACTTCTTACAATTTTTCAGTTGTAAAGGCCTATAATCTTTCTGCTTGTGTTTATTTTCCACTAGTACTAATGATTGGCCCCATAGATATAGCTAATAATACCATGGCCTGTACTAATTGTAAGCTGTATACTTTTATACTAAACCTTTAAGTTTAGTCAAGATAGGATTATGATTTTGACACAGCGCCATTCACTTTGGGTGCCTGTTTGCACGCATCGTTCCTGGGCTCAAGGACCTGTACAAGGACTAGTAATGTGCTTTTTTAAGCAGCTGTTTAAGAGGAGTTGGCACGCGCTTGGACTGATTGTTGCAGGTTTCATCAGACTGATCGCCATTGCTACTACTGCAGCGGTATCCGGAGCCACCTTGTGACAATCTGTACAAACTCATGACTTTATGGTGCACTGGCATCAGGACTCCTATAAATTATGGCAACATCAACTGGAAGTAAATGTACATCTTCAAGATGAGGTAGAAGCCATTAAAGAAGGAATGCTTTGGCTTGGACAGAAGTACCTGGCATTACAGCAATGACTGTTTTTAACCTGTTATTGGAATTCAAGTCATGTCTGTGTAACATTACAAATATAATGCCTCAGAATATGAATGGAACAATATACAAATGCTTATAGATGGGACCATCATGAATGGCTCCTTAAGGGAGCAAAGTTTGTACCGGGAGATTTTTGAGGCATTTTAAAAGGAATTACCAAATGGCTCTTCTATTGATGAGATAGCCCAGGAATTAGCTAAGACTTTAGAAGGATTAGAGCCAAGGGTATGGTGGCAAAGTATTAGACACAGTGTAGGAAGTGCTTTATATCCTTAATACTTATGTTATGTATTTTTGCCTTAGGATACTGTTCTATCATAGGAGTAATGCAGCATTTTGCTAAGAATAGATTTTCTGATATTTTACTCACTACACTTAAGCTTACTCAAGAAGCAGCTGCAGAGAAAAAATAAATAAATAAAAGGGGGAATTGTGGGAGAATGCTTCTCTGACCTATGGTGGACTCAGCCTCAGCACTAACTTTCCAAAACCTTATTAGCAAACTAATAGGCCAATGGGGGCACACCTCCATTAAGGAATTTTCTGTTTGAAGGCTGAAAGAAACTAATTGATCTTGAGCCATTCCTCCCCTGATAAGAGAGGTCCTTGGAAGATTTATTTACACAGTTACTTGGGGAGGGGGTTTTTCTGTGTGTCGGGAGTTTTATGTCTAAGATAGATCAGCTAAACAGGAGATAAATGTATCATTGCCTTGACCAGTTTAATCCTATAATGTATTGGCAGATGTAACCATGTTTAGATAAGTCTTATCTTATGATGTATATCTTTCTGTTTGAACTTTACTCGACCCTATTCCTAAAACAGTATATAAGTCTAGGCCCTCCTAAAATAAAGTGTGCATTGGTTCATTCACCTGTGCCTCCCCCGTGTCCTGATTTTCATCGTTTCAGTTCCTGGGGTGCCTTTAGAGGGCACTGCAACACTCTTTGTAAGTGAAAATTCTGTTTATGTTGGATATTCCAAAATAGGAAATAGTTTGTACTAAACGCTTCTTAGGATAACTGATTTCAGTGATATTTTGCAAAACATTGAGATTGTTTTAGGGTCCGGGTGCATTTTATATTCTAGCTTCATTTCCTTTTGCTCTTGAATTTTCAGATAACTTTATTATAAAACTCTGTAGTCCACATGGATGTTGGTCACTATGTTATGAAATTTATATTTATGGTATAAGTTATATCTCATAAGTAATCTATAACACAAATATTGTGAAGATGGGGAAATAGAATCTTATAGTTTTATTATCTTGAATAATTGGGCAATATGAAAATATCCAGAATTCCATTAAATGTTTGAAGTTTGGGGCTTTAGAGATACTACTTTCCTATATGCAATTTCCTATCCACTTATTGAAATTTTACTCGTCTCTATTTCCCACTCTGTGGGGAGTCACTGGCCCTCTTTCTACTTTGGAAGAAGCTAGATCATGTCATAGCAAACTGTAAGACATATTACTATGGAACTATATCCCTGGTAAACTCTGTAGTCCCCCAGTTTACTCAAGGTCAACCAGAAGTGCATATCCAAAAATATCCGGTGATTACTATGCTCTGTGGGTAGGGCTGGTCAGGTCTGGCTGAGTCAGCTGGAGTAGCAGTAGAAGAACACTTCCTACTCTTGGAGACATAGCCCACAGGCACTTCTGCCTGGCATGCCGGCCATGATTTGTCCATGCTCCCTACACTCCCCCAGGGGACCAATAGGTGCCCGCCACTAGTGCCTTACATCAACTCCCCGCTATGTGATTGGCTGGGGAGGACTCAGGAGGTGGGGGTTGCTGGGGGCTATATAATTCCTGATCTTCGCAACAATAAAGGAGACCTGCTTCAAGCTTATCCTCCTGGCATGTGTTCCTGTGCGCATCGTTCACGCTTACCACCTGCTGGAGATCTAGCCCTGCAATGCTCTAAAATTTTAAAATTTAGAATTTAGATTCCTTTGAATTTCATTTGAATTTAATCATATTTCAAAGTTGTTAGTCTAAATGAAGATTCTAAAGAGAGCTATTTCTTCATTCCTGCATAAAAACTTCATGCTACTGTTTCTTTGCTCTTTCATGGGAAGGTATAATTGAAGATGATTTTTTATGATCATGCAACTGTTTGTTGTTTTTACCACATTCCTTTTGGCCTGAACAGAACTCAAAATTTGATCATATCCAACAAGTCACCTTACCTTCTGCATCTCTTTATCTTCAATCAGTTAACTTATTTTGAATAAAAAGTATTTCAGGAAAACATTCGAGTCTCTCTGGGTTTCTTTTGTTGTTGTTGTTGTTAGTACAGTAATTTTCTACTGTTTCACAAGCCACTGAAAATACTGAATTTTATACAGTACTTTTGTTCTGGTTGTTTAGACCAAAATTGAATCTAGTCTGTAAGAGGAGAAATAGCCTTAACAAATACATTGGAAAGAAGGCAGCAATTCAAAACATGTCCAACCTGACTTACATAAGCTAGTTTCCAAATCTACTGCTATAACACCAGCAATTTCTAGAGGAGACATGGTGCTGAACATGTTGTGTGTTTATGACTTCAGATACCAATGGAAGAAGCAGTGCAAATATTAGGAGAGTAGTCCTTGGACCCTAAGTGTGAAAAGTGGGCCCTAATTGTGAAAAGTGATTATTACAATGGAGGTTCAACTTACATCTTATTTTGGTTCCTCTGTTTCAAAGAATGAGACATCTTATGTAATGGAAACCAGGACTGTCATTCTTCTCCTCCCTTCTAGGACCCCTTTCCTTTCCAGCCTCCTTTCTGTCAGATGTGAAGCCCATCTTTTATGTAATATGAAATCTTAAGCAAACCCAGGCAGTGATACATTCCTGATTACATACAAGTTCTTTTTTATGTAATCTCCTTATTTCTCAGGTATTTGGACAAAAAAGTAAGACTGAATCAAAAGTATCAAACTTGAGAGAATTATTCATGGAGCCTAATTCACAAAGCCATTACTCCCAACATTGAGGCTCAAATATATGTATATTTGTGTGTGTGAATATACGTGTGTGTGTGTTTGTGTGTGTGTGTATATATAACTACTTGAAGATTAGACTTTCCTGCCTGGGATGGCTTTGAACTACTGTGCTTAAATTTCATTCTCCTGAGTGTACAGGATTACAGATATGCACTAATGACACTCAGATGACTATTTTTTCTTTTTTTATTATTAAATTTTATTGATAAGGTGATGTGCAGAGAGGGTATAGTTTAGTGAGTACATTTCCTGTCATATTTGTTACACCCTCCTTCATTTTTCTTTCCCTTCCCCAGTTCAGATAAGCATATATACAATATTCAATGTACCAGAATCATATAGAGTGACCACAGGGGGTACGTCAAAGGAAATTCACCTAGTAAATTAAACATTGACAACAGTAAAATCCTCCTGTTTCCATCAGATGACTATTTATTTGAATAAAGATGAGCTGTTTAGAGATGAGGCATTCTCCTAGTTAACAGGGAAGCTGTTAGACAAAATCATGTGAATGTGGGTTCTGGGACACCTGAGCAGGACCACATGCAGAGGAGCAGGCAGAGGCCATCTGCATCTGAAGAACACTGCACAGGCATTGGAAAAGTATTGGTTAGACTGCAGGAAAATAATTATTGTGAAGAATATTGTATAAGAGGGCTGGGGATATGGCCTAGTGGCAAGAGTGCTTGCCTCCTAATACATGAGGCCCTGGGTTCAATTCCCCAGCACCAAATATACAGAAAATGGCCAGAGGTGGCGCTGTGGCTCAGGTGGCAGAGTGCTAGCCTTGAGCAAAAAGAAGCCAGGGACAGTGCTCAGGCCCTGAGTCCAAGCCCCAGGACTGGCCAAAAAAAAAAAAAAAAGAATATTGTAGAAGAATAGAAAACGGGGCCTAATTGTGTTTTGTTTTGTTTTGTTTTTCATAAAATCAGAACTAATCATAATTAACGCCACTAGCTTCAATGAAGTTTCAAGGCATATCAAAATTTGAAAATAATCAATAGAAGATTAACAAACAGCTTATTAAGAATATGAAAGTGTGGATATGAATGGGGTGTGATAGACTTCCTAGTAAGCTCCAGGATAGCAATCTAAATTTATTAACAAAAACAAGGAAATACCAGAAACCCAAAATTTTTAAATGGAGTGTTTAATAACAACAACAACTACAACAAAAACCAAACAGAAGCCTATGTAGGATCAAAGTTTGCAGAGAACAGGGAAAAGGACAAACTGAATTAGTTTGTTTTGTAGTGCAACACAAAACAATGTTGCCTCCTTCTAAAGAAAAAATGTACTTACACTGAGTAAGTACATTTTGTTGAACAAAATATGAACCACTGATCAGAAATGAAGAAATTTCTAGAAGAACTGGATGAATGGTTAGGACTTCAAGTACTCTGATGTAATTTCAGTTTTAATTTCAGTCTTAATTCCCTGAATGCTCAAGGAAACATTTCTCATGGCAAAATCCTCTTTTTTTTATTTCTATTTTTATTTTTTTTATTTTTTTTTCTTTTATTTTCTGTCAAAGTGATGTACAGAGAGGTTACAGTTTCATACGTTTGGGATTGGATACATTTCTTGTACTATTTATTACCTCCTCCCTCATTCCCCTTCCCCCCTCCCTGTTTCCCTCTCTCCCCATGAGTTGTTCAGTTGGTTTACAGCAAACAGTTTTGCAAGTATTGCTTTTGTAGTCGTTTGTCTTTTTATCCTGTGTCTCTCAATTTTGATATTCCCTTTCACTTCCCTAGTTCTAATACCAGTATATATAGTTTCCAATGTACTCAGATAAGATACAGTGATAATGCAGGAAGGGGATACAAGAGGATAATCAACAATAGAAATTATGGTTTCACATGGCATGTTGAAAGTAATTACCACAGTGATATATCACTCGTTTCCATAATGTGGAGTTCATTTCACTTAGCATTATCTTATGCATTCATAGGGGCATAGCTATTAGGCTCTTGTGATCCTCTGCTGTGACTAGTCTAAGCTTGTGCTAATTCCCTATGAGAGAGACAATAGAGTCCATGTGTCTTTGAGTCTGGCTCACTTCACTTAGTATAATTTTTTCTAAGTCTTTCCATTTCCTTATGAATAGGGCAATGTCATTCTTTGTGATAGAGGCATAAAATTCCATTGTGTATATGTACCACAATTTCCTGATCCATTCGTCTACTGAGGGGCATCTGGGTTGGAAAAAATGGATGATTTCCTAGAAAAAAATTGATATCCCCAAACTCATCCATGAAGATTTAAGCCATCTAAAGAGACCCATATCCAGCATTGAAATAGAAACGGCAATAAGTGATCTCCTATCCAAGAAAAGGCCAGGTCCAGATGGAATCACAGAAGAATTCTACAAGGCCTTCAAAAGAGAACTCACACAAATATTTCTCAAAGTCTTCAGTGAAATTGAAAGAGAAAGTTCACTACCAAACACATTCTATGAATCCAGTATAACCCTCATCCCAAAACCAGGCAGGGACTCATCACAGAAAAAGAACTATAGACCGATTTTCCTGATGAACATTGATGCAAAAATTCTCAACACAATTTTGGCCAATCGACTTCAAGAGGTCATCAAAAAAATCATACACCATCAAACTGGAATCAAACTGGATCAAACTGGAATCATCCCAGGGATGCAAAGTTGGTTCAATATACGCAAGTCAGTTAATGTAATCCACCACATCAACTGGAGCAAGGTAAAGAACCACATGGTTATATATCTGGATGCAGAAAAGGCGTTCGATAAAATCCACATCCATTTATGATAAAAGCCTTGGAAAAATTGGGATTCCAGGGAACACTCCTGAATATAATAAAAGCAGTTTATGACAAACCAACAGCAAGCATAATTCTAAACCGTGAAAAGCTAAAGCCATTCCCTTTAAAATCAGGAGCAAGACAGGGTTGTCTGCTCTCTCCCCTTCTCTTCAACATACTACTAGAATTCCTAGCCAGAGCAATTAGGCAAGAAGAAAATATAAAGGGGATCCAAATAGGAGAAGATGAAATTTAACTTTTTCTCTTTGCAGATGACATGATCCTATACCTAAAGAATCCCATAGACTCTACTCCCAAGCTACTAGAGCTGATCCAAAACTTTTCATTTTTAAAATGTGTTGGGTTTTTTTTTTTTTTTTTGGTGGGGGCTGTGGACAAGAACCAATGCTTTGGTTTCAATCTCCAACACCAAAGGATAAATAATCAAACAACAAATAGTAAATGTTTTGTGTCGCAGACCATAGGAATTATGAGGATAAGCTAAAGTAGAAATGTTGACATTTCCTCAGGAAGAAAAGTTTCTCCTCCTCAAGCTTGGACACACATCCTTCATCCCGAGTGCATATCTGCCAATCTGTCATGTTTGGTTATTTTTTCTGCTCAACAGACCTTAAGCTGAAATTTTCCACAAGGAATTTGACTGACTTGAGATTGAGAATGGAAAAATGATCATTACAAAAAAGGAGAGAAGGCAAAAGAACGATACAAATAAGATATGGTAGCCACATGGTGGATGGTAGGTTTGGGCATCTTGTCTTCATGGTGAGGGAAGGTGAATCCCTGGAATCCCAGCCCCTGCCCCCAGGTGATGGGTGTGATTTAATCCCAGGAGGCAGGGGCAGCCCATTGACTCAGACTGGGAGTTCCCTGTGACCTTGTCCCCCTGACCCAACCCTATTCAGGCGTGGACCAGCTCAGGTGCTATTACCATTCCACTTGCCCCCATGTTCTCATGTCTCCTGGCTCTTCTCCAGTCACCAGAGCATCCCATTTCAGCCCTCCATTGGAGCTGAATTTGTTTTTTGTTCTTTCTTTCCTCTCTGGCCTATTTCCTAATTGTGTTATGTGTATTCACTGGCTGCTAGTCTTTGAGACAGGAGTCTATCATGCAATTGTTGGCCTTTTAATAAAGACTCCAAAATTCGGACACACACACACACACACACACACGCACACACACACACACAGTAGCCAGTGGCTAGTTTACATAGTCAGAACTCCATAGGAGGCTAAGACCTGGATGATTGCTAGCATGGGAAGAAAAGCCCATGATTTGTTTGTTAAGTAATAAGGAAAAAGAACAGAGGTATGATTCAAATAGGAGAGCTCCAGCTTGAGCATTCAAGCCAAGCAAGCCTGAGACCCGTGAGTTCTAACTTTAGTCTAATGGAGGGATTACTATAAGACTTAATTAGTTAATGCTTCTTAGAAAATCTTATAGCAATCATCCTGAATATAATAAACTTTCATTAATATAATAAAGTCTGTATAGGACAAATCTACCACCAGCATTATATTTAAAGATGAAAAGTTAAGGCGCTCCGCCGGACGCCGTGGGCCCTGAGGACATGCTCGCTGCCTGGGGCTTCGGGGTCTGGCCACTGCGAGGCCCCCTGGGCCGCAGACCAGAAGAACAAAAAAAAAAAAACACCAAAGAACACCAGTGGGAGAACACAAAATCTGTTGAAAAGAAATTTAAAGCTGTGTGCAGCCATGTATATGTATGGTGTTAAGAACACTATGAAGCTCGTGCAAGCATATTCCTGAAGAATATGATGGCTGAAAATAGTCTTGAAATGCCAGACTTTGAAGTCAGGCCCCACTTTACCACGTGAACCCCACTTTACCACGTTCACCCCACTTTACCATGTTCACCCCACTTTACCACGTGAACCTGAGATAAGCAGGCCCTGTGAGCAGACCCAGGATAAGCCCATTAGGGCCCAGTCAGTCTAGAACTCTAACCGCTGGGAATGCTTAACTCTGACCACCCCTGGGGTGCCTCGAACCCTGAGCCAATCAGATTTGTACCTGTATCCTAATCTTGCTTGCTTGAACACCTGATTGTCGTAACCTTGCTCTTTGCCTTTATAAGCCCTGTGTAATCACAGCTTGGGGCTCCCTCCTAACCTCCACTGTGTCGGTGGGTAGGACAAGGCCCGAGTTGCAGCTCGCTTGAATAAAGCCTTGCCTTGCTTTTGCATTTCGGAATGTCTGAGTCTCCGTGGTCTTCTTGTGGTGGTTTCGCGACTTGGCACAACAGTGTAAAAGTGCTAAAGATTCAGCAGTGTGTAGCAGCCAGCAAACTCCCTAGAAGCAAGCCATATATTTGCAATGTTTGCTTCAAGCACTTTGAAACACCATCAAAATTAGCATTTGCCAACGCCATAGTAAACATCTGAAGGCATTTATGAAGCACCAACAGCGTCACAATGAGACCTATCAGAACGATGTCAAGCAGGCCCAAAGACTGTTGGAGGCCAAGCAGGAAAAGCCAGCAAGTGGCAGCTATGGGACTTTGTCCCCGGAGGAGAGATGGGCCTTAGCCCCAAGCTGCAGATCAGATCCCCAGTACAGCACCAGGAAATGGAAGGAAGAGCATTCATGCGTGTGCCATCTGTAGCAAGATATTTCTGTCACAGTCAAAACTCAATAGGCATTCACTTATTCACACTGGGCAGAAGCCTGTTAAGTGTCTCCTGTGCAGTAAGTCTTTATGGCAGTCAGGGCATTTAAAAATCCACCAGCTCACACATTCAGAAAAACCTTTCCAATGTTGTTTTTGTCAAAAAGGATTTAAGGTTCAAAGCAAACTTCTGAAGCATAACAAATCCATACTAAGAGCAAGACGTTTCAGGCTCTTGCATCAAAGTTGAGGAGTTCAGAGGCATACTTCCTGCCCCACACATTAAATGTCAAGCAGGAATGTTTTGAGAATGGCAGTATGGGTGAGTCCAAGGGGAATAACTCACCTGAGGTCCACTCTATTTATATCGTCCCTTTTCAGTGTTCTGGGTGTGAAGAATGCTTTGAATCAGATTCTCAGAGGACACCAGTATTTTCCTGCCAGAAGGGGCAAAACACCATGTAGGCTCAAAAAAAACCTACAACTATAAAACCATTGTAAAAAAATCTTGGCTAAGCTTAAATGTGCTGGGGGTAAAAAAAAAAAAAAAAAAAGAGGTAACAGTCCATCAGAGAGAAAAGCATTTAAAAGTAGTTTCTTGAAAACTTGTCATAAGTCTAGTCAGCAGAATTCTGAACAAACTAAGAGAATTCTGGGTTCTCCTGGCAGGCAGGGGCTGTATAGGAGAATTGGCAATAACAAGAAGAAAGCACCGACTTTGCTGTTTTCTTGGCAAAAGCAGTTCCAGAACCAAAATGGGGGGAATGTTTGGAAGATATCCTTACATCATCAGAGAGCCGATTAACTATGGGTAGCTCTGTGACTAATAAAGACTTGTCAGTTTATGGTTCATCAGGAGAGGAGTTCTTCAGTAACTGTCAAGTGTTTCATCACTGTGGTTTCCCAGTTCCAAGTGAGAACATACTTACTAGACATAAGATATATCCTGGTGATAAATGTGAGAAAGCGTTCCCTTCTCTCTCTAAGCTACAGAGACACTATTTAATCCATACCGGACAGAGGCCTTTTGCTGTAATAGTTGTGGGAAATCTTTCAGACAGTCAGCTCACTTAAAAAGACACCAAGACAGTGCCCAACGTATGACACTGTAACCTCTCTGTACGTCAGTTTGATAATAAAAATTTGAGAAAAAAAAAAAAAAGACACCAAGAGACTCATATTGAAAAGAATCTCTATAGAAGATCATTTTACCTGCTAGACTTTGAAAATGTGAACAGTGGTGATAGCTATAATGTTTCCCAACATCAGGCTTTCGGTTTTCAGACATATGAGGTTTCACAGTCGAATCAATTATCAGAGATAGGAGTGAAGCCAGAAATTGAGAATTTCATTCTGGGTTGTCGGGGCCTCTGAGAATCCCTCCCCCCCTATATTCCAGGGAAATGCCTGAACCTCAAATTATGAAAGAAACTCTGCCCTACCCCTCATACTGGCAGAAGGAGTAAGGCATGTCCTTACCGGACTGCTCTAGGCTGAAGTGGGATGCCGAAATCCCTTCCTCAGCCCCCCATAATGTGTCAGGAGCCATAGGACAAAGATATCGGGGAGACTGTTGGATGTTTGAATGGGTCTCAAAGGATTTAATTGGGAAGGAGGTTTATATAGCTGTAATGGAGGGAAAGGAGGGGGGCTGGCCAAAGGGCCACTCATAGGCTAAAGGACCGTGTCCATCAGGTGATGTCATGAAACTTCTTTTGTGGGCTGGACAATCCCATCATTGTGGCACGCATGTGTCTGTCTCCCCCAGGGGCGGGGTCTTCTCTTCCAGTTGAGGCCGGAAGGTGGGAGTGGCTAGCCCTAACACTGTCCCAGGGCTGGGAGAAGGGCAGCATCTCAGGAGCTCCTGTTGCCCTTCCCCAACCAAGGCCAAAACAGAGTCCCCAACACTGGGTGCCTAGGGCAGAAATGAACGGCCTTTCCTCCCCATTGCAATCTTGGGGTCCAAGCAGAGTCATTTCAGCGGCTACCCAGGGTACCCGGAGAAAAATTATGGTCTCCTTTACCCGTGCAGCATGTGCTGTAAAAGTTTCCGGTCTCTATCTAAGCTTGAGAGACACTATCTCATTCACGCGGGGGGGAAGCCTTTTGAATGCTCAGTTTGTGGCCAAAGGTTCAGGCAGGCCCCACACTGGAAGAGACACCAGCTCACCCACTTCAAAGACCGCTTACAGGAGAAGACCACCACCAGCGACCCGGCTGTGTGACTGGGGACCCCTGTGGGGCTGCGGGTGCTCTGGCTTTCCAGACACGTGCCTTAGGCTGGTCTCACAGGCAGTCATCTGCCCTGCATAGTAAGAGCGAGGTAGATAGAAAAGACAATTTTTTAGGAATCACAGTTGAAATTGTAGAAGGAAGGGTCATTAAGTAAGCATTTATTTTCATATTATAAACATACTTTGGCTCTGTTGAGAACCCCATGGTGTCCGCAAGCTGCAGTGCATCCCACTGTGTTTGCTTTTACAAAGGAGAGTCGTTTTCATTTGTGGCTCAAATTATATCCCAAGACATTTTTCTTCTCATAGGTTTAAAAGCCCTACAGATATAGGCAAAAAGGAGAAGAATCTTTTGCACTGGTCTTTTCAAAGCTGGTCTAGGACTGGCTGTTTGACCAGTGATCTACCAAGTGGGGGTTCTGTTTTTTCCTTTTTGTCAGGATCGCTGTTGTAATTCACAAAAGAACTTAAAAGTAGGAAACAGGCTGGTTTGTGCTCACACACATCTCCCATATCTCTTTCCAGGAGTGTTGTCTGAATGTCCCAGTTGTCTTGGTAACATGTGTGTGGCTGTGCTTTTCTGAAGAATGCTTGTGGTTGGTCTGTGTGCTTGCAGGTTGGGAGCCCTTGTCAATGACAAGCTTGTCTAGAGCGGCATTTGCCGGACTTGGCTTTACTGTGGAGCATTCTTTCGACTTGCCCAAGCCTATCCTACTGAGCCTGAGAAAATGGCATGACTTTATATAGTTTTAGGTTTCATTCATCATGCACTTACAAGATGTTAACTCGAAGAATTATTTGATCCTTACAGCATGTTTTTCATTAATAAGGTAATCATCCCAATAGAGGAATTAGATGTTTATTGAATCCAAGGTGTTATTTTTCTTAATAGAGTGATCATGATTTGGAAACATTTTAATCCTAACTGTAAGAGACTTTTTCATAATCACACAGTCAATCTTTGTGTTTGCCATACTTTAAGAAATCTTGGAGAACTTCCTGGAAGACGGCAGAGGAGCAGCAGAGCCCTAGCTGAGCTCCCTCCAACATCGCAGTTTTTTCACCCCATAGAAACTTTTACTCCTAGAAAGACAGCCAGAGTAAGTTCTAACATTACAGGGATTCTGGCCAGGAAGGAAAAATCTACTTTGCTCGTCTGAAAACACAGATTTGAGCTCCGGGCGGTGTCCCAGAGACAGACCCCTGGCAAACCTAACCAAAAAACAAAGGCAGCACACTCAAATAAAAAAGATAAGTGATGAAACAGATAAGATAAAAGATGGAATATCACCACAGAAATAACCGAAATTCAGAAAATAATAAGGGACTATTTTGCAAACCTTTATGCTAACAAATTCGAGAACATGGATCAAATGGATGATTTCCTAGAAAAAATTCATATCCCCACACTTAACCATGAAGATTTAAACCTTCTAAACAGACCCATATCCAGTATTGAAATAGAAACGCCAATAAATGATCTCCCATACAAGAAAAGCCCAGGTCTAGACGGAATCACTGCAGAATTCTACAAAACCTTCAAAACAGAACTCACACCAATATTTCTCAAACTCTTCAATGAAATTGAAAGAGAACGTTCACTACCAGACTCATTCTATGAAGCCAGTATAACCCTCATCCCAAAACCAGGCAGGGACTCATCACAGAAAGAGGACTACAGAACGATTTCCCTTATGAACACAGACGCAAAAATTCTCAACAAAATTCTGGCCAATCGACTTCAAGAGGTCATCAAAAAAATCATACACCACGATCAAACTGGATTCATCCTAGGGATGCAAAGTTGGTTTAATATTCGCAAGACAATTCACGTAATCCATCATCAACCGAAGCAAAATAAAGAACCATATGGTTTTATCTCTGGATGGAAAAAAAAAAGCGTTTGATAAAATCCAGCACCCATTTATGCTAAAAGCCCTGGAAAAACTGGGATTCCAGGGAGCATTCCTGAATATAATCAAGGCACTTTATGACAAGCCAACAGCAAGCATAACTCTAAATGGTGAAAAACTAAAACCATTCCCTTTAAAATCAGGAACAAGGCAGGGATGTCCACTCTCTCCCCTGCTCTTCAACATAGTACTAGAATTCCTAGCCCAAGCAAATAGGTAAGAAGAAAGTATAAAGGGGATCCAAATAGGAAAAGATGAAGTTAAACTTTCTCTCTTCGCAGATGACATGATCCTATACCTAAAGAATCCCATAGACTCTACCCCCAAGCTACCAGAACTGATCCAAAACTTTGGCCAAGTTGCAGGATATAAAATAAACCTTCAAAAATCAATGGCCTTTCTCTATGCTCACAACCTGAAGACCAAGGCTGAAATCAGGAAAGCATCTCCTTTTGCAATAGCCCCCCAAAACATAAAATACCTAGGAATAACCTTAACCAAAGAAGTGATAGACCTCTTTGATGAGAACTTTAAAAGCTTGAAAAACGAAATTAAGTTAGAAGTAAGGAAATGGAAAAACCTCCCATGCTCCTGGATTGGGAGGATTAATGTAATCAAAATGGCAATATTGCCAAAGGCTATCTACAAATTCAATGCAATACCCATTAATATCTCAACACCATTTGTTAATGAAATAGAGGAAGCAATCCAGAAATTCATATGGAAAAATAAAAGACCTAGAATAGCAAAAACAATCCTAAGCAGAAAGAACAGTGCTGGAGGAATTACAATACCCAACTTCAAGTTGTATTATAAAGCTGTAATAATAAAAACAGATTGTTATTGGCACCGGAACAGGCCTGAAGACCAATGGTACAGAATTTAAGACCCAGAAATGAACCCACAGAACTACACCAACTTAATCTTTGATAAAGGAGCTAAAACAATAGTATGGAAGGAAGATAGCCTCTTTAACAAATGGTGCTGGCAAAACTGGCTCAACACATGCAACAAACTAAAACTAGATCCTTATATATCACCCTGCACCAAAATCAATTCCAAATGGACTAAAGCCCTCGAAATCAAAACAGACACCCTGAAAACACTAAAGGCGCAGGACGGAACTTCCTTAACAAAGACCCAGAAAGGCTACAAATCAAAGAAAGGTTGGACAAATGGGACTGCATCAAACTGCAGAGCTTCTGCACGGCAAAGGACATATCTCACAAGATAGACAGAAAGCCCACAGACTGGGAGAAGATCTTTACCGGTCATTCTACGGACAAAGACCTCATATCTAAAATATATGCAGAACTAAAACAATTATCTTCTTCCAAAACAAAACCGCAAAGAACCAATAGCCCCCTCATCAAGTGGGCTAAAGACTTACAAAGAGACTTCTCTGATGAGGAAATGAGAATGGCCAAGAGACATATAAAAAAATGCTCTACATCACTTGCCATGAAAGAAATGTAAGTCAAAACAACATTGAGATTCCATCTCACCCCAGTAAGAATGTCCTATATCAAGAAAACTAACAATAACAATTGTTGGAGGGGATGTAGCCAAAAGGGAACCCTACTTCCTTGTTGGTGGGAATGTAAACTGGTATAGCCACTCTGGCAAGCAGTATGGAAATTTCTCAGAAGGCTACATATAGAACTCCCATATGACCCAGCAGCCCCTCTTTTGGGTATCTATCCAAAAGACCACAAACAAAATCACAGTAATGCCACCAGCACAACAGTGTTCATCGCAGCACAATTTGTCATAGTGAGAATCTGGAACCAACCCAGATGCCCCTCAGTAGACAAATGGATCAGGAAAATGTGGTACATATACACAATGGAATTTTATGCCTCTATCAGAAAGAATGACATTGCCCCATTTGTAAGGAAATGGAAGGACTTGGAAAAAATTATACTAAGTGAAGTGAGCCAGACCCAAAGAAACATGGACTCTATGGTCTCCTTTATTGGGAATAATTAGTACAGATTTAGGCAAGTCATAGCAGAGCCTCACAAGGCCCAATAGCTATACCCTTATAAACACATAAGATGATGCTAAGTGAAATGAACTCCATGTTATGGAAACAATTGTTATATCACAGTTGTAACTACTTTCAACGTCCCATGTGTATCTGTAGCTTCTATTATTGATGATGTTCTTGTATCACCTTCCTGTGGGTGTACCTACACTATCTCTGTAATCTTATCTGAGTATATTGGAAACCGTGTATACTGGTATTGGAACTAGGAAATTGAAAGGGAATACCAAAATTGAGCGACACAGGGTAAAAAAAGACAAACAACTACAAAAGCAATACTTGCAAAACTGTTTGGTGTAAGTGAACTGAACACCTCAGGGGGAAAGGGAAAGAGGGAGGTGGGAGGGGGGTATGAAGGACAAGGTAACAAACAGTACAAGAAATGTATCCAATGCCGAACGTATGAAACTGTAACCTCTCTGTACATCAGTTTGATAATAAAAATTTGAAAAAAAAAGAAATCTTTAAGAATGACTTCCTAGCAATAAAAAAAAGTTCACCATTGTGTTTCTAAAGTGACAAGAACAGCATACTTCAGACTGTGTGGAAACCCTCCATTGAGATATGGGTAAGTGGATGATTGTATGTGTGCATCATGTTCTGAGAACTGTCTTGTGAAGTGGGTGGGAGGGAGGAAGAACGGTTTTGTCTGCTTCCTTTATCACAAGTTTTTTTAAAGTAAATTGGGCTTAATATATAGAGTAGAAATATGACAATGATTAAATTGCCCAAATGATGTAGAAAAAAAAGATGAAAAGTTAAAACTATTTCCTCTAAAATCACGAATGAATGAAGGATATCTACTTTCTCCAACTCCTCTTCAAGATAGTACTGGAATTCCTAGCAAAAACAATGAAGCAAATGAAATCCATAAAGTGCATCAAAACAGGAAAATGAAAGTAAAACAAATCCTCTTTACAGATGGCATGATCTTGAATTTAAGGTATTCTGTGGATTCCTCTTCAATGTTACTTGAGCTGGTGTGAAACATGGGCCAAATATCAGGGTATCAGATTCACCCACAAAAATCAATAGCTGTTCTGAATAACAACAATGAGAAGATTGCCTGAAACCAGGAAAGCAATTCCATTGGTAATAGCCTAAAAAATACCTTGGGATTAACAAAATATTTGAAGAATCTCTATGATGAAAACATGAAAAATCTGAAAATTAAAATTAAATCAGTTTTAAGGAAATAGAAAACCTTCCCTCTACCTGGATTGGAAGGATTAACTTCATGAAAATGGCAATAATGGCCAAAGCTATCAACAAATTCAATGCAATGTCCATTAAAATCTTAAGAATATTCTTTGAGAGGAAGGAATCCGAACATTCATATAGAATAATAGAAGACCCTGAACAGCAAAAATAGTCTTTAGCAGGAAGAACAATAGTGGAGGAATGTAAATACCAAACTTCAACCACTATTACAAAGCAATAGTAATCAAAACATCTTGGTGCTGGAATAGGAATAGCTCTTAGGACTAATGGAACAGCAAAGAAGATCTGGAAATGAACCCACAGAACTATAGCCACCTAATAATTGATAAGGGAGCCAAAAACACAGGGTGTAACAAAGAGCCTCTTCAACAATGGTGCTGGCAGAAGTGGCTATACACATCTATAACACTGAAGTTAGAACCTTAAATATTATAGTACATTAGAATCAATTCCGCATGGATCAAAGGCCTCTTGTGAGGAAAGATATTATGAAAATATTATAAGATTTAGAGGAAACCATGTGGTTCCTTGGAACAGATCAAAAAGTCTAAAGCAAAGCTCCAGAGTCACAACAAGTCAAAGAAAGTGTGGATAAATGGGATTGCATCAAACTGAAGAGTTTTTGTTGGCAAGATAAACTGAGAGCTCACAGAATGGGAGAAAATTTTTACTATTGATGCATCAGACAAGGGCCTCATATGTAAAATATACATAGAAGTTAAATAAATAAACCCCCACAAAATAAACCCATAAGAAACATCAACCCAATTGATAAATGAACTAAAGACATAAAGAGAGACTTCTCAGAAGAAGAAATAAGATTGGCCAATAAACACATGGTTTCCCTCATCAGGAATAAAAATTAGTACATGTCTAGGATTATGTTAGCAGAAGATCACAATAGCTCAGTAGCTATGTCCACATGAACACATAACATGATGCTATGTGAAATGAACTCCAAGTTATGGAAATAAGTGATATATCAGTGTTGTTATTTTCTACATGCTATGTGAAAATATATTTCTTTCCCATGGTTTTACCCCTTATATCACTGTAACTGATTTAATACCTTGGATGTTGGATATTTTTATATTAGAACTTGGGAAAGGAATGGGAATACCAAACTTGAGAGACAAAGGAAAAAGACAAACCAATGCAACAACAATACTTACAAAACTCTATGGTCTAAATCAACTGTACAAGGCACAGATGGGGAGGGAAATGAGGAGTGGAAAAGTGGGGAGGAGAGGAGGGAGGAGATAACAAGTTAGATAAGAAATGCACAAACTGCCTCACGTCTGAAACTGTAATCTGTCTGTACATCTATTTGACATTAAGGGAGAAGCTTCTGTTGTCATATAGCATGGCAACTATAAGGTGGCGCCACATCCTACCCAACCAGCAACCACCTCAGAGCATAAATAGTGCTTGTGATTGATTGGTAGTTCATTGTGTTTTGTTTTGTTTTTTTAAAAGAAGTGAAGGCTGGGAATGTGGCTTAGCTGTAGAGTGCTTGCCTAGCATGAATGAAGCCCTGGGTCGGATCTTCAGTACCACATAAACAGAAAAAGCTGAAAGTGGTGCTGTGGCTCAAGATGTAGAGTGCTATCCTTGAGCAAAAAGAAGTCAGGGACAGTTCTCAGGCACTGAGTCCCAAGCCCCAGGACTAGCAACAAAAAAAAAAAAAAAAAAGGAAAAGTGACAGGAAAGGCTACTTTCTATCTCAATAAGTTTGCTTTCTCCACCTGAAAAACCAACTATTCTTGCAAGTGCTGTCAGTGAGAATTGTCCAGGAAAGGAGAAACCAGTGTTCATGGTTATTACAAGATAACAACAGAGGACTTCTGATGTGGCTGGGCCCACAGACATTGATTTTGTGAAAATGAAAATCATTTAAGTATTTAAAGAAAGAAACAAGTGAGGACATCATATCCTTTGAATGTAGAGAATTCCCTATTAGTCCATGTTTTACAGAGAGAAGTTCAACATTGCAGCTGGAGCACCTGGTTGGTTCTGTCACTGGGATATAATATTGTTAGGGTGGTTTTCTTCCTTGTAGTTTTGTTGCCAGTCCTGGGTCTTGAACTCAGGGCCTGAGCATTGTCCTTGGCTGCTTTTTGCTCAATACTAGCACTCTACCACTTGAACCATGGCACCACTTCTGGCTTTTTCTCTTTATGTGGTGCTGAGGAATGGAACCCAGGACTTCACGTAAGCTTGGTAAGCACTCTACCACTTGGCCACATTCCCAGCCCTCCCTGTAGGTTTTATTTAATAGTTTGAGTTCAATACCACAAAAGACAAGTAGTTTGTATGTCAGTGTATACCAGTGAAGTACTGAGACCTAGCAGCAGAGACAACTGGAAGATTACGAAGCTTATGTGTTCACTGTTTGTTTTCTTTTACTTACAATTCATTGGGTCTAGTTTACAGTTTTTTGCCTTTTTATTTTCTGAATTTATTTCTTACTGTTATTGCAAAGGTGATGTACAGGACTGGGAATATGGCCTAGCAGTAAAGTGCTTGCCTCATGTACATGAAGCCCTAGGATAGATTCCTCAGCACCACATAGATAGAAGATGGCCAGAAGTAGGGCTGTGACTCAAGTGGCAGAATGCTAGCCTTGGGCAAAAAGAAGCCAGGGACAGTGCTCAGGACCTGAGTCCAAGCCGTAGGACTGGCAAAAAAAAAAAGGTGTTGTACAGAGGGGTTACAGTTATATGAGTCAGAGAATGGAGTACATTTCTTTTTGCACAATGTCACCCATTCCCTTGCACTCTCCAGACTTCTCCCTTCCATCTTCACCCACATGTTATGAAGTTCATTTTCAACATAGTGTCTAGTGAATACTGCTGCTTCATTTGTTCATCTGTAGTGATCAAATTTCTGCGAGCCCTCTTTCCCTGAAGATCAGAATAGCCCAATAGCTATATGCTTATGAACACATAAGGTGATGCTAAGTGAAATGAACTCCACTTTATGGAAACAGCTGTTATATCATCGTCGTAATTATTTTCAACATGCCATGTGAAACTGTACCTTTTGTTTTTTTCTTGTTTTTTTTTTTGTTTAGTTTTTCTTGTAGTCCCTCCCTGTGATTATACACCTGCTTTCACTGTATCTTATCTGAGTATGCTGGATACTGTACATATGGGTATTAGATATACGGAATAGAAAGGGAATATAAAAATCAAGAGACAAAGGTAAAAGGACAAATCGTTCCTAAAGCAATTCTTACAAAACTATTTGGTGTAAACTAACTGTACAACTCATGCGGGGAGAGGGGAGAATTATGAAGGAGGTAACAAACAGTACGAGAAATGTACTCCACTGCCTCTCTTATGAAACTGTAACCCCTCTGTACTTTACTTTGACAATAAAGAAAAAATTTGAAACAAAACAAAATCAAAGTGACAGTCACAAAAAAAGAATAAACAAGATCAAGGTGAAACATAAAGCCAAATGACAGTGTCGTATGCTTGTAATCCGAGCTACTCTGGAACCAAGATCTGGGAATCACAGTTCAAAGCCAGCCAGGACTGCAAAGTCCATGAAACTCTCGTCTTCAATAAACTACTCAGGAAAGGCAGGAAGTGATGCTGTGACTCAAGTGATAGAATTTCAGGGACAGCACTCAGGCTCTGAGTTCAAGCACCAGCACCAACATTAAAAAAAGAAGACAAGAAACCAAAAACAAAGCAAAAAATTTGTTTCCCTTTTGACAAGTTCAATAATCTCCTTTGTTTCATTGTGTGTGCATGCCTAGAAACTTGTATAATTTATCATTTCCCAATGTATTTTTTTTAATATCCAGTATGTATGTTTGTAGATGGATAGGCACATTCAGGCTACCACAAATAAAGGAAAGCTTATTACCTATGATTCTCTGGGTCTAAATAAATTCACTTAATATAATTTTTTCTAAATCATTCCATTCTTTACAAATGGTACAATAGCATTCATTCTGATGGATGAGTGGAATGCCATTATGAACATCTCCCCCATCTTCTTGATCCATTCATCTACTGAAAGGCATCTGGAATGCTTCTAGAACTTGGCTGTGGTAAACAATGCAATGCTCCAAAGACCATGTTTATGCTGATACTTTAATGAGCCTTTTCCTGTGTTCTACTGGATAAATGCCTAGGAGTGGATTTTCTGGGTTGCAAGGACACTATGTCTTTCTCTCTCTCTCTGTCTCTCTCTCTGTCTCTGTGTGTGTGTGTGTGTGTGTGTGTGTGTGTGTGTGTGCGTGTTGCCTTTTGTTATCTCATTTTAACCCCCTACTCTGAAATTGCAATCCCAATCCAAGGATTTTTATTTGTGCATTAATTCTTTTTTTCTCTTAGATATGTTATTATTTTGGTAATGAGGAGAACTGAGTCCACACCATGTTTATGATATGAAAATGGTCTCTCATTCCTCTACACACAGATTTCCATTGATACTCAACAGGAGAATATTTTACCTTCTTGGATTTTCAATATACTATTATTTGGACAGTAAATGTTGAATGTAAACTTTTTATTTGGTTGTTCTGGTCATTGACAGGAATGTAAACTTTTATTGTTCTGCCCATTACTGGTTTGCTTTTATTGTTTCTGACACAGAATAAAGCCCCATCAGTACTTTTGAGTAAAAAAAAAAACTGATTCAATGTATGCAGTAATTTTTTTAATAAATGTTACTTATCTTCTTACTCTTGGATTTTACCTTTAGTGAGTGTGTGCCAGTCTTAGAGCTTGAAATCAAGGCCTGGGTATTGTCAGTGGGCTTCTGTTGCTCAAGGTGACTGTTCTACCTCTGGGTCTACAGCTTCACATTTGGCTTTTTGGAGGTTTAGTGGAGAAAAGATTCTCACAGATTTTCCCAGCTGGGTAATCCCTAAATGGCTAGGGTTCTAGGCAGGAGCCATTCCTTCCTGGTTGGATTTTGCATATTTAAGGTAGAATTGCTTCAATGGGGAGAGGCCAGATTGGAATTTTTTTCCATTAGTGTTGAAACTCACCTGTCTGAGGTCAAAAGATCCCCTCCCCCATCTGTCCAGGATGGAATTCACAGTTTTAACAATGCATAGCCTGGACTACAAAAGCTTCTATGATTGATACTCCACTTCAAATATTCTCTTCAAAATCTTAAAGGGCTAGCAATGTACAAGAATATAATGTTATAAAGGAGCAGTTCATATATCAGGAAGACTGGTCCGTAGACTCTCCAACTTGACAAAAGAGATTATAATAATGAAGCTAAAAGTCAAGACTAATAGGTAGGTAGGAGGAACTTATGGCCTGGAAAACATGTCATATAAAACACCCATGAATTAAAACCTGTGTCATAGACTCATGATCCTAAGTCATGACCTTTTCAAATAACTTTTGTCTGACATCTTGAATATCCTCTCACTGTGCCCCAACTTCTCCAGGAATTACCCTACCAGACACTTACCTGGAAATTCCTGATTGGTGTGCTCCACAAAAATAATGTCAGTTACACAGTCATGGTATCAGCACCTTGCTTTCTTCTGGTACTGGACTTGGTTTTTGTGTGATTCTAAATCTTCAACTCCGCACCATGAAGTTCTTGGTGCTACTTGTGTTATTGGGGCTTTCTGCCATCCTGGTTTTGCTGGTAAGTAAAATATTTAACCAAGTGAAAGTATGTGTGCAAGTATGCACTCTCTGGGACAGTGACTTTAGAGATTTTCATGAAGCTGTACTTTCCTGGGCATGTTATTCAGAACGTACTTCTATCTCCATTTGAATATTAAGCTATCAGGATACTGATTTCTGTTTTCCCAATTCAATCAGATGTTTTCTCTGTTGTGAACTTCACAATCTGTGCCAATTATTGTTACTATAAAGTAGTTTTGTTTTGTATTATTATCTTCAACTAGTTTTACATCAGAGTTGCCATTTAAGACACAGTTAATACAATCTATCTTCATCATGTTCACTTCTTTCCATATTCTCACATAGCTTTCCCCTACCTGCCCTTTCTCTTACTTTTCTCAGTGTTATAGATAGGTTCAATTCTTGTCTGCATTTCTCCCCTCCTTTTCTCTTCATCCATGTTTTCCCCTATATGTGGTAGCTAGGTTTAGCTTACAACATCGTAAATAAATGTGTTGGATGGTATGCAAGTATATACAAATTAACCCAGAAATATGAAGATTCACAGGAGACATCATATTTTGCAATTTCTTAGAAAGCCAAAGTCACATTTCAGCAAAATAAAACACAAGGAAGCTAATACTCGGCAGGGATGAGATGTGGTTAAGGGGAAACTGTAGACAAATGAAGAGGAGTAATAATCCTTAGATGATAATCAATGGCTTATTTCAAGAAGTATAAGAGGACCATGTTGTCTTGTCAAGCCATCATTTATCTTCAGTATGACCACCCAGGACCACTGCTATCCAAGACTAAACAATGAACTTACCAGTCACATTCTATATTTCCTGTCAAATGTTTTTTCATGTTTTTTTCTGATCTTTCAGAGAATGATTTAATAGAGACTACCTCTGATGCCTTAGATATTGGATACCTGCTCTGCCATTCTTGTCCTTCTTTTCAGACCATTTATTTCCAGGCTTATTCCTGTCAACTTCCATAGACATATTCTATTGTATAAAGACTTCTAAGATGGGGGGAGATATATTCCTGTTGACAAAATTCATTTTGAAACAAATAATCTCCTCCTTTCTTACTTTTATTTTTTTGCCAGTCCTGGGCCTTGGATTGAGGGCCTGAGCACTCTCCCTGGCTTCTTTTTGCTCAAGGCTAGCACTCTGCCACTTGAGCCACAGCGCCATTTCTTGCCGTTTTCTATTTATGTGGTGCTGGGGAATAGAACCCTGGGCTTCATGTATAAGAGGCAAGCGCTCTTGCCACTAGGCCATATTCCCAGCCCCTCTTACATATTTTTATAAAGTATGAAAGGAAGCCTTTCACACAGGGTTATCAGATCTGTACATATTGTTCTACTTTTCTTAGCCAAATACTCAAACCCATGAGTCTACAAATGAGGAGGTGAGTGGTTTTGGTTTTCTTTCATTGCCTGTGTCACTCCTGGAGTTTGAACTCTGTGTTGAGTGATGCCCCTAAACTTTTATCATCATGCACTCAATCATTTGAGCCTCAGCTCCACTTCTGACCTTCTTTGTAGCCTATTGGATATAATAGTCTCATGCACTTTCCTGCCAGGGACTGACCTTGACCTTTGATCTTCAAATCTCTGCCTCCTCAGTGGCTAGAATTATAAGCATGAACCACCAGCTCCTTAATGCTGATGTTTACTGTATATAATCATTTCATAACTTGCAGGATAAAATACATGGCTAATATTAAAAGTAAGACAACTTTTATTATCTTGAAATAAGGTCGAATGAATCTTAAAGATGTTGTTTATTGAGAAAGGTATTGGTACAGCATAGGATTCTGTAACCATGAAGACAGTGTGGTCTAATGTGTGCTGCTACAAATGGGGCATATGTCTAATGCCTAGACCAAAGTTCACTTCCAATCTCTGCCTTGACAACAGAAGTTATAGAGTGTAAGTTCACTTAAGTCTTCTTGGCAACAGTATTCTGTGGATAAGGAACTAGGTAGATTTGAGATTTGTCCTCATTCTGGGGAGAAAGTACTTACCTCTCTTCTCAGTCAATGTCACTGCACAAGGAAGAAGGCTTCAATACATCTTTCTCTCAACAAATGCAATTGGAAAAGGAATGGGGGTGGTGGACAGATATAGGAAGAATGAAGACGTGAGCCACTTAACAACATGACTGTAGACACGATTTTGCAGCAAAATACTTGTTCCATACTCGGTGGGACACTTGTTATTACCTTCTGGATAGAGAATATGATACCTGACAGTTTTCTCTTCATTAGAAATGTCCTTCAGATGACTCCACTGCTGATGCCTTGGCTGCCGATGACTCTGTTGCAGATGTCTCTCTGTGGACAGCTATTTTCCCCTGTAGTTCTGTTGACGTTCTCTGATACCGACCAGGTGAGGAGATTTCACCTAAATAATTCTTTTCTTTGTATACGTAAGGAAACGACAGGGCTCCTCATTTGTGCTTACTTTAGCAAATTCTGTGAGGAACAAAGAGTAGCAGGAATAAACTTCCATTTTCTTCCCATGACTCCCTTAATGTTTTGTGTTCTGATTCAAGTTACTATATAAATTTCAAAGTAGTCAAAAGATAGAGGTTTCTTGGTTGTGAATTTTAATTGAATCCTTCCTGTAATAATGGCATTATAGAATATTTATCCTTAATTGAAATTTTTGGAAGAAAAATAATCTCCTCTTAGCATGCACACATTGCATTTCAACTGAAGACACTTTTATCTTTGGAAATTATTCAGAAACTACAAATGGTTTGATAATGAGGCTTCTGCAGGTAGACTCCTGTGTGAAGTATTCAGGACATCTTTGGGAGGATGCAACTTCAGCAGCACTGAGGTCCATTTTCCGAAGATTCATTCATTTCCCCTTTTTGTTCCAGGTGATACAAGTCTGAATCATTATTACCAACCTCTTCACATTATTTCTTAATTTTCAGAAGATAATAAAGCCATATTTCAATGGTCACTGGAATTAATATTGGAGCGAGAATAAAAACAGTTTCATCTTGAAGATGTGTTCTTCAAGACTACATCAAAACATCCTTTTCATTTTATTTGAACCAATAAACTCCTTCCCTTGGCAATGTAGCTTCTCATCTCCACTCACTTCTGTCATCTTCCAATTTTGAGCATCATCATGCATTTTTTACCTTATTATGAATTTCTGGGACTTCCCATTGTTTGGGCAATCCATTTGAGACACATTTGTGGTTCATTTGGTAACCCGACTTTGTGTCTGCATGCTATGGTTTTAGACATGATACTAGAGCCCTGTCATTTCTTTGCATAATCACACTAAATAAGCACTCACAAGGTTTCACTGTCCAGGCTCATGACATCAAACCCTTCTATCACATGACATACAAGAGACTCCTTTTCTGGAATTTGATGACTAGAAAAGAAACAAAGGCAGCTCAGTTTAGCTATGGTACAGTCAGTGTCAACAGTGGTTTTGATGGATGGCTACTATCAAATATCCAATGGCAGGTTTCTGGATGGGATCCAGAAAGCTCACAACATATCAGCAGCAGACAGGACTACTCAGTGACAAGGGTAAAATTAGATTAGCAAGCCATCTTTTTGAAAAATCTACCCCTTCCCTTGATGCTTGGTTTGGGAGGAGTAGAGATATAGAATCAAGTCTCTAGGTGAAAGTCAGTCAAGGCAGAATAGTATGCCATATTCAGTCTCCAATTCCTAGCAATAAGCCAGGCTGGAGCCCTCACTAAACTTGGAGCAAACAAACCCAAATGGCAAGCACAGTAAGAATTGGCGGCAAGTTCAAATTATTATCAGAAAAAGAAAAAAGAAAAACCAATATCCCCCACTCCATGGGAGGAATAAAAGAAAATAGAAAAGGAAAGGAATATTCAAATTATTACTGCAGTGTGAAAACTCACAAAATAGCAAATATGCTTTTCTCTGTGCTAATGTTAGGTTTGCTACTTCATCACCCCAGGAGTAATAAAGCATTCTATACTCTGGACATATAGTGCAAATCAATCCTTTGGAAAATTTAGCCAGAAAAAGGAAGTGATTAGTTCAGCTATAACTCTACAGACATGAAAAGCTTGTTGCCTCATTAGTCTTTGATAAAAGAAAAACGGAATTGTCTTGTTTACTGTATGGAATATTTCTGTGATTCTGACTTCCAAGCTTTATGTCTCTGATGACAGAAATGTGGAAAGAGTTCAGTTCTCAAACTCAAGTACCTACAATAAAAGACTTAACAATATAAAAACTCCTCACGCAAACACACATTTTCATTTTTTTCTAGGAGGGATTCCATAAGACATCCATACTGGGAAACACTTTTGATTAACTCTATGTAACAAGCATTGAGAGACACAAAACTCAGCTCTATTCAGACTGGGAATTATCTTGGCATGAGGGACAGGAACCGGCCTTCCCAAAGGGAGCTGGTAAAGGGGTGTTATACAGCATTTGGACCAAGTGATAGTTTTTTTTAAATCCAGACACCTGATTACCCAATTTAATCATAAACAATTTTGTCTCTTCTTCTAATGTACAAAGAAATGCTTTCCAATGCCAGTTGGCACCTACGGCTTCCTTTCCAGTTGCAAAACCCAAAAGATCCCCTTGCAGGCATGAGCAAGGTGTGCTGTACCTGTGTGTGTTCGTTAGATTAGATTTTGGTAGTTGCAGTTGAGATATCATATTCTGTTTCCTTGAGAAGATAACTGAGGAGAAACTTTTATAGTGCACAGAATTCCCAACTACCAATGTGTCTCACAGCATTTAGGTACTTCCCCTGGGGCCCTGGCTGCATTCAAAAGCAGGGTGCAGACTTTCCCCTTGTATTTCTCTCTGTTGAGCCTGCTACTACCAAGGACAAGTTCATGAGCACTCAGGTTCCTTTACTTGCAATGGGATGTGCACACAAATACATGGGACAGTGCCACCTCCTTCTATCTACTCAGCTGTCGCTTTTCAGAAATGTCAGTTTGGGTCATACTATCTGAAACTGTACCACATTTTCTTCGTCCAACCATATGGTTCCATTATCCATCCTGTATGATTTCTTTGCAGGTCTTTCAACTTCACATGTATGTATGCTTGCCTCATTCCTCTCTATATTTCTTTACAGTGTACTGATATTTCAGTCTACTGATATTTCAGTCTACTGATATTTCTGAAAATGCAGATGGCATACAGTTTCTCTCTACTTTGCACACTGTCCTTCAAATCTTTCATTGGAACCCCCCCCTCCCCTGCCAATTGGTACTGAATGAATTGATACATATTACACAGATTCATGGATGTCAATTAAGTATTTTTTATTATCATTAAGAACTCCATTCAATTTTATCTCCTGTTACTCTTTATACTTGAAGCTTTATACAACATTTGCCAAAATAGAAAGATTCTTAGCTCATTTTTTGTTGTTGTTTGCTTTGTTTTTTCTGGTGGGGGGGTCTTTGGTTTGTTTGGCAGGGTTGTTTTGGATTGGACATGGGGCTTGTTCTCAGGGCCTGGGTTTTGTCCCAGTGCTGTTTTTGCTGAAGGCCTGTGCTCTACCACTTTGAACCACAATGCCAAATCTGGTTTTCTTTCTTTTTTTTTTTTTTTTTTTTTTGGCCGTCCTGGGCCTTGGACTCAGGGCCCGAGCACCATGCCTGGCTTCTTCCTGCTCAAGGCTAGCACTCTGTCACTTGAGCCACAGCGCCGCTTCTGGCTGTTCTGGTTTTCTTATACTTAATTGGAGTAAGAGTCTCAAAGACTCAGATCCCAGCCTCCTGAGTAGCAAGGATTAGATGTACTAGCCACCAGCACCAACCTGAGAGTCTTCTTTCTTTAGATTAGTGTATTTCTCACTCAGTCTGACATCACTGAATTCTTCATGTAGAGGAGGAAGGCCCTGATGTGAAGAAATCACAGCCTGACAATCTCAGGACAGGCCTTGGAACTGGCTGCTCTATACTGATTTTTTTCCTAGGTGGAGAAGTGAGGTGTAATGGGGTGGAATTTTATACTCTAACGGCTTTGAAATTAGCACAGAGGTGAGTAAGATGGGAAATCATGGGCTTCTCCATCTTTCCAGAAGTGCTGGTATACCTGTCTGTTTCCCACAACGAGGAGGAAAATTGGAGAAGGTGTGACCTGAAACGCACTTAAGATTGGAAACAGTAAAATTCAATCCTGTCTCACAGAATCAGAAACTTGACAAGTATTTGACATCTTGACCTTTAAAAACGGCCTTGAGCTGTGCTGATGTTTCTGCTCAGTCTCTCACTTTGTCAGACTTCCTGGCATTCAGTAAACAAAATTGTGGTCTGTAGTCTGGCAGCTCCACTCTGTGTGTTAGGTGGTATTAAGTGTCATCATGTGGAATCCTGGGGTCAGCACATTGCCTTGGTCTAAAGCAGTCTTCATAATGCTGCATGGCTCTCAATTACTACCATGAAATATTTATTTCCATGATTTTTTGGAAGTTTCTATGTTCTTGGTCTCTGGCTATAAGTATCTATGTACAAATTATTACCAGAAAAGAAGTATATAGCAAATCTAACTACTGTTGAGGAAGTTGGTTGCCAGGGCTTACAAAGAGAATGGATAGCAACTCCTGTTGTTTTATTCCACCACCTGCTTAATCTTGTTTTCGGTGGTTATTCCATGTATGGTTAGCTTGGCTATTAAATTTTCCTCATTCAGCCACATCTCCTATTCTAAACTGATATTCAAAGGCATTTTCTTTTGTGTCCACAGTATATGTCTAAGAAAGTAAGCATAAGTTTATTGCAAGGCAAAAAAGAATGAATACATATGAAGTTTCTAAACGTTTTCCATTTTCTGTGCATTTTTTTCTCGATGTGTCCACACAAGGCTAAAGATTTTCAAGTTTTTTTTTTTTTGCCAGTCCTGGGCCTTGGACTCAGGGCCTGAGCACTGTCCCTGGCTTCTGCTTCTTCACACTCAAGGCTAGCACTCTGCCACTTGAGCCACAGCGCTGCTTCTGGCCGTTTTCGGTATATGTGGTGCTGGGGAATCGAACCTAGGGCCTCGTGTATCCGAGGCAGGCACTCTTGCCACTAGGCTATATCCCCAGCCCCATATTTTCAAGTTTTAACACCTACAATATTGGTCCAATGTCCTCTTTTCTATAAAAAGTGAAGTTTGTGATATTTTTCCCACTTTTCAGATTCGACATTGAACTCAGTCATCTCAGTTTTTCTCCAATTCCTTGATCAAATCTAGAACTCTCCAACATGAGCTTTGCCTGTAGCCCAGACGTTTTTGTCCGTGCCAACTGGACATGGAATAAATATTTTGTGGTTTACTGCCTCCACTGGCTCACACTGCAATTATGCAGGCCACAGGCCCTAATTATGTGCAGTTAGAAGCATAAGCCAAAGTCACTTTAACCCAATATCATAGTATTCTTTGTGTCTTGATTGCATCTGTAAATGTCTGCTGTCACCATCCTTTCTCCATGGAATATGGAAATATTTTATTTTTTAACTAAACATTCTGTTTCATTCGGGGAGTATTCCAAAACTACAAATAGCTTTATGATGAGCACTCTTCAAGTCTGACTTTTTCATGACTTATTCAGGATACTTTGGACAACTTGCAAAATCATGAAGGATCAAGTTCCATGTCTGAATTCTTGGTTCATTTCTCCCTGGCTCTCCAGGTGATTCCATTGAATTTAGTGGCACCTGATAAATATAATTCCCACTATAATTCCCACTAAGGTTCCATTCAGTTCTTCATCCTGTTTACTAACCTCTTTTTATTATAACTTCACTTTTAGATGTTATGTATTGGCTACCTGCTATGAATAGAAATTAATATATAAAACTCATCAGAAAGACATTAGTATCTTCTAGATTCATTCTTTTATGTGTTTAAAAATATTTACATCATCTTTAAGTAGTTGTACAAAGGAGTTTCCATTTGCCAAAGCAGTTTATGAATACAGAACATCTTGATCCATGTCAGCCCTTTCAATATTATTACCCATCCATCTCAATCAACCTTTGTTATGGGTCTGGAGGAGGGGAATCTGTGTCCCTCCAAGAGTCCACCACACAGAGACAGTCTCAAGCAAAAAGATGAATTTATTGGGGAAGTAGAAAGGAAACTGACTGGCCAGGGAATCAGCACAGACTCCGGAACTGTAACTGCGACCCGTAGCAGTCTTCAAGCTGAGGTTTATGAAGGTAGAAGCTACATATTCTATAGCAGGTGTTCATGTAAGACTGACACTGGGTTAATGCAGGGAATAGAAAGTCACAAATGGGTTAAGCAAGCTGGTTACAGAAGAAGAACTTTGCAGTCAGGCTGACCTAATATCAACTTTATTTTAACAATTGTTACCATGTTCCCCTACTATCACTAAGCAAGAATGAGTGGGCTAAAACCATCCAGTACTCAATTATAAGTAGCCTGACCAGAGAGTTGCCCTGACATTTTTGTAACTACTATTATGGTTGCTACCTAGATACAGAGAGGCACAAGGGCTACATATATTTTTAAATGTCAAACTACAAGGAACTAGTCTCACAGGGGGGGATGCATCCCTCTAGCATGGAGTCATCATTAGGGTTTAGAAGCTGCTATAACATTAATACTAAAAACTATTATATTTCTAACTATAAAACCCCAGGCACCTAGATCTAAGAAAATGTAGAGATCCATGCTCACTATGTTCACAGTTTGTTTCATTTCTATGGATGAGAGGGGAGGAAAGCGGAGGGGCGGGGGGTAACTTAGCACATTCCAGATGGAGTCATCTCTGCTCCCCCAACACCTTTTCCCTTGCTTATCTTAATTTTACGTTGTATGTTGAATTGCTTGCTATTGTCAAAGCAGTTCATGTGTATAATGAATCTTGATCTTTGTCAACACAAAAACAAAAACAGTACTCTCAAACAAATTCAACTCCAATGGAGAGCTGAAGTGGGACACCATGGTGACTGGAAAAAAGCCATGGGGCCAAGTGGAATGGTAACAGCACCTGGGCTTGTCCAGGCCTAAATAGAGTAGGGCCAGGGTCAAGTTCACAGGAAACTCCCAGTCTGAGGCAATGGGCTGAGGCAGCCCAGTGTCTTCCCCTGCCTCCTGGGATTAAGTCACACCCATCACCTGGGGGGAGGGGCTGGGATGCTGGGGGTGGTCGGTGAGGGAGCCTACCTTCCTCCACCATGAAGATAAAATGCCCAACCTTACCATCCACCATGTGGCCACTGTATCATATTTGCTTCTTCTCCTTCTGAAAATTCCACAGAGGCTACCCCATCTCTGGTACTGGTCATTATTCTTTTGCCTTTCTTCCATCCGTTTTTGTAATGACAATATTTCCATTCTCAACCTCAATTCAGTCATATTCCCTGTGGAAACTTGCAGTTTAAGGACCATTGATCAGAAACAATCCATGACAGATTGGCAGATATGCACTCAGGATGAAAGATGTATGCCCAAGTATGAACAGGATTAACCTCTTTCCCTTAGGAACTGTCAACATCTCTTCTTCAGCTTGTCCTCTTAATTCATATACTCTGTAACTCAAAGCATTTGTTGTTCGATTGTTTATTTTTTGGTGTTGGAGATTGCAACCTGAGCATTGGTTCTTATCCACAGCCCAAAGCAAATATTTTAAAAATGAAAAGAAGAGGATTTTTCCATGAGTAACATTTCCTTGAGCACTGAGGGAAGTAAGACAAAACTGAAATTGCATCAGTTTACTTTCAAGTAACCTAGTCCTAACTATTCATCCAGTTCTTCTAGAATTTTCTTCATTTCTGATAAGTGGTTGGTATTTTTGTGCAACAAAATGTTTACTAAATAATAAAATCACTTTCTTCTTTAGAAGTAGGCAACATTGTTTTGTGTCTCACTACAAAAGAATGTAATTCGTTTTGTCCTTTTTCTGTTCTCTGCAAACATTGACCCTACATAGGATATTGGTGTTTTTTTCTTTTTTCCTTTTTTTCAGTTTTTCCTATGGTTTTTATTGATATTGTAAAAGTAATATACAGAGGGATTACACTTATGTAAGGCAGATGAAGAATACAGTTTTAGATGTCACCATTTCCCTCCTTCTGTCACAGTTTTTCTCTCCCATTTCTACCCACAAGCTATATAGTTCATTTTCAACCTAGTGTCCAGTGAATATCACTCTGCATTTCTTCATCCTTTTTCCCACCCTCTCCCTCCCAAAGACGGATAAGTGAAGAAAATGAAAGACATAAAACAGTTACAAAGAAAAAATCTCTCATTACTATTTCCTAGAGTTCATTTTGATAAATATTGTTTTATATATCAAATGCACATAGGTATTGCACCTTTATATTCCTCTCCTAAGAGTATCCTCCTTTGGTCTCACTGTGTGTGAATGCCTAGAGACCTGAAGTTTATTGTGCCATTTATCAAGGGTATTTTTTCTTTTCTTTTAGCTTTCAGCATGTTTATTTAATTTATAGGGACATTCTAGTTATCACTTATATGCCAAGTCGCTAAACGACCACCAAGAAGGCCACCTAGACTCAGACATTCCGAAATACAAAAGCAAGGCAAGACTTTATTCAAGCGGGGCCGCAGCCCAAGCCTTGTCCTACCCACCGACACAGCGGAGGTTAGGAGGCAGCCCAGAGCTGCGATTGCACAGAGCTTATAAAGGCAAAAAACAAAGTTACAACAATCAGGTGTTCAAGCAAGCAAGATTACGGGTATAAATCTGATTGGCTCAGGGCTCGAGGCATTCTATGGGCAGTTAGAGTTAAGCATTCCCAGGCAGTTAGACTTCTTGACCGGCTGGGCCTTAATAAGCTTGCCCTGGGTTTGCTCATAATTTAAACAGACAACAAAATGGGGGCTGCCTGAAAATGGGGTTTACTTTAACTCTTCATTTCCCCCTTCAATCACAACGCTCTTCCGCTGAGATAAATCCCCAGCCCCTATTTTTTTCTGAAGTACTCTATTCTTTCTTCATTACTGGTTTTCAGTCTTTTGTTGTCTTTTTTTCTTGGTAATAATTTTAAATATCTATCCTGGAGCTCAATAGACAGTCTACTACACCCCATTCACATACAAATTTTTATTTTCTTAATAAACTGTTTTTTAATGTTTTATTGGTTATTTTCAAATTTTTATATATCTTGAAACTTCAATAAAGCTAGGGGCATTAATTATAATTAGTTCTGATTGTCACCCTCCCTCAAAAAATAAGACAATTAGGCCAAAAGTTCTATTCTTGGTAGAATATTCTTCAAAATAATTATTTTCATGAAGCTTAACTAGTACATCTGAAATGCTTGTTCAGTGTTCTTCACACTGGAGATGGCCTCTGCCTGCTGCTCTGCATGTGGTCCTGCTTAGGTATCCCAGAACCCACATTCACATGATTTCATCTAAGGGCTTCCCTCTTAAGTAGGAGAGCCCCTCATCTCTAAACTGCTCATCTTTATTTAAATAAGTAGTCATCTAAATAATCACCCATGGTAATTATTACAAGTTTCTAGAAGGTTAATTAAATATAAAAACAGGAACTTCAAATTTTTTCTCTAGAACCATCAGGTTCATAATAATAAGTTTGTTTTGTTTAATTTTACGTGCTTCAATGAGAAATGCATTTGGGGCATAATAGGAACTAGGAAATTCTCTCACATTGAGGTGTTCATCAATACAACAAACAGTCCATTCGATTCCCTCAGAGGGTCCTTCCAACAAACTCTCAAATTTCATTTTATTTATAATAGCTTAAATTTGAAAGAAATAACAGATGCTAATATCTGGACATCATCCTGAAAAAGCCAGGAAACCTCCAGGAATTTGAGGAGATGATTTTGAATACAAACTAGCCAATGTGTTCTCTTTGTAGGACCTAATGATATCAGGAAGCAGCAGCATCAGTGATAGTAATGATGTGAAACAAAAACACAAGATCTAATGGTAGCTTTGTTTAAACTTCAAACACTAATACTTATATTTTAAAACTTCCAAAAAGCAACCAGACCCCTCTGCAGGCTAAGGCAGGACAGCCACTTTATCACCCATTACAAGTTTAGCTTTGCATGGTCTGATTTCCTGTAGACACAGTTCCTCATAGCCCCTTGACTTATGAGTGAAAGAGCTGGGCTCCTGACACTCTTCAACTTAAGCCTCCCATTTGGGCTTTTGGCTGGTTTATTGCAGGTAAGAGTTTCACCAATTGTCTGCCCAGGCTGTCTTCAAGCTGTAATCCTCAAATCTCAGTGTCTGAAATAGCTAGGATTAGACAAGTGAGGCACCAGGGTCTTAAGCCATAAAGCTTAGGCACAGAATCTAGCCTCTGAGTTCAAGCCCCAGAAATTTTCATGGCACAAAATTAATATAAATCACAGAAAAAGAAAAGTCATTTTACCCTCCCAGAAGAAGTGGGTAAAGGCTCAGTAAAAACAAGTAGTAGTTGGGACAATGATATCTGGGCTTATTGTTGATAAATAATTATGAACCAATACAGAAGTCTTCAGTGGGTGCCAGCAAAGTCTGCAAGTTTGGAGAGAGAAAGCTGACCCATGGGATGACCTTGGGGACTAAGGAGGAATGCACCAGAATAGAACAATGGACCCGGATGCTAAATGAATTTGCAAATTCCCAGCCATATCGTGAGTATCAAATAAAAGTCGTTGGCTTTGAAATTAGGTGGCATAAAGCCATCTCAATGTGTAGAATGACCTCTAAGATGCACAGAACTTTCATGCAAACAGAAAAAAAAAATCCATTTTCCATGTGAAAGTATTATTCTTGCCAATAATTTCTTGTAACAATCAATTTTTCCTAATGAACAGATACATTGCAAGCAGAAAATATGATAACAGAAATTATGCCATGGCCTGGCTCCCTTGAAATTTAGATATTAACTTGAACCTGAATGCAAAGCAATAGGCAGTAATGGGAAGACAACTAGGGTTTGTTCCATTGAATTTTCAGTGGCAAATGGGAATTAAAGAGATACAATAGAAGAAGGGAGATACTGAAAGGACCACTCATGCCCAATGCTCTTTTTTTGTAATATGTCAGGAGCAGCAGTGGTTAGGTTAGGTGCAGAGTTGGAAGCAGTAGAGACTTCTACAGGAACAGCAGAAAGGAGGAGAAAAGTGACTAATAATGGGCTCGCTCTCTCTTCTCTCTCTCTGCTCTTCTCTTCTATCTCTCTCTCTCTCTATCTCCCTCTCTCCCTCTCTCCCTACCTGGCCCCTCTCTCTCTTCCTCTGTCCTTCTCAGAAAGAAATGTGTTGACATAGGATTACACATATATTCTTCCTTCACATTTCATCATCACACTCTTGTAGGCAATGTAGAAACATCTGCATTCTACTTACAAAGTTTTTTCATTCTTCATCTCTATTCATATTCTTGCTGGATACTAAGGATTTAGGGATTCCCTCTCTGTTTCCAATGACACTGATAGAGAAGTAAGTCAGGAACACAGAAAATCAAATGTACCTGAGTTTCTATTCACAGACACTGTGCCTAGAAAGAATAAGGGAATCCCATAGTCCTAAGCAATTAGGGAAGCAAATACTGTAATGAGCATTAGACATATGCAAGACTTCTAGCAGAAAAGCTTAGACCCTTCCTCAACAGTCAATGATTCCTGCTCTGTCTGTACTTTGGTCTTCCAGGCAGTTGAATTCCTTTAATAAACTGCACCTCTAGGAAATTCCAGCATAGAACACCTGCTCTGCTTTTAATATGTGTAACACATACCTAACTACAAATTTCTAGACAACCACTCACTTAAAACACACACACACACACACACACACACACACACACACACACACACACACACACACACACACACACACTGGAGCCTCAGTGTTTGTAGTAATGACTTTCTGCATTAAGCTCCACAAATTATAACTACAGGTTTGATAATTTTGCCTCAGATTATTCCTTCTTGCCCAAATCCATAAGAAATAAGAAGATTAAATAGAAAGATTAAATAAACAGGACTGCAAAATTGCCTGGCTTTTGCTTAAGATTCCAGATTACATACAATATGGGCATGACACCTGACAGAAAGGAAGTTGGAAAGGAAATGGTCCTAGAAAGGAGAAGAAAAAGGACAGACCTGGCTTGTAACACCCAAGATGTTTCATTCTTTAAAACAGAGGAAGCAAAACACAATATAAGATGAACCTCCATTGTAGTAAGCACTTCTGGCAATTAAGATCCCAGGACTAGTCTCCTGACATTTGCACTGCTTCTTCCAATGGTATCAGAAGTCATAAACACACAACATGTTCAGCACCAAATCTCCTCTAGAAATTACCTGTGTTATAGCAGTAGATCTGAAAATCTGTTTATATAAGCCAGATTGGACTTGCTTTGAATTGTTGACTCCCTTCTAATATTTGTTGAGGATATTTTTCCTCTTATAGAGTAGATTAAATTCTGGTCTAAAGAACCAGAACAAAGGAAGTGCTGTATAAAATTCAGCATTATTAGTGGCTTGTGAAATAGTAGAAAATTACTGTACTAATAAAAAAGTACAGAGAGACTTTAGTGTTTCTCTCAAATACTCTTTATTTGAAAGAAGTGAAACTGAAGATGAGGAGATGCAAAGTGTTTAGGTGACTTACTGGATGGGATCAAATGATGAGTTCTGTTCTGGGCAAAAGACATGTGGTAAAAACAGCAAACTTCTCTATGATAGGGCAAAAATCATCTTCAATAATAACGTCCTATGAACAGAAAAGAAACAATAGCATGAAGTTTCTTTGCAGGAATGAAGAAATAGGTCTCTTTTTTTTGCGGGGGGGACAGTCCTGGGGCTTGGACTCAGGGCCTGAGCACTGACTCTGGCTTCCTTTTTGCTCAAGGCTAGCACTCTGCCACTTGAGCCACAGCGCCACTTCTGGCTGTTTTCTATATATGTGGTGTTGGAGAATCGAACCCAGGGCTCATGTATACGAGGTGAGCTCTCTTGCCACTAGGCCATATTCCCAGCCCAAAAGAGAGGTCTCTTTAGAATCTCTTCATTCAGACGAGCAACTCTGAAATATGATTAAATTCAAATGAAATGCAAAGGAATATGCATTTTAAGATTTAAAATGACCCAGCATGGTAATCATTGAATATTTATGGATATAAACCTTCTGGTTGACCATAAATAAACTGGGATATTATGGAGTTTAGCAGAGATGCAGTTCTGTAGTAATATATTTTATATTTTGACACAACGTGGTCTGGCTTCATCCAAAACAGAAAGAGAGCCAGTGATTTCCCACAGTGTGGGAAACAGAGACCAGTGAGAAAGATTTCAGTAAGTGGATTGCAAATTGCACATAGGAAAGTAATATCTTGAAATCTCTAACCTTCAAACATTTAATGGAATTCTGGACATTTTCATACTGCCCAATTGCACAAGATAGCTTTATCATTATAAGATTCTATTTCCCCATCTTTACTGTTTGCTTTATAGATTGACTATGAAATATAAGTTATACTGTACATATTAACTTCACAACATAGTGACCAACATGCATTTGGAATACAAAGTTTTATAATGAATGTTACCTGAAAAATGAAGAGCAAAAGGACATGAAGCTAGAATATAAAACTCACCTGGACTCTAAAACAATCTCAAAATTTCACAAATAATACTAAATCAGTTATCCTAAGATGCCTCCAATTCAAACTATTTTGTACTTTGGAACACACAAGATAAACAGAATTTTCACTTACAAAGAAAAACATAAGAATAACATATTTGCATGGTTGCAGGTTAGCAAGTCTGGCCCAGTCCAACAGTCAGCTTCTGCCTGGCATTCTACTCCACTTGCTGATGCAAGCCCATGGAGAAAACTGACTTCAGTCCTGAGAGCTGTTATACAGTCTTCCCAGAATGGACAAGCATACATGAGTTCTAAGTAACCTTTCAGCTGAGGGGTTTGATAAAACATTCCCACATATATCCTACATTGATTCTTTATAAATTCTCATTTTCTTACATCTTTATTTCCTTAATTTCCTTATGTGTAATTATCCATCCTACAAGCAAACAATGGAAAATTTTCACTCATTTGTGAAAGTTAAATAAAGAAAAATAAACACAAAACCCACAAAAATTTCTGAAAAGAGAAGGAGAAATACAAAGGAGTACAACTCAAAAAAATAGTAGAAGATGAAAAGGATGGAATAATGCAGGGGTCACTGTTATAATAGTGTAATAGTGTATGGTCACCCTGATATATGGTTGTTAGCTTTAAAAATGAAATAAAAGATGCTAAAGTAAACAGGACTCAAGATAACAAAATGCAATGAGAACAAAGGAGAATAGCCTTGGCAGAAAAGCACCAAATACCAAGACTCAATCACTTCTAAGAACCCAAAGGTAAGGAAACAAAGGACCTCTTATAGAAATGTCCTATTATTTTCAGATGACTCCACATTGCCTTCCTCATATATGGGATATACATGCAAACATCTGATGGAAGCTGGGAGGAGGGCATAGAATGAGTGGAAAGTTGGGTGAATAAGAATAATATAGCATAGGGGCCCATCAGCTATATAGAACATTGACGAAAGTGAACCACACAACTCATGGGCGGTGATGGGAAGGTAGGAATGTGAGAGAAACAGGGAACAGATGATACTAAAAGAAGAAAAAAAGTACGTGTCACCCAAATTGGTAGAAATGGATTTATTTCTAAAGTTCATAGAATTCCTAAGCTTTGCAGAGTACAGTGATTATTTTCATCATAGCAAAGGTAAAATGTGTACTGTGAAATATATGTAGGACCTTAAACTCAATGAAATAAAATAATAATTGATAATAAATCAAGAGCTTATAACCTCCTCCACAAATTCTCATTTATCCCAATATCTCAAATTTATGTATAATCCTGGAAAAACAGCAATTTTAATATTACTTTATAAAGCTTTCCAAGAGGTATTTTAATTAGGAGAATCATGGAAATTGAATAAAAATAAAACTTCAAATATTAACCACACGTCTCATGGGCTATTCGGCCTTGCCTGGCTTCAAATCACAATCCTCACTTTTCAGCCACCTAAGTAGGTAGGGTAACAGGCTTGAGCCACCAGCTCCAGATTATAGATTCCTTTGTTCCAATTGGTCTAAGACTGGGACTGGAAATGGGTACCTGACACTATCACTGATTGGCTAGCACTCACCAACAGAACCATACCTTCAAGTTTAATTGCATTCTAATGATAAGCTAGTAGCAAAAATGAAAGAGACCCTTTGATTATAACACAGAAATTAGAATTAGTGGGATGTACCTGGGAAATAATGGCCCTGTAACACTCTCACATTCGGCGATGGGTTTTTTTTTCTGTCATGTGTAGAATCAGTAAACTTGTGTTCAACACTGTGGAATGATTCTTTTGCATTATCTGTATCATGAACAAAACAACATTAAATATAACCCACAAAACACAGCATTGTAAAGAATAGAATCCTCAGAAACAACGCTATACAGTGATGATCATATCAGATACAACAATGCCAAACCCATTTGTTGGAGAAAAGGCAACCTCCTTTACAAAATGAATATACAAGGGAAGAACAACAGTACAACTAGCATGATTTCACTCCATCACTATAAAATAAATCAACACAAAATGTAAGACACTAATCTTCAAACTGTCTAGAGAAAAATAATGGGAAACATGGAAATGTACAGGGATAAGCAATTGCACTCTATAAGGTTCTGTTGCCTCTGGAAATAAGACCAAGGATTAACATATGGCACTGCATCAAATTGAAACCTCCACAATGGAAGACAGAGGTAAGAAAGTGTGGTATGCAGTAAACATAATTGGACTAAGTACTAAGAAAGTAAATAATAAAACACATTGATTCTACCAATGATAGAAGACATAGAGAAGAAAACATTTGAAATTACATCCTGTTATCAAATCTGATTACACTGATCCTCCCAGAAAACACATCTCATAATTTATATATTTGTAAAGCAACAATACATGAACACTGTAGCGATATCTTTCTAAACTTTTCAGGACTTTGTGAAATTTTATTTATTCAACAGGTATATATTTTAATGAAATTCCAAACAGAATCTGACTCTCTTCCTCATTTCTGTGTTTCTCTGGTTAAATATACACAAAATTAAGATATATTTTATTGGATGATAGGTATATAAAGACTAAAAGAGTTTCTCTGTCCCATTCCCCTTACCATTATATTCTGATTCATTCAGCAGAAGATAGTCAAGTGATATAAGAATGACTCCTCTAAACCTTTGAACCAAAATAAACTCCTTGCAAACTGTTTCACAAAGTTACCTTGTCACAGGGAGAGAAAGTTGCCTATCACAGCTATATCTTAAATGACAGTTATTATTCCCAGGTGCTTCTAAAACTTACAAATAACAGATACAAAACTCAAAGAACATATTTTTCTAGCATTACCCTAGAAGCAAATGTTACCGTGATTTAATTCCACCATTCCAATAGAGAAAATGATTATTCTTTAACTTTCTTTTTCCAATATAGTAAACTTGAGTGTATTGTACAGAATTAAAGAGAACTGGAATTTCCAATGCCTAACCTGCTTTTATTCTCTGTTGCAAGTCTTATGCTTCAAAGTTGTAAAATATGGTGACTTTATAGAATGTTCCAGTTTCTAATTGTGAAAAACAAAGAAAAGGGTAGCCTCCAGATCTCCTAGAAACAATAGGGCTTGTAAAATCTCACTCTCTTAGAGTTAACTCTTAGCTTCTACAACTCCATTTTGGTGACTCCATGCTAGAGAGCTGCACTTCCACCTGTGAGAATAGTTCCTTGTGGTATGACATTTAAAAATATATGTAACCCTTGTCCTCTCTATATCTAGGTAGCAACCATAGTTACAGATTGTAAAAAAAAAAGATCATAGTAATAGATTGTAGAAATAACCATAGTAGTAGTTACAGAAATGCCATGGTGACTGTCAGGTTGGTTCACTTAAGATTGAATACCAGACTGTTTTAGTCTGCTCATAATTGCTTAGTTGATATTATTAAATTGTTTTTAAAAATGTTAAAATAAAGTTGTTATTCGGTCAGTGTGACCCAAAGTTCTGCTTCTGTGACTTGCTCTGATCCCCTACGTGCTCCCCTGCTTCTGTGCTACCTGACCACCTGCTGTAGCATGCACATATTCTACCTTTAAAAACACAGACCTTTCAGGAGTGGTTGAACAAGTATACATTCCCACCAACAACTTAGTAGGGTTCCCTTTTGGCCACATCCCCTCCAGCATTTGTTCTTATTAGTTTTCTTGATAATGGACATTCTTACTGGTGGACTGTCAATGTTGTTTGGATTTGCATTTCTTTTATGGCCAGTGATGCAAAGTACTTCTTCATATGTCTCTTGGCCATTCTCATTTCCTCTTCAGAGAAGTCTCTTTTTAGGTGTTTAGCCCATTTGATGAGGGGCTCATTGGTTGTTTGAGGATTTCTTTTGGAGGAACTTTTTTTTTAGTTCTACATGTATTTTATATAGGAGGCCTTTGTCTGTTCTATGGCCGATAAAGAACTTCTCCCAATCTGTGGGCTTTCTATTTATCTTGCAAGCTATGTCTTTGCCATGCAGAAGCTCTGCAGATTGATGCAGTCCCATTTGTTCAATCTTTCTTTGATGTGTTGCATTTCTGAGCCTTTGTTAAGGAAGTTTAGTCCTGTTCCAAGGAGCCCAAGTGTTTCTCTTATTCCTTCTTCTAGTATTTTCACGGTATCTGATTTTACTTCAGGGTCTTTGATCCCTACTACATTGTTGGTGGGAATGTAAACTTGTTCAGCCGATCTGGAAGCTGTTTGGGGGTTTTCTCAGAAGGTTAAACAAAGAGTTCCCCTATGACCCAGCAGCCCCATTCTTGGGCATCTACCCAAAGGATTACAAGCAAGACCACACTAAAGCCACCAGCACAACTATATTCAGTGCAGCACAATTTGTCATTGCTAAAATGTGGAACCAACCCAGATGCCCCTTAGTAGATGAGTGGATCAGGAAAATGTGGTACATATACACAATGGAATTCTATGCCTCTATCAGAAAGACTGACATTGCCGCTCCATTTCTAAGGAAATGGAAGGATTTGGACACAATCATACTAAGTAAAGTGAGCCAGACCCAAAGAAACGTGGACTCTATGGCTTCCTTGATAAGGAATAATTAGTACATGTCTAGTCTAGTCATAGCAGAAAATGACAATAGCCCAATAGCTATGTCCATATGGACAAATAAGATGCTGCTAAGTGAAATGAACTCCAAGTTATGGAAACAAAGGGTATATCCATGTTGTAATTATTTTCAACATGTCATGTGAAACCAAACCCTTTTTTTTTCTCTAGTATTCCTTTCCTGGGGTTTTCCCCTGCTATCACTACATCAGATCTTAGTATCCTGAATACTGTATACATGTGCATTGGAACTAAGGAAGGGAAAGGGAATACTACAATCCAGAGACAATCGATAAAACGACAAACCATTGCAAAAGCAATACTTATAAAACAATTTGGTGTAAACAAACTACACAACTCATGCCAGGGAGAAGGAAATGAGGAGGGGGTAGGTGAGGAAAAATGAGGGAGCAGCCATTATTTAGATAGGAAATGTACTTGCCTTTAATATGAAACTGTAACCTCTCTGCAGTTCATTTTGACAATAAAGAAGAAAAAAATAACCCAGCCTCGCTGTCGCTCATTGCTGTTCTTTACCATCCAGGTGGTGGAGAGCAGATACTGTACACAGTGAAATAAAGACTCCTAGTCCTATTGACTGAGTACTGGTGAATATCTTGTCATTTGTGTGAGTCCTCATGGCCAGGATACTGTTGTAATAAACACATTTAATATTGTGCACATAAAAATCTCATAATCTCAAGGGACTTTATCCTGCAGATTGACATTTCTATACCAGAAATGTGAAAAACTTTTAAGGGGGTCAACTTAAACCAGTAACAATTTAGTACTAATTGCTCTGTACATAAATCATATCTACTGTTATGTCCTAAATTTCATAAAATGTACACATGGAAGCTGAATGATATGAATATGAAAGAAAGAATGTTCACAAACAAAAGAAAAGAAAGGTTAGAAACAGAAAGAGAAGAATACCAGCAATACAGAATCAACAGGCTTGGCAAATATGAAGTTAAAAACTTCTACTATCTACCTATAAACAGAACAAAGTAAGTTGTAAGATGGAATATATCATGCGAGAAAAAAGAAATATTAAAAATATTGCAGACCCGCACAATTGGAAAACTTTAATCTTGGGTGGACACCTTGAGGAGAAGCAGATTCAGAGGTAGGAGAAAGTTCTTTGCAGACTACTAAATGGCCATTTTTGCTTTCTGGAAATCTGCTGGCTTCCTTCTCTGACACATAAATAATGGTGCAATTCTGAGTGCAAAGTTTTGAACAGATAGAATGTCAAACTGAACTTGCTAACCTGGATTTAATGTCACCTCTTTTCTGGCTATAGTTTCAACAGAACCAGGTACTTGACCACAAAACAGGAGTTCCCAGCATCCTAGGCACACCTGCACCCACAGCAACCAAAAGTAGGTGTCTTACCGTACCATACCCTAAACTTACACTCAGTAAAAATTTTACTTCCTGCCTGAGACTAGGATAGGAGATATTGCCAGCAACAGCAGGACTGCCGGGATCCTCTTGGTTATGAGTTGAGGATCAGGAAATATACACAAGAAAGACCAAATTCTAAGACAAAGGTAGATACTGACAATGGAACTCCAGATTGGGATACTGTAAGTACAGAGAGCAAATATAATGAGTTGCCAGGTGATAAGCTTTTTAATTCTGAGATTTTATTTGATTGGTTGGTTTGGAGTTGGTACTAGTCCTAGAGCATTTTTGCTTAACATTAACACTTTGCAAATTGAGCCACAGTTCCTCTTCAGCTTCTTCTTTTTTTTTTTTTTGTCCTTAGTTGGAGATAAGATTCTCACACACCATAGACCTTCTTGCCCAAACTGGCTTCCATCTTCCATCCTCCAATCTCAGCCTCCAGAGTAGCTAGGATAATAGATGTGAGCCACCAACACTGCACAGTATGTGTTCAATTTATACCTGGAAATGGAGCACAGAGTAAATAAGAATCCAGCTGCACAGCCACAGACTATTTGGCAATGCCATACCTTGAAATCTTTGGTTCTGTATAAAGAATGCAAACTGTAAAAACAAAAAATGAAAATACTCTTTCATTAGTTAGATGAGAGCATCAAGAAATATCTAATAACTCTATACTGGTTAATCCTGTCCCATACTAGATGTTAGCAGTTGCTGTTCTCTCTCAGTTGTAAGCATCCTACAGCAGAATAAAACTGTATCCAGAGATAAAACTGTATCAAGGATATAACCAAACATTGTAACCTGGTAAGTGTTGATGTAATTTAATCCTGGAAAGACATTGCTGGTATGTAATATGCTAAAAAAAAATCTGCATTATTTAGCAAAAAAAAAAGGCATATAGGGAAAACCTACAAAAAAAAAGTACAGTTGTTAAGAAAGCACAAACACATATTTGACACAATATTCCCTATCTTCAATGGGTGGTCTCCACAATGGGAAAGCACTACCAGTCCATAAAACAGAAAATTATCCATGACAATGCTCACAACTATGATTTATTTGAAAGAAGATTAAAATGATCAGAGATAATCAGCCATGTTATGCAAAAGCTAGGTTGTTGGATGAAATCAAATGGAGGGATGCTCTAGTCAAGCCCAGAATGACAATTTTACAAGCTACAAGTCCAATAAAGTACTTTTTTGTGCTAAGATGTGTACTCCTATTACAAGGCTGAACTTGAAAACAGAGTACCAAGACAATGAAGCATCTGCTCCACTCCGGAATCTGAATGGAGACTGAGAAGTATAAGATATCAGTGAATTAAATGGTGTCTCCTTGAATGCAAAAGGAAGTGAACTAAAACTGAAAATCAGATCTTGAGGCCAAATGAATTTACAAATTTCCAAAATATTGTGAATATCACTCAAACAGTTGGCAATGAGGAGCCTCCTCTAAAGCCATTTCTACTATAAAACCAGAGAAAATATTTATTCCAATAATTTCTCCTTAAAATGAAATTTTCTCTAATGCCAATGTGATAAAAATGATGCAGTGAAAATTGATGCTGGGTGCCCTTGGAACTTCGCTGCAATCAGAGCTACAGAAGAGGCTGAGATATTAGAATTGAAACCTAGCTGGCCAGGAAAGGCAGTGAGACACTTACTTTCAGTTACTTACCAAATGTATGGAGCTGTGCTTTGAGTGGTAGGGCACATAGCCTTGATCAAAAAAGCTCTGGGACAATACACAGGGTCTGAGTGCAAGCACCAGGACCAACACCCAAGAAGCACACAAACACATAGAATACAAGGAAGTCACTTATAGTTCTAGTCTAGAAGAATGACAAAACAACACAGAAAGGAGGAAGAACACCACACACACAGTGACACATACACACATACACTCACTCATACACACATGCACACACACACACACACACAATTGATAACTTACTGCAACCACTGCACAAAAATTAAAACAAATGGTATCTGAAAAACTGCAACCTGTTGGTGCCTTTTAAATTTAAATTTACATGTTAAATTGATTTCAGCACAAAGAATTAGACAGCAATGTTCTAAAAAAAATCAGGTAGATTTCCTAATTCTCTCTCTCCTGCAAAGTTTTCTGTAACACTGGAAACCACTAGTGTCCAATAGTCAAATAAGAACAAATTAGATAAATAATTCTTACTACTCAAGAACAATACAAAGAGTACAATCTGCTATCTTTGATGGGGCTGTGTTTTCAGAGGTGGCAGCATCTGAATCATCTTTAGGGGCATCAGAAGTGGAAAGAAAAATTTCAGGTCAAGAAACTGAATGTGGGAAAGGCTAAATCACAATCTGATAAAATAGCCACCAAGAAGGAAGCACTCCCAATAGGCACTGGGGATCAAGGGCAGGGAGACAGCTGAATGAAATCAGGAAAAGGGCAAAGTAATCATATAGTTCCATGCATGTTCTTCAGAACTAAGAAAATTAAAGGAAGGAGCAGGATCAGGACTTTGGGAAGAAGATGAGAGGAGGAGGAATGGATTAAGAGTCATTGTGCTCATGTAATCCGCTGTTAAATACCAAGTCCACTGTTCAACTACTTAAAGATAAAAGTAAATTAGAACTGTGTACTGGTGGCTCAGGCCTGTAATCCCAGCTAGTCAGGAGGCTAAGAACAGGATTGGGGTTCAAGGAAGCCCTGGGAGGAAAGCCCATGAGACTTACCTCCAATTAATCAACAAAAAAAAAATTCAAGAAATGATGCTGTACCTCAAGTAGTAGGGCACTAGCCTTAAGCAAAAGGATCTTAGGGACAGTGACAAGGACCAGAGTTCAAGACCCACAACCAAAATAAATAACTTTTTCAAAGAATTGAAATGTGTTTCACACAGGAATGCAAAATCATTTCTCCTTCAATCCTGTCATAAGTGTGGTCCCATCTTCATACTATCCACAGACATACTTCATGCTGCATCCTACATCCCCATTCTTTGCTAAACACAGAAATTGGCGGGGGGGGGGGGGTGTCCCGCATTGTACCATGACATAGAGGAAACAGAAAAGCATTTTGTTACAGGCATGAGCAAGAAGATAAAATCTATCTGGGTTCTTATTCACATACACAGCTGCTCAGAAGCAATAAAGAAATCCCATACTCCACAATGTTGGCTGTCAACTCACAGATGGGAAACAAACATTGCTATGGACCCTCAAAATTTGCACCATTGCAAACAGCAAACCATAGACACAAACATGTTTTTTGTTTTGTTTTGTTTTTGTTTTTGTTTTTAGCTGGTTCTGGGGTCTTTAACTCATAGCCTGAGCTCTGCCTCTTAGCTTTTATGCTCAAGTTTAATACTCTACCACTTGAGCCACAGCTCCACTTCTAACTTTTGAGTGGTTTATTGGAGATAAGAGACTCACATATTTTCCTGCCTATGCTTGCTTAGAAACACAACCTCAGATCTCAGCTTCTTGAGAAGGTAGGATTTTAGGGGTGAGCCACTGATGCCTCAGATGAAGACACCCTTCTTTGAAATTTTAGTATCATCCTTGACTCTACTCAGCCAAGTGGCTGAATCTCCTCATTAAACAGTAACTACAGGAATGATCAATTATCTCTTACTTAACAAAAGTCAAATTTCCTCTACTTTGAAAGATAAGCCATATATCCAGTCCTTCTAATAATGAGAAGACATATACATTCATGAAATCACACAAGCCACTGCCAGGACTCATGGTTTCTGCTATTAGGTGAGCAACCATCAATAATGCCTACTGATTTGAGAACTTTATCTCAGAGACATCCTTTTCTCCAAAAATATATAAGAGATAAGATTATCTACATCCAAAATGTAATTGATCATCAGGAATGTGGCTATCCATGGCTTTTGCTTAGAAATTCTTATCACTTAGAGTATGTACACAGGAGGGGCTGGGGATATAGCCTAGTGGCAAGAGTGCCTGCCTCGGATACACGAGGCCCTAGGTTCGATTCCCCAGCACCACATATACAGAAAACGGCCAGAAGCGGCACTGTGGCTCAAGTGGCAGAGTGCTAGCCTTGAGCGGGAAGAAGCCAGGGACAGTGCTCAGGCCCTGAGTCCAAGGCCCAGGACTGGCCAAAAAAAAATAAAAATAAAAATAAAAAAAAAGAATATGTACACAGAAGATGACAGGGATGGGAGAAGGTGACAGCAAAGAAAGAGAAAAATGGAAGAGCAGATTTCCAGTATGTGAGGTATCAGAGGCAGCATCTGATGTCTCATTCTCTGGAAGACAAAAAAAAAACAAAAAAATGCAAGATGATCATTTTTAAAGAGAAGATAGAAGATGACCAATACCAGCGATACTCACACATGGAAAGCATTTGTCCTGAGTGGATACAGTGAGGATAAAGCAGATGCCTACAGGAGAGAAATGTGGGCCTTTTCCACTTCCTGAAATAATTGATGACCTTCTCAATCAAGTTTTATTTACAATAATTAGCACTAGAGAGCCAAGTTTACAATGTAGTAAATGCCTACTGGATTAGGTAATAATTTTAGTCTCCTGGGTTAGGTCATGTTAATAGTCACCTAGAGATGGAATCAGGTGTTCAACAATAGTTCAAGAAGTGACAGATTCCTGGGAATTCCTAAGGCCAGAGCCCCAGATATGGTAATTTTTTTTGTAGTACAGCCCAAATCTTCCATGCAGGGGAGAACCTTTACTTATGAGCAGAAACCAGGATGTTAAAAGTTCCCAGCAATACAAGTAGTGTCAATGTCTTCATGGTGCTGAGTTGAAAATTAGAAATCTTCACAGGAAAACTCCATTACCGGGACAAGCCAAGGTGCTAGTACATATGTTCAATGTACCAGTCAAGATTTGTCAGAAGATAACTTGGATAGCTACAACCAGGAACCATTGGTCCACAGTAACAGGAAAGAATCAAGAGCACAGCCAGAACCATCTGTAAAGGTCATGACTTTCACTCCTGGACTCTGATGATGTACGTGTTATCTCAAAGATGTCCTGTTTTAACTAAATTTCTTTTTCACATTTTTATCCCTGTGGAACTTGGAGCTCCATTGTTATCATCTCTTAAAAACTGGAGATATCCAAGACATAGCTCCCTGATATATGTACTTTTCCTTCCAAAATACCCCAATTTATAATTGTATAACCTTTTCAGCCCCATAATCTTTCCACAGAAATCTTCAGGATAGAGCATCAAGGTTGAGGGATGATCCTTTCCAGACCAGTCTGTGCCTTCATTAGTCTGGAATTACTGACCTTCCTGGACCTGTGGAGAATCTCATCTGGCCTCAGGCAGAGGAATTCTAATTAGTCTAAAAAGTCAAATCTGAGCTGTCTGCATGTAAGAGATTCATGGATAAAATGACAAACTCTAAGATCAAGAGGAAAGCAACATTTATTGATTTCAGCATTCACTGATTCAGTTTATTCATTCCATAATACTACTGAGAGAGCATTATTATATGTCAGGGAACACTGAAAAACAGTAATCAACAAAACATACCAACATCCTGTTATCTACATACTTTTTAAAAAATTTCTGTTTTATTTTATTTTAGGGGTAACGTCAGAGGGGTTACAGTTACATAAGTAAGATAATGAATATATTTCTTGTGGAATATTAGTACCTCCTCCTTTGTTTTCTCCTACTTCCCTGCCCTCACCACGAATTCTCTCCCACAAAAAATCCTTTCATTTTTTAATGCACTGCTTAAAATTATATCTTTTTTTCTTTTGGTTTATCCCCTGTTGTGACTTTTTTTTTAAATTTTGGTACTCTGTGTCTTATATGTATTTTTATACTTACACACTTTTAAATATAGTATATTGAAGCAAGGTACCAATGGCTCACACCTGGAATCCTACCTATCCAGGAGGCTGAAATCGAAGGGTCATGGTTCAAAGCTACTTCAGGCAGGGAAGACCATGAGATTCTTATCTCCTAGTACACAACACAAAGCCACAAGGGGAGCTATGACTGTTGAGTGGTAAAGCAATAGCCTTGAACACAAAGGGTAAGATATAGCAACCAGTCCCAGGACTAGCACACAACACACAAACACATACACTCACACACACATGCACACACACAAACACACACACACATACACACACAAAGATGCACCAAATAGTACCTTGAGAAATCAGGGGAAAAGAGCAGAAAAAAGCAAGAAACATAAAATGAGTTATATGTGTGGTGAAATTTTCTCAAAATTAATAACAAAGGAATAATACAGGGTTGATGATTAGTAGAGCACCTGCTTAATAGGTATAATGTCTTGCATTCAACTAACATTAGAAGAAGAAGAAGAAGAAGAAGAAGAAGAAGAAGAAGAAGAAGAAGAAGAAGAAGAAGAAGAAGAAGAAGGAGAAGAAGGAGGAGGAGGAGGAGGAGGAGGAGGAGGAGGAGGAGGAGGAGAGGAGGAGGAGGAGGAGGAGGAGGAGGAGGAGGAGGAGGAGGAGGAGGAGGAGGAGGAAAGTACTGCTAGTGTGAGAATCGAATTCTCCTTCAGATAAGGAGAAATGAATCTCTCAGGAAATAATACATCCTGTTGTAGCTCTTTAAAGCAGAGACTGCTTCTGTTTGTAAATATGATGTCTCTACATTGCCTTCACCAAGCCTCGTTCTCTCTCCTTCCTTATCCTGAATGACTCAGGACACAAGCCTGCTAAACCCTAATCCTTTTCAAGGAGATGCGGGCTGTGTAAGTGTGCTTGTATTTATACTATAATTTTGTCACTTCTGAACTTTTCAAAAGGACATATCAGGTACCAGGTTGGATGATATGGGTTTCTGCAACTTGCCATAAGTGCTGTCAAGCACTGTGCTAAGCAAGCTTTGTTTCCCCACAAGGAAGAGAAATCCCAGAAGAGAAGATGTTTTCTGAAAGGTACTTAATATGATAAACAATTGAATTAACACAGATATCATAGAAGAAGAATCTGGCAAGCATTTGAAGTTGTGAAGTTTACAAATGACAATCTGCTGTGTTGTTCATTGTGCTTGATTGCTCCCTTCCCCAAACTTCCTGGAATTAAGTAAATCGGATTCAGGATTGGCAGCTCCTGGTTGTATGCTCTCTGGATTAGGTGCACTGATGAACAATCTGGAGTCTGCATCTGGATGTCATCTAAAACTTTCTTCAGAGGGCTGTGTGGTTTTCATTTACTACCATGAAGATCTTTCAAACCTGGTACTAATATGAATTTCTACTTTTCTGATCTCTGACAGTACAGGAGTAAGGTTTCTTACATGAACTGAAGTTCAAGGGCAGTAGAAAAAATATATCTATGGTTGGAAAGTTTATCCTCAGTGTCTATATTGAAAATTTAGGACAACTTTTCTTGTTTGGTTCTCTATATTTTCCATCCTTGTTCTGTGTGATGTGGACTACATTGGCACTGAGGATTTCCTCAAACTTTTGCTTCACATCTTTCTTCTGTGCCAAGGGTGATTTTCAAGTACATTTTTGTGCCCGCTGAATATATTTGAGAAAATAATCCAAGGTTTAATTTAAGGAGAACAACACTAGACGTTTAATAGACTTCTAAGTGATTTACATTTACTATACTTCTGACTTCCCTTAATGTGTCTACTCAGTACTAAATCCTTTCTACTAAGACCATCTTGAGTATTGATCATATTCCCCTTGTCTTTCATAGTCCTGGTTGTGGTCTACCTTACATTCCTGCCTCCACCAGATTGAAGATTAAAATCAGAAGTCTCTGGCTTGCTAGCTTGCATGCTCATGCTGGCCCTCTCCTATTTTGCTGGTTAATTAACTAAATATCATGGGTTATCTTCCCCTACTGCCTTAAGCTAGCAATCCTCCAGGCTTCAGGCTATGTAGTTGTGAGTATAGACATGAGCCACTGTCCACTCTGTCTTATTTTCCTCTTCTCCTAATGAAAATCCCACAATTGCTATGCCATCTTTTGCCTTTCTTCTCCTTTTTGTAATGATCTTGTTTTTTCTCCTTAGACACAATTCTTTCAACTACCCTACACAAGCCCTCATCTTAAGGACTGTTGAGCATAAACTATCAATGACTAATTGTTATATAATCATAAAGGATGAAGGATGTGTGCCCATGCAAAAACTTATTTCCCTGAGAAACTGTCAACATCTCTCTTTTAGCTTTCCTCCTAAATCATTTACTCTTGGAGTTAAACTACGTGACGTTTGTTTTTCTATTTGTTTTTGTTGATGGAGATTGACAGCAAGCCCTTGCACTAGTTAGGCAAGCACAACTCAACACACAGCCCCAAATAAACATCTTTTTCACTTTGTCATGGGCTTGAATTCAGGGCCTAGGTACTGTCCTTGATCTTTTTTTTTCTCAAGGCTAGTACTCAAGTACTTGAGCCACAGAGCCACTTTTGACTTTTTTTTTTTTTTATATGTGGTACTGTGAAATTCAAACCAGGGTGTCAGGCATGCTAGACAAGCAGTCTACCACTAGGCCATACTCCTGACCCCCCAAATAAACATTTTAAAAGTGAAAAGTACAGAACAGCAATTTGCAATGAGAAATGTTTCCTTGAGAGCCAGTGTAGTAAGACATGGAATTGAAATTACATTAAAATACTTGAATGCCTAAAATTTGGTGCAGTTCTTATGGAAACCTGTTGATCTCTGGTCAGGCATTGTTGTTATCTTGTTCACCAAAATGAATTCAGTCAGAAGACTAAATAGTGAAATTACTTTTTCTTGTTTAGAAGAGGGTGAGACTTTTTTGTGTCATGCTACAGAAGAAACTTACTATTTTTTTCCTTTTGTCTGTTCTCTGCAAACATTGAAGCTACATAAGTTTCTGTTGACTGTTACATACTGAATTCTTACTTCATGTTTTGATTTGGTTCTTTTTATCTTTAATAAATTTAGATCTCCATCCTAGTACTCATAATGCAGGCATTCTATCCTACTATCAGTACATCCAAATTTTATTTTTTAACAAAAATAGTTTTATCTTCCTTTGATGATTTGCATATTCTATATACCTTGAGATTTTTCACTGAGCTTGACGGCATTCCAAGGCATTTGCTTAGGATTCCATATAACATAGAAGATGGTCATGCTAACTGACAGAATGTGTCTGGAAAAGAAATGGCCAAAGAAAGGAGGAGGAGGAGAAGAGCAGACCAGGTTTCCATTACCTGAGATGTCTCATTTCTTGATATACAGGAGCCATAATTAGAATGAAGATGAACAAGCATTGTAATAATTGCTTGTGACAAATAAAGAGTCCCAAGAATAGTCTCCCTGATGTTTGCACTGCTTCTTCCAAAGGCATCAGAAGTCATACACACACAGCAGGTGCTGTGCCATGTCTCTTCTAAAAATTAATGTTGTTATAGCAGCAGATCCAGAAACCAGCTTACATAAGTCAGAGTGGACATGTTTTGAATTACTGCCTCACGTCTAATGTATTTGCTAAAGATATTTGTTTTCTTAAAGAGTAGATTCAATTCTGATCTAAAGAACCAAAACAAAGAAAAAATTGTATGAAATACAGTATCTTGGATGAATTGACCAACAATAGAAAATCAGTGCCCTAACAAAAACAACCAGAGAGAATCCAAAATGTTTTTCAAATACTCTTTATTTGAAAGAACATAAACTGATGATGAGGGATATGCAAACCATAGGTTACTTGTTGGATGAGATCAAATGATGAGCTCTGTTCTAGCAAAATGGAATATAGTAAAATCACCAAACATCTCCATGGTTAACAAAAATACTTTTTATTCGTTCTTCCATGAAAGACAGAATAAACAATAGCATGAAGTTTCTATGTGGAATGAAGAAAGAGGCCTCACTTTTCAGAATCTCTCTATTCAGACAAACAACTCTGAAATGACATTACATTGAAAGAAAATAGAAAGGAGTACAAGTTTTAAATTTCAAAATAATAGAGCAATGTTTGATCTGATATATTTGTATATGCATCTTCTGATTGATAATGAGTAAACTGGGAAATAGAGAGTTTACCACAGGTCAAATTCCAAATTAATTTTCTTATAATTTGTCACAACGTGATCTACCTTCTTCCAGAATAGAAAGAGAGCCAGTGATTTCCCACAGTATGGATACTAATGACCAGTGAAGAAGATTTCAAAACTGACTATGAAATTACATCTGGGAAAGAAATATTTTGAATCCCCTGTCCTTCTCTGACAAATAACTGTGCATTTGTGAGTGCTGAATTTTGAACAGATAGAATATCTAACTGAATTTTCTAACCTGGAATTGATGTCACCTCTTTTCATCCATTTAATCTGGACATAACCAGGTACTTGAACACAGAACAGGAGTTTCCAGCATCCTAGGCATACCTAAACCCACAAATCTGTAAGGTAGGTAACCGAACATACTGTACCCTAATCTTACACTCAAGTAAGAATTTTACTTACTGCCGGAAACCAGGATAGTACAAATTGCCAGCAACAGAACAACTTCCAAGATCCTCATGGTCACGAGTTGAGGATCAGGAAATATACATAAGAAAGATCTAATTCCAAAACAATGCTAGATATTGACAGCAGAACACTGCAATCTGTTTAATTCTGGGTTTTTGTTTGTTCTCGCTCAATTGTAAACAACAAACAAAATAAAACTGCATCATGAGATAGATGAGTTTGGTGGAATGGGACTGAACCTTGAAACCTAGTAAGTGTTGATATTATATATATATATATATATATATATATATATATATATATTCCAACAAAGAAATTCCTCCATACAATATTAGAGTCAAACCTCAAAGCCTTACTAAGCAACATAAAAGTGTACAGGAAAAACAAAGAAAAAGTCTAAGTGACTGAAGATATATTCTAGTCAAGTCCAGAAGCACAAATCTACAAGCTACAAAACCAATAAAGTATTTTTTTTTACTGAAATTTATACCTCTGTAAGAAGGATGCAATTGAAAGTGCAGTGTCAAGGCGATGAAGAATGTGCCCCACTCCAGAATCTAAATGCATACTGGAAACTAACAGGGGACAATGAATTCAGTGGAGTCACCTTGAATTCAGAAGGAAATGAAGTAAAATCGTAAAGCTAATCTTGATGTCAAATGAATTCACACAATATTCTGAATATCACACAAAGCAGTTGGCAATGAGAAGCCTCCTTAAAACCATTTCTACTTTTAAAATATCTACAAATGCCTAGTGCTGATGGCTCATGCATGTAATCCTAGCTACTCAGGAGGCTGAGGTTTGAGGATCGAGGTACACAGCCAGCCCCAAAATAAAAAGTCCATGAGATTCTTATCTGCAATTAGCCACCAGAAGAACTAGAAGTGGTGCTGTGGCTCAAGTATTAGATGTCTAGACTGGAGCTGAGGAGGCCAGAGACAGCTTTCAGCCCCAGAGTTCATGCCACAAGACCAACAAAATAAAATCGCCAAAGAATATAGAATTTTCAAACAAAAGTAAATTAAAGGATCACATGATTCACAGAGGAAATGTGCATTCCAATAATTTCTGTGAAAGATACTCTTCTCTCTAATGCCAATGTTATAAAAATGATGCAGTGTAAATTGACACTGTGTGCCAAGGAAACATAATTGCAATCATAGATACTAAGGAGGTGAGAATTGTGCTTTGAAATCAGCCTGGCCAGGAAACACTATAAGTTTCTTCTTTTTAATTAAACACTAAAAAGTCAGAAATAGAGATTTTTCTTCAATTGTAGAGCAAATATGCTTAAGGGAGAGTGTGCAGGCCCTGAATTCAAGCCCTGGAGCCAACACCCAAAAAAGTCCCTAGATGACTAGAACAAATTGAGATCACTAATAGTTATAGTCTAGAAGAATTACAAACCAACAAAGAAGGAAGGACTAGTGCGCATGTACACACACACACACACACACACACACACGCATGCATGCATGAGCAAATATACAAACAAACTTCGTAAATGATAAACTGCAATGACTAGCACAAAAAAAATAAAATAGATTAACTGATATTTGAAAAAATGCAACCTGTTGGCTCCTTTTAAATTTAAATTAACATATTAACTTGATTGCAGTAGAAGGAATTAGAGAGTAATGGGCAAAAACTAGCTAGATTTCCTGATTCTCTCTCAGTGCTCCATAGTTTTCTGTAACAGTGGAAACTAAGAGTATCCAATAGGGCTGGGGATATAGCCTAGTGGCAAGAGTGCCTGCCTCGGATACACGAGGCGCCCTAGGTTCGATTCCCCAGCACCATATATACAGAAAACGGCCAGAAGCGGCACTGTGGCTCAAGTGGCAGAGTGCTAGCCTTGAGCGGGAAGAAGCCAGGGACAGTGCTCAGGCCCTGAGTCCAAGGCCCAGGACTGGCCAAAAAAAAAAAAAAAAAAAAAAAAAAAAAAAAAGAGTATCCAATAGCCATGTAAAAAACAAATTAGCAAAACAATTCTGACCTTTCACATCACGCCAAGGAGGAGAAAAGTCCTGTGGTGATCGAACCTTGATTTTTGAGATGTCAATATTACACTTGGCTGATGGGGCATCGGAAATGAGAAGAAAAGTTTAAGTGACACATCATCTCATTCAAGAAATGAAATTTGAGAAGGGCTAAGTGTCAGACAAAATAACCACCAACAAAGAGGTACTCAAATTAGGCATTGGGGATTAGGGGCAGGGAGTTATGTGAATGAAAAGAGGAGAAAGGGCAAAGTAATCAGACAATTAAAACTGAAGGAAGGGTAAGGATTGGGAGGTTGGGGGAAAGATGAATGGGGAGACATGGACTGATCCATTATGCTCATAAACTCCACCATTCAATGTCAATTAATTGAAGGCATGGTAGAGTTTGGGCAGGGTGAGGGAGAGTAGGAAAGACTGGAGGAGTGGAGAGGAAAGACATTGGAAAATGCTTTCTTCCCAGTTGGTATTGAAGCACAAGACACATTTTTAAGACTTACACAAGAATGTTTGCCAGTTTGTGGGATTTTACAATGAATTTTATTGATTTATCATTGTACTTGTGCTGTTTTTCTGTATAGGACTGTAGGAATTTTCTTAGTTTCCTGATTTTAAACTGCCTACTGAATGAGAAAGCCCGGTGATAACATTTTATGAGATTGTTGGATCCTATGCAAAATCCTTTAATTGGTTAATTGAGAGAAGCGAGAAAGCCCTACACTGACTGGCGAATCCTGAGCCATACATACTCAGTGTTAGCAGTTTCTATCTTCTCTATCACTTGTAAACATCAAACATCAAAATAAAACTCTCAGGAGAGAGATATGTTTGATGAATGGGATAGAATTTTGATGCCTGCTATGTGTTGATGAACTGCATTCCTACAAAGAAATTCTCGCACATAATATTATACTCAATACCCACTGCCTTATTTAATAAAATAAAAGTACATAGAAAAACATAGAAAATGTCCACTTATTTTAAAAGCACAAAGATGTATTCAAAATCACTCAGTGTCTTTGATGGGTAGTCTACAGAGTGGAAAATCAGCACCACTCCATAAGAAAGAAAATCATCCATGGTAATGCTCACAACTATGATTTATTTTGAAAGAAGATTAAAATGATCAGAGATTATCAGACTGGGTAGGCTAAAGCCACATTGTTGAAAGAAATTGAATGAAGAGATACTCTGGTCAAGTCCAGAAGCGCAAATCTACAAGCTACAAAACCAATAAAGTAGTTTTTCTACTAAAATTCAGAGCCCTGTAAGAAGGCTGCAATTGAAAATGGAGTGTCAAGGCAATGAATGATATGCCCCAATCCAGAGTCTAAATGCAGACTGGAAACTACCAGGGGATATTGAATTCATTGGAATCACCTTGAATTCAAGATGATATGTAGGCTAAACAAAATTTATATCTGTACATGTATAAACCCTAGACCTCTGGGAAAAGATCCAAGAAGCAAAAAGTATGGTGGGAGGGAAGTGGGCATTCCTTAAAACTGGTCATTGGAGAAGCAAACCCTGGGCAGCACAAAGTATGTTGTTAGCCGAGGCTGCACTGTCTCAGCAGTCGGGAGAGAAGCAAACAACAAAACCCAGAGTTTACATGGGAGAAGACAGTAAGTAGCTGGGTTAGTGAGCATGCAGATACATCTAAGGGGGGCATTCAAGGTAATTCCACTGAATTCAAAAGGAAATTAACAAAAATTAAAAACTAAATCTTGATGCCAAATGAATTCCAAATTCCCAAATTATTGTCGATATCACACAAAACAGTTGTCAAGGAGAGTCAAAAATATACAAATGACTAGAGCCAGTGGCTCATGCATGTAATCCAAGCTACTCATGAGGCTGAGATCTGAGGATTCATGTTCAAAGCCAGCCAGGAAATAAAAAGTTCATCAAACTCTTATTTCCAATTATCCACCAGAGAAACTGGAAGTGATGCTGTGGCTCAAATGTTAGAAGGCTAGCCTGGAGCTGAAGAAATCAGGGACAGTCCCCAGACCCAGAGTTTGAACCACAAACCCAACAAATAAAATATCCAAATAACACAGACTTTTGAGACAAAAGTAACTTAAAGGATCAGATGATTCACAGAGAAAATGTGCATTCCAAAAATTTCTGCTAAAGATACTCTTCTCTCTAATGCCAATATTATAAAAAATGATTCAGTGTAAATTGACGCTGTGTGCCAGTGAAAAATAATTGCAAAGATAGCTACTGAGGAGGTGATAGGAGAATTGTGCTTGGAAACCAGCCTGGCCTGGAAAGACTAGGAGATTTTCTTTCCAATTAAACATTAAAAAGTCAGAAATAGAGCTTTGTTTCCAGTTGTAGAACAGATACGCTGAGGGACAGGGCACAGTCTTAAACTTTAAAAGATGCATCCTTATCTCTCTCATCATAAAAAATGATGTTCTTTGTGTCAAAGGCACATTGGAGAGACTGTCATGATCTTCAAATAACAGTGAAACTTGGTTCCTTCTTTGACTGAAAATTCTCACTGAGAGCACTGGCCAGGATTGTTGGTGTGGAAAAAGCAGACACTTTTGTGTAAAAGCGGTTTTCCCAGTCTAGACTTCCTCCTTTATAACTTTTCTTTTCCCAGTCCTGAGGCTTAAACTCAGAACTGAGCACTGTCCCTGGATTTTTTGCTCAAGGCTAGCACTGCACCTCTTGATCCACACCGCCACTTCTGGCTTCTTCAGTTTATGTGGTGCTGAGGAAGTGAACCCAGGGCTTCATGCATGCAAGGCAAGCACTCTACCATTGGCCATATTCCCAGCTTTCCCTCCTTTTGAAAGAAAAACTACAGCAATCTACAAGCACTATTTATTTAGCCAGGAACTGGCGCCACTGTATGGCTAAGATGCTCCATGACAACGGAGAGTTCTCCTTCACTACCTACATCTTTTGCCTGATTTAGCATCATGAACATCTGAAAATTGCGGAAAATAAAGTGTGAGAATCATTGTTGTCCCCATGCTCAGTGCCCTCCTTAGATGTATCTGCATGCTCACTAACCCAGCTACTTACTGTCTTCTCCCATGTGAACTCTGGGTCTTGTTGTTTGCTTCTCTCCCAACTGTTGAGACAGTGCAGCCTGGGCTAACAACATACTTTGTGCTGCCCAGGGTTTGCTTCTCCAATGACCAGCTTTAAGGAATGTCCACTTCCCTCCCACCATACTTTTTGCTTCTTGGATCTTTTCCCAGAGGTCTAGCGTTTATACATGTACAGATATAAGTTTTGTTTAGCCTACATATTAAACTTGTCCTGTTTAACCTGCTGTGTGGTTTCTCTCTCTTGACTGTCAGCAAGTGATACAGATTTCTTCTTTTCTCTCCCAAGACAATCATTGCTGCACCTGTCTGCTAAGTGTTAGAGCCCATGTTAGATGCCCTCTGGGGCCTTGCAGGAAGCAGCCGACTCAATGAATACCCTTCCACTCATGTCAGTTTGGTAGTGAGACCCCTAAGAAGTGGTTAACTGGACTCCTCAACTGATTTTAATGTCTTTTTATTTTCTTCACTTCAGTGAGCTTTGCTGAGTGTTTTTAGCCTCCCACACTCTCCTGTCCTTCAGGAGAGACGGGAAAGTGTACCACACGCGGACTGGTCCAGGAAGAGGATATGGGGGCTGACAGACCACCACCCAGCCCTCTTCTCCAAAGAGGACAAACAGGCAGCCTGGAAGCCGGTCAGAGCCAAACTCGTTTGTTCAGGAAAAGATCTGTTCTTTCACACAGGTTGGAGGGCGGTGGAAGGGGAGGGGTACGTGCACCTACATAGGGGCTGGGATTTGATGCCAGAGCTGTCCGTCAGGATAGACTCTCCAAGGGACCTTCCTAAGGGGCGGCCCACATTACCTCAGGACCTCAGGGCCCCCTCTTGGTTCCTCCCCCTCCTCCATCTTGGCCGGCACATGTGGTCCAGAGGCGGGAGGCGGGGCTACTAGCCATGCGGGTCCCAGGGCTGGGAAAAGAGGCGGTGCCAGCTAGAACCGCCTCTGATGATGCAAGGTGTCCAGCAGGTGTGCCCCACAAGTTTTACTTACTTTCTTGTAGTATTAGGAAATGAAGGGAAGCTGAACCAATCCCATTCTAGCCAAACACTCTACCATGGTTCAGATTTTTGTGTGTGTGTGTGTGTGTGTGTGTGTGTGTGTGTGTATGTGTGTGTGTGTGTGTGTGTGTGTGTGTGTGTGTGTGTGGTTGCATGCCATACAGGGCATGAAGTCAGGGCTTAGGCACTGTTTCTGAGCTTTTTTGTTCAAGCCTACCAATCTACCACTTGAGCTACAGCTTCATTCCAGCATTTTTGTTTCTGTCTTTTCTTTTTGTCCCCCCACCACTTTCATACTTAATTGGAGATGAGTCTCAAAGGCTTTCTAATGTCTGTTGTCTTTAAACCTCAACCCTCAGATCTCAGCCTCCAGAGTATCTAAGATTATAGGTATGAGCCACTGGTGTCAGGCTCCACCTCAGCATTTTAAAGTAGCCACTGTGATAAAGGCTCACCAAGACAAGACTCATTTCTTTTGTCTCATTACCTTGGGCCATGAATTCCTATGACAAAGAAACTTATTTGCCTTTGGAGGCCCAAGGCACCCTCTCTCCACATGCCTTTTTTCTCTTCCTAAAGTGACACACCATCAAGTTCTTGCAAGTGTGGCTCCTGGAGCTATCTTTGAGAATTTTTAGCATAAAGGGAAATCTATTTTCACTGCTGTTGCTAAATGACAGACACAGTTTACATCAGCAAGAATATCACACTTGTTTCTTTATTTTTATTTTTATTTTTTTGGCCAGTCCTGGGCCTTGGACTCAGGGCCTGAGCACTGTCCCTGGCTTCTTCCCGCTCAAGGCTAGCACTCTGCCACTTGAGCCACAGCGCCGCTTCTGGCCGTTTTCTGTATATGTGGTGCTGGGGAATCGAACCTAGGGCCTTGTGTATCCGAGGCAGGCACTCTTGCCACTAGGCTATATCCCCAGCCCCTGTTTCTTTATTTTTTAACTATTATATTTTTCAACTCCTCAGTATTTAATGTCCATAAAATTTTTTAAAAGTTATATTTAAGTAAATTTACAAAGGTGATGCTATTTAACAGAACAGTTTATGAACTTATTGCACCTTGATAATGTATCTTCAACATTCTCACCACACTTCTCTCCACCCTTTTCCTTAGTTTTCTTATTTTTGTGGTAGATACAAAGAATTCTTGAGTCCATTCTCCTTCCCTTTCCCATTTATTCTTCTTCCCCTCTCCACCTGTCCTCACTCCTCTTTGCAAGTACACATTTCTGGTCTTGATTTTATTAGTCATTGATCTAATGTTTCTAAAACAGTATACTATTTCAGCTCTCCATAGAGTCTACTATACTTCATTGAATCCATTTGTAACCACTTGCAAAATAACCAATGTGTTTACTTCAAATTTTATAAGCACATTTTTTCTATCACAAATGAGGGAAACTATTCAGCCTTTGGTTTTCTGGATCTGGTTAAATTAATTGGGTTATTTTTCCCAAATCTTCCTCTTTCTTTATGACAGGTACAATATCATTCTTTCTAATGGATAAATAAAATTCCATTGTGTCTATATAACACATCTTCTCAATCCATTTAAAAATTGAGGGGCATACAGCTAAACTCCATACCTTGTCTATGGTGAATAAAGCTGCAGTGAAAAATGGTTGTATTGATGGCTTTAATGTAATTTTGTTTATGTTCTGTTGGATAATGCCAAGGAATGGGATTGTTGGGTCATGGAGCAGCTCTATGTTTAGTTTCTTGAGCACCCTTTATATGGCTTTCAGAATGGTTTAACATGAATATATTCCCACTAGCATTGTATTAGAATTCCCTTTGGATAATGTCCACTGCAGGATTGTTATTGTTAGGTGACATTGACCACTATAACTGTGTGAGGTAGATTCTCAATGTTGTTTTGATTTGCATTTGTTTATGGCCAGAGCCCTTGGAGATTTGTTTTCCTTTTGAGAATTCTCTTAATATTGTACCAATATAAAGCTCTTAAGATTGTTTATTATTATTATTATTATTTTGTGTGGGGCTTGAACTCTTGGCCTGGATACTTTCTCTGACTTGTAAAGCTCAAGGCTAGTGCTCCACCACTTGAGTCACATTGCCCCTTCATCTCCTAATTATTTAAAGATAGAACTGGTGCATATGTCTTTAAAATGCAGTGAATGTCTTCTTTTTCTGTATTTTAAAGACAGAAGTGTGGTATTTCTCCTTAGGGCCATACATGGGTCCCATACTAGAACTTCAAGTCAAGTAATATTATTTTCTTGTTTTTATTGAATAGTTTGGGTCTATTCCTCAGAATGGAAGAATGGTGCCGTGTAGCAAAGAGTGGCAGGGACCCCTGCAAGATCACAATGCACCTGTGTGTGCTCACTATCTCTGTGGAATGCACAAGAATGCAACAGTCTACTGGTGAGTTTCCATCTCTGTTATCTGTTCAAATGTGACTTGTCACTAGTGTCCACTTGGCTTCCTTATCTGAGGGAGAATTTGTTACTGACACTAACAGTAACAGTCTTTCCTATTTTATTATTCTTTTTTTTCTCTTCTGTTTGATTTGATGGGAATTGAATACATGACCTTGCACATACTAACCAGGTGGTCTACAAATTGTCAACCCTGTATTCTTCTTTTGTTATTTATTTGAAGATAATTTCACCACATAAAAAATTCATTTTATTTTCCTTGCTTTGTTTTTGCCCTTTCTTTCTTGATTTTCAGTGTAATACTGTGTGTGCATGTGTGTGAGTGAATAAGTGTGTGTGTTTGTGTGTGCATGCATGTTTTGGTGTGTGCCAGTTTGAGACTGGTTGCTATTTCTTAGCTTTTGCATTCAAGGTTATTGTTCTACCACTTGACAGTCACAGCTCCCCTTCTGGCTTTTTGCTCTTTACTAGGAGATAAGAATCTCATGGTCTTCCCTGCATGATGTGCCTTTGTACCATGACCCTTAGATCTCAGCCTCCTTAATAGGTAGGATTCCAGGTGTGAGCCATTGTAACTTGGCTTCAATACACTATTTTGAAAAGTGTAAGTACAAAAGTACATACAAAATTCAGGGTATCAACATAAAAAAAAATCACAGCGAGGGACAAACCAAAGGGAAAAAATGAAAGAAAAAAGAAATAACTTCAAACAGTGCATTAAAAACAAAGGAACATTGGGGGAGAAAACTTGGGGGTGGGTGTAAGTGGGAGAAAACAAGGAAGGAGGTAACAATTTCTCACAAAAAATATACTCATTATCGTACTTAAATGTACCTGTAACCATTCTGAAATCACCCTTAGAGTACAATAAAATAAAAATTGCTAAAAAAAAAAATAAAGTTTCTAAGGAATACGATGTTTGTAGGCTTTACTCTTTACTGTTTTTTTTTTTCAGTTTTCTTGACACATGATCATACTCTTGTCAGTAGTATTATAGAATGAACAAACTGAATCTATAAGTGCAGCAATTTATATATTTTCTTTCCACTTTAGCTCTTAAATTTTGAGTTTTTATTCAAGAATCTCTGAAATGCAGTGAGGTCAAATTTAACTCTTTGGAGTTATTAGAATTCCTCTGCCTGAGGCCAGATGAGCTTCTCCACATATTCACAAAGGTCTGTAATCCTAGACTGAGGAATCCACATACAGGCCTGGAAAGGCTGGCCTCTCACCCTTGCTGTTCTATTCTGACGATTCCTGTGGAAAAGTTATGGGGTGGAAAATGTTATAAAATTATAAAGAAGGTTATTTATGGAAGCAGAAATTCATATATCAGGGAAATATGTCTGAGGCATCTCAAGTTTTTAAGAGGAGATGAAAACAATGGAGCTCCAATTTACATGGGGAGAAAAATCTGAAGGGGATATTGTTACCTGGAACATACTTAAAAGAGGACATCTTTGAAATGACATCTATAACAGAGTCAAGAATTGAAGGTCATGACCTTAACAGATGGTTCTGGCTGAGATCTTGATTCTTTCTGCTTACTGGGCATCAGTGTTTCCTGGTAGTAGCTATCCAAGTTCTCACCTGGCAATTCTTGATTGGTACACTTAACATTTATAAAGTCAGATCTGGAATTTTCAGTATTAACACATTGGCTTCTCTTGGTACTGAAGTTTTTCTTGTGTGATTCCTAATCTTCAACTCAGCACCATTAAGTTCTTGACCCTCCTTTTATGGCTGGGAGTTTCTACCATCTTGGTTTCTGGTCGCAAGTAAAAGTTCTCTCCTGAATGTTTTTTCAGTACAAAATTGCTATGTGTGGGGGTCTGGGTTTAGGGGTTCCCAGTATTCTGTCACTTCGTGACCTTGTGAATACCAGACTCCACTTCTAAGTGACTGCTCACATGACAAAACTCAGAAAACTTATGTTATCTAATGAGGTAAGTATTTACTAAATTATAAACTGTGCTCTCTATAATTTCCTTGAGAGGATAATCACTGGTTTATTTGAGGAAGTGACAAAGGACCTCATTTCCCTCCTGTGGGCTTCTGCTGTACCCTCAGCATGTCCACTCAGGACAAAGGCTTTCCATGTTGAATATCTCCCCTACTAGTCACCTGGTATCTTCTCTGTAAGAATGATCATCTTATACCTTCATTTTGTTTCTGTCTTCAAGAGAATGAGGTACCAAATGCTTCCTGTGACAATTCAGGTACAAGACATCTGCTCTTCCATTTATCTACTGCCTTCTCTAATTACTACACACCATCCACATGAACTTGGGTGTGCATATTCTATATTATAAAGATTTCTAAGCAAAATCCAGGGAAAGATACATTCCTGATGATTAAATTCCTTTTGAATTTAGATGACCTTATTTTTTATATATGTTCCAGAAAAGGAAGCCTCTGACACAACTTTTTCAAACCTTTGGCATTAGTATTTGTTGCTCATCTAATAGCAGCAACCATGAATTCTGAGAGTGATTTGAGTGCTCTTATGAATGTCTGTGGCTTCTTATGTATTAGAAAGACTGGATATGTGGCTTGTCTTTCAAAGTAGAGGGAATTTTATTTTTCTGAACTAAGATATTATTGATCATTCCTGTATGTACTGTTTAATGAGGGGATTCAAACACCTGGAAGACTAGAATCAAAGAAAATACTAGAATCTTAAAGATGGGTGTCTTCATCCAGGTACGAGAGACTCTTTCATGAAATCCTAGCCCCTCAAGAGACTGAGATCCGAGTATGTGGTTCTAAGCCAGTTCAATCAGCAAAGTGTGTGAGCCTCTTATACCCAATAAACCACCCAAAAGTTACAAGTGGAGCTGTGACTCAAGTAGTAAAGTGTTGGATTCCAGCATCAAAGCTAAGGACAGAGCTTAGGATGTGAGGATGTGAGTTCAAGCCCCAGGAACAGCTGAAAAAAAAAGGAAAGAAAAGAAGACAGGGTCTAAGGTTTTCTGTTATCAGTGGTACATATTTCCAAGGCCCACAACAATATTTGTTTCCCATGTATGAGTTGACAGCCAAGAATATGGATGGTGGGATTTCCTTGTAGCTTCTGAGCAGCTGTGTCTGTGAATAATAACCCAGGTGGATTTTATCTTCTTGCTCCTGCTTGGAACTAAATGCTTTCCTGTCTCCTCTGTGTCATGCTACAAGGACGAAAATCCCAAAATTTTGGTGTTACAGTAAAGACTGAGGATATAGGATGAGGAATGAAATATGCCTGTGGTTAGGATGAATATGGGACCATGCTGATGACAGGATGGAAGGAGAAATGAATGTGCATTCTTGTGTGAAACACATTTCACTTCAATTACATAAAAAACTTATTAATTTATTTTGTTGGTTGTTGGCCTTCAGCTCTGGGCCTGGGCACTCTCCCTATGCTTCTTTTGTTCAAATATAGCTACTTGAAACCCAGAAGGGCTATTGTTTGTATTTGTGATTCATTGAAGATAAGAGTGTTATGGACTTTCCTCAGAGGTGGGCTTGAACCTAGATCCTCTTGTCTTATTCTCCTGTATAGCTAAGATTACAGGCTTGAGCCACAAGCACATAGCTCAAACTTATTTTTATCTTAAGTTAGTTGCAGAATGGACTCAGTATTGAATGATGGAGTTTATTAGCCCAATGAATCGGTCCAAGTCTCCCCACTTATCTTCTTGCCAAACCTCCCAACCCTTAACCTTCCTTCAATTTTCTTAGTTTTGTAGAACATGCGTTGAATTGTCTGATTACTTTGCCATTTCTCCTCTTTTCATTGGTTATTGCTCTTGGTCACCAAGGCCTAATTTGAGTACCACATTCCTGGTTGGTTTGGTATCTGTGACTTAGCCTTTCTCACATTTTATTTCTTTAAAAGGGTGATGTGTCACTTGAATCTTTTCTCCTCATTTCAAATGTCCCTGCAAATGACTCTACTGCTCATTCCAATCAAATTTTAACTGTATCAAGAGGACATATTATTCCTTGGACTGAAATCCTACGTAGGAATTGTTTATCTAATTTGTTCTTTATATGGCTATTGTATACTCTTACATTCCTTTGTTACAGAAAACTATGGGGCACAGAGAGAATCAAGAAATCTAGCTGGGTTGTGTTTTTTTGCCCATTTCTCTCTAATACCTTGAGCTCAAATCAAGTTACCATGTAAATTTAAATTTAAAAGAAGCCAAAAGGTAAAAAAAATTCAGATACCATTTGTTTTAGCATATGTTTTTGTGCCAGTTGTCACAATTAGTTATCAATTTTGTGTGTGTACATCCTTACGTGTGTGTGTGTGTGTGTGTGTGTGTGCACTAATCCTTCCCCATTTCTTTGTTTCTTTACAATTCTTTCTAGACTAACTATTTAACTATCATTGATCTCAATGTGTTCCAGTCACTTAGTGGCTTATTTATGTGTTTGTCTTGGAGCTTAAACTCCAGGGTGACTTGAATTCTAATTATCTGGATAATAGCCTGCTGTGTATCTAAGATTAGAGACATGAGCCATTGGCAGCAAAAAATTTCATGTTTTTATTGGTATCTACTAATTTTAACCAATAAAGAATTTTATTCTGTCATTTTTGCTACATTCATTCATTATTACACTATTATAATAGTGACCCCTGCATTATTTCATCTTTTTCATCTTCTAATATTTTCTTTTGATTCGTACTTATCCGTATTTCGTCTTCTCTTTTCATGACTTTTTGTGGTTTTTGTTTGTGTGTTTGTTTTTATTTCTTTATTTAACTTCACAAATGAGTGAAAAAATTCCATTGCTTTTTTGTAGAATGGCTAGGCTAATTACACTTAAGAAAATGACAATACATAAAGAGTCAATGTAGGATAGATGTGGGAATGCTTAATCAGACCCTTCAGCTCAAAGGTTTCTTAGGACTCATGTATGTTTGTCCATTCTGGGAAGACTATGTAAGAGATCTCATGACTGAAGTCAGTTTTCCTGTGGGCTTACAACAGCAAGTAGAGTAGAGGTGCCAGGCAGAAGCTAACTGTTGGCCTGGGTAAGACTTGCTAACTTAGAACCATGCTAATATGTGATTCCCGTGTTTCCCTTTGTAAGTGAAAATTCTGTTTATGTTGCATATTCCAAAATAGAAAACAGTTGTACTGAACCCTTCTTAGGATAACTGATTTCAGTGATATTTTGCAAAATATTGAGATTGTTTTACGGTAGAGGTGCACTTCATATTCTAGTTTCATTTCCTTTTGTTCTCCAACTTTCAGGTAACTTTATCATAAAACTCTCTATAACAATTGCATGTTGGTCACTATGTTATGAAATTTACATTTATAGTATTAGTTATATCTCATAGGTAATCTATAACACAAACATTATGAAGACGGGGATATAGAATCTTTTTTTCCTGTTATGTTCTCTTAGGTTTTATTTATGCATATATACAAGTACATGGAGTTATTAGTGAAAAGTAGTCCAGGATTTGAATGAAATACAACTTCTGAACAAAATGACTATATGTCTACTGTTGGACCCGGGTAACTGCAACAGTAGTCAGGACATGGGAGATGCAAGGCGAGTGGACCAATACATGCTTTATTTCAGGAGTGCCAGGGTTTATATAGGGTTAGAAATCAATTTCACAACTTCAAGGGTAAAAATTAATACAGCATGATATCCATCTCAAATACAAATTGGAGGATGTTACTGCTATGAGGGAGGAAACGAATACAAAAGCTTTCCTATTACAGGAGGTAGTTACTACAAAGATTGTTGATATCAAAACAAGTGATTATAACCAGTCAAAGCTGAACTATAATTATTACCTAGCTACTGTTTCCTGAAAACTAATTAACTTTGATCATGACTTCTCCATTTACTTGTGAAGAGACTTTCCTATCTACTGTGAGAATCTATCCCTAAAGGCAGCTGGTCAAGCCAGTCTCCTCAGGGAGACTCTGTACAGGGGAAGGGGAGATTCTCATAAAAAAAAAAGGTGGCGTCCTTTGGCCTGAAAACACAAAAGAACTCATTAGGAGGGATTTTTCCCACAGGCCTATTAGTGTGCTAATGAGGCATCTGAGTAACTGTGTGGAGGCTAAGTTTTCCACTGGTGAGAGAAGTTAATTCTCCAACACTCTACATTTGTTTTCTTATAAATAGTAAAACAGCTAACCTCCCAGACTAAGAAATTATTTTTATGTGTTAGAATAAAAACCTTTAGGAAAAACACTTAAAGAGAAAGTTGAGTTTCCAAATTATAATAATTTACCCTTTTATAAAGAATCTGTAAACTCTACCATTCATCCCATACGTTTGGAAATGTTTAGGGCTACCACATGTTAACTTTTATGAATATGGAAAGTTTGACTTCTTTTTCCTAAAACAATAATTTTAATTATCTTTAGTGGAGTTGTTTGGTAACAACATAATTATATTCACACAATATGATACTTTTTTACTGTAATTAAATGAGGTCCACAAAACATTTAGCCATTTGGATCAATTACGGTACACATGCAGAAGCATTATCTAGAATCAATGTTGGAATCATAGAGAACCTAAAATTCAAAGCCTCAAACTGAGGCCATTTCATTAGCATTATATTGTTTATATCTTATAATTATTTTAATAATAATTACTTATTTATTATCAAAGTGATGTACAGAGGGGTTACACTTTCATATGTAAGACCATGGGCACATTTCTTGTACTATTTGTTACCTCCTCCTTCATTCCCCCCACCCCCCTTCCCCTTCTCTCTTCCCCCATGAGTTGTTCAGTTGAGTTACAGCAAATGGTTTTGCGAGGATTGCTTTTGGAATGGTTTGTCTTTTTATCCATTGTCTCTCGATTTTTATATTCCCTTTCACTATGGAACTAGATCCTTGATAAACTCTGTAGTCCCCCAGTTTACTCATGGTCAAGGTGCATACCCAAAAATTTCTGATGATTACTATTCTCTACAATTTAAAAATTTGTAACTTATATTCCTTTGAATTTCATTTTAATTTAATCATATTTCAGAGCTGTTAGTCTGAATGAAGAGATTCTAAAGAGATCTATTTCTTCATTCCTGCATTGAAACTTCATGCTATTGTTTCTTTTCTCTTTCATAGGAAGGCATTATTGAAGATGATTTTGCATTATCATGGAGATGTTTGCTGCATTTACCACATTCTTTTTGGCCTGAACAGAACTCAAAGTTTGATCATATCTAACAAGTCGCCTTACCCTCTGCATCTCCCTCATCTTCAATCAGTTTAACTTCGTTTAAATCAAAAGTATTTGAGGAAAACATTAGACTCTCTCTATTCTTTTTTTGTTATTACAGTAATTTTCTACTGTTTCAAAAGCCATTGATAATTTTTACATCACTACCTTTGTTCAGGTTGTTTAGACCAAAATTGAATCTACTCTGTAAGAGGAGAAATATCCTTAACAAATACATTAGAAGGGAGGCAGCAATTCAAAACAAGTCCAACCTGACTTATACAGGCAGGTTTTCAGATCTACTGCTGTAACACCAGTAATTTCTAGAGGAGACATGGTGCTGAACAGGTGTGTTTGTGACTTCTGATACCATTGGAAAAAGCAGTGCAAATGTCAGGAGACTAGTGCTTGGACTCTAATGGTGAAAAGTGGGCCCTAATTGTGAAAAGTGCTTATTACAATGGAGGTTCAACTTACATCTTATTTTGGTTCCTCTATTTCAAAGAATGAGACATCTTGGGTGCTTCAAACCAGGTCTGTCCTTCTCCTCCCTTATAGGACCATTTCATTTCCAGCCTCCTTTCTGTCAGATGTGATGCCTATCTTTTATGTTTTATGCAATCTTTAGCAAAGCCAGGCAAGGATGCTTTCCTGCTTACATACAAGTTCATTTTTTATGTAATCGCCTTATTTCTTGTGTTTTTGAACAAAAAAATTAAGATTCTGAGGCAAAATTATCAAACTTCAGGTAATAATTCATGGTGCCTAATGCACAAAGTCTTTACTCCCAACGTTGAGGCTCAAGTGTGTGTGTGTGTGTGTGTGTGTGTGTGTGTGTGTGTTTAAAATGAGTGGTTGTTTAAATTTGTGCAAATGGCAATGTGTGACAAAATCTTTAATGAATAATTTTTAGCATTTTTTTTTAGTCTCATTCACCAGGGCCTTCTAGTTTTAGCAAGACATTTTAGCATATTAAATACTTTTCAGCTGAAGATAACTGGGTTGGGGTTCCTTGGAGTATAACTGAGCCCACCCAGCACTTGACTCTAGTGTTTAGCCCAATTTTAGATAGGGGCATTTTACAGTTTTGAATTACTCTCAGGCTAAGATTAGCCAGCTGTTTGAACCAGGCTTTTAGCAGCCTGTACTTTTTCAACTGCCTTCTTGCAGAAGGGGACACAGCATATTGGAGACTCTGACGTTTTCCCCATAGACATGTAAATGGACAACAGAAACATGGGAACCAAAATTTATATTTAAAACTGGTACCAACCTCAAAGACAAAACCAGTCAAGACAAAACAGGACAGAGAAATAGAGGTTTTTATGCCTTGAATAGCATGTCCGCATCCACAAGCTGCCAGCCAGAGTGATGCAAAACCCATAGCTCCATGAGAATTCTCAGGGGGATCCTCCTCAGTGGAGATTTCCATCCCCAGGCAATCAGCCCGCTGAGGCCACCCGCCAGAGGCTTTTTTTCCCAATATAGCAGCCCACACAAAACACAACAAATCAGACAAGGATAAAGATACAAGAAACATTTGCATGAAACATATAGCGCCGGTGCAAATTAAAAATGCAATTGCAGTAAAAATTCTCTCTAGAGGTCAAAGAAAAAAAAATCACTAGTCCTCCCGCAATTCTGAGCAGATGGATGGAAACAGGGAGTGCTGGCTCCCCTGCTAGTGTCTGGTGTAAGGAAAAGAGGATGAGTAAGCCTCATTCACTGGAATGGAGCCACAAGTCAGCCCCCTAAAACAGCTTTCCTAAGTTAAGTGAATCAGGTCAATAGCTTCATAATGAGGGGGCTGAGCTACACCTCCGATTGGAGGGGGTTGAATAATTAGAAAAGCTCCACAGCAAGGGAGAGAAACAGAACCATAGAAATCAGAATAAGAAAAGTAAAAGCAGGCCCCACTGTGGCAATCTTTTGTTGTTTATGTTCACCTTCCTGAGGACCCCTGGCAGATCGCAAGAGCATCTGTAGCCCTCCAACCGTGCTGCTGAGCTGCCTAAATAAGCTTCATTCTCTGAAGGAGCATAAGTAGAGGCTGAAGGCTTCTTATTTGAGTTTAATTTTTCTTTAACAGAACTGACAGGAGATTGCTCAGGTGTAGCCTGAACTTTTAGTTCCTGCCCAATTCGAGTTTTTGCCTCCTCTGGCAGATTATAAGCCTTCATGGCTTTCTCCACATCAACCTCTAGCTCAGCAGCTGATGTTACGATAGCATCATGAGACATCATACTCAGAGCTGCATGCATTTAGGGCCCAAATAGACCAAAAAGTAACTGGAACCTTGTCACCACATGGATATGCCTTTTCCACATTATTGTTTACTGGTCCCCAGACCTCCAAGTCTAAAGTACCTTCCTCTGGGAACCAAGGATTATACTCCACTACCACCTGCATACACTCATCTGTTTGTGAACGTGAGACCATAGCCCTGTTATGTTTTAGCACATGATGAATAAGATTAGAAAAAGGAGTAGATTCAGCTTGTCCTATAACCCCGTAATATTTTATCTCCTCTTGAGAGCTCACAATTCCACTATCTCCTGTAAATCAAAATATCTCTTACCTCCATTCAAGAGAGTTCATAATGCAGTTCGGTGATCTCCTGTGGATCAATTATCAGGTACCAGGTTCTGGATGCCAACTGTTGGACCCCTGTAACTGCAGCTGAAAGTCAGGACATGGGGGGGGGGGGTGGGAATGCAGAGGCAAGTAAACCAATGCACACTCTATTTTAGGAGGGCCAGGATTTATATGGGGTTAGAAATCAATTCACAACTTCAACAGTAAAATTAATACAGAAAGGTATCCATATCAATACAAAAGCTGGGATGTCGCTACAACAAAGGGGTTAACACTACAACAAAGGATCAAACCAGTCAACGCAAAACTCTGTCACCTACCTACTATTTCCACAAGACTAATTATCCTATTGACTTCCCTATTTACTGTAAAAAGCTTTCCCTGAGAAGCTGGGCAAACAAGTCTCCCCAGGGACTCTCTATTCAGGGAGGAGAGTCTCATGACAAAGTGGCTTCCTTTGGCCAACAAACACAGGAGACTCTTTAATGAAGATGTTTCCACATTGGCCTATTAATTTGCTAATAAAGCATCAGAATATCCGTGCCTAGGCTAAGTCACCCACTAGCCAGAGAAATCATCCTCCCACAAATGACTACAATTTTATTTTCATAATATTGCTCAATTCTTTATAGCCCTTTAAGAAGTATAACTGCCATCAGCTCTTACCAAAAAATTGGCAATCTGTCAGCTGACAAAGATTTTGAGAGCATTTGGCTTGCATGATGATTGATTACTCAGTCACTGGAAACATTCATATTTTGAACCTTCATGTCAAATTCCTAATATCCCTCTGCTAGATACCTGTAGATGGTACCCATAATGGAAACACGTGTATTCTTCATGGACAAGAGAAGTGGTTTGCTTTAGAAAGGCTGGATGTCAGACAGTTTTGATTTTATTTTAAAGTAAGTGGGAAGTTGTTCTAAGTAAGCTGTCTGTATCCATATACCCACAAGGACGGCTTTCTCCTCAGGTCCCCAATTTAAGATTATTGACCTAACTATACTCTCCATCACATATTTACGAACTGAATGCTACATAGGAATCACTCTAACTTAATATATTAACTGTTTCAATCAGTCTATGGAAATCAACCAAGTAAATAATCACTGTAATGTGAAAACTGTATAACGGATGACAACTGGTAAGAAGAAATGAAAGTGTAAAACTAAAAGGTGGGCACATTCCTGAATCCTACCTACTGAGGAAAGAGATCTGAGAATTGGAATTCCAAACCCACTGGTTAGAAAAGTCCATGAGGCTCTTATCTCTAATTGGCCACCAAAAAGCCTCAAGAGGAGCTGTGGTTCGGGTGGTAGAGCCCTTTCCTTAAGCCATAAAGCTCAGAGGCAGGGGCTAGATTCTGAGTTCAAGCCCTTGGACACACATTTTTGGCACACAAATAATGTAAATCAGAATACAAAACTGAGATTATTTCACCCAACCAGAGGAGGTGGGTCAAATACTCAGAAAGGACAAGTAGGAGTGGGAATAGTGATATCTAGGATTACTTTGGATGAATAATTGTGAACAGGTATAGAAGTCTTCAAGGTGCAGCAGAGTCCAAAAGTTTGGAGGGCAAAAGCTGACCCATGGGGTGACTTTGGGGATTAAGGAGAAATGAACCAGAATAGAACAATGGACCTTGATGCTGAAATAATTTCAAATTCCCATCTATATCCTGAGTATCACATAAAAGATGATGGCATTGAATGGACATGTCATAAAGCCACCTCCACATGTATAATTATCTCTTAGGGATATAGAACTTCTATGTAAATAGAAATGAAATTATATGTGTTCATGTGAGAGTTTTATTTTTTCCAATGCTTTCTAGTAACAATCAATTTTCTCTAATGAAAAGAAATATTACAAACAGAATGCAATTAAACTTGATGACAGAAATATGTAACCTCCTCCTGACAACTTTAAAATTTACATATTAATTTGAACCTGAATGCAATGCAATAGAGAGCAATGAGAAGGAAACCAAGGTTTATTCCATTGACTGTATGATGGCAATGGGGAATTGAAATGGTTTCTGTAGAAAAAGAGACATAAAGAAAGACCACTCATAGGTGATACCATTCTCTTGTAACAAGTCAGAGCAGCAATTGGCTGTGTTAGGTGTGGATGAGTTTATGGAGCTGGCAACAATACAGGCATCTACAGGAGCAACTGAAAGGAGGAGAAAAGTACCTCATAACACATGCTCTCTCTCTCTCACTCAGTCTTATTGAATAAAATGTGTTGACATAGGTTTAGACATATATTCTTCCTTCACATTTTCTCGTTGCAATCTTTTAGCCAATGTAGAAACATCTGAACTCTACTTACATTCATTCTTCATTCTTGTACTCATATTCTTGCTATGACACTAAGGTTTTTGAGGTTTCCTATATATCCAATGAAACTGACAGGGAAGGTAGTCACAGCACTGAAGATCAAATCCACCTGAGTTCCTATGCACAGCCACTGCTACCCAGAAACAATAAGAGATTCCCACAGTCACAAGCAATCAGGGAAACAAGCATTGTTGCAAGCATTAGACATATGGAAACTTCGAACAGAAAATCTTAGATCCTTCTTCTTCACCAGTTAAGGATTCTTGTTCTGCATGTTGGTTTTTCAGGTGATTGAATTCTTCGGTTTTCCAGGTGAATGAATTCCTTCAATGAATGCCACCTCTAGGTATTATGGTCACTTATTTCCAGTGTATAAAAATGGCTCTGGTTTTGGGGCTGGGGATATGGCCTAGTGGCAAGAGTGCCTGCCTCGTATACATGAGGCCCTGGGTTCGATTCCCCAGCACCACATATACAGAAAACGGCCAGAAGTGGCGCTGTGGCTTAAGTGGCAGAGTGCTAGCCTTGAGCAAAAAGAAGCCAGGGACAGTGCTCAGGCCCTGAGTCCAAGTCCCAGGACTGGCCAAAAAAAAAAATAAATAAATAAAAATGGCTCTGGTTTAAATGCATGCCACAGATTACAGTTACACATTGCATGAAGTTATAAGGTTAGACAATGCCTCATTTTTAAATATTCTCTCTCTCTGTCACACACACACACACACATATACACACTTGACACTTGAAGTCAATGTTGGGAGTAATAACTTTGTGCATTGAGCTCCACAAACAATATCTACAAGTTTGATAATTTTGCATCAAAAGATTCTTTTTCTATTCAAATACGTAAGAAATAAGGAGCTTACATGCAAAATGAACTTGACTGTAATCAGGAATGCAGCATTCCCAGCCCTTTGCTTAGGATTCCATATAACATAGAACATGGACATGACACCTGACAGGAAGGAGGCTGGAAAGCAAATGGTTCAAGAAGGGAGGAGAAGATGGACAACCAGGATTCCCGTAACTAAGATGTCTCACTCTTTGAAATAGAGGAACCAAAACAAGATTGAAGGCAAACCTTCGTCATAATAAGTGCTTTTGTTTTTGGTGTAGCAGCAGATCTGAAAACCAGCTCCCAAAAGTCAAGTTGGAATGTTTTGCGTTGTTCCTCCCTTTCTAATATATTTGTTAAGGATATTTGTCCTATTACAGAGTCGATGCAATTTTGAGCTAAAGAAACAGGAACAAAGGAAGTACTGTATAAAATTCAGTATCTTCAATGGGTTTTCAAACAACAGAAAATTAGTATACTAATAAAAGAACCAGAGAGAAGCTAATGTTTTGCTCAAATTCTCTTTATTTGAAAGAAGATAAACTGAAGATAGGGAGATGAAAACCATAAGGTAACATTGTATGAAATCACATGGTGAGTTCTATTTGAAACAAAAGGAATGTGGTAAAATCACCAATTTTCTGCATGGTCAGCCAGAAAAACTGTGTGAAAACTTTCTTCATGGAAGAGAGAATAATCAATAGTATAAAAGTTTCTATGAGGAATGTATAAGAAGGCCTCATTCTTCAGACTCTCTCACTGCAGAAGAACAACTCTAAAAGGGCATTAAATTCAAATGCAATCAAAAGAAGTATGTTTTAAATTTTAAAATAATAGAGCAAGTTTTCATCTGATGTTTTTGGATCTGCATCATCTGGTGGACAGTGATTAAACTGGGACATTACAGAGTTTACCAAGGGTCAAATTCCATGGTAATATGTCTTATAGTTTCACACGACATGGTCTACATTCTTTGAAAATAGAGAGTCAGTGATTTCCCACAGTTTGGATACTAGAGACGAGTAAGTAAGATTTCAATTCGTGGCTAGGAAATTACATATAGGAATGAAATATCTTGAATCCCCTGCTGGTCTCCTTCTCTGACACTTAACTAACGGTGCATTTCTGAGTACCTAGTTTTGAACAGATAGAACTGAACTTACTAACCTGGGTTTAATGTCACCTCTTTTTATCTGTTTAATTTAGTTAGAACCAGGTACTTGACCCACAGAACAGGAGTTTCCAGAATCCTGGGCACACCAGAACCCACAACCGTCCAGAAGAAGGCATCTTGATGTTCAGTAACAGAATCTTATACTCAAGTCACATGTTTACTTACTGCCAGAGACTAGAGTGGTATGTATTGCCAGCAATGGAAGATTTGCCAAGATCCTCATGGTTATGAGTTGAGGATCAGAAAATAAACACAAGAAAGATTCAATTTCTAAAGCACTGTCCCTGGCCTAAGCACTGTCCCTGGGTTCTTTTAGCTCAAGGCTAACACTCTACCACTTGAGCCACAGCGCCACTTCTGGCTTTTTCAGTTTATTTGGTGCAGAGGAATCAAACCCAGGGCTTCATGCAAGCAAGGCAAGCACTGTAGCACTAAGTCATATTCCTAGCCCTCATGAGACTCTTATCTCCAGTTAACCACCAGAAAACCAGAAGTGTTGCTGTGGCTCAAGTAAAATAGCCCTAGCCTGAAGCTGAAGAGCTCAGGGCTCAGGCCAAGGCCCAGAGTTCAATGTTCAAGACCAAATATATATATATATATATATATATATATATATATATATATATATATATCTCCAATAAACCTCCAAAGTATGCAGATTTTATATTACAAGTAAACTAAAGGATCACATGATTTACAAAAAAGATTATTCTAATCATTTCTGCTAAAGCTGAATTTCTCTCTAATGGCAATATCACAAAAATGATGCAGTGAAAATTGATGCTGGGCGTGGGCGGAGCATCCCTGCAATCAGAGCTACTGAGGAGGCTGAGATATGAGAATTGTGGTTTGAAAACAGCCTGGCCTTGAAAGACTGTGTGACTCTTTAATTAACAACTAAAAAGTCAGAAATGGAGCTCTGCTTCAAGTTTTCGAGTACTAGCCGTTTGCAAATATGCTCAGGGACAGTGCAAAAGCCCTCAGTTCTAGCCCAAGAAAAAGCAACCAAAAACCCTAAATGAATAGAACACCAAAACATTCCAAAACAAGACAGAAAGGAGGAAGGAATAGCACATGCACACACATACACGCACACATGGATGCACACACAATTGATAACCAACAAACTGCAACCACTTGCACAAAAAATAAATTAAATTAATAGTGTCTGAAAAACTACAACTTGTTGGCTCCTTTTAAATTTAAATTTACATGTTAATGGATTTCAGAACAAGGAATTAAAGAGCAATGAGCAAAAATCACGTAGATTTCCTGATTCCCTCTTTCTGCCCCATGATTTTTGGGAATGGTGGAAACTGAAAGTGTTCAATAGCTATGAAAAGAACAAATTAGATAAAAAAATTATTATCTCAGATGTTATTCAAAACAAATAAAAGGACTGATATTGATAGAACTATGATTTCAGAGGTGTCAGCAGTAGAGTCATCTTCAGGGGCACCTACAATGAGGAGAAAACTGTCAGGTGACACAATATGTCTCTTAAGAAATGAAGTGTGAGAAAGGCTAACTCACAGTCAGATAAAGTAGCCACCAAGAATGATGTACTCAAATTAGGCCTTTGAGCTTAGGGACAGTGACCAGGACCAGAGTTGAAGGCCCAGAACCAGCAAAATAAACTAATATTCTTTTTAAAGAATTGAAATGAAATGTGTTTCACACAGGAATGCACATTCATTTCTTCTTCAATCATCTCATCAGTGTGATCCCATCTACCCACAGTCTTTCTTTATTCCTCCTCCTATATCCTTGCTCTCATGCCAAAAATTTGCAATTTCCCTCCTCATACCATGATAGAGAGGAGATAGGAAAGCATTTTGGTCCCAGTAGGAGCAAGAAGATAAAATCCACCTGGGTTGATATTCACATACACAGCTGCTCAGAAGCTACTAGGAAATCCCACCATGGGCAACCTTGGCTGTCAACTCACACATAGGAAACAAACATTGGTGTGGACTTTTGAAATATGCACCATTGCTAACTGCAAACTTTAGACCACTGCTTCTTTTCTTTTTCTTTTCCTTTTCTTTCTTTCTTCCTTCCTTCCTTCCTTCCTTTCTTTCTTTCTTTCTTTCTTTCTCTCTCTCTCTCTCTTTCTTTCTTTCTTTCTTTCTTTCTTTCTTTCTTTCTTTCTTTCTTTCTTTCTTTCTTTCTTTTTTCTTTTGGTGCGGTCTTGGGGCTTGAACTCACAGCCTGAGCTCTATCTCTTAGCTTTGATGTTGAAATCTCACACTCTACCACTTGAGCTACAGCTCCAATATTAATGTTTTGGTGGTTTAATGTAGAAGACAAGCTCACACACTTTCCTGATTGAGCTGCTTTAGAACCTCAACCTCCAATCTTAGCTTCTTGAATAGCTAGAATTTTATGAGTGAGCCACTGGTTCCAGGATTAAAACACACTTCCTTAAGATTACAGTATCACCCTTGACTCTAGTCTGCCAGGGGTTTGAATCCCCTCATTAAACAGTACATAAAGGAATGATCAATTATCTCTTGCTTCACACAAGAAAACTTCTGCTTTAAAAGACAAGCCACATGACCAGTGTTTCCAAAAGATAAGAAGCCACAGACATTTATAAAAGCACTCAAATCACTCTCAGGAGTCATGGTTGGTGCCATTATGTTATTAGTAATGAATAATGCCTACAGGTTTGAAAATTTTGTCTCAGGGGCTTCCTTTGCTCCATAGATATATAAGAAATAAGATTATCTACATTTAAAATGAACTCTATCATCAGGAAGGTACCTTTCCATTGCTTTTTCTTAGAAATCCTTATGATTTAGAATATACACATAGGAGCTCACAGGGTTGGGAGATAGTGATAGAAGGAAGGTGAAGAATGGAAGAGCAGATTTCCAGTACCTGCCATGTCAGAGGCAGCATCTCGTGTCCCATTTTCTGGAAGACAAAGCAAAAAGAAGATCTAAAATGATCATTTTTAGAGAGAAGAAATGAGGTGACCAATACTGGAAATGATCACACATGGAAAGCCTTTTCCTGAGTGGACATACAAAAGAATAAAGCAGATGCTCACATGAGGGAAATATAGTTCTCTTTCACTTCCTGAAATAAAAACACTGATTACCTTTTAGTCAAATTATATGTACAGTAGTTAGCACTAGAGAGCCAAGTTTACATTGTAGAAAACACCTACTGAATAATAAAACTTAAGTCTCCTGGGTTAGGTCATGATAATAGTCACTTAGAGATGGAGTCAGGTACTCAAACAGTAGGTCAAGAAGTGAGCAAATCCTCGGAACACCTAGACCCAGAGCCCTAGAAATGGTAATATTTTTGTTATTTTATACCCCTAAACTTCCATTCTGCTGAGAATTTTTACTTAGGACCAGAAACCAGAACCACCCATAAAGATAACTTTCACTCCTTGATTCTGATGATGCCTAGGTCATTTCAAAAATGCCCTGTTTTAACTATGGTCCAAGCAACAATTTCTCCTTCAGATTTTTATCCCCATGTAATTTGGAACTCTATTGCTATCATCTCCTCTTAAAAACTCCAGATGCCCCAGACATATCTACCAGATCTATGGACTTCTGCTTCCAAAACATTTTCAGCCTCATGACTTTTCCACAAGAATCGTCAGGTTAGAGCAATGAGGTTGAGACCAGCCTTTGAAGGCCAGTATGTGGATTCCTCAATCTGTGATTACTTACCCTCCTGAACCTGTGGAGAAGCTCAGCTGGCCTCAGGCCAAGGAATTCTAGTAATTTGAAAGAGTCAGATCTGCCCTCACTACATGTAAGAGATTCTTGGGTAAAAAGACAAAATCTCAGAGTTTGAAGGAAAAAATGTATTAATTGCTGAATTCAGTTTTTCATTCTATAATACTAACTACTTATAGACCATTATCATGTGTTAAGAACACTGAAAAAACAGTAATGAGTAAAGTATACCAACATCCTCTTCCTTAAACACTTTCTAATTTTTTTTATTTCATTTTACTGTTAGGGTGGTATCAAAGGGGTTACAGTTACAAAAGATAATGAGTAGGTTTCTTGGGGAGCACTGTTACCTCCTCCCTTGTTTTCTCCCACTTTCCCTCCTCTTCCCCAACTTCTCTCCCTGCTGGTTTCTTTTGTTTATGAATGTGTCATGTGATCTTATTTCTTTTTTCTTTCAGTTTTTGTCTTTTCTTTTATCCCCTGTTGTGACTGCTTTTTATTTAATTTTGATACCCTGTGTCCTGTATGTAATTTTACATTTACACACTTTTAAAAATAGGATATAGAAATCACACCTGGAATGTTACTTATTCAGGAGGCTGAGATCTAAGAGTCCTGGTTCATAGCCACTTCAGGTAGGGAAGACCACAACAAATAAGGCAGAAGTGGAGCTGTGGCTCTCAAGAGGTAAGCACTAGCCTTGAACACAAAAGCTAAGAGATAGTACCCAGGCTCAGAAATATCTCTCTCTCTCTCTCTCACACACACACACACACACACACACACACACACACATATACACACACATGTACATTGAGAAATCAGGAAAGAAAGAGCAGAAAAAAATAAGCAAAAACAAAATGAGTTTTATGAGCTCCTGCTTAGTACATGTGAAGTCATGTATTCAATTCCCATCACACAAAAAAAGAAGAAAATAATAAGTACACAAAAAAGAAAAATGTTGTTAATGTCAGGATGGAATTTTCCTTCAGATAAAGAAGCCAAGAAGGCATTAGTGAAAAGGTAACATTTGAACAAATAACAGACTGGGAACTCACCAATAGGCTGTTGCATTTGCATTTGGCATCCTGACCTTTACAAATGCCCTTGAGCTGTGCTGATGTTTCTGCTTGGTCAATCTCCTCCTTCACACTCCCTGGCACTCAGGGAACAAAACTGTAATCTGGAAGTTCCTTTGTGTGCTCTGTGTATTAAGTGGAATCACATGGAATCCTTGGGTCAGCACATTGTCTTTGTCTAAAGCAGTCTTGATAATGCTCTTTGCTTTCAATTTCTGCAATGAAATATTTACATGCTTGGTTCTGAGGACATTTCTACAATCCTGGTTTCTAGCTATAAGTAATTATGTAAGTATTATTATTTGAACAGGAGTACATACTAAACCTATTTACTGTGGAGGAAGTTGGTCACCAGAGCCTACAAAGAGTGAAGAACAACTCATGTTGTTTTAGTCTATCACCTTTTTATCTTCTTTTCAGTGATTATTCCATGTAAAGTTGACTTGCTCTTAAACTTTTCTTCTTCTATGACTTTCTTCTGTTTCAAACTGTCACTCGAAAGGGACCAATCACGAGAAACAAACCATGCTTGGTTAAACATAACAAGTTAGATGTGTAGAATGAACGAAGTACATGTTCTTCAGGCTTCATTCATGAACATGTAAGTACAAACCCTAGGCCTCAAAGGAAAGATCCATAATGCAAGAATGGTAGTAGACACATGGAATTCTATGCCTATATCAGAAAGAATGACATTGCCCCATTCGTGAGGAAATGGAAGGACATGAAAAAGATCATATTAAGTGAAGTGACCCAAACAAAGAAACATAGACTCTATGGTTTCCCAAACTGGGAATAATTAGTACACATCTAGGATAATCCTAGGAGAAGATCACAATAGCTCAATAGCTATATCCATATGAATACCTAAGATGATGCTAAGAAAAATGAACTCCAAGATATGGAAACAAGTGTTTTATCAGTGTTGTTGTCATTTTCAAAATATCATGTGAATATATGCCCTTTTCCTTTTGTATTTGTTTCCTGATGTCACTGTAACTGATTTTTTTAAATTATTTTATTTTTGCCAGTTCTGAGGCTTGAACTCAGGGCCAGGCCACTCTCTCTGAACCTCTTTTGCTCAAGCACTCTACCACTTGAGCCACAGTGCCACTTCTGCCTTTTCTGTTTATGTGGTACTGAGGAATTGAATCCAGGACTTCATGCACGCTAGGCAAGCACTCTAACACTGAGACACATTCCTAGCCCCACTGTAATGGATTTTGGTACTCTGGATAGATGCATATTGGAACTAGGGAAGGGAAAGGGAATGTCAAAATTGATAGACAAATGATAGAAAGACAAACCAATGCAACAGCAATACTTACAAAAGTATATAGTGTAAACCAACTGTACAACTCATGGGGGGAAGGATATTGGGAGGAGGGATGTGGGAGAAAAATGAGGGGGGAAATAACAAGTTGGATAAGAAATTAAGAAATGTATACACTGCCTTACGTATGAACCTGTAATCTCTCTGTATATGTTTGACAATAAAAAATGAATAAATTAAAAATACATACACACATGTAAATGAATGGTAATAGCAAGGACACTCTTTTAAGCTGCTCATTGGAGAAGCAAACCCTGGGCAACTCAAAGTGCACTGTTATCCCAGGTTGCATCTTCACAGCAATTGGTGGAAAGGCAAAGAACAAGATCCAGAATTCAGACATGGAAGACTGTCAGTAGTCAGGCTATTAAGTATGCAGATGCATCTAAAAGGGCCACAGAGAAAGAGGCCAGAAACAATTTTGAAGTTTTACTGTTCTGAATTTTTCTGATATTCACCATGCTAGCTCAGGCAAAAGATCCTGGTTAAAGTTGAGATATGATGTAATGTAGCATCTCAATCATATGGTGGAGCAAATTCCTAGCTCAATAGTGCCTCTGATGAATAGTTTATTGTTTACAAAAAAAAAAGAGGAGAGACAGGGAAAGCTACTATGTATCTAAATACTACTGCTTTCTCCACCTAACACCCCAACAATTCTGGCAAGGGCTCTCAGAATTGTCAATCAAAGGAGAAGCCAGTTTTCAATGTTATTTCAAGATGAAGAGAGAGACTTTCCAGTGTGGGTTTGACACAAAAGACATTGTTTTTATCTGCATGAAAATCAGTTAAGTCTTTAAATGAGAGAATGGAAGACATACCTTTTGAATGTAGACAGTCCCCTACTACTCAATCTTTTCCATAGAGAAATTCAGCATTGCAGCTTGTGAACATGATTGGTTCTAAGACTAGGATGTGACATTAAGTTGGGCTTTCTCTCCTTGTTTTTTTTTTTATTTTTGTTTGTTTAATAGCTTGAATTCATTACCACAAAAGAAAGTAGTTTGACATGTTTGTCAGTGAAGTGCTAAGACTACAGCAGAAGTTTGATCATGAGAAAGATGAAACCAGAAGGCCACAAGGCTCATGTGTTCCCTGTTTCTTCCCCTTTCCTCAAAATGCACTAGGCTACCAATCAGCAAGCATGAGCTTATAGTTCCATTGAGTCTTTATTTTCTTAATGCATTTTATTGTTAGTATAAAGGCAATGGACAGAGTTGATGCAGTTACATAAGTCAGGTAAAATAGTATATTTATTTTGGATAATGTCATCCTTTCCCTTGCTCTCTCCCCATTTTTTTCCTTTCATGCTCACCCACAGGTTATGTTGTTCATGTGCAACATGTGTAGTGGTTACTGCTGCTAATTTGTTCACCCTTTCTCTCACAATTTCTGGGCCACCCCTCCTGACCCTCCCAAAGACAAATAAATGAACAAACAAGACAGAGAGAAAAAGCCAGGTGTCAGTGTATCACACATGTAACACTAGCTACTCTACTCAGGAGGCTGAGATCTGAGCATCTCAGTTCAAAGCTAGCCAGGACAAGAAAGTCTGTGAAACTCTCATATACAGTAAACTACTCAGAAAAGACCTGAAGTGGTGCTATGGCTCAAGTGATAGAGCACTAGTCTTGAGCAGAAATTCAGGGACAGCACTCAGGGCCTGAATTCTAGTCCAAGTAACAGGAAAAAAAGAAAGAAATCAAAATCAAAATAATACAAAAACTTCTTGTTTCTATTTCAACAAATATTACTTTATATGATCAGATACACACAGTAATTGTGATTTTGTGTTCCACTCCTAACAATATCCTCCTTTGGCTACACTGTGTGTGGGTGCCTAGAGACACACATAATTTATTATATTCCAGTGTATTTGTTATTTTAACATCCACTTGGTGGGTGGCTATCACAAATTCAGGAAAGCAGGCAATCTATGTTTCTCTGGGTCTAGTTAATGCCATTTAATAAATTTTTCCCATAACTTTACATTCCTTACAAATGCAATACTATCATTCATTCTGATGGATGAATGGAATTCCATTACATATATCTCCAACATTTTTTTGATTCACTCATTCACTGAGGGGCACCTGGGTTGCTTCAGTTTCTTGGTTGTGGTAAACAATGCTGCAATGAACGTGATTGTCCTGGTAGTTTTCAAGTGGCCTTGTTTGTGCCCAGGAGTGAAATTGCTGGGTTATAAGGAAGCTCTACATTTAATTTTTGAGGAACCTCCATAGTGCTTTCCAGAGTGGCTAAACATGTTTACATTCTCACCAACGGTCTAATAGAGTTCCCTTTAAAAAAAAAATTACTTATTTATTGTCAAAGTGATGTACAAAGGGGTTACACTTTCATATGTAAGGCCATGGGTACATTTCTTGTACTATTTGTTACCTTTTCCCTCATTCCCTCCTCCCCATTCCCCCTTTCTCTCTCCCCTTATGAGTTGTTCAGTTGGTTTACATGAAATGATTTTGCAAGTGTTGCTTTTGGAATCGTTGGTCTTTTTATTCATTGTGTCTCGTTTTTGATATTACTTTTTACTTCTCTAGTTCTAATATCAGTATATACAGTGTCCAGGGTACTCAGATGAGATACAGTGATAGAACAGGTGCAACCACAGGAAGGGAATACAAGACGATCAACAGCAATAGAAGCTATGGTTTCACATGGCCTGTTGAAAGTAATTACAACAGTGATATAACACTCGTTTCTATAACATGGAGTTCATTTCACTTAGCATCATCTTATGTGTTCATAAGGGTATAGCTATTGGGCTCTTGTGATCCTCTGCTACGACTAGCCTAAACCTGTGCTAATTATTCCCTATGAGGGAAACCATAGAGTCCATCTTTCTTTCGGTCTGGCTCACTTCACTTCACATAATTTTTTCTTCTTCCTATTATTATTTTTTTCATTGGAGTTGAACACATGGCCTGGGTTTCACCCATGAGTTGTTTTTGCTAAAGGCTGGTCCTCTACAACTTTGAGCCACAGTGCCACTCCTGGTTTTCTGGTACTTACTTGGAATAAGAATCTCATAGACTCAGATTCCAGCCTCCTGGGTAGCTATGATTTGAGGCATGAGGCACCAACACCCACCTGAGCGTCTTCTTTCTTTAGATTAGTGTATTTCTCACTCAGCATGACACCACTGATTTCACTACATGTAGATGAGAGGAGAAGGCCCTGATGTGAAGAAATCAAAACCTGACAGACTCAGGACAGGCCTTGGAATGAGGTGTAATGAACTGTAGGTTTGTACTGTAATGGCTTTGAAATTGGCACAATGGTGAGTAGCATGGGAAGTCATGGGCTTCTCCATCTTGCTAGAAGTGCTGGTAACTGCATGCCTGTTTCCTGCAAAAAGGAGGAAACTTAGAGAAGTTGTGACCTGAAAAGCACTTAAGATTGGAAATAGTAGAATTCAATCCTATCTCATAGAATCAGGAACTTGACAAGTATTTGACATCTTGACCTTTACAAATGGCTTTGAGCTGTGCTGATGTTTCTGCTCAGTTTCTCACTTCCCCAAATTTTCTGGCATTCAGTAAACAAAATTGTGATCTGGCAGTTCCTCTCTGTGTGCTCCGTGTATTAAGTGTCATGATGTAGAATCCTGGGGTCAGCACATTGCCTTGGTCTAAAGCAGTCTTGATAAAGCTTCAAGACTTTCGATTCCACCATGAAATATTCTTTTCCCATGATTCTGAGGAAGTTTCTACTTTGCTGGTCTCTAGCTCTAAGTAATTATGTAAAGATTATTACCTGAAGAGAAGTATATAACAAATCAATCTACTGTTGGGGAAGTTGGTTGCCAGAGCCTACAAAGAGAGTGGAGAGCAACTCCTGTTGTTTTATTTCACCACCTGCTTAATCTTGTTTCAGAAATTCTTTCATGTAGGGTCGGCTTGACTCTGAAATTTTCCTCATTCAGTCACATCTTCAATTCTAAACTGTCATTCAATGGCAATTTTTTACATATGTTTTAAAAAGTAATCATAGATTTATTACAAGGAATGTAAGAATGAGTACCAATGAAGTTTCAAAACCTCGTGTGTTTCTGTGCATTTTTTTTTCTCTCAATGTGTCCACATAAGGCTAAAGCTTTTCAAGTTTTAACACCTAGTGTATTGACCAAATGTCCTCTTTGGTATAAAAAGTGAAGTTCATGTTATTTTTCCCACATTTCAGATTTGACATTGAACTCAGTCGTCTCAGTTTTGCTCTGATTCCTTTGATCAAATCTAGAACTCTCCAAAATAAGCCATGCCTGAAGCCAATATTTTTTTGTTGGTGCCAATTGGTTTACTGGCTCACACTGTAATCATGTAGGTCTCAGCCCTGGATTATGTGCAGTTAGGAGCATAAACCAATGGAACCTCAACATTATATCATAGTATTCATTTTGTCTTCATTGAATCTATCCTACTGGTGAGTGCCTGCTTTTGCCATTCTTTCTCCATGGGACATGGAAATATTTTACATTTTATTTTATTTTATTGCCTGTCCTAGGACTTGGGACTCAGTGCCTCAGCACTGTCCCTGGCTCAAGGCTAGCTCAAGGCTAGCATTCTACCTCTTGAGCCACAGCACTGCTTCCAGCTTTTTCTCTTTATGTGATGCTGAGGAATTGAACCCAGGCCTGCATGCTAGGCAAACACTCTACTGCTAAGCCCCAATATTCCCAGCCCCAATATTTTATTTTTAACTAAACATTTGTTTCTTTTGGAGAGTATTCCAAAAGTAGAAACGGCTTTATGCTGAGCCCGCTTCAAGTCTGACTTTTTATGTCTTATTCAGGATATTTGGAGAACTTGAAAATTCATTAAGGATCAAGGTCCATTTCTGAATTTTTGGTTCATGTCTTGCTGGCTTTGCAGGTGACTCCCATGATTTTAGTGACACCTGATAGTTGTTATTCTCCCCAATGTTCCAATGAATTCTTCAACCTGTTTGCTAACCTCCTTTTATCCTATCTTCACTTTCAGATTTTAAGTACTGGATACCTGCTGTGAATAGAAATTAATATGTGTCTCATCACAAAGACATCTGTATCTTCTAGATTTATTCTTTGTTTGGGCTTTCAAAAATACTTTTATCATCCTTAAGTAGTTGTACAAAGGAGTTTCCATTTGTCAAAGCAGTTTATAAATACAGAGCATCTTGAAACATGTCACCTCTTTAAATATTCTTACCCATCCCTCCCACCCAACCTCTTCCCTTGCTTGTCTTAATTTTAGGTTATATATTGAAATTTTAGCTATTGAACAAAGCAGTTCACATGTATAATGCATCTTGATCTTTGTTAACACTACAATATTGTCACCCCTCTTCTGTCTACCTTTTCCTTTTTATTTTTCAATTCTGTGGTATATACAATGAATTCTTGCCTGCATAATCACCCCTCCCCCCTTTATTCTTTCTTTAAAAATGCCATTTTGGATCAGCTGATCTAAAATTACATCACCATTTTCTTCCTCCTGTTTTACTGTCCTTTCATCTCCACTGTATTAGATTTTAGGAGGCTCTCCATACTCACACATGACACAGTGCCTGATTCCTTCCTTTTCCCTATTTATTCCTGTAATTTTCATTGCAGTGATATTCTGAAAGAGTAGATAGCATGAAGTGTTGCTGTACTTTGCTTCTATGGAATTCTTCCAATATTGTTCATTGTACATACACCCCTCGAGACCAGCTGAACAAACTGATGGTGTGGACTCATTAATTCATGCATGGCAGTTAATTTCATATCCTTTTTATTCTTTTCCCTTGAACCTGTATATGTGAGGTGAAAATCTAGTGAAAGTAGACTTGGTTCTTCATATCAGTGCTGATCTCACTCACTATAACTTCATCTTACCTCACTACTGGTAGAGGAGGGAGGCCCTGATTTGAAGAATGCACAGCCTGAGTGACTCAGGACAAGGCATTGGAATTGGCTGTTCTGCTTTGATTCTTTAAAAGGAAATAGAGGCCATGTAAGTGTGCTTACGCATGTGTTGTACCTTTGTCACTTCTAAACCTTTAAAAAGGGCATATCACATATCAGGTTAGTTGGTCATGGGCTTCTCCAACTTGCCAGAAGTACAAGAGCTATGCAAGCTCTGTTTCCCACAGGAAGAAGAAACCTACAAGATAACTTATTATCTGAAAAGCAGTTAAAACAACCAACAGTTGAATTCAAACATTGATTATACAATAAGAGTCTGGCAATCAATTCAAACATTGATTATACAATAAGAGTCTGGCAATCAGTTGAACTTCTGATGTTTACAAATGGCAATCTGTTCATTCTACTTGGTTGCTCTCTTCCCCAAACTTCCTGGCATTATGAAGCCAGATTCAGGATTGGAAGCCCCCGATTGTGTGCTGTGGATTATGTGTAGATTGGGTGCTCTGTGGATTCTACTGATGGAGGATCCTGGGGTCAGCATCTGGCTGTCTTCTGAAGCAACCTTCACAAGGCTGCTTGCTTTTCATTTTCTACCATGAAGTTCTTACAAACCTGGTTCTGGTGAGAATTTCTACTTTTCCTGTGTGGCAGTAAAGAACTAAAGATTATTATTGAACATAAGTTTGAGTCCTGAGTGTCTAGAATGAGAATAGAAAACAACTCCCCCTGTGTGGTTCTTTTCCTTTTTCAGTTCTGTTCTGATTATGCAGTATGGTCTTGATTGGCTCTGAGGATTTCTTCGTTCAGTCATATATTTCTTCTGTCATAAGGTTGACACTCAAGTGCATTATTGTGCCCACTGAATACATTTAAGAATGTAATTGAAGGTATAATTTAAGGAAAGCATGAATAAGCATATATTATATTGCCACGTGTTTTACTATATATGTGATTTCTCTTAATGTGTCCACTCAGAACTAAGCTTTTGTAGTATGACCATCTAGAGTGTTTATCACATTCCTTTTTCCTACTGGTTATGGTCTATCTCCCTTTCCCTCACTCCACTAGATTGAAGATTGAACTTAGGGATCTCAGGCATGCTTGGTTTGCAAGCTCAAACTGGAGATCTATTATTGGAGCCATACCTCCTCCCTTTTGGCTGGTTAATTGACTTAGATATCATGGGATTTCCTTCCCCTGCTTGCTTCAACCTTCAATGCTCCAGGTCTAATCCTCCAATGTAGTTTGATTATAGGCACTAGCCACTGTCCACTATACATATATATATAATTTTTCTTTTTGTCCTTGTGAAAATTCCCCCCTGGTACTGATGAGCATGCTTTTGCCTTTATTCTCCTGTAATGATCACTTTTTCTATTTTTAGCCTCAAACCTTTTAACAACCCTGCAAATCCTCACAGTTGAAGGACAGTTGAACATAAACAGTCAATGACAGATTGACAGAAATACACTCAGGATGAAGGCTATGTGTCCATGCATGAGCAGGACTAACTTCTTTCCCTGAGGAACTGTCAATATCTCTTCTTTAGCTTTTTCTCCTAATTCAGATACTTTAGGATACAAAATATTTTCTATTTGTTGTTTACTTATTTTTTTGTTGTTGTAGAGATTGAAACCTGGGCCTCGGTCTCTATCCACAGGCTCCCTCCACCACCTCCCCCCCCAGTTTTTTTCAATGAAAAAAAGATAAATTTGTCATTAGAAATTTTTCCTTGAGCACCAGGGAAGTAAGATATAGAACTGAAATTACATCCTAAGCATTCGTACAATGCTTCTAGAATGTTGTTCATTTCTGGTCAATGCCTGGTATTTTTTTTTCCACAAAATGTACTTGGCCAGTTGACTAAATAATAAAATAATTTTCTTCTTTTTTTTTTTTTTTTTTTTTTTTTTTTTTTGGCCAGTCCTGGGCCTTGGACTCAGGGCCTGAGCACTGTCCCTGGCTTCTTCCCACTCAAGGCTAGCACTCTGCCACTTGAGCCACAGCGCCGCTTCTGGCCGTTTTCTGTATATGTGGTGCTGGGGAATCGAACCTAGGGCCTCGGGTATACCGAGGCAGGCACTCTTGCCACTAGGCTATATCCCCAGCCCCTAATTTTCTTCTTTAGAAGGAGGCAGAATTGTTTTGTGTTGCACTGCAGAAGAAACTAATTCATTTTGTCCTTTTTCTTGTTTTCTATAGATTTAGAAACTACAGAGGATACTGGTTTTTATTACATACTCTATTCTTTCTTCATTTTTAGTTTTAGTTCTTTTTTGTTAATAAGTTTAGATCACCATCCTGGAGCTCACTAGGCATTCTGCCACAACCCCTTTACATTCAAATTTTCATTTTTTTTTTTTTTTTTTTTTTTGCCAGTCCTGGGCCTGAGCACTGTCCCTGGTTTCTTTTTGCTGAAGGCTAGCACTCTACCACTTGAGCCGCAGTGCCACTTCTGGCCATTTTCTATATATGTGGTGCTGGGGAATCGAACTGAGGGCTTCATGTATTTGTGGCAAGCGCTCTTGCCACTAGCCCATATCCCCAGCTCACAATTTTCATTTTCTTATAAGAATGTTTTTTAAATCTTCGATTGGTTATTTTTATATACCTTGAGACTTCACTGAAATTAGTGACATCAATCATGACTAGTTCTGATTTTGACAAAAAAAGAGTCCACATTTTTTTTATTCTTGGTACAATGCCCTTCCCAAGAAATATTTTCACACCATCTAACCAGTAATTTTGAAATGCCTGTGCAATGATCTTAGTGGTGCAGATGGCCTCTGCCTGCTCCTCTGAGCATGGTCCTGCTCAGTTTTCCCAGAACCCACACTCATGTGATTTCAGCTAATGGCTCCCCTGTTATCTAGGAGAGCTCCTCATCTCTAAAAATCTCATCTTCATTCAAATAAATAGCTATCTGTTTGCCATTGACTCATCCTGGTAAACCTAGGTACTCAGGAGGCTGAAGTGTAAGCATCATGGTTCAAATCCAGCCCAGGTAGGAAAGTCCAAGAGACTATTATCTCCAAATAACCACAAAAACAGAAGTGGATGTATTATATTGAGTGAGTAAAGCTAAGGAACAAATCCAAGGCCCTGAATTAAAGCCCCAGGATCAACACTAAATAAAAAAATTAATAATCAAACCCATCATCACAAATAGTAATTATTATGAGTTTGTAGTAGATTTAACTAAATTTTACATAATCTAAGTCACAGAAACATCCACTTTTGTCACTTACACCGTTGTGTTCATGATAGTAACTGATTTTTTTTAATAAGTTATCCATGTTTCACCATTTTGGCATAATAATATGGACTAGGAAATTCTTTCCTATTGATGTGCTCATCAATTCAAGATACAAACAGTCCATTTGATTCCTTCACAGCTTTTTCTCCAACCAAGCTTTAAATTTCATTTTATTTGTAATGACTTAAATGTGTAAGAAAAATAAGCAGCTGTTAATATCTGAACACTATCCTGACATAGCAAGGCAACTACCAGAAATTTGGTGAGATAATTTTATCTTCAAACTTCCCAATGACTTGTCTTTGTGGGACCCAATAATCTTAGGAAGCAGCACCATCAGTCAGTGACAGTAGTGATTTGAGACAAAGACCAAAAATCTAACCACAACTTTGTTTAAGCAACCAATAAAGATATTTTTAAACCTACCAGGAAGCAACCATCCACCTCTCCAAGCTAAGCAGTGATTTACCACTTCATCACCCATTACAGGGTTAGCACTGAATGGTCTGATTTCTTATGGACACAGTTCATCAGTATCTCAAAGCACCTAGACTTACTAATTTAAGAGCTAGACTTCTTAAAATCTTCCACTTAAGCCTCCAGTTTGTACATTTTACTGGTTTATTGCAGAAAAGAGTTGCACTGATGTGTCTGCTTAGGCTGGTTTCAAGCTGTAACTCTCAGATCTCAGCCTCTAAAACGGTAGGATTATATGTGTGAGGTACCAGAGCCTGGCCTACTTCTATTTTCTCTTTTCATTTGTGAGAACTGATCAATTTTAAACAAGGTATTTGGTAGACATGAATACAATCTTATTTTCATACTATTGCTCAATTCTTTATGGTCCCTTTAGTATATCTGTCATCATCTTTTACAAAAAAAATTAGCAATCTAGCAGCTGACAAGGATTTTGAGATCACTTTATTAGCATGATGATTGATTACTCAATCAATACAAACATTCACATTTTTAACTTCCATGTCAAATTTCTAATAACCCTCTGTTAGATATCTGCAGATTGTATCCATCATGGAAATGCATGTATTCCACATGGACAAGAAATGTCGTGTCCCTTAGAAAGGCTGGATGTCAGTCAGCTTTGAACATGTTTTAAAAATGTAGGAAATAAGTGGACATTTGTTCTAATTAAGCTGTCAGTATCCATGTACCCATAAGACAGGTTCTCTACCCCCTTCCTGATCCATTTAAAGCTTACTGACCTAACTTTCTATACTATCCATCACCTATTTAGAAACTGAATGCCACATAGTAATCAATCTAGCCTAATATGTTAACTCTATCAATCAATCCATAGAAATAAATCAAGTAATTAATCACTCTAATGTAAAAACTGTAATAGATGGCAACTGATACGCTGGTATAAAAATGTAAAACAAAAGTGGAATCATGCCTGCAATTCCAGCTACTGCAGAAAGACATCTGAGGATTGAGGTTCTAAGCCGACTGGACAGAAAAGTCCATGAGACTCTTATCTCCAATTAACCAGCAATAAGCCAGAAGAGGATCTGTTGCTCAAGTGGTAGAGCCCTTGCCTTGAGCCATAAAGCTCAGGGACAGAATATAGGCTTTGAGCTCAAGCCCCAGAAAACTTTTGATACAAAAACAGTGTAAATCAGAGAACAAAAGAGAGATGATTACACCATACCAGAAGTGAGTAAAAGGCTCAGAAAGGACAAGTAGGAGGGGGGCCATTGCTCTCTGTGCTTGATGTTGATAAATAATCGTGAACAAGTACAGAAGCCATAAGTGTGCACCAGCAAAGACTGAAAGTCTTGAGGGTGAAAGCTGACCCATGGAGTCAACTTGAGGACTAAGGAGAAATCCACCAGAATTGAACAATCGACCTTGATGCTAAATAAATTTGCAAATTCCCAGCCATATACTGAGTATCACATAAAAATGGGTGGCTTTGAAATTATATGTCATAAAGCCATGTAGAATAAAGACATGGAGAATAATCTCTAAGCAACACAGAACTTCCATTCTAATAGAAGGGACATTTCCCATGTTTCATCTGAAATTTTTCATCTTGACAATAATTTCTAGTAACAATCAATTTTCTCTAATGAAATGAAATATTACAATCAGGGTGCAGTTTAAGTTGATAACAGAAAATATGCCACTTTCTAGCTCCTTTAAAATTAGAATATTGACTTGAATCTGAATACAAAGTATTAGAGAGCAATGGGAAGAAAATTAGGGTAGATTACATTCAGTTTATCACAGTGAAGAACTGAGATGTACATAGAAGTGACAAAAAGGGATCCACCCATGTAATAAGTCAGAAGCAGAAGTGATTGTTTCCAGTGCAGCTGTGATTATGGATCCAGCAGCAGTATAGATTCCACAAAAGCAGCTGAAAGGACAAGAAAACTGTCTAGTAATATATAGTCTTTGTCTTTCTCTGTCTCTCTCTCTCATTCTCTCTCTCTCTCTCTCTCTCTCTCGGAATGAAATGTGTTGATATAGGATTAAACATATATTCTTTCTTCCCCTTTCATCATTGCAATCCTGTAGGCATTGAAGTCACACCTGAATTCTACTTACAAACTTTTGTTTTCATTCTTCATCCTTCTACTTATATTCGTGCTGAAACTCAAAAGATTTGGGGTTTCCCTTCTTGTTCAGTAACACTGATAGAGAAGATAGTCACTGCGCAGATTATCAAATTTACCTGAGTTCTTATTCACAGACACTGCTGCCCAGAAACACCAAAGGAATCCCAGAGTTACAAGTAATCAGGGAAGCAAATACTGATGTGAGCATTAGGCATATGCAATACTTCTAACAAAATCTTACACCCTTCTTTTTTTCCAATCAAGGATTCCTTTGCGGCTCCTTGGTCTTCCAGGTGGAAGACCTCCAATAAACAGCACCTCTAGGACTTATGGTCTCTTATTTCCAGTGTATAACAATTCCCCTGGTTTTAATATGTCACAAATTTAATACTGAAAATTACAAATGGCTAGATAGCTATTCATTTTTAAACACAGACACATACTTCCACAGACTTGAGCAGTGATATTAGGAGTAAGGACTTTATGCATTGGGCTCAGCAAATAATATCTACAAGTTTGAAAATTCTGCCTCAGTGGCTTCCTTCTCTGTTCAAATAGGAAATAAGGAGATTACATACAAAATGAACTTGAATGTATCAGGAATGAAGCATTCCCTGGCTTGTACTTAGGACTCCATATAACATAGAAGATGAAGATGGGAACTGACAGGAAAGAGGCTGGAAAGAAAATAGCCCCAGACAGGAGGAGAAGAAGGACAGAGCTGGTTTCCAGTACCAGAGGTGTCTCATTCTTTGAAAGACAAGAACCAAAATAAAATGTAAGATAAACTTCCATTGTAATAAGCTCTGCTTACACTTAAAGAGTCCCAGGACTAGTCCTCCTAATATTTTCCCTGCTTCTTCTAAAGGTTTCAGAAGTCATAAACACAACAACAGGTGTAGCACCATGTCTCCTCTAAAACCTATTTTTGTTACAGCAGCAGATCTGAAAAACAGCTTACATAAATCAGGTTGGACATGTTTTGAACAGTTGTCTCCATTCTAACGTACTTTTTAAGAACATTGTCCTCTTACAGAGTAGATTCTATTTGGCACTAAAACACCAAAACAAAGGAAGTGCTGCATAAAAATCAGTATCTTCAATGGAATGTCAAACAATAGAAGATTAGTGTACTAACCAAAAACAAAACAGAAAGAAATGAATGTTTTTGTCAAATACTCTTTATTTCAAAGAAAATAAACAGATCAAAGATGAGGGAAATACAGAGTAAGGTGACTTTTTGGATGAGATGAAATGGAAAGTTCTGTTCCAGCCAACAGGAATGTGGTAAAAGCAGCACATGTCTTCATGCTCAGCCATGTACTATAACAAAGAGAAAATAAACAATTGTATGAAGTTTCTATGCAAGAATGAAGAAGGAGGCCTAACTCCTCAGGATCTTAATTCACACTAACAACTTTGAAATGTCATTAAATTCAAATGAAATCCCAAGGAATACGAGTTTCAAGTTTGAAAATAATAGAGCATGATTTTTTATCTGTCATATTTGGATATACATCTTCTCATGGACAATGAGTAAACTGGGATGTGACAGAGTTTACCAAGGGCCCAGTTCCATAGTAATATCAACCATAGTTTGGCACAACATGGTCTAGCTTCTTCTAAAATACAGAGATCCGTGCTTTCCCACAGTCTGGGCCACAGAGACCAGTGAGTAAGATTTCAGTAACTAGCCGAGAAATGGAAAACAGGAAAGAAATATCTTGATTCCCATGAACTCAAACATGTGAATGGAATTCTGGATATTTTCTCACTGCCCATATGCCCAAGATAAGTTTATCATTATAAAATTCAATTTCCTAAATTTTACAATGTTTGCTTTGTAGATTTCCCGTGAGATATTATAACATAGAACACGTGTAAATTTCATAGCACAGTGATCAACATGCATGTAGAATGTAAAGTTTTATATTTAAAGTTACCTGAAAATTGGAGAGCAAAAGGAAATGAAGCTAGAATACAAAATGTACCTGGAAACTGAAAATATCTCAAAATTTCGCAAAATAAAACTCAAATCAGCTATCCTGGGAGGCCCTCCTTTCAAACTGTTTTCTGTTTTGGAATATTGTCTAACAGGAACAGAATTTCCATTTACAAAGAGGAACATAAGTAGTAACACATTAGCATTGCTGCAAGTTAGCAAATCTTGTCCAGGCCAACAGTCAGCTTCTGACTGGCATCTCTACTCTCCTTGCTGATAGGATCCCACAGGGCAAACTCACTTCAGTCGTGAGAGCTGTTGAACACATTTCCCCAGAATGGACAAGCATACATGAATCCTGAGAAATCTTTCGGCTGAGGAACCTGATTAAACATTCCCACATTGATGCCACATTGTCTCTTTGTATTTTGGCATTTTCTTTAATCTTAATTTCCTTATTTATCTTAAGTGCAATTAGCCACTCTACAAAAAGAAAAAAGAATTGCAATTTTTGCTCATTTGTGTTAAGAAAAACACAGAAACAAAAACCACAAAAGTCGTGAAAATAGAGGAAAAATACAAAGGAGTGGGAATCATAAGAAAATAGCAAATGATAGAAAGGATAGAATAATGCTGGGGTGACTATTATAATAGAATGGACAGAATGAAACTCTTTATTGGATAAAATTAAGATATACCAAAACACATGAAATTACCTGGTGCCAGTGGCTCATGCCTCTAATCTTAGCTACTCAGCTGGATATTATCCAGAGAATTGGTATTTGAAGTCACCCTGTTAATAAAGTCCATAAGACTTTCTTTCCAAAATAACCAGCAAATCTAAACTGGAGTTACAGATTACATGATAAAGAATCAGAGGAGGGAGAAATACAGGCCTGAGCTGCCAGCTTGAACTAATTATGTAAATGAACTATGTAACCTGGCTTCATGTCACCTCTTTTCATCAGTTTGATTTAGACACAACCAGGGACTTAACCATAGAACGGTTGTTTCTGGCATCTTTGGCACATCTGAACCCACAAACCATCCAAGGGCAGGTATCTCAATGTACAAATAACCCAGTCTTCCACTCAAGTAAGAATTATACTTACTGCCAAAGAACAACATATTAAAAACTTCCAGCAACAGAAGCAATGCCAGATTCTCATGAAGATCAGGAAATAAACATAAAAAATATCCAATTCTTTTTTTTTATTGTCAAAGTGAAGTACAGAGGGGTTACAGATTCATATGTAAGGCAGTGAGTACATTTCTTGTTCAACTTGTTACTTCCCCCCTCATTTTCCCCTACATCCCCCCTCCCCCTTTCCCTCTCCCCTCATAGTTTACACAGTTAGTTTACACCAAATGGTTTTGTAAGTATTGCTTTTGGAAGGGTTTGTCTTTTTATCCTTTGTCTCTCAATTTTGATATTCCCTTTCCCTTCCCTAGTTCTAATACCCGTATATACAGTATACAGGGTATTCAGATGAGATACAATTCCAAGACAAAGCTAGATATTGAGAATAGGACTCCAGATTATAATACAATAGGTTCAAAGAGCACCAATCAGGAGTTGCCAGGTAACAGTCCATTTAATCTGGAGGGTTTTGTTTGGTGGATTGGTTTGGTGTTGATACTGATACTGGGGCTTGAACTCAGGCCCTGGGTGCTGTCTCTGAGCTTTTTTGCTCAGGCTAGCATTCTGAAACTTTATCCAGAGCTTCAATTTTGCCCCTTTTTAATTATTTGTTTGTTTTGGTACTTAATTGGAGATAAGATTCTTACACACCACAGACCTTCCTACCCAGCTGCCTTCCAGCCTCCAGCCTCAACCTTCTGGGTAGCTAGGATTCCATAGGTTAGCCACCAACACCAGGAAAAAACTTTCCAGTTCATAATTGGAAATGAGGCACAAATTAAGCAAGAGACTCAGCTACTCATCCAGAGGCTATATGGAAATGGTATGCCTTCAAATCCTTGATTCTGTATAAGTAATGCAAATTGTGTATAAAGAATGCAAATACTCTTGGTTAACTAAGCCTGATCAAGAAGGAAGCAAGGTAGAATGAAGACTAAGAAGTGTAAAGTCAGGGGAAAACCAAGACGGGAAAGGTGAGAAGGTAGAGGGGAAGCAATAGGGAGTGAGCAAATGAGAAAGTGAAGGTAGAGTAGAATTCAGGCAGAGGAAAAACAGAGCAGATTACAGTGAAGGAAAGGGAACAGAAGATAGGGTTAGTTGAAGGCTGGGTATAGTGAAGGCAGAGGAAACTGGAGGCATGATAAAGTGAGGGCAGAGTAGAACCAGAGTAGCTGAGAGTGGAGTACAAGAGAGGAAAGGTATTGGAAAAATGCTTTATTTCTCAGATAACATTGAAACAGAGGACACATTTTGGGGGACTTGCATATGGATGTTTGATATTATGTGGGGTTCTGCATAGAATAGTATTGATTTGTATACTTTTGTCCCTGATATGTCATTTTTCTATGTGAGATGTCATTTGTCAGTTTGCTGGATTGAGGTTTATTTGTCTTATTTCATACTGCCTACTGAATTAGTTATGAGATTTCTGGGTCCTATACAAAATCCTTTTGCTGGTTAGAAGAAAACACTAAGAAAGTCCTCAAAACCTACTGGTTAATCCTATGCTGTGCTAGCTGTTAGCAGTTGTTGTCCTCTCTCTCAATTGTAAAAGTAAAACATCAGAATAAATCTGTATCAGGAAATAGATGATTTTGGTGAAATGTACCTGACCATTGAAACCTGGTATTGTAGTATATTCATACAAAGAAATTCCTTTACCTAATATTACACTCAAAACCATTGCCTTATTTACCAAAATTAAGGTATATTAGGAAAACATAGAAAAAGTCCAATAATTTAAAAAGCACAAAGATATATTAGAAATAATGCAGTTTCTTCAGTAGGTGGTCTACACAATGCAAAATCAACCCAGTCCATGACAATGCTTACAACTATGATTTATTTGAAAGAAGATTAAAATGATCAGCCAGAGTAGGAAAAAGGTAGGTTGTTGGGTGACATTAGATGAGAAAATGCTCTGGTCAAGTATAGAAGAACAAATCTACAAGCTGCAAGTATCTTCATTTCTAATACAATACTTTGTCTACTAAGATCCACTAATACAGTACTTTGTCTACTAAGATCCATAGTTTGATATCAAGGGTGCAATTGAAAATGGGATGTCAAGATGATGAAGAATATGTCCCACTCCAGAATCTGAATGAGGACTGAAAACAATCAGGTGACACTGAATTCAGTGGACTCACCTTAAACTCAAGAGAAAATAAACCAAAACTGAAAACTAGAAATGAATTCACAGATTCTCAAACTATTGTGAATATCAGACAAATATATAATCAATGAGAGGCCTTATCCTAAACCATTTCTACTTTTAAATAATCTTAAAAAAACAGAATTTCTTTTTAAAAGATTCCAATGATTCATGGAGAAATTGTTTATTTCAATAATTTATGCTAAAGATAATTTTTTCTCTGATGTCAATATTATAAAAATGATGCAGGGAAAATTGATGCTCGGTTCCAATGATGTATACTTGTAATCATGGCTACTCAGGAGGCTGAGATATGAGAATTGTGCTTTAAAACTAGGAAAGACTGTGAGACTTATTTTCAATTAGACACCAAAAAGCCAGAAATAGAGCTATGCTTCAAGTGGTAGAGTACTAGCCCTGAGCAAAAAAGCTGAGAGACAGTCCTCAAGCCCTGGGGCCAGCATGCACTCTCGCATACATACACACACACACACACACACACACACACACACACATACACATACACAAACACTAGCTCACAAACTGCAACTTCTTGCACAAAAAAAAGTGATACCTCACAAACTGCAACCTCTGGATCCTTTTAAATTTATGTATTCACTTTTTTTCTAACACATAAATTAGACAACAATGAATAGAAGACCAGGTAGATTTCCTAAAATCTCTCTCTCTCTCTCTCTGTCTCTCTCTCTCTCTCTGACCCATAGTTTTCTGTCACAATGGAAATGAAGAGTATCTAAGAGCCATATAAAGGACAAATTCAACAATTCTTACCTACAATAATGACATGCCCCAAAAGCTTGAATTTTTTAGATGGAGCTGAATTTTCAGAGGTGTCAGCAATAGAATCATCTGCAGGAGCCTCTGAAATGAGGAGCAATGTGTCAGGCGATGCAATGTTTCTCTAAAGAAATAAAATGGAAGAAGATCTAACAATCAAATAAAATAGTCACCAATAATACAGTAGTATGAGTGGGAACTAGGAATCAAGGGCAGAAGGGTAGATGGATGAAACAAGGAAGGAGGGGAATATAATCATATAATTCAATGCAGGTTCTACAAAATTAAGAAAACTGAGAGAGGTGTGGAATTGGGAGAAATAGGTTGAAAGATGAAAGGGGTGAATTGGATTAACATTCACTGTACTCATATTCTCCATCACTCAAGGGCAACTCTTTGTACAACTACTTAAAGATAAAAATAAATTTGAGCTGGACATTAGTGGCTCATACCTGTAATCCTAGCTACTAAGGATGCTGAGATAAGAGGATCACAGTTCAAAGCCAGCCCTGAGAGGAAGTCCTTAAGATTCTCATCTCCAATTAATCACAGAAAAAATGCAGGTGGTCCTAGAGTGATAGCCTTGAGAAAAAGGAGGTTAGAGACCATGCTCAGGCCCAGACTTCAAGGTCCAGGACCAGCTAAATGAATAAATGAATGAATAAATAAATAAATAAATTTTATGCCAAGAATTGAAATGATACATGTTTCAGACAGGAATAAACATTCATTCCTCCTACAGTCCTGTCATCAATGTGGTCACATCTTCATTCTTCCCACAAAATTCCTCGATTCCTCATCTTAGATCCCATATCCTCACCAAGAATTTGGGGGTCACTCCTTGGACCATGACACAAAGGAGACAGGAAAGCATTTTGTTCCAGGCAGGAGCAAAGAAGATCAAATACAACTAGGTTGTTGTTCACAGACAAAGCTGCTCAGAAGCAACAAGGAAATCCCACGTCCACTACTTCACTGTAAACTCAGAAAAAGGAAATTAACACTGATGTAGACACATACACAATTGCTGACAGCAAACCTTAGAGCCATCCTTCTTTGCTCTCTTCTGTTTTCTTTTCTTTTTCTTTTTTTTTTAAAGCTGGTCTTAGGATTAGTCCTCAGAGCCTGAATTCTGTTCAGTAGCTTTTGTGCTCAACTCTTACACTCTACCACTTGAGCCACAACTCTACCTGTGATTTTGCATGGTTAATTGGAGATAAGTACCTCACAGAAATGTCATTCCTGTGTTGCCTTGGAACCTCGGTCCTCAGTTCTCAGTTTCTTGAGTAGATAAGATTTTATGGTGAGCCACAGGCATCCAAACTCAAAATATCCTTCTTTAAGATCATAGTATCATCTTGGTCCCTACCTTTCCAGGTGGTTGCATCTCCTCATAAAACAGCATCTACAGAAATAGTTAATTATCTCTTAATTCTGACAAGTGGAAAGTCCTCAGCTTTAATGGACATGCCACATATCCAGATCTTCTAAGAAAAAAGAACCCACACATATTCATAAAAGTGCTCAAGCAACTGTCAGGACTCATGGTTGTGCCACATGGTGAAGAATAATGAATAATACCTACAGATTTATAACTCTATGTCCATGGCTTCCTTTTCTATGTGGGTATGTAAGAAATAAGATTATCTACACTCAAAATGAACTTGAACATCAGGAATGTAGCTTTCCCTGGTGTTGCATACAAGACCCTTTGATTTAGAATATGCACACAGAATCTCACATGGATAGGAGATGGTGACAGAAGAAAGGAGTAGAAGGGAAGAGCAGATTTTCAGTACCTGCTGTTTCAAAGGAAGCATCTGTTGTCTCATTCTCTAGAAGACAAAAACAAAAAGAAGATGTAAGGTGGTCATTTTCAGAGGGAATATACAAGGTGGCCAATACTGGAGATGTTCACACATGGAAAGCCTTCATCCTGAGTGGACACATTGAAGATAAGGCAGATGCCCACATGAGGGAAATGTGGTCCTCTTCACTTCCTGAAATAAACCACCGATTATCTTCTCAATCAATTTTAATTACAGTAGTTAGCACTCAAGAGCCAAGCTGACAATGAGGAAAACACCTGACTGACTGTATTAGACAATCTGTATCCTGTGTCAGTCATCGTAATAGTCACCTAGAGATGGAATCAGATACACACAATGGGTCAAGAACTGACAGTATTCTAGGAACTTCTAGATACAGAGACCCAGACATGGTATTTTTTTTCTTTTTTATACCCCAAAACTGACATTCAAGTGAGAACTTTTACTTACAACTAGAAACCAGGATGGTAGAAACTCCCAGCAATACAATGAGTGCCAAGAACTTCGTGGTGCTGAGTTGAATAGCATGAATCACATACAAGAAAACTAGTACCAGTTGAAGGCAAGGTGCTGACACCAGGACTCAAAATCTGAATTATATTGGTTGAGTTTACCAAACAGGAATTGCCAGTGAGAATCTGGATAGCTACTACCAGGAAACATTGATGCCCAGTAAACAGGAAGTAATCAAGAGCACAGCCAGAATCAGTTGTCATGACTTTCATTCCTTGACTCTGATGATGCATACTTCATTTCAAAGATCTCCTATTTTAACTATGTCCCAGACAATCAATTTTCCTCTAGTTTTGTGTGGTTTTGTTTTTGTCCTGTGTAAAATGAAGCTCCAACATCATCACTTCTTAGAAATTGAAGATGACCCAGACCAATCTCCCTGATCTATGAACTACTCCCTCCAAAGTTACCCCAATTCATAATCTTGTAAGCTTTCAGCACCATAAGTCTTCCATGGGAATCTTGGGATAGAGCAGCAAGGTCAAGAGACCAGCCTTTCCAGGTCAGTCTGTTGCCTGCATCCATCTGGGATTTCCCTCCTGGACCTGTGGAGGAGCTCATCTGTCCTCAGGCAGAGGAATTCCAATAACTCTAGAGAGTCAAATCTGAGCTCATTGCATTAAGACATTCTTGGGTAAAAATACAAAATCAAAAAATAAAAAGTAAAAGACCATTTATAAATTGCTGCATTCATGAATTTATTTTATTCATTCCAAAATACTACTGAAAAAGCATTACCATGTGCCAAGAACACTGAAAAACAAAAATGAGCAAAGACTGTCAACATTCCTGTAAAGGGAACATTTGAGCAGAGAAGAGAGCTGACAACACCACTGGGCTGTTGCATTCTAGTTCATTTCAAAGGAGACAGTGAGCACACATGAACCACGGTTTTCCAGGGATCCTTGCTGCTCTTTGCTAGAGCTCAGAACTGCACCAAACCACTTGTCCTTTGTGAGAAATGGGCTCAACATATTAAGTAAAAACAAGAAAAGAACTTCACTTCACATCACATTCCAGTATGGGTCCCAGCCAGGGCCCTAAAGAGAAGTGCACTTCTGTCTGGAATATACAGAGTAAGAGGGAATTATCTTCATTCTAAAGGCTTGCACTCAGTTCTCTGTTTAAATAATTAAGTGATCCAAACAGCTTGATAGTGCCATAAACATAGGCCAGAGATGCAACGGAACAGAATAAAAGACCCAGAAATGGATGAACGAACCTATTCATCTCATATTCGATAAGGGAGCCCAAAACAATAAGTGATATTCTTGTTGATACAAACCATACCTTTTCTTATGTTAAAAAGACCTCTGTCAGCCAGACACCAGTGGCTATCACCTGCAATTCTAGCTACTAAGGAGTCTGAGGTCTCGGGATCACAGTTCAAAGCCAGCCCAGTCAGGACAGTCCACAAGACTCTGGTGCCCAATAAACCACTCAGAAAAAGCTGGAAATGGCACCATGGCTCAAGTGGTAGAGTACTAGCCTTGAGCACATAGAAACTCAGGGAGCCTGCCCAGGCCCTCAGTTCAAGCCTCAGGACCAGACTCTCAAAAAAGAAAAGAAAAGAAAAAAAGCAAGAGACCTCTGTCATTCTGAGAAAGCATTGAAAATACATTGGCATTTTTACTAGAAATTCTCCCAGATCGCACCAGAAGCTTCACTTGCAAGAACTTGTGTTATGCCTAGATTTCCGGTCCCCAAAGACCACCAAGGAGCCTATACAGATGCAAACACATGAAAGTCTTTACTGCAAGCTGGAGGGAGCTTGGACTCCCAACTGTCAGTCACTGACGCAGTGGATCTGGATTGAGAGTCCCAACCCTGAGATAGGCAGGGTTTTTTATCTCAATTCTCAGCTTCTTCGCTTCTGTCTGTGCTTTTTCCCACTTAGTTGGGAAAGCTTCCATCCATCTTGAAAAAGTGTCTACAAAAGCTAGCACCTTAGACAAATTGGGCACTTTTTGGTGGCCTGGAGACCCCACAAAAATAACCTGTTGATAAACCTTTAGCCACTCCCTACCTGCCACGAATTCAGTGCGTCTAGTGCCTGAGGCTTCTTTGAGAAGGGAAGGTTGAAGTGGAAGTACAGCAGGAGGAGAAGGGGGATCCCTAATTTATCCTGCCTCATCTTTTAAAGGGAGTTGAGGGGCAAAGATCATTCATCTTCTGTAACTTCTTCAGGCTGGCTCAGGGGTGTTGAACTTACCTAGCAAGGAACCTATAACCTTAGTCTATTTTACCAAGAGGCGGCAAGATTAGATGTCTATTAGGAGCTTTACTCCAAACTGTAAACTACATTTAACATTTAACTTTTAACAACTATACAGACTTATTTGGGCTATAGCAGTGTAGCCTTTTAACATTTTAGTTTGCAAAAGCATTTTCCTGACTGGCTGGGGAAACTGATCTCTGATAACCTAACAATACCTAAATTACCTTTGTAGGCCTCAGGTAGGTCTCCATAAAGACACAATCTCAGGTCCACAAGTTTCCTTTCCTGAACAGATATGCCAACTCAGAATTTTCACTGCCAGTTAGGGCTTTGAACAGATGCAGGTGGTTGGGTTTTTAAACTACTCCCTATTGGACAATCTTAGCTTTACTACCCATTATCACTGATGACTGGCAAGTTCCTGCCCAGTAGATAGACATGGATATTAAAAAGGCATGCTTACAAACTATTCATCTAGGACCTCCTGGCTCTGATTAACTTTTGAAGGGCCAAGCACACATGACTCTAGGATCTGACATCAGCTCTGCCATCCAAGCTGTGGCTTACTGCCTCTGAATGCTCCATCACTTTTGTCCCAGGAGTGAATTTTCCATTCTGAGGTAAATGCACCTTAGGCATTTCTCTTGATCCGTCGCTGGACTTGGACTCAGGGCCTTGTTGGGGATTCAGTTTCTGCCATGAAGGGGGAAGGGCACAGAGCCCCCAAGACGCTGCCCTTCCCCGCCAGCTCTGGGGTAGTGTGGGAGGAAGTTCCTCCCACCTTCTGGCCTCAACCAGAAGAGAAAGCCTCCGCCCCTTGGGAGGTGAACATGTGCGTGCCACCATGATGGGGTTGTCCTGCCCACAAAGGAAGTTTCGTGATGTCACCTGATGGACATGGTCCTTAGCCTATGACTGGCCCTTTGGCCAGCCCCCTTTCTTTCCCGCCATTACTTCTATAAAAGTGCCTTTCCCTATTAAAGTTTTTGAGACGCATCCCACCACCGCAGCGTGTCCCTGATGCCTTCCTTTTCGCCCCCACTATTGGTAACATGTGAGGGGACTGGGGGGCGGGGAGGCTTCAGCAACCTTTCCTCAACTTAGCGCAGGTCCATGGGAGTACGCCTTTGGCCTTCCGCCGGCGGAGGGCAAGGCCAAGTGCTCTTTCATAGATTTCAGGATTCACCATTCTCCCCGTGGGATTGGGGAGAAGGGGATTCTTCAGATCCCGACAGGGCCTGAGTGCTGTTGCTCAGCTCTCCAGTTCAAGGCTAGCACTCTGCCACTTTGAGCTCCACACAACTCTGTTTCCAGAACTATGATGGCTGATTAGAGATGGAGACTCTCACAGGGAACTTCCTCTGCCAAGGCTGGCTTCGAACCGCAGTTTTCAGATCAGTGAGTCTTACAAAAGTCCACTTTACTCCAATTAAAGCAACAAGATGGTCCACACAGAAGTAGTTTTTAAGCATGTTCTTACCTGGAACTTATTAAGGTACAAAGTTACATTTGATAAACTTGTAAGAATCATCTGTCCTTTACTATAGTCCTACCTGGAAACTGTTATAAAACCTTCAAGGCAAACTGGAATAGCAATTAAACAATCATTTTGTCAGCCTTAATTGTTTATTTTGTCCAATTTAAAACAAACATTTAGAACAACTTTATTTTCAAATCTCATATCTAGAAATACATTCCTGATTTTTTTTTAAAGTCTAACATTAGCCTCTGTTTTAACATTTACACTTTAGCTTTCAATTGTATTTGAAGAACTCTGAAATCTGGAGGCACTGTTCACAGTCCATTGCCTCAGGGTGGCTAGCTTAAAAAGGGCTGTTTTTTTTTTTTTCCTGCCGTCTTAGTTACTGCCTAGAACACCTCTGAACTCAAATGACAGTTTTCCCTTAATGTAAGAATTACAAGTACCAGAATTACAAACACAAGAATCCAGACTTAGCATCTTTGTCCTTTTTTTTTAAAGATACATCCAAATTGCAACATAGCCTAGAAATCAAATAACATTGTACAGATAAACTTTTAACTCTCTATTGAAAACTTAAAAAAAAAATTTTAAACCTCCCAAGGGGCAGTTTTAGATTTCAATAGCATCATCACATCACCTATTTTACCATCAGGGTTTTATGTCCACCTCTAAAGAAAAGATACAGGACAAAGAAAAGCCTCCATTTGCCCATACTACAGAATGGGCATATACCCATCCTATTCCTTGGGGCTTGATGAATTGCCTCTGTGTCAGCTTACTCTTTTTTTCACTGTGTGTGGACTCCCCCCAGGGCCTGTCCTACCACATGAACAGGCTGAACTGCACCTTTGCCAGATCACCCCTCACTCCTAAGGATAGGCACACAGGCTCATCCTAAGTTTTTCTGTCTTCTTTTTTTCCCCTATCTCTAACTGAGAAACCTAAGCAATTTTTTAACAGTGATAAACAAACATTAATATCCAAATTTCTAACATTTAGTCCCGAGTTTTAACAGTAGAGGAAAATAAATTTCACATTCCCAATGTCTTTTGCTAAACAAAATAACTTGATTACAGTGTAAATATCCTTAAACATTAAGATACCAGATGTTTAAAACTGAAAATTAAAGAATCCTTAGATATCTTTTAACTGTTTTTTTTTTAACTATGCACTAATTCTTTAAAATATTTGATAAGGCCCAAATCTGATGACCTTTGAGTTTAAACTTAAACTCACCCATCTTCACATTAGACTGGCAGTTTTAATCTTGAACATGTTCACACTCACACATGCACACACATACAAAAGTAAAGGATCTTAAAGCGCACAAAATGAATATTGGCCGTACATTTTCCAGTGGCACGAGGTATTTATGCCAATCTTACTCTTGCAATAACCATCCAAGATTTAAGACAAAATTCTTAACAAATGACTTTAGCATTTTCCAGCCTCATTTACCAGGCCTTGTTAGTTTTAGCAAGTCATTTTAGCACACTAAATACTTTTCTGCTGAAGATAGCTGGAAGGGGGTTCCGTGGGCTAGGTAGGACTCAGCCCAATTTTGACTAGAGCATTTTACAGATCGATTGACCTTTAAATACATTCATTTGGAAGAAAATGGTTACTTGAAGATGATTCCTCTTCCCCTTGGTCCTCCAGATTTTGGGGGACCTAGGGAAGCTGTTTGGAACTCTATACCAGCAGAGGCCGCGTGTCCCATGTCTTCCTTGGAAGCTGTTCCTGAGGGGATAGAAAGGGCCTTAACCAGGAACGGGGAGGTTTCCACCAAATCCTGCCAGACCAGGATGTAGAACAAAAGTTTCCCTTTTAGTTTAGTTTAGTTTCCCTTTTTTTTTTTTACCTCTATATTCAAATCAAGTGCCTGACTTTTCATTTCATGTCCTTAAAATTGTCCATCAGAAGAGAAAAAGGAGTTGTCTTTGTCTGTCTGATCTTATCATGAGTTTTAGAAAAGTAGATACAAACAGCCAAAAACAAACACCAAAGAGACACACAGAAAGACACATAGCAGATTCCTCACGGAACAGATTCCTTCCACCCAGAGGAGGAAGAACAGAATGGGGAACGTCGGCCTTATGCTGCTGCGTTGGAGCGACCCACTTCATTCCTACTAATTATACAGGGTGAGGAGGGGACTTTATTCCCTACTGAGAAGAGGGACTGGAACGTATTCCAAGACCACCAGTTGATGACCCACCTGTGCGTCCACTTAAGTCTTATGCCAACCTTACAGAATATTACTGATTTGGGTGCCACAAGTAAATTCACTGATCAGTGCCAGACTCTCTGGTTCGGGGGTCCTGGGGTCTTGGGGGATCCTGGACAAGTACCTCAAGCTGTTATGCCTAGATTTCTGGTCACCAAAGACCACCAAGGAGCTGATACCAATGCAAACACATGAGAGTCTTTATTGCAAGCTCGAGCCTGGACTCCTAACCATCACCTTCACCGATGCAGTGGATCTGGATTGAGAGTCCCAACCCTCAGATAGGCAGGGTTTGTATGGTGATTACAACAGGGGCAGGGTATTTCCAACTTGGCAGATACTTGATTGGATGGCATTTAGCAAGCAAGTCTTGTCCTATTTCTATTGGCTATCTACCCTTTCAGTTATCTATTTTGGCTTTGATATCGGGAGCTGGCCTTAATATCAGGAACTGACAGCAGGTGGTCACGTAGCACTGATGCAGGGGGTTAGTGCAGGGGGTAGAGCAAGTCACAAATGGGTTAAGCAAGCCTTTTACAGAAGCAGAATATTGAGGTCAGGCTGACCTAGTACCAACTTTATTTTAACAATTGCGACCATGTATTCCCATTACCAATAAGCAAGCTTGAGTGGGCTAAAACAATCCAGTACTCAGTCGTAAGTAAACCAACCTGACAGTTATCATGGCATTTCTACTACTATTATGGTTATTTCTATAGTCTATGACTGTGATCATTTTTACTGTCAATTACCATGGTTGCCAGGTACAGAGGGGAACAAGTACTCCCTACATTTTTTAAGGTCATACTATAAGAAATTAGTCTGATGGGTGGGGGTGCAGCCCTCTAGCATGGAGTCATCACCAGGGTTTAGAGGCTGTTATAATTTTAACACTAAAGCTCATATTTAGTTACTCCAGTTTTCAGGTCAGCTTTGGGAAGAAAAAGAAAGGTATTTGGAGAGAGAGAGGCCTGTGGCCTCTCAAAGAAGTAAGTTTCCTTATCAGAGAAATCCTGGCTCATGGTAATGAGACAAGAAAAATGAGTTGTCTTGGGGAGACTTTAGCATAAGGGGCTGCTTTAAAAACCTCAGGTAGGGGCTGCCAGCCTTGGCAAGAAAGTCCATGACACTCTTATCTAATAAAAAGAAAAACCTAGACATATAGTTGTAGTCCAACAGGTAGAGTGCTGGCCTTTCACAAAAAACCTTAGTGACAGGTCCCAGTCCCAGAATTGAAGCCCCAGAACTGGTATACACACACACACACACACACACACACACACACGCACGCACACACACACACACCCCGAGTAAAGACTGTAACTCCATGGTAGAGTGTTTGATTAGAATTCGATGGGATTAATTCCCCCATCTGTAATGGTACAAGAAAACAAACAAAAACCACTGAAGTAGACAACAACAACAAACATTAAAACCAGTTGAGGACTCCAAATAATCACTTCTCAGAGTGTCACTGCCAATTACATGAGCAGAAGGGTGTTCATCCAATCAGCAGTTTCCTGAGAGGCCACTGAGAGCCACTCACATGGGCACTGCCACCCACCATTGACTGTCTTGCTGAAGAAAGAAACTTGTACCTGTTAGGGACCAGTCAGAGGGCAGAAACAACTTAATGAGTTAAACAGAATTTTGAGAAGTAGGATGAGCAAAGCCTAATAAATGTATAAGCATAAAGCCAAGCCTCAGGGAAACATCCAAGAGCAAGTATGGTAGGAGTAGACACCCCTTAAACCAGCTCACAGTGAGCCTAGGATGGATCTTCTCAGCAGTTGATAGAGAAGCAAAGACCAGGGTCCAGAGTTCAGATGGAGAATACTGTAAGTGTCCAGGTCACTGAGCATGCCGATGCATCTAAGAGGACCATGGAATACAGGACCAGAAACAATTTTGAGGCTTCACTTTTCTGAGATTTACAGGTTTTCGTAAGGCTGAGTCAGAAATATGATGCAGGTAAAAGGTTCAGAGACTGGTTGTGTTTCTGGGCTTTGATTCAGGCAGATTTTTTGTTTTTGTTCTCATATGTTCTTCTATTTTCATTTTTTTCTAATTTATTGTCAAATTGATGTACAAAGAGGTTACAGTTTCATATGTCAGGCATTGGATACATTTCTTGTACTGTTTGTTACCTCTTCCCTCATTCCCCCTTCCCTACTCCCCTTCCCCTCTCCCCCCAGTTGGTTTACACCAAACAGTTTTTCAAGCATTGCTTTTGTAGTCATTTGTCCTTTTATCCAGTGTCCCTCAATTTTGGTATTCCCTTTCACTTTCCTAATTCTAATACCAGTATACACAGTTTCCAATGTAATCAGATAAGATACAGTGATAGTGCAGGTACAACCACAGGAAGGGGATACAAGTTGATCACCAACAATAAAAGCTACGGTTTCACATCGCATGTTGAAAGTAATTACAACAGTGATATATCACTCATTTTAATAACATGGAGTTCATTTCACATAACATTATCTTATGCATTCATAGGGGCATAGCTATTAGACTCTGTGATCCTCTACTGTGACTAGCCTAAATCTGTGCTAATTATTCCCTATGAGGGAGACCATAGAGTCCATGGTTTTTTGGGTCTGGCTCACCTCACTTAGCATAATTTTTTCCAAGTCCTTCCATTTCCTTATGAATGAGGCAATGTCATTCTTTCTGATAGAGGCATAAAATTCCATTTTGTATATGTACCACATTTTCCTGATCCATTCGTCTACTGAGGGGCATCTGCGTTGTTTCCATATTTTAGCTATGACAAATTGTGCTGTGATGAACATGGTTATGCTGGTGGCTTTAGTGTGTTCTTGTTTGTGGTCTTTTGGGTAGATGCCCAAAAGTGGGGCTGCTGGGTCATAGTGGAGCTCTGTGTTTAGCCTTCTGAGGAATCTCCATACTGCTTGCCAGAGTGGCTGAACCAGTTTACATTCCCTCCAACAGTGAAGTAGGGCTCCCTTTTGGCCACATCCTCTCCAACATTTGTTATTGTTAGTTTTCTTGATAAAGGACATTATTACTGGCGTGAGATGGAATCTCAATGTTGTTTTGATTTGCATTTCTTTTATGGCCAGTGATGTAGAGCACTTTTTCATATGTCTTTTGGCCATTCTCATTTTCTCATCACAGAAGTCTCTTTTTCAGTCTTTAGACCACTTGTTGAGTGGGCTAGGGGTTCTTTGAGGTTTTGTTTTGGAGGAATTTAATATTTTTAGTTCTGCATATATTTTAGATATGAGGCCTTTGTACATTGTATGGCCGGTAAAGATATTTTCCCAATCTGTAGGCTTTCTGTTTATCTTGGGAGCTATGTTCTTTGCCCTGCAGAATCTCTGCAGTTTGATGCAGTCCAATTTATCCATCCTTTCTTTGATTTGTAGCATTTCTGGATTTTTGTTAAGAAAGTTCCATCCTGTGCCAAGGAGCCCAAGTGTTTCTCCTCCTCCTTCTTTTAGTGTTTTCAGTGTATCTGTTTTAATTTCAAGGTCTTTCATCCATTTGGAATTGGTTTCGGTGCAGCGTGATATATAAGGATCTAGTTTTAGTTTGTTGCATGTGTTGAGCCAGTTTTGCCTGCACCATTTGTTAAAGTGGCTATCTTTCTTCCAGACTATTTTTTCAGCTCCTTTGTGAAAGATTAAGTGGGCATAGTTCTGTGGGTTCATTTCTGGGTCTTCAATTCTGTTCCATTGGTCTTCAGGCCTGTTCCGGTGCCAATACCAAGCTGTTTTTATTACTATAGCTTTATAATACAGCTTGAAGCTTGCTATTGTAATTCCTCCAGCACTGATCTTATGTTTAGGATTGTTTTTGCTATTCAGGGTCTTTTATTGTTCCATATAAATTTCTGGATTGCTTCCTCTCATTAAAAAATGGTGTTGGGCTATTAATGGGAATTGCATTGAATTTGTAGATGTCCTTTGGTAATATTGCCATTTGACTATATTAATCCTTCCAATCCAGGAGCTGGGAGGTTTTTACATTTCCTTAGTTCTGCCTTAATTTGGTTTTTCATGTTTTTAAAATCTCATCGCAGCGGTCTTTCACATCTTTGGTTAATGTTATTCCTAGTTATTTTATGTTTTTTGTGGCTATTGAAAAAGGAGTTGCTTTCCTGATTTTGATCTTCGGGTCATTAGCATATAGGAAGATCATTGATTTTTGAGGGTTTATTTTATATCCTGCAACTTTGCCAAAGTTTTGGATCAGCTCTAGTAGCTTGGGAGTAGATTCTATGGGGTTCTTTAGGTATAGGATAATGTCATCTGCAAAGAAAGAAAGTTTAACTTCATCTTTTCCTCTTTGGATCCAGTTTATGTTTTCTTCTCTCCTAATGGCTCTGGCTAGGAATTCTAATTCTATGTTGAAGAGCAGGGGAGAGAGTGGACATCCCTGTCTTGCTCCTGATTTCATCATTTAGAATTATGCTTGCTGTTGGTTTGTCATAAAATGCCTTGATTATATTCAGGAGTGTTCCCTGGAATCCCAATTTTTCCAGAGCTTTTATTATAAATCGGTCCTGGATTTTATCGAATGCCTTTTCTGCATCCAGAGATATAACCATGTGGTTCTTTAGCTTGCTCCGGTTGATGTGGTGGATTACATTAATTGACTTGCGTATATTAAACCAACTTTTCATCCCTGGGATGAGTCCAGTTTGATCATGGTGTATGATTTTTTTGAGGACCTGTTGAAGTCGATTGGCCAGAATTTTGTTGAGAATTTTTGCATCTATGTTCATCAGGGAAATCGGTATATAGTTCTCTTTCCTTGATGAGTCCCTGCCAGGTTTGGGGATGAGGGTTATACTGGCTTCATAGAATGTGTTTGGTAGTGAACTTTCTCTTTCAACTTCATTGAAGAGTTTGAGAAATATTAATGTGAGTTCTCTTTTGAAGGTCTTGTAGAATTCTGCTATGAATCCGTCTGGACCTGGTCTTTTCTTGGAAAGGAGATCACTTATTGAGGTTTCTGTTTCAATGCTGGATATGGGTCTGTTTAGAAGGTATAAATCTTCATGGTTGAGTTTGGGAATATCAATACTTTCTAGGAAATCATCAATTTCTTCTAGGTTCTTGAATTTGTTGGCATAAAAGTTTGCAAAATAGTCCCTTATTGTGTTCTGAATTTTGGTTATTTCTTTGTTGGTGTTATCTGTTTCATCTCGGATATTGCTTATTTGGGTGCGCTGCCTTCGTTTTTTGGTTAGATTTGCTAGGGGTCTGTCTATCTTGTTAATTTTTTCAAAAAACCAACTCTTTGTTTTGTTGATTCTTTCGGTGTTTGTTTTTTTTTGTCTCTAATTCATTTAGTTCTGATTTGATTTTAGTTATTTGCTTCTATCTATTGTGCTTCCTCTGAGTACCGCCTTTGCTGTGTCCCAAAGGAGCTGGAACTTTGTGTACACATCTTGGTTGAATTCCATAAACATTTGAATTTCTGTTCTAATTTCTTCAATGACCCACTGATAGTTCAGCAGTGTGTTGTTCAGTCTCCATGAATTGTAGGATTTTCTGAGGTGGCTGTTTGATTTATTCCCTTGTGGTCTGAGAGAATGCAGGGAATGGTTTTGATACTTCTGAATTTGTACAGATTTTCTTTGTGCCCTAAGATGTGATCTACTTTGGAGAATATTCCATGTGCTGCCAAAAAGAATGTGTATTCTGTTGTTGCTGGATGGAATATTCTGTAGATGTCGGTTAAGGCTAGTTGGTCAATGCCACTTTTTAGAGCTGTGGTTTCTTTGTTCAATTTTTGGCATGTTGATTTTTCCAGAGGTGACAGTGGAGTGTTAAAGTCTCCAACTACCAATGTGTTTGGGTCTATGAGTGTTTTTAGAGTCAGTAGTTTTTGTTTGATGAAGATGGGTGCTCCCACATTTGGTGTGTAGATAGTTAGGATGGTTAAATCTTCCTGTAGGAGAGATCCTTTTATTATTATGTAGTAACCTTCTTTGTCTCTTCTTACCTTTTTAAATTGGATGTTAATTTTGTCTGTTACTAGGATTAAAACTCCAGCCTACTTATGGGAGCAATTTGTTTGATAGATTTGATTCCAGCCTTTCACTTTTAGAAGATGTTTACTTTTGCTAGATATGTGTCTTGGAGGCAGCAGATGGATGGATCTTGATTTTTGATCCAACTTCTGAGCCTATGTCATTTGATTAGAGAATTAAGTCCATTAATGTTGAGAGTTAAGATTGAGAGCTGATCATTTGTTCCTTTCATTGTAGCTATCTTGTTAAAAGCTGTGTCTTCCCAATTCTTGATGTAATATTCTGGTTTTCTGTTTAGAGTGCCTTTCTCTGTCTGTATTGGGATCTTGATTATTTTCCCTGTATAGTACATCTTTCAGGATTGTCTGTAAAGCTGGTTTGGTGGAGATATATTGTTTCAGTTTTTCCTTACTGTGGAAGACTTTTATTTGACCTTCGGCTAGGAATGAGAGTTTAGCTGGGTACAGTATTCTTGGTTGGTATTTATTTTTATTTAGGGTTTGGTATACCTCATTCCAGGCTTATCTTGCTTTAATGGTCTCTGCTTAGAAGTCTGCGGTAATTCTGATTGCTTTTCCTTTATATGTGATTCTTTTCTTCTCCCTAACAGCTTTAAGAATTCTTTCCTTGAACTCTATTGATCCTGTTTTGATAAAAATGTGTCGGTAGGATGTTCTATTTTGGTCTGGTCGGTTTGCGGTTCTAAATGCTTCTTCTATCTGGATAGGCCTATCCTTCTGGATATTTGGGAAGTTCTTCACTAACATTCTGTTAAATAGCTTCACTATTCCATTAACTTCTTTCTCTAGGTTTTCCTCAATACCTATTAGCCTTAAATTGGGCTTCCTGATTGTCTCTTTGAGCTCCTGGAGTGATCTGTTTTGTTGACTGAATTTTTGTTATGTATTGATTTTTTATCTTTCTCCATAGACTCTAGAGAATCTTCAGCTCCTGAGATTCGATCCTCTGCTTCATGTAGTCAGGATTGTAGGCTTGCTACTTGATTTTGAATCTCTTTTCCTTCTGACTGGTCTTTCCTGATGATTTCCATGTCCTTGGTATAATTATCTCTTAGGTCCTGCATGGACTTCTTTACTTCATTAACTTCATTAATTTGGTTCTGAGTGCTGTCTCTCAAATCTTTTAGCTGGGTAGCTATCTTTTCATTTGACTCTTGAATTTCATTTATCTTTCTATTTGTCAAGGCCATGAAATCGTCTAGTACTTTATGGCAGGATTGCTGTATTGATTCAAAGTTTTCATTTATCTTGTTTATCAGTAGACTTTGTAGAATCTTAGAAGTTCACAATTATATACAGATAACTTGTATACCTGTGTATAAAATTAGATTTGGTATTCCTAAAGAATGCAATTTCGATATAACAACCAATCCTGAGCCCTGTATTCAGTAGTTACTTATTTACTGTTACAACCCTATAAGCATTTTTTGTTCTTTATATTAAGTTCCTTTAGACTGGCTGGCTTTCTCTCTGAGCCCCTTTGATTCACTCGGATTGAACTGGGATGCCCTCTCTTCAATAAACTGGGTTTAAAGGAATCTGGAGGTCCTGGAAGTAGATCAGGAGGTCAAGTTAGAGGTCGTGAAGAGAATAGAGTAAAATGTATGGGGGATGATGATTTTGGTTTAGTTTCAGTGAAGTGGAAATGCAGAGAAGAGTAGAATCAGTAGAATGAACAAGGTTAAAATGATCGACAATGGAGAGCTAGAAGAAAAGAGTGAAGGTATTAGTCATAAGAAATTAATTTTAAAGAAAGAGAATGTGAAGAGAGAAACAAAGAAAAAATACTGGAAGAGAAATGCACAAAACACAAAAAGTTATAAAAAAAAAAACTCAGAAAGAAAACAACCCGGATAAAACAAATAAAAATGGAAAACAAAAAACAAATGACATCTCAGAAATGAAAAATAGGCTACATCTGAAACAGCTAAAACCACCACAATACACAGCAGCAAAAAACATTTGTTTTCTACAGAAGATCTGGAGGGAGAAGAGAAGCGGTCGACAGATCCTTAAAAAAAAAGAAAGAAAGAAAGAAAGAAAAATAGAAAAAAAAAGAGTTTAAAAAATGTTTAAAAGAAAATGGAGTCTTCCTTCTTTGGGTGGGCTTTCTCCAGTCTCTGGTTTCCTTGTGATGGTCTGTAATCTATTTTTCTGTTTGGCTGGTTTGACTTGCTTTCAGTTTGCAGGGGGTGGATCTGCTTTGACCTCAATCCCCTGTTAGTTAAATCCTGGAGCTCTGCAGTTCGCACAGCTTGCAAGTAGGACTTGGGTGTCCTCTGTAGATGGGGGATGTGAAAAGTCTTGGGAACCGTGGTTCCTCCCATCTGCTGTGGGACCGCTGCCTTTAAAGCCTGGCTTTGAATGGGCTATGGACTCAGAAGTGCGGGGCGCCTTTCCCCTGTTTTACCTGGCTGAGAGTCATTTGCCTGGGGGAGGTTCCTCCTTCCTGGGCGTGGCAGCCTCCTTGGCAGAGCAGGCTATGGAATTCAGCTCTGTTTCTGGCTGGGAATTGGGCTTCCTCTGTGATGGAACTGTTTATCCATCTCAAGAACTGTTGATTCTCCTGTCTGGTTGTTCTATGCCACCAGTAGCTGCTAGCTGCTTTCGGGTTTAATTTAGAAATTTTGGCGGGCTGATTTCACCTGAGTGTTAGCCACGGACAAGCCTCCCACCTAGGCAGGGGTTGTTCTCCTGGGCGGAGCTAGCTCTCACTGGTCGGTCCCTCTTGCCCTTTTCACAGATGGCCCCTTGGTCCTTCCTTTCCCCAGGCCAGATTTAGTTCCAGTCTGGTCCCACCCTATGCCAGTGTCAAAGATGACGCTTTGCTCTGGCGGTGGGGGAGGGGCTAGTTTCCAGAAGCTGCTCTGTGGGCAGGAGTGAGAATGTCTTTTGTGGGGTACTCTCACTTTCTCTGTGGTTTCAGCCTGTCTGTTCCCAGCCGGTGATCTTGTCTGTCTGCCGCTGTCTGGAGGATTTCTTCCTGGTTGCCACTGTTTGCTTTAGGTGCGCGGAATGTCGGGCGTTGTGCAGGTGCCAGCACTGGCATGGCGGTGGGACATGGCGTGGAGCTCAAATCTGTGTTTTCAGGTCAGCAAAGTCGATTTTTCCTTCCTGGCCTGAATCCCTGTACTTACTTGGGTTGTCTTTCTAGGAATAAAATTTTCCCTGGAGTGGTAAAACTGGGGTATTGGAGGGAGCTTAGCGAGGGTTCTGCTGCTCCTCTGCCGACTTCCCAGACTCTTCCCTCTGTATTTCTTTTCTTTTCAGTGTACTGGTGTTTGTGAAAGTGCAGAAGCCAAATATTTTCACTGTCTTTCTTTAAGAATGTTCCATTGCAACCCATATCAATAGGTACTGAATGAATTGATTTATATATTACACTGGTTCTTGGATGTCAATTAAGTGTTTTATTATCATTAAGCACTCAGTTTCATTTTATCTCCTGTTACTCTTCATGCCTGAGGTTTTATGCAACACTTGACAAGTATAAAGAGATTTTTATTCATTTTTGTTATTGTTATTTGCGCTTTTTTTGGGTATTTTTTTTTTTTATCCTGGGGCTTGAACACAGTGCCTGAGCTTTGTCTGTGAGCTGTCTTTTCTAAAGGCAACAGCTCTACCACTTGGTTCTGGTGTAGAGTGATATATAAGGTTCTAGCTTCAGTTTTCTGTACCTGTAAAGCCAGCAGCATTTGTTGAAGGGGCTATCATTCTTGGATCCTTTGTGTTTGGCTCCCTTATCAATTCTCAGGTGGCTACAGGCGTGTGCGCTCATTTACAGGTCTTCATTTCTGTCCCATTGTTTCTAAGGCCAAGTCCTGTGCCAGTATCACTGTTTCTATTACCATTTGAAGTTTAGTATTTATATTCTTCCAGTACTGTTCTTCTAACTAATTACTGTTTTAGCTATTCGGTATCTTCTATTATTCCATACGAAAGTTTAAGTTGCTTCCTCTATGTCATTGAAGAATGTTGTTGGGATTTTGATGGGTATTGCCTTGAATTTGTAGTTTGCTGTGGGCGTTATTGTCATTTTCATGAAGTTATTCCTTCCAATGCAGGCACTAGGAAGGTTTTCCTTTTCTGTACATTCTGATTTAGCTTCTTTTTTCAGATTTTAAAATTTTTTCATCCTAGTGGTACTTCAAAATTTTAATTCCTACAGTTTTTTTTTTGGAGGCTATTACAAAAGGTGCCACTTTCATGATTTCAGACTCAACATTGTTGGTATTCAGAAAAGGTACAGATTTTTATAGGTGAATCTCACACCTTCAAATTTGGCCAGTTTCAGATCAGTTCAATAATTTGGAAGAGGAATGTACAGGATACCTTAAATTCAAGATCATGCTATCTACAAAGAGGATCAGTTTTACTCAATTTTCCCTGTTTGGTTCCACTATGATTTTCTCTTGTTTTGCTGCTCATGCTAGGTTTTCCAGTATTATATTGAAGAACAGTTGGAGAGAGCAGATATCCTTGCCTCATTTATGATTTTGGAGGAAATAATTTTAACTCTTCACCATTAAGTATATTGCTGGCTATGGGTTTGTCATACACAGACTTTGTTATATTAACAAATGTTTGTTATATTGAGGATGAATTACTATAAGATTTTTTAAGAATTATTAATTAATAAATGGATTTTCTAAAAAGAAAAGCTGATTAGGTCAGAATTCATCTGACCTCACTGCAGGTAGAGAAGGGTGGCCCTGATATGAAGAATGCACAGCCTGACTGACTCAGGACACAGGTCTTTGAACTGCCTGCTGTACTCTGGGCTAAAATGTGGGCTGTGTAATTATGCTTACACATGTGCTATAGGTTTCAGTTCCAAACACTTAAAAAGGACAAATCATATATCTGGTTGGTTGGTCATGGGCTTCTCCAACTTAAGAAATGCTGGAACTAAATGCAAGCTCTGAAAAGCACTTAAAATAAGAGTTGAATGAAAACACAGGTCACAGAATAAGAATCTGACAAACATTTGAACTTCTGATGTTTACAAATGGCAATCAGCCATTCTGCTTGATTGCTGTTTTCCCCAAACTTCCTGATATTATGTAAGCCAGATTCAGGCTTGGCAGCTCCTGATTATGTGTGCTGTGGATTAAATATCCTGATGGAGAATCCTGAGGTGAACACCTTCCTGTTTTCTAAAGCAACTTTCATAATGTACTTGGTTTTCATTTACTACTATGAAGTTCTCAGAAATATTCTTGACAATAATTATTTTCATGCAGTTTAACCAATAATTTTAAATTGTTCTGCAACTTTCCTCATTCCAGAGATGGCCTCTTCCTGCTCCTCTGCACGTGGTCCTGCTCAACAGTCCCTGAACCCACCTTCACATGATTTCAGCTATTGGCTTCTCTGTTATCTATGAGATCTCCTTGGTCTCTAACCATTCAAATGAATAGTTAATCAGATGCTAATGGAATATACCTGCAATCCTAGCCACTCAGGAAGCTGAAATTTTAGCATCAAAGTTCAAAACCAGCCAAGACAGGAAAGTCTGTGAGAGTCTTCGCTACAAGTAACCACAAAAACAAGTCAGAAGTGGATCTATGGCTCAAGTTCAGGATTGCTTACATTGAGTAAATGAAGATAAGAAACAGAGCCCAGGAGCCAGAATCAGCACTAAATAAATAATAATTTACCATCTCCATTGTCACAAATCATAATTATTACCAGTGTGTACTAGGTTTAACTAAATTGTAGATAATCTAAATAATAGAAAGTTCACATTTTGTCTTTTATACCTTTGGAAACATGAAAGCAACTTTTTTTAAAAAAGTTATCCAACTTTCACCATTTTTAAAGGAGATACACGTTTGCAGCATAATATGTACTAGGAAATTCTCTAACATTGATTTGCTCATTAATATAAGATATAAACAGACCATCTGATTCCCTCCCAGCGTCTCTCCAACCAATCTTTAAATTTTGTCTTATTTGTAATGACTTGAGTGTGAAAGATCAAAACAGCTGTTAATATCTGTACAGAATCCTCACATTGCCAGGCAACCTCCAGAAATTTGAGGGGATAATTATATCCTCAAACTAGCCAATACATTTTATTTGAGTGACCCAATACTCTCAAGAATAAGCAGCATCAGTTACAGTAATGATTTGGAACAAAAAAAAAAAAAACAGATCTGATCTAGGCTTCATTTAAGCACAAACAACGATATGTAATCCTCTAATCTTAGCCTCTAAAATAGCTAAGGTTTCAAGTGTGAGGCACCAGGGCCTGACCTATTTCTCTTTTTTTTTCAAATCATTGTAAAGGTGATGTACACAGGGGTTATAGTTACATAGTTACATAAGTTACATAAGTCATATATTGAGTACATTCCTTACCCTTTCCCTCATTCTTTCCTGGTTTTTCCCCTCCTGATTTCTTTCCCCTCCAAGTTGTATAGTTCATTTCCAATGTAGTATCTAGTAAATAACACTGGTGAATTGGTTCATCCTTTGGACCACCATTTTTGTGCTTCTTCTTACCTTCCTCAAATCAGATAAACTTACAGAAATCAAAATGGAATAGACCACAGGGAAAAAAAAGGAAAAGTTAAAAAAATGGACCACAAACATTACAATGGGAACCTTCTTGCAGACAACATCTTAATAATATAATAGCTACAAATTTTAAAATTTAAGTTGTTGATTAGGACAGAAAAATATTTTTTTCTCCTTTATTGTCAAAGTGAAGTACAGAGGGGTTGCAGTTTCATTTGTAAGGCAGTGAGTACATTTCTTATGCAACTTGTTGCCTCCTCCCTCCTTTTTCTCCCATCTCCCAGCTCCCCACTTCCCTCCCCCCCGCCATGAGTTGTAAAGTTGGTTTAAACTTATTGGTTTTGTAAGTATTGCTATTGTAATTGTCATTTTATCACTTGTCTATTGACTTTGGTATTCCCCTTCCCTTCTCTAGTTCCAATAAACATCTATACAGTATCCAGGGTACTGTGATAGCAGGTTTCAAACCAAGAGAAGGAAATATGAGACAACAAAAAAAAGGGTACGGTTTCACATGGCATGTTGAAGACAACTATAGCAATGATATACCACTTGTTTCCTTAACTTGGAGTTCATTTCTCTTAGGATCATCTCATCTGTTCATATGGGCATAGCTATTGAGCTATTGTGATCTTCTGCTATGACTATCCTAGACATGTACTACTTATTCCTTAGGAGGGTAACCATACAGGATATGTTTCTTTGGGTTTGGCTCACTTGACTTAGTGTGATTTTTTTCAAGTCCTTCTATTTTCTTACCAATGGGGCAGTGTCATTCTTTCTGATAGAGGCATAGAATTCCATTGTGTATATGTACCACATTGTCTTGATCCATTCATCTTCTGAGTGGTATTTGGGTTGTTCCATATTTTAGCAATGACAAATTGTGCTATGATGAACATAGTTGTGCTGCTGTCTTTAGTGTGGTCTTGCTTGTAATCTTTTAGGTAGATGTCAAATGTTAATTATATCTTTTTTTTCATACTTGAAACACATTTTGCATTATTTGTGCTATTGAAAAGTTAAGCCACATATTAAAAGAAAGTAGAAAATGATTTTCTTATTTGAAAAAGAAACTGGGGAAAGTACTTGTCAACCATTTGGAAATTCACTTTAGCTTCCAGTTTCTGAAATCATTGGTCAGTTTCTCAGCTCTTCTGACCAGTCTTATTTTTCTATTTTATTGTCACACAAGATGATGCTAAGCAAAATGAACTCCAAGTTATGGAAACAAGTGGTATATCATTACTGTAGTTATTTTCAGTATGCCATGTTGTGGGAAACAGCCTTAGAGACTTGGAATGCCATTCTCTGTCCCTTGGAAGACTGAGGGTGGCCCTCTCAAGACCTACTGTGCTTAGCATTACAATGGCCACAATCTTGACCCTCAGATTAATTGGGAACATCACTAGACCTTGGAGCCTGCAGATGGCCTATGCGAATTGCTCATTTCCTTGGTTATAGGTAATTGCCTATCCTAGAATTATTCCCCCCGCCCCCCACCAACAGACACCCTTATCTCTTTGATGTAGCCACTTTTATGCCATTATTGAAGTAGTCTCTTTGATGTAGCCACCTTCCTGTGTGTACTATTTTCTGATAATGAATAAAAACCCTGTCCATAGGACCAGCGGCATCTGATGCTGGAGAGAGTCAGGCAGGTCCCCTGGTACCCTGAAATCAATTACCCAGTCCGGTCTCCATAATTGCTTTGCTCCTGGCCTTGCTTCTGGCTGCAGCAGGACAAGGTGCTTGCTATGGTTTCCAACACCATGTGAAACCTTAGTGTTTTTTTCTCTCATATTCCCTTCCTCTAGTTTTACTCTGGTATCACTGTAACTGATCGTACAGACCGACCTTGGATATTGTATATACTTGTATTGGAACTTGGGAAGTGAAAGGGAATACCAAAATCAAGAGATAGAGGATAAAAAGATAAACCATTGCAAAAGCAATACTTACAAAACCACTTGGTGTAAACCATCTGAAAAACTCATCAGGGGAGGGAAGTGAAGGAGGCATGAGGGGGAATGAGGGAAGAGGTAACAAGTTGGATAAGAAATGTCCTTGCTTACATATGGAACTATAACCTATTTGTATTTTCTATTTTCATTTGTGAGCACTAATCAAATGATTGTTATCAAATTATTTGGTGTAAATAAAAACAATTTTATTTTCATAATGTTACTCAATTCTTTATAGCCCCTTTAAGTATTACAACTGCCCCTGTCTTTTATCAAGAAATTATCAAAATTTCAACTGACTTGAGAACACTTGGTTTGCATGATGATTGATTACTGAGTCACTGGAATCATTCACATTTTTAAATTTCATGTCAGATTCCTAATATCGCTCCATTTGACACCTGCAGATTTTACCCATCATGGAAATGCATGTATTCCACACGGACAAGAAATGTGGTTTCCTTTAGAAAGGCGGGATATTACTCAGCTTTGAACATGTTTTAAAATGTGGGAAATAAGTGGGAATTCATGGTAATTAAGCTGTCTGTATACGTGTATCCATAAGGCAGGTTCCCTCCAACCCTCAGCCACCTCCCCTCCAATGTTAAGTTTCCTGACCTAACACTCTATACTATGTATCACTTCTTTAGGAACTGAATGTTACATAGTAGACAATATATGCTAATGTTTAACTATCTCAATCAGTCCATGGGTATCAATCAAGTAATTAATCAATCCAATGTAAAAACTGTATAATGAATGACAACTGGTAAGTAGGGAGAAAAATGTAAAACCACAAAATGGGCTCATGCCTGTTATCCAATCTACTGAAGAGAAAGATCTGAGCATTGGGGTTCCAAGCTCAGTGCACAGAAAAGTCCATGCGGCAACTATCTCCAACGAACCAGGAATAAGCCTAAAGATGAGCCATGGTTCAAGTGGTAGAGCCCTAGCCTTGAATCACAATGCTCAGACACAGAATCTAGGCTCTGAGTTCAGGCCCCAGCAATTTTCTTCAAACAGAGAACAATGGGAAGAACCCCAGGGTTGATTCCAATGAATTTGCTCAAGCAATGCAGAATTGAGAAGATGTAAGTTAAAGTGACATAAAGAAAGAAACCATTCCTGTGTAATACTGTTCTCTTGTAACAAGTCAGAAGAAGCTCTGGTTGTGTTATGTGCAGCTGTGATTATGGACTTGGCAGCAGTAGAGACTTCAGCAGAGAAGCTGAAAGGAGGAGAAAGGTGCCTAGTAAGACTCTCTCTTGCCCTCCCTCTCTCTTTCTGAATGAAATGATGTGATCCATATATGTATTCTTCCTTCTCATTTCATTACTACAATCCTGTATGAAATGTAGCCATCCTTTCATTCCAGTTACAATTTTTCTCATTCTTCCTCCTTCTACTCATAGTCTTGATTGAACACAAATGATTTGGGAGTTGCCTGCTTGCCCAGTGAAACTGAAAGATTGGTTGTCAGAAGCACTTAAGATCAAATCCACCTGAGTTTCTATTCACAAACACTGTGCCCAGAAACAGTAAGGAATCCCACAATTCCAAGCAATGAGGAAAGCAAGCATTGTGAACATTAGACATATGCAACATTTCTAACAGAAAGTCTTAGACACTTCTTCTTAATCAGTTAAAAGTTTCTGTAGTGTACTTTGATCTTCCAGGCAGTTGTTTCCTAGGAATCATGGTCTCTTATGTACCAATTGCTCTTGTTTTCATGTATGTCAAACATCATAAATTACAAGAAGCTAGACAGCCACTAAGTTTTAAACACACACACACACACACACACACACACACACACACACACACACACACACACAGGAGCCTCAATTTTGGGAGTAATGACTGTATATTGTACTGCACAAAGTATATCTACAAGTTTGATAAATCTTCAACAAAGGCTTCAATCTCTGTTCACATACATAAGAAATAAGGAGATTTCATACAAAATGAAATTGAGTGTAATCAGGAATGCAACATTTCCTGGCTTTTGCTTATGATTCCATACAACATAGGAGGTGGACATCACACCTGATAGGAAGAAGATTGGAAGGGAAATGGCCCTAGAAGGGAGGAGAAGAAGGACAGAGCATGTTTCCAGTGTCTGAGATGTCTCATTCTTTGAAATACAGGAACAAAATTAAGATATAAGATGAACCTCCATTGTAATAAGCTCTTCAGACAAAGATTCCAAAGAAGAGCCTCACTGCTATTTTCACTGCTTCTTCCAAAAATATCAGAAGTCATGAATACACAACATGTTTAGCACTATGTCTCCTCTAAAAATTACTATTGTTATAGCAGCAGTTCTGAAAACCACCTTACCTAAGCCAGGTTGGACATGTTTTGAAATGCTACCTTCCTCCTAATGTATTTGTTTAGAAAATTTGTCGTCTTACAGAGTAGATTTAATTCTGGTCTAAAGAACTAGAATAAAGGAAGTACTGTATAAAATTCAGTATCTTCAATGGATTGTTAAACAATCAAAGATCTGTATAGCAACCAAAAAACAAGGGGAAAAAAAACCCAAAGAAACAAATGCTTTCCCCAAATACCTGTTATTTGAAAGAAGAATAACTGATTCAATTTGAGGAAGATACAATGAGTAATGTGTCTCATTGGATGAGATGAAATGATGAGTTCTGCTCTGGACAAACGGAATAGAGAAAATGCAGGAGAAAACAAAAACATAGCATGATATTTTCTATTCAGGAATGAAGAAAGACGGCTTTTTTTTTACTATCTGCAGTCACACTAAGAACTCTGAAATGACATCAAATTCAAATGAAGTCCAAAGAATTATGTTCTAAATTGTAAAATATTAAAGCATAGTTTTTCAGCAAATATATTTACAAATGCATGTTGTGGTGGACAGTGAGTAAACTGGCAGATTACAGAGTTTACCAAGGGCCCAGTTCCATAGTTGTATAAATCATAGTTTGGCACTATGTGGTCTAGCTTCTTACAAAATAGCATAGAGCCCATGCTTTGCCACAGTGTGGCACAGTGTGAGCCACAGAGACCAGTGAGTCAGATTTCAATAAGGGGCTGGGAAATTACATCTGGAAAAAAATATCTTGATTCCCCTGAATTTCAAACATTTGAATGGAATTGTGGACATTTTCTTACTTTCATGGTTGCAAGATAAGGTTATCATTATAAGATTCTATTTCCTCATCTATACAGTGTTTGATTTTCAGATTGCTTCTGAGATATAACTTAGAGTATAAATGTAAATTTCATAATATGGTAATCACCATGCCACTGGAATGTAAAGTTATATGATTAAAGTTACCTGAAAATTGGAAGGCAAAAAGAAATGAAGCTAGAATTTAAAATGTCAATGGATCATGAAAGACATCTCAAAGTTTCACAAAATAACAGTGAAATGAGTTCTCCTGGGAGGTCTTCACTTCAAACTGTTTTCTATTTTGGAATATTGCCCACCACAAACATAGTTTTCACTTACAAGGGGAAAAATAAGGAACAACCTATTGCATGATTGTAAGGTGGCAAGAATTGTCCAAGCCAACAGTCATTGAGACTTTTATATTCAATTAACCACCAAAAAGTCGGAAATGAAGCTATGCTACAAGAGAAGGAGCACTTGGTGCGAGCAAAAAAGCTCAGGGATATTGCTCAGGCCCAGAGTTCAAGCCCCTGGACTAGCGCCCCACCCGCTACTCCCACCTTCACTCACAAAATTGAGAGCTAACAAATGACAATTGCCCTCACAATACATAAATAAATAGATAAATAATAAGTGATGTCTGACAAACTTCAAGTTTCTGACTCCTTTTAAATTTACATATTCTTTAAATTCTAACACAAGAAAATAGACAAAAATGAAAAAAAAGGTAGATTTTCCAATTCTGTTTGCATATGTGTAGTTTTGTGTACCAGTGGAAACTAAGAGTATCCAAGAGCCATATCAAGGAAAGATTAAATAAACAATTCTTACCTCCTATGGTTCTCCAAAAAGGAAGAGTCAATAGTTCTGACGAAGCTATGATTTCAGAGATTTCAACAATTGACACATCTTCAAGGGCATCTGAAATGAGGAGAAATGTGTCAGGTGATACATTGTCTCTCCTAAGAAATGAAATGTGAGATTTTTTTTTAAAGTCACTAAGAATAGAGTACTTAGAGTGGATCTAAGGCAGGAGTGTAGATGAATGAAATGAGAAAGGAGTTGAATATAATCATAAAATTTAATGTATGTTCTACCAAATTAAGAAAATTGAGATAGGGGATGGTATTGGGAGGAATGGGAACAAAGATGAAAGAGGAGCCATGAATTCAGATTCATTGTACTCATATATTCCATGGTTCAATGGCAAATCCTTTGTATAACTATTTAAAGATAAAAGCAAATTTGACCTGTGCATTGGTGGCTCATGCCTCTAATCTTAGCCACCAAGGAAGCTGAGATCAGAGGATCAAGGTTCAAAATCAGCCCTGGAAGGAAATCCATAAGACTTTACCTGTAACTAATCACAGAACCACCTGGAAATGGTGATTTATCTCTATTACTAGATTGCTAATCTTGAGGAAAAGAAATATGAACAGTACTCAAGCCCAGCATTCAACATCAGGACCCATGAAATTATTAATTAATCAATAATTTAAAACAAGAATTGAAGTGACATTGCTTTCACTCAGGAATGCACATTCATTCCTCCTTCAATCCTATCATCAATGTACTCACATCTTCATTCCGCTCACAAACTTCCTAGATTCTGCACCCTAAATACTCTCTCCATGTTGTTACACCAAGGTCATCCCTCCTTCTACCATGACACAAAGGAGACAGAAAAACATTTAGTTCCCGCAAGGAACAATGAAGATTAAATCCACTCACGGACTAGGATAAAATTAGATGAACAACCCATCTTTTTTTTTTTTTTTTTTAATATCTATCCTTTCCCGATGGTGCTTGCTTTGGGAGCAGTAGAGCCATAGAATCAAATCAAGGGGTAAAAGTCAACCAAGGCAGAACAGAATGCCACTTTCTGCCTCCAATTAACTAGCAATAAGCTAGCAATAAGCTGGACTGGAAATCCCACTAAAGTGGGAGATTGCAAGCCATGAGTAGCAAGCAGAGTAAGATTTGGAGGCAATTGGAAAGAAAGGAACATCCAAATCAATATGGCTGTGTGAACACAAACAAATCAGCAAATGTTCATTCCTCTGTGCTAAAATTACCTTCACTTCTTCAACACTACTTGGGTAATAAAGCACTCCATACTCTGGACACATTATGCAAACCAATACTTTGGAAAATTTAGGCCAAAAAATGAATTGTCTAGATCATTGTCCCTCTGGAGAGATGAAAATATTGTTGGCTCTTAAGTCTTTGATATAAGAAAAACATAATTCTCTTCTTTATTGTACAGACTATTTTGTGATTTTAATATCCAAATTTTATATCTCTAACATCAGAAACATGAAGATCTCAAACTCACAAACCTACAACAAAGGACTTAACCCCACAATATAAAAACTCTTCAGAAAACATACATTTTTATTTTTTGATAAGAGGCATTCCATAATAAATAGATACTGAGAAACATTTCTGATTAACTCCAAGTAACAAGCATTGAAAGGAACAAAATAGCCTGGTGACAGTGGGAATAATGCTGACATGAAGGATATACATCGGCCTTCCCAAAGGGAGCTGGGAAAGGGGTGCTATACAGGATTGAGAACAAGTGATAGGTAAAAGAAAACACACATAGCCGATCACTCCATTCCTGTGTAAACTGTGTTCTCTGTTTCTCTAATTAGAAAAAAAAAAAAAAAAAAAACTTTCCCATGCCAGTTGGCCTCTACAGCTCCAGTGGCCATACCCCAAAGCATGCATGGACAGTGTGTCCTTCATCTTTGTATGTTTGGTGGATTACATTTTGGCCATTGTAGGTGAGCATTATCTTGTTTGCTTGAGCAGAGAACTGAGGAGAAGCTTTTAAAAGCTATGGGATTCCCAATTACCAATGCATTTCACAGCACTTATATTTCCTCTGGGGTACTGAAGGGTGCGAAAGCCAGGTATAATATGCATGCAGACTTTTCCCTGGTATACGTTTCTCCTGACCCTGCTGCCACCAAGAATAAGTACACAGGTGCTCAGGTTCCTTTGCTGGCATTGTTCTTTTATCCATTCTGTGTAATTTCTGAGGAGGCCTTTCAACTTCAAACATATGTAGGCTTGCTTCATTCCCCTCTGTATTTCTTTTAAAAAAATTTTTTTTCAAACTGATGTACAGAGAGTTTACAATTTCATATGTTATGCATTGGATACATTTCTTGTACTGTTGGTTACCTCCTCCTTCATTCCCCTCTCCCCGCTCCCGCTTTTCCTTTCCCCCATGAGTTGCTCAGTTGATTTACACCAAATAGTTTTGCAAGTATTGCTTTTGTAGTCGTTTGTCTTTTTACCCTGTGTCTCTCGATTTTGGTATTCCCTTTCACTTTACTAGTTCTAATACCAGAGTACACAGTTTCCAATGTACTCAGATAAGATACAGAGATCGTGTAGGTACAACCACAGGAAGGGAATACAACAGGGTCATCAATAATAGAAGCTACAGTTTCACATCACATGTATTTCTTTACTTTTCAATGTAATGATGTTGGTGAAAGTGCAGATGGCAAACAGTTTCACTGTCTTTCTTGGAAGAATGTTTCATTGGTCCCCCTATCAATAGGAACTGAATGTATTGTCACACATTTCACTGATTGATGAATGTCAGTTAAATGTTTTTTATTATCTTCAAATACCCAGTTCAGTCTGATCTCCTCTTCATGCTTGAAGTTTTATGCAAGACTTGATAAATACAGAGAGATTCTTAGCTCCTTTTTGTTGTTGTTTGCCTTTTTGGTGTGTTGGGGTGTTTTTAATCTTGGGGCTTGAACTCAGAGCCTGAGCTCTGTCCCTGAGCTTTCTTTGATGAAGCCTAGGGCTCTACCACTTGGTGTAGAGTGATATTTAAGGTTCTAGCTTCAGTTTTCTGTACCTGTAAAGCCAGCAGCATTTGTTGAAGGGACTATCATTCTTGTATACTTTCTGTTTGGCTCCCTTATCCATTATTCAGTGGATAAAGGTTTGATTTCCAGGGCTGATAGGGCTGATTTCCAGGTCTTCTTTTCTGTTCCATTGGTCCTAAGGCCAATTTCTGTGCCACTATCAAGCTAGTTTTATTACAGCATCTTTGTGATACAGTTTGAAGTTTGGTATTTACATTCCTCCAGTACTGTTCTTCCAGCTAATGGCTGTTTTTGATATTCACCATCTTCTATTAGTCCATATGAATGTTTGGGTTGCTTCCTCTATATCATTGAAGAATGTTGTTTGGGTTCTGATGGGTATTGCCTTGAATGTACAGTTAACTTTGATCATTATTATCATTTTCATGATGTTATTCCTTCCAATCCAGGGATAAGGAAGGCTTTCCATTTCTGTACATCTGATTTGATTTCTTTTTTTAGATTAAAAATTTTTTTTCTTCCTAGAGGCACTTCAAATCTCTGGTTAATTCCTAGGAATTTTGTATATATATATATATATATATTTTTAGGGGCAGGGGAGGCTCTAAGAAATCAAGCTGTTTGCCTGATTTCAGATTCAGTCTTCGCGGTGTTTTTCCAGAAATGGTACAGATTTAAAGGTAAATCTTATACCTTGATATTTGGCCTAAGTTTCAAATCAGCTCAAGTAACTTTGAAGAGAAATCTACAGGATACCTTAAATGCAAGATTATGCCATCGGCAGAGAGGATTTGTTTTGCTTACTTATCCCTCTTAGGTTCCACTTTGTGGTTTTCTCTTGCTTCATTGATCTTGCTAGCAATTCCATTACTATATTGAAGAGGAGTTGGAGAGAGTAGATATCCTTGTCTCATTCCATGTTTTAGAGGAAATTGTTTTAACTTTTCACCATTGAGTATAAATTGTGGCTGTAGGTTAGTCATATACAGACTTTATTATATTAAGGAAGTTTTTATATTGAGGAATGACTAGTATTAGATTTTCTAAGTAGCATTAAGTAATAAATGGATTTTCTAAAAAGATAGCTGATTATGAAAAGATAACAAGTATGAACAGATATATAACACAACTTCATCAGAGGAGCTATCATCCTGGATGGTTGCGAACTAGTCTGGAGATTTGTGGTTAGGAAGAAGTAATATGGTGACTACAAGACTGTAAAAACATTCAAGTAACAGAACACTGGAGCCCTAGAAATAAATATCTGATGAACACTAAGTTGTTCCCTCAGCACTGCTCTTGATGTTCTAGCCTTCAATCTGTCTGGCACTTGAATTGAACATGTATAAAAATTTCCTCTTTCATTGCCTTAGCAACACACATCAGTAAGCACAAAGGAGAAGTAGTTGCAACAATATGGGTGCAGTGATTAGCCCAACAATATACTGCAGTGATCCCTGGACATACAAAGTGTGTATATGCTGAGTTTCCTTTCATTTCATTGCATCATAAGTAGTCACATAGGCATAAGTACTTTGAAGTACCCGCCTTCTCCATTTAAGTGTGTCCTGGGGGAATTGTTGGGTATTTGGATTGAGGGGCTTTCTTTGGGCATGCCACTTAGGATCAAGTGATCAAAAATTACATCACCATTTTCTTCCTCCATTTGTACTAGCTTTGCTTCTCCCTCTATTAGTTTTTAGGAGGCTTGTCCATACCCAGACATGTCACATTGCCTGATTCCTTCATTTCCCTTTATATTCCTGTGCTTTTCATTGCACTGATTTTCTGAAAGAGTAGATAGCATGAAGTATAGTTGTACTTTGCTTTCTGTGCATTCTTCCAATATTATTCATTAGACACATACTCTTCAATACATGCTGAACCAACTAATGTAGTAGACTCATTAATTCACACCTGTACGTTAATTTCCTATCTTTTTACACTTTGAACTTGAACTTGTATTTGCGAGGTGAAAATTTAGTGAAGTAGACTTGGTTCTGTATATCAGTGCTGATCTTACTCACTATGAATTCATCTGACCTCACTACAGGTCAAGGAGGGAAGCCCTGATATGAAGAAGGCCCAGCCTTACTGACTTAGGACACAGGACTTTGAACTGCCTGCTGTACTCTGATTCTTTCCAAGGATATGAGGGCTGTTCAAATGCAAATACACATGTGCTATACATGTTTCAGTTACAACAATTAAAAGGACAAATCAGACATCAGGTTGGTTGGTCATGGGCTTCTCAACTTGCCAAAAATGATGGAAATAAATGCAGGCTCTGTTACACACAAGGAAGAAGAAACCTGGAAGAGAAGTTATTATTTGAAAAGCACATGAATAAAAAACAGTTGAATTAAAACACGGGTCATAGAATAAGGATCTGGCAAGCATTTGAACTTCTGATGTTTAAAAATGACAATAGGTTGTGCTGTTCATTCTGCTTGGTTGCTCTCTTCCCCAAACTTCCTGGTATTAAGTACGCCAGATTCAAGATTGGCAGCTCCTGATTTTGTGCTCTGTGGATTCATTATACTGATGGAGAACCCTGAGGTGAACACCTTTCAGTCTTCTAAAGCATCTTTCACAATGCATTTTGTTTCGCTTTACTTCCATGAAGTTCTCACAAGCCTGGTTCTAGTGAGAATTTCTACTTTTCAGGGCTCTAACAACACAGAAATTAGGATTATTTCTTGAACAGAAGTTTAGGAGCCCTTGAAATAAATGTATCTACTGTTGGAAAGCCATCATTGTCTAGAAAGAGAATAAAGAACCACTTCTATTATGTGGTTCTTTGCTTTTTCCATTCCTGTTATGGTTATACGATATAGGTTCCACTTGCTTTGAGGTTTCTTCACTGTGTCACATCTTTCTTTCATGCTAAGGTAGATGCTCAAGTGCATCAACTAAATATATTTAAGAAAAGGAGAGTGCTTGAGCCACATGGCACAGGATTAAACTTCCTTAATAAAGGCCCAGAAACACAACAAATTAAATAAAGTTTGGACAAATGGGACTGCATCAAATTGTAGAGCTTCTGCATGGCAAAGAACATAGCTTGCAAGATAAATAGAAATCCCACAGATTGGGAGAAGATCTTTACCTGCCATACAACAGACAAAGGCCTCATATCTAAAATATATGCAGTACTCAAAATATTAAATTCCTCCAAGAAAAATGTCCTCAAAGAATCAATGGCACCCTCAATAAATGAGCCAAAGACCTAAAAAGAGACTTTTCTGAAGAGGAAATTAGAATGGCCAAGGGACACATGAAGAAGTGCTCTACATCACCATCACTGGCCATAAAAGAAATGCAAACCAAAACAACACTGAGATTCTACCTCAACCCAATAAGAAAGTCCGTTATCAGGAAAACTAACAACAACAAATTCTGGATGGGATGTGGCCAAAAGAGAACTCTACTACATTGTTGGTGGGAATGTAAACTTGTTCAGTCACTCTGGAAAGGGGCATGACAGTTCCTCAGAATGTTAAACATCGAGCTCCTCTACGACCCAGCATTCCCAGTCTTGGTCATCTACCCAAAAGATTAGAAGCAAGACCACACTAAAGCCAACAGTACAATTATGTTCTTTGCAGTACAATTTGTCATTGCTAAAATATGGAACCAACTCAGATGCCCCTCAGTAGATGAGTGGATCAAGAAATTGTGGTAGCAACAATGTTCATCGCAGCACAATTTGTCATAGCTAGAATTTGGAACCAACCCAGATGCTCCTCAGTAGAGGAATGGATCAAGAAAATGTTGTACATATACACAATGGAATTTTGTGCCTCTATCAGAAAGAATGACATTGTCCCATTTCTAAAGAAATGGAAGGACTTGGAAAAAATTATACTAAGTGAAGTGAGCCAGACCCAAAGAAACATGGACTCTATGGTCTCCCTCATAGGGAATAATTAGCACAGGTTTAGGCTGGTCACAGCAGAGGACGACAAGAGCCCAATAGCTACACCCTTATGAACACAAAAGATGACGCTAAGTGAAATGAACTCCATGTATGGAAACAACTGTTATATCTCTGTTGTAATTACTTTCAACATTTGATGGGAAACCGTAGCTTCTATTATTGATGATCCTCTTGTATCTCCTTCCTGTGGTTGTACCTGCACTATCTCTGTATCCTATCTGAGTACATTGGAAACCGTGTATACAGTTATTAGAAGTAGGGAAACTGAAAGGGAATATCAAAGTCGAGAGACACAGGGTAAAAAAGACAAATGATTACAAAAGCAATACTTGCAAAACTGTTTAGTGTAAATCTACTGAACTCATGGGGGGAAAGGGAAAGGGGGAGGGGGGAGGGGGGAATGAGGGAGGAGGTAATAAACAGTACAATAAATGGATTCAATGTCTAATATATGAAACTGTAACCGCTCTGTATATCAGTTTGACAATAAAATTTTTTTTAAAAATGTGGTACATATACACAATAATTCTATGCCTCAATCAGAAAGAATGATACTGCCCATTCATAAGGAAATAGAAAGACTGGGAAAAAAATCACACTAAGTGAAGTGAGCCAGACCTACAGAAATATGAACTCTATGGTTTCCCTCATAGGGAATAATTCATTTCTAGGATAGACATAGCAGAAGATCACAATAGCTCGATATCTATGCCCATATGAACAGACAAGACATTTCTAAGTGAAATGAACCCCATGTTATGGAAATAAGTGGTATATCATTGTTTACTGTAACTGATCTTAGTAACCCGGATACTGTATATATATGCATGGGAAATAGGGAAGGGAAAGGGAATACCAAAACTCGAGAAACAATTGATTAAAAAAAAAAAACAAAAACTAACATTGCAACACGGATACTTACCAAACCAATTGGTATAAACCAACTCTACAACTCACGGCAGGGAGGGAAGGGGGGAGAACTGGGGAAGTGGGAGATGGGGAAAAATGAGGGAGGAGGTAACAAGTTGGGTAAGAAATGTACTTCCTTTCCATGTGAAACTGTAACCCCTCTGTACTTCACCTTGACAATGAAGAAGAAAAAAAAATCTCCAACAAGATAGGAAAAAAAGACAATAATTGATAGCATAAGTTAAGGAAAGCAAGAGTAAGCTTATATTAAAATTTTTGTTTCAGTTCTTTATTCCCCCTTTGGTAATAAGTTTACATCACCATCCTGGAGTTCACTAGGCATTCTACCACACTCTGTGCACATACAAAATTTCATTTTCTTAAAAACTGTTTTTTGGTCATCTACTGGATATTTTCAAAATTTTATACGTTGAGACTTCACTGAAATTAATAGCATCATTCAAGACTAATCTGACTTCCACCACAAAAAGAATTAGACCACATTTATAATTCTTGGCATAATGCACTTGACAATAATTATTTTCATGAACCATAAGCAGTAATTTTGAATTGCCTGTACAAAGTTCTTCCTGCTGGACATGGCCTCTGCCTGTTCCTCTGCACATGGGCCCACTCAGGTATCCCAGAACCCACATTCAAATGAGTTCAGCTAATGGCTTCCCAATTAACTAAGAAATCTTCATCCTCTCTAAACAGCTCATCTTCATTCAGATAAATAGGGTTGCTTTTGGGTTTGTATTTTTTTTTTTTTGGTGTGATTGGCAAATGCCTGTAATCCTAGACACTCTGGAGGCCGAAATGCAAGCATTGAAGTTCAAAGCCAGCCCAGGACAGGAAAGTACATGGGAATCTTATTGACAAGTAAACATAAATTCTGAGGAGCCAGCCGGCAGCGAAAAGGGAATCCTGAATGAGGGGGGCGAGGATTAAAGAAAAGAAAAATACAAGACAAGAGAAAAAAGTCAAGAGGCAAAGATGGGGTATGGGAGGTCTGCATCTTGAGATTGTAACTCAAGACTGCAGCCCAGTTTATTCTTAATTCCCAGTTTATATGCAGTTTTGGAACCAGGGAATAGCATAGGGTTGTTAAAATTCAAGAACACAAAGAGGCTTTGAAGTTTGCAACATTTGATTACAGTAAACACAGGATAAGGTTAATTAACATAGGAATCTACTCCAGCAGACATAGCAAGGTGCGGACATAGCAAAGCAATTCCGGATAGTTGCTGTGAACAAATATCCTTGCATCTAGCATATTCTGGCAATAACAGCACAGTCAGAGGAGAGAATGATTTTAGCTGCAAGTTCGGCTCCCAACAATAAATAAAGTTAAAAGTGGTTCTATGGCTTAAAATTGGGACTGATTACACTGAGTAAATAAAGGTAAGGAACAGACTAGGTCCCAGGATCAGCATTCAATAAATAAATATATAAATAAACCCATTGTCACAAATGGTAAGCATTACTGGTTTGTAGTAGGTTTAACTACATTTTAGATCATCTAAATAACAGAAAGTTCATTTTTTGTCTCTCACACCATTGAGTTCATAGTAGCAACTGATTTTTTCATATGTTATCCAATCTTCACCATTTTTAAATGAGGTATAAGTTTTTGGCATAATAGTATGTACTAGGAAATTCTCTAACATTGATGTGCTGATTAATACAACACACATACAGTCCATTTCATTCCCCCACAGTGACTTTCCAACCAATCTTTAAATTTCATTTTATTTGTAATGACTTAAGTGTGAAAAAAAGCAGCGGTCATATCTGGAAACTAGCCTCGCATCACCAGGCATCCTCTAGGAATTTGAGGGGATAATTTTATCTTCCAACTAGCCAATGTATTCTACTTGAGTGACCCAATACTCTCAAGAATGAACAGCATGAACACCCCATCAAGAACCCAGCAAAACCAGCAGCCAGAAGCAGTGGAGAAACACAGGAAAACAAAAAGGAGCAAAAAAGAAGAGCCAAAAACCTACACGGAGCCAGAGAATCTACGAGCACCCTCCCCCCACCAGCTGACCCTGGCCCAAACAGGGCCAGGCTGGGAAAGGGGAACTGCAATCGGCAGACTGACTGCTGGGGGTGGAGAATCCAGACAGCGGGACTCCACGGACACCAGGGAGAGTGCGGACCAAGACACACAGTGATGGCGGCGACGGGAAGTTAGGGTCCACACCGGGAATGGATATAAATGGCTGGGGAACCCAGCGGTGCAGAGGGGGAGAGCCGGGGATGCCACCACAACCTTTTGCCACACCCGAAGGACCAACGGCAGCGCGGGACACACACACAATCCAGGACCAGTGAGTCCCCCATTACCCCCTCCCCCAACAGGAGACCAGCTGTCAGAGACCCAAACCCTACAAAGAAGCTAGATCTCCCTCCCTCCCCCTCCCCACCCTGAGGGAAAAAAGAACCCCCAAATCATGCTGGAAGCTCCCATCAGGTGCTGGGAAGTCACAAGAGTTTAGCAGGGGAAAGGTGGAGCAGCCCCAAGGGTGCCCAGGAGCCGGAACTGGCAGAACTGGTCCTGCCCCCTTCCCAACAGGGGCCAGGGGATGGCCGGCAGTGCAAGCCTCACCCGAGGCGCCTCGACCTCATAAACTTTTACAACTAAAATCACAGGTGCTGGTAGGCAATACCAGCATAGCAGGGACACCTGGGCCTGATCACACACCCCCCCTTCCCCAAAGCAGAGGCGCAGTCTGAGGGCGCTAACCCGCACCTGGACAGTTGATCCCTGTGGGCCCCACACATACTGCGCCCCACAGCGGACTCACGGGAGGGCGCAAGCACAACCCAACAACCCGGGGCTTGCTCTGGTAGGTGTATCCCGCTCAGGTGGACAGGGCCACAGTGGCAGCACCCATTGTAGTGGGCGCACAGTGCACAGGTGGGTGTAGCCCCCAGTGACAGCGCCCGCTCTGGTAGGCGTACTCCACTCAGGTGAGCGGGACCACAGCGACAGCGCCTGTTGTAGTGGGCGCACAGCGCACAGGTGGGAGACAGCGCCCGCTCTGGTAGGCGTACCCTGCTCAGATGGGCGGGGCTGCAGCCACAGCACCCGCTCTGGTAGGCGCGCCTACACAGGAAGGCAGAGTTCTCCATCGGCCCGTGCCCACTCAGTTTGGCGCATTTCGCACAAGTGGGTGGGCCGCCCCCTCAACAACACCAGCCCCGGAGCGTTCCACATAGGAAGATGAACTGCCTGAGAGGTGAGCTCCTCTGACCAAGATACAGAGTGGAGAAAAGAACCAAAGAAGAGATAAGCCTCCACGCCATGCTGAATTAGCGATCAACAAACCCCTAACAGGGGCACACTAGGGTCAGCACAGCACAGTGGCAGGACACTGTCCCGCAGAAAAAGACACAGAACCTACCGGCCCCCAAGTGCAGGGAAAGTGACCACCTCAGCAACAACCTAGAAGGTCTCGCTCACCCATTGGGAAGCAAGGTCCAACAGCCAAACCCAAACCCAGAGCCAGGACACCAGGGCACAAGGCTCCCACTGATGGACCAGCGGGAACCAGCACAAAACCAAATCAGGGAAGCCACCCACAGATCTCCAGATGCGCAAATCACAAAGAAATGCAACATAGTTCATCAAAGGGCAAGCCAACTTGCCAGCTCCACAAAGCAGCACGACTGAAGAGGAGATGGAGAATAAAAAAGCAAATGAGGCCATGTTAACAGAAATGATGGAAAGCATCAGAAACGAAATCAGAAAACAATTCCAGGAGTTTAGATTGGAAGTCTTGGAGGACATCCAGGAAGCCAAGAAAGAAATGGAAGCAAAAATGGATATAATGCAAACCTCTGTTAAAGAAGACCTTAACATCCTGAAAAGTGAAATGCATGAAAAAATAGATTTAAAATACAATTCTTTAAAGGAAGAAATTTCCCCGATCAGAGCTGATCTGACAACCATAAATAGCTCTCTAACATCCATAAACTCCGCAATTGAATTCACAGCACAAATAATTGACCATATGGAATCCAGAATCTCTCTCTTGGACAATGAAACAGCCGACAACAACCAGAAAATTACCACACTCCAAGAAACGGTGAAGCTTCAGAGCAGACTAATCCAGGAACTAATGGACAAAGACAAGAGATGTAATCTCCGCATAATTGGAATAGAAGAAGGAGCCGAGTACCAGAGCAGAGGGCTTCATCATATTTTCAACAAAGTTATTGCAGAAAACTTCCCCAATCTCACAAGGGACCCCATCCAGGTAACCAAAGCCTATAGGGCACCTGGCAGGCCAGACCCCAGAAAAGTCACCCCAAGGCACATAATATTCAAGACTTCAGATCTCAAGAATAAAGAGCAAATTCTGAATGCATCCAAAACGAAGAAAGAAATTTTCTACAATGGGAAGAGAATACAAATAACAGCAGACCTCTCCACACAAACCTACCAAGAGCGAAGTGAGTGGAAGAACACCATCCAAGTTCTACAGGCCAACAATATGCAACCAAATACCCAGGAAAATTGGAGTTCACATTTGAAGGGAAAACCAGATCTTTCCATAGCAAAGAGGATCTAAAGGAGTATGTGAATGAAAAACCAGCCCTACAGCGAATTCTAAGAGGGGAATCCCACCTAACAGAGATTGTACAGGACACACAGACAGGACCAGAAACAGAAAGAGCAGCTTACTAAAGACAAGAAAAAAAAAAAAGAGGAAAAAACAGCCCAACAAGAAAATGGAAGGAGGAAAAAACACTCTTATCCTTGATCTCTTTGAATATAAATGGTACAAACTCTCCGATAAAGAGGAGCAGACTGGCAGAATGGATCCACAAACAAAAAGTTGGCATCTGTTGTCTACAAGAGACCCACCTTACAGCAAGGGAAAAAAAATCAGGCTCCGAATGAAAGGATGGAGCAAGATCTTCCAAGCAAACTCACCTACCAAAATGGCAGGTGTAGCCATCCTGATCTCAGACAAGCTGGACTTTTCATTAAAATCTACTGAGAAAGACAAAGAAGGGCACTACATTTTAATACAAGGAAAAATCAAGAATCAAGACATCACGGTGATAAATGTATACTCACCGAACAAAAGAGGCCCCACATATGTCAAGCAAATTCTCACAATTACAGAACAAGATAGATGCAAACACAATCATAGTGGGAGACTTAAATACCCCACTCTCTCCAAGAGACAGATCCAACACCCAGAGGATCAGCAAGGGAGCTGAGGACCTAAGTAACACGATATCCCAAATGGATCTGACAGATCTATACAGAATCTTCCACCCTACAGAGACCCAATACACCTTCTTCTCAGCAGCACATGGATCATAGTCCAAAATAGACCATGTCATAGCCCACACAAAGAACCTCAGCAAATACAAAAGTCATCCCATGTATTATATCTGATCACAGTGGATTAAAGGTAACCCTCAATAACAACGGTTACCACAGAGGCTATACACATTCTTGGTAGCTAAACCCCACACTGTTATCCAACACATGGACCACAGACCAAATTAAAGATGAAATCAATGAATTCATAAGCCACAATGACAATGAAAATACATCACAAAGAAACCTATAGGACACAGCTAAGGCAGTACTGAGGGGTAAGATCACTGCCCTCAGCACTCACATTAAAAGAATGCAAGCAGAGCAGGTGAATAACCTCACGATGAAACTAAAACAACTGGAGAAACAAGAAATGACCGAATCTAAAATGACTAGGAGGAGAGAGATCACATAGATTAAAGAAGAGATAAATCTGATTCAAAATAGAAAGACCATTCAACAAATAAATAAGACTAAAAGCTGGTTCTTTAAGAAAGTAAATAAACTTGACAGACCCCTCGCAAGACTTACAAAAAAAGAGGAGAAGAGACTCATATACGTAAAATCAGGGACTCCACCGGAAAAATTACAACAAGTACACACGAAATAATCATAAGGAGCTATTTCCAGAACCTCTATTCAGTAAAAAACAATAATTTTACAGAAATGAATCAATTCTTAGAGAAGTATAAACTTCCCAAACTGAACCAAGAAGAAATAAATCAACTAAATAAACCAATAACTTACAGTGAGATACAGGAGGTAATCAAGAACCTCCCAACAAAGAAAAGCCCAGGCCCAGATGGATTCACCAACGAATTCTACAAAACCTTTAGTGAGGAGGTAATACCAATACTCCTCAAACTCTTCCACAAAATAGAAACAGAGGGAGGAATCCCAAACTCATTCTATGAAGCTAATATCATATTCATTCCCAAACCAAGCAAAGACCCAACAAAAAAAGAGAACTACAGACCAATATCACTAATGAACACTAAAGAGATACTTCACAAGAGAAGAAATAAAACTGGCAAAGAAACATATGAGGAAATGTTCAACATCCCTGGCAATAAAGGAAATACAAATAAAAAAAAATCCTGAGATAACACCTCACTCCAGTTAGATTGGCCTATACTCTGAACTCAGGCAACAACAAATGCTGGAGGGGGTGCGGGGAAAGAGGAACCCTTCTCCATTGTTGGTGGGAGTGCAAATTAGTACAACCACTTTGGAGAACAGTATGGAGGTTTCTCAAAAAGCTCAATACAGACCTACCCTTTGACCCAGCCATACCACTCCTAGGCATCTATCCTAAACAGCAAGTCCCAAGATATCAAAAAGACATTTGTACTTCCATGTTTATCTCGGCACAATTCACAATAGCCAAAATATGGAAACAACCCAGATGCCCCTCCACAGATGAATGGATCCAAAAAAATATGGTACCTTTACACAATGGAATACTACATAGCGATTAGGAATGGTGAAATATTGTTATTCGCAGGGAAATGGTCAGAACTCAAACAAATAATGTTGCGCGAGACAAGCCTAGAACACAGAAAACAAAGGGGCATGATCTCCCTGATATATGACTGTTAAGAAAGGGAGACGGAGAGACAGTAGAGACCAGGTCTGTGAAACCAAAAACTGCTTGTCAAATGGTATTTCCCACAGGATTTGGGCAGAGACCCAACAGTATGTAACTAAAACCAAACAACTACTCAACATATAAAGGTCAAAAATCGACCTCTCAGTGGAATACAATTGCTCAAAAGCTATGTATGTACGTTCATATAAGACTACTGAAGACATATTGTCTAAAATCGACATTACATTTAAAGCCCTAGGCGAATTTTCTTGGGCTTGGCCACGTGGCTACTGTATGTTCTTGACACATTGTATATTGTATATATGTCTACCTGACCTAGAGAAGGGAAAGAAAAAGAGGGCGTAAGATATCACAAGAAATGTACACGTTGCCCTACTATGTAACTGTACCCTTTTTGCACAACACCTTGTCAAAAAAATTGTGTTCGATTAATAAATAAATTAAATTTTAAAAAAAAGAATGAGAAGCATCAATAACAGTAATGATTTGGAATAAAAACCCAAGATTGAATCTATTCTTCATTTAAGCAAAAACAAAGATATGTAATCCTCAGATTTCAGCCCTGAAAATAGCTAGGATTTCAAGTGTGAGGCACCAGAGCCTGATCTATTTCTATTTTCAACTTCCATTAGTGAGCACTGATCAAATTATTTGGTATTAATTAACACAATTTTATTTTCATAATGTTTCTCAATTCTTTATAGCCCATTTAAGTAGTACAACTGCCATCATCTTTTATTAGAAATTATCAAGATATCAGCTGACAAAGGTTTTGAGAACACTTGACTTGCATGATAACTATTAGTCAGTGGAATCATTCACATTTTTAACTCTCATGTCAAATTCCTTACAACCCTCCATTTGATACCTGCAGAGTTTACCCATTGTGGAAATGAATTTATTCTGCATGGACAAGGAATGTGGTTTCCTTTAGAAAGGCTGGATGTCATTCAGCTTTGAACATATTTTAAACTGTACGAAATAAGTGGGAATTTGTGCTAATCAATCAAGCGGTCTGTGTCCATGTACTTATAAGACAGGTTCCCTCCCCAACCTTACCACCCACTCTTATGTTAAGATTACTGACCTACATCTATATACTATTTACAACTTCTTTAACTCAATGTTACATAGTAGTCAATCTAACCTAATGTTTATCTATATGAATCAGTCCATGGACAACGATCATAATTAATCCAATGTAAAAACTGTCCAATGGATGACAACTGGTAAGCAGGAAGAAAAATGTAAAATCACAAAATGGGCTCGTGCCTGTAATCCTCGCTACTGAAGAAAAAGATCTGAGGACTGGGGTATCAAACCCATTGTACAGAAAAGTCCATGTGGCAGTTATCTGCAATGAGCCAGGAATAAGCCAGAAGAAGAGCTGTGGCTCAAGTGGTAGATCACTAGCCTTGAGTCACAAAGCTAAGACACAAAATCTAGGCTCTGTGTTCAAGCCCCCAAAATTTTCTCCACATAAAAAAGAATATAATTCAGAGGGGAAAAGAAAAGTTATTTCACCCTACCAGAAAAAGTGGATAAAAGGTTCAGAAAGGAAAAGTCGGAGTGGGGACACTGCTATCTGGGCTTATTGCGGATATATAATTATGAACAAGTATAGAAGTCTTCACTGGGCCCTAGCAAAGTCTGAAAGTCTGAAGGGGGAACGCTGACTCATGGGCTCACTCTGGAGAATAGGGAAAAAAGCACCCCATTAGAACAATGGACCTTGATGCGGAATGAATTTTCAAATTCACAGCCATCTCTAGAGTAGCACCTAAAAGAGGTAGGCTTCAAAACCACGTGTTTTAAAAGCCTATCAACTTGGAAAATAATCGCTAAGTTCCACAGGACTTCTGTGTGAAGAGAAAGGGAATAATTTCTAGTAACAACTTTCTCTATTGAAAAGAAATATTATAAGCAGGACATACTTAAAGTTGATAACAGAAAATATGCCACCTCCTGACTCCTTGGAAATTTGCTTATTGACTTGAACCTGAATGCAAAGAAATAGAGAGCAATGGTAAGAAACCCAAAATTGATTCCAGTGAGTTTCCTCAGGCAATGCAGAACTGAGAAGATGTAAGTGACATAAAGAAAGGAACCATTCCTGTATAATACTCTTCTCTTTTAACAAATCAGAAACAGCACAGTGGTTGTGTTATATGCAGCTGTTATTATGGACTTGGTAGCAGTAGAGATTTCAGTAGAGTAACTGAAAGGAGGAGAAATGTGTCTAGCAATTCTCTCTCCCTCCCTCATTCCCTCCCTCGTTCTCTTTCTGAATGAAATGTTGTGACCTAGACATATATTCTTCCTTCTCATTTCATTACTACAATCCTGTATGAAATGTAACCATCCCTGCATTCCACTTATAATTTTTTTTCATTCTTCCTCCTTCTACTCATATTCTTGCTGGGACACAAATGATTTGGGAGTTATCTCCTTGTACAGTGACACCAAAAGATTGGATGTCAGAAGCACAGAAGATCAAATCCACCTGAGTTGCTATTCACAAACACTGTGCACAGAAACAATAAGGGACTGCCACAGGCCCAAGTAGTCAGGAAAACAAGCATTTTTTTTGTAAGCATTAGACATATGCAACATTTCTAACAGAAAATCTTAGACACTTCTTCTTTACAAGTCAAGGATTCCTATACTGTACCTTCGTCTTCCAGGGGACTGATTCCTAGGAATCATGGTCTCTTATGTAACAGTTGCTCTTATATTCATATTGTCAAAGATTACAAATTACAAGAACCTAAACAACTACTTATAATTAAACATGCACACACACATACATATGCACGTGCACACACACACACACACACACACACACACACACACACACACACTTGAGCCTCAATGTTGGGTGTAATGACTTTGTGCATTGGACTGCACTAATAATACCTACAAGTTTGATAATTCTACATGAGAGGCTTCCTTCTCTGTTCAACTCCATAAGAAATAAGGAGATTACACACAAAATGAACTTGAATGTAATCAGAAATGCAGCATTTCCTGGCTTTTGCTTACGATTCCATACAACATAGAAGGTGCGTGTCACAGCTGACAGGAAGGAGGTTGGAAAGAAAATGGTGCTATAAGGGAGGAGAAGAAGGACTGAGCATGTTTCTAGTGTTTGGGATGTTTTATTCTTTGGAATTCACCAAAAAAAAAATAAGATGAAACATGACCCACCATTGTGGGTCTTCAGACAATTAAAGATTCCAAGGAGGAGTCTCCCTGATATTTTCACTGCTTCTTCCAAAAATATCAGAAGTCATGAACACTCAACATGTTCTGCACTATGTCTACTCTAAAAATAACTATTGTTATAGCAGCAGTTCTGAAAACCCCTTTACCTAAGCCAGATTGGACATGTTTTGAAATGCCACCTTCCTAATAATGTATTTGTTAAGGAAATTTGTCCTCATACATAGTAGATACAATTCTGATCTAAGAAAACAGAACAAAGGAAATACTGCATAAAATTCAGTATCTTCAATGGATTGCCAAATAATCAAAGATCAGTATAGAAACCAAAAAAGAAAAAAAAACAGTGAAACAAATGCTTTTTCTAAATACTCTTTATTCAAAAAAAGATAAACTTATTGAATTTGAGGTAGATACAAGGAGTAATGTGATTCATTGGATGAGATGAAATGGTGAGATTTGTTCCGGCCAAAAGGAATATGGTGAAAGCAGCGAGCATCTCCATGCTCAGTCAAACAAGATGATGTAAAACCACTTCCCTTAAAATAAAAACTTCTGGAGAAAACAAAAATATAGCATGACATTTATATGCAGGAATGAAGAAAAAGGGCTCTTTACTATCTGCATTCACATTAAGAACTCTGAAATGACATCAAATTCAAATGAAGTCCAAAGTATTATGTTGTAAATTGTAAAATATTAAAGCATAGTTTTTCAGCTAATATATTTACATATGCATGTTGTGGTGGACAGTGAGTAAACTGGCAGATAACAGAGTTTACCAAGGGCCCAGTCCCATAGTCACATGAGTCACAGTTTGGCACTATGTTGTCTAGCTTCGTACAAATAACATAGAGCCCATGCTTTGCCACAGTGTGGACCACAGAGACCAGTGAGTCAGATTTCAGTAAGTGGCTGGGAAATTATATCTGGAAAAAAATATCTTGATTCCCCTGAACTTCAAATATTTGAATGGAATTGTGGACATTTTCTTACTTCCAATATGTGGAAGATAAGGTCATGGGGAAATTCTATTTCCCCATCTATACAGTGTTTGCTTTGCAGATTGCTTGTAACATATAAGTTAGAGTGTAAATGTAAATTTCATAACAGGATAATCACCATGCAACTGGAATGTAAAGTTTTTTAAAGTTAACTGAAAATTGGAGGGCAAAAAGAAATGAAGCTAGAATATAAAATGTCAATGCATCCTGAAAACATCTCAAATTTCACAAAATAACACTGAGATCAGTTATCCTGGGAGACTTTCACTTCAAACTGTTTTCAATTTTGGAATATTGCTTACCAGAAACAGAGTTTTCATTTACAAGACACAACATAAGCAATGATTTATTGCATCAGGTTGCAAGGTAGCAAGCAATGTAAAGGCCAACAGTCAGTTTTGAGATTTTTATATTCATTAACCAACAAAAAGTCAGAAATGGAGCTATGCTACAAGTGGAGGAGCATTTGATGTGAGCAATAACGCTCAGGGATATAGCTCAGGCACAGAGTTCAAGCTCCTGGACTAGCACCCCACTCCCTACTCCCACCTCTACTCACAAAATTGATCCCTAACGAACTGCAACTGCTGGCATAAAAAATAAATAAACATAAGTGATATCTGACAAATTTCAACTTTCTGACTCCTTTTAAATTTATATATTCCTTTAGTTCTAACACAAGAAAATAGCCAAAAGGAGAAAAAACAGGTAGATTTCCTAATTCTATTTTGCATACATGTAGTTTTGTGTACCAGTGAAACTACGAGTATCCAAGAGCCATACCAAGGACAGATTAACTAAACAGTTTTTACCTCTTAGGGTCCTTCTGTAGGAAAGAGTAAATGGCTTTCTTGAGACTATGATTTCAGCAATTTCAGCAATTTCAACAAAAGAAATATCTTCAGGGGCATCTGAAATGAGGAGAAATTTGTCAGGGGATAGATTGTCTCTCTAAAGAAATCAAATTTGAGAAAGGCTAAATAATAATGGCATAGAAAAGTCACCAAGAATGGAGTACTTAGAATGGGTACTGGGATCTAAGACAGGAGGGTAGATGAATGAAATGAGAAAGGAGTTGAATGTAATCATAAAATTTAATGTATGTTCTACAAATTTAAGAAAAGTGAGAGAGGGGTTGGGATTTGGAGGAATGGGAACAAAGATGAAGGAGGAGACAAGAATTAAGGTACATTGTACTCATATACTCCATGGTAAAATTGTAAAAGCTTTGTACAACTACTTAAAGATAAAAGTAAATTTGACTTCTGCATTGATGGCTCACGCCTCTAATCTTAGCCTCCAACGAAGCTGAGATCAAATAATCAAGGTTCAAAACCAGCCCTGGAATGAAATGCATAAGACTTTAATCTGAAATTAAACACAGAACTACCTGGAAATGGTGATTAATCTTTGTTACTACTTTGTTACTTTGTTGAGGAAAAGAAACTTAAGGACAGTACACAGGCCCAGAGTTCAACACTTAGGACTAGTGAAATTATTAAGTAATTAATTGATTAAAAACAAGAATTGAAATGATATTTGTTTCCCCCAGGAATGTACTTTGATTCTCCCTTCAATCCTGTCATCAATGGGGTCATATCTTCATTCTTTCCACAAACTTCATAGATTCCGCACCCTAAATCCTCTCTCCTTGTTGTAACACCAAAAAATTGGTGGTTCCTCCTTCTACTGTGACACAGAGGAGACAGAAAAGCATTTAGTTCCCGCCAGGAACAATAAAGATTAAATCCACCTGGGCTGTTATTCACAAACACAGCTGCTAAGAAGCAATAAGGAAATTCCACTGTCCACAACCTTCGCTGTCAAATCAGACAATGGAACTAACATTGCTGTGGAGCTTCAATACGCGCACCATTACTAGCAGCAAACCTTAGAGAGCCCCTCTTCCCTTTCTTTGTGTTGTTCTTTTCTTGTCTCAAGGTTTTGTTATATTTTCTTTAAACTAGACTTAGGGCTAGACTACATAGCTTGAACTCTGGCCATTAGCTTTTATGCTGATGTCTGACATTCTACCACCAGACTCACAACTCCACCTTGAACATTTGGTGGTCAATTGGAGATAAACACTTCACAGAAGTTTCCTGCCTGGGGTGGATGAGAACCTCAATCCTTGGGGCTCAACCACTAGAGTAGATAGGACTTTAGGGTTGAGCCACATGTGCCCCAGCACAAACTATCCTTCTTAAGTTTTTAGTATGGTCCTTGACCCTATCTCTCCAGGTGGCTGAATCTCCTCATTAAACAGCACCAACAGGCATTACCTATTATCCTGTCATTAAGACAAGTGAAAAGTCCTCTACTTTGAAAGACAAGCCACATAATATCCAGTCCTTCTAATAAATGAGAAACCACACAAATTCATAAAGGTGCTCAAGCCACAGTCAGGAATCATGCTTATGCCATTAGACGAGGAATCATGAATAATATCCACAGATTTAGTAACTGTGTCTGTGGCTTCCTTTTCTAAATATGTATATAATAAATATGATTATCTACATCCAAAATGAACTTGATCATCAGGAATGTAGCATTCCCTGGTTTTTGCTTAGAAATACTTATGAGTTGAAATATGCACACTGGGATGGGAGATGGTGCTAGAAAGAAGAAGAATGGAAGAGCATATTTTCCCATACCTGCAGTATCAGAGGAAGCATCAGGTGTCTCAGTCTCTGGAACACAAAAACAAAAAGATGTAAGATGGCCATTTTCAGAGGGAAGATAAGAGGTGACCAGTACTGGAGATGTACATGGATAGCATTCGTCCTGAGTGGACACACTGAGGATAAAGGAGATACCCACGTGAGGGAAATTTGGTCCTCTTTTACTTCCTAATATAAACCCATGTTTAGCTTCTCAATCACATTTTATTACAATTAGAAGTAGAGAGCCAAGGTGACAACAGAGAACACACTTGATCGAATCAGATAACTTAATTTCCTGTTTTTTTTTCATCTTATTAATTACCTAGAGATGCCATCAGGTACTCAAGAATAGATCAAGAAGTGACAGTAAATTGGGAACTCCTAAACACAGAGCCTCAGACATATATATATATATATATATATATATATATATATATATATATATTAACCCCAAGCTTTCATTCAGATGAAATCTTTTACTCATGAGCAGGAATCAGGATGGTAGAAACTCCCAGCAATACAAGGAGTGCCAAGAACTTCATGGTGCTGAGTTGAATAGTAAGAATCATGCACAAGAAAACTGCAGGCCCAATTGAAGGTAAGATGCTGAAACCAAGATTCCAAACCTGAATTATATAAGTAGAGTGTGCCAAACAGGAATTGCCGGTGAGATTCTGGATAGCTACTTCCAGGAAACACTGATGCTGAGTAAACAGGAAGGAATCAAGAGCATAGACAGAATCATCTGAAAACACCACCATTTTTCATTGCTTGACTCTGATGATGTACATGTCATTTCAAAGATGTCCCAGACAACAAATTCTCCCCTAGATTTTTCCTTCTGTGTAAAGTGGAGCCCTATTACCATCTCTTCTTAGAAAGTGAACATGTCCCAGACTGGTCTCCCTGGTCTATGAACTGCTTGTTCCAAAGACACCCCAATTCGAAATCTTGTAACCTTTTCAGCAATATAACTTTTCTATGGGAATCTTGGGATAAAGCAGTAAGGATGAGAGAGGAGCTTTTCCAGATCAATCTATGACTTCATCAATCTGGAATTTCCCCAGTGGGCCTGTGTAGGAGCTCATTTGGCCTCAAATAGAGGAATTTCGGTAACTCTTAGAGTCAAATCTGACCAGAATGAATTTTAGAAATATTTGGATAAGAATAAAAAATCTGATAGTAAGTGGGCAAAAACAATGATTAATTCCTGCATTCATGGATTCAGCTTATTTATTCCAAAATACTGGTGACAGCATTATCATGTGCCAAGAACACTGAAAAAATTGTAATGAGCAGAATATACCAACATTCTATTCCTTACACACTTTTAAACATAGTACAGTGAGCCAGGTGTGGATGGCACACACCTTAATCCTAGCAATTCAGCTGGATGAGAATTAGGTATCATGGTTCAAAGTCAGACAGAGCAGGAAAGTTCATGAGAGACTTTTCTCCTATTAAACATCAAATGGCCAGAAGGGAGAGAGATTATCCAGTGATAGTATGTTGGTCTGAAGCACAAATGCTATTGGTCAGCACCCAGGTCCTTAGCTCAAAGTCTTGAAGTTACACACACACACACACACACACACACACACACACACACACACACACACACACTACACTACATTTAGAAATTAGAAAAGAAAGGGTAAAATACAAGGAAGAATGAAATGAGTTACATATGCAGTGAGATTTTCTTATAAAATGTACCAAAAGACTAAAGGATTGACAATTAATAGAGTGCCTGCTTAATATTACAAGGCACTGTGTTCCTTTGCCTTCACTACAAAGTGAGAGAGTGAGAGAGAGAGAGAAAAAAAAAGGAGGAGGAAAAAGGAGGAGGAAGAGGGAAGGAAGGAAGGAATCTAGGAAGAAAGACTGGAAGGAAGAAAGAATGGAAGGAACAAAAGAAGGATTCATTGGTAGTGCCAGAATGGAATTCTTATTCAGAAGGTAGCCAAAAGGATCTTTGTGAAAAGTGAACATTGGAACAAACACTGGAGCTGAAAATTCTCGACTGGGCTGTTGCATTCTAGACCATTCTAAAGGAGACTGTGAGCACACATGAACTGTGGTTTTCCAGGCATCCTTGCTGCTTTTTGCTAGGGCTCAGCACTGCACTATACTACTTGTCCTTTGTGAGAAATGAACTTAAGCTAGCAAATACAAACAAGAAAAGAACTTCACTTTATAATCAAGTTGGGATCTCTGGAATATACAGAATAGGAGGGAATTATCTGCATTCCAAAGGATTGTATTCAGTTCTCCTTTTCAATAATGAAGTGATCCAATCAGCTTGAAACTGACAAAAATAGGTCTGAGGTGCAATGCTACAGAATAGAAGACTCACAAATGAACACACAGACCTCCACTCATCCTGTATTCTATAAGGGAGCCAAAATCATGGACTGGAAGAAAGACAGCCTGGAAGAAAGACAGGGATAGTAATGTTATAAGACTATAATTTTAGAAGGAGAGAGTCATGTATCAACAAGACTCATTCTTGGATTCTGCAATTTGAAAAAGGAGATTATTTATCATTTTTAGCAGTAGAGTTTGTAGAGCATTTTGAGGACACTCCTCTAGGTCTTTAATTGACTGCTCTGTTTCCTGCTGATTTTGAGTGGGAGATGAGATTCCCTACTTGCCATTTTTCTTGTGTTTCTTCTGCCCATTTGGATGGGAAAGCAAACCCAAAGGTACACCAGAGCACAATTTAAGACCTTAACCAAACCTTTCCAAGCCCTGTTCTACAGATCTTAGAGGTTCCCAATTATAGATAGGTAAATCCCCTCTCCTTTTTTGTATGTAGAAACAGATTTAATGTGTCCCCACAGAATACAATTTTAAGATCAAAACCAACCCTTAACCCTTTATTCAGCAGTTGGATTATATTCAGTTATAACCATGAACAAGTCTATTCTTACGTTTAGTTCTATCTGGAAAGATAGGATTGCTCTATGATCCCCTTTGGCTAACTCAGATTGAACAAAGATACTGTCTATCTAGCCTGCCCATAATCAAGGACGATGAAGGTCCTAGAAGTAATGGAAGGACCTGGAAAACATCAAACTAAATGAAGTGAGCCAGACCCAAAGAAACATAGATTCCATGGTTTACTCATCAGGAATAATTAGTACATATCTAGGATAATACTGGCAGAATATTGCAATAGCTTAATAGCTATGTACGTAAGAACACATAAGATGTTGCTAAGCGAAATGAACTCCAAGGTATGGAAACAAGTGGTTTAATCATTGTTGTTGTTTTTCTAAAATACCAGGTGAGCTGGGAATATGGCCTAGTGGCAAGAGAGCTTCCCTCCTTTACACGAGGCCCTGGGTTCGATTAACCAACACCACATATACAGAAAACGGCCAGAAGTGGCGCTGTGGCTCAAGGGGCAGAGTGCTAGCTTTGAGCAAAAAAGCCAGGGACAGTGCTCAGGTCCTGAGTCCAAGCCCCCAGACTGACCAAAACAAACAAACAAACAAACAAAAACCCTAACATACCAGGTGAAATTATGCCATTTTCTTTTGTCTTTCTTCCCCATGGTTTTATGCCTGACGTCACTGTAACTGATTTTGGTACCCTGGATATTGTATATACACGTGTTGGAATTGTGGAAGGGAAGAGGAATATTAAAATGGAGAAAAAAGGATTAAAGCAAATCAATGCAACAGCAATACTTACAAAACTATATGCAGCAATCCGACTGTACATCTCATGGGAGGGAGGGAAATGGGGAGGGCAGAAGGCATCGGAAAAATGAGGGAGGAGGTAACAAGTTGGATAAGAAATGTCCACACTGCCTTAACTATGAAACTGTCCCCTCTGTACATCACTTTGACAATAAAGAAAGAAACAATTTTTTAAAAAATAAAAAGAGATTATAACAATGAAGCTAAAAGTCCAGAGTAAGAGGTAGGTGGAAGGAAGTTGTGGCCTGAAGCACAGGTTATATAAAGTATCCTTGAATTGAACCCGTGTCATCATATTCAAGGGTCAGAAGTAATGACCTCTGCAAATGACTTCTGGCTGTTATCTTCAATTTCCTCTGTTCAATGTGCTCCAAATTCTCCAGGAATTTCCTAGCCAGACACTGACCTGGAAAGGCTGATTACTTCACTCTATATATATACTGTCAGTTCCAGAATCTTGATGTGGGCACCTTGCCCTCTCCTGGTACTGGATTTGCCTTATGTGCTATTCTAAATCTTCAACTCACCACCATGAAGCTCTTGGCAGTTCTCTTATTACTGAGGATTTCTACCATGCTAATTTCTGCTGGTAAGTAAAAGTTTTTCCAAAGTCAAAGTTTGTGTGGGAATATGTACTGACTAGGACAGTGACTTTGGAGGTTTTCATGAAGCTGAGCCTTCCTGATGATGTTCAGAACCTACTTCTATCTCCATTTGAATATTGAGCTATCATGACCCTTGACTCTGTTTTCCTAATTCAGTCAGATGTTTGCTGTATTGTGAACTTCAGAGTTTAATGCCAATTATTGTTAGTATAAGCAGGTTTTGTTTTCATTATTATCTTTAGTTGTAGACAGGAGTTGCCATTTAAGAAAGAGAGCATACTGTATATCTTAATCAATGTCATTTTTTTCAACATTCTCATCTTGCCTTCCCCAATCTACATTTTCCCTTACTTTTCTCAATTTTATAGAATATAGATGACATGCCTGTCTGCATTTTCCCCCTCTTCTAGTCTTCATCCATGTTTCCCCCCATATATAGACACTAGATTAAGCTTACAAACTGATAAGCATATACAAACGAAAAGATTTTGAGGAATATTGGAGTAAGTTCTCCTTTGAAGCTCTTATCCACTTTGGCTGTGAATCTATCAAGTCCTGGTTTTTGCTTTGAGTTTTTTATTGCATTTTCATTTTATGACTTTTTATGGCCCTATTTAGTTTTTTTTAACTCTCCTAGTTTTATTTGTATATATAAATATTTTCAAGGAATTCCTCCATTTCTTTCATATTTGGTGTTTCCCTCCTTGTCCATTGACATTGTCCATTGTCTATCACAAGATAACCCCAAGCATGGATTAAATCTACCTGAGTTCCTATAGGGAGACATTGTTGCCCAGAAACAAAAAGGGAATTCCAGGTAACAAACAGTACAAGAAATGTATCCAATGCCTAACGTATGAAACTGTAACCTCTCTGTACATAAGTTTGAAAATAAAAATTTGAAGAAAAAAAAAAAGGGAATTCCATAGTCCAAGCAGGAAAGGAAGCATTTGTGTGAGCCATAGACATATCACTGTAAGATTTATTTCCCTGTCTTTACAGTGTTTGCTATGCAGATTGCTTCTGAGATATAATGTAGAGTATAAATGGAAATTTCATAACATAGTGACCACCATGCAACTGGAATGTAAAGATTCACAATTAAAGTTACCTCAAAATTAGAAGGCAAAAAGAAATGATGCTCGAATATAAAATGTCAATGGATCCAGATACAAGAAAATTTCACAAAATAACACTCAAATCAGTTATCCTGGGAGGTCTGCATTTCCAAAAGTTTTCTATTTTGGAATATTGCCCATCAGAAACAGAGTTTTCACTTACAGAGTGAAACATAAGAAACAAGTTATTGCATGGTTGCAAGGTAGCAAGCATTGCCCAGGCCAACAGTCAGCTTTAGAGATTTTTATTTTCAATTAGCCACCAAAACATCAGAAATGGAGCTATGCTACAAATGGCGGAGCATATGTTGTGAGCAAAAAAGCTCAACAATATTGCTCAGGCCTGAGTTCAAGCCCTTGAGTTCAAGCCCCTGGACTAGTGACCCCATGATAGCTAAAAAACTGCAACTGCTGAAACAAAAATAAATAAATAAAACAAAATGAATGATAACTGGAAAACTTCAACTTTCCCACTTCTTTTAAATTTATATATTCTTTTGCTTCTAACACAAGAAATTAGACAAAATGAGGGGGCGGGGAAGAAAACCAGGTAGATTTCTTAATTCTCTTTCTCTCACCAATAGTTTGTGTCCCAGTGGAAACTAAGAGCATTTAGGACTATATAAAGAATAAAAATAAACAGATAGGCACATCCGCCGCGGCTTGTCTGCTTGGCCTGTGCTTTCTCCACAACTGCTTTGGCATGGCCCAAGCCTTGGTTCTGGCTGTACCTGGCTCTTCCTGTGGCAGCAGTGGCTGCAGTGGCAGCAGGGGCCTGCGGCCAGCTGTGGCGGGTTCCTTGGAGAGCAGCGAGCGCGGTGGCAGAGGGGGCGCTTCCATCTCGGCCCCTGGGGTCTGGTGACCTGCCCTAGAGTCCTGCACCACGTCAGAGCGGCCATCGATCCAGGGACTGACTCGGCTTCCCTGCCTCTTCCTGCACCGCCGCCTTGCCCACCCTCCACCTCCTGCATCCTTCAGGAGCCCCGATTGCTTTGGCCCAACTCCTGGGCGGGGAGGCCGCGGCCAGTCCCCCATGGCATTGGGTCAGAGCAGTTGCAGCCCCTGGAACACGCCTCTATGATGAAGTTCAAGCCCAACCAGATGCGGACTTAGGACCATGAGCGCTTCAAGAAGCAGGTGGCATGCCTGTGCTTCCAGAGCTAGCAGGAGGATGAGGTGCAGCTGGTGAGTAGCAGTCCTTACCCAGACCAATGGATTGTCCCAGGAGGAGGGATGGAGCCAGAGGAAGAGCCTGGTGGTGCTGCTGTGAGGCAAGTTTATGAGGAGGCTGAAGTCAAAGGAAAATTGGGCAGACTCTTGGGTGATATTTGAGAACCAAGACTGAAAACACAGAACGTATGTTTATGTTCTTAGAGTAACTGAGATGTTAGAAGATTGGGAAGATTCTGTTAATATAGGAAGGAAGAGAGAGTGGTTCAAAATAGAAGATGCAATCAAAGTTCTCGTGTCATAAACCTGTACATGCAGAGTACCTGGAAAAACTAAAGCTTGTCTGTTCCCCCACCAATGGAAACTCTGCAGTCCCTTCCCTTCCAGATAACAATGCCATGCTTGTGACTGCTGCACAGACCTCTGGGGTGCCACCTGGTATAAGATAGAATTGGAGGCCCTCTCCACCAAGTGGAATCTCGTGGGGAGAGGCTATTTTACTTTCTTTGGAAAACATATGAATGACGCAAACTGCCTGAATTTGCGATGCCGGGATTTCAAACAAATTTGCATGAGTTTCAAAAAATTTCAAGTCTTTTAAAACAAAATAGCGTAAAAATATTTTAAGAAGACAAAGCCATGTGGGACTTTCTTTTTTTAAGATGCCTTCACTTTGCCCCACCTGTTATTTCAGTTGCTGTTTTTCACAGAATTTTTTGTTTTTGTTATTAACATCAGTCTGGTTTATTAGTCAGATCAAATTGCTTATAGGTATATTTTCCCCCCAAATTGGTGTTTCACTCATACACACCCAGTCTTGGAATTATAGAACCATCCCACCCCAAACTTCAGAAGATCGCACTAATTCCTAAATTTCAGGCATGAACTATTTCTGTATGGTCCAATAAAAAGGATTTGATTTTCTATTTTCAGGAATTCACCACCTCCTCGAGCTGGATGTTCACAACAAGTATTATTACATCACTACCAACCTAATAGTATGGCTATTTGCCCCTAACTACCATAGTAGTTTAACATGAAATGTAACTATGGAGTTGCTATGTTTCCGGGCAATTATATATAAATATTTTTTGGCAAAATGCATGTAGTAAGTATACCCTATCTTGAAAACTTACTCATGGAATCCATTTAGCATGCTCAGTTAATTGCCAGTTCTTTGTAATTCCTCATTTATGCAGTACGTTTTCCTCAATTTAATTCTTAAAATGAATTTTCAGTCTTCTAGTTTAGTGACACCTTCAAACAATTCACACAATTGGGAATCTAATATTCAATGCTAGTCAGTGATGACTGCATCACAGTGAATAAGATGGCTTTCCAGGGCTGGGGATATAGCCTAGTGGCAAGAGTGCCTGCCTCGGATACACGAGGCCCTAGGTTCGATTCCCCAGCACCACATATGCAGAAAACCGCCAGAAGCGGCGCTGTGGCTCAAGTGGCAGAGTGCTAGCCTTGAGCGGGAAGAAGCCAGGGACAGTGCTCAGGCCCTGAGTCCAAGGCCCAGGACTGGCCAAAAAAAAAAAAAAAAGATGGCTTTCCAGACTTTCAGCTGTTTCAGGCTGAAGATTAAGAGTCTCTTTTCTGGGTTGTCACTAAGTACTCTTTGTCACAGAACTTTTGGGGTAGTGGAACATACCCAAATTAAGAATTACTTCATCTTATACTTTTCTTATACTCCCTTAAATCAGGCATCCTATGTAAAATTCCTACATCCATGATCTGAATGTCATGCTCTTCTCAAATGGCATCAAAAACAATAGGAAGGAAATGGCCTTTGACTAAGATATAGATGAGGGAAAGTGAAAGGTCATTTTTATACAGGCGTTGTTAGCCATTTGTAAATATTATAAATGGCAAATATAAAATAGAAAAAGAAAAGCTAAACCATTTGCTCTGTAAGTTGTTAATTTTTTAAATATATAATTGCTGCTAAAAATAGTCCTCACAAAAGAGACTTCTCTGATGAGGAAATAAGAATGGCCAAGAGACATATGAAAAAGAGCTCTACAGCACTGGCCATAAAAGAAATGCAAATCAAATCAACATTGAGATTCTATCTCACCCCAGTAAGAATGTCCTACATCAAGAAAACTAACAATAATAAATATTGGAGGGGATGTGGCCAAAAGGGAACCCTACTTCATTGTTGGTGGGAATGTAAACTGGTTCAGCCACTCTGGCAAGCAGTATGGGGATTCCTCAGAAGACTAAACATAGAGCTCGCCTATGACCCAGCAGCCCCACTTTTGGGCATCTACCCAAAAGACCACAAACAAGAACACACTAAAGCCACCAGCACATCAATGTTCATTGCAGCACAATTTGTCATAGCTAAAATATGGAAATAACGCAGATGCCCCTCAGTAGAAGAATGGATCAAGAAAATGTAGTACATATACACAATGGAATTTTATGCCTCTATCAGAAAGAATGATATTGCCCCATTCATAAGTAAATGGAAAGACTTGGAAAAAATTATACTAAGTGAAGTGAGCCAGACCCAAAGAAACATGGACTCTATGGTCTCCCTCATAGGGAAAAATTAGCCCAGGTTTAGGCTAGTCACAGCAGAGGATCACAAGAGCTCAATAGACATGCCCTTATGAACACATAATATAATACTAAGTGAAATGAACTCCTTGGTATGGACAACTGTTATGTCACTGTTGTAATTACTTTCAACATGCCACGTGAAACTGTAGCTTCTATTGTTGATGATCCTCTTGTATCCCCTTCCTGTGGTTGTACCTGCACTATCACTGTATCTTATCTGAGTACATTGGAAACTGTATGTACTGGTATTAGAACTAGGGAAGTGAAAGAGAATACCAAAATCAAGAGACACAGGATAAAAAGACAAACGACTACAAAAGCAATACTTGCAAAACTGTTTGGTGTAAACCAACTGAACAACTCATGGGGGGAGAGGGAAAGGGGGAGGCGGGAGGAGGGAATGAGGGAGGAGGTAACAAACAGTACAAGAAATGTATCCATTGCCTAATGTATGAAACTGTAACCTCTCTGTACATCAGTTTGAAAATAAATAAATAAATAAGAAAAAAAATGGTCCTTACACTTAAGAAAAATTGGTGCTATTTTGAAAATGAGATCTTGTGTCAAAAATGCAGCTGAACTAAATAAATATAAACATTAGCTCACAAACTAGTGCTATCAATGAAATGAATAAAGTAGAAAACCCTAACCAATAATTTTCCATTCTGAACTATATAGTGTAGTAAACTTGGATCATCTGGATTTTTGTATTTCTCTTTGTACAGACCTTACATATTCTGGTTGTTCTTTTTTTTTTTAAGGTGCCCTTTTAAGTCCCAAAATTGATGCTTTCTATCAATTACCAATGGACTAAGATTTTTCTCTAATCTCCAATTTCTTTAAATTACATGCCTAACACAACAGAAATTTGATTGTTTTTATAAATAGGATTGCTTCCACCTGAAATGCTATCACATCTTAAGGAGGGATTCATCTTGTACATGATATTCTTAGAGGTAATAATGCATGAAATTATTTTATAAACCCTCAGGTTTTGTATTGTCATGTAAAATGTGTACAGTATTAGTGTCAGCCATCTCTTAGCCTATAAATATTGTTGTATAGTTTTCTTTGGTCAGAAACAGTTGGACAAACAGTACCACTTGTCAGGATTTTCTTCAGTACTATTTAGAAAACCATGGCTTTAGTCTGCGCAACTCACAAAAATTTCAAAGCTCTTCAGGGACCCTAAGAAAAGCTCTAAGGAAAATTCTATGAAAAGCTGACATTCTCAGGCTAAACAGATGAATCTGTTCAAAGACAGCAATGTCTGCCTTAATCCTCCAGAGTTAACAGATGATGCAAACAGTTATGCTTATTTGTGGGTTGGTTGAGTAAAAATGGGCAGCTAAATTTCCATGTGCTTCATAAATTCAACAGGAAGTTGTTATTGTAAATTGATCTACAAAGTAGAAACTGCCCTTGCATGTTCTTGTTGTTAAAGATGCTATTTCTCAAGCAAGCATATGCCTTCCAATTTCCTGTCGTACCATTCATTGTATATGGCAGCAAAACTGAAGGGGAGAAATGACTGTTGTACACATTCTGAATTACTTGGCATGGCCTCATTTTGAGATGGTCTCATTCTAACTGGTGTAATTATCTTGACTTTCCTACATTTGAAACATCAAATAAAAATTGGAATGCAAAAAATAAAAATAAAACAATTCTTACCTAATATGAACTTCACAAAACCAAGCAATGGCTTTAATGAAGCTCTCATTTCAGAGGTGTCAACAATAGACATATGTTCAGGGGCATCTGCACTGAAGAGAAATGTGACAGGTGATACATCTTCTCTCTCAAAAAATGAAATGTGAGAAAGGCTAACTAATGAACACATAATAAAAGTCACCAAGAATGGAGTACTTAGAGTGGGTACTGGATTGTAGGGCAGGAGTGTAGATGAATGAAATGAAAAAGGAGTTCCATGTAATCATAAAATTTAATGTATGCCCTAAAAATTAAGAAAATTGAGAGGAGGGAAGGGATTGGGTGAAATGGGAAGAAAGATGAAAGAGGAGACCTGGATTAACATTCAACGTACTCACATACTCCATGGTTCAATGACAAATCCTTTGTACAACTACTTAAAGATAAAATAAATTTCAGCTGTGCATTGGTGGCTCATGCCTCTAATCTCAGCTACCAAGTAAACTGAGATCAGAGTATTGAGGTTCAAAACCAGCCCTGGGAGGAAATCCATAAGACTCTCATCTGCAATTATTCACGAAACAACCTAGAAGTGGAGCTTTATCCCTAATATGAAAGTGCTAATCTTGAGGAGAAGTATCTTACCTTATGCCCAAAGTTCAACACCCAGGATGAGTGAAATTATTAATTAATTAATTAGTTTAAAATAAGAATTGAAGGGATATTGGTTTCACTCAGGAATGCACATTAACTCCTCCTTCTATCCTATCATCAATGTGGTCACATTGTTATTCTTCCTACAGACTTCCTAGAATGTGCAACCTAAATCCTCTCTCCATGCTGTAACACCAAAAACTTGGGGGTGCCTCTTTGTACCACAACACAGAGGACACAGAAAGCATTTTGTTTCCTCCAGGAACAATGAAGACTAAATCCACCTGGGCTGTTATTCACAAACAGAAGTGCTCAGAAGCAATAAGGAAATCCCACCATCCACAACCTTTGCTGTCAACTCAGCCAAGAGATCTAACATTGCTGTGGTGCTTCAACATGTGCACCATTAGTAACAGCAAAATGTAGACCCCCTATTTCCTTTCTTTTCTTTGTTCTTTTCTTGTCTCATTGTTTTGTTTTATTTTGTTTAAGCTGGTCTTAGAGCAAGACCTCATAGCTTGAACTCTGTCCCTTAGCTTTTATGCTGAAGTATAACACTCTACCACTTGAGTCACGACTCCACTTTGAACTTTTGGTGGTCATTTGGAGATAAATATCTCACAGAAATTCCCTGCCTATGGTGGAGTAGACCCTCAGTCCTTGGATCTCAACCTTTACAGTAAGTAGGACATTAGGGGTAAGCCACATGTACCCTAGCTCAAACTGTCCTACTTAAGTTTGGAGTATGGTTCTGGATCCTATCTCTCCCGGTAGCTGATTCTCCTCATTAAACAGTACCAACAGGCATTACCTATTATCCCATCATTAAGACAAGTGAAAAGTCCTCTACTTTGAAAGACAAGCCATATAATATCCATTCCTTCTAATAAATGAAAAACCACACACATTCATAAAAGTGCTCAAGCCACAGTCAGAAATCATGGTCATGCCATTAGATGAGGAATCATGAAAAATAATCCACAGATTTAGTAACTGTGTCTGTGGCTTCCTTTTCTAAATAGGCATCTAAGAAATAAGATCATCTACATTCAAAATGAACTTGATCATCAAGGCTGTAGGCTTCCCTGGTTTTGCTTAGAAATCCTTATGAGTTGAAATATGCACACTGTGATGGGAGATGGTGCTAGAAAGGAGAAGAAAGGAAGAGCAGATTTCCCGTACCTGCAATGTCAGAGGAAGCATCAGGTGTCTCATTCTCTGGAACACAAAAATAAAAAGATTTAAGACGGCCATTTACAGAGGGAAGATAAGAGGTGACCAATACTGGAGATGTTCACACATGGATAGCATTCGTCCTGAGTGGACACACTGAGAATAAAGCAGATACCGATGTGTGGAAATGTTGTCCTTTTCTACTTCCAAATATCAACTAATGTTTAGCTTCGCAATCCCATTTTACTAACAGTAGTCAGAAATAGAGAGCCAAGATGACAACAGAGAACACACTTGATCAAATTAGATAACTTAATTTCCTGGGTTTGTTCATCTTATTAATCACCAAGAGATGTCATCAGGTATTCAAGAACACATCAAGAAGTGACAGGATCTTGGGAAGTCCTGAAAAATTAAGCCCCAGACTTCATGTAATTTTTTTTTATATTATAACCAATTCTTCTATTCTGGCGAAAACTTTTACTTACCACCAGAAACCAGGATGGTAGAAACTCTCAGCAATACAAGGAGTGCCAAGCACTTCATGGTGCTGAGTTGAACAGTAAGAATCATGCACAAGAAAACTGCTGGACCAGGAGAAGGCACGGTGCTGAAACCAGGACTCTACATCTGAGTTTTAGGTTCAGTGTGCAAAACAAAAATTTCCAATGAGTCTCTGGATAGCTACTACCAGGAAACTCTGATGCCCAGTAAACAGGAAGGGATCAAGTGCACAGCCTAACCATCTGAAAAGGTCATTACCTTCAGTGCTAGATTCTGGTGATACACATGTCATTTCAAAGATGTCCTATTTTAACTATGTCCCAGACAACAAATTCTCTTCTGTTTTTCTTTCTGTGTAAATTGGAGCTGTATAACCATCTCCTCGTAGAAACTAGAGACCCCCCCAGACCTACATGACTAGTCTATGAACTGATCCCTCCAAATTTACCCAAGTTCATAATCTTGTAACCTTTCAACAATATAACTTTTCTATGGGAATCTTGGGATAGAGCAGCAAGGTTGAGAGTCCTGCCTTTTCAGGCCATTCTATGCCTTCATCAATATGGAATTTCTCCCCTTGACCTGTGGAGGAGCTCATCTGGCCTCAGGCAGAGGAATCACAATAACTGTGCAGAGACAAATCTGACCTGACTGTATTTCAGAGATTCTTGGATGAGAATGCAAAATCTAAAAGTAAGAGGAGGAAGAACAATTATTAATTTCTGCACACATGGACTCAGTTTATTTATTCCAAGATACTATTGATAGAGGTTTATCATTTTCCAGGACAGCTGAAAAATGGTAATGAGCAAAGTATACCAACATTCTATTCCTTTCATACTTTTAAACATAGCAAACTTAAACACATGTATCAGTAGCTCCCACCTACAATCCTAGGTATTCAGGGGACTGAGAAATAAGTATTATGATTCAAACCCAGCCAGGGAAGGAAATTTCATGAGAAACTTTTCTCACATTAAACATCAAATGATCAGAAATGAAACTGTTTGTCAAGTGACAGGGTGCTGGCCTTGAGCACAAAAATTATGGATCAGAACCCAGGTCCTGAACTCAAGGTCAGGAATACACACACACACACACACACACACACACACACACACACACACACGCACACACACACACACATTACAATGAGAAATCAGGAAAGAAAGGGAAAAATACAAAGAGGAATAAAATGAGTTATATATGAAGTGAACTTTTCTTATAAAACCTAACAAAATTCTAGATAATTGACAATTAATAGGGTGCCTGCTTACTATGTACAAGGCACTGTATTCCACTGTCATCACTACAAAGAGAGAGAGGAATAAGAAGAAGCAAGAGGAAGGAATGAAGGAGGGGAGGGAGGGAGAGAAGGAAGGAAGGAAGGAAGGAAGGAAGGAAGGAAGGAAGGAAGGAAGGAAGGAAGGAAGGAAGGAAGGAAAGATGAAAGGGAGGTTGGAAGGAAAGATGGAAGGGAGGGAAGGAGGAAGGAAAGAAGGAAGGAAGGAAGGAAGGAAGGAAGGAAGGAAGGAAGGAAGGAAGGAAGTGAGTTAGGGAATGAGTTAGGAAGGGAGTTAGGGAGGGACGGAGGGAGAGAGTGATGGAGAGAAGAGCAAAAGAGGAAACCATTGTTAGTGTCAGAATGGAATTCTAATTCAGAAGGTAGTCAAAAAGACCTTAGTGAAAAGGGAACATTGGAACAGACACCGGTGCTGAAAATTTATTACTGGGCTGTTGCATTCTAGTGCATTCCAAAGGATACAGTGAGTACAAATGAACTGTGGTTTCCCAGGGATCCTTGCTAATCTTTGCTAAGGCTCAGCACAGCAACAAACTACTTGTCCTTTGTGGGGAATGGACTCAAGCTAGTAAATACAAACAAGAAGAGAATTTTACTTCACTTGAATTTCTAGTAAAGGACCCAAGTATGCCCCTAAGGAGAATTGCTGCACTTCTGTCTGGAATACACAGAATAGGAGGGAATTCTCTACATTCTAAAGGCTTGTATCAGTTCTCTCTGGGGATTGAAGTCAGTGGTCTCAGGCTTGCTTGAATTCCTTGGGCTAAGCTGGAACTCTCCAACATGAGCCATGTCTCCAACCTCCTCTTGTTTTTGTCTTCCAGAGAATGAGACACCAGATGCCTCCTCTGACACCTCAGGCACAGGAAATCTTCTCTTCCATTCTACTCCTTCCTTCTGTCACCTTCTCCTATCCCTATGAACTCCTATGTACATATTCTAAGTTCTAAGAATTTCTAAGAAAAATCCACAGAAAGCTAAATGCCTGATGATCAAGTCTGTTTAGAATGTAGATCATCTTATATATCTATGGAGAAAAGGAAGCCTCTGAGATAAAGTACTCAAAACTGTAGATATGTTTGTTGCTCACCTAAAGCACAAACCATCAGTCCTAACAGTGGCTTCAGTGCTTTTATGAACGTGTGTGTCTTCTCATTTACTAGAAGGACTGGATATGTGGTTTGTCTTTCAAAGTAGAGGAAATTTTACTTGAGGGAAGTAAGAGATAATTGATCATTCCTGTAGTAGCTGTTTAATGAGGAGATTCAACTACTTGGATGAGTTGAGTCAACAATGCTACTAAAATCTCAAATAAGAATGCCTTCATCTGAGGCATCAATGGCTCACCTCTAAAATCCTACCTTCTCAAGAAGCTGAGATCTGAGTTTGTGGTTCTAAGCTAGCACTGGCAGGAAAGTCTGTGAGCCTCTTATCTCCAATAAACCACCCAAAATTTAGAAGTAGAGCTGTGGCTTAAGTGCTAGAGTGTTAGACTTGAGCACAAAAGCTAAAGGACAGAGTTCAGGCTGTGAGTTCAAGCACCCAGTACCAGCTCAAAACAATAACAAGAAGAAACAGCAAAGAAAAGAATACAAGGTTGGTCTAAGTTTTGCTGTGAGCAAATGGTACAAAAAATCGAAGGTCCATGGCAGTGTTTTTTCCCATCTGTGAGTTGACAGCCAAGGTTGTGGACTATGGGATTTCCTAATTGCTTCTGGGTAGCTGTCTGTGGATAAAAACCCAGGTGGATTTTATTTTCTTGCTCCTGCCTGGAACAAAAGACTTTTCTGTCTCCTCTATGTCAGAGTACAGGGTGGGAACCCCCAATTTTGGTGTTAGAGCAAAGATTGGGGATGTAGGATGTGGCATGAAGAAAGTCTGTGGGTAGCATGAAGATGGGACCACATTGATGACAGGACTGAAGGAGAAATGATTGTCTTTTTCTGCATGGAACACATTTGAATTCAATTCTTAGAAAAATTATTTATTTATGTTGTTGGTCCTGGAGCATGCACTCTTGTCCTTGTCACTGTCCCTAAGGTCCTTTTACTCAAGGCTAGCACTGTACTACTTGTGGTACAGCACCATTTTAATTTTGTTTTGTTTTTCTGTGATTAATTGGGATGAGTCTCATGGGCTTTCCTCCCAGGGCTTGCTTGCACCCCAGTCCTTTTATCTCAGCCTACTAAGTAGCTAGGATTATCGGCTTGAGCCACGAGCAAAAAGTTCTAATTTTTTTTTTATCTTTTAAGTAGCTGAACAAAGGACTTGGCATTGAATAGTGGAGTTCATGAGCACAATGAATCCTAATCAATGTCTCCTCTCTATTCTTCTCAAAGTTTCAATCTTGCCCCTTACTTTAAATTTCATAGTTTTGTAGAACATGAGTGGAATTATGTGATTACTTTGCACTTTTTCATGTTTTCATTCAGATAATCAACTGCCCTTGAGTCCCAATGCCTATTGTGAGTGCCTCATTCTTGGTGGCTACTTTATCTGTTAGTCTTTCTCACATTTCATTTATTGAGAGAGACAATGCATCACCTGACACTTTTTTCCTTTTTTTCTCAGATGCCCCTGCAGATGGTTTAACTGCTGACACCAATGAAAACAAAGACACATCAAACACATCTACTTCTATTCTTTCTGTTGAGATTGACTGTAAGAATTTTTATTTATCTAATTTGTTCTTATATGACTACTGGGCAATCTTAGTTCCCAGTGTAACCGAAAAGTATGGGGGAGAAAGAGAATCAGGAAATCCGGTTTGTTTTAGGCCATTGTTCTCTAATTCCTTCTGATGAAATCAACTTAATATGTAAATTTAAATTTAAAAGGAGACAACAGGTTGCAGTTTTTCAGAAAGCATTTATTTTATTTTTTGTGCAGTGGTTGCAGTTATTTATCAATTGCATGTGTGCATGTGCTTGTGTGTGTGTGTGTGTGTGTGTGTGTGTGTGTGTTATGTATTCTAGTTCTTCCTCCTTTCTTGTTGTTTTGGAATTCTTCTAGACTAGAACTACCAGTGACTTCCATGTGTTCTATTCATTTGGGGGCCTCTTCGGGTGTTGGTCCTGGGGCTAGAAGTCAGCCTGTTCACTGTCCCTGATCATTTTTGCTCAAGATTATTGCCCTACCACTTGAAGCATAGTTCCATTCCTCCTTTTTTGGTGGTTAACTGAAAATAACAATGTCACAGTCTTTCCTGGCCATCCTGGTTTCAATTCTCACATCTCAGCCTCCTCAAGAACTTTAATTGCAGTGAAGTGCCAAGGGAACCCAGCATCAATTTTCACTGCACCACTTTGATCATATTGGCATTAAAGAAAATTTCATCTTTAGGAGAAATTACTGGAATTAATATTTTTTCAATGAATCATGGGAAGCTTTACTTTTAATTGAAAATTCTGTTTTCTTTGGAGATTATTTTATGAGTAGAAATGGTTTTAGGATGAGCATCCTCAATGACAACTCTTTGAGTGATATTCACAGTATTTTGGGAATTTGTGAATTCATTTGTCCTTAAGATCCAGTTTTCAATTTTGGTTCACTTCCTTTTGAATTCAAGGTAACTTCACTGAATTCAATGACACCTGGTATTTTTCAGTCTCCATTCAAATTCCAGAGTGGGGCAAATTCTTCATTCTAGCCTGCTCTCTCTTCTCTTGCCTTCATTCTTTTCCAACTTCACATTTGTCAATCTTCACTCTAATTTGCCTCCTTCTTAATCAGGCATAGATCATCAACAGTATTTTCAATTTTTATACGAAGTTTACACTCTTTATACAGACTCAAGGATTTCAAGGAACAGCATTTCCAAACAGCCCATGGTTGAGCAGCTGGATTCTTATTTTTTCTGTGTTCCCTTCCCGGCTATAAATTAAACAAATATTGTGCAGTGTTGGTGGCTCACATCGATGGTCCTACCTACTCTGGAGGCTGAGATCTGAGGATGGAGGTTGGAAGCCAGCTTGGCTGGGAAGGTCTGTGGTGTGTGAGAATCTTATCTCAATTAAGGACCAAAAACAAAAGAAGGCTGAAGTAGAACTGTGGCTCAATTAGCAAAGTATTAACCTTAAGCAAAAACATGGTCCAGGACCAATACCAACACCAAACCAATCAATAAAACAAAAACTCAGAATAAAAGAGATTCTCACCTGGCAACTCATTATACGTGCTCTCTGAACCTATAGTATCCCAATCTGGAGTTCTGTTCTCAGTATCTATGTTTGTCTTGGAACTTGATCTTTCTTGTATATATTTCTTGATCCTCAACTCATAGCCAAGAGGATCTTGTCAGTCCTTCTGTTGCTGGCAGTTTCCTCCTGTCCCTGGCAATTTCCTCCTGTCCTGGTCTCTGGCAGTAAATAAAATTTTTATTTGAGTTTAAGGTTAAGATTTGCGTTGTTGTGGGTTCAGGTTTGCCTACGATGCTGTAAACTTGGTTCTGCCTAAACTAAACTGATGAAAAGAGGTGACATTAAATCCAGGTTAGCAAGTTCAGTATGACATTCTATCTCTTCAAAACTGTGCACTCAGAAATGCACTGTTACATTAAACTATAAGTACTGTGTAAAAACCTAGTTCAAATAAAATATAAACACAAAAACATGCATACTACCAGGAAAATGGTTTTTCTATTCTTTCTTTCCTCATTTTGAATCTGTAGTTTTACCAGGAAGTAACTACTGATAACAATAAGGTGTTTATTCTCCCCAACTCTTGCCTATAGATTTATTTATTCTTATATCCATCTTTCTGGTTTTCAGTGTATATTTTTTATAAAGATGGGATCAGACTTTACATGTCATTTTGTGAGGTCTCACATCATATCTGATAGTTTAGACAGATTGGTCTAATCTATTGCCTTTTGTTTCTTGATCACCTCTACCAACTATGGTTAAAAAGCTCTCAGGTGAATGTCTTCATATTATTTATATTTATAGACTCCATCATTTCTCTGTGTTTTTCTTCTTCACACTACAACTGTAAATAAAAGAAAAATACAACTATGGGACATCTCTGGATCTCTCTCTCTCTCTTTCTCGCTCTCTCTGTTAACTATCATTTAATGATCTGTGTGTATATGTATGTGTATGAGTGTGTGTGTGTGTGTGTGCATGTGTGTATCTCCAGCTCCACCTAACTGTAGCAAATAAAATAATTTCATTTTTTTCTTAGTGGCTGAGGAATATTCCCCATTTTGTTTATTTAGTAGCTTGAGTCCATTATCATAAAGACAAATGTTTTGTCACAGGTTGGTACACAGAAGAGCCATGGTTTGCTTGTTCTTTTGGTTCTCTGCCATTTAATCTGTATCCGTAGCTTAGGTTTTACTGGTTTGTTTGTTTTTTTTTTTTGAGAGAAAGTTTTATGACTTCACATCCCAATTATCTGGATATTAGTCTGCTGAGTATCTAAGCTTAGAGACATGAGTGACTGGCAGCAAGCGATTTTATGTTTGTATTGATGTATACTAATTTTACACACAATAAAGAGGTTTATTCTGTCATTTTGTTACATGCATTCACTGTTACACTATTATAATAGTGACCACTGCATTATTCCATCTTTTTCATCTTCTAATATTTTCTTCTGATTTGTACTCCTTTGTATTTCTCTTTCTCTTTTCATGACTATTTGTGGTTTTTGTTTGTGTGTTTGTTTTTCTTTATGTGTTTGTTTGTTTTTCTTTATTTAACTTTCACAAACAGGTAAAATACTTTGGTTACTTTTTTGTAGGATGGCTAATTACACTTAACAAAATTAGGATTTAAGAAAATGACAATACATAGAGAGACAATGTAGTATAGATGTAGGAATGTTTAATCAGACCCATCAGCTGAAAGGTTTTTTAGGACTCATGTATGCTTATCCTTTCTGGGAAGCCTGTGCAGCACCTGTCAGGACTGAACTTAGTTTTCTCTATGGGCTTCGACTAGGAAGTGGAGTACAAGTGGGCAAGTACAGTGGGCAAGACTTGCTAGCTTGAAACCATGCTATTGTGTTATTCCTGTCTGTCTCTTTGTAAGTGAAAATTCTGTTTATGTTAGATATTCCAAAATAGAAAACAGTTTGAATTGGAGGCTTCTTAGGATTACTGATTTCAGGGTTATTTTGCAAAATTTTGAGATTGCTTTACAGTCCAGGTGCACTTTATATTCAAGCTTCATTTCCTTGTGCTCTCCAATTTTCAGGTAACTTTTGTTATAAAACTTTGCATTCCTAGTGCATCTTGATCACTATGTTATAAAATTGATATGTACAGTATAAATTTTATCTCATAGGCAATCTATAAAACAAACATGGTAAAGATGAAGAAATAGAATCTTGTAAGGATAAAGCTATCTTGTGCAATTGGGCAGTATGAAAATATCCACAAATCCATTAAATGTTTGAAGTTCAGGGATTTCCGGATACTATTTTCCTATATGCAATTTCCTATCCACATATTGAAATGTTACTCACTGGTCTCTATTTTGCACACTGTGAGAAATCACTGGCTCTCTTCCTACTTTGGAAGAATCTATTCCAAGTTGTGTCAAACTGTAAGACATATTACCACGGAACTGCATCCCTGGTAAACCCCATAATCTCGCAGTTTACTCATGCTCTACCAGGAGATTCATACCCAAAAGTATCCAATGATTACCAGGTTCTATAATTTTAACATTTAAAACTTATATTCCTTTGGATTTCAATTGAATAGAATGGTATTTCATAGTTGCTAGTCTGAATGAAGAGATTCTAAAGAGACCTATTTCTTCATTCTTGCATAGAAACTTCATGCTTTTTTTTCTTTTCCCTTTCATGGGAAGTTATTGTTAAAGATGAGTTTGACTGATCATGGAGGTGTTTCTGGCTTTTACTACATTCCTTTTGGCCGTAACTGACCTCATCATTTGATCTCATCCAACAAATCACATTACCTTTGCATCTCCCTCATCTTCAATCAGTTTAACTTCTTTCAATTAAAGAATAATTGACTAACACATTAGTTTCTCTGGGTGTTTTGTTGTTGTTGTTGTGGTTAGTAAGGCAATGGTCTACTGTTTCAGAAGCCATTGATAACACGAATTTTACACGGTAATCCTTTGTTCTGGTTCTTTAGACCAGAATTTAATCTACTCTGTAAGAGGACGAATGTCCTTAACAAATATATTAGAAGGGAGTCTACAATTCAAAACAAGTCAAACCTGTCTTTTATAAGCAGGTTTTCAGATTTGCTGCTATAACACCAGTAATTTCTAGAGGAGACATGGTGCTGAACATGTTGTGTGTTTATGACTTCTGATACCATTGGAAGAAGCCATGCAAATATTAGGAGTCTAGTCCTAGAACCCTAATTGTCAGAAGTACTGATTACAATGGGGGGTTCATCTTACATCTTAATTTTCTTTCTCTATTTCAAAGAATGAGAAATCTTGGGTACTTGAAACCATATCTGTCCTTCTCCTCCCTTCTAGGATCATTTCCTTTGCAGCCTCTTTCCTTTCAGGTGTCATGGCCATCTTCTGTGTTATATGGAATCTTAACCAAGAGCCAGGCAATGCTGCATTCCTGATTACATACAAGTTCATTTTGCATATAATCCCCTTAATTCTTATGTATTTGGACAAAGAAAGAAGACTCTGAGGCAAAATTATCAAATTTGTAGTAATTATGCATGCAGCCTAATGCACAAATTCATTACTCGCAGGTGTTGGGTATGAACCCCAGGAGACTGATGCTTGCACTAAGCAGCCCAGTGCCTGAGACTGGGAGTTTCCTGTGACCCTGCTCCCTGTCCAGACCCTATTTAGGCCTGGGTCAGCTCAGAAGCCATTATCATTCCATTTGTCTCCATGTTCTGATTTTCCCTGGCTCTTCTCCAGTCAGCATGACATCCCACTTCAGCTCTCTGTTGGAGCTTACTTGGTTTGATGGTACTGTTTTTGTCTTTCTTTCCTTTCCCGCCTATTTCCTAACTGTGTTAAGTGTATTCACTGGCTGCTGGTCTCTGAGACAGGAGTCCACCATGCAATTGATGGCCATTTATACAGACTCCAAGATTGAGCCCCTCACACACAAAAAAGATACAGTGGCCATAGGTTAAGGCCTATAATCAGAACTGCATAGGAGGAACAGACCTGGAGAATTGTCGTTTGAAGTCAGCAGGGGAAGAAAATCTCATGTCTTTGTTAACTATGGGGGAAAAAAGATGTGTGACTCAAACAGGAGAGCTTCAGTTTGACCATGCAAGCCAAGCAAGCCTGAGACACCTTAGTTCAAACTTTAGTCTGGTGGAGGGATTACTATAAGATTTAGTTAGTTAATGCTTTTTAGAAAATCTTATAGCCATCATTACTCAACACAATAAACATTCCTTAATATAATAAAACCTGTATAGGACAAACGTATAACCAAAATTATACATGATGCTGAAAAGTTAAAACTATTTCCTCCAAAATTAGGAATGAGGCAAGGATATCTGCTCTCTCCAAATCCTTTTCAGTATAGTACTGGAATTCCTAGCAACAAAACAAGAACAAACCATAAAGTATATAAAAACAGGAAAAAGTAAGTAAAACAAATCCTTTTTCCAGATACCATGATCTTGAATTTAGGGTATCCTGTGGATTCCTCTTCAAAGTTACTTGATCTGGTTTGAAGCTTTGACCAAATATCAGGGTATAAGATTTACCCACAAAATTCAGTAGCTTTTCTGAATAACAATGAGAAGATTGAGTCTGAACCAGGAAAGCAACTCAATTGGCAATAGCCTCAAAAAATACATAGGAATTAATTCAATATATGGAGTTCCTTTATGATGAAAATGTTAAAAATCTAAAAATCAAAATTAAAGCAGACTTTAGGAAATAATAGAAAACCTTCCTTTTGCCTGGATTAGAAGGATTAAGTTCATGGAAATGGCAATAATGGCCAATGCTATCTACAAATTCAATGCAATGTCCACTAAAATCCAAACAACATTCTCCAATGATACAGAGGAAGCAATTCAAAAATTCATAAAGAATAATAGAAGACCCTGAATAGCAAAAACAGTCCTTAGCAGGAACAACATTAGGGATGGAGTGTAAATACCAAACTTCAGACTGAATCACAAAGCCAAAGTAATAAAAAGAGCTGCGTACTGGCACAGGAATAGGCCTTAGGACCAAGGGAACAGAAAGAAGTTCTGGAACTGAACCCACAGAACTATAGCCACCTAATAATTGACAAGGGAGCCCAAAACCACACGGTGGAAAAAAGACAGCCTCTTCAACAATGGTGCTGGCAGAATTGGCTATATACATACATAAAACTTAATGTATAACCTTATATATCATTGTACATCAGAATCAATTCTACATGGATCAAAGGCCTCTTGTAAGGAAAGATATTATGAAAATATTATAAGAAAGGTTAGAGGAAACCATATGGTACCTTGGAAGAGATCAAAATGTCCAAAGCAAAGCTCCAGAGTCACAACAAATCAAAGAATGGTTGGATAAATGAGACTACATCAAACTAAAGAGTTTTTGCATAGCAAAGGTCGTAGCACACAAGATAAATAGAGAGCTCTCACCAGCTCCGCCCAGGAAAAAGACCCCTGCCCTGGCGGGGGGCTTGTCCTGGACCTTGGCTCAGCTAGAGGTGCCTCGCCCTGCCCGCCAGAATTCCTAAATTAAAAGCGAAAGCGGTGAGCAGCTACGGGTGGCACGGAACAACTACACAGGAGAACAAACACTTCCTGAGACACAGAGGAAGCCCAATTCCCAGCCCAAAATGGAGCTGAATTCCATACCCAGCTCTGCCCAGGAGGCCACCCTGCCCAGGAGAGAGGAACTTCCCCCAGGCAAGAGACTCTCAGCCCGGTAAACCAGGCCAGAGGTGCCCCACCCTGCTGAGGCCACAGACTATTCAAAGCCAGGCGTTAAAGGCAGCAGCCCCACAGCAGAGGGAAGCAGCCACGGTTCCTTAGACTGTTCACATCCCCCATCTACAGTGGACACCCAAGCCTTACCTGAAAGTTGTGGGAACCATGGAAACCCAGAATTTCATTAACAGGGGAAGAGGGTCAGAGCAGATTCCCCGCTGTGAACTGAAAGCAAGTCAAATCAGTGAAGCACCAAAATAGACTGCAGACCATCGAAAGGAAACCAGAGACTGTAGAAAGCCCACCTAAGCAGGGAAGACACCATTTTTTTTCTCAAAAAATTTAAGCTTTCTTTTTTTCTTTTTTTTCTTTTTCTTTTTTTTAATATTTTTATTTCGGTAACAACGTTGGATTTTTTTTTTGTTTTCCATTTTTAACTATTTGTTCTATCAAGTTATTTTGTTTGTTTGTTTGTTTTGTTTTTTCTGTTTTTTTCTTTTTATTTTTTTAATAATGTTTCTCTGTTTTGTGCATCTGTATTCCAGTATTTTTTCTTTATTTCTCTCTTTGCATTCTCTTTCTTTAAAAATTACTTTCCTGTGAATAACATCTCCACTCTTTACTGCTAACTCTCCATTGTCTATCATTTTAACCTTGTTGTTTCTACTGATTCTACTCTCCTCCACATTTCCACATCACTGAAACTAAACAAAAATCATCACCACCACCTCCCCCACACCCCGCATACATTTTACTCTATTCTCTTTTCTACCTCTAACTTACCATCCTGAATTACTTCCAGGACCTCCAGATTCCATTGACTGCTGGTTATTGGATAGAGGGTATTCCTGCTTAATACGAGTGAATCCAAGGGGTTCATAGAGAAATCCAGTCCAAAAAGAACGTAATATAGGAAAAAGAATTGCTCATAGTGTTGTAACAGTAAATAAGTAACTACTGAATACAGGGCTCAGGATTGAAATTGTATTCTTTAGGAACAACAAATCTAATTTTATGTATAGTTATACAAGGTATCTGTACATAATTGTGAACTTCTAAGATTTACACAACAGTGCTTAGTAAGGTCTTTTTGGGGTCTTAAATGGTGCTCACAGGTGCTTGTAGATTGGTATTCCCAATCCAAATGGGCAGAAGAAACACAAGAAAGATGGCAAACAATGGAGTCTTATCTCCCACTCAAAACAAGCAGGAAGCAGAGCAGTCAATCAAAGATATAGAAGAGAACCCTCAAAATGCTCTACAAAGTCTACTGAAACATGATAAATGAAAAGCTTGAATCAATACAGCAAACCTTCCATAAAGTAATAGATGATTTCATGGCCTCGACAAATAGAAAGATAAATGAAATTCAAGAGTCAAATGAAAAGTCAGCTACCCAGCTAAAAGATTTGAGAGACAACACTCAAAACCAAAGTAATGAAGTTAATGAAGTAAAGAAATCCATACAGGACCTAAGAGATGACATGGAAATCATCAGGAAAGACCAGTCAGAAGGAAAAGAGATTTGAAATCCAATAGCTAGCCTACAGTCCCAAATAACTGAATCAGAGGATCGAATCTCAGGAGCTGAAGATTCCCTAGGATCTATGGAGAAAGTTCAAAAATCAATACAAACCCAATCCAATCGACAAAATAGATCACTCCAGGAGCTCCAAGAGACAATCAGGCAGCCCAATTTTAGGATAATTGGTATTGAGGAAAACCTGGAGAAAGAAGTTAATGGAATAGGCAACCTATTTAACAGAATATTAGCAGAGAACTTCCCAAATATCCAGAAGAATAGGCCTATACAGATACAAGATGCATTTAGAACCCCAAACCGACCAGACCACAACAGGACATCCCTGCAACACATTGTGATCAAAACAGGATAAATAGAGTCCAAGGAAAGAATCCTTAAAGCTGTTAGGAAGAAGAAAAAATTACATATAAAGGAAAAGCAATCAGAATTAACCCAGACTTCTCAGCAGAAACCATGCAAGCAAGGAGAGCCTGGAATGAGGTATGCCAAACCCTAAGTAAAAATAACTACCAACCAAGAATAATGTACTCAGCTAAACACTCATTCATAGCCGAAGGTCAAATAAAAGTCTTCCACAGTAAGGAAAAACTGAAACAATATATCTCCACCAAACCAGCTTTACAGAAAATCCTCAAAAATGTACTAAACATGGAAAATAATCAAGATCCCAATACAGGCAGAGAAATGAACCCTAAATAGTAAACCAGAATATCAGATCAAGAAATGGGGGGCTGGGGATATGGCCTAGTGGTAAGAGAGCTTGCCTCGTATACATGAGGCCCTGGGTTCAATTCCCCAGCACCACATATACAGAACATGGCCAGAAGTGGCGCTGTGGCTCAAGTGTCAGAGTGTTAGCCTTTAGCAAAAGGAAGCCAGGGACAGTGCTCAGGCCCTGAGTCCAAGGCCCAGGACTGGCCAAAAAAAAAAAAAGAAAAAAGAAATGGGAAGACACAGCTTTTAAAAAGACAGTGAGGATGAAAGGAACAAATGATCTGCTCTCAATCCTAACTCAAAACATTAATGGACTTAATTCTCCAATCAAACGACTTAGGCTCATAAGTTGTATCAAAAATCAAGATCCATCTTTCTGCTGCCTCCAAGAGACACATCTATACAGCAAAAGTAAACATCTTCTAAAAGTGAAGGGCTGGAATCAAATCTATCAAGCAAATGGCCCCCATAACCAGGCAGGAGTTACAATCCTAGTATCAGACAAAATTGACTTCAAAATGATAGACAATGGAGAGTTAGCAGTAAAGAGTAGAGGTGTTATTCATAGGAAAGTAATTTTTGAAGAAAGAGAATGCAAAGAGAGAAATAAAGAAAAATACTGGAAGACAGATGCACATAACAGAGAAAAATTATTTTTAAAAAATAATAAGGAAAAAAGAAAAAAAATCAGAAAAAAAAAAAAAAACGAACAACCAAAAACTAAAGAAAAAGAAACCTTGATAGAACCAACAGGTCAAAATGGAAAACAACAACAACAAAAAAAAACCAATGACGTTTCAGAAATGAACATATAAAAAAATAAATAAATAAAAAAGAAAGCTTAAAAAATGTTTGAGGAAAAAAAGGAGTCTTCCTTGTTTGGGTGGACTTTCTACAGTCTTTGGTTTCCTTGTGATGGTCTGCAGTCTATTCTGCCGCTTGGCTGGTTTGCCTTGCTTTCAGTTCGCAGGGGGTGGATCTGCTCTGACCTTCCCACCTCTTAGTGAAATCCTGGGGCTCTGTGGTTCCCACAGCTTGCAGGTAAGGCTTGGGTGTCCACTGTAGATGGGGGACATGAATAGTCTAGGGAACTGTGGCTCCTCCCCTGTGCTGTAGGGCTGCTGCCTTTAATGCCTAGCTTTGAATAGCCTGTGGTCTCAGCAGGGCAAGTCGTCTCTGGTCTGGTGTACAGGCTGAGAGTCTCTTTCCTGGAGGAGGTTCTTCCCTCCTTAGCGGGGTGGCCTCCTGGGAAGAGCTGGGTATGGAATTCAGCTCAGTTTCAGGCTGGAATTGGGCTTTCTCTGTGACGGGACCATTTATCTGTCTTGAGAACTGTTTCTTCTCCTGTATGGCTGTTCCGTGCCACCGGTAGCTGCTCGCTGCTTTTGCTTCTAATTTAGGAATTCCGGTGGGCTGGGCAGGCCACCTCTAGCTGAGCTGAGGTCCAGGACAAGCCCCCCACATGGGCAGGGGTCATTCTCCCGGGTGGAGGTGGCACTCACTGGTCGGTCCCTCTTGCCCTTCTGAAAGATGGCCACTTTGTCCTCACTTTCCCCAGCTGGATTTAGCTCCAGTCTGATCTGACACTATGCCAGTGTCAGAGATGATTTGCTCTGGCAGTGGGGGAAGGGCTACCTCCCTAAAGCTGCTCTATGGGCGGGAGTGAGAATGTCTTTCATTGGGTACTCACACTTTCTCTGCAATTTCGGCCCATCCGTGCTCAGCCTGCAATCCGTCTGTACGCCACCATCTGGAGGTTTTCTCCCCCATCTCCGTTGAGTGCTTTAGCTGTGGGGAGTGTGGGGCGCTGTGCGGCGCTGGCACTGGCGAGGTGGTGGGATGCCACCTGGACCTCAAATCTGTGTTTTCAGACACGCAAAGTTGATTTTTCCTTCCTGGCCAGAATCCCTGTACTGTTATAACTTACTTGGGCTGTCTATCTAGGAGTAAAAGTTTCTCTGGGATGGGAAAACTGTGATGGCGGAGGGAGCTCAACTCTGCTGCTCCTTCGCAGTCTTCCCTGAAGTCCAAACTTTTCTAAGTAAAGATCCAGATGTACAATAAAAAGGAAGACTTCATAAACACATTGGCATCAAACATAAAAGTATTTGTATAGCAATGTTTATAGCTAACAAATCAAATACACAGCCCACAGAATGATAGAGGATTTTTACAAGCTCTACATCAGACAAGACCCTAATATCCAGGATATACTTAGAACTCAAAACAGTACACCCCCAAAAATTAAAACCAGAAAGCAACAACAACCCAAACTACTAAGCTGGCTAATGACTTCAAGAAAGACTTCTCAAAAGAAGTAAAACTGTCCAATAGACACATGAAGAAATGTTCAGCATCTCTGTCCATAAAGGAAATGCAAACCAAAACAACACTGAGATTCCACCTCATCAATAGATAGAATGGCCATTATCAAAAAAATAACAATGACCAATATTGGATTGGATGTGGCCAAAAGTAGGACTCTAGCACACTGTTGGTGGCAATGGAAACTTGTTCAGAAACTCTGGATAACATTATGGAAGTTTCTCAAAAAGCTAAACATAGAGCTTTCCTATTCCCCAGCAATTCCACTCTTGGGCATTGATACAATAGAACACAAACAAGTTTATGGCAAAGCCATTAGAACAACTATGTTCACTTCAGTGCTATTCAGCATAGCCAAGGTATGGAATCAGCGCAGGTACCCCTCAATGGATGAATGGATAAAGAAGATATAGTATATAGACACAATGGAATCTTACTCATCGATTAGAAAGAATGACATTGTACCATTCATGAGGAATGAGAAAGACTTGGAAAACATATTAGGTGAAGTAAACCAGACTAAGATAAACAATGGTTGCATAATTTCCCTAATTAGTGATAGGCAGAATGTATCAATAAATCTATAAGTAAATATGCTGATTGGTATTCAAGTGCATACAAAGAGATTAACTGAAGTATAATAGATTGAATGAAGAGATGGTATAATATAATCTTTTAGAATGACTAGGTCAAAGCCTAACAAAATAGGCATGTCAAAACCAACATTTCATATGTACATGAAAATGAGTGTAAGGGCTAAGGGAAGAGAGGTTGATGAATGATTGGTGAAGGGAGGGAGAATGAACTCAAGAATTCATTGCAAAGACTACAACATGAAGAAAAGTAAAAGAAGCGGTAAATGGAAGTGAGGTGAGAATGTCGAAGGGGGTTGACACATATCAAGATGCATCTGATTCATAAATTGCTTTGTTACATGGCGTCTCCTTTGTACAACTATTTAAAGATAATTTAAAAATATTGTAAAAGAACATGAATTATTGGCAAAGTGAAAGAACAATAATAATTTCTTTTAAATTAAAAAATAAATAAGTGAGATCCTTGTTGTTACAAACCGTGCCTTTTCCTACATTAAAAAGACTTCTGACAGCCAGAACCAGTGGCAATTGCCTACAATTACAGCTACTCAGAAAGCTGAGATCAGAAGATCAAAGTTTAAAGCCAGCCCAAGCATGACAGTCTTCAAAACTCTGGTCTACAATAAACCACTCAGAAATAGCTAGAAATGGCACTGGGCTCAAGTGGTGGAATGACAGCCTTGGGCATAAAAGCTCAGTGACAGGTCTCAGGCCCTGAATTAAAGCCCCAGGACTGGTATACACACACACACACACACACACACTCTGAGTTAACACTGTGACTCCATGGTAGAGTGTTTGATTGGAATTCAGCGGGATCAGTTTCCTTATTCATAATCATACAAGAAAACAAACAATAACCACTGAAATGGACAACAACAATAGTCGACATTAAAGTCAACTGAGGACACCAGTTAATCACTTTCTCAGGGTATCACTGCCAATGTCATCAGTTGAAGTGTGATTTTTGAGTCAGCAATTTCCTGAGAGGATACTGGGAGCCACTCATATGGGCACTGCCACCCACCAGGGAGTTAACCATCAACTGTGTTGCTGAAGAAAGAAGAAACTTGTATCTGTGAGGGACCAGTCAGGAGACAGAAACCACTCAGTGGGTTAAACAGAATTTTGATGTGTAGGATGAACAAAAGCTAATAAATGTAAAAGTATAAATCCTGGGCCTCAGGGAAAACATCCAAGAGAAAGTATGGTAGGAGTAGGGTAGACACCCTTTAAACCATGAGCAGCTCAATGTGCACTGTTAGTCCAGGCTAGATCTTCTCAGCAGTTATAGAGAAGCAAAGAACAAGGTCCAGAGTTCAGATGGAGAACAGTCAGTGGCAGGGATACTGGGCGTGCAGATGCACCTAAGAGTACCATGGAGCACAGTACCAGAAACAGTTTTGAGACTTTACTTCTCAGAGATTTTAGATTTTGGTGAGGCTGAGTTGGGCAAAAGATGGAGGTGAAAGCTTAAGGGAGCAGTGTTTGTTGTCATATAGTGTATCAACCATAAGGTGTAGCCAAACAGTTCCTATCCAACCAGTAAGCACTTCAGAGCATAGTAGTTTTTGTAGTTCATTATGGTTAAAAAAAAAAAAAGAAAAAAAAAAGGAAAAGTGAAAGGGAAGGCCACTTTCTATCTAAATATGTTTGCTTTCTCCACTTGACACACCTACAATTCTGGCAAATGTTTCCAGTGAGAATTGTCAAGCAAAGGAGAAATCAATTTTCCTGGTTATTTCAAGATGATGACAGTCTTTCCGATGTGTGCTGGGCTCAACAGACATTGTTTTTGTGAAAATGAAAATCATTTAAGGAAAGAGAGATGTGAGGACTTTCCCTACTAGTCCATATTTTCTAGAGAGAAGTTCAACATTGCAGCTGTATCACCTGGTTAGTTCTATCACTGGGATGTGATATTGGTGTTTTTTTCTGAGTACTTTTGTTTTGTTTTGTTTTTCAGTCCTTGGCTTCATTTTGCTCAATGCTGGGCTGGGGATATAGCGTAGTGGTAAGAGTGCCTGCCTCGGATACACGAGGCCCTAGGTTCGATTCCCCAGCACCACATATACAGAAAACAGCCAGAAGCGGCGCTGTGGCTCAAGTGGCAGAGTGCTAGCCTTGAGAGGGAAGAAGCCAGGGACAGTGCTCAGGCCCTGAGTCCAAGGCCCAGGACTGGCCAAAAAAAAAACAAAACAAACATTTTGCTCAATGCTAGCACTCTACCACTTGAGCCACAGTGCCACTTCTGGCTTTTTCTGTATACTCAATGCTATTGTATTGAACCCAGGACTTCATGTACGCTAGGCAAGCACTCTACCACTAGGCTAAATTCCCAGCACTCCCACTAGTTTCTTTTTAATAGTTTGAGTTCATTCCAACAAAGACAAGTCATTTGACATGTATACCAGTAAAGTGCTGAGAACTAGCAGCAGAGACAACTGTAAAACTACAAAGCATATGAGTTCATTGTTGGTTTTCCTTTCTTTAGAATGCCTTACATTGAGTTTACAGTTCTGTTGCCTTTATAACTGCTGAATTCATTTTTCAGTATTATTGCAAAGGTGATATACAGAGGGATTATACTTATATAAGTCAGAGAATGGAGTGCATTTTTTTTCCACAGTGTCACCCCTTCCCTTGATCTCCTCAAATTCTTCCATTGTCATCTACCTGTTATGGAGATCATTTTCAACAAAGTATTATTCATCTGCTGTCATAAAATCTCTGTGAGCTCTCTTACTCCCAAAATGGCAAATATAAGAAGAAATAAGATGAAACGTAAAAGCCAAGTGTTATTGTTTCATGCTTGTAATCCTAGTTACTCAGGAATCTGAGCTCTGAGAATCACAGTTCAAAACCAGCCATGACAGGAATGGTGATGGAACTATCATCTCCAATAAACTATTCAGGAAAGGCTGGAAGTGGTGCTGTAGCTCAAGAGGTAGAAATTCTGAGTTTAAGCCCCAGGACCAATATTAAAAGAAAAAGAAACCAAAAAACAAAGCAAAAATCTCTTGTTTCCATTTCATCAAGTTAAAGAATCTCCTTTGTTCTCGCTGTGTATGAATGCCTAGAAAATGGTATAATTTATCATTTCCCAATGTTTTTATTTTTTAACATCCAGTATGTTTGTCTGTACATGGATAGACACATTCTAACTACCACAAATGAAGGAAAGCTTACAATTTGTGTTTCTTTGTGTCTAGCTAAGTTCACTTAAGATAATTTTTTTCTGAATATTTCCATTCCTTACAAATGGTACAATATCATTCATTCTGATGGATGAATGGAATTCCATCATGTCTATCTCCCATATCTCCTTGATCCATTCATCCACTGAGAGGTATAAGGGATGCTTCTAGGTCTTGGCTGTGGTAAACAAAGTTGCAAGCACTATGTCTCTGCTGTTAACTTTAGTGTACCCTTTTTTGTGTTCTACTGGATAAATGTTTAAGAGTGGTTTTGCTGGTTGCAAAGACACTCTTTGTTTAGTTTTGGTATTAGCTACCAGTACTTGGCAGGAATTTCCATATTAAAACTAGAATAGCTTTAATGCAGAGAGGTCAGATTGGATTTTTTTTTTAACATTACTGTTGACATCCACATACCTAAGGCCAAATGGACCTTCACACATGTCCAGGATGGAAGTAACTGTTTGAACAAAGAAATCTGGACTTGAAAGAATTTTAGGTTGCTAGTCTGCTTCAAATATTCTCTTAAAAAACCACACAGGGTTAGCAGTGTATGAGATTATAATTTTAGAAAGAAGCAGCTCATATATCAGGAAGATTGATCTTTAGACTCTCCAACTTGACAAAAGATTATAACAATGAAGCTAAAAGTCCAGAGTAAGAGGTAGATGGGAGGAAGTTGTGGCCTGGAACACATCTTATATAAAATATCCTTGAGTTGAAACCTGTGTCATCAGAATCAAAATTAGAAGTCATGACCATTTTAGATGACTTCTGGCTGTAATCTTGAATATCCTCTATTCACTTTGCCCAAATTTCTCCAACCTAGCCAGATACTTACTTGAACATTCCGGGTTGCTGCTCTAAACATACATAATGTCAGTTCCGGAGGCCTGGTGTCAGCATCTTGCCTTCTCCTGGTACTGGAGTTGTCTTGTGTGCTGCTGGAAATCTACTCAGCACCATGAAGTTCTTGGCTCCCCTTGTATTACTGTGGTTTCTTCTGTCCTAGTTTTTGCTGGTAAGTAAAAGATTTACCATGGTGAAAATTTGTGTGCAAGTATATACTTTCAGGGACAGTAATCTTAGAGATTTTCATGAAGCTGAAATTTTCTTGCTTGTTGTTCAGGAGCTAGTTCCATCTCTATTTGAGTATCATGACAACACTGAATTCCATTTTCCTAATTCAGTCAGGCGTTTTCTCTGTTGTAAACTTCACAGTCTAGTGCCAATTATTGTTACTATAAGGTGGTTTCATTTTTTATTACTATTATCTTTAGGTAGGTGTACATAGGAGTTGCATTTAAGAACAGTGAATACAGTCTATCTTAATCAATGTCACTTCTTTTGACATTCTCACCTAGCCTTCCCCTACCCATTGTTTCTCTTACTTTTTCAGTTTTATAGAATTTGGATTCAATCCTTGTGTATATTTCTCCCTTCTGTACCTCTTCATCCATGTTATCTCCTATGTTTGGAAGCTAGATGTAGCTTACAGACTCCTAACTAAATATTTCAGATGCAAGTATATACGAAAAAAAAACAACAACAAAGTAATGAAATAAGGCAGATTCATGGGACATCTCAAAGACTACAATTCTGTAGAATTCCAAAATCAAAGTTTACCAAAATGGAACACTAGAAACCTAATACTAAGTATTATTGTTGCTCTTAATCTATAATTAGTGTTTCATAATTTGCAGGATAAAATGCATGGCCAATGTTAAAAGATGACAACTTTTACTGTCTTGAAATAACTTGAAATGAATCCTATGTATGTAGATTAATAAGGAGGGCATTGGGTGCAGTACAGGACACTTTCCCATGAAAACAGTGGGGTCCTATGTCTGCTGCTACAAGTGGGACACATGTCTAATGCCTATGTCAGTGTTTACTTCTAATCCATGGCTTGACAATCAAGATTGTAGTCTGTCATTGTTCCTTATTGCTCCTGGGAAACAGTTTTCTGTGGATAAGGAAACCAGGAGACAATGAACTTACCTGTCTTCCAGGTCAATGTCATTGAAGGAGGTCAGAGGCTTCAATATATTTGTCTCAACAAATACAAGGGACAAAAGGAACACAGAATGGTGGAAGTTTATAGGAAGAATGAGGATGTGAACCACTTAACAACAGGACTGTAGACACAATTTTGCATAAACATAGTATTTTCCAATACTGGGTGGGACATATGTTGTTACTTGAGGGATAGAGATATGTTTTCTGTCAGTTTTCTCTTCATTTCAAATGTCCCACAGATGACCAGGATGCAGATGACTCAGCTGTGGGTGGCTCTGCTAAAAAGAACCATGAGTGGGTAACTCCTTACCCCCAGGTCACGCTTGGAGTCTCCCAATTTAGACAAAGGAAGATTTCACCTTAATTATTCTTCCCTTTATGGATATAAAGTAATCATAGGACTCCTCATTTTGCCCAACCATAGGAAATTGTTTGCAAAACAAAGAGTAGCAGGAACAAACTTGATTTCCTTCGCAAGACTCACTTAATGCTTTGTGGTCTGATTCTAGTTAATATATGAATTTCAAAGGGATTAGGGATTGAGGTTCCTTGTTTGTCAATTTTGAACGCATCCTTGCTCTAATAATGGCTTTAGCAAAGGTATATCCTTAATATAAATTATTGGAAGGAAAAAATATCTCCTTGCAGCATGTACACATTTCATTTTAAATAAAAAAAATGACCTATCTTTGGGAATTATTCAGGAACCAAAATTGAATTTTTGATAATGAGGCTTCTGCAGGTGGACTCCTTTGTAAGATATTCAGGACACTTTGGGAAGAGAAAAATTTGTCAGAACTGAGGTCTGAAGTAGAGTGGGGGTTCGCTACAATGAAACGGGGTCCCCCCCAGGGAGGGGATTCCTGGTTTCCCCAACAAGATGACAAAAAGACAAATTTATTGGGGAAGTAAAAAGTGAACAAAAAGTGAACCGACTGGCCTTGGTCGCAGCCCAGACTCAGGAGCCAAAACTGCTGACCATGTGTGCAGGGTTAGGGCCCAGACTCGGGAGCTGGAGCCACCCGCACGTGTGCAGCCCAGACTGGGGAGCTGGAACCCTGCGCATGTGTGGCCTTCCAGCCTGGTTATAAAACATCCCAGCCAAATTTGCCACATGCAGGTGACCAATGAAGATACAACACTTACAGAGCATGCTAGGCACATGCAGGTGGCCAATAGAGTTACAGTCTGTCTCATAATATCTATTTGATCTAACCTATCATTCTAGTTAGAATTGATGCATGGATTTGGCGGGGTTCACATGGTGCAGGTGGATATGCCTACTCACAGGTTCTCTTGAAGTTCCCAGGCCTCAGGTGGTCAATCTACATAACTTATCATAATAAAGGGGAGCTTCCCTGAATAAGGTGGGGGAAGGCAGATGGAGTTGGCTTCTGCTCTCACCTGAGCTGGAGTCAACCTGAAGTCCCTCCACAGTTAATGATGGCACTGGCCAGATCTGACCTCCCTATTACAAGGTCCATTTCCCAATGCAGCGTTCCTTTCCCTTTTGTGTTCAAGGAGATTCCTCCAAATTCAGTAGCATTTTGTAGTTGTTTGTCTTCATTCAGGATCCAAGACTCCTAGAACACACTTTACATCCTCATTACCAATTATTTAACATTACATTTTTCAGTTTTACAGGGTTTGGGTGTGATAGTGCAAGTGTGGAGATTAAGGCAGTGAGAATTAAACATTTACATCCTCAAGATTTCTTCTTCAGGACTAGACCAGAACATCCTTGCAGTTGATTTGATCCTATCAACCTTATCCCCTGTCAATGTAACTTATCTCAAATCACTTCAATCTTCATCCAAATAAATAGTAATTGTGAGCATCATCAAACATGTTTTTCTTTATTATGAATTTCTGGGATTTCACATTGTTTAGATAACCTATTGGAGACACTGACTTTTATTTAAACATCTTTATGGTTTATTTTCTAACCAGGCTTTATTTTAGCTTGGGATAGTAAACATAGTACTAGAGCAATGTCATTTCTTTACATAACACACTAAATACTTACAAGGTTTCAATGTCCACACTCTTGTCCTCAAACCCTCTATCACAGGAAATACAAGGGACTTCTTCTTTGGAATTTGATGAGGAGAAATAAAGCAATAGAAGGTAGCTCTGGAACAGCCCTTGTGTGATCAGACATTATTCAGAGTGATTATTGCTAAACTGCTACTATCAAATAACCAAGGGCAGGTTTCTTGGTGGGACCCAGCCATCTCACAAAATATCATCAGCAGACAAGACCACTCACTGACAAGGATAAAATTAGATTAACAACACATTTTTAAAATACCTATCATTTTCCCTACAGTGCTTGCTTTGGGAGCAATACAGCCATAGAATCAAGTCAAGAGGTATAAGTCAAAAGGCAGAACAGAATGCCACATTCTGCCTCCAATTAACTAGCAATAAGCTGGCTGGAGACCTCCCTGAAGTGGGAGAGTGCAAGCCGTGAGGCGCAAGCAGACTAAGAATTGTAGGTAGTTGGAAAGAAAGGAACATCCAAATCAATATGGCAATGTGAATGCCCAGAAACCAGCAAACATTCATGCTCTGAGCTAAAATGATCTTTACTTCTTCAACACCACTTGGGTAATAAAGCACTCCATACTCTGGACACATCATGTAAACCAATACTTTGGAAAATTTATGCAGAAATAGGAATTGTCTAGATCATTTTCCCTCTGGAAAGATGAAAACATTGTTGGCTCTTAATTCTTTGATATAAGAAAAACATAATTTTCTTGTTTATTGTACAGACTATTTTGTACAGACTATTTTAATATCCAAATTTTATATCTCTAACATCAGAACCATGAAGAGCTCAAACTCACAAACTTACAATAAATGACTTAACTCCACAATATAAAAACTCTTCAAAAAACATACATTTTTATCCTTTGATAAGAGGCATTCCATAATAAATAGATACAGAGAAACATTTCTGATTAACTCCAAGTAACAAGTATTAAGAAGGACAAAACAACCTGGTCACAGTGGGCATCATGCCAACATGAAGGGTACACATCAGGCTTCCCAAAGGGAGCTGGGAAAGAGCTGCTGTACAGGATTGAGACCACGTGATAGGTAAAAGGAAACTCACATAAGTGATTACCCCATTTATGTGTAAACAGTATTCTCTCTTCCTCTAATGGAAAACCAATACATTCTGATGCCAATTGGCATCTTTAGCTCCAGTGGCCATACCCAAAAGCACATCTTGTGGGCTTGGGGCAGTGTCAATTTCACCTCTGTGTGTTATGTGGATTTGATTATGTTTTGGCAGTTGCAGATGAGACATTATCTTCTTTGCTTGAGAAGATAACTTAGGAGAAGCTTTTAAAAATTATGGAATTCCCAACTACCAATGCATTTCATAGCACTTAGATATTTCTTCTGGGGCACTGAAGTGTTTGAAAGCTGGGTGTAATATGCAGGCAAACTTTCCCCTCATATGGGTTTCTCCTGATCTTGCTGCCACCAAGGACAAGTGCACAAGCGCCTAGGTTCCATTCCTGGCAATGCACTGTGCACACAAATGCATCAGACTGTGTCACCTCCTTCTTTATTTACTCAGGTGTCAATGTCAGTTTGGGTGACCTTATCTGAAACTACACCTTTGTTTTCTTCCTCTGAACACAAGTGTTCTTTCATCCATTCTGTGTAATTTCTGAGGAGACCTATCAACTTCAAACATACGTATACTTGCTTCATTCCCCTCTGTATTTATTTACTTTTCAGTGTACTGATGTTTGTGAAAGTGCGGTTTAGAAACACTTTCACTGACTTTCTTGAAGAATGTTTCATTGAACCCCCTATCAATAGGAACTGAATGACATGATACATATTATACTGATTGATAGATGTCGGTTAAGTGTTTTTATAATCTTTAATTATTCAGTTCATTTTTATCTCCTTTTACTCTTAATGCTTAGAGTTTTATGCAAGATTTCACAAATCTGCAGATTCCTAGCTCATTTTTGTTGTGGTGGTTTGCTATTTGTTTTTTTGTTAGTTTGTATTTGCTTTTTGTCTTTGCTTATTATCATGGGGCATGAACTCAGAGCCTGAGCTCTGTCCCTGAGCTTTCCTTTCTAAAGGCTGGGGCTCTACCACTTGGTTCTGGTGTACAGTGATATATAAGCATCTAGCTTCAGTTTTCTCTATGTGTAAACCCAGTTCTGCCAGCAGCATTTGTTGAATGGATATCATTCTTCTATCCTTTGTGTTTGGATACTTATTAATTATTAGGTGGCTGTATGTCTGTGGGCTCATATCCAGGTCTTCTTTTCTGTTCCATTGGGCCTAAAGCCAATTCCTGTGCCACTATCAAGCTGGTTTTATTACTGCATGTTTGTGATACAGTTTGAAGTTTGGTATTTACATTACTCCAGTACTATATTTCCAGCTACTGACTGGTTTAGCTCTTGAGGGTCTTCTGTTATTTCACATGAATGTTTGGCTTGCCTCTTCCATACAGTTGAAGAATGTTGTTGGGATTTTTATGGGTATTGCCTTGAATGTGTAGTTAGCTTTGGGCATTATTGTCATTTTCATGATATTATTCCTTCCAATCCAGACACAGGGAAGGTTTTCCAGCCCTATATCCTGCCGGGCCAGCCGGCAGGGGAACAGGAATCCTGACTGAGGGGCGGCGGGGATAAGGAAAAGGAAAAATAAGGCAAGAGAAAAAAGACAAGAGACAAAGATGGGGTACGGGAGGTCTGCAGCCGTAAGGTAGAACCTCAAGACTACAGCCAAGTTTATTCTTAACTTCCAGCTTATATGCAGTTTTGGAACCAGGGAATATCATAGGGTAGTTAAAATTTAAGAACACACAGGGGCTTTGAAGTTGGCAAACATTTGATTACGGTAAACACAGGAAAAGGCAGATTAACATAGGAATCTACTCTGGCGGACATAGCAAGGTGCAGACAATGGCAAGGCAATTCCGGATAGTGCCCGTGAGCAAAGGTCCTTGCATCTGGTACATCTTAGTGATAACAGCACAGCCCGTGGTAAGGATGAATCTAGCTGCAAGTTTGGCTTCCGACATTCTGGCGACATCAGCACGGCCAGAGGTCAGGATGAGCTTAGTTGCTAGCTCAGCTCCCGACAGTTCCCCCGTCTTTTTATTAAAAGAAGCAAACCCGCCTGTCTTAGGTGGGGTGGGTACCCCAGCCTGCCTTACCCGTCTTAGGGAACAACTTCAGAGCAGTGCTGAAGGCCCTGTCTTAGGTCGGTCTAGGCTGGCACCGCCTCATACCCGTCTCTGGCTGCGGTTCCTCTCAGGGGAAATTCATTTACTTGGAGCTTGACCTTATGCAGCTGGCTGGCTAAACTCATGAAAGAGTTTTGCAATATGCATACAATGCAAGGAAGGCATAGGCAAGCCATCAGCAAAAGTATCCCGGGGCCGAGCAATGTCATTAGCAGCCCCTTAACGTTAGTTAAGGAAGGGACATAGTGTTGAAGTTGTTCAAACAGTTCTTTTGCTGTTTCTGCCACTTTAGAGTCCAAAGGCGGAGCTTGTTCTAGTCCGGCTATTTGTCTATGGAGTTGAAAGAGATCTAAGGACAAGTTATTATGGTGCCAAATACCATTTAGATGTGCTACAACTTGTTCCCAAGGATAGCTCGACCCATTATACTTATGGATGGTCACACAAATAAAGTCAAACACAGCATGACAGCATACCCGTTGCAAAGTTTGTAAGGCACGAATTTGTTCTCCCAGTGACAACACAGATTCATATAATGCTTCTAACTTTTGTTCTACCTTATCATCAATCCTGCCTTGAAAGTGCAGGGCTTGCGTGGTATTATGAGCAAGCTGATTGACATAGTGAGCAGTCTGCACATTTTGTGTTAAAGCCACAGTAGCCGCTGCAGCAGAGGCAGCTAAGGAAATAAAGGCTAAAATTCCTGCTATTAATAGCCCTACAAATCGTCTAGAGCGCATAAGCTCTTTTAAATGTTTTAACACTTGAATACCTGTTTCTTCATACCAAGTTTCAGATAAGTTTACAGGAAGCATAACAAATGGTGGTTGCTTAATAATAATTACAGAATCAGTAAGACCACTATACAGGCAATTTGTAAAAGAACAGTTAGTGCAGGTACCATTGAAATACATGGCTCCTATAGAAATATTAAAAGGTCCATACATAATAGCATAAGGGGGTGTTACGCAACTCATAATATTTTTTAAAGAAGTAAAAGTGGGCCAGGAGATATTATTCAGAGCAGCCACTAACATCCAGACATGGCGTTGAGGGCGTCCATTCATCCACCACAGACCTGGGTTGAATTTATTGGTGAGATTAGCTCCAGAACAGTCCATCAGCTGAGAATTAGTTCCTGAAATATTGGTTATAAAAGGGTGATCATGTCTACACTTTACAGGGTGCAGTTCTCCCGTGGATTCTACAATTTGAGAGGAGTTGATGCAGCGAGGTATCATGAAGGATGAGGTAGAATTGGCACTTACAGGAAACCCAGTAGGCAATGAAGACATTTGTATATTATATACTTGACTTTTATCATGAATCCAAATTCTATGATTTATGGATTGCATCACAGTACAGCCTGGAATATAACTGTTGGAGTCAGTTGTAAAACATAAAGGGGTTCCAATGCCAGAAGCTGCAAAGTCTCCCATTTTAACGTGTTGGACAAAAGGGTCTGGAGCTGTACCGTACGCTGATCTGTTGACATGGACGAACACCTCAGCTCCCTCCCAGGTCGCAGGGTGCACAATCGGTGGATCTGGCACGTAAGCCCAGTGGGTCAGCGCTTGTACCGTTCTGATGAGTTTCCACAATCCGAACACAATGCTCAGGTAGCCAGCGGGCATAATTTTCATCCTGTCAAAAAACACAGACATGTCCTCGACCCCATGTCAATACTGGATCGGGCCCGTGCCAAGCACTTGTTAAAGGATCTTTCCACTTAAATTGAGCAAAAGCTCTTTGCTCTCTTTTTTCCCAGAACCGCTGTGCTGCGGAGTGGCCATTGCAATCCAAATTTAAAAAATTCAGTATGAATAAAGCATGAGAACGTATATTAACAGGAGAGAAGGGGTATAGTTCCCCCCTTTTAATTTAGAAATTTGGTGTTTTAACAAACCGTTGGCCCGTTCGACAATTCCTTGACCATGAGGATTATAGGGAATTCCTGTAGAGTGAACAATTTGGTAAGATTTGCAAAAAGTTTGAAAAGCTCGTCCAACATATCCCGGACCATTATCAGTTTTAATTTGTTTAGGATGTCCCAATAGTAGCAAAGCAGCATAAGGCATGTGAGATATAATGTTTGCCAGCTTCCCCGCTAAGAGGAGTGGCCATAATAAAATTAGAGTAAGTGTCTATTGTAACATGGACAAAGCGGAGCCGTCCAAAAGAGGGGATGTGGGTAACATCCATTTGCCACACATGGTTAGCCACTAAGCCTCGAGGATTAATCCCATTGGAGGGCACAGGCAGGAAGGTAGCACAGTTGGGACAAGTTTTTACAATTTGACGAGCTGCCTCACGAGTAATATGAAATTGCTGACGTAAGGCACGACTGTTTTGATGGTGGGCAGCATGTGATTGCTTTGCCAAGTCCATTTGAGAAAGAAAAATTTGGGTAGCCTCATCCGTAATAGCATTGCCCTCACTTAATGGTCCAGGAAGCTTAGTATGAGCACGTATAAATCCAAAAAAGCACGGACAGGTGCGAGAGCGAAGAAGAAGTTGTATCTGGCGGAAAAGAGTTTGGATAGTGGAATTAGCTGTACCAAGAAAAGGGACAGTTTCAATGACCTGAAGGGCTCGAATAACATAATGACTATCTGAATATAAATTAAAGGCTTTAGTAGGTAAAAGAGTTAAGGGCCTCTAAAACCACTTGAAGTTCAACTTCCTGGGCAGAAGAAAGCCCAGTGTCCCAAGATCTAGTTTTACCATCAATAGTAAGAGCTGCCATTCCATTAGATGATCCGTCTGTAAACACCAAGGCAGCCATAGAAAGAGGAGATAGAGATACAATCTGAGGAAATATAAAAGTGTAAGAAGAGGCAAAGTGAAGTAACTTGTTAGAGGGATAATGATGTGAAATTGTGCCCACAAAATTGGCCCAAGCAATGGCCCAGGAATCACAATGACTATAAAGCCATTCTTGCTGCTGCAAAGTGTAGGGTATATAATAACCTGTGGATCTCGTCCAAGATACATACTTACAAGATTCCACATGGCACATATGGACTAAGGTGGCTACCAATTCATAATAAGGAGTTAACACTTTTGAAGGAGTAGCAGGCAAGGAAAGCCACAAAAGGGGTCCCTTCTGCCAGAGGACCACTGTTGGAGAATGAGGTGTAGTTAAAATATAAGCTTCCCAAGGGGCTGAGTAATCAATATAATTTACATGTTGGGAAGAAATGGCAGAATTTACTATGCTCAAGGCTTTGGCTGCTTTAGTTGTCATTTCTCTGGGAGATGTAGGGTCAGGGTCCCCCTTTAATAGATCAAATAAGGGTTTTAATTCAGCTGTGGACAATTTAAGATAAGGGCGAAGCCAATTAATATCTCCCAGAAATTTTGAAAATCATACAAAGTACATAAATAAGAAGTCTTAACCTGTAATTTCTGACTAGTAAAATAATAAGTACCCAAAATATGACCAAGAGGGATTTTTATTTTTCTCTGCCTGGGCTGGCTTTGAACTATCCAAAGAGTCTTAGCCATAAAAGCCCTTTTTATTTCCAATTAAACCAATAGGAGAACAAAAGGAGTAGAGTTTACCTGTAAGTTGCTAAGAATTGACCACCAAGTAGTTGCCAGAGTTTTGCTGTAACACTTAAAGAACGGCAGACTGAATGGGGTCCAAGTGTCATTAAATCTAGTCATATTATTTAACCTTACCTTACTGGCACGTGAAAGAGAAAACAAATGAATAACAATAAAAGTCTCAGCTTTAGTGGATCTGAAGTGGCTGTGTCTTCCATCCCAAATTAGCAGGCCAGCAGGAGAGATGGTTTGCATCTGGATAATTCTGTAGTAGAGTTCCCTGGATAGGCGGTCACATTTCCTGCTTGTTGCCTGTAAATTTCTACACAGACTGTTTAAGGGCACTTTTAAACAGATTTTAGAAGGCTTGGGCCTTTAACCATCTTTCTAGTCACAAAATCCACACAGATTGAAGGCCAACCAAGTCTGCTCTCTGTAGCAGCCAGGGCAGTTTCTGAGTCACAAACAACTCCCAGTTTGGGAGCCTACTGTGGAGGCAGCTTTCTGTAGCCATAGACTGCCATGGTCCACTCAGCTAGCACACATGTCAACCTGTGTCCTATAAAGCAAAATGTTAATTTGGGGTCCGGAAAATTTAGGTTAATAGTCACACCTGTGCAATTATTTCAAAATGACTCTGGTCCCTTGATCTTAAAGAGTTTATGAGAGCACAGCGAAAAAAGAGAAAAAAAAATGGAGAAGCAAAATCTTAGTGTATACCAAAGAATTGTCAGGATTAGATGTACACTTGACTCTTAGCATAGATAGACATAAAGAATAACACACTGGTTGTACATTATTGTACTTATATCACGTGCTGAATATTAGAACCTTTTGGAGTTTTTCTTAGACACATTTGTTTGCTCCCAACCATGATCAGTTTGGGTTTAAAACCTGTTTTTGTTTTGTTTTTAAGTTTTACCAACACATAGACATAGACATACATACACATACAGACAATGTGCACACGTTTTGGGGCGCGCTTAGAATTGTTCTTTAATTGGCCATGTAAGTTTTTCTGGAATTCCAGTGGCAAATGATATTATTTTGCCTATATTCTAGAACCACGTGGTTAGATAGTAAACAACAACAACAAAAAAAAAACTTTTCAGCAAACCAAAATTTTCAGATCATCGGAGAAGCCAAATTTTGAGAAACCAGTTTAGCTCACAAAGGGAGCATATGGGAGACAGGGTATGAACACAGACAGTGAGCTCACAGTAAGATACCTTCATCTTGCAGCATTTGAATTGTAAGGCACCTTTGAAATGCAAGGCCACAGGACTCCAAGTCTCTGCCCAGCCTTCAGGAATTTGGCATGCTTGTCACCTGGGGGATGGACAGGCTTTCACTCCAACCAGTCCTATTGTCTACCATGTGCTCAATGCTAGAGAAAGTTTATGATTTAGCCAATCAAGCAGAATTTAACTGAATCTCCAAAACTTAAACATCAATAACAAGAATAGAAAACCTTTGAGTCTTTTAAAGCAGATGTTAAACAAATATCAATACCCATCCTATGTCACAGGCAGGCAGGCAGAGTTTAGAGGGAGACAGAAAAAGAGACAGAGAGAACTTCATCTGCCTGAGCGCTCATAGAAGTTAGGTAAGTCCTGCAAAATATTCCAAATATATATGATTGGGCTCAAACTTGAGCAGCTTTCCTGAAACAATTTAGACTTGAGGAACAACCAGCTGAGCTGAACTAGAGATCAGTTGTCTCCAAGCACCCACAATTGCTGATCTCCTTGACCTAGCCCAGTGGATTTATGGAAAATGTAAGCTCCAGTCTAATGGTCACTCACCCTGGTTGGGGTTTCAAATCTGTCCTGGTGAATGGAAATAGAGCGCTGGGTCAGGAGAAGTTGCCTCGGTGGTGTTAGCATTTCTCTAGCCTCAGGTCCCTTCCCCCTGCAATCAGCCTGCACCTAGGAGAGCTGTAAGTCTACCAGGACTCCCTTTAAAGGAGTTTGTTGTTCTGGATGAAGCTGTGATAATAGAGCTATAACTGATTTCAACATATTTTCAACATAGGTCAATCTATCTTTAATAGGCTCATTACATAATTTCTCCTCAGAATCTGAGCCATCTGAGTCTTCCTTACTATCTAGCCTAGTGGGTTCAGGTCTTTGTTAATTTTCTCAGCTCTTCCCGGGCAGCAGCATATGCTCCCGGGGCTGGGCAACACTCATCAGGTCCCTGTTCAGTTTCTCCAATCGACTGATCGAATTTAATCTGTTCATGTCTAAGATCTAAGCAATCTCGGACCAGAAACCAAAGAATAATAGCATCCACTGAGGTTTTCTCAGGGCCAGTTGCATCATAATGTTCCCTTTTTTTTTTTTTTTTTTTTTTCAATTTTCTAGCAAGTTTCTAAGTTATTGGTTCCTTCCTCCAGGAACTGGGGGGCATGCTTTCTCAATAAAATAAAAGAAACGTTCTAAGTTACATTGGCCAACTTTCACTGCCCGGGCATTAAGCATGCCTTTGGGGGCCTGCATGTATAGCATGCGGCTATTACCTTGTCCCATAATTTATTACTCCCGACAATACACTCTCCTCCCGCTCTCCTTCCCAAGTATTCTGACGTCCTTACCTGAGCGGGGGTCACCCGCCATTTATCCCAGGCCTTCAGGTCCCCGTTCCAGGCGCCAAACCTGCCGGGCCAGCCGGCAGGGGAACAGGAATCCTGACTGAGGGGCGGCGGGGATAAGGAAAAGGAAAAATAAGGCAAGAGAAAAAAGACAAGAGACAAAGATGGGGTACGGGAGGTCTGCAGCCGTAAGGTAGAACCTCGAGACTACAGCCAAGTTTATTCTTAACTTCCAGCTTATATGCAGTTTTGGAACCAGGGAATATCATAGGGTAGTTAAAATTTAAGAACACACAGGGGCTTTGAAGTTGGCAAACATTTGATTACGGTAAACACAGGAAAAGGCAGATTAACATAGGAATCTACTCTGGCGGACATAGCAAGGTGCAAGGCAATTCCGGATAGTGCCCGTGAGCAAAGGTCCTTGCATCTGGTACATCTTAGTGATAACAGCACAGCCCGTGGTAAGGATGAATCTAGCTGCAAGTTTGGCTTCCGACATTCTGGCGACATCAGCACGGCCAGAGGTCAGGATGAGCTTAGTTGCTAGCTCAGCTCCCGACACTATATATCCAATTTAATACTTTTTTAATTTTTAAAAATTTTCATCTCAGAGGTACTTCAAAACTTTAATTCCTAGGGTGGTGTTTTTTTTGAAGGCTGTTACAAATGGAACTGCTTTCCTGATTTCAGACTCAATTTTCTCATTGTTATTCAAAAAAGGTACAGATTTTTAAAGGTGAACATTATAAATTGGTATCTGGCCAAAGTTTTAGATTTGCTCAAGTAATTTCAAAGAGGAATATACACAATACCTTGGATACAAGATAATGCCATTTGCAAAGAGGATTTGTTTTACTTACTTTTTCCTGTTTGAATCCACAATGGTTTTCTCTTGATTGGTTGCTCTTGCTAGGAATTCTAGTACTACATTGAAGAAGAGTTGGAGAGAGCAGATATCCTTGTCTCATTCCTGATTTTGGAGGAAATAATTTTAACTTTTTGCCTTTAAGTATATTGCTGGTTGTGGGTTTGTCATAGACAGACTTTGCTGTATTAAGGAATGTTTGTTATATTAAGGATTGATTACTATAAGATTTTCTAAGGCACTTTGCCTAATAAATGGATCCTCTAAAAAAGCTGATTAGTTAGAGATAAGAAGCATGAAAGGATACAAACTACAATTTCCTTAGAAGATCTATCATCCTACATGGTTATATAGGAAGCAGCCTAGTCTGGAGATTTGTGGTTAGGGAGAGGTAATGGATGGTAACTACAAGACTGTAAAAACGTTCAGGTAACAGAATTTTGGGGTCCTAGGAATAAATATACTATGAATTCTAAGTTCTCTGAGCATTACCCTTGAGGATCTAGCCTGCAATCTGGCTGGTACATAAACTGAACATGTACAAAGATATCCCCTTGCATTTCCTTAGCACCCCACATTAGTTCCCACAATTGAGAAGTAGTTTCACCAATGTTGGTGCAGTGATTGGCCCAACAATATACTGTAGACACTCAATCAAAGTGTGTGTATGCTTAGTTCCCTTCATTGTATGGCATCATAGGTAGTCACATAAGCAAGGGGCCTTTCAAGAACCAGCCTTCTATATCCAAGTATGTGTTGGGTACCTGGATTTGAGGGGTTTTCTTTGGACATGGCATGTAGGATCAGGTGATCAAAAATTATATCCCCATTTTCTTCCTCCATTTTTATTAGCTTTGTATCTCACCTCTTTTAGGTTTTAGGAAGCTATCCATCCTCAGTTTCCTTGCTTTCCATTTCTATTCCTGCACTTTTCCATGAACTGATTTTCTGAAAGAGTAGATGGCATGAAGTGTTGTTGTTCTTTGTTTCTTCAGTATTCTTATAATATTGTTCATTGTACATACCTCTGGCAATACCTGCTGAACTGCCTAATAGAGTTGACTCATTGATTCACACATGTCAGTTAATTTCCTATCCTATTTACTCTTTTCTTTTGAACTTTTATATGTGAGGTGAAAATCTAGTGAAGTAGACTTGGTTCTTTATATCAGTGCTGATCTCACTCACTATGAATTCATATGACCTCACTACAGGTAGATGGGGAGGCCCTGATATGAGGAATGCACAGCCTGACTGACTCAGGACACAGGTCTTGGAACTGCCTGCTGTATTGTGATTTGTTCCAATGAAAGTTGGTCTGTGTTATTTGCTTACACAAGACCTGTAAGTTTGTCAGTTCCAAACATTTACAAAGTACAAATCAGATATCAGGTTGGTTTGTCATGGACTTTCTCGACTTGCCAAAAATGCTGAAATTAAATGTAAGCTCTGTTAGACACAAGAAAGAAGAAACCTGGAAGAGAAATCATATATGAAAAGCCCTTAAAATATACAGTTGAATTAAAACAGAGGTCATAGAATAAGAACCTGACAAGCATTTGAACTTCTGAACTTTACAAAGGCATACTGCTTGTTTGCTATCTTCCCTAATCTTCCTGGCATTAAGCAAGCCAGCTTAAGGTTTGGCAGTTCCTGATTGTGTGCTCTGTGGATTAAATATACTGATGGAGAATCCTGGGGTGAGCACCTTGTTGTCTTCTGAAGCAAGTTTCACAAGGCTGGTTGCTCTTAATCTTCTACCATGACATTCTTACAAACCTGGTTCTGGTGAGAATTTCTATTTTCTGGTCTCTGGCAATGCAGATGAAAGGATTCTTACTGGAACAGAAGATTGGGAGCATTAGAAATAAACATATCTACTGTTAGAATGTTTGTCATCAGTGACAATACACACAGACACACACACACACACACACACACACACAGATGGCGACATGATAGAGATGACTGAGAGATATAGATTTCGGATGGTTATATTGTTGTTGTTTTTTTAAGATCTCATTGACTATCCTGCATGGTCTGGCTTTGAACTATGATTCTCAAGTCTCCACCTCCTGAGAAGCCATGAGGTATGAGCCACTTGGCTCTCCTGCTGGAATTTTCTGAGTGTGTGTGTTGGTCCTGGAGCTTGAACTCAAAGCCTAGGCACTGGCTCTCTGCTTTTAGGTTCAAGGCTAGCACTTTACACTTGAGCCATAGCTCCACTTCTGGCTTTTTGGTAGTTAACTGGAAATAAGAATCTCACAGACTTTCCTGCCCGGGCTGGCTTTGAACTACAGTTTTCAGATCTCAGCTTCTTGAGTAGCTAGGATTACAGGCATGAGCCAACTGGCTCCCAGCTCTTTTTTTCTCTTCATTTCTTGGAGTTTATTTTGATAAGTACCATTTTATACATTCATATGCACATAATTACTGAGCTATTGTGCTACTCTCCTAAGAATATCATAGACATCCTAGTTATTACAAATAAGAGAAACCATGTAGCCTATGTAGCTTTGGTTCTGGCTTGCTTCACTTAATATAGTATTTTCCAAGTCTTTTTATTTTTTTACCAGTGGTACAATAGCATTCTGATGAATGAGTAGAATTTCATTGTGTATATACAACAAATTTTCTGGATCTATTCATCTACTGATGGCTCCAAACTTTTTTTTTTTTTTTTTTTTTTTGCCAGTCCTGGGCCTTGGACTCAGGGCCTGAGCACTGTCCCTGGCTTCTTCCCGCTCAAGGCTAGCACTCTGCCACTTGAGCCACAGCGCCGCTTCTGGCCATTTTCTGTATATGTGGTGCTGGGGAATCGAACCTAGGGCCTTGTGTATCCGAGGCAGGCACTCTTGCCACTAGGCCATATCCCCAGCCCTCCAAACTTTTGATACAAGTTATAAGCAGCTAGATGTGGTGATTAGAATGGCAATACCCAGGGTTGTGTTATTTTGCTTAAAATGCTAAATAAATGATTGTCACATTTATGGAAATTTCACTAATTCTGATCTTATATTTTCACTGTCAATTTGATAAACAGTTCCACTTTCCCTATGATTCCTTCTTGGAGATACAGATGCTGTCGAATCATGCTGTAAAATTCCCAACAGTTGAAGTTTTCTGAGATACATAACAGTAATTGATTTCTAATTTAACCCCATTGTTGTCAGAAAATATTCTGTAATATTACTTTCTTCTTGCCTTCATTTCTTCGGTCCTTTCCCATCCTTTCATCCAGTTCACCCTCCCTTCTTTTCTTTTTTCTCTCTTTCTCTTTCTCTCTCTCTCTCCCTCCCTCCCACTCTCCCTTCTCCCTTCATTCCTTCCTTTTCTTCCTCTTTCATTGTTGTTTTTGTTTTTAAATTTTTATTGTCAAACTGATGTACAGAGAGGCTGCAGTTTCAAACATTAGGCATTGGATACATTTCTTGTACTGTTTGTTACCTCCTCCCTCATTCGTTCCTCCCTTTCACCTTCTCCCTTCCCCCTTCATGAGTAGTTGAGTTCATTTATACCAAACAGTTTTGCAAGTATTGCTTTTGTAGTTGTTTGTCTTTTTTACCCTGTGTCTCTCGATTTTGGTATACCCTTTCAGTTTCCTTGTTCTAATACCAGTATACAGGGTTTCCAATGTACTCAGGTAAGACACAGAGAGACTGCAGGTACAACCACAGGAAGGGGATACAAGAAGGTCATCAATAATAGAAGCCACAGTTACACATAGCATGTTGAAAGTAGTTACAACAGTGATATAACAGTCATTTACATAACATGGAGTTCATTTCACTTAGCATCTGTCACAGTATAACTATTCTTGGTAAACTGATTTACAGCAATGTAAATTTTTATGAAGAAATTCCCTATGGCTATGGTATCTTGGAAGTTGGTATGTTTGGGGTTTCTGTCCTCTTAGAAACACCCTTCCTCCTGTCTCTGTTATTTTGGAATTCTTCTGGACTAGAACTATCAGTGATTTCAATGTTTTCTATTCATTTGGGAGGTGTTATTTTTGTACTGATCCTGAGGCTTGAACTCAGCGCCTGGGCATTGTCCCTGAGATATTTTGCTCAAAGCTAGTGCTCTACTACTTGAGCTACAGCTCTACTTCTAGCTTTTGGTGTTGGTGATTAACTGGAGATAAGAATATCTTGGACTATTCTGCCCTGCCTGGCTTCCAATCACACTAATCAAGTCTCAGCCCCCTCAGCAACTCAAATATCAGATCATTCTGTTCTACTTGGTCCAAGGCTGGGTCTGGAACTGGGGATCTGATGGAATTCCTGATTGGCTAGCTGTTTCCCAACAGAAACCATGCCTTAAACCTTCAATGCATTCTAATGATTGGCTAATCATCAGAATGAAAAAAAGACCTTTTGATAATAACACAGAAATTAGAATTTGTGACATAGACCTGAAAAAAGGGAACTAATCTGTCTCCTACTGCACTAGAAGGGAGACTTCAATATAATTGTCTCTCAAAAATTATGTAACAAAATGAATGAGGAATGATGGAAGTTTACAGGGAGAATGAAAATGTGAGCCACTTAACAGGAAAACAGAGATGGCTTTGGAAGAACAGCATGTGTATCAATACTCAGTGAGACACAGATTATTACATGAAGGAGAGAGGATGGGTCTCCAGACACCAGTCTCTTAATGTCAAATGCCTTACAGATGACTCAGCTGCAGATGACGCTGCATGGACAGCTGCACGTAGCAGAATCCCTGATGCTCCATCATGGTAGCTAAAAGTAAGAATATTTCATCTAACTGGTTCTTTCCTTTGAGCCACTCTTTATACTTAATCCTCTCCATTTTTCCTTACCTCAGCACACTCTATGAGAAGAAAAATGAACAGGAATAAACTTTGATTTCCTTCCCATGGCTATCTAATTCTTTGTGCTCCAATTCAAGTTTATACATAAATTTCAAAGGAGCCAAGAGGTTGAAGTATTTGGGTTATCAATTTCGACTGCATTCCTGATCTAATAATGGCTCCAGAAAAAGTTTGTCCTTAGTAGAATCTATTGAAAGAACAAAGTTTTTCCAAGTACCATGAAAAGTTTTGATTTTTAATTGAACACAATGATAACATTGGAAACTATTAAAACACTACAAATGGTTTGATAATGAGGTTGCTGCAGGTAGATTCCTTTGCGGGATATTCACGACAATTTTGGGAAGCATTTTTCAGTGCTGCATTCATTTCCCTTTTGTTTTCCAGGTGACTCCTGCAAATTTAATAGACTGTCTCCATTCAATTTCCAACACTGTGAGAACACAGTCTGCATCCTATTACCAACTTTTTTTTCATTTTCTGGTTTGAGTAAAAGGCCATTTAACTGTAATTAGATATAATTTGGGGAGTGAGAATGAAACATTTTAGTCATCAATATTTATTCTTCAGGTCTGGACCAAAATATCCTTTCATTTTATTTGATCCAATCAGCCACCTAAGCTGACACTGAAGATTCCTCATTTCCAATCACTTTGATTAAATTAAAGAAAAATAATTAATTGTGAGCATCATTATGAATGTTTTTTCTATATTATGAATTTCTGGGATTTACCATTGTTCAGAGAATCCATTGAAGACACTGAATTTTATTTAAAACCTCTGTGTTGTTGTTTTTTTATAACTGGACTTTATGTTTGCCTCATATGATATTAGCCATAATAGTAGAACCCTGTCGTTTCTTTACATAAACACACTAAAACAACACATACAAGGTTTCAATGTACAAATTCACTCCACCAAATAATTCTATCAAATGAAACACAAGGATTTGTTTCTCTGGAATTTGATGACTAAAAATGAACAAGTAGAAAGCAGGTCTGGTCCAGCCCTGGTGAAGTCAATGTTCATATTGGTTAGTGCTGAACTGCTGGTATCAAACAACCAAGGACTGGATTTTGAGTGGTACCAGTAGCTCACAAAAATCATCATCAGACAGGGTCACTCAGTGACCAGGATAAAATTAAAATAGTAAGCCATCTATAAGAAAAAAATCTACACTTCCCCTGTGGTACTTGTTTTGGGTCATGCCAAGAGGTAAAAGTCAACCAAAGCAGAGGGATACACCATAATTCTCTCTTCAGTTAACTACCAATAAGCCATGCTGATGACTTCACTGAAGTGAGACAGTACAAGCCATGAGTAGCAAGCAGGGTATGAATTGGAAGCAAGTTCAGCCCATTAGCAGAAAGAGAAAAAAGAAACACAATCCCCTTTCCCCCTTTTGAGGAAAATAAGAAAATATAGAAGGAACAGAACCTTCAAATCAATATGGCAGTATGAAATAGCAAATATGCTTTTCTCTGTGCTAAATTGATCTTGGCTTCCTCATCTCTCTTGGGTAATTAATAAACTATAATTCAGACATATTATGCAAACAAAATCTTTGAAATATTTAGTTCAGTGGTCCCTCTGGAGAAATTACAAGTGTGTTGGCACTTAAGTCTTTCATAAAAGGAAAACTTGACTATACAGAATATTTCAGTGATTTAGATTTCAAAATGTTGTACCTCTAATATCAGAAAGGTGAATTTCACAAACTCACAAACATTCCTTAAAGGACTTTTTCCCACAATATAAATGTTCCTTACACAAACTTATGCATTTTATTCTTTTCTAAGAGGCAATCCATAATAAAAAGATAGTGGGGAAACATTTTTGAATAGTTTCAAGTAACAAGCATTGACAGGTAGAAAACTCAGCCTGCTCAGACTAGGAAAAATCTTGACACTAGGGACAGACACCAGCCTTCCAACAGGGAGTTGGGAAAGGAGGAGCTATACAGGAATGGAAACAACCAATAGTTTTAAAAATCTGTTAACTGATTACCTAGTTTAATTTTAAGCAGATTTCTCTCTTCCTCCAGTGAAGAGAAAAAGAAATGCCAACTGGCATCTATAGCTTCCTTTCTAGTGACTACAACCAAAAGGAAACCTTCAGTGCATTGGCAGTGTTTGGCATATCTGTGTAGCTTTGGTGGACTATGTTTTGGCAATTGCATGTAAGAGATTATCTTGTTTCTTGAGAAGATAACTGTGGAGGAGCTCTTATAATGTACAGAAACAACAACTGCCATACACTTAGGCACTTATGTTATGGCCCTGGTTGGCTTCAAAAGTAGGGTATAATTTGCATGCACATTTACCTTTGTATTTATTTCTCTTGAGCCTGCTACCACCAAGGACAGATACACAAGTGCTCAGGTTCCTTTCCTTGCAATGTGCACACAAACACAAGAGACAGTGTCACCCCCTTCTTTTACCTACTTAGCTGTCACTTTGCAGGAATGTCATTTTGGGTCACTTTATGTGATACTGCATCCCTATTTTCTTCCTTCAGCCATAAAGTTCTTTTACCCTTGCTTCATAATTGCCTTTTAATTTCACACATGTGTGTGATGCTGTCCTTCCCCCCTGTATTTCTTTACTTTTCAATGTTCTAATGTTTCTGAAAGTGGGGATGGCATACAGTTTCTCTGTGCATTGTTCAGTGTTCTTCAAATATCTTTCATTGCACCCCCATCAGTAGGTACTGAAGGAACTGATACATATTTCACACTGATTCATGGATGTCAGTTAAGGTATTTTTATTATCTTTAAGTAGGCAGGTAAGTTGTATCTCCTTTTACTCCTTATTCTTGAAGTTTTATTCAAGAGTTGCCAAACACAGACTCTTGGTTCTTTTGATGGTTTGGGGTCTTGAACTCAGGCCATGGGCTCTGTTCTTGAGCTTTTTATGCTAAAGACTACTGCTGTGCCACTTCCATTTTTCTTGTGTTTAATTCGAGATACGTGTCTCACAGACTGACATCTCAGTCTCTTGAGTAGCTAGGAATACAGGCCTGATCCACCAGCACCTACCTGAGATTCTTGGTTCTTTAGATGAGTTTATTTCTCACTCAGTTTGAGACCAATGAATTAAATAACATGTAGCAGAGGGAAGAAGTCAAAGCCTGACTGACTCAGGATAGGCTTTGGGAATCATCACTCTAAAACTGAGTTTTCCTAAGAGAGGAAATAAGGTGTCATGAGCTGAGGTTTGTAAGTTCTAATGACTTGAAAAGTAGCTACAGTGGTCAGTAATATGGTCAAGGGCTGGTCCAACATGCCAGAAATACCTGTAACTGTGCATGTCTGTTTCCTACAAAGAGGAGGAAACTTGCCAAAGTTGAGACCTAAAAGTACTTAAGATTGTTAACAGTAGAATTCAACCTGGTCTCACAGTATCAGGAACTTGACCAGCCAACTTGAGGATCTGACTTTACAAGTGACCTTGAGTTATGCCATTGTTTCTGCTCAGTGTGTTTCTGCTCCATTGCTTTCTTCCCCAAATTTCCTGGCATTCAGTGAACAAAAGTGTGATCTGGGGGCTGGGGATATGGCCTAGTGGCTAGAGTGCCTGCCTTGTATTCATGAGGCCCTGGGTTCAATTCCCCAGCACCACATATATAGAAATGGCCAAAAGTGGCGCTGTGGCTCAAGTGGCAGAGTGCTAGCCTTGAGCAAAAGAAGAAGCCAGGGACCGTGCTCAGGCCCTGAGTTCAAGCCCCAGGACTGGCCAAAAAAAAAAAAAAAAAAGTGTGATCTGGGAATTCCTGTTTGTGAGCTTTGTGTATTAAGTGTCATGACATGGAATCCTGCAGTCAGCACATTGTCTTCGCCTAAAGCAGTCTTGATAATGCTTCATGATTTTCAATTACCACCATGAAATATATAAGCGCTTGGTTGAGGAAGTTTCTACTTTCCTAATCCCTGACATGAAGTATTTATGCAAGGATACTTATATGAACAGAATTACATGTTAATCTGTCCACTGTTAAGGAAGTTGGTCAACAGGGCCTACAAAGTGAGTGGAGAACAGCTCCTGTTGTTTTAGTCCATGACTTGCTTAATCATGGTTTCAATGATTGGTCCATGTAGAGTTGTCTTAGTTCTTAAATATTTCCTATTTGACTACATCATGCTTCAGTTCTAAACTGACATTCAATGCATTTTTGTAACCACAGTATATGTTTAAGAAAGTAATCACAGGTTTATTACAAGGAGAGTAAGATTGAGTACATAAGAATTTTCCATATCTTTTCTATATACTGTACAATTTTTTCTCTCTCAAAGTGATCAGTTTGTGTTGAAACTTTTCAAGTTTCAAACTTAGAATATGTACCAAATTTTGTATTTGGTAAAACAATGGAGTTTTTGTTATTTTCTCACCTTACTTTCCTACTGCAGTTTGAACTCAGTGGCCTCAGGCGTGCTTGGATTCAGTGGTCAAGGCTAGAACTCTCCACCATGAGCAGTTCCACCAGCCCAGATTTTTTTCTTGGTGATGGCCAATTGGAGGTGGAATACTTTGGGTTTACTCTCTCTACTGGTTCATACTGAAATCATACATGTCTCCAATCTCAATTGTTTGCATTTAGAAGAATAAGTCAATGGCACCTCAACATTGTATCCTAGTTTTCTTTTTGTCTTGATTGGAACTATGGTCCTGGTGCTTTTTCCATTCATTCTCCATGGAACATGGAAATAGTATATTTTTTTTTCTCAAATTTTTATTATCAAACTGATGTACAGAGAGGTTACAGTATCATACGTTGGGCATTGGATACATTTCTTGTACTGTTTGTTGCCTTGTCCCTCATGCCCCCCTCCCTCCCCCCCTTTCCCTCCCCCCCCCCAGGTGTTCAGTTCACTTACACCAAACAGTTTTGCAAGTATTGCTTTTGTAGTTATTTCTCTTTTTTTACCCAGTATCTCTCAAATTTGGTATTCCCTTTGAATTTCCTACTTCCAGTACCAGTAAACACGGTTTCCAATATACTCAGATAAGATTACAGAGATAGTGTAGGTACAACCATAGGAAGGTGATACAAGAACATCATCAATAATAGAAACTACACATACACATAGGACGTTGAAAGTAGTTACAACTGTGATATATCACTTTTTTCCATAACGTGGAGTTCATTTCACTTAGCATCATCTTATGTGTTCCTAAGGGTATAGCTATTGGGCCTTGTGATGCTCTGCTATGGCTTGCCTAAACCTGTACTAATTATTCCCAATAAGGGAGGCCATAGAGTCCATGTTTCTTTGGGTCTGGCTCACTTCACTTAGTATAACTTTTTCCAGGTCCTTCCATTTCCTTACAAATGGAACAATGTCATTCTTTCTGATAGAGGCATAAAATTCCATTGTGTAAATGTACCACATTTTCCTGATGGAAATAGTATATTTTTATCTGAACTGTTTGTTTCCTTTGGAGAAAATTCCAATAGTACAAATGGCTTCATGAAAATCCCTGAATTCAGGATACTTTAGGGAACTTACAAATTCATTCAGGGACAAGGTCCATGTCTCAATTTTTGGTTCACATGTCCTTGGCCCTCCAAGTGGCTCCCTTTAATTTACTGGTATTTGATTTTTGTTCCACACATTAAGGTTCCAACAAATGCTTCATCCTGATTGCCATCCTATTTTCATAATTAAGTCACTTTGACATTTTATGAATTATCTACTTGCTGTGGATAGGAATTAATGTATGGCTGGTCACAAAGACCAGTGATTTTTCATTGTTTAGACAATACATTGAAGAAAATTAAATTTCTCTAATGGTTGTCTTATTTATATTGACTGGTCTTTCAATATATTTTCCATATTTGATTTCATTTTCTAATGCCCATCAGTGTTTGCTTCCCTTCTCCTATATAATGTAATATGTAATACAGCATAATTTTTTCCAATTCTTTCCATTTCTTTATGTAGATTTACTCTTTGTTGGAGTTTTTAAAATATTTTATTACCTTTAAATAACTGTAGAAAGGAGTTTCCACTTAGTGTATTAGTTTATGAATACAATGCATCTTCACAAATGTCATCCCTTTCAATATGCTCACCTATCCCTTCCCTTGCTTATGTGAATTTTAAGTTATATATTGACTTTTTGTCTATTTATCCAATCAGTTCCTGTTTATAATACATATCAATCTTGGTCAACACAGCAACATCTTCATGTGAATTTGTCCCACCCCTTCCCTTATAGTTCTCAATTCTGTGGTATATGGAATGAGTTCTTGCCTGTACACTCACCCCTTCCTCCTTCATGCTTCTAGCCTCCTTCACTTGGCCCCACACTCCCATTTTGGGCACACCCAATTACTTTTACTTATTTGGTTGGGCTTTGACTTCCCCTTTTGAAAAATTGCATAATTTAAGTTCTCCATAGAGTCTATTACACTTCATAATTCATTTATAATCTCTTGCTTATCACCCAGTGTTAATTTGTATATTCATGAGAAAACCCTGCAACCTGTGTTTCCATGGGTGTGGCCTACTTCACTTCTTTGAATTTTTTAACTATTATTTATCTTTTCTTTGGGTCCTTTTGCACTTACTCACCATGCACCTTGTGAGCGAGCTATATCCTACCCTAGATTTGTTCTTTTCACTGGAGAAGAACACACCTTCATTTGATTACATTCAACTATCTACTTCACCTACTATAACTCTTTTACCTTTAATTGGTATAATCTTTCAGTTAAGAAAATAGTTATGCATATAATCACAAATATTTTTCTTTCTTATAGATTGGATGTGATTTTTCATTGTTTAGACAATACATTGAAGAAATTTAAGTCCATCTAATGGTTCTCTTGTTTATATTGACTGGTCTTTCAATATATTTTCCATACTTGTTTTTATTTTCTAATGCCCATCAGTGTTTACTTGCCTTCTCCCATATAATATAATAAGTAATATAGCATAAATTTTTCCAGTTCTTTTCATTTCTTTATGAATTGGGTAGTATGGAAGCACAGAATTCCATTGTGTATGTATAACACATTCTCTTGATCCATTTTTCCACTGAGGGGTATGGAGTTGACTCCATATCTGGGGTATGGTAGAGAATGTTACAATGAACATGGATGTGCTGGTGGCTTTAGTGAACCTTTGTTCAATGTTGTCTTGATTTACATTTGTTTTATGGGCAGACATGTTGAAAATCTCTCCATGTGTCTCCTGGCATTTATTCTTCTTCTCCTAATAATTCTCTCTGTAAGTCTTTAACCCATTTAAAAATTGAAGTGTACTTTCTTTGAGGATTTATTTTAGGAGTGTTTAACTTTTTAAATTCCATGTGTATTTTATTTTGTTACCTTTTTTAAAGTGTGATGAGCAGGGGGTTACAGATATATACATAAAGTAATGACTATGTTTGTTTGTTTGTTTTTTAATGAGTTAATCCATCCATCCTTTTCACCTGCCCACTCCTGCCTCTTCCCTTCTCCAACCAAAGTTGTAAGTTTCATATCCAAACTAGTGTCAAGTGAGTATCATTGTTACATTAGTTCGTCCTTTGGCCTGCTATGTCTGTAATTGCCTTTCCTATTCCCTGGTCAAAGTCTCACATACAAGAGAAAGATACAGAAAGCAAAGAGAAATGAAAGAAGAACTTATTATGTATATCACATAATATGAACTGCCTCTTTCCACATCTTGGAGCTCATGTTGATGTGCTTTATTATACATGGTCCTATGCACTAAGCAATTGGGTTCTTGGTATCACCTGTTAAGAGTATCATACATATTTTTTAGTCCTTACGAATGAGGGCAATCATGCAACCTACATTTCTTTGGGTTTGGCTTACTTCAATTAATATGATTTTTTAGAGGTCTTTCTGTTTCTTTAAAAATGGTGCAATGACATATTTTCTGATGGAGGCATACAACCCCATTGTGTATGTATACCACATGTTCATGATCCATTCATCTACTGAGGGGAATCTGGGTAGGTTTAATATCTTATCTATGAAAAATAATGGTGCAATGAACATGGTTGTGGTGGTAGGTGTGGTATGGCCTTATTTGTTGTCATTTGGTTAAATGCCAGGGGGTGGGATTGCTGAATCATAGGGGAGCTCTATGTTTAGTCTTTAGATGAAGCTCTATACTGGTTTTGAGTATGATTGAAGAAGTTTGCACTCTCACCAACAGTGTAGTAACATTTCCCTTTGGGCACATCCCTGTCAACATCTGTTGTTATTAAATTTCTTGATGGCGATTCTAAATAGAGTGAGGTAGAATTGCAATGTTGTTTTGATTTGTATTTCTTTTATGGCCAGAGAGGTTGAACATTTCTTCATGTGTCTCTCGGCAATTTGGACTTCTCCTTCAGAGAAGTCTCTCTTTAAGCCTTTAAGCCACTAGTTAATGGGAAGGTTGTTCCTTTGGAGGTTTGTTTTGGGGAAATTTAATTTCTTGATCTGTAGGTATATTTTCCATATTAGGCCCCTGTGTGTTGTATGGCTAGTTAAGATCTTCTCCCAGTCAGTGGGCTTTCTGTACATCTTGTAAGTTAGGTCCTTTGCCTTTCAGAAGCTCTGCAGGTTAAGGCATTCCCATGTATCCAACTTCTCTTTGATTTGTTCTGTTTCGGGGTCTTTATTAAGGAAGTCTGTCCTATGTCAAAGAGCCCTAGTGTTTCTCCTATTTGTCCCTGAAATATTTTCAGGGTATCTGATTTTACCTTAAGGTGTCTGATTTATTTCAAATTGATTCTGATGCAAGTTAGTATATAAAGATCTAAGTTTAGTTTAGCCAATTCTGCCAAAACTATTTGTCATCTTCCATCCTATTTTCTGTCTTCCTTGTCAAAGATTAATTAGCCAGAGGTCTGTGGGTCATGTCTGCATCTTCAGTATCATTCCATTGGTCCTATGACCTGTTCTTGTTCTAATACAAAGCTGTTTTTATTATTCTGGCTTTGTAATCCAGTTCAGAGTTTGGTTTTGATATTCCTCCAGCACTGTTCTTCCTGCTAAGGGTTGTTTTTGCTCTTCGGGACTTTCATTGTTCCACATGTATTTTTGGATTGCTTCTTCCATTCCATTAAAATAGAAGTTGGGATATTGATGGGCATTGCATTGAATTTGTATGTATCCCTGGAAAATCATAGTGCACAAATGCTCAATTTCTTTTCATTGGATTGCCTCATAGTTAATCATATATGAATGAGGCCTTTCAACAACAGGCTTCTGTGGGTAGTCCCATTTTTGATTTTCTGGGTTTTCTTCTTATCTACTTACCACTTAGGGTCAGCTGATCCAAAATTGGAACACCATTTTGTTCTGCCAATTTTACTATCATTTCCTCTCCCTTGTATTCTTTTTTAGGAGACTCTGCATCTTCACACAAGACACATTCATGATTCCTTCCTTTTCCATCTTTATTCATTCACTTTTCTGAACTAGTAGATGACAAAAAATATTGTACTTTACCTCTGGGGTGTTCTTTCATACCATTCCTTGTGCCCAACCCCTCAATACCTGAACCAAGTGATACAATGAGATTATTAATTCACTCATGACAGTTAATTTCATATCCTTTTTATGCGGAGCTTTTGAACTTTTACAGAAGATGTGTGAATCTAGTGAGAGCAGACTTGATTATTTATATCAGTATTGATGATCTCACTTTGAGTTCACCTGACCTCAATACAGGTAGAGGAGGGAGGCCGTGATATGAAGTATTCACAGCCTGACTGACTCAGGACACATACCCTGGAACTGGCTGCTGTACTCTGATTCTTCCCAAAGTGAATTTTATCTCTCTTTACATGTGTGTTTCCACATGTGCAGTTAAGTTTGTTAGATCTACACCTTTAGAAAGGATACACCAGGTATCAGATTGTCTACTCATGGGCGTTTCCAGCTTGCCAGAAGTGCCTGTAATTATGCAAACTCTGTTACCCACAAGGAAGAGGAATCTTGGAAGGATAGTTGTCAGAAAAGTAGTTAATATGATAAACAATTGAATTAAAACACAGGTCATAGAACAAAAATCTGGAAAAAATTTTAACTTCTGATGTTTACAATTGGCATTCTGCTATACTGTTCATTCTGCTTGGTTACTCACTTCCCCAAACTTCTTGGCATTAAGGAAGTCAGATTCTGGATTGGCAGGCTCTGATTGTGTGCTCTGTGGATTAAGTGTCCTGATGGAGAATCCTGGGGTCAGCACCCTGCTGTCTTCTGAAGCAACCTTCACAAGACTGCTTGCTTTTCATTTTCAACCATGAGGTTCTCACAAACCAGGTTCTAGGAGAAATTTCTACTTTCCTGGTATCTGGCAATGCAGAACAAAGAATTCCTACTTGAACAAAAGATTAGGGGCCTTAGAAATAAATATACATACTTTTGGAATGTTTGTCATCAGTGCCTAGAATGAGAATAGAGAACAACTTCTGTGTGTGGTTCTCTTCTTATTGCAATTTTGTTCTTACTATATGATGTGGGCTTCATTCACTCTGAATTCCTCAGTCTGTCACATCTTCCTTCTGTACTAAAGTTGACACTAAACTGCATTTTGTTTGCATGCAGAATATATTTAAGAAAATAGACAAATGTATAACTTAAAGAATGCAGAATAAGCATATTTTATATGTCTAAGTACTTTATATTTGCTATCGTCTGATATCCTTTAATGTATCCACTCAGGATTAAGGCCTTTGTAGTATGATCATCTAGAGTGCCGATTATATTTCCATTTTCCCATCATAGTACTTGTTTGGTCTATCTTCCTGCCTTCCCTCCACCAGACTGAAAATTGAACTATGGTATCTCTGGCTTATGTTGTACTCTCAAAACCTGACCTGTACCTCCTTTCTTCTTTCCGGTTAATGAATTAAAATGTCATTGAAGTTTGATATTTATATTCCTTTAACACTGTTCTTCCTGCTAAAGATTGTTGTCAATTTAGCCTTTTATTCTGAGTTTTTTTATTGCTTTCCCAGAATGTTGTTGGGATTTTGATGGGTATTGCACTACATTTGTAGATAGCTTTGGGGAATATTGCCATTTTCACACTGTTGATCCTTCCAGTTCAGAAGCATTTAAAGTTTTTCCATTTCTTTCATGATGCTCTAATTTGGTTTTTCAGACTTCTGAATTTTTTATTATAGAGTTCCTTTTAATCTTTGGTTAATTCCTAGTTTATTTTATTTTTTTGAAGTGATTTAAAATGGAGCTCCTTTCATGATTTAAGAGTCCATCTTCTCATTGTGAGAATACAAATTTATAGGGGAGAACTTTGTACCCTTATATTTGGCCAAACTTTCAGATTAGTTCAAGTAACTTAGGGGAGGCATCTACAGGGTTATTTAATTTCATGGCCATCGCATCCGCAATGCGGGAGAGTTTTACTGCTTCTTACTGACTGGATCCCTTTATGTTTTTCTTTTACCTTACTGTTCTTGCTAGGAATCCCATATTACATTGAAGAGGGGTGGAGAAAGTTGACATCTTCTTCTCGTTCATGATTTTAGAGGAAATGTCTTGAAATTTTCACCATGAACTATAATGTTGGCTGTATGTCTGCCATTTCATCCTTACTGAGGAATGTTCTATGGATTTCTAGCTTTTTTATTATAAGAAGATATTGAGTTCTGTCAAGTGCCTTTGTTGCCTCCCTTGAGTTGATCGTGGCCTTCTTATCCTTGCTTCTCTTGATGTGTTGAATTATCATCACTGGCTAGTATATTGAACGAGTTTTTCATCCCTACAATGAATCCTGTTTGATCCTAGTGCATGATGGGTTTTTTTAATGTTGTTCTTCAGAATTTTTTTGAGAAACTTGCATCAATATTCATCAAAGAAACTGGCTTATAGTTCTCTTTCTTTGACGGTATACTCTGGTTTTGGGCCTGAGTGTTATGCTGCTTTCATATACTTAGTTTGGTAAGGATATAGTTCTTGCTATTTCATTGAAGAGTTTGAGGAATAGTGGAGTAAGTTTCTCCTTTGAGCTCTTATAAAATTTGTCTGTAAATCCTGTGCTTTTCTTGGATGGATGACTTTCATTGCAATTTATATTTCCGAATGCATTATGGCCTTATTTAGTTGTTTCAAATCTCCTGGTTTCAGTTCATACATGTCAACATTTTTTAAGAATTCCTCCATTTCTCTCATATTTGGAGTTCCTCTCCTTTTCCAATAATACTAATAGAGAAGACAGTCACAATCACTGAAGATCATTTCCACCTGAGTTACTATACACAGACACTGGTGCCCAGAAGCCATAAGGGAATTCCACAGTCCAAAGCAAGCAGGAAAGGAAGCACTGGTGTGAGCATTATACATATGTGATACTTCTACCAAAAACCTTGGCCTTCTCTTCTTACCAGTTGAGGATACCTCTTCTTGGTCTTCCAGGTGGTTGAATTTTGTGTTAAGCAACATCTCCAGATATTATGGTCCTTGACTTCCAGAGTATGACTATTGTTCTGGTTCTCATATGTGTCACAAATTCATTATTGACATTTCAAAAACGTTAGAAAGCATCTCATTACTAAACACACACACAACACACACACACATGCGCCTGCGCGCACACACACACACACACACACACACACACACACACACACACACACACTTGAGCTCCAATGTTGGGAGTAGTGATGGGAACATTGCACAAATAATACCTACCAGTTTGATAATTTTGAATCAGAATCTTTCTATTCATTCTATTGGAATAGATTAAAAATCATTATTATATACAAATCAACCTGAATGTAATCAGGAATGCAGCATTCCCTGGCTTTTTCTCAGGATTCCATATAACCTAGAAGATGTTCATGACACCTAACAGGAATAAAGCTGGAATGGTAATGGTCCTAGAAGGGAGTGGAAGCAGAATCAGCAGGTTTTCAGCACCCAAGATGTCTCACTCTTTGAAACAGAGGAACCAAAATAATATGGTAGATGAACCTCCATTGGAATAAGCATTTCTGACAATTAAAGAGTCCCAGGACTAGTCTCCTTGATATATACACAGCTTCTTCCAAAGATAACAGAAGTCACACACAGAAGTGCAGCCCATTTCTCCACAAAAAAATGTATTTTTATTATAGCAGCATGTCTGAAAACCAGCTTGCCCATGTCAGATTAGACATTTTTTGAATAGGTGCCTCTCTTCTCATGTATTTGTTAAAGAATTTGTCCTCCTACAGAGTATATTCACTTCTGATCTAAAACACCAGAGAAAAGGGAAGTACTGCATTAAATTCATTATCTTCAATAGAGCATCAAATAATAAAAGATTAGTATACTCAAAAAAAAAAAAAACAGAGGGAGACAGATGCGTTTTCTTGCATAATCTTAATTTGAAAGAAGGCAAACTGATTGAAGATACAGGAGATGGAAAGAGTAAGGTGACATTTTAGCAGAGATCAAATGGTGAGATCTTTTCTGGCCAAAACCAGTGTGATAAAATCAGCAAACTTCTCCATGCCAGAAAATCATTGGATAATTACTCCCATGAAAGAGAAAATAAACAATAGCATGAAGTTTATACACAAGAATGAGGAAAGAATCATCAACCTTTAGACTCAATACAGACTACAACTTTGAAATTACATTAAATTCAAATAAATCTATAGATTTCATAAGATGGTGACCAGCATACATTTGGAATGTAACATTTTATAATTAAAGTGACCTGAAGATTGGGGAGGACAAGGAAGTGAAGCTAGAATATAAAATGTATGTGGATCCTGAGATTATCTCAAAATTTCACAAAGTAACACTTGATCATTAGCTTGGGAGGTCTTCAATTCAAACTGTTTTCTATTTTGGAATAATGTCCAACAGAAATAGAATTTGCATTTATAAAGAGAAATACAGGAATAACAGATTAGTATTTTTTCAAGTTAGCAAATCTTGCCCAGGCCAACAGTCAGCTTCTGATTGGCATCTGTACTCCACTTCCTGATGTGAGCCCACAAAGACAACTGACTTCAGTCCTGACAGCTGTTGCACATGTCTTCCCAGAATGGACAAGCATACATGAATCCTGAGAAATCTTTCAGTTGAGGGGTCTGATTAAACATTCCCATATCTAGCCCACATTGCCCACATTGTCATTTTCTTACCTCTTCATTAGCTTAATTTTCTTAAGTGTAATTAGCCACCCTATAAAAAAAGAATTGTAATTTTTTGCTCATCTGTGGAGGTTAAGAAAACAAAACAAAACAAAAAACACATACAAAACCACCAAAAAGTCATGAAAAAAACTGAAAAACACAAAGCAGTAGGAATCAAAAGAAAATAGTTGGTGATGAAAAGGATAGATAATGGAGGTGTGACTATTACAATAGCATAATGAAAGGCTATAGGAAAATGACAGGATGGAACTCCTCATTGGATAAAGTTAATATACACCAAATGAAAACATGAAATTAACCTGGCACCAATGGTGTGTAGTGAAGGCAGCGGAGACTGCAGGCATGGTTGAGAAAGAGCAGGGTATGGTGAGATTGGAGGTAGGGGAGACTGGAGTAGGGGAGAGGAAAGGCATTGGAAAATGCTTAATTTCCCAGTTGGTGTAGCAGGTATACAAGGATGTTTGCTACTTAGTGGGGATTTATATTGAACGGTATTGATTTGTTTCTCATTTATCCTGTATTGTTTTTCTGTGTGTGATTGTGGCAGGGTTGTTTCCTGGTTATCTTTTTTCACACTGTTCACTGAATTATCTATCCTTTTGGCAGTATCTTGTGAGATTGCTGGGTCCTATACAAACACCTTCTGTTGTTGACCTCAGAAAACTACAGAGCCCTATAACTCTAAACACTATGCAGTTACTGCCCTTGCTCTCACTTGTAAACATCAAATATCACAATAAAACTTTATCAGGAGAAAGGTGATTTTGGCTGAACATTGAAACCTGGTAAGTTTTCGTGTAGTAAACTCATACAAAGAAATCCCTGCACCTAATATTATATTCAAACCTAGTGCCTTATTTAACATAATAAAAGTATATTGGCAAAACATACCAAAAAAGTCCAGTGATTTAAAAAGCACAGAAGTATACTAGAAAAAAAATTCAGGGTCTTCAATGGGTGGTGTACACAATGGAAAATCACGAACAGTCCATAAAAGAAAAAATTATTCATGAAAATACAACTATGATTTACTACAAAGAAGATTAAAATGATCAGAAGTCATCATTTAATCTGGGTATAGGTAAAAGCTAGGTTTCTGGATAGAATCAAAAGAAGCTATGTGATGGCCATTTCCAGGACAAATCTACCAGCTACAAACCCAATAAAGCGCCTTTATCTACAAATATTCATAGTCCTCTAGGAAGGCTGCAAGTGAAAATGGAGTGTCAAGACAATGAAGTATTTGTTGCCATTCTAGAATCTGAATGGAGACTAAAAGTTTTCAGGGGCCACTGAATTGACTGCAGTCACCTTGAAAAGACAAAAATGAACCAAAACTGATCACTAGATCTCGATGCTAAATGAATCCACAGATTCACAAAATAGGGTAAATATTGCACAAAGCGCTTTGCAATGAAAGTCCTCATCCAAAAACCGTTTCTACTTTTGAAATAATCTCCAAAAGAAAGAAAAATTTCAATTTAAAGTAACAGGTTCCCACAATTCATTGAGAAATATTAATTCCAATAATTTCTGCTGAAGATAAATTCTTCTCTAATGCTAAAATTATAAAAATGTTGCAGTGAAAATTGATACCCAGTTCCAATGGGTCTTACCTGTGCTTATATCTAATCAGGAGGCTGAGATAGAAGAATTATGCTTTGAAATGATGCTGGACAGGAGAGACTCTGAGAGTCTTATTTTCAATTAACTGCAAAAATGTTACATATGGAGCTGTGCTCCAAGCACTAGTTGTGAGAAAAGAAGTTTACAGACAGTTCTCAGGCCCTGAGTTCAAATCTCAGGATGAGTATGTGTGCATGCATGTGCATGCACATGCACACACACACACACACACATAATTAATAGCTAACAAAATGTAACTGCTGGCACAAAAAATAAAATAAGTGATATCTGACAAAAAGCAACCTTGTGACTCATTTTAAATTACACTTTTACTTGATTTTGTCACAAAGAATCAGACAACCATGAGCAGAAAATTGTGTAGATTTCCAAATGCTCCCTCTCTGAACCATACTTTGCTGTAACAATTGAAACTAAGAGTATTGAAGAGCCATATAAAGGTCAAATTAGATAAACAATTCTTACCTATAAATTTTCTCAGGAAGATAAAGAGAATGGCTTTGATGGAGCTGTGTTAGCAGAGGTGTCAGCAATGGAATCATTTGCAGGTGCATCTGAAATAAGGAAAAAAAGTGTCAGGTGACACATTGTCTTTCTCAACAAATGAAATGTGAGAAAGGCTAACTCACAGTCAGATACAACGGCCAGCATGAATGGGGTACTCAGAGTGGGCAATGGGGGTCAAGGGGAAATGGGTGGAAGAATGAATTAAGGAAGGAGGGGAATGTAATCATATAATTCAGTGCATGTCTTACAAAATTAAGAAAGTTGAGAGCAGTGGTAGCATTGGGAGGAATGAGGAGAGAGGTGAACAGGGTGAATTGAATTAAGATTCATTGTACTCATTCTCTCCCTTGTTCAATGGTAACACCTTTGTAAAATAAAAACATAAAAATAAGTTTGAACTGTGCATTTGTGGCTCATGACTATAATCCTAGCAAATAAAGATGCTGAGATGAGAGCACTGCAGTTCAAAGCCAGCTCTGGGAGGAAAGTCACTAAGACGCTCATCTATGATTAAGCACAGAAAAAACAGATGTTTTGCTTTAGTACACAAGTAGTCCAGTGCTAGATTGGAGCTAAGGAAGCTTAGGGACAGTGCTCAGGGCGAGTTCAAGGCTCAGGACCAGCAAAATTAAGAAAAAAACAAAAGTTTAAACCAAGACTTGAAATGATTTGTGTTTCACAGAGGAATGTACATTCATTCCTCCTTCCATCCTGTCATCCATGTGGTCCCATCTACTTTCTACCCACAGCTTTCCTAGGATCCTCATCCTCCATCCTCTGCCCATGCTATAACACCAAAAATTTGGATGTCCTTCCTTGTCTCATGATACAGAAGAGACAGGAAAGTGTGTATTTTTCCCCCCTGGCAGGAGCAAAGAAGATCATATCGACTTGAGTTGTTATTCACAGACAGAGATGCTCAAAAGCAATAAGGAAATCCTGCCATCCACAACCTTCACTGTCAACTCAAAGAAGGAAAACAAACATTGCTGTGACTTTCATCACATGCATCTTGGTAAACAGCAAATCTTACACCACTCTCTATTCTTTGTTTTGTTTTTCTTTTTTTTCATTCTTTTCTTATCATTGTTGTATTGGTACTTGTTTGTTTTTTTGGTTTTTTTCAAATTTTAATTATCAAACTGATGTACAGAAAGGTTACAGTTTCATACGTTAGGCACTGGATACATTTCTTGTACAGTTTGTTACCTTGTCCCTCATACTGCCCTCCATCCTCCTCCTTTCCCTTCCCCCCTCCCCCGGAGGTGTTCAGTTCACTTACACCAAACAGTTTTGCAAGTATTGCTTTTGTAGTTGTTTGTCTTTTTTTACCCTGTGTCTCTCAAATTTGGTATTCCCATTCAATTTTCTACTTCCAATACCAGTATACATGGTTTCCAATATACTCAGATAAGATCACAGAGATAGTGTAGGTACAACCACAGGAAGGTGATACAAGAACATCAACAATAACAGAAGCTACAGATACACATAGGACGTTGAAAGTAGTAACAACTGTTTCCATAACATGAAGTTCATTTCACTTAGCATCATCTTAGGTGTTCATAAGGGTATAGCTATTAGGCCTTGTGATGCTCTGCTATGACTTGCCTAAACCTGTACTAATTATTCCCAATAAGGGAGACCATAGAGTCCATGTTTCTTTGGGTCTGGCTCACTTCACTTAGTATAATTTTTTCCAAGTCCTTCCATTTCCTTACAAATGGGGCAATGTCATTCTTTCTGATAGAGGCATAAAATTCCATTGTGTATATGTACCACATTTTCCTGATCCATTCGTCTACTGAGGGGCATCTGGGTTGGTTCCAGATTCTCACTATGACAAATTGTGCTGTGATGAACATTGTTGTGCTGGTGGCATTAGTGTGATTTTGTTTGTGGTCTTTTGGATAGATACCAAAAAGTGGGGATGCTGGGTCATAGGGGAGTTCTATATTTAGCCTTCTGAGGAATCTGCATACTGCTTGCCAGAGTGGCTGAACCAGTTTACATTCCCACCAACAATGAAGTAGGGTTCCCTTTTGGCCACAAACCCTCAAACAATTGTTATTGTTAGTTTTCTTGATATATGACATTCTTACTGGGGTGAGATGGAATCTCAATGTTGTTTTGATTTGCATTTCTTTTATGGCCAGTGATGTAGAGCATTTTTTCATATGTCTCTTGGCCATTCTCATTTCCTCATCAGAGAAGTCTCTTTGTAAGTCTTTATCCCACTTGATGAGGGGGCTATTGGTTCTTTGTGGTTTTGTCTTTTAAAAAAGGCAATTTTTTTAGTTCTGCATATATTTTAGAGATGAGGCCTTTGTCTGTTGAATGTCCAGTAAAGATCTTCTCCCAGTCTGTGGGCTTTCTGTTTATCTTGCGAGCTATGTCCTTTGCCATGCAGAAGCTCTGCAGTTTGATGCAGTCCCATTTGTCCATACTTTCTTTGATTTGTAGCCTTTCTGGGTCTTTGTTAAGGAAGTTCCGTCCTGCGCCAAGGAGCCCAAGTGTTTCTCCTACTCCTTCCTTTAGTGTTTTTAGGATGTCTGTTTTGATTTCAAGGTCTTTAATCCATTTGGAATTGATTTTGGTGCAGGGTGATATATAAGGATCTAGTTTTAGTTTGTTGCATGTGTTGAGCCAGTTTTGCCAGAACCACTTGTTAAAGAGGCTATCTTTCTTCCATACTATTGTTTTAGCTCATTTATCAAAGATTAAGTAGGCGTAGTTCTGTGGGTTCATTTCTGGGTCTTCAATTCTGTTCCATTGGTCTTCAGGCCTGTTCCGGTGCCAATACCAAGCTGTTTTTATTACTATAGCTTTATAATACAGCTTGAAGTTGGGTATTGTAATTCCTTCAGCACTGTTCTTTCTGCTTAGGATTGTTTTTGCTATTCTGGGTCTTTTATTGTTCCATATGAATTTCTGGATTGCTTCCTCTATTTCATTAAAGAATGGTGTTGGGATATTAATGGGTATTGCATTGAATTTGTAGATAGCCTTTGGCATTATTGCCATTTTGATTATATTAATCCTCCCAATCCAGGAGCATGGGAGGTTTTTCCATTTCCGTAGTTCTGACTTAATTTCGTTTTTCAAACTTTTAAAGTTCTCCTCAAAGAGGTCTTTCACTTCTTTGGTTAAGGTTATTCCCAGGTATTTTATGTTTTGGGGGGCTATTGCAAAAGGAGTTGCTTTCCTTATTTCCGCCTCAGTCTTCAGGTCGTTAGCATAGAGAAAGGCCGTTGATTTTTGAAGGATTATTTTATATCCTGCAACTTTGCCAAAGTTTTGGATCAGCTCTAGTAGCTTGGGGGCAGAGTCTATGGGATTCTTTAGGTATAGGATCATGTCATCTGCGAAGAGAGGAAGTTTAACTTCATCTTTTCCTATTTGGATCCCCTTTATATTTTCTTCTTGCCTAATTGTTCAGGCTAGGAATTCTAATACTATGTTGAAGAGCAGGGAAGAGAGTGGACATCCCTTCCTTGTTCCTGATTTTAAAGGGAATGGCTTTAGTTTTTCACCATTTAGAGTTATGCTAGCTGTTGGTTTGTCATAAACTGCCTTGATTATATTCAGGAATGTTCCCTGGAATCCCAGTTTTTCCAGGGCTTTTAGCATAAATGGGTGCTGGATTTTATCAAACGCTTTTTCCGCATCCAGAGATAAAACCATGTGGTGGATTACATTAATTGACTTGGGTATATTAAACCAACTTTGCATCCCTGGGATGAATCCAGTTTGATCGTGGTGTATAATTTTTTTTGATGACCTGTTGAAGTCGATTGGCCAGAATTTTGTTGAGAATTTTTGCGTCTATGTTCATCAGGGAGATCGGTCTGTAGTCCTCTTTCCGTGATGAGTCTCTGCCTGGTTTGGGGATGAGGGTTATACTGGCTTCACAGAATGAGTCTGGTAGTGAACGTTCTTTTTCAATTTCATTAAAGAGTTTGAGAAATATTGGTGTGAGTTCTGTTTTGAAGGCCTTGTAGAATTCTGCAGTGAATCCGTCTGGAACTCGGCTTTTCTTGGATGGGAGATCATTTATTGCCGTTTCTATTTCAATACTAGATATGGGTCTGTTTAGAAGGTTTAAATCTTCATGATCGGGTTTGGGATATCAAGTTTTTCTAGGAAATAATCCATTTCTTCCAAGTTCTCGAATTTGCTGGCATAAAGGTTTGCAAAATAGTCCCTTATTATTTTCTGAATTTCGGTTATTTTTGTGGTGATGTTACCTGTTTCATCTCTTATCTTGTTTATTTGAGGGTGCTGCCTTTGTTTTTTGGTCAGGTTTGCCTGGGGTCTGTCTATCTTGTTGATTTTTTCAAAGAGCCAACTCTTTGTTTTCTTGATTTTTTTGTCTCTAATTGATTTAATTCTGATTTGATGGTTTTTTTTGTCTCTAATTGATTTAATTCTGATTTGATTTTAATTATTTGCTTCCGTCTATTGACTTGGGGTTTGGCTTGCTGTTCTCTCTCCAGAAAATTAAGGTGCTTCCTTAAATTACTGAGTTGCTGTTTCTCCAGTTTGTTGATGTATGTACTCAGAGATATAAATTTTCCTCTGAGTACTGCCTTTGCTGTGTCCCAAAGGAGCTGGTACTTTGTGTCCTCAACTTGGTTGAAGTCCATAAACATCTGAATTTCCATTTTAATTTCTTCAATGACCCACTGATGGTTCAGCAGTGTGTTTTTTAGTCTCCATAAAGTGTAGGATTTTCTGTGGTGGCTGTTTGAGTTGAGCTCTAATTTTATTCCATTGTGGTCTGAGAGAATGCAGGGAATGGTTTTGATACTTCTGAATTTGTACAGATTTTCTTTGTGCCCTAAGATGTGATCTATTTTGGAGAATGTTCCATGTTCTGCAGAGAAGAATGTGTATTCTGTTGTTGCTGGGTGGAATATTCTGTTGATGTCGGTTAAGTCTAGTTGGTCTATGCAATTATTAAGATCTGTGGTTTCTTTGTTCAGTTTTTGGCATGTTGATCTGTCCAGAGGTGATAGTGGAGTGTTAAAGTCCTCAACTATCAAGGTGTTTGGGTTTATCAGTGTTTTTAGTGTCAGTAGTGTTTGTTTGATGAAGTTGGGTGCTCCTGCATTTGATGTGTTTATATTTAGGATGGTTATATCTTCCTGTAGGAGAGATCCCTTTACTAGTATGTAGTAGCCTTCTTTGTCTCTTCTTACCTTTTTTAATTTGAAGTCAATTTTGTCTGATACTAGGATTGCAACTCCAGCCTGCTTATGGGGGCCATTTGCTTGATAGATTTGACTCCAGCCATTCACATTTATAAGATGTTTACTTTTGCTGGATAGATGTTTCTCTTGGAGTCAGCAGAAATATGGATCTTGATTTTTGATCCAACTTATGAGCCTATGTCATTTGATTGGAGAATTAAGTCCATTAATGTTGAGAGTTAGGATTGAGAGATGATCGTTTGTTCCTTTCATTATCACTATCTTGTTTAAAGTGGTGGCTTCCCATTTCTTGATCTGATGTTTACTATTTAGGGTTCATTTCTTGGTCTGTATTGGGATCTTGATTATTTTCCCTGTGTAGTACTTCTTTGAAGATTTTCTGTAAAGCTGGTTTTGTGGAGATATATTGTTTCAGTTTTTCCTTACTGTGGAAGAATTTATTTGACCTTAGGCTATGAATGAGAGTTTGGCTGGTTACAGAATTCTTGGTTGGTAGTTATTTTTATTTAGTGTTTGGTATAGTTCATTCCAGGTTCTCCTTGCTTTCATGGTCTCTGCTGAGAAGTCTGGGGTAATTCTGATTGCTTTTCCTTTATATGTGATTGTTTTCTTCTCCCTAACAGCTTTAAGGATTCTTTCCTTGTACTCTACTGATCCTGTTTTGTTTACAATGTGTCAGTGGGATGTCCGATTCTGGTCTGGTCAGTTTGGGGTTCTAAATGCTTCTTGTATCTCTATAGGCCTTTCCTTCTGGATATTTGGGAAGTTCTCAGCTAATATTCTGTTAAATAGATTGCCTATCCCATTAACCTCTTTCTCCAAGTTTTCCTCAATACCTATTATCCTTAAATTGGGCTTCCTGGTTGTGTCTTGAATCTCCTGTAGCGATCTGTTTTGTTGATTGGACTGGATTTGTATTGATTTTTGATCTTTCTCCATAGAATCTAAGGAATCTTCATCTCCTGAGATTAGATCCTCCACTTCAGTTAGTCGGGACTGTAAGCTAGCTACTTGATTTCGAATCTCTTTTCCTTTTGACTGGTCTTTCCTCATGATTTCGATGTCATTTCTTAGGTCTTATATAGACTTCTTTACTTCATTAACTTCATTACTTTGGTTTTGAGTGTTGTCTCTCAAATCTTTAAGCTTGTTAGCTATCTTTTCATTTGACTCTTGAAGTTCATTTATCTTTCTATTCGTGGAGGCCATGAAATTCTCCATTAATTTTTGCTTTGCCTCCTCACGCTCTAGAATAATTGACTGAAGAGATTCAAACTTTTCATTTATCATGTTTATCAGTAGACTTTGTAGAGCCTTTTGGGTGTTCTCTTCTATGTCTTTGATTGACTGCTCTGCTTCCTGCTTGTTTTGAGTGGGGGATAGGACTTCATTGTTTGCCAGCTTTCTTGTGTTTCTTCTGCCCATTTGAATTGGGAATGCCAGTCTACCAGCACCTGTGATCACCATTTAAGACCCAAAGCAGCCCTTACCAAGCACTGTTGTGTAAATCTTACAAGTTCACAATTATATACAGATAACTTGTATACCTGTCTATAAAGTTAGATTTGGTGTTCCTAAAGAATACAATTTCAATATAACAACTGATCCTGGGCCCTGTATTCAGTAGTTACTTATTTACTGTTACAACCCTATACGCAATTCTTGTTTTTATATTAAGTTCTTTTAGGACTGGCTTTCTCTATGAACCCCTTTGATTAACTCAGATTAAGCTGGGATACCCTCTCTCCAATAGCCAGGAGTTAATGGAACCTGGAGGCCCAGGCAGTAAGTCAGGAGGGTAAGTTGGAGATAGTAAAGAGAATAGAGTAAAATGTATTGGGGGGGTGGTGATTTTGGTTCAGTTTCAGTGACGTGGAAATGTGGAGAAGAGTAGAATCAGTAGAAAGAACAAGGTTAAAATGACAGACAATGGAGTGTTAGCAGAAAAGAGTGGAGGTGTTATTCATAGGAAAGTAATTTTTAAAGAAAGAGAACGCAAAGAGAAAAATAAAGTAAAAATACTGGAAGACAGATACACAAAACAGAGAAAAATTATTTAAAAAAGAAGAAAAAATAAATAAAAAGAAAAAATAACAGAGAAGGAACAACCCAAACAAACAAACAAAAAAAAAACTTGATAAAACAAACTGGTAAAAATGGAAAACAAACAAACAAATAAAAAACAAGTAATGATCTTTCAGATGTGAAAAAATTAAAAAGAAAAAATTTTTTAAAAAAGTTTAAAAAATGTTTGAAAAGAAATAAAAAATGGAGTCCTCCTTTTTTGGGTGGTCTTTCCCCAGTCTCTGGTTTCCTTGCAATGGTCTGCAGTCTATTTTCCTGATTGGCTGGTTTGACTTGATTTCAGTATGCAAGGGGTGGATCTGTTCTGACCCTTCTCCCCTGTTGGTGCAATACTGGGTCTCTGAGGTTCGCACAGCTTGCAGGTGGGCCTTGGCGTCCTCTGTAGATGGGGACGTGAGCAGTCTCAGGAACTGTGGCTCCTCTGCTGTGGGGCCACTGCCTTTAATGCCTGGATTTGAATACGCTGTGGACTCAGCAGGGCGGGGCGCCTCTGTCCTGTTTTGCTGCTGAGAGTTGCTTGCCTGGGGGAGGCGGCCTCCTTGTCGGAGGTTGCTATGGAATGCAGCTCCATTTTGGGCTGGGAATTGGGCTTCCTCTGTGATGGGACCGTTTAGCTATCCCAGGAACTGTTTGTTCCTCCGTCTGGTGTTTCCATGCCGCCGGTAGCTGCTCGCAGCTTTTGCTTTAAATTTAGAAAATCCAGCGGGCAGGACGGGGAACCTCTGGCTAAGCCGCTGCCCAGCACTCACCTCCCTCCAGGGCAGGGGGCATTCTCCTGGGCGGAGTTGGCTCTCACTGTTCAGTCCCTCCTGCCCTTTTCAAAGATGGCTACTTTGAACTCGCTTTCCCCAGGCCTGCTTCAGTTCCAATCTGGTCTGACCCTATGCCAGTGGCAAAGATGGCGCTTTGCTCTGGCGGTGGGGGAAGGGCTGCCTTCCAGTAGCTGCTCTGTGGGCGCGAGTGAGAATATCTTTCATGGGGTACTCACGCTTTCTCTGCGATTTCAGGTCATCCATGATCAGCCGCCGTCTGGATTATGTCTAGCTGGTATACGCTGTGTGCTTTAGCCGTGCAGAGTGCAGTTGCTGTGCCGGGCGCTGTGCCGGCGCCGGCACTGGCGCAGCGGAGGGACGCCGCCCGAAGCTCAAATCTGTGTTTTCAGACCTGCAAAGTCGATTTTTCCTTCCTGGCCAGAATCCCTGTACTGTTAGAACTTATTTTGGCTGTCTTTCTAGGAGTAAAAGTTTCTATGGGGTGAGAAAACTGTGATGTCAGAGGGAGCTCAGCTAGGGCTCTGCTTCTCCTCTGTCGTCTTCCCAGAAGTTTTGGTACTTGTTGTTTAAGGTGGTCTTGGGGTGAAACATCAGAGCCTCAACTCTGCTCCTTGGCTTTTATGCTAATACTCTACAATTTGAGCCACAGCTCCACTTCAAACTTTTGCTGGTTAAGTGGAAATAAGTACCTTACAAAAATTTCCGGCCTGGGCTATCTTAGAATTTCAATTCTCAGATCTCAGACACTTGAATAGCTAGGATTTGAGGGGTGAGTAACATGTGCCCCACCTGAAAATATCCTTCTGAAGTTTATAGACCTTACCTTTCCTGATGGTTCAATCTCCTCATTAAGCAGCACCTACAGGAATTATTCATTATCCCTTAATTCTGACAAGTGAAAAGGACACTACTTTGAAAAATAAGACACATATCCACTCCTCCTAATATTTTCAACCCACACACATTCATAAAAGTGCTCAAGCTACTGTCAGGACTCATGGTTGTGCTGATAGGTGAGTAATAACGAATACATCTATGGATTTAAGAACTCTGTGCCCATAGCTTTTTTTTTTAAAGTATGGATATAAGAAATAAGATTATCTACATTCAAAATGAACTTGATCATCAGGAATGTACCTTTCCCTGGTTTTTGCTCAGAAATCCTTATAACTTGGAATCTACTCATGGAAGCTCACAGGAAGGAAGATGTTGATAGAAGAAAGGAGAAGAATGGAAGAGATTTCCAGTACCTGCAGTGTCAGAGGAAGTGTATAGTGTCTCATGCTGTGGAACACACAAAAAAAAAGAAGATGTAAGATAGTCATTTTCACAGGGAAGATAGAATGCGACCTATACTGGAGATGTTCACACATGGACAGCATTCATCCTGAGTACACAAACTGAGGATAAAGCAGATGCCCACATGAGGGAAATATTGCGTTCCTTTACTTCCTAAAATAAACCAGTGATTAGCTTCTCAATCAAGTAGTTAGCATCAGAGGGCCAAGTTGACAGTGTAGAAAACAGTTGGCTTACACCTATAATCCTAATTATTCAGGAGTCTGAGAACTAAAGATCATGGTTCAAAGGCATCCAGGGTAAGAAAGTCCATGAGACTCTTATCTCCCATTAAACATCAACTTTCCAGAAGTGAATCTGTCTATCAAGGAATAGTGTGCAAGCCGTGAGCACAAAAGCTAAGGGACAAACACCGCCCCCCCCTCCCAGACACACACACACACACATATTACACTGAGAAATCAAGATGCAAAAAACAAGAAGAATTAAATGAATTACATAGGAGCTAAAATTTTCTTATAAGACATAGCAAAAGAAGAATAGAGGATGGACAGTTACTAGAGCACCTGCTTAGTATGTAGAAGGCCCTATATTTTAATGCCATAACTATCAAAAAGACAAAGAGATAAAAGAATAGCAAAGAAACAAAAAGGAAAGTATTGTTAGTGTAATAATTGAATTCTTACTCAAATAAGGTCCCCAAAAGTAGCTTTGTGAAAAAGTAACTTTGGAACAGACAATGCACCTGCAAACTAACCACTGGGATGTCACATTCTAAAGCATTCTGAAGAGACAGTGAACACACATGAACTGTGGTTTTCCAGGGATCCTTGCTGCTCTTTGCTAGGGCTCAGCACTGCACCAGAATACTTGTCTTTTGTGAGGAATGGACTCAAGCTAGTGAATACAAATAAGGAAAGGACTTCATTTCACAATCAAGTATAGATCCCAGTCAGGGCCTAAGTATAACTGCTATACTTCTGTCTGGAATACACACAATAGGGGTAATTCTCTACAAATTGAGCCATAGTGTCTCTTCCTCTCACAATTATATACAAGCCTTTAGAATGCAGAGAATTCCCTCCTAATCTGAATTTTCCAGACAGAAGTGCAGCACTTCTCCTTAGGGGCACACTTGTGTCCCATACTAGACCTTCAAGTCAACAGTAAATAATTTAGGAGGAAAAGCCACAAGAATGATGTTGACAGTTTCTCAGGAAAAGACCTTTGTACTGCTCATTAATGCACATATGTTCTTCATCTGGAGTGCTTATGTAACATTTAGTCATTGATTGTTTATGCTCAACAGTCCTTAAGCTGAGAGCATGTGCACAGTAGCTAACAGAGTGGCTAAGAGGAGAAAAAATGATCATTACAAAAAGGAGAAGAAAGGCAAAAGATGGGATAGGAACTGTGGGATTTTCATTAGTAGAAAAGGAAAATGAGACCTAGTGGACCATGGCTTGTGTCTGTACTCACAACTACATAGGAATCTGTCACCTGGAGGATTGCTGTGTCAAGGCAGTAGGGGAAGAAAAGCTCATGGTATTTTATTTAATTAACCAGCAAAAGGGAAGGAGGTATGGCTCCAATAGGAGAGCTCCAGAATGAGGATGCAAGCAAGCCACAAGCCTGAGACCTCTGATTTTAGTCTTCAATTTGGTGGAGGGAGGAACATAAGACATACCATAAGCACTACTATGACAGAAAAGGGAAATATGATCAACACTCAAGATGGTCATAGTAGAAAGGATTTAGTTCCAATTGGACACATTAAAGGAAATCAGAAGTATAGTAAATGTAAAACACTTAGAAGTCTAAGGGGCTGGGGATTTGGCTCAGCGGAAGAATGGCTCACCTGGCAAGCTCAAGGGCACTAGTTCGGTACTCAGTTCTGGGGGGAAAAAAACAACAACACTACTTAGAAGTTTAATCAATATCTACTGTTCTCCTTAAATCAGACTTTTGATTATTTTCTCAAATATGTTCAGCAGGCACAAAAATTTACTTGAAAGTCACCCTCAGCACAGAAGTAAGATGTACATTGTAAACTTGGCTCTCTAGTGCTAATTATTGTAAATAAATCTTGATTGAGAAGGTTATCAGTTTTTACTTCAGCAAGTGGAAAAGGATCACATTTCTCTCCTGTGGGCATCTGCTTATCGTCAGTATGTCCACTCAGGATGAAGGCTTTCCATGTGGGAGCATTTCCGGTATTGGTCACCTCCTATCTTCCCTTTAAAAATGATCATCTTACATCTTTTTGCTTTTGTGTTCCAGAGAATGAGACAGCAGATCCTGCCTCTGTCCCCTCAGGTACTGGAAATCTGGTCTTCCATTCTTCTCCTTCTTTCTGCCACCATTTTCCATTCCTGTGAGCTTCTGTGTACATATTCTAAGTATATGCAGAACTAAAAAAATTACCTTCTTCAAAAACAAAACCTCAAAGAACCAATAGCCCCCTCATCAAGTGGGTTAAAGACTTACAAAGAGACTTCTCTGATGAGGAAATGAAAATGGCCAGGAGACATATGAAAAAATGCTCTACATCACTGGCCATAAAAGAAATGCAAATCAAAACAACATTGAGATTCCATCTCACCCCAGTAAGAATGTCATATATCAAGAAAACTAACAATAACAATTGTTGGAGGGGATGTGGCCAAAAGGGAACCCTACTTCATTGTTGGTGGGAATGTAAACTGGTTCAGCCACTCTGGCAAGCAGTATGCAGATTCCTCAGAAGGCTAAATATAGAACTCCCCTATGACCCAGCATCCCCACTTTTGGGTATCTATCCAAAAGACCACAAACAAAATCACACTAATGCCACCAGCACAACAATGTTCATCACAGCACAATTTGTCATAGTGAGAATCTGGAACTACCCCAGATGCCCCTCAGTAGACGAATGGATCAGGAAAATGTGGTACATATACACAATGGAATTTTATGCCTCTATCAGGAAGAATGACATTGCCCCATTTGTAAGGAAATGGAAGGACTTGGAAAAAAATATACTAAGTGAAGTGAGCCAGACCCAAAGAAACATGGACTCTATGGTCTCCCTTATTGGGAATAATTAATACAGGTTTAGGCAAGTCATAGCAGAGCATCACAAGGCCCAATAGCTATACCCTTATGAACACCTAAGATGATGCTAAGTGAAATGAACTCCATGTTATGGAGACAATTGTTATATCACAGTTGTAACTACTTTCAAAGTCCCATGTGTATATGTAGTTTCTATTATTGATGATGTTCTTGTATCACCTTCCTGTGGTTGTACGTAGACTATCTCTGTAATCTTATCTGAGTATATTGGAAACCGTGTATACGGGTTTTGGAACTAGAAAATTGAAAGGGAATACCAAAATTGAGAGACACAGGGTAAAAAAAGACAAACAACTACAAAAGTGATACTTGCAAAACTGTTTGGTGTAAGTGAACTGAACACCTCGGGGGGAAAGGGTAAGGGGGAGGGGGAGGGGGGTATGAGGGACAAGGTAACAAACAGTACAAGAAATGTATCCAATGCCTAATGTATGAAACTGTAACCTCTCTGTACATCAGTTTGATAATAAACATTTGAAAAAAATAAAAGATAAATAAAATGTTATAAAATTATAAATTGGTGTAATTTGGGAAGCAGAAGTTTGCAGATCAGGGAGATATGTCTGGGACATCTCCATTTTTTAATATTGATGATAACAGTGGAGCTCCAAGTTTCATAGGGATAAAAATCTGAAGGAGAATTTGTTGCCTGGAACATGATTATAACAGGACATCTTTGAGATGATATGTGCTTCACCAGAGTCAAAGAGTGAAAGTCATGAACTTTACAGTTGGTTCTGGCTGGGCTTTTGATTCTTTCCTGTGACTGGGCATCAATGTTTCCTGGTTGTAGCGATCCAAGCTCTCCTCTGGCAAATCTTGATTGGTATATTCAACATATATATTGTCAGATCTGGAATTTCCATTATTAGCACCTTGGCTTCTCCTGGTACTGGAGTCTTCTTTGTCATTCCTAATCTTAAACTCAGCATCATGAAGACCTTGGCCCTGCTTATCCTGCTGGGAGTTTTTACCATCCTGGTTTCTGGTGGTAAGTAAAGATTCTCAACTGAAAGGAATTTTTGGGCTATAATATAATGAAAAAATTACCATATTTGGGGCTCTGGGTTTAGGAATTAGGAGAATTCTTCACTTCTTGACATATTCTTGAGTACCTGATTCCATCTCTAGTTGACTATTAACATGACCTAACCAGGAGACTTAAGTTATGTAATCCAGTAGGTGTTTACTACATTGCAAACTCGGCTCTCTAGTGCTAATTACTGTAAATAAATCTCGATTGAGAAGGTTATCAGTTTTTACTTCAGCAAGTGGAAAAGGACCACATTTCTCTCCTGTGGGCATCTGCTTATCCTCAGTATGTCCACTCAGGATGAAGGCTTTCCATGTGGGAGCATCTCCGGTATTGGTCACCTCCTATCTTCCCTTTAAAAATGATCATCTTACATCTTTTTGTTTTTGTGTTCCAGAGAATGAGACAGCAGATCCTGCCTCTGTCCCCTCAGGTACTGGAAATCTGGTCTTCCATTCTTCTCCTTCTTTCTGTCACCATCTTCCATCCCTCTGAGCTTCTGAGTGCATATTGTAAGTTATAAGTATTTCTAAGCAAAAGCCACAGAGAGCTACATGCCTGACGATCAAGTACATTTTGAAGGTAGAGAGTTGCATTTCTTATATATCTATGGAGAAAAGGAAGCCACTGACACAAAGTTCTCAAATCTGTAGGCATTATTGATTGTTGCTCACCCAATAGCACAAACCAGGAGTCCTGACAGTGGCTTGAGTGCTTTTATGAATGTGTGTGTCTTCTCATTATTAGAAGGACTGGAAATGTGGCTTGTCTTTTGAAGTAGAGGAAATTTTACTTTTATTGAATAAGATGTAATTGATTATTTCTGTAGGTTCTGTTTAATGAGGAGATCCAACCACTTGGCTGATTAGAATCAAGGATAAGACTAAAATATCAACGAAGGGTGTCTTCATCTGAGGCATCAGTGTTTCACCCTAAAATCCTAGCTTCTAAGGTTCAGAGCAATGTTTGTTTCCCATCTGTGAGTTGACAGCCAAGGTTGTAGACTATGGGATTTCCTTCTTGCTTCTGAACAGCTGTGTCTGTGAATAAGAACCCAGACAGAGTTAATCCTCTTGTTCCTGCCTGGAACAAAATGCTTTCCTGTCACCTTTATGTCATGGTAAAAGGAGGGACCACCCCCTCCCAATTTTGATGTTAGAAGAAAGATTGGGAATGTAGGATGCAGCATAAAGAAAGTCTGTGGGTAGCATGAAGTTGGGACCACATTGATGTCAGGATTGAAGGAGAAATACATTTCATTTTAATTCTTTGAAATAATTATTTATTTGTTTTGCTCTTCCTGAAACATGTACTCCAGTTCTTGTCACTTTCCCTAAGCTCCTTTTGCTCAAGGCTAGGGCTCTACTACTTGAGGTACAACACCATTTCTGGGTTCTTTTCTGTGATGAATTGGAGGTAAGAGTCTCATGGGCTTTCCTCCCAGGGCTTGTTTGAACTCCAGTCCTCTGATCTCTGCCTCCTGACTAGCTAGGATAACAGGCCTGTGTCACCAGTACACAGCTGAAATTTAATTTTATCTTTAAGTACTTGAAACAAAGGATATTGAGTTGAACCTTTGTAGTACATGAGCACAAGAATCTTAGTCCACGTCTCCCCTCTCGTCTTTCTCCCAGACCTCCCAGTCCTTCTCTTTCCTTCAATTTTCATAATTTTGAAGAACATGCATGGAATTATGTGGTTACTCTGCCCTTTTCCATGTTTTCACTCAGCTATCCCCTGCCCTTGATCCCCCATGCCTTTTGTGAATGCCTCATTCTTGGTGGCTACTTTATCTTACAGTGAGTTAGCCTTTTTCACATTTCATATCTTGAGACAATGTGTCACCTGACATTTTTCTCCTCATTTCAGATGCCCCTGCAGATGATTCAACTGCTGTCTCCTCTGAAAATTTAGCTTCATCAAAGACTCACCGTTTATTGGTCTATGTTAGTGTCTTAGGTAAGAACTATTTATCTAATTTGTTCTTACATGTCTATTAGACACTCTTAGTTCCAGTGTTACTGAAAACTCTGGGAAAAGTGAGGATCAGAGAATATAACTGGTTTTTGTTAGCCCATTGCTCTTTCATTCCTGGTGCTGAAATCAAGTTGATATGTAAATTCAAATTTAAAAGAAGCCAGCATGTTGCAGTTTTTCAGATACCATTTATTTTATTTTGCTTTTGTTGTGCCAGTGGTTGCAGTTACTTATCAATTGTGTGTGTATGTGTGTGTGTGTGTGTGTGTGTGTGTGCACGTGCACTAGTGCTTCCTCCTTTCTTGGTGTTTTCAAATTCCTCTAGACAAGAAATCTCCGTGACTTCCATGTGTTCTATTCATTTGGGGGCTTCTTCTGGTGTTGGTCCTAGGGCTTGAATTCACACCCTGTTCATTGTCCCTCAGCATTTTTGCTCAAGGGTATTTGCCCTAACACTTGAAGCATAGCTCCCTTCATACTTTTTGGTGATTAACTAAAAATAAGAGTCTCACAGTCTTTCCTGGCCTGGCTGGTTTCCATTCTCATATCTCAGCCTCCTCAGTAGCTATGATTACAGTGAAGTTCCAAGGGCATCCAGCATAAATTTTCATTGCATCATTTTTATCACATTGGCATAGAGAAATTTTCACTTGTTGGAGAAATTATTGGAATAGATATTTTCTCAATTAATCATGGGAACTTTTGCTATAATTTTAATGGAAAATTCTGTTTTCTTTGAAGATTGTTTTAAAAGTAGAAATGGTTTTAGGATGAGGCTCCTCATTGCCAACTGTTTGAGTGATAATTCACAATATTTTTGGAATTTGGAAATTCATTTGGTCTCAAGATATAATTATCAATTTTGGTTCATGTCCTTTTGAAATCAAGGTGACTACACTGAACTCAGTGATTCCTGAGTGTTTTCAGTCTCCATTCAGATTCTGGAATGGGGCAAATTCTTCATCCTCTTGACAATCCATTTGCAATTGCAGCCTTGTTATAGGAGCACAAATCTTAGTAGAAAAAAGTACTTTATTGGAATTGAAGCTTGTAGTTTTGTCATTCTGGACTTGATCAGAGCATCCCTCCATTAGATTTCATCCAACAACCAAGGTTTTGCCTACCCTGGCTGGTCATCTCAGATCAGTTTAATCTTCTTTCAAATAAATCATAGTTGTGATCATTGGCATGGGTAATTTTCTGTTTTATGGACTTCTGGTGCTTTTGCATTGTGTAGACCACCTACTGATGGTACAGAATTTTTTTTCTAATATGTCTTTGTACTTTTTTAACAACTGGACTTTTTCTAAGTTTCCCCTATATACCTCTTTTTTTTTTTTTTTTTTTTTTTTTTTTTTTTTTTTTTGCTAAATAAGGCAAAGATTTTTGAGTATATTAGGTGCCAGCAATGTCTTTCCATGATTACATTACATCAACACTTACCAGGTTTCAATGTTCAGTCACATCCCACGAAACTCAACTATCTCTTGGCAAAGTTTTATTCTGTTGTGTGATGCTTACAATTGAGAGAAAGAACAGTAACTGCTAACATCTACTGTGGGACAATATTAGCCAGTCAGTGTTGAGAGTTATTAGATGTTTCTTAGTGCTCTCATCTAACTAATGGAAGAATTTTGTATAGGACCCAGAAATCTCATAAAATACTATCAGTAGGCACATAACAACAACCCAGGATACAAAAACTCTCCACAATACCACACATAAAACAACAGAACAGCAATAAAGAAATCAATAACATTCAATGGAAAACTCAAAAAATTGACAAAATCCTTGAGTAAGTTTTAAAAATGTGTTGTGCTTCCTTAGCAATTGGGAAAAGGCATTTTCTAATACTTTTTCTCTCATCTACTATACTGTCCCCTACTCTTGCTGTGCCCTGCCCAAGCTCTACCATGCCTTCTGTTTCCTCTGCCTATACTATACCCAGCCTTCAATTAACTCTGACTTGACCTGTCTTATTTGAACTCTACACTGCCCTCACCCTCCTGTGCCTAAACTCTATTCTACCTTCACTCACCACTTACTTGCTCACCTCCCATGGCTCTCCTTCTAGCCTGCTCTCCCTTCCTTTGCCTTTATTCCTTTCCAACTTCATATTTGTCAGCCTTCACTCTAATTTTCTTCCTTCTTAGTCAGGCATAGATAATCAAGAGTATTTTCAATGTTTTACACAGTTTGCATCTTTTTATACAGAATCAAGTATCTCAAGCTATAGCATTTCCAAATAGCCTGTGGCTGAGCAGCTGGATTCTTATTTACTCTGTGATCCATTTCCAGCTATAAGTTAAATGAATAGTGAGCAACACAGCATTGGTGGCTCACATCTATAATCCTAGCTGCTCCGGAGGCTGAGATCTGAGGATGTAGGTTGAAAGCCAGCTTGGGCAGCAATGTATGTGGTGTGTGAGAATCTTACTTCCAATTAAGGACCAAAAACAAAAAGGCTGAAGTGGAACTGTGGCTCAATTAGCAAAGTGTTAACCTTAATCACAAATGCTCCAGGACCAGGACAAACACCAAACCAACTAAACAAACACTCAGAATTAATGAGATTGTTACCTGGCAACTCATTATATATGCTCTCTGAAAATATAGTATCCCAATCTGGAGTTCTGCTGTCAGTATCTAGCTTTGTTTTGGAATTTTATTTTCCTTGTGTGTATTTCCTGATCCTCACATCATAACCAAGAGGATGTTGGCAGTCATTCTGTTGCTGGCAATTTCTCCTATCATGGTCTCTGGCAGTAAGTAAAATCTTCACTTCAGTGTAAGGTAGGGTATGATATATTAAGATACATACTTTCGGTTGTTTTGGGTTCAGGTATGCCAAGGTTTCTGGGGACTCCTTTCCTGTGGTTAAGTATCTGGTTCTGTCTAAATTAAACTGATGAAAAGAGGTGACACTAAATCCAGGTTAACAAGTTCACTTAGACATTCTATCTGTTCAAAACTGGGCACTCAGAAATGCAGTTAGTTTCCTATCATAGAAGAAATCCAGAAAATTTTCAGAAAACAACAAAAAAATGGCCATCTAGTACTTTGTACTCTGCATCTGCTTGTCCTCAATGTGTCTACCCAGGACTCATTTTTTCCTACTGTGCATGTCAGCAATATTTTTTATATTTATTTTTTCTCTCAAAATATGTCCCATCTTTTGACTTACTTCACTTTGAAGGTATATAGTAGAAGCCTTCAACTTCATGTGGGCTAAGTCTGATGATTCTGTATTGCTGCTATTCTTCTCTTTCTCTCTCTAACTTTTCTTCTGTTTGCGAACATTCTGTTTGTCATATTTATATCAGTCAGCTTCCATGTAATCTAAGACATCAAAGTAGATATGATGTAGGCATGGAACACTGAATACTAAATTATTACTGGTTTAAGATGACCACCTCAGAAGCCTTTCATATTTCTAGTATAGAAATGACAATCTGAAGGGTAGATTCCTTGAGTTTAAGAGTTTTTATATGCATGATATTAAATGTGTTTATTAGAAACTGGAACAAACTAAAATGTGACCACTTTTTACTACTTTTGACTACTTCAAAGGATAAGTCCAGAAACAGTGAAGCAAACAGATTAGGTACTGGAAATTCCATTTCTCTTTTTTTAAATTTTTTTTCTATTTATTGTCAAAGTGATGTACACAGAGGTTACATTTCTTGTACTGTTTGTTACCTTCTCCCTCATTCCCCCTCCCCCCTCCCCCTGTCCCTCTCTCCCCATGAGTTGTTCACTTGGTTTATACCAAATGGTTTTGCAAGTATTGCTTTTGGAGTCGTTTATCTTTTTATCCTTTGTCTCTTGATTGTGATATTCCCTTTCACTTCCCTAGTTCTAATACCAGTATATACAGTTTCCAATATACTCAGATAAGATACAATGATAATGCAGATACAACCACAGGAAGGGGATATAAGAGGATCATCAACAATGGATGCTATGGTTTTACATGGCATGCTGAAAGCAATTACAACAGTGATATAACAGTCCTTTCCATAACATGGAGTTCATTTCACTTATCATCATCTTATGCTTTAAAAGGGCATAGCTATTAGGCTCTTGTAATCCTCTGCTGTGACTAGCCTAAACCTGTGTTAATTATTCCCTAAGAGGGATACCGTAGAGTTCATGTTTCTTTGGGTCTGACTCACTTCACTTAGTATAAGTTTTTCCAAGTCCTTCCATTTCCTTATGAATGGAGTAATGGCATTCTTTCTGATAGAGGCATAAAATTCCACTGTGTATATGTACCACATTTTACTGATCCATTCTTCTACTAAGGGGCATCTGGGTTGGTTCCAAATTTTAGCTATGAGAAATTGTGCTGCGAGTAACATTATTGTGCTGGTAGTTTTAATGTGTTCTTGTTTATGATCTTTTGGGTAGATGCCCAAAACTGGGGGTGCTGGGTCATAGGAGACCTCTCCATACCACTTGCCAGAGTGGCTGAACCACTTTACATTCCCACCAGCAAGAAAGTAGGGTTCCCTTTTGGCAACATCACCTCCAACATTTACTATTGTTAGTTTTCTTGATGTAGGACATTCTTACAGGGGTGAGATGGATCCTCAATGTTGTTTTGATTTGCATTTCTTTTATGGCCAGTGATGTAGAACACTTTTTCATATGTCTCTTGGCCATCCTCTTTTCCTCATCAGAGAAGTCTTTTTTTAAGTCTTTAGCCCACTTGTTGAGGAGGCTGTTGGTTCTTTGGGGTTTTGTTTTGGAGAAATTTAATATCTTTAGTTCTGCATATACTTTAGATATGAGGCCTTTGTCCGTTGTACGGCCAGTAACTATCTTTTCCCAATCTGTGGGCTTTCTGTTTCTTTTGCGAGCTATGTCCTTTGCCCTGCAGAAGCACTCCAATTTGATGCAGTCCCATTTGTCCATCCTTTCTTTGATTTGTAGCATTCCTGGTTCTTTGTTAAGGAAGTTCCGTCCTGTGCCAAGGAGCCCACGTGTTTCTTCTACTCCTTTTTTTAGTGTTTTCAGGGTAACTGTTTTAATATCGAGGTCTTTGATCCATTTGGAATTGATTTTGGTGCACGGTGATATATAAGGAACTAGTTTTAGTTTGTTGCAAGTGTCGAACCAGTTTTACCAGCACCATTTGTTAAAGAGGCTATCTTTCTTACATCCTATTTTTATTAGCTCTGGGTCCTCAATTCTGTTCCATGGCTATTCAGGCATGTTCTGGTGCCAATACCAAGACGTTTTGAGTACTATAGCATTAAAATACAGCTTGAAGTTTGGTATTGTAATTTCTCCAGCACTGTTCTTTCTGCTTAGGATTGTTTTTGCTATTCTGGGTCTTTTATTGTTCCATATGAATTTCTGGATTGCTTCCTCTAGTTCATCAAAAAATGGTCTTGGGATATTAATGGGTATTGCATTGACGTTGTAGGTACCCATTGGCAATATAGCCATTTTGATTATATTAATCCTCCCAATCCAGGAGCATGGGAGGTTTTTCCATTTCCTTAGTGCTGCCTTAGTTTCATTTTTCATGTTTTTAAAGTTCTCATCAAAGAGGTCTTTCACTTCTTTGGTTAAGGTTATTCCTAGCTATTTTATGTATTTTGAGGCTACAGCAAAAGGAGTTGCTTTCCTGATTTCAGCCTCTGTGTTTGGGTCATTAGCATAGAGGAAGGCCATTGATTTTTGAGGGTTTATTTTATATCCTGCAACTTTGCCAAAATTTAGGATCAGCTCTAGTAGCATGAGAGTAGAGTCTATGGGGTTCTTTAGGTATAGGATCATGTCATCTGCAAAGAGAGTTTAACTTTATCTTTTCCTATTTGGATCCCCTTTATATTTTCTTCTTGCCTAGTTGTTCTGACTAGGAATTCTAGTACTATGTTGAAGAGAAGGGGAGAGAGGAGACATCCCTGTCTTGCTCCTGATTTTAAAGGGAATGGCTTTAGCTTTTCACGGTTTAGAATTATGCATGCTGTTGGTTTGTCATTAATTGCCTTGATTATATTCAGGAGTGTTCCCTGGACTCCCACTTTTTCCAGGGCTTTTAGCATAAGTGGGTGTTGGATTTTATCGAACACCTTTTCCCCATCCAGAGATATAACCATGTGTTTTTTTACTTTGCTCTGGTTGATGTGGTGGATTACATTAATTGAATTGTGTATATTGAACCAACTTTGCATCCCTGGTGATCCATTCTGATCATGGTGTATGATTGTTTTTTGATGACCTTTGAAGTTGATTGGCCAGAATTTTGTTGAGAATTTTTGCATCTATGTTTATCAGGGAAAACGGTCTATACTTCTCTTTCTGTGATGACTCCCTGCCTGGTTTTGGGATGAGGCTTATACTGGCTGCATAGAATGTGTCTTGTAGTGAACTTTCTCTTGCAATTTCATTTAAGAGTTTGAGAAATATTAGTGTTGAGTTCTATTTTGAAGGCCTTGTAGAATTCTGCTGTGACTCTGTCTGGACCTGGGATTTTTCTTGGATGGAAGATCGCTTATTGCCATTTCTATTTAAATGGTGAATATGGGTCTGTTTAGAACATTTAAATCTTCTTGGATGAGTTTGGGGATATCAATTTTTTCTAGGAAATTGTCCATTTCTTCCAGGTTCTCGAATTTTTGGCATAAAGGTTTGCAAAATAGTCCCTTATTGTGTTCTGAATTTTGGTTGTTTCTGAGGTGACGTTACATGTTTCATCTCTGATCTTGTTTATTTGTGTGTGCTGCCTTCGTTTTTTGGTCAGGTTTTCTAGGGGTCTGTCTATCTTGTTAATTTTTTCAAAGAACCAACTCTTTGTTTTGTTGATTCTTTCAATGTTTTGTGTGTGTGTGTGTGTGTGTGTGTGTGTGTGTGTGTGTGTGTGTGTGTGTCTAATTAAGTTAATTCTGATTTGATTTTTATTATTTGCTCCTGTCTATTGACTTGGGGTTTGGCTTGTTGTTCTCTTTCATGGAAACTAAGGTGCTTCCTTAATTTGCTGAGTTGCTGTTTCTCCACTTTGTTAGTGTATGCACTCAGAGATATAAATTTTCCTCTGAGTACTGCCTTTGCTGTGTCCCAAAGGAGCTGCTACTTTGTGTACTAATCTTGGTTGAATTCCATAAACATTTGAATTTCTATTCTAATTTCTTCAATGATCCACTGATGGTCCAGCAGTGTGTTGTTTATTCTCCATGACTTGTAGGATTTTCTGTGGTGGCTGTTTGAGTTGAGCTCTAATTTTATTCCATTGTAGTCTGTGAGAATGCAGGGAATGTTTTTGATACTTCTGAATTTGTACAGATTTTCGGTGCCCTCTGTAGATGGGATACATCAATAGTCTTGGGATTTGTGCTCCTCCTGTCTGCTGTGAGGCCACTGCCTTTAATGCCTGGCTTTGAATAGGCTGTGGAGTCAGCAGGTCGGGGCACCTCTGGCCTGCTTTACCTGGCTGAGAGTAGCTTGCCTGGGGGAGGCTCCTCCCTCCTGGTCGGGGTGGCCTCCTGGGCGAAGCTGGCTATGAAATTCAGCTCCATTTTAGGCTTGGTATTGGGCTTCTCTGTGATGAGACCATTTATCTGTCTTGGGAACTGTTTATTCTCCTGTCAGGCTGTTCTGTGATGCCAGTAGCTGCTTGCCACTTTCCGTTTTAATTTAGAAATTCCAGCAGGCAGGGCAGGGCAACTCTGGCTGAGTTCACCTGAGGGTGTGAGCGACAGCCTGGGAAGTGCCTCCTGCCTGGGCAGGGGTTGTTCTCCCGGGCAGACCTGGCTCTCATTGTTGGATCCCTCTTGCCCTTTTGAAATATGGTCCCTTTGTCCTCTCTTTCCCCATGCCCGCTTTAGTTCCAGTCTGGTCTGACCCTATGCCAGTGTCAAAGATGGCGCTTTGCCCTGGCAGTGGGGGAGGGCTAGCTTCCAGTAGCTGCTCTGTGGGCATGAGTGAGAATGTCTTTTTTGGGGTACTCACCCTTTCTCTGCAATTTCAGCCTATCTGTTCACAGCCTGTGATCTACATCTGTCTGCTGCTGTCTGGAGGATTTCTTCCTGGTTGCCGCTGTGTGCTTTAGGTGCACAGGGTGTGGGACACTGTGCCAGAGCTGGCACTGGAATGGTGGCGGGATGCAGCCTGCAGCTCAAATCTGTTTTCAGGCCAGCAAAGTCGATCTTTTCTTCCCTGGCCAGAATCCCTGTACTGTTATAACTTACTTGGTCTGATTTTCTAGGAGTAAAAGTTTCCCTGGAGTGTTGGAGGGATCTTAGCTTGGGCTCTGCTGCTCCTCCGCTGTCTTCCCAGAAGTCCTGATGGAGAGAGACATCACCATGATTCTCTTCATTTTGTTAATATTTAAAGTTTTAATTTTTATTCAGTTTTCATGATTCTCCTAATTAAAATACTGCTTGTAAATCATTAGAAATAATACTAAAATTGCTGTTTTTCCACAATTATATGTAGAGTTGAGATGTTGGGATAAATGAGAATTTTGGAGGAGGTTATAGGCCCTTGATTTATTATCACTTATTTTTTATTTTATTGAGTTTTAGTTATGACATATATTTCAAGGTACACATTTCAACCTTCCCTATGAGGAAAATCCTCATTGTACTCTACAAAGCTTAGGAATTCTATGAAGTTTACAAATTAAACTATTTCTTCCAATTGGGATGACATGTACATTTTTTTTTCATTTTGTTTAGAATCATCTGTTCCCTCTTTCTCTCACATTCCTACCTTCCTGGCACCAACCTTGAGTTGTTTGGTGCACTTTAATTAATGTCTGATATAGCTGATAGGCCCCTCGACTTTATTATTATTTTTTCACCCACTTTCCGCTCATTTTGTGCCCTTCTCCTAGTTTCCATTGGATGTTTTTGTGTATATCCCACATATAAGGAAGGAAATATAGAGTCATCTAAAAATAATAGGACATTTTCAGAAGAAGTCCTTTGTTTCCTTATCGTTAAAGTTCTAAGAGGTGCTTGGGTCTTGCTATTTGGTGCTTTTTTGCCAAGGCTGTTCTCTTTTGTTCTCACTGCATGTTGTTATCTTGAGTCCTGGTTACTTTATTGCATTTTAAATCTAACACCTGCATATAAGGGAGACCATACAAAATTTGTATCTCTGTTCTTGGCTTATCTTGTTCAACATGATTTGTTCTAGTTCCATCCATTTCCCAGTGAATGCCATTATTTTATCTTTTCTAATGGCAGTGTAAAATTCCATTGTATATAAGTACCACATTTTTTGAAACCATTTGTCTGTAGTGTAGTGGGACATATGGGTTGTTTCCATATCCTGGCTCTTGCGAACAGTGTAGCAATGAACATGGAGGTGTAGGAATCCTTGTCATATCCTGGTTCCTTTTGCTCAGACTATATTCCTTGGAGTGGTATATCTGGGTCATAGGCTATGTCTATGTTTAGTTTTTGTTTTTTGTTTTTTTGAGGAAGTTCCTGACTGCTTTCCTGAGTGGTTGTACTAGTTTAAATCCCCACTAGCAGCATAGTAGGATGAGGAGGGTTTTTATTTAATTGGCTTCTATTACAGTTGGGTAGTTTGAGTGTCCCTGCCACTCTAATTTGCTTACATCACACAGTGGATCAGGAAAAGGATGATAGAGAAAGGGTGGTGATGACTTTAACAAGCTACTTTGGGTGTTTTACATGAACTTTTTTGCTAACACTGGAGCTTATCTCAGGCTTTTTACTTGCTTGCCTTGCACTCTACCACCTGAGCCATCATGCTTCAGGCTGGCCTTTGTTGGAACTTTTGGAGATGGGAGGCTTGAGGACTTCTGCTTAAGCTGCCTTCAAATCATTATGCTTATGTCTTCTTATGTTTCTTCTCAGACTCACCAGGGCATTGGTTTCTTTGCTGACAAGTCTGCATGTACATTGTCCATTTGTCACTCTTTTCTCTCTGGACAAGGGTGAAGATATGCTCCATTTCTAAGAAATCCTCACATTTTCCTGAAGCCCACAGCTGGCACCATGTGTCCCAGCCCCACAAAATGCAAATACCATGGCCCAGGCCAGAGGGGAGAGGTCCCCAAGAGATTCTTATCTCCAGGTAATCACCTAAAACTAAAGGCTTGAAGTGGAGCTGTGGCTAAAGTGGTAGAGTTCTAGCCTTGAGCAAAATAGCTCATGAAGCCCCAGGTTCTGCACAAAAAAGCCCCCAAATGAATATTAACACATTGAAATTACACACAGTTGGAGTCCAAAAGAATTCCAAAGCAACAAAGGAAAAAAGGATCCTCTTAGAGTACAAAGAGCTTCATCTTACCTGACTCCATGACACCATAGTCATGGAGAATGGCTTTCTAAAATTTTTCATTGCCATAAATTATTTTACAATGTGTGATTACATTGGGACATTTTTTACATATAGACACCCTGACAGGACTCACCTACTTTAGCTCTTTCCATGCTTTCTCCCCCTTCATAAAACAATTTGAATCAGGTTTGTTTGTTTTCATATACACTTAGAACTTTGACTATATTCATCATCATTCATTCACTTTTTTGGCTATCCCCCTTTCTCCTGGCAGTATTTCATCATATGGCCTATTTTAAGTTCTTACGATGCAGTTTTTTGCAGGTTTCACCATGGCAAGTCGCACATGCATATCAGATGGCTTAGACAGATTGACCTAACCTATTGCCTTTTGTTTCTTGGTCACCTCTACCAACTATGGTTCAATACATCTTGGGTGAATGTCTTCATATTACTTTTATATATAGGCTCATCATTTCTCTGTGTTTCTCTTGTTCACACTATACCTATAAATTAAATAAGAATACAACTAAGGAAACTCTCCCTCTCTTCCTGTCTCTCTCTCTGTCTCTGTGTCTCTGTCTATGTCTCTGTCTCTCTCTGTGTCTCCCCCCCGTTATCTTGATCTATCATTTAATGATCTGTGTGTGTGTATGTGTGTCTATGCAATGATCTCCAGCTCCACCCAACTGTTGCAAATAAAATAATTTCATTTCTTCTTAGGGGCTGAAGAATATTCAATATTTTGTTTAGTTAGCCTCTTGAGTCCGTTATCATAAAGACAAATGTTTTGTCACATATTGGTACACTGCAGAGCTATAGCTTGCTTGTTCCTTTGGTTCTCTACCATTTAAGGTGTATCTGTTCCTTATGTTTTCCTGGTTATGTTGGAGAGAAAGTCTTATGGACTTTATTTATTAGACTGACTTCAAATACTAATTATCTGCACCATAGCCTGCTGAGTATCTAAGATTAGAGACATGAGCCACTGGCAGCAAGGAATTTTATGTTTTTATTGGTGTCTACTAATTTTAACCAATAAAGGATTTTATTCTGTCATTTTTGCTACATGCATTCACTATTACACTATTATAATAGTGACCCCTGCATTATTCCATCCTTTTCATATTCTAATATTTTCTTATGCTTTGTATTTCTTCTTCTCTTTTCATGACTTTTTGTGGTTTTTGGTTGTGTATTTGGTTTTATTTCTTTATTTAACTTTCACAAATGAGTGAAAAACTTCAGTTGCTTTTTTGTAGGATGGCTAATTACATTTCAGAAAATGACAATACATAGTCAATGTAGGATAGGTGTGGTAATGTTTAATCAGACCCCTTGGCTCAAAGGTTTCTCAGAACTCATGTATGCTTGTCCATTCTCGGAAGACTATGTAACAGATTTCATGACTGAAGGCAGTTTTCCCTGTGGCTCACAACAGCAAGTGGAGTAGAGGTGACAGGCAGAAGCTGACTGTTGGCCTGGGTAAGACTTGCTAGCCTGCAACCATGCTAATATGTTATTTGCATGTTTATCTTTGTAAGTGAAAATTCTGTTTGTGTTGGATATTCCAAAATAGAAAATAGTTTGTACTGAATGTTTCTTAGGATAACTGATTTCAGTGATATTTTGCAAAATATTGAGATTGTTTTATGGTCCAGGTGCATTTTATATTCTAGCTTCATTTCCTTTTGCTCTTGATTTTTCAGATAACTTTATTATAAAACTCTGTAATCCAAATGCATATTGGTCACTATGTTATGAAATTTACATTTACGGTATAAGTTATATCTCATAAGCAATCTATAACACAAATATTGTGAAGATGAGGAAATAGAATCTTATAATGATAAAGCTATCTTGTATAATTGGGCAATATGAAAATATACAGAATTCCATTAAATGTTTGAAGTTCAGGGATTTAGAGATACTGCTTTCCTATATGCAATTTCCTATCCACTTATTGAAATTTTACTCATCTCTATTTCCCACTCTGAGGGGAGTCACTGGCTCTCTTTCTCCTTTGGAAAAAGCTAGATTATATCATAGCAAACTATAAGACATATTACTATGGAACTAGATCCCTGGTAAACTCTGTAGTCCCCCAGTTTACTCATGGTCAACCAGAAGGTGCATATCCAAAAACATCCGATTATTACTATGCTCTAAAATTTTAAAATTTAGAATTTATATTCCTTTGAATTTCATTTGAATTTAACATTTCACAGTTGTTAGTCTAAATGAAGATTCTAAAGAGACCTATTTCTTCATTCATGCATAGAAAATTTATCCTATTGTTTCTTTTCTCTTTCATGGGAAGGTATAATTGAAGATGATTTTTTATGATCAGGCAACTGTTTGCTGTTGTTACCACATTCCTTTTGACCTGAACCGAACTCAAAATTTGATCATATCCAACAAGTCACCTTACCTCTGCATCTCTTCATCTTCAATCGGTTTAACTTATTTTAAATAAAAAGTATTTGAGGAAAATATTGGAGTCTCTCTGGGTTTTTTTTTGTTAGTACAGTAATTTTCTACTGTTTCACAAGCCACTGATAATACTGAATTTTATACAGTACTTCTTTTGTTCTGGTTGCTTAGACCAAACTTGAATATAGTCTGTAAGAGGAGAAATATTTAACAAATACATTAGAAGGGAGGCAGCAATTCAAAACATGTCCAACCTGGCTTACATAAGCTGGTTTTCAGATCTACTGCTATAATGCCAGTAATTTCTAGAGGAGACATGGTGCTGAACATGTTGTGTGTTTATGACTTCTGATACCACTGGAAGAAGCAGTGGAAATATTAGGAGAGTAGTCCTTGGACCCTAAGTGTGAAAAGTGGGACCTAATTGTGAAAAGTGATTATTACAATGGAGGTTCAACTTACATCTCACATTGGTTCCTCTGTTTCAAAAAATGAGACTTCTTGGGTAATGGAAACTAAGTCTGTCGTTCTTTTCTTTCTTCTAGGACCCCTTTCCTTTCCTACCTCCTTTCTGTCAGATGTGATGCCCATCTTCTGTGTAAAATGAAATCTTAAGCAAAGCCAGGAAATGATGCATTCCTGATTACATACAAGTTCTTTTTTATATAATCTCCTTATTTCTCATGTATTTGGACAAAATTAAGACTCTGAATCAAAAGTATCAAACTTGAGATAATTATTCATGGAGCCTAATGAAAAAAGTCATTACTCCCAACACTGAGGCTCAAATATGTGTGTATGTGTGTGTGAATGTGTGTGTGTGTGTGTGTGTGTGTGTGTGTGTGTGTGTGTGTGTGTATGACTACTTGAAGATAAGACTTTCCTGCCTGGGCTGGCATTGAAGTACAGTGCTTAAATTTCATTCTCCTGAGTGTACAGGTTTACAGGCTTACAGGTATGTGCTAATGACACTCAGATGACTATTTGAATAAAGATGAGCTGTTTAGAGATGAGAGATTCTCCTATTTAACAGGGAAGCTGTTAGACTAAATCATGTGAATGTGGGTCCTGGGACAGCTGAGCAGGACCACATGCAGAGGAGCAGGCAGAGGCCATCTCCAGCTGAAGAACACTGCACAGGCATTCCAAAAGTATTGGTTAGACTGCATGAAAATAATTATTGTGAAGAATATTGTACCAAGAATAGAAAATGGAGCCTAATTATATTTTTTTCATAAAATAAGAACTATTCATAGTTAATACCACTAGCTTCAATGAAGTTTCAAGGCATATCAAAATTTGAAAATAATCAATAGAAAATTAACACTTTATGAAGAATATAAAAATTTGAATATGAACGGGGGGTAGCAGACTTCCAAATAATCTCCAGGATAGCAATCTAAATTTATTAACAACAACAACAACAACAACAAGAAAAAAAAAGCCTATGTAGGGTCAAAGTTTTCAGAGAACAGGGAAAAGGACAAGCTGAATCAGGTTTTTTGTAGTGCAACACAAAACAATGTTGCCTCCTTCTAAAGAAAAAATGTACTTACACTAAGTAAGTACATTTTGTTGAACAAATTACAAACCACTGATCATAAATGAAGAAATTTCTAGAAGAACTGGATGAATGGTTAGGACTTCAAGTACTCTGATGCAATTTCAGTTCTGTGACTTACATCCCTGGGTGCTCAAGGAAACATTTCTCATAGCAAAATCCTCTTTTTTTTTAATTTTAATTTTTCTTTTTTTCTTTTCTTTTTTTCCCCTCTTATTTATTGTCAAAGTGATGTACAGAAAGGATACAATTTCATACATAAGGCATTGGATACATTTCTTGTACTGTTTGTTACCTCCTCCCTCATTCCCTCTCCCCTTTTTTCTCTCCCCCCATGAGTTGTTCAGTTGGTTTACACCAAATAGTTTGCAAGCATTGGTTTGTAGTCATTTGTCTCTTTATCCTGTGTCTCTCCATTTTGGTATTCCCTTTCACTTTCCTAGTTCTAATACCAATATATACAATTTCTAATTTACTCAGATAAGATACATTGATAGTGCAGGTACAACCACAGGGAGGGGATACAAGAGGATCATCAACAATAGAAGATACGGTTTCACATGGCATGTTGAAAGTAATTACAACAGTGATGTAACAGTCATTTGCATAACATGGAGTTCATTTCACTTAGCATTATCTTATTCATTCATAGGGGCATAGCTATTAGGCTCTTGTGATCCTCTGCTGTGACTAGCCTAAACCTGTGCTAATTTTTCCCTATGAGGGAGACCATAGAGTCCATATTTCTTTGGGTCGGGCTCACTTCACACAGTATAATTTTTTCCATTTCCTTTCGATTGGGGCAATGTCATTCTTTCTAATAATGGCATAAAATTCCATCGTGTACATCGTGTATGTACCACATTTTCCTGATCCATTTGTCTACTGAGGGGCATTTGGGTTGGAAGAAATGAACAATTTCCTAGAAAAAAATTGATATCCCCAAACTCAACCACGAATATTTAACCCTTCTAAACAGACCCATACCAGCACTGAAATAGAAATGGCAATAAGTGATCTCCCATCGAAGAAAAGCCCAGGTCCAGTCGGATTCAGAGCAGAATTCTACAAAGCCTTCAAAAGAGAACTCACTCCAATATTTCTCAAACTCTTCAATGAAATGGAAAGAGAAAGTTCACTACCAAACACATTCTATGAAGCCAGTACAACCCTCATCCCAAAACCAGGCAGGGACTCATCACGGAAAGAGAGCTATAGACCAATTTCCCTGATGAACCTAGATGCAAAAATTCTCAACAAAATTCTGGCCCATCGACTTCAACAGGTGATCAAAAAATCATACACCATGTTCAAACTGGATTCATCCCAGGGAAGCAAAGTTGGTTCAATAGAAGCAAGTCAATTAATGTAATCCACCACATCAACCAGTGCAAGGTTATATCTCTGGGTGCAGAAAAGGCATTGGATAGGGGCTGGGGATATGGCCTAGTGGCAAGAGTGCTTGCCTCATACACATGAGGCCCTGGGTTCAATTCCCCAGCACCACATATACAGAAAACAGCCAGAAGTGGCGCTGTGGCTCAAGTGGCAGAGTGCTAGCTTTGAGCAAAAAGAAGCCAGGGACAGTGCTCAGGCCCTGAGTTCAAGCCCCAGGACTGGCCAAAAAAAAAAAAAAAAAAGAAAAGAAAAGGCATTGGATAAAATCCAGCACCCATTTATGATAAAAGCCCTGGAAAAAATTGGGATTCCAGGGAACACTCCAGAATATAACAAAGGCATTTTATGACAGCAAGCATAATTTTAAATGGTGAAAAGCCAAAGCCATTCCCTTTAAAATCAGGAGCAAGACAGAGATGTCCGCTCTCTCCCCTCCTCTTCAACATACTACTAGAATTCTTAGCCAGAGCAATTAGGGAAGAAGAAAACATAAAGGGGATCCAAATAGGAAAAGATGAAGTTAAACTTTCTCTCTTCACAGATGACATGATCCTATACCTAAAGAACCCAATAGACTCTACTCCCAAGCTACTAGAGCTTATCCAAAACTTTTTTCATTTTTAAAATGTGTTGTTGTTGTTATTTTTTTGTGGGGTGGGGGGGCTGTGAACAAGAACCAATGCTTTGGTTTCAAACTCCAACACCAAAAGAAAAGTAATCGAAAAAAATAGCAAATGTTTTGTCACAGAGTATATGAATTTGGAGGACAAGCTAAAGGAGAGATGTTGACATTTGCTCAGGAAGAAAAGTTTTTCCTACTCAAACTTGGGCACACATCGTTCATCCTGAGTGCACATCTGCCAATCTGTCATTGATTTTTTTCTGCTCAACATTCCTTAAGCTGAAATTTTCCACAGGGAATTTGACTGACTTGAGATCGAGAATGGGAAAATGATCATTACAAAAAAGGAGGGAAGAAAGGCAAAAGAATGATGGACAGTACCAGAGATGAGGTAGCCTTTGTGGAATTTTCAGAAGGAGGAGACACAAATAAGATATGGTAGCCACATGGTGGATGGTAGGGTTGGGCTTCTTGTCTGCATGGTAGGGAAAGGTGAATCCCAGCCTCTCCCCCCAGGTAATGGGTGTGAGTTAATCCCTGGAGGCAGGGGCAGACACGGGGCTGCCTCAGCCCATTGACTGAGATGGGGAGTTTCCTGTGACCTTGTCCCACTGACCCAACCCTATTCAGGCCTGGACCAGCTCTGGTTCTATTACCATTCCACTTGCTTCCATGTTCTCATGTCTCCTGGCTCTTCTCCAGTCACCGTAGCATCCCACTTCAGACCTCAATTGGAGCTGAATTTGTTTTTTGTTCTTTCTTTCTTCTCTAGCCTCTTTCCTAATTGTGTTATGTGTATTCACTGGCTGCTACTCTTTGAGACAGGAGTCTATCATGCAATTATTGTCTTTTTAATAAAGACTTCAAAATTCAGATACACACACACACTCACAGACTGAACTCCATAGGAGGCTAAGACCTGGAGGATTGTAGTTTGAAGCTAGCATGGGAAGAAAAGCCCATGATTTGTTTGTTAACTAAGGAGGAAAAAGAAAGGGGGTATGATTCAAATAGGAGAGCTCCAGCTTGAGCATGCAAGCCAAGCAAGCCTGAGACCCATGAGTTCAAACTTTAGTCTGATGGAGGGATTACTATAAGACTTAGTTACTTAATGCTTCTTAGAAAATCTTACAGTAATCATTCCTGAATATAATAAACTTCCATTAATATAGTAAAGTCTGTATAGGACAAATCTACTGCCAGCATTATACTTAAAGATGAAAAGTTAAAACTATTTCCTCTAAAATCAGGAATGAATCAAGGATATCTGCTCTCTCCAACTCCTCTTCAGTATATAGTACTGGAATTCCTAGCAAGAGCAACGAAACAAAAGAAAACCATAAAGTGGATCCAAACAGAAAAACAAAAGTAAAACAAATCCTCTAAGGTATTCTGGGGATTCCTCTTCAACGTTACTTGAGCTGGTTTGAAACATGGGCCAAATATAAGGGTATCAGATTCACCCACAAAAATCAATAGCTGTTCTGAATAACAACAAAGAGAAGATTGTCTCAAACCAGGAAAGCAATTCCATTGGTAATAGCCTAAAAAATACCTTGGATTTAACAAAAGATTTGAAGAACCTCTATGATGAAAACATTAAAAATCTGAAAATTAAAATTAAAGTAGATTAAAGGAAATAGAAAACCTTCCCTGCACCTGGTCCTGGATTGGAAGAATTAACTTCATGAAAATGGCAATAATGGCCAAAGCTATCTACAAATTTAATGCAATTTACATTAAAATCCTAACAATATTTTTCAATGACAGAGAGGAAGCAATCCAAACAATCATATGGGATAATAGAAGACCCTGAACAGCAAAAACAGTCTTTAGCAGAAAGAACTATAGTGGAGGAATGTAAATACCAAACTTCAAACTGTATCACAAAGCCATAGTAATCAAAACATCTTGGTACTGTCACAGGCATAGCCCTGAGGACCAATGGATCAGAAAAGAAGATCTGGAAATGAACCCACAGAACTATAGCCACCTAATAATTGATAAGGGAGCAAAAAACACAGGGTGGAACAAAGACAGCCTCTTCAACAATAGTGCTGGTAGAATTGGCTATACACATCTATAATACTGAAGTTAGAACCTTATATATTATAGTACATTCGAATCAATTCCACATAGATCAATGGCCACTTGTGAGAAAGATATGAAAATATTATAAAAAGATTTAGAAGAAACCCTGTGGTTCCTTGGAACTGATTAAAAAGTCCAAAGCAAAGCTCCAGAGTCACAACAAATCAAAGAAAGTGTGGATAACTGGGATTGCATCAAACTGAAGAGTTTTTGTTGGCAAGATAAACTGAGAGCTCACAGAATGGGAGAAAATTTTTACTATTGATGCATCAGACAAGGGTCTCATATGTAAAATATACATAGAGGTTAAATAAATAAACCTCCACAAAATAAACCCATAAGAAACATCAACCCAATTGATAAATGAACTAAAGTCATAAAGAGAGACTTCTCAAAAGAAGAAATAAGATTTCCCAATAAACACATGGTTTTCCTCATCAGGAATAATTACTACATGTCTAGGATTATGCTAGCAGAAGATCACAGTAGCTCAGTAGCTGTGTCCACATGAACACATAAGATGATGCTATGTGAAATGAATTCCAAATTATGGAAATAAGTGGTATATCATCTTTTTTGTTATTTTCTACATGCCATGTGAAGTTATGCCCTTTTTCTATTATATTTATTTCTCATGGTTTTACCCGTGATATCACTGTAACTGATTTTAGTACCTTGGATATTGTATATTTGTGTATTGGAACTTGGGAAGGGAATGGGAATACCAAACTTGAGAGACAAAGGAAAAAGACAAACTAATGCAACAACAATACTTAAAAAACTATATGGTCTAAACCAACTGTACAAGGCACAGGTGGGGAGGGAAATGAGGAGTGGAAAAGTGGGGAGGGGAGGAGGGAGGAGGTAACAAGTTAGAAAAGAAATGCACAAACTTCCTTATGTATGAAACTCTAATCCCTCTGTACATCAATTTGACAATAAAGAAAATAAGGGGAAAAAAGTTAAAGGAGAAGCATCTGTTGTCATGTAGCATGGCAACTATAAGGTGGCGCCATGTGCTTCCTACCCAACCAGCAACCACCTCAGAGCATAAATAGTGCTTGTGATTGATTGGTACTTCGTTGTGTTTTGTTATTTTAAAAGAAGTCAAGGCTGGGAATGTGGCTTAGCTGTACAGTGCTTACCTAGCGTGAAGGAAGCCCTGGGTCAGATCTTCAGTACCACATAAACAGAAAAAGCCAAAAGTTGTGCTGTGGCTCCTTTACTTGATGTTTTATGCAAGAGTTGCCAAACACAGTCATGGTTTTTTGGTTTTGTTTTTTTTTTTTGATGGTTTTGGGTCTTGAACTCAGGCCCTGGGCTTTGTTCCTGAGCTTTTTATGCTAAAGTCTACTGCTGTGCCACTTCCATTTTCCTGGTGTTTAATTCGAGATAAGTGTTTCACAGGCTGAGATCTCAGTCTCCTGAGTAGCTAGGATTACAGGCCTGAGCCACCAGTACTTACCTGAGATTCTTGGTTCTTTAGATGAGTTTATTTTTCACATAGTTTGAGGCCAATGAATTAACTAACATGTAGAGGAGGGAGCCCCTGATGTGAAGAAGTCACAGCTTGACTAACTCAGGACAGGCACTGGGAATCATCACTCTAAAACTGAGGTTTCCTAAGAGGGGAAATCAGGTGTAATGAGCTGAGGTTTGTAAGTTCTAATGACTTGAAAAGTAGCACAGTGGTCAGTAAGATGGTCATGGGCTGTTCCAACTTTCCAAAAATGCTTGTAACTGTGCATGACTGTTTCCTACAAAGAGGAGGAAATTTGCCAAAGTTGAGACCTGAAAAGTACTTCAAGAGAGTGGCAAACACAACCACCAGAAAAAAACAGAGAAACACAAGAAATTAAAAAAAAAAAAAAAAGACAGAAAAGCCTATAATCTGCACAGAGCTGCAAAATCTCCAGGGTATGCTCCCGACCTCAGCCCCAACAAGGCCAGCCTGGGGAAGCAACCCCGGCCCCAGAGAATGGGACTGCAGATTGTCAGAGACCACAGAAGCAACAGTGGAAAAGTCCCACCCAAGTGCAGAAACAAGACAGCAGGAGCTCCAGAGGCTCCAAACTGTGCATACACTGCACAGAGGAAATGGCAATGTGGGAACAGCAGCACCAAACGATTGGCACACCCCAGCCTGGAAAAGCCCATGGCAGCGCAGGACACACACAATCCAGGACCAGTAAGTTCCGATCTCCCCTCCAACCCCACCCAAAACCTGACATAGAGCTCATCACAAGGGGACAAAGAAATTAGAGCTCCACCCCCCCTGCCCTGAGGGAACAAATGAGCCCCATATCTGGTGGATCTAGGACTCTACAGCTCCTGGGAGAACACAGGAGCTAGCAGAGGTGGAACAGCTCCCAACAAAGTGGCCAGGAGACACCTGAGGCCAGCGTCCCCCAAAGCCCCAGCTTCGGAGCCTGAATCTGTCCACACCAGCAACCCCAGCAGGGACCCGGGGACTGGTAGGCATTTGACCTCCACTAGAGGTGTCCTAGCTTGCTCGGACTTTGAGAACAACAGTCGCAAGCTTGCAGGTTGCAATACTAGCCCAGCAGGGTCACTGGGGCCCAAGCACACGCCCCCCTCACAGCAGAGGCTCAGAGAGTCTGTGGACAACAACCCACACCCAGACACTTGAAACTGTTGGGGACCACCCACGCATACCTCCCCCACAGCAGATTCACGAGAGGGCACAAGCACCCTCCAACAATCCGGGGCAGCATGCCACCCCAAAACGAGCACTAGAACTCACATGCATGCGCCCCCCAGAGGGCCTGCATGGGTCAGCATTCTAGCCCTCCAGCAGGAGGGTACTGCACCAACTCCTCTACGGGAGCACATGGCAGGGGGAAGCTGCCCCTCAGTGGCAACACCTGCTCTGATAAGTGCACTCCACACAGATGGGTGGAACCCCCCACCAGTGGCAATGCCCACTCAGATAGGCACACTCTGCACAGGTGGGAGAGCCACCCCTCAGCAGCAATACTAAATCTTAGAGGAGAACTCTCTTAACCCACAGCAATTAGCAGGGAAAGGATCAAAGAAGAGAAAAGTCCTCCATCCAAGTCCTCCAGGCCAACAACTGCCAACCTAGAATTAGATACTCAGCAAAATTAGAATTTATTTTGGAGGGAAAAGCCAGATCTTTCCATAGCAAAGAGGAACTAAAGGAATATGTGAACAAAAAAACCCAGCCTTACAGAGAATTCTAAGAGGGGAATCCCACCCATCAGAACACATACAGGACCTCCAGACAGAAACAGAAAGAAACAATAGCCAGAGCCCAACAGGAAGAGCAGCTCAATAAAGACAAGAAAGAAAGGAGAGAAAACACAGACTAACAGGAAAATGGAAAGGAAAAAAATACACAACTATCCATGATCTCTTTGAATATAAATGGTATAAATTCTCCAATAAATAGGAGCAGACTGACAGAGTGGATCCATAAACAAAAAATTGCTACCTGTTGTCTTTAAGAGACCCATATTACAGCAAAGGACAAAAACAGGCTCCTAATGAAAGGATGGAGCAAGATCGTCCAAGCAAACGCACCTACCAAAACGGCAGGGGTAGCCATCCTGATTTCAGACAAGCTAGACTTCTCATTAAAATCAGTTAAAAAAAGATTTTTTAAAAAATAAAAGGACACTACATTTTAATACAAGGAAAAATCCAGAATCAAGATATCAGGATGATAAATTTATACTCACCGAACAAAAGAGGCCCTAAATATGTCAAACAAATTTTTTCATAACTACAGAAAAAGATAGACCCAAATACAATCATAGTGGGAGATTTTAATACTCCACTCTCTCCAAGAGACAGATCAAACACACAGGATTAGCAAGAGAGCCAAAGACCTAAGTAACATCATATCCTACATGGATCTGACAGATGTGTAGAGAGTTTTTTACCCTACAGAGACAGAGTACACATTCTTCTCAGCAGCCCACGGAACATACTCCAAAATAGATCACATCATAATCCACATAAAGAACCTCAGCAAATACAAGAGTATTGACATTATCCCAATTATTCTATCTGATCACAGTGGAATCAAGGTAGCCCTCAATAACAAAGGATACCACAGAAATTACAGAAATACTTGGAGACTAAACTCCTTACTGTTATCTAACATTTGGGTCACAGAGCAAATTAAGGACAAAATTAACCAGCTCATAACCCACAAAAACAATGAAAATACATCACAAAGAAACCTATTGGATACAGCAAAGGCAGCACTGAGGGGCAAGATCATTGCCCTCTGTGCACACATTAAAAGAATGGAATCAGAACAGGTAAATAACCTAATGATACAGCTAAATGACTGCAGAAAGAAGAAAAATTTAAATAAAAAGACCACTAGGAGGAGAGAGATCACAAAGATTAAAGAAAAGATAAATCTGATTGAGAATAGAAAGACCATTCAGCAAATAAATAAAACTAAAAGCTGGTTCTTTGAGAAAATAAATAAAATTGACAGATCCCTTGCAAGACTTACACAGAAAGAGGAGAAGAGACTCATATCAATAAGATCAGGGACTCTACCGGAAAAATTACAACAAATACACAGGATATTCAAACAATCATAAGGAACTATTTCCAGAACCTTTACTTACTAAAGAATGAAAAATGTACAGAAATGGATAAATTCTTAGAGAAGTATAAACTGCCCAAACTGAATCAAGAAGAAATGAATCAACTAAATAAACCAATAACCTACAGCAAAACACATGATGTAATCAAGAGACTTCCAACAAAGAAAAGCCCAGGCCTGGATGAATTTGCCTATGAATTCTATAAAACCTTTAGTGAGGAGCTAATACCAATACTCCTCAAACTCTTTCATGAAATAGTAACAGATGGAGAAATCTCAAACTCATTCTATGAAGCTAATATTGTACTCATCCCCAAACCAGGCAAAGACCCCCCCAAAAAAAGAGAATTACAGACAAATATCACTAATGAACACAGATGCAAAGCTCCTCAACAAAGTATTAGCTACCAGGGTCCAGAAACTTATGAAAAAAATTATACATCATGATCAAGTAGGCTTCATCCTACAGACACAAGGATGGTTCAACATCCGCAAATCAATAAACATAATTCACCACATCAACAGAGCTAAGACCAAGAACCACACCATCATCTCAGCCATGCCCAAAATTCTTTGACAAAATACAACACCCATACATGTTAAAAGCACTGGAGAGAACAGGAATAGAGGGAAAATTATTTAAAACAATAAAATCCATATACAACAGACCAACTGCTAATATCATATTAAGTGGGGAGAAACTAAAAGCATTTCCCCTAAACTCGGGAACAAGACAAGGATGCCCACTCTCCCTGCTTCTATTCAACACAGTTCTGGAATCCCTAGCCATACCAATAACGCAAGAGGAGGACATCTAAGGGATCCACATTGGCAAAGAAGAAATCAAACTATCCCTATTCGCAGATGACATGATCTTACATCTGAAGGACCCAAAAAACTCAGTCCCCAAACTCCTAGACTGAATAAACCATTTTGGCAAAGTAGCAGGATACAAAATCAACCCACAAAAATCAGCAGCTTTTCTGTACACAAGAAATGTACAAACCAAGAAGGAAATTATGGAAATAATACCATTTACAATAACTAAAAAAAGAATAAATTACCTAAGGATTAACCTAAGTAAAGACATGAATGACCTATATAATGAGAACTATAAAAATCTAAAAATGGAAATCAAAGAGAACATCAGGAGATGGAAGACCTCCTACACACATGGGTAGGCAGAATCAAACTTAGTGAAAATGGCTATATTTCCCATAATGTATACAAATTCAATGCAAACCCCATCAAGATCCCAGATACACTCTTCACTGAAATAGAGAAAACAACTCATAAATTCATATGAAACAGCAAAAGACCTAGAATAGCCAAAGCAATTCTAGGCAAAGGAAGCAGCGCAGGAGGAATCACAATACCAGACTTCAAGCTCTATTATATGGCCATCATAACATAAACAGCCTGGTTTGGTATAAAAACAGACCTGAAGACCAATGGAATAGAATAGAAGACCCAGAAATAAAACCGCATTCTTACAGTCAGGTGATATTTGACAAAGGAGCAAAGACATACAATGGAAAAAACATAGCCTCTTCAACTTCTGGTGCTGGGAAAACTGGGCAGCCACATGTCGAAAACTCAAAGTAGACCCTAGCCTATCACCATGCACCAAGATCAACTCAAAATGGATTAAGGACCTCAACATCAAACCTGAATCCCTGAAACTACTGAAGGACAGAGTAGGAGAGACGCTAGAACTTATAGGCACAGGAAGGAACTTCCTGAATAGAGCCCCAGGGGCAAAACAGATAGGGGAGAGTCTCGACAAATGGGACTACTACAAAATAAAAAGGTTCTGCACAGCTAAAGACATAGACACCAAACTAGAAAGACAGCCAACCATATGGGAAAGGATCTTCACCAGCACAGCAACAGACAAAAGGCCTCATATCTGTCACCTACAGAGAACTCAAAAAACTAACCCCCTCCAAACCCAGTAAACCAATTATTAAATGGGAAAAGGAGCTAAAGAGAGACTTCACAGGAGAAGAGATAAAAATACCAAAGAAACATATTAGGAAATATTCAACATCCCTGGCAGTAAAGGAAATGCAAATAAAAACAACCCTGAGATACCACCTCAGTCCATTTAGAATGACCTATACTCTGAACTCAGGCAACAACAAATGCTGGAATGGATATGGGGAAAGAGGAACCCTTCTTGACTGTTGGTGGGAGTGAAAATTAGTACAACCACTTTGGAGAACAGTATGGGTGTTCCTCAAAAAGCTCAGCATAGACATATCCTATGACCTAGCCATACCACTACTAGGCATCTATGGTGACCAACAGTTCTCAAGATATCATAAAGACATCTGCACATCCATATTTATCACTGCACAATTCATAATATCCAAAATATGGAAACAATGCAGATGCCCCACTACATATAAATGGGTACAAAAAAGTGGTATCTATACAGAATGGAATATTACATAGCAATTAGAAATATTAAATATTGGTATTCACAGGAAAACTATCAGAATTTGAACAAATAATGTTAAGTGAGATAAGCCTAGAACACAGAGAACAAAGGGGCATGGTCTCCTTGATATATGACTGTTAAGGTGGGGGAGGGAACAGTAGAGACCAGGGCTGTGAAACAATAAACTTCTTTTCAAATGGTATTTCCACAGGTTTGGGTCAGCGACCTTACATTATGTATTTAAAACCAAACAACTACTAAACATAATAAGGTCTAGAATAGACCCATCAGTGGATCACAGTAGCTTATTTGGGATGAAAGATGTGGCCACTGCTAAAACTGAAAATTCCACACTGCTTTAACCCTTTGCCCCCAGTCGTCATTTATCTGTGTTCTCTTTCACTTGCCGGTAAGATTAAATGGTGGGATTCAGGTTGATGGCACATAGATCTTATGTTCTCTAAGTGTTACAGCAAAACCTTAACAAGCAGTTTTTGGTCAGCTCTCAACAAGTACAAATGGATTATCTCTGTTGTTTTCCTTGTTGCTCAATTGGAGATAAAAAGGGCTTGTATGACTAAGACTGCCTGGATACAGTTCAAAGTCAGCCCCGGCAAAAGAAAAATCTCTTTAAAACTCCACCTCCCAGTTAACCAGCAAAGAGCCAGATTGAGAGCTTGGCTCAAGAGAACCAGCTAAATGTTGAAAACGACACCGTGGCTCAAGTGGTAGAGCACCAGCCTCGAACAGAAGTGCTCAGGGACAGTGCTCATGCCCCAAGTTCAAAACCTGTAAATGCGGATGGGAGCATGCCATCCCAGCAACAAGCGCTGGAAGTCCTAGGACTTAGCCAGTCCAGGAGAGAGGAATGTGGAATGGAATGAAAGGAGAATGGTGCCATATCCAAAATGGAGTTGCCTTGTCTCGCCCTTTTCAAAATGGATCAGAGCTGGGAAATCGAGAGAAGTAATACCTGTCCATTTTCCTTTTTTCTGCCAGTTGTGTGTATATATATATATATATTTATTTATTTATTTATTTATTGCCTCTGACTGGCTACACCAAGCCAGTTTTCTATCACTAAACACTTCTTTCAGTCATTCCTCCTTACCTGTTCGCTTTACAATTGGGTCTATGCTCCAAATGGAACTTTTCTGGCTTATGCCCAGGGTATGTTTTATGTCATTCATGCTAACTAGCTCTGAGAACTTGTCAGTATTTTTCTTGACTTTTTCAAAAGTCTCTTTTAACAGAATAAAATTTCTTGCTGAGATCACCACTTGGGAATTTGCCGTTCACAGCCGTCACCCTAACACAGACCTGAACCCTGGAGGCCCCAGCCCTGGAAACTTCTGGGTATGCCCAAGATGCAGGAGTCAGCCAGAGCAAACCATAGCACTCTCTGGCCTTAGTGACCATTCTCGTGGTAATGATGGGAACTTTTGCCAGCCACACTGGACGGTGCCAGGCTGACCAGGGGCCCTTGATTACGTCGCCCCCTTTCAGCAGGAAGTAGCTACAGAAAAAAAGACCTTCGCCCATATCCCCAGCCCAGCCTGGTGCCCGCTGGTGTCATAATTTTCAAAAACAAAAGAGGGGGGAGTAGCCTCCATGATTAATTAAGGATAGTTATGCTTATATTAAATATCTTAATTTTTTTTTAAATCATCCCTAATCAGTGTGGGATGGAGCACTGTATGTGTCTTTCCAGATTGGAAACCTAAACCCAGAGCATTGCTCTGGAGAAATGTCTTGTTGCTTTCTCTAGGAAAACAAGGACCATACTGGATGTCTTTTGCTCTTCCAAGAGAATATAGAAGGCCTGCCTGCACACAAGGGCGATAGTGGTAGGACAACCTGTCTGCTTTCTAGATTCTCTCTTGAGCGTCTCATGGTGCAATGTTTTGCCTTGGCGATACTGCCCACAGTGTCGCACAAAACTAAAGAAATTTTGCACCACGTTTCTTCCTTTCCTCTCCCCCTGATGCTAGACTTGTGGAGTCCCGTTGGAAAGAAAATCAGACCTGAGGGTTCTGACACCTTATCTTGATATTTGTGATAATGTTTACAAAATAGGAGCTGAGGATTTTGACACTCAACCCCAATGTTTCATGATAGAAATGTTTTGAAAAAAGTAAGCGCAAAGGTTTAGCACCTTCACTTCAATGCTTATAAAGAAAAAGGAATGTTTTACTAACCACCTATGTTTAAGTTATCAGCTACTGTGAACTACCAGAGATGCCAGAGCTTCAGCCTGCTTCTACCTCACCACCCAAAGAGGTATGATGTCTGCACTTGGTGCAGAAACAGACTAAAGACTCCAACTTTTCTGGACTTGGACTGCCTTATGCCTACATATGTGCTATATGTTTATAGCATCCCCTGCTAATTTAAAAAACAAAAAAAAGAGCAGATGTTGAGGATTCACGCTGCCCTTCCCCCAGCCCTGGGGCAGTGTGGGAGGGAGCCCCTCCCACCTTCCGGCCTCAACTGGAAGAGAAGCAAGTGGTCCCAGCCTCTCAGCTCGGCCTTGTGTCCAATGGCGGAGGCATGGCCCTTGGGGGATTGTAATCTCCGTCCATAGAGGAAGTTTGTGACATCACTGTGACAGACACGATCTTTAGCCTATGACTGACCCTTTGGCCAGTCCCGCTCCTTTCCCGTTATACAACCCCCCCCCCCCCATTAAATCCTGTGAGACTCATGGACCATCGAATACGTCTCCCCAATGCCTCTCTCTCTGCCACCATTTCTGACACGTGAGGGGGATGGGGGGGAAGGGGGGTCTCGGCAACCTTTCCTCAGCTTAGCGTAATCCATGAGAACACGCTTTGTTCCTTTTGCCAGCAAGACGAATAAAAGCTGAGTGTTCTTTCATAGTTTGGAATTTGGGCATCTCCTCTGGAGAAGTGGGGAGAGGGGTCGCGAACCCCGACAGACAGCATTCCTATGATGCAGCTGGTGGCTAGGAGTAAAACACGAGTGGCCAGGACTGAAGGCCCATTGCATTTAGATATGGTCTGATCAGTTGTTTTTTGTGGGAGGTTCTGAGGACCTAAGATAGACAGCATGCTAACAGAGGCAATTGTAGGGCTTTGAGGGGAAATGAGTCCCGGTGAAGGCAACAAGTTATTTATAAACAATGAATCACTATCTTTGCTTCAAAACAATGCATTCCTTTCTTAGAGATTCTTTTCTCACTCCAAGAATTAAAAACTCTTGGCAGGATGTATATCTTCCTGAGAGATATGCTTTCCATAGTAACTAAAAGGAGGAACCATAATTAAGCAACTAGAATGGGAGACAAGAGACAAGAACTTAGAAAGTATAATAAAACCAAGAGTGATTGAGGGTAAAGATAAAGACCGTTCAGTCACATCACCTGCCTTTACCAATAACTATCCTGGAATACAAAGAGCACCCATACTCTCTTAGTATCTCTCTGCTTTTCTGCTCTTTTTGCATGCCTACTTGGCTGGTTACTTACTCATTTGTCTACTCTATGAAGCTCTGCCAAATTTTCTTACCATTGTAACTTGTACAGAAATTCCTACTCTAAGAGTCCCTACTTATAGAGGGAAACTTCACAAACTCTCACTTGCATCTTAAGACAGTTTTTTGTGACCACAATGATTCATTATAGGAGGAGAAAATGCTCTCAGTTTTGAGAATAGCTACAGGTAAAAAAAAAAAATGGCTTGAGTCTTCTCGCTTCTTTTTCTTGTCTTCATTATCTTCTCTTACTTTGCCACTTCTAGCCAATACTAAGCCACATAACAACTTTTTGTTTGGTTCAGGATTGGTTTGATAAAATAACTGTACAGTATTTGTTCTAGTTTCCACATAGATACCATTCAGAGACATAATGTGCAATTTTTTCAGATGTAGACTGATTTCCATTTTGGTTTTATTTAAGGGTTTTTTTTTGTTTTTTGTTTTTTTGGCCGTCCTGGGCCTTGGACTCAGGGCCTGAGCACTGTCCCTGGCTTCTTCCCTCTCAAGGCTAGCGCTCTGCCCCTTGAGCCACAGCGCCGCTTCTGGCCATTTTTTCTGTATATGTGGTGCTGGGGAATCGAACCTAGGGCCTCGTGTATCCGAGGCAGGCACTCTTGCCACTAGGCTATATCCCCAGCCCCCTATTTAAGGGGTTTTTATTGATGTTTGAATTTGCCTGACTTTCATTAGATATTTGTTTCAACTTACACCTCAATTTATACAACTTAATTAATTATATGCTAAAAGGCCAATGTATGACAGCTTTTACCTGAAAGTTATTTTCTCTCGAACTTTACTTGGTGAAAGTTAGAGATAAAGACTGGTGTGTAAAGTGCTCTAGTCCAAAAATGGATGGAAAACAGACTAAGGCCACTGTTTACATAGGATGTGTCATTCATATCAATCAGTCCTGCCCCATTGTCAGTCCTTTGCCTGACCTTACAATATTCCCTCAGGAAGCAGCTCCACTCATCTGGCAGCCTCCCCACATTCTCAGTGTTCCCCCATTGTTGTCATCCCTCTTACTGTGGGCTTATTAGCCAAGTCAGGGCAGTGCTCAGAGCTACTGGTATTGACTTGTCACAAGTTCAGTACCAGGAACTGACCCAGCAGGTCTCAGAGGATGTTGTTATATGAGAAGAACGCTAGGGCCTCCAAATGTTATAGGGGAATTCAATTGTGAGAAATAGAGAAGGCACATTTGAGAGGTCATATCAGCAGTTTTCATTAGAAAGCCAGTGATTGTAGGGGCATTCCTATCCCAAATACCTGCAGCCCGAAAGTAGCTTTCACATAACTCTTCAAGGAAAAAAAAATCACATGTTTGTGGGTGGGGACCCAAGGCTAACAGAAACAGAAAAATATAGGTGAACACTCAGGGGTGAGCAAACTTTCCATCTAAGGGAATAATCAGGGGTGAGCATTTTCTGGGGCCAAATAGCATGACATATCTGCAATTCCAAGAATGACAGTCCATGGTAAAGCCTAAAAACTATTTAAGTATAACCATTAGACCTTAGGGAGAAGATCCAAGAAGCAAAAAGTATGGTGGCAACAGACAAAACACTCCTACATCAGTTCATTGGAGATGCAAACCCTGGGCAGCTCAAAGTGTACTGTTATTCCAGTCTGCATCTTCTCAGAGTTCAGAAGGGAGCAGACAGTAGCTGGGCCACTGAGCATCAAGATGCATCTAAGATGTTGATGAGCACAGGGCCAGCATCAATGTTGAGGCTATACTTTTCTGAGTGTGTCAGATTTTCATGATGCGGAGTCAGGCAAATGATACAGGTAAATGGTTAAGGGAGGACTCTCTGTTGTAATGTAGCTTCTCAATCACAGGGTGGTGCAAGTTCTTAGCTAAACAGTGCTTGTAATTAGTAATTTGTTGTGGTTTAAAAAGAAAACAGTGATAGTGCAGGTACAACCACAGGAAGGGGATACAAGAGGATCATCAGCAATAGAAGCTACAGATTTACATGGCAGTTGAAAGTAATTACAACAGTGATATAACAGTCATTTCCATAACATGGAGTTCATTTCACTTAGCATCATCTTATGCATTCATAAAGGCATAGCTATAAGGTTCTTGTGATCCTCTGATGTGACTAGCCTAAACCTGTGCTAATTATTCCCTATGAGGGAGACCATAGAGTCCATGTATTTTGGGTCTGGATCACTTCACTTAGTATAATTTTCTCCCAGTATATACTGGCATTAAAACTAGGGAAGTGAAAGGGAATATCAAAATCGAGAGACAAAGGATAAAAAGACAAACCACTCCAAAAGCAATACTTGCAAAACCATTTGGTATAAACCAACTGAACAACTCATGGGGGGAGTTAAGGAATGGGGGAGGGGGAGGGAGGAGGTAACAAACAGTACAAGAAATGTACCCAAGGCCTACCATATGAAACTGTAACCTCTCTGTACATCACTTTGACAATAAATAAGAAAAAAATTAAATAACAATTTAAATGAAAAGCCAACTTCTATGTAAACAAGTGAATACACAAATAAATGTATGTGTGCAAACATTAGAACATATATATGTGTGTTATGTATTGTACAAATTATGACATATATGGTTACATATGTATAAATAACAATGTGCTTATGTATTCCATAGATAACACACTGCACTCTACTTTGTAACCACATATATATTACATTATTATGTATGTTTATATATAGCTATGTACGTATGGGATATATAGGTACATATTCTTATATAATGACATTTAAATTTTTTATGGCAATACATATGATAATTGCATACAATCCTTGACTTAAATTTTGAAGCTTCAAAATATTTCAGCCTTCTATTCTCTGTTTATGAATTGAAGTTTCCTGCTTTAAGTTCATTCTCGAGATGCCCTTTTTTTTCTTTCGTATTCCCTTCCTGTGGTTTTCCTCGTGCTAACACTGTATTTCATCTGAGTACCCTGGATACTGTATATACGAGTATTATTAGAACTAGAGAAGGGCAAGGGAATACTAAAATCGAGAGACTAAGGATAAAAAGACAAACAATTCCAAAAGCAATACTTACAAACCATTTGGTGTAAACCAACTAACTGTACAACTCTTGGGAGGAGAGGGGAGATGTGGAGGGGGGGGGCGGGTAAGGGAGGAGGTAACAAATTGAACAAAAATGTACTCACTGCCTTACATATGAAACTGTAACCCCTCTGTACTTCACTTTGACAATAACAGAAAAACAAAAGATTAAAAAAAAGAAAACCACACTAGGAGAGACAGGGAAAGCCACTTTCTATCTAAATACCTCTGCTTTCTCCACCTGACACAGCAACAATTTTGGCAAGTGCTATCAGAGAGAATTTTCAATAAAAGCGGAAAACAATTTTCACTGTTATTTGAAGACAATGAAGAGCCCTTCCAACGTGAGTTTGGGACAAAAGCCATTGTTTTCATGAACATCAAAATCTTTTCGATATTTAAAGGAAGAAAGAAGTGAGGACATATCTCGTGACAGTGGAGAATTCCCCACTTGTCCATGTTTTCCAGAGAGAATTCCAGCACTGCAGCTTGGGAGCCTGCTTGGTTCTCACACTGGGATGTTAGATTTTTTTCCCCTGTTGTTTTCACTTAACAGCCTATTTCAGTACATAAAAGACAAGTTGTTTGACATGTATGTTAGTGAAGTGCTGAGATCTACCAAAGAGCATCAGAGACACCTAGGAGACCACAAGACCTATGTGTTCACGGTGTCTCCTCATTTCCTTAGAATGCACTAGGCCATCAATCATCAGGCACGATTTTACAGTTCCTTTGCCTCTTTAACTGTTATCTTTTAATTGTCATGAATTCTTTCATGGACTGCTTTTTAAAAATTACCATCCAATGCCAAAATTTCTTCTTTTTTTGTACTAGCTCTATTTTCTATTAGATTATTTTTATTTGGTAATGATGATAACTCAATGTTGAAGGTGCTAGGGAAATGCTCTTCCATTGTTCTACCTGTCCAGTTCTCCACTGATATTCAATATGAGAACATTTCACCTCATATACGACTCACTGAATTCTTTCTTCCTTTTTCTGTCTTTGTTTTCTTGGCTTTTGAATGTGCTGTAGTTTGATAGTATATATGGAATGTAAAGTTTTATTGCTCTCCCCAATACTGGCTTTTTAAAAATTGTTTCAGAATAACGTTCCATCAGTATCTTCAAGTGAATAAATTGGTTAACAAATGCAGCATTTTTAATATAAAAGTTCATTTTCTTTTCACTCTTGGATTTTGCTTTGTGTGTATGAGTGCCACTTTTGGGGCTTAAACTCAGGGCCTGGGTGATGTCCCTAAGCTTCTATTGCTCAAGGATATCGTCTTGAGCCACATCTCCACTTTTGGCTGTTTGGTAGTTTAGTGGAGATAAGAGACTCAAGGACTTTCCTGCTCGCTTGGCTTATGAGTAGCCAGGATTACAGATGGGGTCATTGGTGTCTGCATGGATTTCGCATTTTTAAACAAGAATTGCTTATATGCAGAGAACTTAAGTTCTTTATATGTGTGTTAGAATCCATCTGCCTGAACCAGCTGAACCTCCACACATATCAAGGTTGGAAGTCATGGTCTGAACAATGCACAACCTGACCCAGAAAGGCTCTTGAGGTTGCTACTCTACATCAATGATTCCCTTCAAAAACAGGTGGGGCTATCAATGTTATAAGTTTATAATTTTAGAAGGAGTAGTTCATGCATATAGGAATGAGGCAGGTTTTGGAGTCTCCAACTTGACAAAAAAAAAAAAAGGTTACAACAATAAAGCTAAAAGTCCCAGATTAAGAGATTGATGGGAGGAAGTTGTGGCTTAGAACACATTTAATATAACATATCCTTGAATCAAAACCTGTGTCGTCAGAATTGAGCATCAGAAGTCATGACCTTTTCAAGTGACATCTGGCTATCATCTTGAATTTCCTGTGTTCACTGTTCCCGAACCTCTCCAGATATTGCCTAGACAAATATTTACCTGGAAATTCCTGACTGGTGCATTCAACATGCATAAATGTCAGTTTCAGAGTCTTCATGTCAGCACCTTGCCTTCCTTCTCCTGATACAGGAATTTTCTTGTGTGTGATTATAAATCTGTAATTCAGCACCATCAAGTTCTTGGTGCTCCTTGTAGTACTTGGGGTTTCTACCATCCTGGTTTCTTCCAGTAACTAAAAGATTTAACCAAGTTGAAGTTTGGGGTATATGTGTCAAATATGTACTTTCTTGGAAAAGGAGTTTAGAGGTACTCATGAAGCTGTGCTTTCTGACCTGTTGTTCAGAACTAGTTCCATTCTCTGAATATTAGGCTATCATAACACTGATTATTGTTTTCCTAGTTCAATCAGATGTTTTCTCTGTTGTGACCTTGACAGTCTAGTGCTAGTTATTGTTTGTATAAGGTGTGTTTATTTTTATTATCTTTAAGTATTTGTACTAAGGTGTTGCCATTTAACACTGCAGTGAATACAATCTATTCTCATTTAACCTTCTCTTATTCTAATTTTTCCTCAATCTTCTAAATTTTATAGGCTACATATTGTGTTCTTATATGTATTTTACCCTTGTCTCTTCATTCATGTTTTTCCTTACATGTGTAAGCTAGATTTATCTTACAAACTCATAAGTAAATGTGTTGGATGGTATGCAAGTATACACAAACAAAACAACGGGAACACCATAGATTCAAGGGAGATCTCAAAGAATGTAATTCCCCAGAAAGCCTAAATCAAGGTACAGCAATCTAAATCAGCAGGTAGTTGATACTCAGAAGAGGAGGGGCATGGTCAAGGGAAAAGTGTAGACAAATGAAGAGGAGTAAAAGGTGATTAGGAGGTAATCAATGGATTATTTCAACAAGTAAAAGAGGACTAACTTGTCTTGCCTAGGCATCTTCTGTCTTTAGTGTCACCCCAGAGAACCACTTCCTTCCAAGTATAAACATTACAATTACAGGTCACATTCTATCTACCCTCTCAAATGGTGTTTTGATCGTTTTGTTTATATTTTTAATCTTTCAAAGAGTGAGTCAGAAGAAGAACCAATCAAAGCCTTAAATTGTGCAAAACATACTGTTACTATGATATAACTGCATTTGACCTAACCACTGCAAAAATTCGTTCCGCTGTAATGTTTTCACAATATTTAAAGCAGAAGCATATCAGTAAGGGTTTCTTTCTGCATAAGGTTTTTTGGTAGTGTAATGTCTTAATCATAGTCTACCATCAATACTTGAGGAGTATCTTTAATGTTTAGATAGTATATTAGCAGCACGCAATAATTACATCATAAGTTCTCAAGCAGAGGCAGTCTATTGCAAGGACCTTCTTTGCTGCTAGTTATCACAAGCTGTTTTAAGTCAGAAAACTGAATAGCAACACTGAATACTGTAGAAATGCACTTTTCTTGGTAAGACTTGAGTTGTTGCAATATTTAATTATCCATTTGGTTGTTACAAAAAATTCTTAACTATAATTGATGGTTGTTGCTGTAATAGTATATTGCATGTATTTCTACCTCTAATAATGGGCTTTATGTGCTAGATTTTAATATCCTTGAGCCTTGGCAAGTGCACAAGTCTTTTTAAAAGAAACATGGTTTACTTGCAGAAAGCTGATCAGTTTTGAGAGATCATTAATGCCCTTGATGGTTTTTGTGGGTGTGAAACAAAAGTTGAGAATTTGAATTGGTCCCTCTTATTATAGTATTGAAATTAAGTCTACTGAATTTATCAAGTCATGTTCATGCCCTGATTTTATATACTTGTATCTATCAATAAACATTGTGATACTTGAGAAAAAAAAAAGAGTGAGTCAATAGGAATTAGGTCTCACACCATAGGTACTGGAAACCTGTTCTGCCATTCTCCTTCCTAGGACCATTTCCTTCTCAGCTTCATTCTGCTCAACTTAAATGTACATATTCTATGTGAAAAAAAGACTTCTAAGAAAAGTTAGGAAAAGATGCATTCCTTATAATGAGATTCATTTTGAAAGCAGATAATTTGTTCCTTTCTTCCATATTTTTATAAAAAGGAAGCCTGTCACACAGAGTTATTGGTTCTGAGGATATCATTTCTCCATCCTTATCCAAAGGCTCAAAGTTATGAGTCCACCCATGAGAGATTGAATGGTTTTAGTTTTTGTTTTGCCTTTTGTGCCACACCTGTGGCTGCAGCCATGAGCTCGAGTGCTGTCCCCAAGATTTTGTGATCACTCCTGGGGCTTCAACTCTGTTCCTGCATGCTGTCCCAAAACTTTTATGATCAAACACTGTATCAGTTGAGCCATAGGTCCACTTCTGGATTTTTTGCTAGCTAATTAGAGATAAAAGACTCATGGACTTTCCTTCTGGGGACTGACTTTGACCCTTGATTCTCAGATTTCAGTCACTCGATTAGCTAGAATTACAACTGTGAACCTCCAGTGCCCAGTTTAGAGCTAAGGCACCATTGTTGTTTTTGTTTTTATTTTTATCATTAAGGTGATGTACAGAGGGGTTACAGTTACATATGTAAGGTAGTGAGTACATTTCTTGTAAAACTTATTAGCTCCTACCTCATATTTCTTCCACCTTCTCTCCTCCCTAGTTCTCCCTCCCCCAATCCGTACAGTTAGTTTACAACATATTGTCTTGTAGATATCACTGTTGCATTGATTTGCCTTTTGTCCTTTGTCTCAGCATTTGATGGTCCACTTCCCTTTCTTAATTCAGATAAATGTATATACAATACCCAGGGTACCAAAATTAAATACAGTGACAAAAGGTGCTAAACCATAAGGAAGAAAAGTGCAAGAAAAATCATCTCACATAGTACATTATATCCAAATTTAACTGCATCCTTGCTGTAATAATGGCATTACAGAAAGTTTAATTTAGTAGAAATTATTGGAAGAACAAAATTTCTACAGGTAGCATGCAAGAATTTTTTTTTTTTTGGCCAATATTAGAACTTGGACTCAGGGCCTAAGCTCTGTCACTGGCTTCTTTTTGCTCAAAGTTAGCACTCTACCTCTTGAGCCACAGCACCACTTCTGGCTTTTTCTGTTATATGGTGCTGAGGAATCAAACCCAGGGCTTCGTGCATGCTAGGCAAGCACTCTACCACTAAGCCACATGCCTAGCCTGCATTTTATTTTTAATTGAAATCACTGTCACTGAGGTCTGTTGTTCAATGTTGCATTCATCTCCACTTGCTCTCAAGGTGACCTTCTAAATTTGGTAGCACTTTGTAGTTGGTACTTTTCATCCAGATTCCAAGACTCTGATAGCACCATCTGTATTTGTATTCCCAACCTCTTCACATTGTATTTTTTATTTGCAGATATTTTTAAAGAGGTAAATTATCACTATTTGACATATAGGAGTGAGAATGAAAACATCTACATCTTCAAGATTTATTCTTCAGGACTGGATCAGAAGATCATTTCATTTGCTTTCATCCAACCAATGCCCTTCCAAGCAATGTAGCTTCTTATCTCCAATCAATTGAATCATCTTTCAAGTTAATAATAATATTATTGCCTCTCAGTAGACAAATGGAAAATGTGGTACATATACACAATGAAATTTTATGCCTCTATCAGAAAGAATGACATTGCCCCATTCGTAAGGAAATGGAAGAACTTGGAACAAAATTATAATAAGTGAGGTTAGCCAGCCCCAAAGACACATGGACTCTATGGTTTCCCTCATAGGGAAAATTTAATACAGGTTTAGGCTAGTCACGGCAGAAGATCACAAGAGCCCAATAGCTATGCCCTTATGGACACATAAGATGATGCTAAGTAAAATGAACTCCACGTTATGGAAATGAGTGTTATATCAGTGTTGTAATTATTTCCAACATGCTATGTGAAACCATAGCTTTTTTTGTTGATGATTCTCTTGCATCCCCTGCCTGTGGTTGCCCCTGTGCTATCACTGTATCTCATCTGAGCACCCTGGATACTGTGTATACTGGTATTGGAACTAGGGAAGGCAAAGAGAATATCAAAATTGAGAGACAAAGGATAAAAAGACAAATGACTCCAAAGGCGATACTTACAAAACCATTTGGTGTAAAGCAACTGAAAAATTCATGGAGGGAGAGGGATAGGGGGAGGGGAAGGAGGGAAATGAGGGAGGGAGGAGGTAACAAATTGTACAAGAAATGTACCCACTGCCTTATGTATGAAACTGTAAACCCTCTGTGCATCACTTTGATAATAAATGAGTAATTATTCAGAAAAAAAGACTTTGTTTAGACTCAGCCTCTTTATTTTTACGAGTTTTACATATGAAATTAAATTATTGACTTTTTAAAGAATTCAATTTTTGTCCATAATAACCAAGAGCCTAAGTAAGTTACTGAAGCCCTCCTGGGCCTACACCTGTTTTCTTAGCATAGCAACATAGCCAGTAGTCATTTTAGGTCAAGCTGGGTAATATTTACAGAAAGAATGTCCCACAGGAGTCTTAGTTTTTTGTACATCCAAAGCACTTTCTTTTTAACCAGTAATCAGCTGCATGTGGCACAGGTCCACAAACAGTTTTGAATTCAGGTGGCTAGTGCCAGCCCAAAACTTTGAGCAGATACAGGGGGCTGGGATTTTAAACTATTACCCCCACCCACTTGACAACCTTAGCTTTTATTACCCACTATTACAGATGAAGTAGACAGGTTTGGACATTAGATGACCAACCATTAACTATCTCTCTTGATCTCCCAGCCCTGGTTAGTTTTGAATGGGCAAGTGCAGAGCGGCTCCATTTAGGATATGACACCATCCCCTCTTCCACTTCTCCAAGGTTCTTCCTTGTTATGACTAGTCTGCAAGTCCAGGTGTTCATTTCTATGATGGCTTGTAGGCATCTCTTTATTCACAGGATTTGAACTCAAGGCTTGGGCACTGTCCCTGAGTACTTTTGCTCAAGAGTAGCATTCTACCCCCTTGAACCATAGTGTTTCTTGAGCCATGCTTCCAGCCTGACACATTGTTGGTTAGTTGGGAGATGGAGTCTCAGAGGGATTTTTCTGTTCCAGCTGGCTTTGAATTCACTCAGATCGAGTGAGTCTTTGCCATAAAATCATTTTTTTATTTCCAAGTAAAGCAACAAGGAGACCAATAGAAATAGTCGAGCTTACCAGCAACTTGTTAAGAACTAAAGTTATATTTGACAAATTGGTAAGTCATCTATCTTTTTGTGAGTTTGACTATAAATGTTGTAGAGCATTAATTCTGCAACAACAGTCTTAGTAATAGACATTATAATATATTAGGATACTAATTGATTAAAATATTGTAGATGCTATGAAAGCTTTGTGATTACAATGAAGAGTATAGAAGTTGGAGTCCTCTTAGCTCTGTATCCAGTGGGGCTTTTATATTTGGGAAACATATATTAAAGCACAAATAAATACTTTTATAGATGGACATAAAGAATGACATGGTAGTTTTACATTAGTGTATTAATCTTGACCTTATTTACATTACATCCAACTTAATTATATACCATCTTTACTCATATGCTTCATCTTTTAAGACATATTTATACCATCTGCTATATACTCGAGCCTTTTGCAACTTATTTGGATGTTCCATGGTTTGTCTTAATTTTTTTCTTCAGAGCAAATATTTAAGACCATTTTTACTTTCCAAGACCTTTTTGATTCAGAGGAAACTATATTTTTTCAAGCCCTTTAATTAACTTTTTCCTTTTTTTACATTTCTTTGCTGTTTCCTTTTTGTTGTTAATTTGTCTTTGGATTAGTTAATATTTGTTTGTACCCACATTTGAAGAGGTTCTGTGTGGTTTGAGCTTAAAACTGCCTGCTTTTTTTCTCCTTTGGCTTGTGGAGTCAGATGATTTTAGAACTTTCTCAAGGCAATGACTGTGTTCCCACCCACAGGCTGTAAGGGAGAGATGTTTGCTAGATTTGATTCACATAATAAACAGTATATTTGATAACTTTTTAACACAAGATTTACAATTGCCATCAGGGAATAAATAATTTTAGGAACTATCAGTACCAAAATCAGAAAAAGATTATCTTTTACATCATGATGATAGTTTTAATGTATTATAACGTGGTTACTTCGAATATGTTTACACACACAGACTCACAAGAGTTTTAAGCCATTCTTAGGTTTTTTTAAATAATGTAAAATTGGCCATGTAAAATTTCTGGAATTTTAGTGGCAAATGACATTATTTTGCCCAATATGAAAAAACCACATGGTCAGTTATGAAAACAAAAACTTTAAGACAAATACCTTTCTCAACAAGCAAGAGTGTTACAGATTACCAAGAGCAGAATAAATTCAAACTTTTTTGTTAGGAAGACATATTGATTTTGGATAATTGACTTGAATGTCTTTTTAAATATCAACAACCACATTAACTCTAATGGAAAAGTAAAGAAGTATGTCATGGTGATCCAAGGAGTCAACAAGCAGAATTTAACAGAATTTGCATGTTTAAATAAACATTGATTAGAAGAAAGAAAACCTTTAAACATTTTTGGTAATGAGACATATTAGGATATGAAGTAACCTTGGTGGTCGTGGGGTTGTGGTCTCTGTTTCTTTCAGGCAGGTGTTAATTTCCAGAACCTGCAGAGGAATTGGGGGGAGGGGTTTCTCCTAGTGACCAAGGATCACAGGCTGTGATGGTGACATGCTGGGAGGTAAGGCACCTTCTAAGAACGTTCCAGGGCTGGGGGATATGACAGTGATTCCCTTGTTAAGACAAAGATAGCCAATGCTATCTGATAGAATTCCAGGCCAGGATAGCTACCCTTGAGAAGCAAAAAATAGGGGGTGGGGGGTGGGCAGAGTACAGAGAGAGAGAGAGAGAGGAGAGAGAGAGAGAAGGAGAGAGAGAAAGAGAGGGAGAGAGAGAGTGTGTCAGGGGTGAGGAACAGACTGAGCTGCCCTTTGGAGGCTTATTTCTACCCCCAACCTGTGTCAACCAATGGTTGCTACAAAGACAAGCAGGCACAGGGAAGAAGGTCAACAGAAGGAGTTTGCTTGGATCAGACAGGCATTTTTAGTTTAGAGAACATGAACCAACTGCAGATAGCAAGGATGGAGAAAAGGATTGACAGAGAGAGAGAGAGAGAGAGAGAGAGAGAGAGAGAGAGAGAGAGAGAGAGAGACTGTATGTAAATGCCTTTTTACTTGCCCGTGCACTTATAGAGGTTGTGTAGGTCTCATAAACTGTCATGACCCGTCATGATCCACTGCTGCATGAAAGGGCTCGATTTGATTGCATAAGCCTATGAGCTTATGAGGCTTTAAGTCCAGGAGATATAGTGTCTCCAAGATAGAATGAGGAGGGGCAATGAAATGATAAGTAATTAGAATTAGGATATTTTCCCATTCTGTAAAATGTTAGGACTGGGACCAATCAAACAAAGGGCAGCCCATTTGAACAACCCACGGGGGTGGGGTGGGGGTGGGGGCGCAATAAAGGTCTCCAGAGCCAAGCTGGGGCAAAAGACTCCAAGGGCTGACCTCCAGTTGCCATCCTTTCTGCAGAGGCCCAGCCGCCATCTGTGGACAGCACCCTACTTTGGAAGGCAGGAGGCCTTAATGCCTGTAGGACTAAGATTGGCCAGTCCAGGCCTGGCCTACAAGAAGGCAGACTTAGAGAGAGCAGGCGTCCATCCCTCTCCACAGCTCCATGCTGTCTGGAATTCCTGCTGTAGATGAAACTTGTGCTTATAAAGGTGCTTCTCCAAGCACCAAGGGCTGAAGAGCCCATACCACATGCTAGGAAGCACCTAGTGTTGTTTTTCTCATCAAAATCCCCAAAGCAATGACAACAGTACGAGATGATAGCAAAGCAATGGACCTGGTGGGATGGACAGAAACAGGCCTGCCCATTGCTCTTTAAGGAGACTGAAAAATCTAAAGATAAACTTTTGGGGGGGGGATTTCTTTTTCTTTTTTCACTAGAAGAAATCCACTTAGTCTTTAAGCAAGATAATGAAGGGGGAAGTGTGTGTGTTAGGGTGGGGTGAGGTGTAGATGGGGGGGTCTGAGGGAAAATATCACACACCTACCTCCAAAATTGCTGGAGATGTGGAAGGCTGGCAGTGAGGAAGGGGGGAAAAAAAGAGGAGGGACCTGAGGTCATTGTGTTCAGACTAGAATTGGCAAGAGCCTACCCTCCCCCAGAGGGCCCAAGGAAGAAGCAGGAAGTTGTCAAGGTGGTGGGAGGAAGAGGGACTGTATGGAGAAAGTGGATGAATAGGAAATTTTTAAGCAAAGAAAGGCCAGGGGATGCTGGGAGAAGGGGCGGGCCCACCATGCTGAGAGTGAGCTGAGCTCAGCTGGCTGATTTTTAGCCATGGTCCTGGACATCATTCATCAGCAGATACAGAAACAGTAAAAAGCAAACAAACAAAAAACCCAAAAAGTGCAATGAAGCTGGCACTGGTGGCTCAAGCCTGTAATCCTACTTACTCAGTAAACTGAGATCTGACGGTCATAGTTCCAAGTTAGGCAGGGGCAGGAAAAAAAAATCTGTTGGTACTCTTATCTCCAATTACTCATAGAAACACCAGAAATGGAGCTGTGACTCCACGGGTAGAGTGCCATCCCTTAGCAAAAAAAGCCTTAGGGGCAGCACCCAGGTCTTGAGTTCGAGCACCAGGACCAGCATGCATGGGCAAGCAGGAACACACACACACACACACACACACACACACACACACACACACACAAAGTGGGATTAAATGATTGCCCCAGATAGTGGCAGTTTCTGACATTCCAGAGGTCCATGTAGACTGTGCCAACCCCCCAACCCCTTGGCATCACATCTTGGAATCCACCAATCCCCCAGGTTGGGTGTGGCTATGTCTATGGAATCCCATGAAACAGAGCTAGGGGGGAGGGGGAAGGAGGGGGCAGAGGAGGAGGCCTCAAAGCCCTAAAGATGCAGTAGTGAGAGCTGTCTGCTACTTTAGTGAGTGCGTTAATACCAGTTGGGGAATCAGGGAACATTATTTTAGTCATCCAGCTAATTCCACTACTCACTCAAAGAGCCAGCTTGGGGGCAGGGTGGTACTTGAAATTTTTTTTGGTTCAAACCCAAAGGCCAGAGAACACAATTCCCTTAAGGTGCTTCTTCCTTGGATCTAGTGTGACCAGTCTCCAGCCCCTGTGGCTACAGGGTAGCTGCTGCATCCTGAGCTACAGCCCTGTTCCCAAAGGGGTCATCCAGTGGGTTAATGAATGGAAATCCCCCTCATGTGCCTTCCACCTTCCAAACCATCTCTAGAGACAGCCTGGTGGCAGGCACACACTTTCTAAGGTAGGTCCTTGATTCCCCATTCCTGCTCCTGCCCCCCCCCCCCCCCGCAAATGTTTCACTTGAGATTGACTTACAATCTGTAATATAAAAAGACAGGGCTGGAGTCTTACCCTTCAGAAATGTACCCAAACACGTCACGGGGCGGGGGGGGGGGGGGAATGCCCTCAACCTAATACACTTTCCAGGCTTTTTTTTGTCCTGAATATAATCCCAAACCGGGGGACACTTTACCAAAAGAGGAGGTGAAATGCCTTTGGACCAGACTGTGAAACTGCCATTTCTATATTCTATATCCCTTCTGCTATACACCCCTACCCCACACACACACCCCGCGAGTCTGGTTCTATGAGATCCTAAAACTTAGAAAAGTAACTCATTGTGGTACCATGGGATGGGAGAGGTGGGGGAAGACTTTAGGGAAGGGGTGGGGTGCTACTTGGGGGAAGTATTTGAGGCCGATGTAGGTGGGACATTTCTACCTTTCTGAACTCAAGACCAGGATGAAGTCCTGCAGCACCTCTTGGGACCTTTTCTTTGTGGCCTCAGATTTCAGTTCACCAGTGTCAAGACTTAAGACAAAAGGACTAACTCCCTCCCCCCTTTAGTCCCTGCTGTATCCTGGCCATCCTGGCCACCTAGGACTCAGACCCACAAGAAAGTCACCAGCACTCAGTCAAGCAAACAGCCTAGGAGTCTTTATTTAGCTCTGCACAGCCTCTGCTCTCCACCAACGGGATGGTAAAGAATAGCAATGAACCACAGCACGGCTGGGTTTTTAAAGGTAGAAGCTATGCATTCTACAGCAGGTGGTCAAGTAGCGCAGATGCAGTGGGTCAATGCAGGGGGTAGAACAAGTCACAAATGGGTTAAGTAAGCAGTTTTCAGAAGCAGAATTTCTTGGTCAGGCTGACAGAATATCAATTTTATTTTAACAATTGTTAACATGTTTCCCTAATATCAACTAAGCAAGCATGAATGGGCTAAAACAATCCAGTACTCAATCATAAGTGGACCAATTTGACAGTCGCATGGCATTTCTGTAACTACTACTATGATTATTTCTATAATCTATAACTACGATCATTTTTACAATTTGTTACTATGGTTGCTACTTAGATACAGAGAGCAACAAGGGCTACATAGATTTTTAAATGTCGAAGTACAGATTTTTAGGGAAGACGGTGGAGGACAAGCAGAGCCCTAGCAGAGCTCCCTCTGATATCGTAATTTTCTCACCCCATAGAAACTTTTACTCCTAGAAAGACAGCCAAAGTAAGTTCTAACAGTACAGGGATTCTGACCAGGTAGGAAAAATTGACTTTGCTCGTCTGAAAACACAGATTTGAGCTCCAGTCGGCATCCCGCCGCCATGCCAGTGCCGGCTCCAGCACAGTGCTCGGCACAGCCCCCCCACACTTTGCGCAGCTAAAGCACTCAGTGTATACCTGTGAGAAATACTCCTGATGGCGGCTGAGCACGGACGACCTGACATCGCAGAGACAGCGTGAGTACCCCACAAAAGATATTCTCACTCGTGCCCACAGACCAGCTTCTGGAAGGCATCCCTGTCTCCACCGCCAAAGCAAAGCGCCATCTTTGCCACTGGCATAGGGTCAGACCAGATTGGAACTGAAGCAGGCCTGGGGAAAGCGAGGTCAAAAAAGCCATCTTTGAAAAGGGCAGGAGGGGCAGAATCAGTGAGAACCAGATCCGCCCAGAAGAACGCCCCCTGCCGTGGCGGGAGGCGAGTCCTGGTCCTCGGCTTAGCCAGAGGTGCCCCGCCCTGCCCGCCGGAATTTCTAAACTTAAAGCAAAAGCTTCAAGCAGGTACCGGGGGCACGGAAACACCAGAGGGAGGAACAAACAGTTCCTGGGACAGCTAAACGGGCCCGTCACAGAGGAAGCTACTTCCCAGCCCAAAACGGAGCTGCATTCCATACCCACCCATGCCAAGGAGGCCGCCTCCCTCAGGCAAGCAACTCTCAGCTGAGCAAAACAGGCCAGAAGCTCCCCGCCCTTCTGAGTTCACAGCCTAGTCAAGACCAGGCATCAAAGGCAGCGGCCCCACAGCAGACAGAGGAGCCACAGTTCCTGAGACTGCTCACGTCCCCATCTACAGAGGACGCCCAAGGCCTGCCTGCAAGCTGTGTGAACCTCAGAGACCCAGGATTGCACCAACAGGGGAGTAGGGTCAGAACAGATCCACCCCTTGCCAACTGAAATCAAGTCAAAACAGCCAATCAGGAAATAGTCTGCAGACCATTGCAGGGAAACCAGAGACTGGGGAGAATCCACCCAAACAAGGAGGACTCCTTTTTTTTTTTTTTCTTTTACTTTTCAAACATTTTTTTTAACTTTTTGAAAATTTTCTTTTTAATTTTTTCACATCTGAAACAAAATTGGTTGGTTTTTTTTTGTTTGTTTTTTATTTGTTTGTTTGTTTTCCATTTTTACCGGTTTATTTTATCAAGTTGTTTTGTGTTTGTTCATTTGTTTGGGTTGTTCCTTTTCTGTTATTTTCCTTGTTATTTACTTTTTCTTCTTTTTTAAATAATTTTTCTCTGTTTTGTGTATCTGTCTTCCAGTATTTTTACTTTTTTTCTCTCGTTGCATTCTCTTCCTTTAAAAATTACTTTCCTATGAATAACACCTCCACTCTTATCTGCTAACTCTCCAGTGTCTGTCATTTTAACCTTGTTCTTTCTAATGATTCTACTCTTCTCCACATTTCCACATCACTGAAACTAAACCAAAATCACCACCACCACCCAATACATTTTACTCTATTCTCTATTCTCTTTACTACCTCCAACTTACGCTCCAGACTTACTGCCTGGACATCCAGGTTCCATTGACTCCTGGTTATTGGATAGAGGGTATCCCAGCTTAATACGAGTGAATCAAAGGGGTTCATAGAGAAAGCCAGTCCTAAAAGAACTTAATATAAAAACAAGAATTGCTTATAGGGTTGTAGCAGTAAATAAGTAACTACTGAATACAGGGCCTAGGATCAGTTGTTATATTGAAATTGTATTCTTTAGGAACACCAAATCTAACTTTATAGACAGGTATGCAAATTATCTGTATATAATTGTGAAATTGAAAGATTTACACAACAGTGCTTGGCAAGGGCTGCTTTGGGTCTTAAATGGTGCTCACAGGTGCTGGTAGACTGGCATTCCCAATTCAAATGGGCAGAAGAAACACAAGAAAGATGGCAAACAATGAAGTCTTATCCCCCCACTCAAAACAAGCAGGAAGCAGAGCAGTCAATCAAAAACATAGAAGAGAACTCCCAAAATGCTCTACAAAGTCTACTGATAAACATGATAAAAGAAAAGTTTGAATCTCTTCAGTCAATTATGTTAGAGCGTGAGGAGGCAAAGCAAAAATTAATGGAGAATTTCATGGCATCCACAAATAGAAAGATAAATGAACTTCAAGAGTCAAATGAAAAGATAGCTACCCAGCTTAAAGATTTGAGAGACAACACTCAAAACCAAAGTAACGAAGTTAATGAAGTAAAGAAGTCCATACAGGACCTAAGAAATGACATGGAAATCATCAGGAAAGACCAGTCAGAAGGAAAAGAGATTCAAAATCAAGTATCTAGCCTACAGTCCCGACTAACTGAAGCAGAGGATCGAATCTCAGGAGCTGAAGATTCCTTAGATTCTTTGGAGAAAGATCAAAAATCAATACAAATCCAGTCCAAGCAACAAAACAGATCGCTACAGGAGATTCAAGACACGATCAGGAAGCCCAATTTAAGGATAATAGGTATTGAGGAAAACTTGGAGAAAGAGGTTAATGGCATAGGCAACCTATTTAACAGAATATTAGCTGAGAACTTCCCAAACATCCAGAAGGAAAGGCCTATACAGATACAAGAAGCATTTAGAACCCCAAATTGACCAGACCAGAATAGAACATCCCACCGACACATTGTGATCAAAACAGCTTCAGCAGAGTGTAAGGAAAAAATACTCAAAGCTGTTAGGGCAAAGAAAACAATCACATATAAAGGAAAAGCAATCAGAATTACTCCAGACTTCTCAGCAGAGACCATGAAAGCAAGGAGAGCCTGGAATGGAGTATACCAAACTCTAAATAAAAATAACTACCAACCAAGAATTCTGTACCCAGCCAAACTCTCCTTCATAGCCGAAGGTCAAATAAAAGTCTTCCACAATAAGGAAAAACTGAAACAATATATCTCCACCAAACCAGCCTTACACAAAATCCTTAAAGATGTACTATACAGGGAAAATAATCAAGATCCCAACACAGACAGAGAAATGAACCCTAAATAGTAAACACTAGATCAAGAAATGGGAAGACACAGCTTTAAACAAGATAGTGATAATGAAAGGAACAAACGATCATCTCTTAATCCTAACTGTCAACATTAATGGACTTAATTCTCCAATCAAACGACATAGGCTCATAAGTTGGATCAAAAATCAAGATCCATCTTTCTGCTGCCTCCAAGAGACAAATCTATCCAGCAAAAGTAAGCATCTTCTAAAAGTGAAAGGCTGGAAACAAATCTATCAAGCAAATGGCCCCCATAAGCAGGCTGGAGTTGCAATCCTAGTATCAGACAACATTGACTTCAAATTAAAAAAGGTAAGAAGAGACAAAGAAGGTTACTACATACTAGTAAAAGGATCTCTCCAACAGGAAGATATAACCATTCTAAACATCTACACACCAAATGCAGGAGCACCCAACATCATCAAACAAACATTACTGGCTCTAAAAACATTCATAGACCCAAACACATTGATTGTTGGGGACTTTAACACTCCACTATCACCTCTGGACAGATCAACACGCCAAAACCTGAACAAAAAAAACACAGAAGTAAACAATTGCATAGACCAACTAAACTTAATCGACATCTACAGAATATTCCACCCAGCAAGGACAGGATACACGTTCTTTTCGGCAGCATATGGAACATTCTCCAAAATAGATCACATCTTAGGGCACAAAGAAAATCTGTACAAATTCAGAAGTATCAAAACCATTCCCTGCATTCTCTCAGACCACAATGGAATAAAATTAGAGCTCAACTCAATCAGCCACCACAGAAAATCCCACAATTCATGGAGACTAAAGAACACACTGCTGAACCATCAGTGGGTCACTGAAGAAATTAAAACAGAAATTCAAATGTTTATGGACTTCAACTAAGTTGAGGACACAAAGTACCAACTCCTTTGGGACACAGCAAAGGCAGTACTCAGAGGAAAATTTATATCTCTGAGTACATACATCAACAAACTGGAGAAACAGCAACTCAGTAATTTAAGGAAGCACCTTAATTTTCTGGAGAGAGAACAGCAAGCCAAACCCCAAGTCAATAGACAGAAGCAAATAATTAAAATCAAATCAGAATCAAATCAATTAGAGACGAAAAAACCATCGAAAGAATCAACAAAATAAAGAGTTGGTTCTTTGAAAAAATCAACAAGATAGACAGACCCCTAGCAAACCTGACCAAAAAACGAAGGCAGCACACTCAAATAAACAAGATAAGAGATGAAACAGGTAACATCACCATAGAAATAACTGAAATTCAGAAAATAATGAGGGACTATTTTGCAAACCTTTATGCCAACAAATTCGAGAACTTGGAAGAAGTGGATGATTTCCTAGAAAAATTTGATACCCCCAAACTCAACCATGAAGATTTAAACCTTCTAAACCGACCAATATCCAGTATTGAAATAGAAACGGCAATAAATGATCTCCCATCCAAGAAAAGCCCAGGTCAAGACGGATTCACTGCAGAATTCTACAAGGCCTTCAAAACAGAACTCACTCCAATATTTCTCAAACTCTTCAATGAAATTGAAAGAGAAGGTTCACTACCAGACTCATTTTATGAAGCCAGTATAACCCTCATCCCCAAACCAGGCAGAGACTCAACATGGAAAGAGGACTACAGACCAATCTCCCTGATGAACATAGATGCAAAAATTCTCAACAAAATTCTGGCCAATCGACTTCAACAGGTCATCAAAAAAATCATACACCACGATCAAACTGGATTCATCCCAGGGATACAAAGTTGGTTTAATATACGCAAGTCAATTAATGTAATCCACCACATCAACCGGAGCAAGGTAAAGAACCACATGGTTTTATCTCTGGATGCGGAAAAAGCGTTCGATAAAATCCAGCACCCATTTATGCTAAAAAGCCCTGGAAAAACTGGGATTCTAGGGAACATTCCTGAATATAATCAAGGCAGTTAATGACAAAACAACAGCAAGCATAACTCTAAATGGTGAAAAACTAAAGCCATTTCCTTTTAAAATCAGGAAGAAGGCAGGGATGTCCACTCTCTCCCCTGCTCTTCAACATATTACTAGAATTCCTAGCCAGAGCAATCAGGCAAGAAGAAAATATAAAGGGGATCCAAATAGGAAAAGATGAAGTTAAACTTTCTCTCTTCGCAGATGACATGATCCTTTACCTAAAGAGTCCCATAGACTCTACCCCTAAGCTACTAGAGCTGATCCAAAACTTTGGCAAAGTTGCAGGATATAAAATAAACCTTCAAAAATCAATGGCCTTTCTCTATGCTAACAACCCGAAGACCGAGGCTGAAATCAGGAAAGCAACTCCTTTTGCAATAGCCCCCCAAAACATAAAATACCTAGGAATAACCTTAACCAAAGAAGTGAAAGATCTCTTTGAGGAGAACTTTAAAAGCTTGAAAAATGAAATTAAGTCAGAACTAAGGAAATGGAAAAACCTCCCATGCTCCTGGATTGGGAGGATTAATATAATCAAAATGGCAATACTGCCAAAGGCTATCTACAAATTCAATGCAATACCCATTAATATCCCAACACCATTCTTTAATGAAATAGAGGAAGCAATCCAGAAATTCATATGGAATAATAAAAGACCTAGAGTAGCAAAAACACTCCTAAGCAGAAAGAACAGTGCTGGAGGAATTACAATACCCAACTTCAAGCTGTATTATAAAGCTATAGTAATGAAAACAGCTTGGTATTGGCACCGGAACAGGCCTGAAGACCAATGGAACAGAATTGAAGACCCAGAAATGAACCCACAGAACTACGCCTACTTAATCTTTGATAAAGGAGCTAAAATAATAGTATGGAAGAAAGATAGCCTCTTTAACAAGTGGTTCTGGCAAAACTGGCTCAACACATGCAACAAACTAAAACTAGATCCTTATATATCACCCTGCACCAAAATGAATTCCAAATGGATTAAAGACCTTGAAATCAAAACAGACACCCTGAGAACACTAAAGGAAGGAGTAGGAGAAACACTTGGGCTCCTTGGCACAGGACGGAACTTCCTTAACAAAGACAGAGAAAGGCTACAAATCAAAGAAAGGTTGGATAAATGGGACTGCATCAAACTGCAGAGCTTCTGCAGGGCAAAGGACATAGCTCGCAAGATAATCAGAAAGCCCACAGACTGGGAGAAGATCTTTACCGGACATTCAACTGACAAAGACCTCATCTCTAAAATATATGCAGAACTAAAAAAACTACCTTCTTCCAAAACAAAACCGCAAAGAACCAATAGCCCCCTCATCAAGTGGGCTAAAGACTGACAAAGAGACTTCTCTGATGATGAAATGAGAATGGCCAAGAGACATATGAAAAAATGCTCTACATCACTGGCCATAAAGGAAATGCAAATCAAAACAACATTGAGATTCCATCTCACCCCAGCAAGAATGTCATATATCAAGAAAACTAATAATAACAATTGTTGGAGGGGATGTGGCCAAATGGGAACCCTACTTCATTGTTGGTGGGAATGTAAACTGGTTCAGCCACTCTGGCAAGCAGTATGGAGATTCCTCAGAAGGCTAAATATAGAACTCCCCTATGATCCAGCAGCCCCACTTTTGGGTATCTATCCAAAAGACCACAAACAAAATCACAGTAATGCCACCAGCACAATAATGTTCATCGCAGCACAATTTGTCATAGTGAGAATCTGGAACCAACCCAGATGCCCCTCAGTAGACGAATGGATCAGGAAAATGTGGTACATATACACAATGGAATTTTATGCCTCTATCAGAAAGAATGACATTGCCCCATTTGTAAGGAAATGGAAGGACTTGGAAAAAATTATACTAAGTGAAGTGAGCCAAACCCAAAGAAACATGGACTCTATGGTCTCCCTTATTGGGAATAATTAGTACAGGTTTAGGCAATTCATAACAGAACATCACAATGCCCAATAGCTATACTCTTATGAACACATAAGATGATGCTAAGAGAAATGAACTCCATGTTGTGGAAAGAATTGTTATATCACAGTTGTAACTACTTTCAACGTCCTATGTTTATCAGTAGCTTCTATTATTGATGATGTTCTTGTATCACCTTCCTGTGGTTGTACCTATACTATCTCTGTAATCTTATCTGAGTATATTGGAAACAGTGTTTATGGGTATTGGAAGTTGGAAATTCAAAGGGAATACCAAATTTGAGAGACACAGGGTTAAAAAAAGAGAAACAACTACAAAAGCAATACTTGCAAAACTGTTTGGTGTAAGTGAACTGAACACCTGGGTGTGGGAGGGAAAAGGGGGGAGGGAGGGGGGTATGAGGGACAAGGTAACAAACAGTACAAGAAATTTATCCAATGCCTAACGTATGAAACTGTAACCTCTATGTACATCAGCTTTATAATAAAAACTTAAAAAAAATAAAAAAATAATAAATGTCGATGTACAAGGAGCTAGCCTCCAGGGTGGGGATGCAGCCCGTCTAGCATGGAGTCACCAAAATGGAGTTATAGAAGCTAAGACTAACTCTAAGACAGTGAAATTTTTACAAGCCCTATTGTGTCTAGGAGCAGGGAGGAGAGAAGGGCTACAGTTTTCCTTGGTTTTCACAGTCCCTGCTGCTTTTGACCCCCAAGATGAGGCTTGCAAGACATCCCTTTGGCTGGCGTTTACTCTCTGTTACATCTCTGAGGACCTGTTTTGCTGAGCTCTGAATACTTGGGCAAGGCAAGTTGAACAGTGTGTTCCTGAGCCTAATTATCAAAGCTGGTGGGGATGGTGTGGGGAGAAAATCAATGTGCTTTTATATTGGTGCGCAAACCTCTCAGACTTAACATTTTGCAAGTTCAATATTCCTGCTCAGGGCCTCAGATTGACCCTAGGAGGAACCTGCCAGGAGGGCGCTGGGACTGAAGCCCCGCCTTCGCAGAACTGGGCTAGGTAAGCTTTGCAGACCCTGTAACTAAGCGTCCCAGCTATGACTCTGCGAGCCAGGTTAAGGGGCCAAGGGCTCCAGAGCCTTGCAAGGGAGGAGGAAGAAGAGGAGGAAGAAAGATACACGCAGGGGCGGGGGCGGGGGGGGGGAGGAGTAGGCAGGGGTTGAGGGCGACTTACGGATACCTTGGCCCTGATACCAAAGTACCAGCGGCATCAGCAGCACCAGCGGCATCAGCAGCACCAGCGACTGGGAAGCCTGAGGCCATTCATGGTTCACCGAGGGGCAGGGCGGAGCCAGGGCAAGGGCAGAGCGCCGTGAGGGCGGCCCGAGCAAGGCGCAGGTCAGGGTCTTTACCGTGCCCTCTTGCAGGAGGCCATGGGGCAGGAGGAGGAAGAGGAGACTGGGCAGCCCAGCAGTGCCCTACATCCACTCCCAATAGCTGCTCCCATTATATGTGCCTGGCTCATCCCCAGGTTGGCCAACTCGCCCAATCGCGGGCTGCTCCTCCCCCCTTCCCCCGCTCCTGCTTGGGGCTGTAACCTGAGACCCCGCCCCAGAAGTCAGTCAGCACAGGCCAAGCCCTCATCTGCTGGGACCAGACACCCCCCACACCCCGCCCCATCGAGAGCCATGCTGCCCTTCCCTCACCCATAATGTTCTCAGTGTCCTGATCGGACGGGGCACAAAAACAACCCCAGGTTCCCCCACACACACACATCCACAAACATATACACAATCTGGGATGGAGGCACTACCCCCTCCAACCACAGGCTGGAATGATGGGGGGGTCCTCCAATCCTTCCCCTCTGAGCTCTGCCAGAGGGAGAGTTGGAGGAGAGGAAGTTGTAGAGAGGCAACAGCAAAGTTCATCCTGACCTCTGGCTATGTTGTTATCTCAAGGAATGTGCTAAAAATATGGCTTAATTGGCAGACAGCACTTACCGAGATGTTTTACTATGTCCATAAGAGTCTGGTTTATGTTAACCATTCAGCCTTGTCTTGTTTTACTGCCTCTTGTTATTTACCGACTTAAGAGCTTTCTTGTTTTCTTAAACTTTAGTTAGCCCTATGTCATTCCCTGGTTCCCAAACTGCAAATAAGCTGGAATTTAAGCATGAACAGGGCTGCAGTCTTGGGCTGAAGTCTTGAGCTGCAGGCCTCCCAAACTCTTTTGTCTTTTGTATATCGCCTTGTGCTTTTCTTTTTCTTTTATCCTTGCCCCTCAATTAGGATTCTTTTTGTTGCTAGCAGGCTCCAGCAGGAAGTGTTTACAGAAGCTAGGACCTCCAGTCCCCAAACCCCAGAACTGAAAAGGCCCTGGGTCAGGTAGAGAACTGGGGACAGAAAAAGCAATGGAAAGGAATTGTCAGGGGAGATGTGCACCAAATTGGACTCTTGGAGATTGTGAAAAGGGCATTAGCTACAGTCCTCAATCTATGGGACATCTCTATCTGTCTTCTAGAACTTTCCTCCAGTATCTAGCCAGTGGACTCTCACCTGGGGATTCAGAGCAACAGTCCCTTGCCCCTCCCCCTCTACTTAGGTGCTGGGTCCCACTCTGGGCCTGAGCTCACCACCAGGAAGGGCTGGTGGACTTCTCTGCACAGAGGGAGACCTGTGTGAAGGTGGGGAGGGGGGCAGGCCCTGGGAAGGGATGGAAGGAACCACAGAGGACTAAGGAAGCCCAGACACACCCTTGCAAGCTGCCCAGGGATGGCCAGATGGGGGCTGGAGGGCACTATTGTCATAGTTCCAGTCTCAGATGCAATGTCTGCTCTCAGATGCAATGTATGCTCTTACTGGCTGGGGTCCAGGAGTTGAGGAGGGTTTGCTGTTAGCCCTGGGTAGAGCAAGGAGCCAAGGATGATTGGTTTGGGGGAGGTCCTGGCTAGGGAGCTAGGAGGCTACTCCAGCTGGACCAAGTTCTGGGAGTCCAGGATGAAGCACCAGAATTTCCTAGTTGGTCCCCAGGCCCTCTGCTTCCACCTCACCACCACCACCCCCATCTTTTTCCTCCTACACTGCCTTCTTCCCTTCCCCAAATTGCCTTCTCCCAAGGACTCAGAGTAGCTCCTTCCTGGCTTTCTTGCTACCAATGAAGAAGAAAAAATACTCACCTAGATTTCTTAGAAACAAGATGGTCCTCCAAGGAATGTTAGGCAACAGGAAACTCAGAATCAAAAGCTTAATTAAAGCAGAAAAAGCAGAATCTCCCATCCAATCCAGTAAAATGGAAGATTCAGAAATCCAGTTGAGTTTCTGTGGGATTTTCTTCAGGGTTCAGGGTGCTTAGTGGAAGCTCACTATAACTCTCTGGCTCAGGTTTTCAGGAGAGGCTCTGGGCTCACCACCATTCCACCTCATGTTATAAAGCTTCTCAGGGTAGAAAAAGGAGTATCAAGGGTACAATCCTTCATTTCTGTGCACATGTACTGGGTGAAAAGTGAAAGAGGTGCTGTTTAAAGAGTTGCTGTCATGTTCTGTGCAGTGTGTATGGAAGTGGTGAAGGACTGGGCCAGTGCTATGCTCCTTCTTTGCTTCTTTTCCCATTTTATCCAGTCATGGGTTTACCTTCAGCTCTGGACCTTCCCTGGCCTTTCACCCTATGCAGGAGAAAGCTGGTCTGAAGCCTGCAGTGCCACTGTGTGGGAGCCATGGGTCCTGTCTTCTCTACCTGGCAGGTAGACTGTCTAAAGCTCCCACACTAGTCAAGACCCCCACTAGGTTCTCCAAGAATCCTTTCTCAGTGTCTCTAGAATACAATGTCTCTCTACTTTTCTGGATCTTTCTTCCATCTATAACCTATGGCTATGACAACCATAACAGCCCCCATCACCTGGCCACGTTCTGGGATGAATGACATTATTTAGACTCAGTTCCTCACTTCATACCCTGCTTTCCTTCTTCATGTTTTCTCAGTCACAATTACTTGTCTTTTTATATGTCCAGTAAGCATTCAAGCATCATAAACTTCCTGTCTTAAGTACAGAATTATACATTCTTAATATTATATAAATAATATTAGGTATATGTACAGAAGTCTTCAGTGTGTGCCAGCAAACTCTGAAAGTCTGGAGGGAGAAAGCTGATCCATGAGGTCACTTTGGAGAAATGCACCAGTATAGAACAATGGACCTTGATGCTGAATGAATTGCAAATTCCCAACCATATCCTGAGTATCACATAAAAGAGGTAGGCTTTGAAAGTATAGGTCATAACGCCATCTCAACATGTAGAATAATCTCTAAGGTCCACAGAACTTCCATGTATAGAGAAAGGAAATTATCCATGTTCCACGTGAAAGTTGTTTCCTTGCCAATAATTTCTAGTAACAATAAATTTTCTTTGATGAAAAGAAACATTACAAGCAGGATGCAGTTAAAGTTGTTAACAGAAAATATGCCACTTCCTGACCCCCTTCAAATTTAGATATTTGACTTGAACCTGAATGCAAATAATAGAGAACAATGGGAAGAAACCAAGGGTTGATTCCAGTGAGTTTGTTCAGGCAGTGGAGAACTGAGAAGATGTAAGTAGAAGTGACATAAAGAAAGAATCATTCCTGTATAATACTGTTCTCTTGTAACAAGTCAGAAGCAGTACAGTGGTTATGTTAGGTGTGGCTGTGATTGTGTGTCTGGCAGTAGTTGATTCTTTAGCAAGAGCAGCTGAAAGGTAGAGAAAAGTGTCTAGTAATTCTCTCTCTCTCTTTCTCTTTCTCTCTCTTTCTCTTCTTTCTCACAATTAAATGTGGTGACCAAGAATGAGACATATATTCTTCCTTGCATTTCATCATTGCAATCCTGTAGGCAAAGTGGCCACACCTATATTCTATTTAAAGTTTTTTTTTTTCAGTCTTCCTCATTCTACTCATACTCTTGCTGGGATAGAAATGAATTGGGGGTTCCCTTCTTGTCCAATGATCTTATAGGGAAGATAGTCAGAAGCACAAATGATCAAATCCACCTCCATTCCTAGTCACAGACACTGCTGCCCAGAAAAAAATAAGAGAAACCCATAACCCCAAGCAATCAGGGAAGCAAGTACTGTTGTGAGCATTAGGCATATGCAACACTTCTAACAGACGTCTTAGACCATTCTTCTTTACCAGTTAAGGATTCCTGTGTTGTATATTGGCCTTCCAGGCAGTTGAATTCCTTCGATAAACAGTACTCCTAGGAATCATGGTCTTTTATTTCCATCATAGAGCAATTGCTCTGGTTTTAATGTGTGTCACGTATTATAAATTACCAAAAGCTAGACAACAACTCATTTTTAAACACAAAGACACACATACAAACACACAGACACACACTCTTGAGCCCCAGTGTTGGGAATAATGGCTTTGTGCATTGTACTGCACAAGTAATATCTACAAGTTTGATAATTCTGCATCAGAGGCTGCCTTCTCTTTTCAAATACATAAGAAATAAGGAGATTATATACAAAATGAATTTGAATATAATCAGGAATGCAGCATCCCATGCCATTTGCTTAGGATTCCATATAACATAGAAGATGGACATGGGAGTTGACAGGAAGGAGGCTAGAAAGGAACTGGTCCTAGGAGGGAGGAGAAGGCCAGAGCAGGTTTCTAGTACCTGAGATGTCTCACTGTTTGAAATAGAGGAATAAAAATAATATGTATGATGAACCTCCATTGGAATAAGCCCTTCTGACAATTCAATAGTCCCAGGACTAGTCTCCCTGATATTTTCATTGCTTCTAACAAAAATATCAGAAATCATAAACACACAACATGTTCAGTACCATGTCTCCTCTAAAAATTACTGTTGTTATAGCAGCAGGTCTGACACTTGGCTTACACAAGTCAGGTTGGACATGTTTTGAATTGTTCCCTCCCTTCTAATATATTTGTTAACGATATTTGTTCTAAAGTACCAGACCAAATTAAGTACTGCATAAAATTCAGTATCTTTAATGGATTGTCAAATAATCAAAGCGTGGTGAACTAACAACCAAAAGAGAAAAACAACACAGAGAAAATAATGTTTTCCTCAAATACACTTTATTTGAAAGAATAATAATAATACAAAGGGTATTATCCCTCGTTGGATGAGATCAAATGGTGAGTTCTGTTCTGGCCGAGAGGAATGGGGTAAACTTATCAAAACTTTCCATGGGTCAGCCAAGCTCTCACGTTTGATAACAACTTTGCAAGACAGATAAAATGAACAATTGCATGAAGTTTCTACAAAAGAATGAAGAATGGGATTTCACTCATTAGAATCTTAATTCAGAGTAACAATTCTGAAATGACATTAAATTCCAATGAAATCCAACTGGATACATTTTTAATTTTAAATTAAGAAAGCATGTTTTTTTCATCTGTTATCTTTGGATATTCATCTTCTGGTAAACAGTGAGTAAATTGGAAGATTACAGGATTTACCAACTCCTATTCTGTAGCAGTATTTCTTATAGCTTGACATGATACCTTCTTCCAAAACAGAAGACAGTCAGTGCTTTCCCAGAGTGTGGGCAACAGAAAGCTGTGAGCAAGATTTCAATAAGTGGCTGGGAAATTACATCTGGGAAAGAAATATCTTGATTCCCCTGAACTTCAAACATTTGAATGGGAATCTGGACTTTTTCTTATTGCACTTATGTACAAAATAAGTTCGTAAGTATAAGATTCTATTTCTCCATCTTTACAATGTTTGCTTTGTAGGTTGCTTATGAGATATAACTTGTAGTATATCTGTAAATTCCATAACATAAAGACCAACATGCACTTAGAATCTAAAGTTTTATAATTAAAGTTACCTGAAAATTGGAGGGCAAAAAGAAATGAAGCTAGAATATAAAATATACCTGGATCATGAAACAATCTGAAAATTTCACAAAATAACACCCAAATCAGTTCTCCTGGGACACCTTCACTTCAAACTCCCTTCTATTTTGAAATATTGTCCAACATGATCAGAATTTTTACTTACGAAGAGGAACATAAGTGATAACATATTAGCATAGTTGCAAGTTGGCAAGTCTTGTCCAGGCCAACAGTCAGCTTTTGATTGGCATCTCTACTCCACTTTGCGAGCCCACAGGGAAAACTGACTTCAGTCCTCAGAGGTGCTGCACATGTCTTCCCAGAATGGAAAACCATACATGAGTCCTGAGAAACTTTTCAGCTCAGGGGTCTGATTAAACATTCCCACATCTATCCCACATTGTTTATTTATATATTGTCATTTTCTTACATCTTAATTTCCTTGATTTTCTTAAGTATAACTATCCATCCTACAAAAAAAGAATTTCAGTTTTTTGCTCATTTATCAAAGTTAAATAAAGAAAACCCAAGCACACAAACAAAAACTACACAAATTTATGAAAAGAGAAGGAGAAATACAAAGGAGTAGGAATAAAAAATAGATAAAAGTGCTGGAGAAATTTGGAATCCACAAAACATTCCTCAATATAATATAGGGTGTATATGACAAACCTCCAGACAACAGTATACTTAATGGTGAAAATGTAAAGCCAAAGCCATTTCCCCTAAAATAAGGAGTGAAACAAGGGCGTCTACTCTTTCCACTCCACTTCAACATAGTATTGCAATTCCTGGCCAGAGTAATAGGCAGGAGAAAACATAAAGAGAATCTAAATAAGGAAAGAAGGAGTAAAACTGTCCGTTTTGCAGATGACATGATCTTCTCCTTTGAAATCTCAAAATCACCTCCCTCAAACTACAAGAGCTGATTTTAAACTTTGGCAAAGTATCAGGATATAAAACCAACTCACCAATATCCTTTCTGTGTGCCCACAGCATGAAGACCAAAGCTAAAATAAGAAAAGACACTATTTACAATTATCTGAAAAAAATGCCTAGTAATTGCCAAACCAATGAAGGACCAGTTTTAAGAAGAAATCTGAACAACACTGAAGGTAATAGAAACACTATCCATGATTCAGGACTGGAAAAAATACTATTGTGCAAATGACAATAATGCCAAAAGCAGTTTACAAATTCAATGCAATACCCATCAAAACCCCAACAGCCTTCTTTAAAGACAGAAAAAGCAATCTAATAATTCATATGGTGATATTCATTTGAAAGGAATAAAACTGCTGGGCACTAGTGGCTCATTCAGGAGGCTGAGAATCATGGTTCAAAGTGAGTCTGAGCAAAAAAGTCAGTGAGACTCTCCTCTCCAATAAAGAAAAAGGCAGAAGTGGAGCTTTGGCTTAAGTGGTAGAGCACTCGCTTTGAGAAAAAGAAGCTGAGAAAAAGCACCCAGGCCTCCAGTTCAAGCATCAGGATCAGCACACAGACACAAACAAACACAGACACATATAGGATAGACATGAGACTGGTACAGTGGGAGTGGTAAATAAAATGATTTGACCAACTGAAAGTATATTTCAATTTGAGCCTACAGGGAGAAATATTACATGAATACATGATACCAATGTCTGTCAAGGGAGAAATCAATTTCACTGCCAGGGAAGAAGTGTCAGGTGACTTAACACTGACTCCTCTAAATCTATGAGCCAAAATAAGCTATTCTTCCCTTCAAATTGTTTCTCAAGTGACCTGGTCACAGGTCCAGAAAACTGGCTAACACATTTATATATGAAATGACAGTTATTATTCCCAGATGCCTTTAAAATCTAGAATTAACAGATACAAAATTCAAAGCAAATGTTTACCTGCCACTTATCCCAGAAAAAAATGTTAACATGATTTAATTCAGCCAATCCAACAGTTATAGAAACTGCTTGTTCATTAACTACATTTCTCTAGTATAATAATTTTTAATCTATTGTACAGAGTTACAGAGAGATAGAATTTCTAGTGCCATATCTGCTTTTCTTCTCTGTTTCAAGTCTTATCCTTCAAAGTAGTCAGAATTCATGATACTACTATCATGTCACTTTTTAAAATGCTACACTTTCTAATAAACACATTTAATATTATACAGAAAAGGAAACTCTTAAACTCAAGGGAATCTGTCCTTCAGTTTGTCATTTCTAGAGTAGAAATATGAAAGACTTGTAAAGTGGTTATATTGAGCCTGTAACAACTTAATGTACATTGCTCCATGCAAAAATCAGATCTGCCATTATGTCTTTGATTACTTAGAATATACCCATGGAAGCTAACTGATATAAATGTGGAAGACAGAATGGTCACAGACAAATGAAAGAAAATGAGTCAGAAAGAGAAGACAAATAGCAGTGCAGATTCACTACGCTTAGTAGAAGTGGAACTCTTCAGCTCTGTCCTTATAAATTCTGAAAGAAAACAAAAGTAAGTTATAAGATTAAGTACATTTTGAGGTGAAAAAGAAACAAAATATGAAAAATATTACAGACATGTACAATTGGAAAAAATTACTCCTGAGTGGATACCCTGAGGGCAAGCAGAGATAGAGACAGAAAAAAAAAACAAAAAATGTTCAAAATAATAGTTGAACCTTTTTTTCTTTTCTGAAATAATCCCCAGCTTCCTTCCGTGACACATAACTAATACTAACAATGCATTTGTTAAGAGTCTACTTGAGAACAGGTAGAACATCTAACTGAACCAGGTAACCTGGGTTTAAAGTCACCTTCTCATGAGTAAAAATTTAGATGGAACCAGGTACGTGACCACAGAACAGGGGTTTCCAGCATCCTAGGCACACTTGAACCCACACTTGAACCCTAGGGTAGGTTGCTTAATGTACAGATGCCACAATCTTATATTCAACTAAGAATTACATTTTTGGCCAGAGATCAGGATAGTAGAAACAGCAAGGAATAATCCTGCCAAGAACTTCATAGTTATGAGTTGAAGATCAGGAAATAAACACAAGAAAGACCCAATTTTGAAACAAAGCTAGGTACTGACAATGGGATCTCAATTTTTTTTTTTTTTCTGGCCAGTCCTGGGGCTTGGATTCAGGGCCTGAGCACTGTCCCTGGCTTCTTTTTGCTCATGGCTAGCACTCTGCCACTTGAGCCACAGCGACACTTCTGGCCATTTTCTGTATATGTGGTGCTGGGAAATTGAACCCAGGGCCTCATGTACACGAGGCAAGCACTCTTGCCACTAGGCCATATCCCCGGCCCCAGGGATCTCAATTTTTGGTACTAAAATTTCAAAGAGCCCCAGTCAGGAGTTACCAAGTGATAATCTGTTTAAGTCTGTGGTTTTGTTTGGTCGGTTCTTTTGGAGTTGGTCCTGGTTCTGGGGCTTAAACTCAGGGTCTACCTGCTGTTCCTGAGTCTTTTTGCTCAAAGCCAGCACTATGCCACTTGAGCCACAGATCCACATCTATACTTTTTAAATATTAAATTGGCGCTAAGAGTCTCACAGACATTCTTGAGTGAACTTTTCTCCACAGTTAGAATTACAGATGTGAACCACCAATACCAGGCATAATTTTTCTATTTAATAACTAGAAATGGAGCACAGACTAAACAAGAGATTCAGTGGCTCAGCCAGAAGCCATGTTGGAAACACTATATATTCACGTCCTTGATTCTAATGAAAATAGTGTATAAAGGATGCAAATACACCCAACTGAGGCTGACCAAGAAGGAAGCAGGTAGAGTGAACATTAAAAATTGTTAAGTCAGAAAAGGATAAAGGCAAGGGAGGAGAGAGTAGGGTACAGTGGGAACCATGGGGAGTAAGCAAAAGGGAGAAAGAAAGTAGGGTAGAGTTTAGGTGCTAGAGTGAGGGCAGGGTAGAGGAAGGGTAAGAAGAGTGAAAAAAAGGGTAGATTGACAGCTGGACATAGTGAAGGCATAGGAAACTGGAGGCATGGTAGAGTTTGGGCAGAGTAAAATGAGAGTGGGAAAGAGTGGAGTATGGCAGATGAAAGGCATTGAAAACATTCTTTTTAAAAAAAATTTTTATTTTATTTTAATCTCCTTTTATTGAAGCAGTTAGAAACTCGTGCTACTGAAGCAGCCGTACCGCAGAGTGAGACAAGGTAGTCAGTGGGTTGACATAAGCCACAATGCTGGCCAGGCATCCTACCACAGTGGAAGGACCAAAATCATGAGGATAGGAGGAGGTAGCAAACATCCCCAACATCTAGAATAAGCATTTCCATTGTTAGAGAGATCGGCCATGCATCTTAGGAAACAAGGTCCCCTTGTAACTGACAGAATTTCATCTAGGTCATCAGATTCATCCCAAACTATGATACTGTCTCAGTTTTAGAGACTCTTTTGACCCAAATATTTAGGCCACCGGAAGACTTTAGTTACATCTTTCAGTTCTTTATCCCAGATGGAAAAAGAGGCTGAGTTCTTGAAATGTCACACAAGTTCAGCTGGACAGGTGCCGATGCCCAGCCTTGTTTTAAAAGTAGCTGCATTTTCTTTCCCTCCTGACTTTTCACATTGCTCTCACTCAGCATGGTGCTATAGGAAACATCTCAGTGTTATAAACAAGGACAGAATGGGGGCAGCAGCCTAGGGGAGCCAGGGAATCAAAAGCTGCTACATATCCAAGACCATTTCTCACACACACACACACACACACACACACACACACACACACACACACACACACGCATGGGGAGCGCTATTGGGTCAAGGTCCTCTCAAACAGCTGCTAGAAGCACACACAAAGAAAACTGTGTTAGATCTTCCAGGTCAGGATCAGCTGTGCCAAAGTATGGTCCAGGAAACTGAGCGACTTCATGTCCCTGGCAGGTAATCAAACCCTTTGGCATTCCCAAGCTGTTCTGGTTTTCAAGTACAACGAGGTGTCTTGGGCTGTTTGGTCACAGAAAAACAAGCACTAAAGAAATCTCAACAGATTTCAAATTGACAGTGTTACTAACTATAAATTTATATAGTTAAGAACTGATTAGTACGGGTTAAGCAATGGGGCCAGTTGAGATTTTGCTAGGTAGAACTTGCTGGTGAAGCACAAGACATGTTTTTAGGGCTTACCCAAGGTTGTTTGCTATTTTGTGGGGTTTTACATTGAATGATATTGATTTGTGTATCCTTGTTCCTGATGTGTTGTTTTTCCATGTGGGACTGTGGTTTGTTTCCTGGATTGTGGTTATTTGCCTTAAAAAAAATTGTGCCCACTAAAATAGCTGGACTGTTGAGAGTATTTTATGAGATTGCCAGCTCGTATACAAAATCATTTTGTTGATTAGTTGAGAACATTGAGAAAGCCATCATACCTCTAAACACTGACTGGTCAGTCTTGTGCCATACTAGTTGTTAGCAGTTGCTGTCCTTTCTCTCAGTTGTAACCATCAAATGTCAAAATAAAACTGTATCAGGAGACAAATAAGTTTGATGGAATGTAATTGAACATTGAAACTTGGTAAGTATTGATGTAGTATGTTCCTACAAAGAAATTCCTGCACCTAATATTATACTCAAAACCCAGTGTCTCATTTACCAAAATAAAGGTATATTGGTGGAACAGAGAAAATGACTATTTAAAAAGTAAATTTAAAAATTAAAAGAAATGCATTGTCTTAAATGGGTGGTCTCCACAATTGAAAAGCACCACCAGTTCATAAAAGAGAAATTATCCATGACAGTGCATACAACTATGATTCATTTGAAAGAAGATTAATCTAACTAGAGGTGGTTAGCCAGAGTTGGCAAAAAGTAGGTTGTTTGGTGAAATTGGATGAAGGGTCAAGTCCAGAAGGACAAATCTACAAGCTACAAATACCTTCATTTGCAATAAAATACTTTTTTTCTACTATGATTTGTAGCCCTATCACAAGGCTGTAATTAAAAATGGGATGTCAAGAGGATGAAGAATATTCCCCACTCTGGAATCTGCATGGGGACTGAAAACTACCAGGTGACACTGAATTCAGTGGTCACCTTGAACTCAAGGGAAAATAAACCAAAACTGAAAGCTAGATCTTGATGACAAAGGAATCCATTCAGTATTCACAAAATATTGTGAATACCACACAGAGCTGTATGCAATGAGAGATTTCATCATGAAACCATTTATTCCTATTATTGAAATAAATTCCAAAGGAAATAGAATTTTCAACTAAAAGTAAATAAAAGGTTCCCATGATTCATGGAGAAATTGTTTATTTTAATAACTTCTGCTAATAACAAATTTTTTTTCTAATTCCAATATTATAAAAATGACGCAGTGAAAATTGCTGCTGGGTGAAAACGGCACATTTCTGTAATCATAGCTACTCAGGAGGCTGGTATATGAGAACTGCGCACTGAAACCAGCCAAGCCAGGAGAGTATAAGACTCTTGTTTTCAATTAACCACCAAAAAGTCAGAAATGTGGTAAGACACTTGTCTTGAGCAAAAATGCTCAGAGACAGGGCATAGTCCCTGAGTTCAAGAGCCAGGACTAGAGCTCCTACACACACACACACACACACACACACACACACACACACACACACACCTGACAGCTAAAAAACTGTAACTGCTGGCACAAAAAAAAAATAAATAGAAGAAAATAAATGGTATCTGACAAACTGCAAGCTTGTGGCTCCTTTTAAATTTACATATACACTTGATTCCAACACAAGGCATTAGACAATAATGAGGAAAACAATTGGTAGATTTCCCACTTCTTTCTCTGATCCATGGTTTTCTGTACCAGTGGAAACTCAGAGGATCTAAGAATCATATAAAAGACAAATTAAATAAACAACTCTTACCTTTTAAAGTTTTTAAAAAGATTAAGTGACTGGCTTTGAAAGAGCTATGTTTTCAGAGGTGTCAGCAATAGAAACATCTGCAGAGGCATCTGAAATGAGGAAAAAAGTGTCAGGTGAAACATTGTCTCTCTCAAGAAATAAAATGTGAGAAAGTCTAACAATTGGATAAAATAGTCACTAAGCATGGAGTACTCAGAGTAGGTACTGGGGTCAAGGGTAGCAGAGTAGTCGAATGAAATGAGAAAGGAATTGAATAATCATATAATACAACACATGTTCTACCAAATTAAGAAAATTGAGAGAAGGGGTAGGACTGGGAAGAATCGTGAAAAAGATGAAAAAGGTGACATGGATTAAGATTCATTGTACTCATACTCCATCATTCAATGGCAACTCCTTTGTAAAACTACTTAAAGATAAAAATAAATTTAAGCTGTGCATTGGTGGCTCATGCCTCTAATCCTAGCTACTAAGGATACTGAGAACAGAGGGTTGAGGTTCAAAGCTAGATGTTGGAGGAAAGTTCATAAGACTCTCTTCTCCAATTAATGACAGAAAACAAACAAACAAATCTGGAAACCTTGTGTTACCCCAAGAAGTAGAGTGCTAGCTTGGAGCAAAAGGAGGTGAGGGACTGTGCCCAGGTCCAGAGTTCAAGGCCCAGGGCCTGAAAAATAAATACATATTTTAAAACAAGAATTGAAATTATTTGTGTTTCACACAGCAATGCACATTCATTTCTTCTTCAATTCTGTCATTAATGTGGTCGTATCTTCATTCTACCCACAGATTTGCTAGATTCCTTGCTCTAACACAAAAAGTTTGGAGTCCTTCCTTGTACCAGACAGGAGAGTGTTTTGTTGCAGGCAGGAGGGAGGATCACATCCACCTGGCTTGTCACTCACAGACACTGCTCAGAAGCACCACCTGGCTTGTTACTCACAGACACTGATCAGAAGCAATAAGCAAACCCCTCCATCCACTGCCTTCACTGCTGTCAACTCAAAGATGGGAACTAAGATTGGTGTGGATTCTCCACATATGCACAATTGCTAACAGCAAACCTTAGACCTCTTATGCATTTCTTTCTGGCTTTTTTTCTGAGCTGGTCCTGGGACTTAACCTCAGAGCCCGAACTCAGTCTATTTGCTTTTATGATGAAGTCTAGCAGTCTTCCACTTGAGCCACAGCTCCACAGCCAACTTTTGGTGGTTAATTAAAGAAAATCACCTCACAGAATTTTCCTACCTGGGCTGGCTTGGAACCTCAATCCTCAGATCTCAGCCTCTTGAGCACCTAGGATTTTAGGGGTGACCCACAGGTGCCCCAGTTGAAAATATCCCTCTTTAAGTTGTAGTATCATCCTGCACCCTACCTTTCCAGATGGTTGAATCTTTTCATTAAACAGAACCTACAGAAATTGTCAATTATCACTTAAATCTTTTTAAATACTGACAAGTGAAAATTCCACTACTTTGAAAGATAAGCCACATATCCAGTCCTTCTAATAGATGAGAATCCACTCACATTCATAAAGGCACTCAAACCGCTCTCAGGACTCATAAAGTAAGGAATAACTTCATGTCTGTAGCTTTCTCATAACATTCTCAATCCCATAATGCTTCCACAGGAATCTTGGGACAGAGAAGCAAGGTTGAGGTACCAGCCTTTCCAGGCCAGCTTGTGCCTTCATCATTCTGGACCTTCCCTCCCTAGACCTGTGGAGAAACTCATCTGGCCTCAGTCAGAGGAATTTTAGTAACTCTAAAGAGTCAAATCTGACCTCAATGTATTTAAGATATTGTTGGATAAAAATATGAAATCTAAGACTTGGAAGGAAACAAAAATTTATTAATTGCTGTCTTCATGAATTCAGTATATTCATTTCATAATACTACTGATACGGCATTATTATCTGACGGGTACACTGAAAAATAGTAATGAGCAAAGCATACCAACATTTTATTCCTTACTTTTAAAAAATAGTATATTCAGGACTGGGGATATGGCCTAGTGGCAAGAGTGCTTGCCTCGTATACATGGTATACATGAGGCCCTGGGTTCGATTCCCCAGCACCACATATACAGAAAACGGCCAGAAGTGGCACTGTGGCTCAAGTGGCGGCGTGCTAGCCTTGAGCAAAAAGGAAGCCAGGGACAGTGCTCAGGCCCTGAGTCCAAGGCCCAGGACTTCCCCCCCCCCCCAAAAAAAATAGTATATTCGGGGCTGGGAATGTGGCTTAGCATGCTAGCATGCTAGGCAAACATGAAGCCCTGGATTTAATTCCTCAGTGCCACATAAACAGAAAAAGCCTGAAGTGGTGCTGTGGCCCAAGTGGTAGGATGCTAGCCTTGAACAGAAGAATCTCCGGGACAGTGCATAGGACCTGAGTTCAAGTCCCAGGACAGGCAAAAAAATAGTATACTGAAGTCAGTTGTTGATGGTTCACACCTATAATCCTAGATATACAGGAGGCTGAGAACTAAGGGTCATGGAACAAAAACGAGCCAGGGTAGGAAAGTCCATGAGACTCTTATTTCCCATTAAACACAAAATGGCCAAAGTGAAGCTGTCTATCAAGTGACTGAGCACAAGCCTTCAGCACAAAAGCTAAGGGTCAGCCAGCAGGTCTTAGTTCAAGCCCCTGAACTGGCATACAAACACACACAAACACACACACACACACTTACACACACATACACACAAACACACATAGTACATTGAGAAATCAGGAAAGGGAAAAAAAGGAAGAAAAAAGAGTTACATATGAGATAAATTTTTCTTATAAAACATAACAAAAGAAAAATAGAGGATTGACAATTATTGGAGTACCTGCTTATAATGTACAAGGCCCTGTATTACATTGTCATCACTAGAAAGCCAGAGAAAGACAGAGAGGAGGATGAGGAGGAAGAAAGGAAGGAAGGAAGAAGGAAAGAAAAAGTATTGTTAGTGTCAGAATGGAATTCTTATTCAGATAAGGTAGCCAAAAGGACCTTTGTGTAAAGGGAACATTTGAACAGAGAACAGAGATGAAAACTCACCACTGGGATGTTGTATTCTAGAGTATTGCAAAGGAGACAGTAAGCACACATGAACTGTGGTTTTCCAGGGATCCTTGATGCTCTTTGCTAGAGACCAGCACTGCACCAAACTACTTGACCTTTGTGTGGAATGGACTCAAGCTAGTAAATGAAAACAAGAAAAGAACTGCACTTCACATTCTATTATGGGTCCCAGCGAGGGCCTTTAAGAGAAGTGCTGCATTTCTGGCTGGAATGTACAGAATATGAGGGGATTCTCTGCATTCTGAAGGCTTGTACTCAGTCCTCTCTTTAAAGAAGTAAGTGATCCAAACAGTGTAATACTGGTACAAAAATAGGCCAGATGTCCAATGGAACAGAATAGAAAACCCAGAAATGGACAGACAGACCCACTTATCTCATATTCAACAAGGGAGCCGAAAACATAGACTGGAAGAGAGCCTCTTCAACAAATGCTGCTGGTAAAACTGGGTATCTCCATGCACAAACCAAAACTAGATCCTCATTTATCACCTTACACCAGCATCAATTCAAAATGGATCAAAGACCTAGTGTAAGACTGGAGACCAGGGAACTTCCAGGAAGGGGTAGGGAAACACTTGGCCTCCAGGGCATAGGTCAAACCTTTCTAAGGGGCTAGGAATATGGCCTAGTGGCAAGAGTGCTTGCCTCGTATACATGAAGCCCTGGGTTCTTTTCTCCAGCACCACTTATATAGAAAATGGCCACAAATGGTGCTGGGGCTCAAGTGGCAGAATACTAGCCTTGAGCATAAAGAAGCCAAGGACAGTGCTCAGGCCATGAGTCCAAGTCCCAGGATTGGCAAAAACAAAACAAAACAAACAAACAAAAAAAAAACCTTTCTAAGTAAATATCCAGAAACTCAACAAAAAAACAAAGACTTATAAAAAAGATTGGCATCAAACACAAAAGTGTCTGTACAGCAAAGGACATAGCTAAAAAGTAAATAGCCTAGAGAATGGGAGATTTTTTTTTACCAGATACACATCAGACAAGGCCCTAATATCTGGGCTACATGGGGAGCTCAAAATATTAAGTCCTCAAAAATTAAACACAGAAGGAAACAACAACCCAAACTTACAAGTGGGCTACTGACTTCAAGAAAACCTTCTCAGAAGAACTAAAAATGGCCAGTAGACACATCAAGTAATGCTCAGCATCTCTGTCCACAAAGGAAATGTAAACCAAAATAACACTGAGATTCTACCTCATCAATACTTAGAATGGTCAGTGTCAAGAACACTAACAATGACAGATGCTGACTTTGATTTGGCCCAAAAGGGAAGTCTACTACACTGTTGGTGGTAAGGCAAACATGATCAGCCACTCTGGAAAGCACAATGAAGCTTTCTCAAAAAGATAAACACAGGGAGCTGGGGATATGGCCTAGTGGCAAAAGTGCTTGCCTCGTATACATGAGGCCCTGGGTTCGATTCCCCAGCACCACATATACAGAAAATGGCCAGAAGTGGTGCTGTGGCTCAAGTGGCAGAGTGCTAGCCTTGAGCAAAAAGAAACCAGGGACAGTGCTCAGGCCCTGAGTCCAAGGCCCAGGACTGGCAAAAAAAAAAAAAAAAAAAAAAAAAAAAGAACCAAAAAAGATAAACACAGAGCTACCTTACACCCCAGCAATTCCACTCCTGGGCATTTATAAAACAGAACGCAAACAAGTTTATTATAAAGCCATTTACACAACCATGTTCACTGCAGCACCATTTACAATAGCCAAGGCATAGATTTAGGTCAGATGCCTCTTGATGGGCAAATGAATCAAAAAGATGTTGGATAAGACACAATGGGATTTACTCATCCATTAGAAGAAATGATAAGATACCACTTTTTTTTTTCAGTCCTGGGACTTGAACTCAGGGTCTGAGCACTATCCCTAGCTTCTTTTTGCTCAAGGCTAGCACTCTACAACTTGAGCCACAGTGCCACTTCCATGTTTATCTACGTGGTACTGAGGAATCGAACCCAGGGCTTCATGTATACGAGGCGAGCACTTTACCACTAGGCCATATTCCCAGACCATATTATAGCATTCTTGAGCAAAGGGAAAGCCTTGCAAAAAAATCATGTTAGGTAAAGTAAGCCTGAGCCAGAAACAGTGGTTGCGTAGTTTCCCTCATTCATGGTAGGTAGAATGTACCTATAAGTCTGTAAGTAAACATATTGGTTAGTATTGGATTAACTGAAGTATAAGAGATTGAATAGAGCAATGGTGTAGTATAATCTTTTAGAAGGACTAGGTTAAAACCCAACAAAATCAACATTTCAAGGGTACATGAAAATGCTGGTGAGCTTAGGGGGAGAGGGGTCAATGAATGAATCAGGAAGGGAGGGAGAATGAAGTCAAGTTCATTGTATATGCTACAAAATGAAGAAAAGTAAAAGAAGAGGTGGATGGAAATGAGGTGAGAATACTGAAGGAAGACACTTATCAAGATGCATTAAATTCATAAACTGTTTTGTTAAATGACATCTCCTTTGTACAACTACATAAAGATGATAATTTAAAATTTTTGAAAGAATATTAAATATTGGTGAGTTGAAGCAAGATAATCATTTCTTTTTAAATTAAAAAATAAATGAATGATATTCCTGTTGATAAGACTGCTTTCAGCTGGGCACCAGTGGCTTACCCTTTATTTCTAGCTCCTCAGAGTGCTAAGATCTGAGGATCACAGTTCAAAACCAGCCCAGGTAGGAAAGTCCATGAGACTCTTATGTCCAATAAACAACTCAGAAAAATCCAGAAGTGACTCTGGCTCAAGTGATAGAGTGCTAGCCTTGAGCACAGAGAGACTTGGACAGAGCCTAGGGCATCAGTTCAAGCTCTAGGAATGACAAAATTCAAAAGAAAAATTGAAGAGACCCCTCTCATTCTGCAAATGCACTGAAAAATTTATTTCCATGTTACTAGAAATTCTCACAGGTAGTACCAGGATCCTCACTTGCAAGTACTTGCTAGTTGTCATTATGGAAAGAAAAAGAAATGTATTTGGATAGAGGGCAGCCTGTGATCTCTAAAAGCAAGTTTCCTTGCCATGGGTCATGGTAGAGAGACAAAAAAATGAGTCTTGTCTTGGTGAGACTTTAGCACAATAGAAGCTTTAAAATTCAGAGGTACCATTTGGCACCATTGGCGAACACTCTGTAATCTTAGATACCCAGGAGGCTGAGATCTAAGGATTGTTCAAAGCTAGCATGGCAAGAAAGTCTTTGAGACTCTTAACTCCAATTATCTACCAAAAGAAAAAGAAAAAGCTGGACTTGTAGTAATAGTTCAAGTGGTAGAGTGCTAGCTAGCCTTGGGCAATGAAGCTCAGAGACAGAGCCCAGATCCTGAGTTGAGGCACAAAACTGGTATACATACATACATACATACACACACACACACACACACACACACACACACACACACACACACAGAATCTGGGTTAGTACTGTGAATCCATGGTATAGTGTTTGATTAGAATTGGATGGGTTCAATTCCCCTGCCCCTAGTACTACAACAAAAGAAACAGAAACCACTGAATAAACACCAAAAAAAAAAAAAAGAGAAGAGAAGAAAAACACTAAAATTAGTTGAAGACTCCAGTAAACCACTTCCTCAAGGACTCACTACCAAACTCACACTAGTAGAAGGATGGCCGTTAAGACAGAAGTTCCCTGAGAGGCTATTGTGGGCCACTCACATGGGCACTACCACCTACTAGACAGTTAACCATCGACTGTCTTGCTGTAGAAAGAAGAAACTTGCATCCATGAGGGACCAGTAAGGAGAAAGAAATCACTTGGTGGGTTGAACAGAATATTGACATATAGAATGAAGAAAGGCTAATAAATGTATAAGTATAAACCCTATACCTCAGGGAGAAAACATCCAGAACAAGTATGGTAGGAGTGGAGTAGACACTCTGTAAACCATGAGCAGTGCACTGTTAGCCCAGAGACCAAGATCCAGAATTCAGATGGAGAAGACAGTCAGTGGCCGGGTTACTTAGAAGCAGATGCAATTAAGAGGGCCACAGAGCACGTGTCCAGAAACAATTTTGAGGCTGTACTTTTCTGAAACTTTCAGATTTTCGTGACACTGAGTCAGGCAAAAAAAATCCTGTAAAAGGTTAAGAGAGTAGTGTTGTAATCATAACTAAAAGGTGGCACCAGTACCTACCCAACCATTAAGAACCTCAGACCATAAATAGTGCTTGTGATTGATTAGTCTTACATTGTGGTATAAAAAAAGAAAAAGGAAAAGCAAATGGGAAGGCTACTCTATCCAAATACTTTTGCTTTCTACACCTGACACACCAACAATTTTTGCAAGTGCTGTCAGTGAGAATTTTCCACCAAAGGGCAATTTTCAAACAATTTTTCTAACCAATTTTCATGGTTATTTCAAGATTATGGCAGAGTCCTTTCAATGTTGGTTTGGAAAGACAGACATTGTTTTTGTGAACATGAAAACTGCTTAAATATTTAAAGGGAGAGAGAAGTGAATGTAGAGAATTCCCTACTATTCCATGATTTCCAGAGAGAAATCCAGCATTGCAGCTTTGGCATATTTTTGGTTCTAAAACCTGTATGTGATATTGTTAGATTTTTTTCATGTCGTTTTTAATCTAATAGAATGATTTCATTACCACAAAAAAACAAGTACTTTGATGTGCATGCCATTGAAGTACTGGGACCTAGCAGCTGAGACACCTGGAAAACCACGAAGCTTCTATGTTCACTGTTTTCCTTTCCTTAGAATGCACTAGGCCATCAATTATTAGGCCTGAGTTTACAGTTCCATTGTCTTTTTTCTGAACCCATTTTTAATTGTTATTGCAAAAGCAAGGTACATAGAAGCTCCAGTTATGTAAATCAGAGAAAAGAGTACATTTCTTTTTTCAAATTATCACCCTTTCCCCTGATCTCCCTCACCTTTGCCGTCACATCCTCACCCACATGTTATATAGTTCACTTTCACCATAGTGTCTAGTGAGCACTGCTGCTACTGTTGTTCACCTGTTGTCCTAAAATCTCTGTCCTCCCTCTTATCATCCCAAAGACAAATGAAAGTACAAACAATATGAAACCCCAAAGCCAGGTGTCACTGCCTCATGCTTGTAATCCTAGCTACTCAGGAAGCTGAGATCTGGGAATCACAGTTCAAAGCTAGCCAGGACAGCAAAGTCCATGAAACTCACATTAATAAACTACTCAAAAGTGGCTGGTGGAACCAACCCAGATGCCCCTCAGTAGATGAATAGATCAGCAAAATGTGGTACATATACACATGAAATTTTATGCTGCCATCAGAAAGAATGACATTGCCCCATTCATAAGGAAATGGAAGGACTTGAAAAAAATTATACTAAGTGAAATGAGCCAGACCCAAAGAAACATGCACTTTATGGTTTCCCTTACAGGGAATAATTAGCACAGGTTTAGGCTAGTCACAGCAGAGGATCACAAGAGCCTAATAGCTATGCCCCCATGAATGCATAAGATGGTGCTAAGTGAAATGAACTCCATGTTAGGGAAACAAGTGTTATATAACTGTTGTAATTACTTTCAACACACCATGTGAAACTGTAGCTTCTTTCATTGATGATCCTCTTATATCCCTTCCTGTGGTGTACTCGTGCTATCACCGTATCTTATCTAAATACACTGGATACTGTATATAATGGTATTAGAACTAGGGAATATCGAAATCGAGAGACAAAGGATAAAAAGACAAACAACTCCAAAAGCAATACTAGCAAAACAATTTGGTGTAAACCAACTGAACAACTCATGGGGGGAGAGGGGAGCGGGGGGAATGAGGGAGGAGGTAACAAACAGTACAAGACATGGACCCAAGGCCTAACATATGAAACTGTAACCTCTCTGTACATGAATTTGACAATAAGATTAAAAAAAATAAAATGGCTAGAAGTGGCACTGTGACTAAGGTAGTAGAGGTTCAGGGAGAGCACTCAGGCCTTAGATCAAGCCCCAGGAGCAGCATTTTAAAAAAGAAAAAGAAACTACAAACAGCAACAAAGCAAAAAAAAATCTCATTTCCACTTCCATGAGTTCACTTCAATAAACATTATTTTATGCACTCAGATGCACATAGCTACTGTGCCTTTGTGATCCTCTCCTAATAATATCTGTTAGCATTTCCCTAGTGTCGGGGATGGCTGTGCCTTTAAGAGGGGACGGCCTAGTTAGCCTGTTTCCAGCTTCAACCGGAAGAGAAGCCCCTGCCCCTGGGGGCGGGCACATGTGTGCCATCATGGCGCTGGAGACCCCAGAGGCCTGGTCCTTGGGGAGGCTGTGGTCTCCGCCCATAGAGGAAGTTCCATGACATCACCATGATGGACAGTTCACTAGCCAATCCTTAATACTCAATTAGTCCCTCCTCTTCCTGCCCGCCATTACTGTTATATAAACCCCTCCCTTGGGTAAAATCTTTGGAAGCCGGTAGACCAGTGGACGGCTCTCCCAGGATCTCCGTGTGAGTGTCGTCTCTTGAGCTTGAGGGAGGCTGGGGACGTGTGGGGATTTTCAGCAGCCCTAACTCAGCTTAGCTTAGCCCGACAGGAGCACGCTCTGCCTTCCCGCCGGCGGGAGAAGCGCGCAGAGCCAAGTGCTCCTTTCACAATTTGGGGATTGGCGTCTCCCCGGGAAAAAGGGGGGGGGTCGTGGAATTTAAGCCCCACACCCTAGCCTCAGGTCCTCAGCTCCTCCCACTAGCCCCCAGATCCACAAATACCTAATGAGCCACTCCTACTCACTACCTAACTACTTCCTCTTTACCCCCAGAGATCGAAGCTGCCACCTGGATAAGGTTCAGGTGCCCTGTAGCTACCTCTCCCATGGGAACTATGGCCCCACTAATAAACCTCCTCATGAACCTTCTTTTCCTGTCTGTGATTATCTCCGCATGGTCCTCTGGGATGGCTGGGACCTATGCTTTCATTAGTGCCAAACCCAGGATAGGCTCCCTGGTGGATTTGCTCCCCCATTTCTGGGGGTCTAAGCTGCCCCCAGGACCTATTCTGCTGTCCTAAGCCCACCCAGAGGACCACCGAGGTAACTTCTGACTGATCGCCCTACTTCCATCCACCATAACAATCTACAAATTTGCCCTCACACCCAGGGTAAGTGATAATCTAACTGAGGGCTCGGATCCAATTTTCTGATTTACTGTATAGGGCCACAGGGCCGTGGCTTCAAGGCCACACTAAAAGTCTTGGCACCAAGTTCTGAGCCCCACTCCAAATGAGCATAGCATACAGCCACAGGGCCATGGCTTCAGGGCCACACTCTGCCCTTGGTCTGGGACACAGCTACCGGAGTGACGACCTCATTGCTGATTGTCTCCTACATTTCAGCTGACCAGAGTAATACCAAGAACACTTGTTATTTATCTCCTCAGCTCCTCTAATCACTTACCATGGGAGGGGCACAATCTAAATGCTGCTCAAGTTTGAGCCAAATCTTACAAATTTGGAATATTTTACAGGACTTACATAACTTCTAGGAGCGTTTGGGCATATGGAGTTTTCTCTCTGTCTCTGTCTATGTCTCTGTCTCTCTCTCTCTCTCTTTCTCTGTCTCTCTAAACTCTGCCTGCCTGCCTGCCTGTGATAAGATGGGTACTAGCTTCCAAAGGTACCAATATTTGTTTAACATCTGCTTTGAAAGACACAAAGAAAGGTTTTCTGTTCTTGTTATGTTATGCCAGATTTTTGGTCCCCAAAGACCACCAAGGAGCCGATACCAATGCAAACGCATGAGAGTCTTTATTGCAAACTCAAGCCTGGACTCCCAACTGTCACTGACACAGTGGATTTGGATTGAGAGCCCCGACCCTCAGATAGGCAGGGTTTTTATTGTGATTACAACAGGGGCAGGGTATTTCCAACTTGGCAGATACTTGATTGGATGACATTTAGCAAACAAGTCTTGTCCTATTTCTATTGGCTATCTACCCTTTCAGTTATCTATTTTGGCTTTGATATCGGGAACTGGGCTTAATATCAGGAACTGACAACAGGTGGTCACGTGGCACTGATGCAGGGGGTTAATGCAGGGAGTAGAGCAAGTCACAAATGGGTTAAACAAGCCATTTACAGAAGCAGAATATTGCAATAAGGCTGACCTAGTACCAACTTTATTTTAACAATTGCGACCATATTTCCCCATTATCACTAAGCAAGCTTGAGCAGGCTAAAACAATCCAGTACTCAATCATAAGTAAACCAACCTGACAGTTACCATGGCATTTCTACTACTATTGTGGTTATTTCTATAGTCTATGACTATGATCATTTTTTACTGTCTGTTACCATGGTTGTTACCCAGGTATAGAGGTGAACAAGTGCTCCCTATATTTTTAAATGTCAAACTATAAAAAACTAGTCTCATGGGTGGTGGTGCAGCCCTCTATCATGGAGTCATCACCAGAGTTTAGAAGCTCTTATAATTTTAACACTAAAACTTATATTTAGTTACTCCAGTTTTCAGGTCAGTCCTTATGGTTATTGATGTTTGTTAAGCTTAGAGATTCATTTAAGTTCTGCTTGTTGGTGGCTAAATCCTGTTTTCTTTAGCATTGACCATGTGGTGGACAATAGAATTTGTTTTAGCAAGCGCCATCTTGGTTCCATCAAGGTTCCAAAAACTCTTGGAAGTGGAGTCCCACCCATCCCCCAGGTAATGGGCATGCCAAATTCCTGGAGGCTGGGCAGGGATGTGGAGACTCAAGCTCTTGGTAACCCTGCCCCCCACCCTGAACTCTGTACCTGTGGCCTTGCAATTCAAATGTGCCTTGCAATTCAAATGCTGTAAGGTGAAGGGGTCTTGCTGTGAGTCTGCTAAGGCGCTGACCAGCTCCATCATCATTACACTGTGCCACGTGTATGTATTCTGTTTGTGTCCTGTCTCCCATCTCCTGGACCTTCTCTGGTCATAGCATCCCACTTCAGCTCCCCATTGGTGCTGAACTGGTTTCTCAAAATGTGGCGTCTCCATTTCCTTGCCGGATAATCTGTGAAAACTTTTGTTTGCTGGAAAAGTTTTTGTTTTCTAACTGACCGTGTGGTTCTAAAATATGGGCAAAATAGTATCATTTTGCCACTGGAATTCCAGAATTACATGGCCAATTAAAAAAAAATTCTGGGGCTGGGAATATGGCCTAGTGGCAAGAGTGCTTGCCTCATATACATGAGGCCCTGGGTTCGATTCCTCAGCACCACATATACAGAAAATGGCCAGAAGTGGCGCTGTGGCTCAAGTGGCAGAGTGCTAGCCTTGAGCAAAAACGAAGCCAGGGACAGTGCTCAGATCCTGAGTTCACAGCCTAGGACTGGCCAAAAAAAAAAAAAAAAATTCTAAGCGTGCCCCAAAGCTTGTGCACAACTCTCTATATGTCTGTCTATTTGTCTGTTGGTAAAACATGTAAAAACTGGCATCATGGTTTCAAAATTACTTGCTTTTGACTACTGATCTTTGCAGCCTGTGGGTAGAGTCACAGTGAAAGTCTGGAGGCAATCCTGACTCTTATCACTGAACTCCAAGCCAAAGAAAAAAACCTTGATTTTAAACCCAAACTGATCATGTTTGGGTGCAAGCAAATGTGTCTAAGAAAAACTCCAAAAGGTTCTAAACCAGTGTGTTATTCTTTATGTCCATCTATGCTAAAAGTCAAGTGCACATCTGATCCTGACACTTCTTTGGTATAGACTAAGATTTTGCTTCTCCATTTTTCTCTCCTGTGCTCTCATAAACTCTTTAAGATCAAGGGACCAGAGTCATTTTAGAACGAGTGTGCAAATGTGGCTGCTAACCTTGATTTTCCTGACCCAGGATTGATATTTTGCTTTATAATATGCAGATCGACATGTGTGCTAGCTGCGTGGACTGTGGCAGTTTGTGGCTATAGGAAGCTGCCTCCACAGTCTGCTCCCAAACTGCCTGGTTTCACTACTAGTGATTCCTTATTCTCTCTTACATGGGAAACCACTCAGGGAATCTAGCAGTCCTGTGAAGATTTTGACAGGCCCAGAGTACTCCTGTCCTGGCTCTGCCACCCCATACCAGATAAGAGTTGGGCTTATAGCAGGCCTATCTTGACAGAGTTGCAACCAAGACTTACTCCAAGGATAAAAGCATCAGAGTTGTGTTTGGTGGCCACAGGGTTGCATTGGGGTAGCATTGGTGTCTTCCCTCTCCATGTCTCAGAAACTTTTGTGGCTGCTGCAGAGAGCAGACTTGGTTGGCCTTTGGTCTGTGTGGATTTTGTGACTAGGAAGACGATTAAAGGCCCAAGCCAAGACTTCTAAAATCTTTTTAAAGTTGTCACCCTGCTTAAACCAGTAGAGCACCAGCCTACAAAAGCCAGAGTATACTGGGAGATTTCAAATATCTTTAACCAGTCTGTGTAGAAATTTGCAGGCAACCCAGCAGGAGGTGTGACAATCTATCCAGGGGATTCTGAGAGATGCCATTGAAGTGCCTGACTTTGAAGTCAGGCCCCACTTTACCACACGAACCCCACCTTACCATGCGAACTTGAGATAAGCAGGCCCTGTGAGCAAACCCAGGACAAGCCCATTAGGGCCCAGTTGGTCTAGAACTCTAACCGCTGGGAACGCTTAACTCTGACTGCCCCCAGAGTGTCTCCAGCCCTGAGCCAATCAGATTTGTACTTGTGTCCTAATCTTGCTTGCTTGAACACCTGATTGCTGTAACTTTGTTTTTTGCCTTTATAAGCCCTGTGTAAATCACAGCTTGGGGCTCCCTCCTAACCTCTGCTGTGTCGGTGGTAGGACGAGGCCTGAGTTGCAGCTCGCTTGAATAAAGCCTTGCCTTGCTTTTGCATTTTGGAACGTCTGAGTCTCGGTGGCCTTCTTGGTGGTCGTCTTGTGACTTGGCACAACACCATTACAGCCTTGCCCAGATCCAACCCATCTCTCCTGCCTGCCTCCATCACACATGACTAATGAGGCCTGCTGATTCGGGATGAAAGACATGGCTACTTTGGTTCTGCTGAAGCTGATACTTTTACATTGTCCTGACCCTTTGCCCTCTTGATTGTTATTCATTTGTGCTCTCTTCCACCTGCAGGTAAGGTTAAATGATATGATTTGATTTGATGGCACATGGATCTCAGTCTGCTGTTCTCTAAGTGTTACAGCAGAACTCTGGCAAGTACTTGTTTGTCAATTCTCAACAAATAACAGGTAAGCTCTAGTCCTATTGTTCTCCTGTTTCTGTAATTGAAAATAAAAAAGGGCTTTTATGGCTAAGACTCCTTGCATTACTGTTTGAAGCCAGCCCAGGCAGAAAAAAAAAAAATCCCTCTAAAACTCCATCTCCCAACTATCCAGATGACACAGACTGGAAGCTTGGCTCAAGAGAACCAGCCAAAGGCTGAAAGCATCACCATGGCTCAGGTGGTAGAGCACTAGCCTCGAGCAGAAGTGCTCAGGGACAGTGCCCATGCCTTGAGTTCAAACCCTGTGAATGCCAACTGGGACAAGCTATCCAAGCAATGAGCACCTAGACCTTCAGGACGAGGTCAATCCTGACAACGAGGAACCATGGAGAGGAGTAAGAGGAGATGAAGAGATGAAGTCTCATCCTAAATGGAGTCAATTTAAACTTTCCCTTTCAAAATTAATCAGCGCTGGAAGATAAAGAGGAATAGTTGTTTACCCACCTAATGTCCATACCTGTCCATTTTTCATTCATGTTCCAAATGGAACTTTCCTGGCTTGTGCCCAGGGTGTGTTCTCCCTCCCATGTTGTTCATGTTAACTGGTCCTGTGAACTTATTAGCCTTTTTCCTGACCCTTTTCAAGTCTCTTTTAACAGGATAACATCCCTCACCCAGCATGCCACCTGGGAGCATATAGTTCAAGGCCATCATCTTACTACACTTCTCTGCCCAGTGCAGATCTGGACCCTAAAGACCCCAGACCCAGTGACTCTGATCTGCCCAAGCTGCAGGAGGTAGCCAGAGGAGACCATGACACTCATTGGCCCTGATAACCATTCTCATGGAAATGATGAGGACTTTTACCAACCAAAGTGGACAATACCAGGCCAAATGATGAATCAGGGACCCTTGACTACTTCGCCCCTTACAGCAGGAAGTAACTCCAGAAGAAATAACCCTACCCATACTCTCGGCCTCGTACCCCTCCTCTGTTATTAACAACAAATGAGGGAATGTTAGCATTTCCCTAGCCTCACGTCCTCAGCTCCTCCGACTAGCCTCCAGATCCACACATACCTAATGAGCCACTACTACTCACTACCTAACTACTTCCTCTTTACCCTGAGAGAGAAGCTGCCACCTGGATAAGGTGCAGATGCCATGTAGCTCCCTCTCCCCGTGGGAACTATGGCCCCACTAACAAACCTCCTTATAAACCTTCTTCTCCTGTCTGTGATTATCTCCGCATGGTCCTCGGGGATGGCCAGGACCTATGCTTTCAATATCCTCCATTGGTTTCACTGTGTGTGAGTGCTTAGAGGCCAGCATAATTTATTATGTCCCAATGTAATAGTTTTTGAACATCCAGTGTTTACTTGTAGATGTATAGGCACATTCTTGCTACTACAAAGGAAGGGAAGGAAACATGCAACCTATGTTTCTCTAGGTCTCACTAATTTTATTAATAAATTAAAATAATATAAATTAATATAATTTTTTCCAAATCTTTCTGCTTCTCACGAATGGTATTATATAATTCATTCTGATGAATGAGTGGAATTCCACCGTGTATATATCTCATATTTTCTTGATCTATTCATCCACTGAGAGGCATCTGGACTGCTTCTATACCTTGGCCTTAGTAAACAATGTTGCAATGAACATGATTGTGCTGTTAGCTTTACTATGACCATGTTTGAGTTCTACTGGATAAATGTTTAGGAGTGAATTTGCTAGGTTGCATAGAAACTTTGTTTAGTCATTGGAGGAACCTCTATACTGCTTTCTAGAGTGGTTGGTTGGAGAAGCATTCCTTTTTGGCCATATCCCCAACAGCAACATATGTTATTATTAGCTTTATTGATCATGGTCATTCTAACTGTGGTGAGATGGAATACAATTGTTGTTTTCATTTGCATTTCCTCATTGGAAAGAGATGTTGAGCACTTCTTGAGTCTATTAAACATTTATACTTATTCTCTGGAGAAGTATTATTAATGCTATTGAAAAGTTGAGCCACATATTAAAAGAAAGTAGAAAATGCTTTTCTTACTTGAAAAAGAAACTGGGGAAAGTACTTGTCGACCATTTGGAAATTCAATTTAGCGTTCAGTTTTTGAAATCATTGGTCAGTTTCTGAGCTCTTCTAACCAGTCTTATTTTTCTTTTTTTTATTGTCACACAAGACGATGCTAAGTAAAATGAACTCCAAGTTATGGAAACAAGTGGTATATCATTATTGTAGTTTTCAGTATGCCATGTTGTGGGAAACAGCCTTAGAGACTTGGAATGCCATTCTCTGTCCCTTGGAAGGCTGAGGGTGGCCCTCTCAAGACCTACTGTGCCACAGTCTTGACCATAAGGTTAACTGGGAACATCACTAGACCTTGGAGCCTGCAGATGGCCTATGAAAATTGCTTGTTTCCTGGGTTACAGGTAATTGCCAATCCTAGAATTATCACCGCCCCCCAGACACCCTTATCTGTTTGATGTAGCCACTTTTCTGCCCTTATTGAAGTAGTCTCTTTGATGTAGCCACCTTCCTGTGTGTATTTTGTCTGATAATGAATAAAAACCCTGTCCATGGGACCTTTCTTTATGTCACTTCTACTTACATCTTCTCAATTCTGCATTGCTTGAGCAAATTCACTGGAATCAACCCTGGGGTTCTTCCCATTGCCCTCTGTTGCTTTGCATTCAGGTTCAAGTCAATATCTAAATTTCCAAAGAGTCAGGAGGTGGCATGTTTTCTGTTATCAACTTTAAGTGTGTCCTGCTCGTAGTATGTCTTTTCATTAGAGAAAATTGAAGGCTGGGAATATGGTCTAGTGGTAGAGTGCTTGCCTTGCATACATGAAGCCCTGAGTTTGATTCCTCAGCACCAAGCCCTCACTATCACCACACTCCCATGTGAAGATTCCTGACCTAAAACTCTATACTATGTATCACTTCTTTAGGAACTGAATGTTACATAGTAGACAATATATGCTGTTTAACTATATCAATCAGTCCATAGGTATCAATCAAGTAATTAATCAATCCAATGTAAAAAACTGTATAATGAATGACAACTGGTAAGTAGGGAGAAAAATGTAAAACCACAAAATGGGCTCATGCTTGTTATCCAGTCTACTGAGGAAAAAGATCTGCGCATTGGGGTTCTAAGCTCAGTGCACAGAAAAGTCCATGCAGCAATTATCTCCAACGAACCAGGATTAAGCAAAAAGATGAGCTGTGGCTCAAGTGGTAGAGTCCTAGCCTTGAATCACAATGATCAGACACAGAATCTAGGCTCTGAGTTCAAGCCCCAGCAATTTTCTTCACACAAAAAATAATGTAATTCAGAGAGAAAAAGAAAGGTTATTTCACCCTACCAAAAGAAGTGGGCAAAAGGTTCAGGAAGGAAATGTAGGAATGGAGACACTGCTATTTCAGGTTATTGTGGATAAATAATAGTGAACATGTACAGAAGTCATCAGTGTGTCCCAGCAAAGTTTGAAAGTCTGGAGGGGGAAAGCTGACCCTTGGGGTCACTCTGTGGACTAAGGAGAAAAGCGGCAGATTAGAACAATGGACCTTGAAACTGAATAAATTTGCAAATTCCCAGGCATATTCTGTTTATCATGTAAAATAGTTTGGCTTTAAAAGCACATGTCATAATGCCATCTCAAAATGTAGAATAATCAATAAGATCCACAGAACTTCCATGTGAAGAGAAAGGAAATTTTCCATGTTCCATGTGAAAGTTGTTTTCTTGCCAATAATTGCTAGTAACAATCAATTCTTTCTTTCTTTCTTTCTTTTTCTTTCTTTCTTTCTTTCTTTCTTTCTTTCTTTCTTTCTTTCTTTCTTTCTTTCTTTCTTTCTTTCTTTCTTTCCTTCTTTTTGCCAGTGCTGTCCCGGGCTTCTTTTTGCTCAAGGCTAGCATTCTACCACTTGAACCACTGCACTGCTTCTGGAAATTTCTATATATGTGGTGCTGAGGAATCAAAACCAGGGCTTCATGTATGCAAGACAAGCACTCTACCACTAGGCCATATTCCCAGCCTTCAATTTTCTCTAATGAAAAGACATCCTACAAGCAGGACACACTTAAAGTTGATAACAGAAAACATGCCACCAGCTGACTGCTTTGAAATTTAGATATTGACTTGAACCTGAATGCAAAGCAACAGAGAAGATGTAAGTTGAAGTGACATAAAGAAAGGAACCATTCCTGTGTAATACTGTTCTCTTGTAACAAGTCAGAAGCAGCTCTGGTTGTGTTATGTGCAGCTATGATTATGGACTTGGCAGCAGTAGAGACTTCAGCAGAGCAGCTGAAAGGAGGAGAAAGGTGTCTAGTAATACTCTCTCTCTCCCTTCCTCTCTCTTTCTGAATGAAATGATGTGATCCAGATATACATTCTTCCTTCTCATTTCATTACTACAATCCTGTATGAAATGTAGCCATCCCTGCATTCCAGTTACAATTTTTCTCATTCTTCCTCCTCCTACTCATATTCTTGCTTGGACACAAATGATTCGGGAGTTGCCTGCTTGTCCAGTGACACTGGAAGATTGGTTGTCAGAAGCACTTAAGATCAAGTCCACCTGAGTTCCTATTCACAAACACTGTGCCCTGAAACAGTAAGGGAATCCCACAGTTCCAAGCAATGAGGAAAGCAAGCATTGTGAGCAGTAGAAATTTGCAACATTTCTAACAGAAAATCTTAGACACTTCTTCTTAACCAGTTAAAAGTTTCTGTACTGTACTTTGATCTTCCGGGCAGTTGATTCCTAGGAATCATGGTCTCTTATATAACAATTGCTCTTGTTTTCATATATGTCAAACATCATAAATTACAAGAAGCTAGACAACCACTAATTTCTAAACACACAAACACACACACACGCACACATACTTGAGCCTCAATTTTGGGAGTAATGACTGTATATTGTACTGCATGAAGTATATCTACAAGTTTGATAAATCTTCAACAAAGGCTCTAATGTCTGTTCACATACATAAGAAATATGGAGATTTCATACAAAATGAACTTGAGTGCAATTGGGAATGCAACATTTCCTGGCTTTTGTTTATGATTCCATACAACATAGGTAGTAGACATCACATCTGATAGAAAGAAGGTTGGAAGGGAAATGGCCCTAGAAGGGAAGAGAAGAAGGACACACCATGTTTGAGATGTCTCATTCTTTGAAATCCAGGAACAAAATCAAGATATAAGATGAACCTCCATTGTAATAAGCTCTTCAGACAAAGATTCCGAAGAGGAGCCTCACTGATATTTTCACTGCTTCTTCCAAAAATATCAGAAGTCATGAATACGCATCATGTTCAGCAGTACGTCTCCTCTGAAAATTACTATTGTTATAGCAGCAGATCTGAAAACCCCCTTACCTAATCCAGGTTGGACATGTTTTGAAATGCCACCTTTCTCCTAATGTATTTGTTAAGAAAATTTGTCCTCTTACAGAGTAGATTTAATTCTGATCTAAAGAACCAGAACAAAGGAAGTACTGCATAATATTCAGTATCTTCAATGGATTGTTAAACAATCAAAGATCTGTATAGTAACCAAAACAACAACAACAACAAAAACCCCAAAGAAACAAATGCTTTTCCCAAATACCCATTATTTGAAAGAAGAATAACTGATTCAATTTGTGGAAGATACAATGAGCAATGTGACTCATTGGATGACATGTTGAGTTCTATTCTGAACAAAAGGAATAGAGAAAGTTCAGGAGAAAACAAAAATATAGCATGATATTTTCTATGCAGGAATAAAGAAAGAGGGGGTCTTTCTTTACTATCTGCATTCACTCTAAGAACTCTGAAATGACATCAAATTCAAATGAAGTCCAAAGAATTATGTTGTAAATTGTAAAATATTAAAGCATAGTTTTTCAGCTAATATATTTACATATGCATGTTGTGGTGGACAGTGAGTAAACTGGCAGATTAGATTACAGAGCTTACCAAGGGCCCAGTCCCATAGTCATATGACTCATAGTTTTGCACAATGTGGTCTAGCTTCTTATAAAATAACATAGAGCCCATGCTTTGCCACAGTGTGGGCCACAGAGACCAGTGAGTCAGATTTCAGTAAGTGGCTGGGAAATTACATCTGGAAAAAAGTATCTTGATTCCCCTGAACTTCAAACATTTGAATGGAATTGTGGACATTTTCTTACTTCCAATATGTGGAAGATAAGGTCATCACTATACAATTCTATTTCCCTATCTATACAGTGTTTACTTTGCATATTGCTTATAAGATATAAGTTAGAGTGTAAATGTAAATTTCATAACAGGATAACCACCATGCAACTGGAATGTAAAGTTTTTTAAAGTTAACTGAAAATTGGAGGACAAAAAGAAATGAAGCTAGAATATAAAATGTCAATGCATCCTGAAACCATCTCAAATTTCACAAAACAAAACTGAGATCAGTTATCCTGGGAGACCTTTACTTCGAACTGTTTTCAATTTTAGAATATTGCTTACCAGAAACAGAGTTTTCACTTACAAGACGCAACATAAGGAATGATTTATTGCATGGTTGCAAGGTAGCAAGCAATGTAAAGGCCAAGAGTCAGCATTGAGATTTTTATATTCATTAACCACCAAAAAGTCAGAAATGGAGCTAGCTACACGTGGAGGAAAACTAGGTGTGAGCAAAAAAGCTCAAGGATATTGCTCAGGCTCTGAGTTCAAGCCCCTGGACTAGCACCCCACTCCCTACTCCCACCTCCACTCACAAAATTGATCCCTAACGAACTGCAACTGCTGGCACAAAAATAAATAAACATAAGTGATATCTGACAAATTTCAACTTTCTGACTCCTTTTAAATTTACATATTCCTTTAATTCTAACACAAGAAAATAGCCAAAATGAGAAAAAACAGGTAGATTTCCTAATTCTGTTTTGCATACATGTAGTTTTGTGTACCAGTTAAACTATGAGTATCCAAGAGCCATACCAAGGACAGATTAAATAAACAGTTTTTACCTCTTATGGTCCTTCTGTAGGAAGGAGTAAATGACTTTCTTGAGGCTATGATTTCATTGATTTCAACAAAAGATATATCTTCAGGGGCATCTGAAATGAGGAGAAATTTGTCGGGGATGGATTCTCTCTCTAAAGAAATGAAATTTGAGAAAGGTTAAATAATAATGAAATAGAAAAGTCACCAAGAATGGAGTGCTTAGAGTGGGTACTGAGATCTAAGGCAGGAGGGTAGATGAATGTAATCATAAAATTTAATGTATGCTCTACAAATTTAAGAAAAGTGAGAGAGGGGTTGGGATTGGGAGGAATGGGAACAAAGATGAAGGAGGAGACATGGATTAAGGTATATTGTACTCATATACTCCATGGTAAAATTGTAAAACCTTTGTACAATTACTTCAAAATAAAAGCAAATTTGACCCGTGCATTGATGGCTCATGCCTCTAATCTTAGCCTTTGAGGAAGCTGAGATCAAATGATCAAGGTTCAAAACCAGCCCTGAAATGAAATCTATAGACTTTGATCTGAAATTAATCACCAAACTCCCTGGAAATGGTGATTAATCTCTATTACTAGATTGCTAATCTTGAGGAAAAGAAACTTAAGGACAGTACACAGGCCCAGAGTTCAACACTTAGGACTAGTGAAATTATTAAGTAATTAATTACTTAAAAACAAGAATTGAAATGATATTTGTGTCCCCCAGGAATGCACTTTGATTCTCCCTTCAATCCTGTCATCAAGGTGGTCACAAACTTGTAGATTCTGCACCCTAAATCCTCTCTCCTTGCTGTAACACCACAAAATTGGTGGTCCCTCCTTCTATTGTGACACAGTAGAGACAGAAAAGCATTTAGTTCCCGCAAGGAACAATAAATTAAATCCACCTGGGTTGTTATTCACAAACACAGCTGCTCAGAATCAATAAGAAAATCCTACTGTCCACAACCTTTGCTGTCAACTCAGACAATGGAACTAACATTGCTATGGAGCTTCAATATGCGCATCATTACTAAAAGCAAACCTGAGAGCCCCTCTTTTCTTTCTTTGCTTTGTTCTTTTTTTTGTCAATGTTTTGTTATATTTTCTTTAAACTAGACTTAGGGCTAGACTACATAGCTTGAACTCTGTCCCTTAGCTTTTATGCTGATGTCTGACATTCTACCACCAGAGTCACAAATCCACCTTGAACATTTGGTGGTCAATTGGAGATAAACACTTCACAGAAGTTTCCTACCTGGGGTGACTTAGAATCTCAATCCTTGGGGATCAACCTCTAGAGTAGATAGGACTTTAGGGTTGAGCCCATGTGCCCCCACACAAACTATCCTTCTTAAGTTTTTAGTATGGTCCTAGACTCTATCTCTCCAGGTGGCTGTATCTCCTCATTAAACAGCACCAACAGGCATTACCTATTATCCCGTCATTAAGACAAGTGAAAAGTCCTCTACTTAGAAAGACAAGCCACATAATATCCAGTCCTTCTAATAAATGAGAAACCGCACACATTAATAAAGGTGCTCAAGCCACAGTCAGGAATCATGCTCATGCCATTAGATGAGGAATCATGAATAATATCCACAGATTTAGTAACTGTGTCTGTGGCTTCCTTTTCTAAATATGTATATAAGAAATAAGATTATCTACATCCAAAATGAACTTGATCATCACAATGTAGCATTCCCTGATTTTTGCTTAGAAATCCTTATGAGTTGAAATATGCACACTGGGATGGGAGATGGTGCTAGAAAGGAGAAGAATGGAAGAGCAGATTTCCCATACCTGCAGTATCAGAGGAAGCATCAGGTGTCTCATTCTCTGGAACACAAAAACAAAAAGATGTAAGATGGCCATTTTCAGAGGGAAGATAAGAGGTGACCAATATTGGAGATGTTCACACATGGAAAGCATTCATCCTGAGTGGACACACTGAGGATAAAGGAGATACCCAAGTGAGGGAAATTTGGTCCACTCTTACTTCCTAATATAAACCCATGTTTAGCTTCTCAATCACATTTTATTAAAATTAGAAGTAGAGAGCCAAGATGACAACAGAGAACACGCTTGATAAAATCAGTTAACTTAATTTCCTGTTTTTTTCCATCTATATTAATCACCTAGCAATGCCATCAGGTACTCAAGAAAAATCAGGAAGTGACAGTATATTGGGAACTCCTAAACACAGAGCCCCAGACTTGGTATATATATTTTTTATATTATAACCCCAAGCTTCCATTCAGGTGAAATCTTTTACTCATGAGCAGGAATCAGGATGGTAGAAACTCCCAGCAATATAAGGAGTGCCAAGAACTTCATGGTGCTGAGTTGAATAGTAAGAATCATGCACAAGAAAACTGCAGGCCCACTTGAAGGCAAGATGCTGAAGCCAGGATTCCAAACCTGAAATACATAAATTGAGTGTGCCGAACAGGAATTGCCAGTTAGACTCTCGATAGCTACTGCCAGGAAACATTGATGCTCAGTAAACAGGAATGAATCAAAAGCACAGACAGAATCATCTGAAAACATCACCATTTTTCATTGCTTGACTCTGATGATGTACATGTCATTTCAAAGATGTCCCAGACAACAAATTCTCCCCTAGATTTTTCCTTCTGGATAAAGTGGAGCCCCATTATCATCTCTTCTTAGAAAGTGAACATGTCCCAGACTGATCTCCCTGGTCTATGAACTGCTTGTTCCAAAGATACCCCAGTTCGAAATCTTGTAACCTTTTCAGCAATATAACTTATCTATGGGAATCTTGGGATAAAGCAGCAAGGATGAGAGAGGAGCTTTTCCAGACCAATCTATGACTTCATCAATCTGGAATTTCCCCAGTGGACCTGTGGAGAAGCTCATTTGGCCTCAAATAGAGGAATTTCGGTAACTCTAAGAGTCAAATCTGACCTGAATGCATTTTAGAAATATTTGGATAAGAATAAAAAATCTGAGAGTAAGAGGGCAAAAACAATTATTAATTCCTGCATTCATGGATTCAGCTTATTTATTCCAAAATACTGGTGGCAGCATTATCATGTGCCAGGACCACTGAAAAATGGTAATAAGCAGAGTATACCAACATTCTATTCTTTACACACTTTTAAACATAGTATAGTGAGCCAGGTGTGGATGGCTCACACCTTAATCCTAGCAATTCAGGTGGATGAGAATTAGGTATCATGGTCCAAAGTCAGACAGAGCAGGAAAGTTCGTGAGAGTCTTTTCTCCTATTAAACATCAAATGGCCAGAAGGGAGAGAGATTATCCAGTGATAGTATGTTGGTCTGGAGCACAAATGCTATCGGTCAGCACCCAGGTTCTTAGCTCAAGTTCCTGACCACACACACACACACACACACAGACTACACTTAGAAATCAGGAAAGGGCAAAATACAAGGAAGAATGAAATGAGTTATACATGAAATAAAATTTTCTTATAAAACATAACAAAAGACTAAAGGATTGACAATTAATAGAGTGCCTGCTTAATATTACAAGGCATTGTGTTCCTTTGCCTTCTCTACAAAGTGAGAGAGTGAGAGTGAGAGAGAGAGAGAAAGGAAGAGAGGAGAGAGAGAAAAAAGGAGGAGGAGGAAAAAGGAGGAGGAAGAGGGAAGGAAGGAAGGAAGCTCGGAAGAAAAAATGGAAGGAACAAAAGAGGGATTCATTGTCAGTGCCAGAATGGAATTCTTGTTCAGAAGGTAGCCCAAAGGACCTTAGTGAAAAGTGAACATTGGAACAAACACTGGAGCTGAAAATTCACCACTGGGCTGTTGCATTCTAGACCATTCTAAAGGAGATAGTGAGCACACATGAACTGTGGTTTTCCAGGGATCCTTGCTGCTTCTTGCTAGGGCTCAGCACTGCACTATACTACTTGTCCTTTGTGAGAAATGAACTCAAGCTAGCAAATACAAACAAGAAAAGAACTTCACTTTATAATCAAGTTGGGATCTCTGTCTGGAATATACAGGAGCGAATAATATGCATTCTAAAGGATTGTACTCAGTTCTCCTTTTAAATAATGAAGTGATCCAAACAGCTTGAAAATGACAAAGACAGACCTGAGGTGCAATGCAACAGAATAGAAGACTCACAAAAGAACACACAGACCTCCACTCATCCCGTATTCTATAAGGGAGCCAAAAACATAGACTGGAAGAAAGACAGCCTGGAAGAAAGACAGGGCTAGCAATGTTATAAGACTATAATTTTAAAAGGAGAGAATCATGTATCAACAAGACTGGTTCTTGGATTCTGTAATTTGAAAAAGGAGATTATCATTTTTAGCAACAGAGTTTATAGAGCATTTTGAGGACTCTCCTCTAGGTCTTTGATTGACTGCTCTGTTTCCTGCTGATTTTGAGTGGGAGTTGAGATTCCCTACTTGCCATTTTTCTTGTGTTTCTTCTGCCCATTTGGATGGGAAAGAAAACCCAAAGGTACACCAGAGCACAATTTAAGACATGGACCAAACCTGTCCAAGCCCTGTTCTAAAGATCTTAGAGGTTCCCAATTATAGGGTAAATCCCCTCTCCTTTTTTGTATGTAGAAACAGATTTAATCTGTGTCCCACGAATACAATTTTAACATCAAAACCAACCCTGAACCCTGTATTCAGCAGTTGGATTATATACAGTTATAACTGTGAACAAGTCTGTTCTTATGTTTAGTTCTATCTGGAATGATAGGATTGCTCTATGAACCTCTTTGGCTAACTCAGATTGAACAAAGATACTGTCTATCTAGCCTGCTCATAATCAAGGACTGTGAAGGTCCTAGAAGTAATGGAAAGACCTGGAAAACATACTAAATGAAGTGAGCCAGACCCAAAGAAACATAGACTCTATGGTTTACTCATCGGGAATAATTAGTACATCACTAGGATAATACTGGCAAAGTATTGCAATAGCTTAATAGCTATGTACATATGAACACATAAGATGATGCTACGCGAAATGAACTCCAAGTTATGGAAACAAGTGGTTTAATCATTGTTGTTGTTTTTCTAACATACCATGTGAAACTATGCCGTTTTCTTTTGTCTTTCTTCCCCATGGTTTTATGCCTGATATCACTGTAATTGATTTTGGTACCCTGGATATTGTATATACATGTGTTGGAATTGTGGAAGGGAAGAGGAATATGAAAATGGAGAAAAAAAGGATTAAAGACAAATCAATGCAACAGCAATACTTACAAAACTATATGCAGCAATCCAACTGTACAACTCATGGGAGGGAGGGAAATGGGGAGGGCAGAAGGCATCGGAAAAATGAGGGAGGAGGTAACAAGTTGGATATGAAATGTCCACACTGCCTTAACTATGAAACTGTAACCCCTCTGTACATCACTTTGACAATAATGAAAGAAATTTTGAAAAATAAAAAGAGATTATAACAATGAAGCTAAAGTCCAGAGTAAGAGGTAGGTGGGAGGAAGTTGTGGCCTGAAACACAGGTTATATAAAACATCCTTGAATTGAACCTGTGTCATCAGAGTCAAGGGTCAGAAATAATGACCTCTGCAAATAACTTCTGGCTGTTATCTTCAATTTCCTCTGTTCAATGTGCTCCAAATTCTCCAGGGATTACCTAGCCAGATACTAACCTAGAAATTCTGATTGCTTCACTCTATATATATACTGTCAGTTCCAGAATCTTGATGTGGGCATCTTGCTCTCTCCTGGTACTGGATTTGCCTTATGTGCTATTCTAAATCTTCAACTCAGCACCATGAAGTTCTTGGCAGTTCTCTTATTACTGAGGATTTCTACCATGCTAATTTCTGCTGGTAAGTAAAAATTTTACCAAAGTAAAAGTTTGTGTGGGAATATGTACTGACTAGGACAGTGACTTTAGAGGTTTTCATGAAGCTGAGCCTTCCTGACTTGATGTTCAGAACCTACTTCCATCTCCATTTGAATTCAGCTATCATGACACTTGACTCTGTTTTCCTAATTCAGTCAGATGTTTTCTGTATTGTGAACTTCACAGCTTAATGCCAATTATTGTTAGTATAAGCAGGTTTTATTTTCATTATTATCTTTAGTTGTAGACAGGAGTTGCCATTTAAGAAATGGAGCATACTGTATATCTTAATGTCATTTTTTTCAACATTCTAGCCTTCCTCAACCTACATTTTCCCTTACTTTTCTCAATTTTATAGAATATAGATGAAATGCAGACAGGCATTGTTGTTGTTGTTGTTGTTGTTGTTTTTTTAACTCTCCTGGTTGTATTTGTATATATCAATATTTTCAAGGAATTCCTCCATTTCTTTCATATTTTGTGTTTCCCTCCTTGTCCACTGACATTGATAGACAAGATAATCACAAGCAAAGAAGATTAAATCTACCTGAGTCCCTATAGGGAGACATTGTTGCCCAGAAACAAAAAGGGAATTCCATAGTCCAAACCAAGCAGGAAAGGAAGCATTTGTGTGAGCCATAGACATATCACTGTAAGATTTATTTCTCTGTCTTTACAGTGTTTGCTATGCAGATTGCTTCTGAGATATAATGTAGAGTATAAATGGAAATTTCATAACATAGTGATCACCATGAACTGGAATGTAAAGATTCGCAATTAAAGTTACCTGAAAATTGGAAGGCAAAAAGAAATGACTCTCGAATATAAAATGTCAATGGATCTAGATACCACAAGAAAATTTCACAAAATAACACTCAAATCAGTTATCCTGGGAAGTCTGCATTTCAAACAGTTTTCTATTTTGGAATATTGCCCACCAGAAACAGAGTTTTTGCTTACAGAGTGAAACATAGGAACAACTAATTGCATGCTTGCAAGTCAGCTTTGAGACTTTTAATTAGCCATCCAAACATCAGAAATGGAGCTATGTGGGGCTGGGAATATGGCCTAGTGGCAAGAGTGCTTGCCTCCTACACATGAAGCTCTTGGTTTGATTCCCCAGCACCACATATATGGAAAACGGCCAGAAGGGGCGCTGTGGCTCAGGTGGCAGAGTGCTAGCCTTGAGCGGGAAGAAGCCAGGGACGGTGCTCAGGCCCTGAGTCCAAAGCCCAGGACTGGAGCACATGTTGTGAGCAAAAAAGCTCAACAATATTTCTCAGGCCTGAATTCAAGCCCCTGGACTAGCGACCCCACTCTCCTATCTCTACCCAGAAAATTGATAGCTAACAAACTGCAACTGCTGGAACAAAAATAAATAAATAAAACAAAATAAGTGTTATCTGGCAAAGTTCAATTTTCCCACTTCTTTTAAACTTATGTATTCTTTTGCTTCTAACACAAGAAATTAGACAAAATGAGGGGAAAAAAGAAAACCAGGTAGATTTCTTAATTCTCTTTCTCTCACCAATCGTTTGTGTCCCAGTGGAAACTAAGAGCATTTAAGTGTTATATAAAGAATAAAAGTAAATAGGCACATCCGCCGTGGCTGGGCTGCTTCGCCTGCGCTGTCTCCACAACTGCCTTGGCATGGAGCAAGCCTACGTCCAGGCTCTTCCCGCGGACGTGGTGGCAGCCGCAGTGGCAACAGGGGGCAGTGGCCAGCAGAGGCTGGCTCTGAGTGTGGCTGGCGCCAGGCAGAGGAGGCGCTTCTATCTAGGCCCCCAGGCTCTGGTGACCTCCCCTCGAGTCCTGCACCGCCTCCAAGTGGCCATTGGTCCCGGGACTGACCCAGCTTTGCTGCCTCTTCCCTCATCGCCGCCTCACCCACCCCTGCCTCCTGCATCCCTCCAGAGCCCAGATTCGCTTTCGCCCCCACTCCTCCTCCAGGTGGCGGAGGGCAGGCCCCCATGGCGTCAGTCAGAGCAGTCATGGCCCCCTGAACATGCCTCTATGATGAAGTTCAAGCACAACCAGACGCGGACTTACCACCACCAGGGCTTCAAGAAGCCTGCGGCATGCCTGTGCTTCCTGAGTGAGCAGGAGGACCAGGCGCTGCTGGTGATTAGCCCCAGACCAATGGATTGTCCCAGGAGGAGGGATGGAGCCAGAGGAAGAGTCAGGCGGTGCTGCTGTGAGGGAAGTTTATGAGGAGGCTGTAGTCAAAGGTTGGCAGACTCCTGGGTGATATTTGAGAACCAAGACCTAAAGCACAGAACGTATGTTTATGTTCTTACAGTAACTGAGATATTAGAAGATTGGGAAGATTCTGTTAACATAGGAAGGAAGACAGAGTGGTTCAAAATAGAAGATGCAATCAAAGTTCTCCAGTGTCATAAACCTGTACATGCAGAGTACCTGGATAAACTAAAGCTTGGCTGTTCCCCAACCAATGGAAACTCCGCAGTCCCTTCCCTTCCAGATAATAATGCCTTGCTTGTGACTGCAGCACAGACCTCAGGGGTGCCACCCGGTATAAGATAAAGAGAATTGGAGGCCCTCTCCACCATGTGTAATCTCGTGGGGAGAGGCTTTTTCACTTTCTTTGGAAAACATATGAATGACACAAACTGTCTGAATTTGACATGCAGGGATTTCAAACAAATTTGCATGTGTTTCAGATGCTTTCAAGTCTTTTAAAACAAAATAGTGTAAAAACATTTTCAGAAGCCAAAGCCATCTGGGACTTTTTCTTTTTAAGATGCCTTAACTGTGCCCCACCTGTTATTTTAGTTGCTGTTTTTCACAGAATTTTTTTTTTGTCATTGACATCAGTCGGGTTTATTAGTCAGATCAAATTGCTTATAGGTATATTTCCCCCCTAAATTGGTGTCTCACTCATACACACCCAGTCTTGGTATTAAAGAAACATCCCTCCCCAAACTTCAGAAGATCGCACTAATTCATAAATTTCAGGCATGAGCTATTTCTGTATGTTCCAATAAAAAGGATTTCATTTTCTATTTTCAGGAATTCACCATCTCATCTGGCTGGATGTTCACAATGAGTATTATTACATCACTACCAACCTAATAGGAGTGAGGTTGTTGGTCACAGGGGAGCTTTCTGTTTAGCCTTTTGAGGAACCTCCATAGTGCTTTCCAGAGTGCTTGAATGAGTTTCCACTCCCACGAACAGTGTAGGAGCTTTCCCTTTTGGCCACACCCCTGCTTGCGTCTATTATTATTTGTATTTTTCATAATGGCCCTTCTGAGGTAAGGTGGAATCTCAATGTAGTTTTCATTTGCATTTGTTTTATAGCCAGAGATGTCAAACATTTCCTCATGTGTCTACTGGATACTCTTTTTATTTTTTCTTATTTATTGTCAAAGTGATGTACAGAGAGGTTATAGTTTCATATGTTAGGCCTTGGATACATTTCTTGTACTGTTTGTTACCTCCTCCCTTATTCCCACCTCCCCCATTACCTCCCCCCCCCATGAGTTGTTCAGTTGGTTTACACCAAACATTTTTGTAAGTATTGCTTTTGTTGTTGTTTGTCTTTTTATCCTGTGTCTCTTGATTTTGGTATTCCCTTTCACTTTCCTAGTTCTATTAACAGTATATACAGTTTCCAATGTACTCAGATAAGATACAGTGATAGCACAGGGGCAACCACAGAAAGGGGATACAAGAGTATCATCAACAATAGAAGCTATGGTTTCACCTGGCATGTTGAAACTAATTACAACAGTGAAATAACGGTTGTTTCCATAGCATGGAGTTCATTTCACTTAGCATCATCTTATGAGCATAGCTATTGGGTTCTTGTGATCCTCTGCTGTGACTAGCCTAAACCTGTGCTAATTATTCCCTATGAGGGAGACCATAGAATCCTTGTTTCTTTGGGTCTGGCTCACTTCACTTAGTATAATTTTTTCTAAGTCCTTCCATTTTCTTATGAATGGGGCAATGTCATTCTTTCTGATAGAGGCATAAAATTCCATTGTGTATATGTACCACATTTTCCTGATCCATTAGTCTACTGAGGGACATCTGGGTTGGTCCCGTATTCTAGCTATGACAAATTGTGTTGTGATGAACATTGTGCTGGTGGCTTTAGTGTATTCTTGTACGTGGTCTTTTGGGTAGATGCCCAAAAGTAGGGCTGCTGGGTCATAGGGGAGCTCTATGTTTAGCCTTCTGAGGAATCCCCATACCACTTGCCAGAGTGGCTGAACCAGTTTACATTTCTACCAACAATGAAGTAGGGTTCCCTTTTGGCCACACCCCTCCAACATTTGTTATTGTTAGTTTTCTTGATAAAGGACATTCTTACTGTGGTGAGATGGAATCGCAATGTTGTCTTGATCTGCATTACCTTTATGGCCAGTGATGTAGAACACTTTTTCATATGTCTCTTGGCCATTCTCATTTCCTCATCAGAGAAGTCTCTTTTTAAGCCTTTAGCCCACGTGTTGAGTGGGCTGTTGTTTGCGGTTTTGTTTTGGAGGAATTTCTCTCCAGAGAAAACTCTTCTCAGGCCACTGGAAGCAGCTGCCACCACCTCATTGCTGCTATTGCTGCTTCCCTTTTGGCCTCCTCCAGAGCCTCATCAGAAATGAAGAGATGATGGGGAGGAGCCCAGCAGAGACGCTGCCCATCCTAGCTCTGAACCAAGGAAGGCAGAGCGAGCTTGCTCACTGGCCAGTGGTATTCTCTGGGGCAGGTAGGGGCCAGGAATATGAGCCAGAGGCCAAACACACCAACTCCAGTTGAGAAATCTGGCTGGCACTAGAGACTCTTAATGCCAGCCTGAGGGAGAAGATGCCTCACCGCCCAGGGCTGGTGCAGGGGGACATAGCAGCAGAACCCTTGGTGTCAGTCGAGCAGGCATTTGGCCAATGAATGAGTGAGTGAGTGAATGAATGCCTCTCTGGAATAGCACTAGGGGAGCTTGGAAATGATGAAGGTGCAAGTGTATGGAGAAGATGAGAACTGTGAGGCCCCCCAAACCCCTAGCAAGGAGAGGAAATGGGTGCGGCTCGAGTGCAGAGTCACCAGGCCTGACTTAACTACTTTTGAAATATTTTTAGTTTGCAAGTTTAATAGTGATGTTGCTGTCTGGAAAATTAATTCCACTTAAAAAAAATATTATGGAATGTTATGTAGTCCTCTAGGACTAGATATTTTGAAAGGACTACAGCCCTCAAAATTATGTGTTGATCCCGCCCTGCTGAGTAGTGTGAGCATGAGACTAAAGCAGCAGCAAGGAAGGGAAACAAAAGCAGATTCCCCAGCTCTGAGGCTGGAAGCTGCCATAGTGGACAGTGCGCATTCCACTTGTGGTAGGGAAATAGAAACAAGTATAGGAGACAAAGTCGGGAAGCTTGGCGTTTCTGCACTCCCACCACCAAGCATGTGCAAAAATTAGGCTAGGGAAACTTTTAATGAGTAATTTAACAACTTTTTTTAAAAAATTAAAATGCTGCAGGATATGTGGATGGGAAGGGAGAGGAGAAGGATGCTGCAAAAGTTACCCCTGACCCTATATTTCCTTCCACCTAAAGTTCCAAGAGCCAGGCTGAGCATTCTTCCTTAATTGCCCTAGATTTCACTCTCTTGATGTGACCATCATCCCAAATTATATTCACAGGAAATCAGATCAACAGTCACTGGCAGCAGAATCTTGTTGTTGTTGTTTTTCTTTTCTTTTTACTTTTGACAGTCTTCCAATTTTGTTCTTGTTTTCACTGAGGAGAAATTAAAGGAGTAAGGCACAAATTTAGACTTTTGTGAAGCTGAGCATCACATAGTTTAACTTTGTGAGCTTGGAATGTAAAGAATGCACCCAGCAGAGCTGTGTCACCCAGTGACCACCTCCCAAAAGTATGCCCCACAAGAGTTTTTCAAAGGACAGTAAGTGTAGATTTCTAGGAATAGAAATTTTTAAAGGGCTAGAATTCTCAGAACTATGTCTTGAAATTAGAACCTTCATTAGTTCCACCTTAGAACCTTAACAGTGAGGGACAGAATGACACCCAGGAGAGCCCTGAGCCACCTACTTGTGAACTGCCAGCAGTACGAAGCTTACCTGGTAAGAGCCACATACCTCCCATCCAAACTGCTAACTCAGGGTAACTGCTAGAAGTAGCCACTGGGGAGAAGGAAGTGCATAGATTTCTAACTTGTTTTACATCTTGTTAGTTCCTAATCTAACATTGCTTATAAATATAGGGGACAAATCAGCTAGTTAATTCAAAGGAAACTGAACTTTCAGCCAACAGTTCTTTATCAAGTTTCTCAATTTATGGTGGAGATCTGCATACTATATCACCTCTCTCTCTCTCTGTATACATACATACATATATATATACGTGTGTGTGATTATATGCAACAAAAGAGTATTTGTATAGGGTTCAGCACACCTACACTTGAAAGTGGGCACTTATGAGAAACTAATCAGTGATTTTCCCATACCAGTAGTTTCTACTGTCAAAGATTACATAATTTGGCAAACTTCCTTTCCTATCTATGTTATCTACAGTATATCAAATTACTTTTAATATTTTATTGTCAAGTATTTTAAATGAATAAAGTGACTACATTGTTATACAGGAAGAATCAAATAAGGTAAAAAAATAGAATATTGCTAGCTCCCCAGAAAACCTCTAAGGCCCTTGGCCTTTCCCTCTGCCCTGCAAGTAGCCATTATTCTAACTGTCATGATAAACATTTCCTTGTTTTTCTTTATTGCTTTATCACAAACATTCAATGCTAGACAATGTATTGTTTAGTTTTATTATTTCTCTTGAACTGTATGTATATGTAACAGTGTAATATGTAATCTATTATGTTTGTTCCATTTGCTTAACATTGTTTTAATTCATAGACTGTTTAGGTTGCTCATATAGCTGTAATTCATATTCTTGAATTGCCATCTATTACAGTATTCCATTTAGCAATGTATGACTATTTAGAAATTCTGTTATTGATGCCTGCTTTTCAGTTTGGAGTTATAATAAATGTGTGAGCATTCCTAAAAAGAAAGAAATCTCTTCTTAATTCTTTAGCCTACTTATTAATGGCGGGTTTTGAGGAGATGTTATGGGATGGGGGGGGGTATAATTTTTTGAGCTCTAGGTAGATTTTTTTACATACTTGAAAAACCATTTGGTGTAAACCAACTGAACAAGTCATGGGGAGAGAAAGAAAGGGGGAAGGTGAGGGGGAATGAGGGAGGAGGTAAAAAACAGTACAAGAAATGTACCCAAGGCCTAACATATGAAAGTATAACGTCTCTGTATGTCCACTTGACAATAAAATAAAATGAAAAAGAACAGACTGAACTCACTTTTAAGAAGGCAAGAATATAAATTTGATGAGGAAAAAATACTAAAAGGAATTGTGCACTATTTGGAATTAAAACAAGTCTTAGGTAATATTGCTAAAGAGATTAGCATTCTCTACTCCAGGATGTCCAATTTATGTTTACAGCAATATGTAGAAGAAAATGAGCTAATATTAAAGCCATATACTGAGATACAGTTAATATGTTGCTACCAGTCTACCAGAGCTATTACTATAAGCAAAAGTTAGACAATATTTCTGGAATAAGAGACCAAAATATGAGGGAGGCCTTACCTAGATTTGACAAAGTAGATGCACCCACAGAAATGCAGTGATCATTCTGTGTCATCTTTGACAAGAAAACAAACCAGATGCATTTTCTGGTATAGGCAATGATGAATTGATACTTTTCATTAATATCTGAGGTAAAGGAAACAATTGTATACATTTGTCCATAAACTCAGGAAATACTAAAGAAAATTAATGGGCAGGAAAATTGCAATAAAGGTTTCTACTAGTCTTAAATTAAAATGAAAAATTAAAAGAAAAATTGGATTAAAAAAAAGAAAAAGCCATTAGTATTTCCCCTCAATTTCATGGTATTGATTTTTCCTGAGGAGCCTAAAACAAGAAAACTAGATGCAAAGTGTTCTGCTTTGGCTGCTGACTAGTGGAGCTTGGCCAATTTAAACACCAAGGAGGACTGGGGGAAACACAGGTGTTTGTACCTGATGCTGAGCAAACCTCTGGATTCCCATGAGCAACTGAAGCTGTACTGGGCTATTGGGCCACATCCTGACATCAAACACACCCTGGTGGAATTTGACCTGAAGATGCCCCTCACTAATAATCCTGGCAAAGGAGGCCATTGTGGCTCTCTCATCAGCATAAGCAACACAATTGGGGGCAAATACCACTTGTTTGTGATGAGCAAAAGCCACACTTTCAAGGCTAAGGGCTTACCTTCTCCTCAAAGAAAGGTGCATACATGGCTTGTTTTACATGCCTTCCAAGGAAAGTGGGCAAAGAATAGGTTCCCAATGATATGGGCTAGGTTTACATGGATTTTGCCAAACACATCAGAGGAAAGCCTGAAACTTTGGTCAGATAGCATGCTCAGGGCATACTCTAGGATGGCTTTGAGAATAGTTAGGACAGGTCCAAACAAGGCCTGGAGACCTGCTCCTGACACAGGGAGCTCCTACTGGGTACTAGGGAACCATCAGAGAAGGGGGCTGTGGCCTCACCAAATTAGCCAAGCACCTCCTCATAGGCATCCTTGGTGGCTGTAAAAGCACCTGATGAGGGAACAATGCTCCCTTTGCCAAGGAACTGTAAATTTTGACATCTGTGGAGCACCCATATTGTAAAAATTTTATGGTAGCAGAGACAGAGGAGTGTTTGTACTTTGCAATGGAATACTTTCAGAGAGGAGACCTAGTGTACCACCTCCAACAGCATGCTGGAGGTGATGGTGGTGGCCAGACCTTTCTTTCAGCAGATCCTAAGTGCTGTGAACTATCACCAAAACAGATGCACTGCACACGGTGACCACTAGGCAGAAAATATCATGTTACTCACTAGAAGCAAAGTCAAGGCACCAAGTTGGGGTTCAGCACACAATTCACATTCGAAGAGGAACCAGAGGGAGAAGGCAGAACTCTAGCCTAATGGGCCCAAGATGTGTGAACAACAGAGATACCAGGGTCCCAAGAAGGATGTTTGGAGTCTCAAGGTATAATACTCTACTATATGGTGATGGGCCCTGTGCCCTTTATAGAGGGGAGAGTTCAGACACTGAAAACTCAGGTTCTAAATCGGAAAGTCCTGGATTTGCAACTGCTTCACCCCAGAGCTACTAGAACTTCTGGCTTGTTTAATGAATGCTGATCCTGAGTGGAGACCCTCACTGTAACAAGTGAAACAGCAACCCTGGATCCAGCAAATTCAAGCCCCACCATCCTGGATACAATATACTACTACCTAGCACTTGATCCAGGGAAAGTTGCAGGCAGCCATATCACACGGGACCTTTGATGCCACCATGAGAACTTATTCGATGGTCCTCAAGCAGAAGGACCATGGGCATGACATCACCCGCCTTGTGAGACACCCACTTCCTGAGCTTCTGCCTTGCCCCTTTCCAGCAGTCTCTTAGGCTCCAATGTTCTCTTGAAGACAGCCATTGCCTGTCACCCTACCATCAGCCTGGTCCCTGAGCCCCACTGGAGGGGCACAGAGGAGGAAGAGAGCAGCAAATTGCCTCCAGCCCCAGTAGCAGCCGAAAACACCTCTAGGGCCACAGAAGAGGAAAAGGCAATCAGCAAGCTCTCACCAGGCACAGAGGTAATTGAAAGGTCCTCCACAGGCACAGAGAGAGAGATGGAGTGTAGCATGACTCCTGCCCCAAACGCAGCACCTGGGGCTACCCCCCTCCCATTTGGTTAACCCCACTGATTTGACTACAGACCCAACAAATTACCAAGGCAGGGGCCTGGAGAGGCAGAGGAAAGGACTTGACTGTAAAGCATTCTTTTAAAAAGTCTGCTGCATGCCTTGACAAGAGAAGGACTCCCAAGAAACTGGTTTCTCCTCTTTGAGTGGAGAACAGTATTGGCAGCCTGGAAAAAAGTATGTGGAAAAGAAAAATAAAACACCGTATGTTGTGGAATTTCTTAGTATTTCAGGATAAGACGACTGAATAAAATGTGCTTTTGTATTTGAATCAGCCTGATTATCATGAATATCCTGGTGCTTTTCTAAGTTCTTAATGATTGCTTTGCCATTTTATACATATAAAATGAGGAATCTAAATAATTTCCTCACAGAAGACTACCACCAGCCACGGTACCAGTTCCAGGGAATAGATGGCCCATGTCTCACAATGACAAGGATTCCTTCAGGATTTTGAGGTCTTCATGAGAAGAGCAGGTGACTTCTCACCCAAGACAGGCCAAGCCTTCTGCAGGATTACATTTCACAGGGACCTGGAGCCCCAGCTCTTCTGGAGTGGTCATTTGGCATGGTTGCCTAAGACATACAGTATCTCTCCATTTCTCTCCTTGAACCATCAAGCTCATTCTTTCTGTCCAGCATTTGCACTGTGCTGTGCCAGCTACTACTTGAAAGCAAAGCACACACTATCTACAGGAAAACCTCTCCAGGGATGCATCTAAAAGGGTCCCAGCAGGATCACAAGACTAGCAGGTGCTTTCATGCCACACAGGAGCACCTTGGCTCACACTGTGGCCTTGCAGAAACATGCCAGATTGTGATTTCACAATCCTGGTCTTTGGACTAGAGACCAGAGCAGAGATGCCAGGTAAGGGCCCACACCACTGGCCAATGTTAGGGGGAAGTTGCTAAGAGTACGAACAGCTCTGTTTCTCAACATTCTGCACAGTACTACCAGTGGTCAGGGAACAGACCTTAGAGGAGAAAGCAGTTTCTTACACCATGCTTTCTGGCTTCCACCTCAAGCTGGATTAATTGAAGATGCTGTAACCAACCCTGAAGTTTCTGAGATGCTAAGGGAATGACATTAAATCTCCTTCCATCTTATAAGGAAAACACAGTGGAGTCTGCATCCTATGCTCAATACTCCATAGAACAGAGCAAGGCAGACAAAAGCCTTTTGCTGATGTCAGCTACATCACTGAGTGGAGGTTTATCACAGGTTGGTAGGATATGGGCAGACAAAAATAAATCAGAGACAGACACCTGTTATAAGATTGCCTTTGGAATCTCTCCCCTCTTGTTCTGTCATGAGACTTGAAAGCCTCTGCCAGTGGAGCAACAGTGCACTTAATGGTGCAAGCCAGTGCTCCAGTCTTTTCCCGTTCCACTTGCAATGCTTCATTAAAACTCAGAGGAGAAATGAGCCAGGACACCAGCCTTCAGTCTGGTCAGCCTTACTACAGTGGGAGAGACCCCCATCTTGTAAAAGGAAAATCCCAAGTACACTCATACTTCTGCAGAGTTTGAGAAAGACTTCTCAACTTGTAGACTCCCTGGCTTGCAGCACAGCTGTGAGGAAGGCATTGTGCCTGCTGTGTTATTCCAGAGGGACACCTCCCTCTAACCTCTATCGTACAGCTTTCTGGAAAATGTCCTGGACCAGCTCAGCTTTAGCTACAAAGGCTATTTTAGCTGGTAAAGAATAGAATGTACAATGGCATTGGTTCCAACCCCAGGAGTCTTGCTTCTTAACAAGGACATTCTGACCTGCATTCAATGGAGTCTCTATGAGACTCAGCAGTTGATGAATACCTGAGAAGATACCAGCGCTCACCAAGGTGAATCACAAACTTGGAAAATGTACCTCACCACAAGGTGCTAGGCCAGGGAAATCCACTGTCACTCAGCAGAGCTGCCAGGTAGGGTCCCTCACCACAAGCTAATGTGAGCATGGAGCTGTGAAGGAAAAGATCATGAACATCCAGACAGACTTGCCCATGATACCACAAATCATATAAGCACTGAAGCTTGTGCAATGCAGGGACCATGAGGCATGTCCTTCAGAGGGCAGACCGGTGCCCAAGTGAAGTGCACACACTTCACACATTCAAGGAAGACTCTGAAGAGCTGCTGTCCAGAGAGAAAAGGGGTTTTGTAGAAGTTGCATTTAAAGTACACTGAGGTCTTAAAAAGGTCACTCATAGATGAGAAACAAGCTAAATTTTATGGGAAACAGACAAATATGAAGAGAAAATAACCCAAATACAGACACCCTCTGCAGTTCAAGGGACGAATTTCCACACAGCCAAACAGAACTGCTCAGATCTGCTCCCAGGACCCATTGTCAGCCAATTCAACTTCACACGTCAACCCATCCCCAGGTCTCTGTAAGGCACAGTCTTTGAGGGAACCCTCTCTAGTCACGGGCCACACAAGCCTTCCTCACACCTCCCAAATGGAAAATGTCAAGTAACCAACCTCACACAAAATAATATGCACAAAATAATCTCTGACTTGGTCCTTCAATGATATCTGAAAAGGAAAAAAAAGAGATGTCTGCATCCAGGTATTAGGGGGCATGATTGTGTCACATTTCTTCCAAGAAAGCAGCTCTCCATCATAGAAAAGAACCAGGAAGCTCCTTTGCTGTAGGTAGTATCAGGCCAGGCCCTCTCCCTCTGAAAAGCAGAGTCAGGTGGTTTTGACCTCATCTGAGCTATTAGGAGTGTCACCCACACTCCATTCTCACTACCCACTTGTTTCCTTTAAAGAATCCTATCTCAACACTTCTGGGAAATACTAAGGGGGAAAGCGAAGAGGAATGAAACTGACCAGGATGGGGGTAAGCAACCAAACTCTTCACCCAGAGTAGCATTCCGAGATGCACTGCTCATGCCCCTCAGTGGCCCCAGCAAGCTCAAGACTGAGTCATCTCTAACGGATCAGCTCACTAACACCTCTTGAAGTCCCTTCTCTTGTCCCTCCACTCAGTCACCAACCAGTTCAGTAGCCCTGTGACACCTCCTAAGAAAGTATCTGAAGGCTGTAGACATAGAGTTCCCCAATAAAATGCCCAATCCTAATCCAAAGAACTTGTAATTATAAGTGACATGTCAACTGAGGGAGAGAAGCAGGAAACAAGACTGCTTTTCCACTGATACAAAGTACAGAGGGTCTTTTACTGCCAGGAAGGGGGACAAATATATTCAGAAGGGAAACTAAGACAAAAAACTTGGAAAGAGAAAGAGAACAGGATAGGCACTCAGAAATCTAGAGAGTTCCCATCTCTGAAGATGAAAAAGAGCCCAAGAAGATAGAGGCTGATAAAGGTGAACCACTCCCAGAAAGGCAAGCCTGGCTAGAAAAGGCAGAACAAGAGTCTGCTTGGGAAGACGGCGGAGGAGCTGCCTCCCTCCGACATCGCAGTTTTCTCACCCCATAGAAACTTTTACTCCTAGAAAGACAGCCAGAGTAAGTTCTAACAGTACAGGGATTCTGGCCAGGAAGGAAAAATCGACTTTGCTCATCTGAAAACACAGATTTGAGCTCCGGGCAGCATCCCACCACCGTGCCAGTCCTGGCGCCAGCACAGCACCCGGCACTGCAACCTGCACTCCGCGCAGCTAAAGCACACAGCGTAGACCAGGGAGAAATCCTCCAGAGGGCGGTGAGCAAAGACGACCTGAAATCGCAGAGAAAGCGTGAGTACCCCACGAAAGATATTCTCACTCACGCCAACAGAGCAGCTTCTGGAAGGCAGCCCTTCCCCCACTGCCAGAGCAAAGTGCCATCTTTGCCACTGGCATAGGTTCAGACCAGATTGGAACTAAAGCAGGCCTGGGGAAAGCGAGGTCAAAGTAGCCATCTTTGAAAAGGGCAAGAGGGACCGACCAGTGAGAGACAGCTCCGCCCAGGAGAACGAACCCTGCCCAGGCGGGAGGCATGTCCTGGGCCTCAGCTTAGCCAGAGGTGCCCCGCCCTGCCCACCAGAATTTCTAAATTTAAAGCGAAAGCAGCGAGCAGCTCCCAGTGGCACGGAAACACCAGATGGGGGAACAAACAGTTCCTGAGAAAGTTAAACGGTCCCGTCACAGAGGAAGCCCAATTCCCAGCCTGAAACGGAGCTGCATGCCATAGCCACCTCCGCCAAGGAGGCCACCCCACCCAGGAGGGAGGAGCCTCCCCCAAGCAAGCAACTCTCAGTGGGGAAAAACAGGCCAGAGGCCCTGCTGAATCCACAGCCTATTCAAAGCCAGGTGTTAAAGGCAGTTGCCCCACAGCAGACAGAGGAGCCACGGTTCCTGAGACTGCTCAAGTCCCCATCTACAGAGGACGCCCAAGGCCTACCTGCAAGTTGTGCGAACCACAGAGACCCAGGATTGCACCAACAGTGGAGAAGGGTTAGAACAGATCCACCCCCTGCAAACTGAAATCAAGTCAAACCCAGCCAATCAGGAAAATAGATTGCAGACCATCGCAAGGAAACCAGAGACTGTGGAAAGACCATGCAAACAAGTGGGACTCCATTTTTTTTTCTTTTCAAATATTTTTTAAACTTTAAAAAATTTTTTTTTCACTTCTGAAAGTCATTTTTTGTTATTTTATTTGTTTTCCATTTATACCTGTTTGTTTTATCAAGATTTTTCTTTTTTGTTTGTTTGGGTTGTTCCTTTTTTTTTTCTTTTTATTTATTTTTCTTTTTTAAAAAATTTCTCTCGGTTTTGTGCATCTGTCTTCCACTATTTTTACTTTATTTCTCTCTTTGTGTTCTCTTTCTTTTTTTTTTTTTTTTTTTTTTTTGGCCAGTCCTGGGCCTTGGACTCAGGGCCTGAGCACGGTCCCTGGCTTCTTCCCGCTCAAGGCTAGCACTCTGCCACTTGAGCCACAGCGCCGCTTCTGGCCGTTTTCTGTATATGTGGTGCTGGGGAATCGAACCTAGGGCCTCGTGTATCCGAGGCAGGCACTCTTGCCACTAGGCTATATCCCCAGCCCTGTGTTCTCTTTCTTTAAAAATTACTTTCCTATGAACAACATCTCCACTCTTTACTGCTAACTCTCCATTGTCTATCATTTTAACCTTGTTGTTTCTACTGATTCTACTCTCCTCCACATTTCCACGTCACTGAAACTAAACAAAAATAACCACATCCACCCCCAATACATTTTACTCTATTCTCTTTACTACCTCCAACTTACCCTCCAGACTGACTGCCTGGACCTCCAGTTTCCATTGACTCCTGGTTATTGGATAGAGGGTATCCCAGCTTAATCCGAGTGAATCAAAGGGGTTCATAGAGAAAGCCAGTCCTAAAAGAACTTAATATAAAAACAAGAATTGCTTATAGGGTTGTAACAGTAAATAAGTAACTACTGAATACAGGGTCCAGGATTGGTTGTTATATTGAAATTGTATTCTTTAGGAACACCAAATGTAATTTTATAGACAGGTATACAAGGTATCTGTATATAATTTTGAACTTGTAAGATTTACACATCAGTGCTTGGAAAGGGCTGCTTTGTGTCTTAAATGGCGATCAAAGGTGCTGGTAGACTGGCATTCCCAATCCAAATGGGCAGAAGGAACACAAGAAAGATGGCAAACAATGAAGTCTTATCCCCCACTCAAAACAAGCAGGAAGCAGAGCAATCAATCAAAGACATAGAAGAGAACCCCCAAAATGCTCTACAAAGTCTACTGATAAACATGATAAATGAAAAGTTTGAATCTCGTTATTAATCAATTATTCTAGAGCGTGAGGAGGCAAAGCAAAAATTAATAGAAAATTTCATGTCATCCACAAATAGAAAGATAAATGAACTTCAAGAGTCAAATGAAAAGATAGCTACCCAGCTTAATGATTTGAGAGACAACTCTCAAAACCAAAGTAATGAAGTTAATGAAGTAAAGAAGTCCATACAAGACTTAAGAAATGACATGGAAATCATCAGGAAAGACAAGTCAAAAGGAAAAGAGATTTGAAATCAAGTAGCTAGCCTACAGTCCCGACTAACTGAAGCAGAGGATCGAATTGCAGGAGCTGAAGATTCCTTAGATTCTATGGAGAAATATCAAAAATCAATACAAATCCAGTCCAATCAACAAAACAGATCGCTACAGAAGATTCAAGACACGATCAGGAAGCCCAATTTAAGGATAATAGGTATTGAGGAAAACTTGGAGAAAGAGGTTAATGGCATAGGCAACCTATTTAATAGAATATTAGCTGAGAACTTCCCAAATATCCATAAGGAAAGGCCTATACAGATGCAAGAAGCGTTAAGAACCCCAAACCGACCAGACCAGAATAGAACATCCCACCGACACTTTGTGATCAAAACAGGATCAGTAGAGTACAAGGAAAGAATCCTTAAAGCTGTTAGGGAGAAGAAAACAGTCACATATAAAGGAAAAGCAATCAGAATTACCCCAGACTTCCCAGCAGAGACCATGAAAGCAAGGAGAGCCTGGAATGAAGTATACAAAACACTAAATAAAAATAACTACCACCCAAGAATTCAGTACCCAGCCAAACTCTCATTCATAGCTGAAGGGCAAATAAAAGTCTTCCACAGTAAGGAAAAACTGAAATAATATATCTCCACCAAACCAGCTTTACAGAAAATCTTCAAAGATGTGCTATACAGGGAAAATAATCAAGATCCCAATACAGACCAAGAAATGAACCCTAAATAGTAAACATCAGATCAAGAAATGGGAAGACACAGCTTTAAACAAGATAGTGATAATGAAAGCAACAAACGAACATCTCTCAATCCTAACTCTCAAAATTAATGGACTTAATTCTCCAATCAAACGACATAGGCTCATAGGTTGGATCCAAAATCAAGATCCATCTTTCTGCCACCTCCAAGAGACACATCTATCCAGCAAAAGTAAACATCTTCTAAAAGTGAAAGGCTGGAATCAAATCTATCAAGCAAATGGCCCTCTTAAGCAGGCTGGAGTTGCAATCCTAGTATCAGACAAAATTGACTTCAAATTAAAAAAGGTAAGAAGAGACAAAGAAGGTTACTACATACTAGTAAAGGGATCTCTCCTACAGGAAGATATAACCATTGGAAATAACTACACACCAAATGCAGGAGCACCCAACGTCATCAAACAAACACTACTGACTCTAAAACCACTCAGACCCAAACACATTGATAGTTGGGGACTTTAACACTCCACTATCACCTCTGGACAGATTAACACGCCAAAAACTGAACAAAGAAACCACAGAACTAATTAATTGCATAGACCAACTAGACTTATCCGACATCTACAGAATATTCCACCCAGCAACAACAGAATACACATTCTCCGCAGCACATGGAACATTCTCCAAAATAGATCACATCTTAGGACACAAAGAAAATCTGTACAAATTCAGAAGTATCAAAACCATTCCCAGCATTCTCTCAGACCACAATGGAATAAAATTAGAGCTCAACTCAAACAGCCACCACAGAAAATCCTACAAACCATCAGTGGGTCATTGAAGAAATTAAAACGGAAATTCAAATGTTTATGGAATTCAACCAAGTTGAGGACACAAAGTACCAGCTCCTTTGGGACACAGCAAAGGCAGTAGTCAGAGAAAAATGTATATCTCTGAGTGCATACATCAACAAACTGGAGAAACAGCAACTCAATAATTTAAGGAAGCACCTTAATTTCCTTGAGAGAAGAACAAGTCAAACCCCAAGTCAATAGACGGAAGCAAATAATTAAAATCAAATCAGAATTAAATCAATTAGAGACAAAAAAAAAACATCGAAAGAATCAACAAAACATAGAGTTGGTTCTCTGTAAAAATCGACAAGATAGACAGACGCCTGCCAAACCTGACCAAAAAACGAAGGCAGCACACTCAAATAAACAACATAAGAGATGAAACAGGTAACATCACCACACAAATAACCGAAATTCAGAAAATAATAAGGGACTATTTTGCAAACCTTTATGCCAACGAATTCGAGAACTTCGAAGAAATGGATGATTTCCTAGAAAAAATTCATATCCCCAAACTTAACCACGAAGATTTAAAACTTCTAAACAGACCCATATCCAGAATTGAAATAGAAACAGCAATAAATGATCTCCGATCCAAGAAAGGCCGAGTTCCAGACGGATTCATTGCAGAATTCTACAAGGCCGTCAAAACAGAATTCACACCAATATTTCTCAAACTCTTCAATGAAATTGAAAGAGAATGTTCACTTCCAGAATCATTCTATGAAGCCAGTATAACCCTCATCCCAAAACCAGGCAGGGACTCATCACAGAAAGAGGACTATAGAACGATTTCCCTGATGAACATACACGCAAAAATTCTCAACAAAATTCTGGCCAATCGACTTCAACAGGACATCAAAAAAATCCTACACCACTATCAAACTGGATTCATCCCAGGGATGCAAAGTTGGTTTAATATACACAAGTCAATTGATGTAATCCACCACATCAACCGGAGCAAGGTAAAGAACCACATGGTTTTATCTCTGGATGCGGAAAAAGCATTCGATAAAATCCAGCACCCATTTATGCTAAAAGCCCTGGAAAAACTGGGATTCCAGGAATATTCCTGAATATAATCAAGGCAGTTTATGACAAACCAACAGCAAGCATAACTCTAAATGGTGAAAAACTAAAGCCATTTCCTTTGAAATCAGGAAGAAGGCAGGGATGTCCACTCTCTCCCCTGCTCTTCAACATAGTACTAGAATTCCTAGCCCGAGCAATTAGGCAAGAAGAAAATATAAAGGGGATCCAAATAGGAAAAGATGAAGTTAAACTTTCTCTCTTCGCAGATGACATGATCCTATACCTAAAGAATCCCATAGACTCTACCCCCAAGCTACTAAAGCTGATCCAAAACTTTGGCAAAGTTGCAGGATATAAAAGAAACCCTCAGAAATCAACAGCCTTTCTGTATGGTAACGACCCGAAGACCGAGGCGGAAATAAGGAAAGCAACTCCTTTTGCAATAGCCCCCCAAAACATAAAATACCTAGGAATAACCTTAACCAAAGAAGTGAAAGGGGCTGGGGATATGGCCTAGTGGCAAGAGTGCCTGCCTCATATACATGAGGCCCTGGGTTCAATTCCCCATCATCACATATACAGAAAATGGCCAGAAGTGGCGCTGTGGCTCAAGTGGTAGAGTGCTAGCCTTGAGCAAAAAGAAGCCAGGGGCAGTGCTCAGGACCTGAGTCCAAGCCCCAAGACTGGCAAAAAAAAAAAAAAAAAAAAAGTGAAAGACCTCTTTGATGAGAACTTTAAAAGCTTAAAAAATGATATTAAGTCAGAACTAAGGAAATGGAAAAACCTACCATGCTCCTGAATTGGGAGGATTAATATAATCAAAATGGCAATATTGCCAAAGGCTATCTACAAATTCAATGCAATACCCATTAATATCCCAACACCATTTTTTAATGAAATAGAGGAAGCAATCCAGAAATTCATATGGAACAATAAAAGACCTAGAATAGCAAAAACAGTCCTAAGCAGAAAGAACAGTGCTGGAGGAATTACAATTCCCAATATCAAGCTGTATTATAAAGCTATAGTAATAAAAACAGCTTGGTATTGGCACCGGAACAGGCCTGAAGACCAATGGAACAGAATTGAAGACCCGGAAATGAACCCACAGAACTATGCCTACTTAATCTTTGATAAAGGAGCTAAAACAATAGTTTGGAAGAAAGATAGCCTCTTTAACAAATGGTGCTGGCAAAACTGGCTCAACACATGCAACAAACAAAAACTAGATCCTTATATATCACCCTGCACCAAAATCAATTCCAAATGGATCAAAGACTGTGAAATCAAAACAGACACCCTGAAAACACTAAAGGAAGGAGTAGGAGAAACACTTGGGCTCCTTGGCGCAGGACGGATCTTCCTTAACAATGACCCAGAAACACTACAAATCACAGAAAGTTTGGACAAATGGGACTGCATCAAACTGCAGAGCTTCTGCACGGCAAAGGACATAGCTCACAAGATAAACAGAAAGCCCACAGACTGGGAGAAGATCTTTACCAGCCATTCAATGGACAAAGGCCTCATCTCTAAAATATATGCAGAACTAAAAAAATTACCTTCTTCCAAAACAAAACCGCAAAGAACCAATAGCACCCTCATCAAGTGGGATAAAGACTTACAAACAGACTTCTCTGATGAGGAAATGAGAATGGCCTAGAGACATATGAAAAAGTGCTCTACATCACTGGCCATAAAAGAAATGTAAATCAAAATAACAGTTCCATCTCACCCCAGTAATAATGTCATATATCAAGAAAACTAACAATAACAATTGTTGGAGGGGATGTGGCCAAAAGGGAACCCTACTTCATTGTTGCTGGGAATGTAAACCACTCTGGCAAGCAGTGTGGACATTCCTCAGAAGGCTAAATATAGAACTCCCCTATGACCCAGCAGCCCCACTTTTGGGTATCTATCCAAAAGACCACAAACAAAATCACTGTAATGCCACCAGCACAACAATGTTCATCGCACCACAATTTGTCATAGCTAGAATCTGGAACCAACCCAGATGTCCCTCAGTAGACGAATAGATCAGGAAAATGTGGTACATATATACAATGGAATTTTATGCCTCTATCAGGAAGAATGGCATTGCCCCATTTGTAAGGAAATGGAAGGACTTGGAAAAAATTATACTAAGTGAAGTGAGCCAGACCCAAAGAAACATGGACTATGGTCTCCCTTATTGGGAATAATAAGTACAGGTTTAGGCAGTCATAGCAGAGCATCGCAAGAGCCCAATAGCTATACCATTATGATCACATAAGATGATGCTAAGTGAAATGAACTCCATGTTATGGAAACCATTGTTATATCACAGTTGTAACTACTTTCAATGTCCCATCTGTATCTGTAGCTTCTATTATTGATGATGTTCTTGTATCACCTTCCTGTAGTTGTACCTACACTATTTCTGCAATCTTATCTGAGTATTTTGGAAACCATATATACTGGTATTAGAAGTAGGAAATTGAAAGGGAATACCAAAATTGAGAGACACAGGGTAAAAAAATACAAACAACCACAAAAGCAATACTTGCAAAACTGTTTGGTGTAAGTGAACTGAACACCACAGGGGGGGAAAGGGAAAGGGGAAGGAGGGAGGGGGGTATGAGGGACAAGGTAACAAACAGTACAAGAAATGTATCCAATGCCTAATGTATGAAACTATAACCTCTCTGTACACCACTTTGACAATAAAAATTTGAAAAAAATAGACAATCTTATATATCTATTAAGTATTTTCTAATAGATTATTGCTAAGAAATCCCTTGGAAGTCTCCTACTGTGTGTGTTCTTCCTCACCAAGAAGATGAGGTGTCATGGTTTATAACCACCACTGTCTTCCTGTATACTTGACAGAAAGACTTATTCTCACAAGGGATTACTATCATGGTACGACATATAAACAAGGAGAGGTCCTCTGTCTGGGGTTCGACCACATTGCATACTATGGAAATCAAATTTTTGTCAATTTATTTAGAAAAGAGAATTATCTTGTTCTGTTTTTCCCCTCTGAGAGATCAGAAGGTTTGTAACTCTTCTTTGTTGATAAAAGTTGAGCGTGAGTCTCCTGGCTATTCTACATAATATTGCTGCTTTCTGGATTTCCAAATTCTACAACTCTAATATTCAGCAAGGCAGAAAAGTATGCATTCTCCAGCTACATATCTGCATTGCCATAATTTAACATAGTCTAAGAATCTATCATAATGTTTTATACAAGTTTAATTTGTTCTACATGTACTAGGAGATTACTATGGGATTTTTCTAAGAAGCATTACCTAATAAATGGGTACTATTAAAAGTACCCATTCATTAAAAGTAAGAAACATTGAAAGATGTTAAGTACAATTTGCTCAAAAGAGCAATGATCCTGGATGGTTGGATAAGCACCAGCCTTGTCTGAAGACTTGTGGTTGGGGAGAGGTAATAGATGGTGACCACAAACCTGTGAACACATTCAGGTAGCTGATTAGTAAGATTAACTGCAAGTAGTTTTCTCTGCACTCCTCTTGAGATCCTAGCCTTAGGTATGGCCTTGTATTAAGCATGCATACAGACTTCCCCTTGAATTTACTTCATAGCACACACCAATTACCATTGTGCAGAAGTAGTTGCAAATATGTTGGTGTAGCATTTGGCCCAACAAACTACTACAGAGACCCCTGGAATATCATAGTGCACAAGTGCTCAGTTTCCTTTCATGGGATTGCATCATGAGTAATCACATATGCATGAGGCCTTTCAAAAACAAGCTTGTGTGTTTTTTTCTGTTTTTTTTTTGTTTTTGTTTTTTTATCTGTGTTTTCTTCTTTTCACATACATACAACTTTGGGTCAGGTGTCCTAAAATTGGATCATCATTTTCTTCCACCAATTGTGATGTCTTTTTCTCTCTCCTGTATTCCTTTTTAGGAGACTCTTCATCCTCACACAAACACATTCCTGATTTCTTCCTTTTCCATCTTTATTAATTAACTTTTCTGAAACAGTAGATGGCATGAAATTTTGTACTTTGCTTCTAGGGTGTTTCTTCATATTATTCCTTGTGCCCACCCCATCAATGTGACCTGAACCAAGTAACACAGCAAGCTCATTAATTCATTCATGACAGTTAATTTCACAGTTAATTCTACTCTGTGTTCTTGAATTTTTACATGAGAGGTACATGTCTAGTGAGAATAGACTTGGTTCTTTATATCAATGTTGATCTCCCTAGCTATGAATTTATTTAAACACACTGCATTTACAGGAGACAAGCCCTGATATGTAGAATGTACAGCCTTACTGCCTCTGGATACAGGCCTTGGAACTGGCAGTTCCAACTGCTCTGATTCTCCTGAGAGGCGGGCTGTGTAACTGTGCTTACATGTGTACTCTAAATTTGTCACTTCTAAACATTTAAAAAGGACACATCATGTATCAGGCTGGCTACTCATGGGATTCACTAATTTGCCAGAAGTGCTGGTAACTATGCAAGCTTTCTTTCTGACAAGAAACAGGAAACTTGGAAGAGAAGTTGTTGTGTGCAATTGAATTAAAACACAGGTCATAAGATAAGAGTTAGGCCAAGCTCTTGAATTTCTGATGTTTACAAACGGCAACCTGCTGTGCTGTTGTTCATTCTGTTTGGTTGCTCTCTTCGCTCTCTTTGGTTGCTCTCTTCAAACTTTCTGGCATTAAGTAAATTGGATTCAGTAGTGGCAACCCTGATTGTGTGCTCTGTGGATTAAGTGTCCTGATGGAGAATCCTGGGATCAGCACCCTGCTGTCTTCTGAAGCAACCTTCACAAGGCTGCTTGCTTTTCAATTTCTACACTGAGGTGCTTACAAACATGGTTCTAGTGAGAATTTCTACTTGTGTGGTCTCTGGTAATAAGGATGGAAGGATTCTTACTTGAAGAGCAGAAATTTGAGGGCCTTAGAAATAAATATATTTACTGTTGAAATGTTCCTAATCGGTGACTAGAATGTGAATACAGAACAACTCCTGTTATGCAGTTCTCAACCTTTTCCTCTGTTGTTTTCAAAAATATGATGTGGACTTCCATCCCTCTGAGGATTGCCTCATTTTGTCACATATTTCTTCTGTACTAAAGTTGACATTCAACTGAACATTTCTGCCCACAGAATGTTTTTAAGAAACTAATCATAGGGGGGCTGTGAATGTGGCTTAATGGTACAGTGCTTGCCTTGCATAAATGAAGCCCTGGATTAGATTCCTTAGTACCACATAAACAGAAAAAGCTGGAAATAGCGGTGTAGCTCAAGTGGTAGAGTTCTAGCCTTGAGCAAAAGAAGCTCTGGGACAGTACCCAGGTCCTGAGTTCAAGCTCCATGACTGGCAACTGGAAAAAAAATGAAAGAAAGAAAGAAAGAGAGAGAGAGAGAGAGAGAAAGAAAGAAAGAAAGAGAAAGAGAGAAGGAAAGAAAGAAAGAAAGAAAGAAAGAAAGAAAGAAAGAAAGAAAGAAAGAAAGAAAGAAAGAAAGAAAGAAAGAAAGGAAGGAAGGAAGGAAGGAAGGAAGGAAGGAAGGAAGGAAGGAAGGAAGGAAGAAAGAAACAACAAACAAAGGTGTAATTTAAGGAACATCTTTTTCTTCTTTAGAACAACGTGAGATTGTTTCATGTTTTATGTTTTCTGTCCTCTGTAAACTTCTAAGCTGTCTGTTTATTGTGACATACTTATTTCTTCCTTAATTTTTTCTTTGTTTTGTTTTTTATTGTTAGTAAATTTAGATCACCATCCTGGTGCTCACTAGGCAGGCATTCGAGCACACCATTTGCATATCCAAATTACCGTTTTTAAAGAAAAACATTTTTAATCTTCCATTGGTTGTTTATTTTCAAAATTCTATACACTTTGAGACTTGACTGTAGTTAAGGCACCCACTATTTGTTCGTTCCAATTTAGAAAAAAATGAAGCCACGTTTTTTTAATTCTTGGTACCATAGTTCTGACAATAATTTTTTTTCATGTAGTCTCACTCATAATTTTGAAGTCCTGTGCAAAATTCTTCTTGGTGGAGATGGCCTCTGCCTGATCCTCTTCACATGATCCTGCTCAGGTATCCTAGAATACAAGTTCCTGAGATTTCATCTAATAGCTTCCCTTTTTTTTAGGAGATCTCCCACATCTGTAAACTGCTCCTCTTCATTTAAATAATTATCTGGGTACCTATGGTTCATGCCTATAGTCCTAAATACTCTGATGACTGAAATCTAAGTCTCATGGTTGAAAGCTAGACCAGGCAGGCAAGTCCATGAGACTCATCTCCAGGTGGCCACCAAATAAAAAATTTACAATTGGAGCTATGGCTTGAGTGGTAGACTGCTAGGCGTGATTAAATAAAGTTAAAGAACAGGGGCTGGGAATATGGGTTAGTGCTAGAGTCTTGCCTTGCATGCATGAAACCTTGGGTTCAATTCCTCAGTACCACATAAACAGAAAAAGGTGGAAGTGATGCTGTGGCTCAAGTGGTAGAGCGCTAGCCTTGAGAAAAAAGAAGCCAAGGACAGTTGTCAGGCCTTGAGTCCAAGACCCAGGACTGGAGAAAAACAAAGGCAAGTAATAGAGCTGTTCCTGAGTTCAAGCCCCAGAATTGGCATGTCAATAATTAATGAACAAAGAAATCATGATACCCAGTTTCAAAAGCAGTAAACACTAGTGGGTTGTCGTATTTTTTTATTACATTTTACATAATTTCAGCTACAGAAACTTCAAATATTTGTCCATTACACCACTGAGTTCATAATACTGACTGGATTTCTTTACAAGTTATGCAAGTTTCACCTTTCTTAGATGAGACACATGTTTAGGGCACAATAATGACAAGGAAATTTTCTCACATCGAAATACTCATCAAGACAGATACAAACACTCAATTTGATTATCTCACATTTTCCTTCCCACAGACATTTAAACTTCATTTTATTTGTAATGACTTAAATATGAAATAATAAGGCAAAGAAATGGGGTTGTAGCTCAAACTGGCAGAGTGCTAGCCTTCAGCAAACAGAGCTCAAGGAAAATGCCCAGGCCCTGAATTCAAGCCCCATGACTGACAGGGAAAAAAAATGGAAAGAGAGAATGCAGCTGTTTGTTTCTGGACACCATCCTGACAGAATCAGGCAATCTCTTCTTCAAACTAGCTAATGCATTCTCTTTGTGGGACCCAATTATCTCAGGAAATAGCAGCAATTGTCAGTAATAGCAATGCTATGAAACAAAAACCCAAAATCTAATCATAGCTTTGTTCAAGTACCTAACAAGGATATGTTGAAACTATCAAGAAGCAGCCAGCCACAGCTCCAAGCTAAGGTAGGACTGTCACTTTATTCACAAATTATGCTTTTAACTTCTGATGATTCCTTATTTTTATTGTCAAGATGATGTCCAGAGGGGTTGCATTGCATATTTAAGGTAGTGAATACATATATATTTCTTATCATATTTGTTACCCCCTTCCTCATTTTTATCCCTCCCTCCCTCCCCCATCCCTCAACCCACCACCTTTGCTTTCTTCAGTTTTTTCAAAAAAAAAAAATCTTAACCTTGAAGTGCATTGTCACTCTAATCTACAATGCTTATGTCCTGTATTATTATTAACCAGGTGATATATACATATACATTTCTTGTCCTTAGTGTGTAACCTGTTCCTTCTATTTCTCTAATTTCTTTCCTCCTCCCTGCTGCCTTTGAGTTGTTTAGTTTGTTTTCATCAATGTCCATTGCAGTTGGTGGGCCCTTTATACTGTATTTCCCCCTAATTTACAATAGAAAGAGTTCTGATGATTGCTTATAAACACAGTTTATCAAAACACCTAAACTTACTAATAAAAGATGTGAATGCAAGTGGCTCGCATCTGTATTCCCAGCTACCAAGAAGGCTGACAATGGAGCTTTGAGGCCAGTCTGGGCCTAAAAGTCCATGAGAATCTTATAACCAATTAGTCAGCAAAATGCCGAAATACAGCTGTGACTCACAAGGTAGATCACTGGCCTTGAGCAAAAAGGTCACCCATGTCGGGACCCCTTTCACATTCACGCGTATCCTGCCCCCTCCCGCCAGGCAGAAAGCTGGAGTGCGGCCTAATGTGCAAACCTTGGTGGTGCTTAGTTGTGAGACGCCCCTCCTCCCCTCGCACACTTAAAGAATGACACAGGTGTCAAGCGGGCATTTCGGGATAAGCTTCTGGAACTTCCACTGGTTTTACTTAGGTGAGGGGTTTGTATAACAGTAATGGCGGCAGGAAGGGGAAGGACTAACTGTGTACTAGTCATAGGCTGATAAGCTGTCCATCATAGTGATGTCACAAAACTTCCTCTATGGGCAGTCATCACATCTCATAGGTCCGCCCCTTGGGCCTGTCCCAGCACCATTTTCACACACATGGCCAAGGCGGAAGGCAGGGCTGGTTTGGTACCTCTTCCGGTTCTGGACCTGGAAAGGGGTAGGAGTGGCTAACAGCCAGGCAGCCCCAGGGTGGGAGAAGAGGCAGGCCTCTCAGGACTGCCCCTTAAAGATATAGCCAGAGCCCAACACACCCAGACTCATTGTTCAAGCCCCATGTCAGATGGATAGATGATAGATAGATAGAAAAATAGATAGATAGATAGATAGATAGATAGATAGATAGATAGATAGATAGCAAATTCAGGGAAATTTTCTCACATTCATGAATAAGGGGAAAAATATAACACAGTAAAAAACATAACAGTTGTTGTATCTTCTTCTCCTCTTCCTCCTCTTCCTCCTCCCCCCTTCCCTCTCCCCCTCCTCCCCCTACCTTCCTCCCCCTCCTCTTGCTTCCCCTTCTTCTCCTCCTCCTCCTCTTCCTCCTCCTCCTCCAACAACTTCTTTTTGTCAGTCCTGGGGCTGTGACCAGGTCCTGAACACTGTCCCTGGCTTCATTTTGCTCAAGGCAACACTCTACCTCTTGAGCTACAGAACCACTTTTGGCTTTTTCTGTTTTATGAGGTACTGAGGAATGGAACCCCGACCTTCATGTGTGCTAGGCAAGTACTCTATCAGTAAACTACCTTCCAAGCCGCAGTTGTTGGGTATTAGTAGTTTAGTCACAAATGTTCCAATTGTGACCATAGATGAAAAAATGACATGACTGTATAGTTAACATAGCAAAATGAAAGAAATAACTTCAAATAGTGCATTAAAAATAAAAGAAACATTGGGAGGTGAAGACTCAATTAGGGGGAAGTAAAAGAAAACAAGGGAGGGGGGTACCAATATTACTCAAGATATATATTCATTATCTTACTTATGTAACCTCTGACATCACCATTAAAATAAAATAAAACAGCAATTTTTAAAAAGTGTGTAAGTAATAGGAGTTTGGTATACTTTGCTCATTACTATTTTTTTCAGTGTTCCTGAGAGAATGCTGAAATTGATAAATGTTTTCCCTCTTGCTTTTAGATTTTGTGTTTTATCCAAGAATCTCTTACATGTGGTAGCTCAGATTTGACTTTTTTTATAGTTATTAGAACTCCTCTTCGTGAGGCCAGATGAACTTCTCCACAGGTTCAGGAGGTCAGCAATCACAGATTGATAATGCACAGACTGGCCTGGAAAGGCTGGTCTCTGGACCTTGCTGCTACATGCTGACAATTCCTGTGGAAAAACTATGGTGGAAAATGCTATAAAATTATGAATTGGGGTATTTTTGAAAGCAGAAGTTCAGACATCAGGGAGATATGCCTGGGGCATCTCAAGTTTTTCAGTGGAGATGAAAACAATGGAGCTCCAAGTTACACAAGAAGAAAAATATGAAAGAAAGTCTGTTGCCTGGCCCATAGTTAAAACAAGAGATGATATGTACATCACCAGTCAAGGAATGAATGTCATGACCTTTACAGATGGTTCTAGCTGTGCTCTTGATTCTTTCCTGTTACTGGACATCAGTGTTTCCTGGTTGTAGCTATCCAAGTTCTCCTCTGGCAAATCTTGATTGGCACATTCAACATATACATTTTCAGAACCGGAATTTCCAGTGTTAGCACCTTGGCTTCTCCTGGTACTGGAGATTTTTTGTGTGATTTCTAGTCTTCAACTCAGCACCATGAAGACTTTGGCCCTCCTTGTATTGCTGGGAGTTTTAACCATCGTGGTTTCAGGTCGTAAGTAAAAATTCTCACCTGAATGGAAGTTTTGCCCTATAATATAACAAAAACATTGCCATATCTGGGGCACGGGGTTTAGGAATTCTCAGGATCTGTCACTTCTTGACCTATTGTTGAATACCTGATTCCATCTCTAGGTGACTAGGTGACCTATCCCAGGAGACTTAAGTTATGTAATCCAGTAGGTGTTTGCTACATTGTAGACTTGGCTCTCTAGTACTAATTATTGTAAATAAATATTGATTGAGAAGGTTATCATTTTTTTATATCAGTAAGTGGAAAAGGACCACATTTCCCTCAAGTGGGCATCTGCTTTATTCACAGTGTATCCAGTCAGGACGAAGGCTTTCCAAGAGTGAGCATCTCCCATATTGATCACTTCTAGTCTTCCCTTTAAAAATGATCATCTTCCTCTTGTTTTTGTCTTCCAGAGAATGAGACACCAGATGTCTCTTCTGACACCTCAGGTACTGGAAATCTTCTCTTCCATTCTACTCCTTCCTTCTGTCACCTTCTCCCATCCCTATGAGCTCCTATGTACATATAAAAGCTACATGCCTGATGATCAAGTATATTTAGAATGTAGACCATCTTATATATCTATGGAGAAAAGGAAGCCTCTGAGATAAAGTTCTCAAATCTGTAGATATTATTGACTGTTGCTCACCTAATAGCACAAACCATCAGTCCTAACAGTGGCTTCAGTGCTTTTATGAAAGTGTGTGTCTTCTCATTTACTAGAAGGACTGGATATGTGATTTGTCTTTCAAAGTAGAGGAAATTTTACTTGAGTGAAGTAAGAGACAATTAATCATTCCTGTAGGTACTGTTTTATGAGAAGATTCAACTACTTGGCTGAGTTGAGTCAACAATGATACTAAAATCTCAAATAAGGATGCCTTCATCTTAGGCATCAATGGCTCACACCTAAAATCCTACCTTCTCAAGAAGCTGAGATCTGAGTTTGTGGTTCTAAGCTAGCACAGGCAGGAAAGTCTGTGAGCCTCTTATCTCCAATAAACCACCCAAAATTTAGAAGTGGAGCTGTGGCTCAAGTGCTAGAGTGTTAGACTTGAGCACAAAAGCTAAAGGGAAGAGTTCAGGCTGTGAGTTTAAGCATCCAGTACCAGCTCTAAACAACAAGAAGAAACAGAAAAGAAAAGAATATGAGGTTGGTCTAAAGTTTGCTGTTAGCAAATGGCGCAAAAATTCGAAGGTCCATGGCAGTGTTTTTTCCCATCTGTGAGTTGACAGCCAACGTTGTGGACTATGGGATTTCCTTATTGCTTCTGAGCAGCTGTGTCTGTGAATAAAAACCCGGGTGGCTTTTATTTTCTTGCACCTGCCTGGAACAAAATGCTTTTCTGTCTATTCTATGTCAGGGTACAGGGAGAGAACCCCCAATTTTGGTGTTAGAGCAAATATTGGGGATGTAGGATGTGGCATGAAGAAAGTTTGTGTGTAGCATGAAGATGGGTGCACACTGATTGTCTTTTCCTGTGTGAAACACATTTGAATTCAATTCTTGGAAAAATTATTTATTTATGTTTCTGGTCCTGGAGCATGCACTCTTGTCCTTGTCACTGTCCCTAAGGTCCTTTTACTCAAGGCTAGCACAGTACTACTTGAGGTACAGCACCATTTCCCCTTTTGTTGTTTTGTTTTGTTTTTCTGTGATTAATTGGGGATGAGTCTCATCGGCTTTCCTTCCAGGGCTTGCTTGAACCCCAGTCCTCTTATCTCAGCCTCCTAAGTAGCTAGGATTACAGGCTTGAGCCATGAGAAAAGAGTTCTAATTAATTTCTTCTCTTTTAAGTAGCTGAACAAAGGACTTGGCAGTGAATAGTGGAGTTCATGAGCACAATGAATCTTAATCCATGTCTCCTCTATTCTTCTCAAAGTCCCAATCGTGCCCCTTACTTTAATTTTCATAGTTTTATAGAACATAAGTGGAATTATGTGATTACTTTGCATTTTTTACTGTTTTCATTCAGATATCCACCTGCCCTTGAGTCCCAATGCCTATTGTGAGTGCCTCATTCTTGGTGGCCACTTTATCTGTTAGTCTTTCTCACATTTCATTTTATTGAGAGAGACAATGCATCCGTCACCTGACACATTTTTTTTTCTTTTTTCAGCTGCCCCTGCAGATAGTTCAACTGCTGACACCTCTGAAAACAAAGACACATCAAACATATCTACTTTTATTATTTGTGTTGAAATTGACAGTAAGAATTGTTATGTATCTAATTTGTTCTTATATGACTACTGGACACTGTTAGTTCCCAGTGTTACTGAAAACTTTGATGGAGAGAGATAATCAGGAAATTGGTGGGTTTTTTAGGCCATTCTTCTGTAATTCCTTCTGATGAAATCAATTTAATATGTAAATTTATTTATTTATTTATTTTTAACATATTTTTTCTTGTTTATTGTCAGTGATGTAAAAGAGGTTACAGTTTCATTTCTTGTATTGTTTGTTACCTCCTTCCTCATTCCCCCCTCCCACCTCCCCCTTTCCCTCTCCCCTCCTGAGTTGTTCATTTGGTTTACACCAAACTGTTTAGCAAGTATTGGTTTTATAGTCGTTTGTCTTTTTATCCTGTGTCTCTCGATTTTGGTATTCCCTTTCACTTTCCTAGTTCTAATATCAGTGTGTACAGTTTCCAATATACTCAGATAAGATACAGTGATAATTCAGGTTCAACCACAGGAAGGGGATACAAGAGGATCATCAACAATAGAAGCTACGGTTTCACATGGCATGTTGAAAGTAATTACAGCAGTGACATATCACTTGTTTCCATAACATGGAGTTCATTTCACTTAGCATTTTGTATATTCATAAGGGCATAGCTATTGAGCCCTTCTGATCCTCTGCTCTGACTAGCCTAAACCTGTGCCAATTATTCCCTATGAGGGAGACCATAGAGTCCATGTTTCTCTGGGTCTGGCTCACTTCACTTAGTATAATTTTTTCCAAGTCCTTCCATTTCCTTACAAATGGGACAATGTCATTCTTTCTTATAGAGGCATAAAATTCCATTGTGTATATGTACCACATTTTCCTGATCTATTCGTCTACTGAGGGGCATCTGGATTGGTTCCATATTTTATCTATGACAAATTGTGCTGCGATGAACATTGTTGTGCTGGTGGCTTTAGTGTGTTCTTGTTTATGGTCTTTTGGGTAGATTCCCAAAAGTGGGGCTGCTGGGTCATAGGGTTGCTTTATGTTTAGCCTTCTGAGGAATCTCCATACTTTTTTCCAGAGTGGCTGAACCAGTTTACATTTCCACCAACAATGAAATAGGGTTCCCTTTTGGTCATATCCCCTCCAACATTTATTAATGTGAGTTTTCTTGTTGTAGGACATTCTTACTGGGGTTAGATGGAATCTCAATGTTGTTTTGATATGCATTTCTTTTATGGCCAGTGATGTAGCACTCTTTATTATATGTTTCTTGGCCATTCTCAGTAAATTTAAATTTAAAAGGAGACAACATGTTGCAGTTTTTCAGATAGTATTTATTTTATTTTTTTTGTGTAATGGTTGCAGTTATTTATAAATTGTGTGTGTGTGTGTGCATGTATGTGTGTATGTTGTGTATTCTAGTTCTTCCTCTTTTCTTGTTGATTTGGAATTCTTCTAGACTAGAATTACCAGTGACTTCCATGTGTTCTATTCATTTGGGGGCTTCATCGGGTGTTGGTACTTGGGCTAGAAATCAGCCTGTGCACTGTCCCTGATCATTTTTGCTCAAGGTTATTGCCCTACTACTTGAAGCATAGCTCCATTCCTACTTTTTAGTGGTTAACTGAAAATAACAGTTTCACAGTCTTTCCTGGCCATCCTGGTTTCAATTCTCACATCTCAGCCTCCGACAAGAACTTTGATTGCAGTGAAGTTCCAAGAGCACCCAGCATCCATTTTTCACTGCCATTTTTATCATATTGGCATTAAAGAAAATTTCATCTTTAGGAGAAATTACTGGAATTAATATTTTCTCCATGAATCATGGGAAACTTTAATTTACTGTTAATTGAAAATTCTGTTTTCTTTGGAGATTATTTTATGAGTAGAAATGGTTTTAGGATGATGGTCCTCATTGACAACCCTTTGAGTGACATTCATAATATTTTGGTAATTTGTGAATTCATTTGTCCTCAAGATTTAGTTTTGAGTTTTGATTCACTTCCTTTTGAATTCAAGGTTACCCCACTGAATTCAATGACACCTCATATTTTTCAGTCTCCATTCAAATTCCAGAGTGGGACAAATTCTTCATTCTAGCCTGCTCTCCCTTCCCTTGCCTTCATTCTTTTCCAACTTCACATTTGTCAGGCTTCACTCTAATTTGCCTCCTTAATCAGGCATAGATAATCAAGAGTATTTTCAATATTTATACACAGTTTACATTCTTTATACAGAATCAAGGATTGCAAGGAACAGCATTTCCAAATAGCCCATGGCTGAACAGCTGGATTCTTATTTTTTCGGTGTTCCCTTTCCAGCTATAAATTAAACAAATAGTGTTCAGTGTTGGTGGCTTACATCAATAATCCTAGCTACTGTGGAGGCTGAGATCTGAGGATGGAGGTTGGAAGCCAGCTTGGGTAGGAAGGTCTGTGGTGTGTGAGAATCTTTTTTTTTTTTTTTCCAAATTTTTATTATGAAACTCAATTACAGAGAGGTTACAGTTTCATACGTTAGGCATTGGATACATTTCTTGTACTGTTTGTTACCTCTTCCATCATTCCCTCCCCTCCTCCCCCTCTCCCTTTCCCCCCTGAGGTGTTCAGTTCACTTACACCAAACAGTTTTGCAAGTATTGTTTTTGTAGTTGTTTGTCTTTTTTTACCCTGTGTCTCTCAATTTTGGTATTCCCTTTCAATTTCCTACTTCTAATAGCAGTATACACGGTTTCCAATATACTTAGATAAGATTACAGAGATAGTGTAGGTACAACCACAGGAAGGTGATACAAGAACATCATCAATAATAGAAGCTACAGATACAGATGGGACATTGAAAGTAGTTACAATTGTGATATAACAATGGTTTCCATAACATGGAGTTCATTTCACTTAGCATCATCTTATGTGATCATAAGGGTATAGCTATTGGGCTCTTGTGATGCTCTGCTATGACTTGCCTAAACCTGTACTAATTATTCCCAATAAGGGAGACCATAGAATCCATGTTTCTTTGGGTCTGGCTCACTTCACTTAGTATAATTTTTTCCAAGTCCTTCCATTTCCTTACAAATGGGACAATGTCATTCTTTCTGATAGAGGCATAAAATTCCATTGTGTATATGTACCACATTTTCCTGATCCATTCGTCTACTGAGGGGCATCTGGGTTGGTTCCAGATTCTAGCTATGACAAATTGTGGTGCGATGAACATTGTTGTGCTGGTGGCATTACGGTGATTTTGTTTGTGGTCTTTTGGATAGATACCCAAAAGTGGGGATGCTGGGTCATAGGGGAGTTCTATATTTAGCCTTCTGAGGAATCTCCATACTGCTTGCCAGAGTGGCTGAACCAGTTTACATTCCCAGCAACAATGAAGTAGGGTTCCCTTTTGGCCACATCCCCTCCAAAAATTGTTATTGTTAGTTTTCTTGATATATGACATTCTTACTGGGGTGAGATGGAATCTCAATGTTGTTTTGATTTGCATTTCTTTTATAGCCAGTGATGTAGAATACTTTTTCATATGTCTCTTGGCCATTCGTATGTGAGAATCTTATCTCAATAAAGGACCAAAAAATAAAAGAAGGCTGAAGTAGAACTGCGGTTCAATTAACAAAGTGTTAACCTTAAGCAAAAAAATGGTCCAGGACCAATACCAACACCAAACCAATCAATAAAACAAAAGCTCAGAATAAAAGAGATTATCACCTGGCAACTCATTATATGTGCTCTCTGAACCTATAGTATCCCAATCTGGAGTTCTGTTTTCAATATTTATCTTTGTCTTGGAATTTGATTTTTCTTGTGTATATTTCCTGATCTTCAATTCATAAACAAGAAGATCTTGGCAGTCCTTCTGTTACTGGCAATTTTCTCCTGTCCTGGTCTCTGGCAGTAAGTAAAGTTTTTATTTGAGTTTAAGATTAAGGTTTGACTTGTTGTGGGTTCAGGTTTTCCTAGGATGCTGTAAACTTGGTTCTGCCTAAACTAAACTGATAAAAAGAGGATACATTAAATCCATGTTAGCAAGTTCAGTATGACATTCTATCTGTTCAAAACTGTGCACTCACAAATGCACTGTTAGTTATATTAAACTATAAGTACTATATAAGAACATAGTTCTAATAAAATATAAGCACAAAACATGCATACTACCAGGAAAATAGTTTTTCTGTTCTTTCTTTCCTCATTTTGAATCTGTAATTTTACCAGGAAGTAACTACTGATAACCATATGGTGTTTATCCTCCCCAACTCTTGCCTATAGATTTATTTACTATAACATCCATCTTTCTGGTTTTCAGTATATATTTTTTATAAAGATGGGATCAGACTTTACGTGTCATTTTGTGAATTTTTTTTCTGCCAATCCTGTGGCTTGAACTCAGGGCCTGGGCATTCTCTCAGCTTATTTTTCTATAGGCTAGTTAGCACGCTACCACTTGAGCCACAGTGCCACTTCCTCCTTTTTCTGTTTACGGTACTGAAGAATCAAACCTAGGGCTTCATGCATGTTAACTGAGCACTCTACCACTAAGCCATATTCCCAGCCCATTTTGTGAATTTTTTAACTTGTCTAAATGCTTTTGGTAGTGTTCCCTGTCAGTTGATGCAATAACTTTCATTCTTTTCCTTACTGATTGAAATTTAAAGTAGCTTGTAATTTTTTTAATAAAAAGGCAAAATTTTAATACCTTTTTTATTTTATTGATCCTTAATATGCTTTCAACTCAGTTGATAAAGCTTTTCAGTGGATTAAACTGAAAAACCTAATTGGATACAATATAGCAAGTTGAACCAATCATGAGTCATGTTATAATAATACTTACTATTATAATGAACAAAAGTTCAATTAAAATATATAAAAAGAAATGCACTGGTAGTTATGTGTCAGAGAAGGAAGCTAGCAGATTTTCAGAAAAAAAAATGGCCATGTAATTGTTTGTAAAGAACTTTCCCTATCTGCATCTATTTGCCATCAGGGTATCAATTCAGGACTAATGTTTTCCAATTGTACATGTCTGTAATATTTTTAATATTTCTTTTTTCTCTCAAAATATATTCCATCTTGTAATTTACTTTTTTCTCTTTCAAGGTATTTAGTAGAGGCCTTCAACTTCATGTGTGCTAATCCTGGTGATTCTGTATTGCGGCTGTTCTTCTCTTTCTGTCTCTAACCTTTTTTTTCTTTTGTTTGTGAAAATCTGTCTTACATATTCATATGAGTCAGCTTCCATATGTACATTTTGTGTAATCTAGGACACCATAGTAGATATGATTTATCCATGGAACAATGAGTACTAAATTGTTACTGGTTTATGATGATCACCTTATAAGCCTTTCATATATCTAGTACAGAAATGATGATCTGAAGGACAGATTCCCTTGAATTAAAGAGGTTTTAATGTGCATGATATAAAATGTGTTTATTAGAAAGTGAAACATTCTAAAAAGTTACCACCTTTTGCTACTTCTGACTGATTCGAAGGATGAGAATAGAAACAGAAAAGAAAAACATTAAGCACTGGAAATTACATTTCTCTTTAATTCCATACAATACAGTCAAAGTAACTATATTGGAAAAACAAAGTTAATGAATGATCATTATCTCTAACTATTGGAATGGTGGAATTAAATCATGGTAACATTTGCTTCTTCGGTAAGTGCTTGGAACATATGTTGTTTGAGTTTTGTGTCTTTAAGATTTAGAAGCATCTTGGAATAATAACTGTCATTTAATATATAAATGTATTCCATGTATTAGCCAACTTTCTCTCCTTGTGACAAGGTACCCTACTGTCATTTCAGATTTTTTCCCTATAATTGGTAGGGTTGATGGATTTTATTATTTACTTTCAGAGTAATCAGTTCAATTATGTTTTCTGCATATCACACTCTCTTACCTCTGTCCTTATTGTGGAGGTTTCAACTTGATGCAATGGCATATGTCAAACCTTGGTCTTATTTCCAGAGCCAACAGAACCTTATAGAGTGTAATTGCTTATCCCTGTACCTTTCCATGTTTCCCAATGTTTTGCTCTAGAAGTTTTGAAGCCTGGAGGTGTTGCATTTTGTGTTGATTTATTTTATAGTGCAGGGTGAAATAGATCTAGTTGTACTGTTGTTCTTCATGTGTACATTCATTTTGTAGAGAAGGTTGTCTTTTCTCCAACATATGGGTTTGGCATGGTTGTATCAGATATGATCATCATTGTGTAGTATTGTTTCTGAGGGTTCTTTACAATGCTATTATTTGTGGTTGATAACTAATGTTGGTCTGTACATGATGCAGATAATACAAAAGCATAATTCCACAATGTTGAACACAAGTTTGTGGATCCCACAGTACATAACAGAAAAAACACCAAAAACCTATAGGTGAATGACAGAGTGTTACAGGGCCACTATTTCCCATGCATATCTCACTAATTCAAATTTCTGTGTTATTATCCAATGGGTGTCTTTTTCATTTTTGCTACTAGCTTATCATTAGAATGCATTAAAATTTGAAGTTTGGGCTGTCTTGGAAAAGTGATAGACAATCAGTGAAAGCATCAGATACCCATTTCCAGTCCCAGTCTTGGAACAATTGGAACAAAGGAACCTATCATGTGGAGCTGGTGGCTCAAGCCTAATACTCAAGCCTAATAGCTAATACTAGCTATTTTGGAGGCTGAAATATGACGATTGTAATTTGAAGCCAGGCCAGGCAAAATAGCTCAAGATTGTTTTTCTTTTTTGTTAGTATCTATAGTTTTAATTTTATTCAATTTCCATGATTCTCCTAATTAAAATACCTCTTTTAAAGCTTTATAAAAATAATATTAAAAACGCTGTTTTCCGGGGCTGGGGATATAGCCTAGTGGCAACAGTGCCTGCCTCGGATACACGAGGCCCTAGGTTCGATTCCCCAGCACCACATATACAGAAAACGGCCAGAAGCAGCGCTGTGGCTCAAGTGGCAGAGTGCTAGCCTTGAGCGGGAAGAAGCCAGGGACAGTGCTCAGGCCCTGAGTCCAAGGCCCAGGACAGGCCAAAAAAAAAAAAAAAAAAAAAAAAAAAAAAAAAAAAAAACCAACGCTGTTTTCCTAAGATCATATGTAGTTTTGAGATGTTGGGATAAATGAGAATTTGTGGAGGATGTGATATGTGCTTGATTGTTATCATTTATTTTTTTATTTTATTCAGATCCTACATATATTTCATAGATATTCACAGTAAACATTTGTTAAAATGTGTACTATGATGAAAATCATCATTGTCCTCTACAAAGCTTAGGAACTCTACAAACTATAAAAATTAAACTATTTCTTCTAATTCATGTGACATGTACATTTTTCCCTGTTTAGTATCATCTGTTTCCACTTTCTCTCAAATTCCTACCTTCCCATCACCGCCCATGAGTTGTGTTGTTCATTTTCATCTATGTTCGATATAGCTGATAGGTCCTTCTGCTTCATTATTATTATTTTTCACCCCTTTTCTCCTCCTTCTGTGCCCTCCTCCTCATCAGATGCTTTTGTGTATATCCCATATATAAGGAAGGGAATGTACATTCACCTAAAAATATTAGGACATTTTCAGAAGAGGTCCTTTGTTTCCTTATATTTGGGGTTCTAAGAGGTGCTTGGGTCTTGCTATTTAATGCTTTTCTCCAAAGGCTGTTTTTTTCCCACTGCATTTGGTTATCTTGATAACTATTTACTTTGTTGTATTTTATTGCATTTTAAATGTAACACCTGCATATCAGGAAGACCAAACACCATTTATCTCTCTTTTCTTGTCTTATCTTGCTCATCATGACTTGTTCTAGTTCCACCCATTTCCTAATGAATGCCATTATTTTAACCTTTCTAATGGTAGTATAAAATTCCACTGTATATAGGTACCACATTTTTTTACTCCATTTACCTGTAGTGGGGCATTTCCATTTCCTGGCGATTATGAACAGTGCAGCAATGAACATGGTGGTGCAGGAGTCCTTGTTGTATCCTGGTTCCTGTTGCCCAGGGTAGATTCCTAGGAGTGGTATGTCTGGGTCGTAGGGTATGTTTAGTTTTTTGAGGAACCTCCAGATTTCCAGAGTGATAGTAGTTATACTAGTTTACATCCCCACCAGCAGTGTAGTAGGGTTAGGGGTTTGTTGTTGTTGTTGTTTTGTTTTGTTTTTAAACTTATATGACACCAATCTTATTTGCTTACATCAGAGCATGGGTCCAGCAAAGGAACATAGAGAAAGGGTAGTGATGACTTTATGACTTTAACAAGTTACTCTGTGTTTGACCTGAACGTGTTTTTGTAACTGATACTGCAGTTTTAACTCAGGGATTTGTACTTGCTTGCCTTGAACTCTCCCACCTGAGCCATGCTTCAGGCTGGCCTTTCGTGGGTATTTTGCAGATGAGAGTTGAGGACTTCTACATCGGCTGGCTTCAAATCATTATCCTTATGTCTTCTTACATTTTTTCTCAGACTCAGCAGGGCATTGGTTCCTTTGCTGACAAGTCATCATGTACATTGTCCACTTGCCACAGTTTTCTCTGTACAAGGATGAAGACGTACTTCATTTTTTAAGACATCTTCACATGTACCTGAAGCCCACAGCTGGCCACATGTGTCCTCAGCCCCGCAAGACGCAAACACCATGGCACAGGCCACAGGGGAAAGGGTCCCAAGAGATTCTTATCTCCAATTAATCACCTAAAAAAAAGCTAGAGGTGGAGCTGTGACTCAAGTGTTAGAGTGCTAGCTTTGAGCAAAGTAGCTCAGGGACAGTGCCCATGCCCTGAGTTGAAGCCCCAGGATCTACACAAAAAAAGCAGCCAAATGAATAGAACACATTGAACCTACTCACAGTTCCAGTCCAAACGAATTCCAAAGCAACAAACGAAAAAGGGAGGATTCTCTTAAGAGTACAAAGACCTTCATTGTACATGATTCCATGACACCATAGTCATGGAGAATGGGTTTATAAAAATTTTCCTTGGCATAAATTAGTTTACAATGGGTGATATAATTGGGATATTTTTACATATAGATACAATATACCCTGATGGGACTCACCTACAAAATTCATCATCATTCACCCACTTTATTGCCTATCTCCCATTCACCTGGTAACAACCCTCTATATGCCTTCTTTTACGTTCCTATGATAAAGTTTTTTGCAGACTATATTGATTGTAAAAGAGTTTTCACCATGGCAAGTCTCACATCGTATGTGAGAGTTTAGACAGATTGATCTAATCTATTGCCTGTTTTTTCTTGTTCACCTCTACCAACTATAGTTAAATAGCTCTGAGGTGAATGTCTTCATATTATTTACATTTATAGACTCCATCATTTCTCTGTGATTTTCCTCTTCACACTATAACTATAAATAAAAGAAAAATACAACTATGGGACATCTCTGACTTTCTCTCTCTCTCTCTCTCCCTCTCTTTCTGTTAACTATCATTTAAAGTTCTGTGTGTGTGTGTTTATGTGTGTGTGTGTGCACGTGCGTGTGTATCTTCAGCTCTACCCAACTGTAGCTTATGTTTTGCTGGGGGTTTTTTGAGAAAAAGTTTTATAAACTTTATTTCCTAGGCTCACTTCACCTACCAATTATCTGGATAGTAGTCTGCTGAGTATCTAAGTTTAGAGACTTGAGTGACTGGCAGCAAGTGATTTTATGTTTCTATTGGTGTATACTAATTTTCCCCAATAAAGAGGTTTATTCTGTCATTTTCTTGCATGCATTCACTATTACACTATTACAATAGTGACTACTGCACTATTCCACCCTTTTCGTCTTCTAATATTTTCTTCTGATTTGTACTCCTTTGTATTTCTCTTTCTCTTTTCATGATTATTTGTTGGGGGTTTTGTCTTTTTTTTTAAATTTTAGTCAAACTGATGTACAGAGAGGTTACAGCTTCTTACGTTAGGAAGTGGATACATTTCTTGTAATGTTTGTTATCTCTGCCCTCATCCCCCCTCCCCCCTCCACCTTTCCCTTTTCCCCCCATGAGTTGTTCAGTTCATTTACACCAAACAGTTTTGCAAGTATTGCTTTTGTATTCATTTGTCATTTTTGCACTGTGACTCTCGATTTTGGTATTCCCTTTAAGCTTCCTAGTTCTAATACCAGTATACATAGTTTCCAATGTACTCAGCTAAGATACAGAAATAGTACAGGTACACCAAAAGAAGGGGATACAAGAAGATCATCAACAATAGAAGCTATGGTTTCACATGGCATGTTGAAAGTAATTACAACAGTGATATATCACTCGTTTCCATAACATGGATTTCATTTCATTTAGCATCATCTTGTGTGTTCATAAGGATATAGCTATTGGGCTCTTGTGATCCTCTGCTGTGACTTGCCTAAACCTGTACTAATTATTCCCAATAAGGGAGACCATACAGTCCATGTTTCTTTGGGTCTGACTCACTTCACTTAGTATAATTTTTTCCAAGTCCTTCCATTTCCTTACAAATGGGGCAATGTCATTCTTTCTGATAGAGACATAAAATCCATTGTGTATATGTACCACATTTTCCTGATCCATTTGTCTACTGAGGGACATCTGGGTTGGGTCCATATTCTAGCTAGGACAAATTGTACTGTGATGAAGTTTGTTATGCTTGTGACTTTAGTGTGTTCTTGTTTGTGGTCTTTTGGATAGATGCCCAAAAGTGGGGATGCTGGGTCATACGGTAGCTCTATGTTTAACCTTCTGAGGAATCTCCATAACAACTCCCAATCTGTGGGCTTTCTGTTTATCTTGTGAGCTATGTCCTTTGCCCTGCAGAAGCTCTGCAGTTTGATGCAGTCCCATTTGTCGATCCTTTCTTTGATTTGTAGTATTTCTGGGTCTTTGTGAAGGAAGTTCTGTGCTATGACAAGGAGCCCAAGTGTTTCTCCTAATCCTTCCTTTAGTGTTTTCAGGGTATCTGTTTTAATTTCAAGGTCTTTCATCCATTTGGAATTTATTTTGGTGCAGGGTGATATATAAGGACCTAGTTTCAGTTTGTTGCATGTGTTGAACCAGTTTTTCCAGCACCATTTGTTAAGGAGGCTATCTTTCTTCCATCCTATTATTTTAGCTCCTTTATCAAAGATTAAGTTGGCATAGTTCTGTGGGTTCATTTCTGGGTCGTCAATTCTGTTCCATTGGTCTTCAGGCCTATTCCGGTGCCAATACAAAGCTATTTTTATTACTATAGCTTTATAATAAAGCTTGAAGTTTGGTATTGTAATTCCTCTAGCAATATTTTTTCTGCTTAGAATTGTTTTTGCTACTCTGTGTCTTTTATTATTCCATATGAATTTCTGGATTGCTTCCTCTATTTCATTAAAAAATGGTGCTGGGATATAAATGGGTATTGCATTGAATTTGTAGATAGTCTTTGGCAATATTGCCATTTTGATTATATTAATCCTCCGAATCCATGAGCATGGGAGGTTTTCCATTTCCTTAGTTCTGCCTTAATTTCAATTTTCATGTTTTTAAAGTTCTTATCATAGAGATCTTCACTTCTTTGGTTAAGGTTATTCCTAGGTATTTTATGTTTTCTGAGGCTATTGCAAAAGGAGATGCTTTCCTGATTTCAGCCTCAGCGTTCGGGTCATTAGCATATAGAAATGCCATTGATTTTGGAGGGCTTAATTTTTTTTTCAAATTTTTATTATCAAACTGATGTACAGAGAGGTTACAGTTTCATACGTTAGGCATTGGATACATTTCTTGTACTGTTTGTTACCTCTTCCATCATTCCCTCCCCTCCTCCCCCTCTCCCTTTCCACCCATGAGCTGCTCAGTTCACTTACACCAAATAGTTTTGCAAGTGTTGCTTTTGTAGTTGTTTGGTTCTTTTTACCCTGTGTCTCTCGATTTTGGTATTCCCTTTCAATTTCCTAGTTCTAATACCAGTATACACGGTTTCCAATATACTCAGATAAGATTACAGAGATAGTGTAGATACAACCACAGGAAGGTGATACAAGAACATCATCAATAATAGAAGCTACAGATACAGGTGGGACGTTGAAACTAGTTACAATTGTGATATAAAATTGGTTTCCATAACATGGAGTTCATTTCACTTAGCATCATCTTATGTGATCATAAGGGTATAGCTATTGGGCTCTTGTGATGCTCTGCTATGACTTGCCTAAACCTGTACTAATTATTCCCAATAAGTGAGACCATAGAGGCCATGTGTCTTTGGGTCTGGCTCACTTCACTTGGTATCATTTTTTTCCAAGTTATTCCATTTCCTTACAAATGGGGCAGTGTCATTCTTTCTGATAGAGGCATAAAATTCCATTGTGTAAATGTACCACATTTTCCTGATCCATTCGTCTAGTGAGGGACATCTGTGTTGCTTCCAGATTCTAGCTATGACAAATTGTGGTGTGATGAACATTGTTGTGCTGGTGGCTTTACTGTGATTTGTTTGTGGTCTTTTGGATAGATTCCCAAAAGTAGGCCTGCTGGGTCATAGGGGAGTTCTATATTTAGCCTTCTGAGGAATCTCCATACTGCTTGCCAAAGTGGTTTACATTCCCAGCAACAATGAAGTAGGGTTCCCTTTTGGCCACATCCCCTCCAAAAATTGTTATTGTTAGTTTTCTTGATATATGACATTCTTACTGGGGTGAGATGGAATCTCAATGTTGTTTTGAATTGCATTTCTTTTATGGCCAGTGATGTAGAGCAATTCTTCATATGTCTCTTGGCCATTCTCATTTCCTCATCATAGAAGTCTCTTTGTAAGTCTTTATCCCACTTGATCAGGGGGCTATTGAGGGCTTATTTTATATCCTGCAACTCTGCCCAAGGTTTGGATCAGCTCTAGTAGCTTGGAAGTAGAGTCTATGGGGTTCTTTAGTTATAGGATCATGTCATCTGTGAAGAGAGAAAGTTTAACTTCATCTTTTCCTATTTGGTCCCCTTTATATTTTATTCTTGCCTAATTGCTTTGGCTAGCAATTCTATTACTATGTTGAAGAGGAGGGGAGAGAGCAGACATCCCTGTCTTGCTCCTGATTTTAAAGGGAATGGCTTTAGTCTTTCACCATTTAGAATTATGTTTGCTGTTGGTTTGTCATAAACTGCCTTTATTATATTCAGGAGTATTCCATGGAATCTCAGTTTTTCCTGGGCTTTTAGCATAAATGGGTGCTGGATCTTATAGAATGCCTTTTCCGCATCCAGAGATATAACCATGTGGTTCTTTACCTTGCTCCAGTTGATGTGGTGGATTACATTAATTGACTTGCGTATATTGAACCGACTTTGCATCCCTGGAATGAATCCTGTTTGAACGTGGTGTATGATCTTTTTGGTCACCTGTTGAAGTCCATTAGCCAGAATTTTGTTGAGAATTTTTGCATCAGTGCTCATCAGGGAAATCGTTCTATAGTTCTCTTTCTGTGATGAGTCCTCTGCCTGGTTTTGGGATGAGGGTTATAACTGGCTTCATAGAATGCGTCTGGTGGTGAATTTTCTCTTTCAATTTCACTGAAGAGTTTGAGAAATATTGGTGTGAGTTCTGTTTTGAAGGCCTTGTAGAATTCTGCAGTGAATCCGTCTGGAACTGGGCTTTTCTTGGATGGGAGATCACTTTTTGCCGTTTCTATTTCAATGTTGGATATGTGTCTGTTTAGAAAGTTTAAATATTCATGGTTGAGTTTGGGGATATGAATTTTTTCTAGGAAATCATCCATTTCTTCCAAGTTCTCGAATTTGTTGGTATAAAGTTTGCAAAATAATGCCTTATTGTATTCTGAATTTTGGTTGTTTCTGTGGTGATGTTACCTGTTTTATCTCTGATCTTGTTTATTTGAGTGTACTGCCTTCATTTTTTGGTCAGGTTTGCTAGGGGTCTGTCTATCTTGTTGATTTTTTCAAAGAACAAACTCTGTCTTGTTGATTCTTTCGATGTTTTTTTTTTTTTTTCTGTCTCTAGTTCATTTAATTCTGATTTGATTTTAATTATTTGCTTCCGTCTATTGACTTGGGTTTTGCATTGTTGTTCTCTTTCAAGGAGATTAAGGTGTTTCCTTAAATTATTTAGTTGCTGTATCTCCAGTTCGCTGGTGTATGAATTCAGAGATATAAATTTTCCTCTGAGTATTGCTTTTGCTGTGTCCCAAAGGAGCTAGTCCTTTGTGTACTCATCTTGGTTGAATTCCATAAACATTTGAATTTCTGTTTTAATTTCTTCAATCACCCATTGATGGTTCAGCAGTGTGTTGTTTAATCTCCATGAAATGTAGGATATTCTGTGTTGGCTGTTTGAGTTGAGCTCTAATTTTATTCCCATGTTCTGAGAAAATGCAGGGAATGGTTTTAATACTTCTGAATTTGTACAGATTTTCTTTGTGACCTAAGATGTGACCTATTTTGGAGAATGTTCCATGTGCTGCTGAAAAGAATGTGTATTCTGCTGTTGCTGGATGGAATATTCTGTGGAAGTCGATTAAGTCTAGTTGGTCTATGCAATTGTTTAGTTCTGTTGTTTCTTTGTTCAGTTTTTGACGTGTTCATTTGTCCAGAGGTGACAGTGGAGTGTTTAAGTCCCCAACTATCAATGTGTTTGGGTCTATGAATGTTTTTAGAGTCAGTAGTGTTTGTTTCATGAAGTTGGGTGCTCCTGTATTTGGTGTGTAGATATTTAGGATGGTGATATTTTCCTGTAGGAGAGTTCCCTTTACTAGTATGTAGTAACCTTATTTTTCTCTTCTTTCCTTTTTTAATTTGAAGTCAATATTGTCTGATACTAGGATTGCAAGTCCAGCCTGCTTATGGGGGGCATTTTCTTGGTAGATTTGATTCCAGCCTTTCACTTTTAGAAGATGTTTTCTTTTGTTGGATAGAAGTGTCTCTTCAAGGCAGCAGAAAGATGTATCTTGATTTTTGATACAACTTATGAGCCAATGTCAGCCTCCTGGGCAGAGCTGGCTATGAAATTCAGCTCCGTTTTGGGCTGGGAATTGGGCTTCCTCTGTGATAGGACCATTTATCTGTCTCAGGAGCTAGTTGTTTTCCCTTCCGGTTTTTCCATGCCGCTGGTAGCTGCTTGCTGCTTTTGGTTTTAATTTAGAAATTCCGGCGGGCAGGGTGGAAAACCTCTGGCTGAGTTCACCTGAGTGTGCGAACTGGGGCCTGGGATGAGCCTCCTGCCTGGGCAGGGGTGGTTCTCCTGGGTGGATCTGGCTCTCACTGCTCTTGCCCTCTTGCCCTTTTCAAAGATGGCCCCTGTCCTCGCTTTCCCCAGGCCTGCTTTAGTTCCAGTCTGGTATGACTCTATGCCACTGTCAAAGTTGACTCTTTGCTCTGGCTGTGAGGGAAGGGCTACCTCCCAGAAGCTGCTCTGTAGGCATGAGTGACAATGTCTTTTTGTGGTACTCACACTTTCTCTGTGATTTCAGCCCGTCCATGCTCAGCCTGCAATCCTTGTCTGTCTGCCACGGTCTGGAGGATTTCTCCCTGGTAGCAGCTGTGTGCTTTAGGTGTGTGGAGTGCAGGGCACTGTGTTGGCAGTGGCACTTGCGTGGTTGTGTGACACTGCCCAGAGCTCAAATCTGTGTTTTCATGCCTGCAAAGTCAATTTTTGCTTCCTGACCAGAATCACTGTACTGTTATAACTTACTTGGGCTGTTTTTCTAGGAGTAAAAGTTTCTCTGGAGTGGTAATAAAACTGCGATGTTGGAGGGAGCTTAGCTAGGGCTCTGCTGCTCCTCTGCCTTCTTCCTGGAATTCCTCTTATTTGTGGTTTTTGTTTGTGTGTTTGTTTTCTTTATTTAACTTTCACAAATGGGTGAAATACATTGGTTGCTTTTTCCTAAGAAAATTAAAATTTAATAAAATGACAATACATAAAGAAATATTGTAGTATAGATGTGGGAATGTTTAATCAGACCCCTCAGCTGAAAGGTTTCTCAGGACTCATGTATGCTTTTCCTTTCTGGAAAGCCTGTGAAGCACCTCTCAGGACTGGTCAGTTTTCTCTGTGGGCTCCCATGAGGAAGTGGAGTACAAATGCCAGTCAGAAGCTGACTGTTGGCCTGGGCCAGACATGCTAGCTTGCAACCATGCTAATGCATTATTCCTGTGTTTCTCTTTGTAAGTGAAAATTCTGTTTATGTTGGATGCTCCAAAATAGAAAACAGTTTGAATTGGAGGCCTGTTAGGATAACTGATTTCAATGTTGCTTTGTGAAATTTTGAGATTGTTTTATAGTCCAGGTGCATTTTATATTCTAGCTTCATTTCCTTTTGCTCTCCAATTTTCAGGTAACTTTCATTATAAAACTTTGCATTCCGAATGCATGTTGGTTACTGTGTTATGAAATTGATATGTACAGTACAAATTATATCTCATATGCAATCTATAAAACAACCATGATAAAGGTGAGGAAATATAATATTTAATGATACAGGTATCTTGTGCAATTGGGCAGTATGAAAATACCCAGAAATCCATTAAATGTTTGAAGTTCAGGGATTTCATGATACTATTTTTCCTATATGCAATTTCCTATCCACATATTGAAATGTTTCTCACTGGTCTCTCTTTCCCACACTGTGGGAAATCACTGGCTCTCTTTCTACTTTGGAAGAATCTATACCATGTCATGTCAAACTGTAAGACGTATTACCACGGAATTGCATCCCTGGTAAACCCCATAATCTCCCAGTTTACTCATGCTCAACCAGGAGATACATACCCAAAAATATCCAATGATTACCAGGCTCTATAATTTTAACACTTAAAACTTATATTTCTTTGGATTTCAGTTGAATTTAATGATATTTCAGAGTTGCTAGTCTGAATAAAGAGATTCTAAAGAGACCTATTTCTTCATTCCTGCATAAAAACTTCATGCTTTTGATTATTTTCTCTTTCATGGGAAGTTATTGTTGATGTTTATTTTGACTGATCATGGAGGTGTTTGCAGCTTTTACCACATTCCTTTTGACCGTAACTGAATTCATCATGTGATCTCATCCAACAAGTGACATTACCCTTTGCATCTCCCTCATCTTCAATCAGTTTAACTTCTTTCAATTAAACAGTATTTGACTAAAACATTAGTCTCTCTGTTGTTGTTTTTGTTGTTGTTGTTAGTAAGGTAATTTTCCACTGATAACACTGAATTTTACACAGTAATCCTTTGTCTGGTTCTTTAGACCAGAATTGAATCTACTCTGCAAGAGGACAAATATCCTTAACAAATATATTGGAAGGAAGTCTACAATTCAAAACAAGTAGAACTGTAGAGCCAGAGTGAAGGACCAGAGTAACTCCATATTGTACTAAGACCCCATTCTGTACCTGACTGACCTTACTGTAAGCCCTACCCCCGACCCCTCGCTTCCCGGTAAAGACCATATCTAATTGTGAGTGTTATTTCCAGTAATTGTGATTGTGATTTCCAGTATCTAACTGTGAGTGTGATTTCCAGTACCTAATCACAAACCTGCAGCTGTGCACGTATCCCCCTTGCTACATCCCTATGGCTTAACCAATCAATTTAAATGCCTCGGTCCCTGGATCTGACCAATGATCCTTTCTAGATTCCTTCCCACCACCAAATGTGCCAAACATGCTTTAGAATTATTTTATAATTTTCCTGTGGTGTGTGTTGATTTGTTAAAAGATGCTATGATGTATGCTAAGTCCATGCCTTCCTCAAATAATGTATAAAACAGCTGGAAGCCCTAGGCTCAGGACTTCTTAGAGTCACCATTTTACTGAGTGGGCAGAGGACCGAGCTAGCCCAAAATAAACGCCCTTTTTGCTGCTTGCATTGGTCTTGGTTTCTGGTGGTCTCTCGGGGGATCTGAACTCGAGCATTTCAGTGGGGGCTTGTCTGGGATACAACCCTAAGCCCACCCAGACACCCGACCAAGGGGTCCTGAAAATCTGGCCGGTAAGTTGAGTGAGGCATTGCCGATGTGTATGTGTACTGTGGCCCTGCAGGATGTGTGTGTGTGTGTGTGAGGTTGGCAAAAGAGCCTTGGCGGACGCACTATAGGGATGCCAAACGGATCTGTGGGAGATGTCCCCAGAGCCCTATGTGGGTAAATTGTTCCTCAGTACAGACATTTGGAGACAGACAAGTTTTTGGATCTGTGCATAGTCTGTTCCTCTGTGCGTAGTCTGTTACTTGTGTTTGAACAATTTGCCATGCGCTGCGACTTCAGTAAATTGTTTCTAGGTAGGTACAGGCATTTTTGGAGACAGACATTTTTTGGAGAAATCCTTGCGTAGTCTGTTCCATGTGTAGCCTGTTACCTGCATTTTGAACTATTTGCTACCGGGCTGCGATTTGGGTTTATGTTAAGTGTTCTGTATGTGGTCTGTGTGTAAGTGTGTCTAACCTCCTCCACATTGGTGGGAAAATTCCTCCTAGGCATCGGGCCTGAACTGAGAACATGGCAAACAGAAAACTTCTAGGAGTGACTCTAACTTCTCTTTCTCTTTAGGTCCCCAGTGAAATACTCCTCCCTTCCTTTTCTTAGCAGTATTGCTTCTCCAGATTTGTCAAACTGCTTTTGCTCTTGCCACTTTTGTATGTTCATCTGGACTATGTCAAATGCTCTGAGTTGTCTGAATGATGTGGTTAATTGGACTTTGATGTACAAGAGAAGGTGAAATTGAAAGTAGAAAAGCCTAGGATGAGATTGAGTACTGAGGAGACTAGGTTCGGTGGTGAATTAGGAAAGAAAGTAAAAGTAAATCCAATCAGATACTAAAAAGGTTGTGTTGCAGAAAAGGAAAAATTGCCTGTATTGTTACAGGACTGGTCTGGACTGTTCTTCTCTGTTTTCTGTATCTCCTGACTGTGATGGACAAAATGGGACAGACTCCCGCTACCCCCCTGGATTTATGTTTAGCTCATTGGAAAGATGTACAGGCGACAGCTCACAATCAGAGTGTGAGTGTCCGCAAAAAAAGAATTCTGGGGGACCCCCACCCAGCCTTCTTCAGCAGAAAATTATTTGGTGTGCTAAAATGTTTTGTTAAAACTATCAAGCCCTGGAAAATGAGGCTGGAGAATGCTAAAATCATTTGTTAAAATTTTGTCTTAAAATTTGGGTGTTGCAGGGGTAAGATTGGCAAAAATACCTCTTGCCACTGGAAAATGTATGGTCAATGTTTATTTTGCGTTCTTTAAGATCTTTTGAATATCTATGTGTGTGTGCATGTGTGAGTGTGAACATATTCAAGACTGTTAGTATGATGTAAAATTGAGTGAGTTTAAGTTTAAATTCAAATGGTCATCAAGTTTGGGCATTACCAAATGCTTTAAAGGATTATTGCATTGTTTTGAAGAGGAACTATAGTTCAAAAATATTTCTTTAATTAAAAAAATCAGGGCTAACTGTCAGAAATTTGGATGCAAATGTTTATCACTTTTTTTAAAAAAAAAAAGCAAAACTGCTTGGGTTTCTCAGTCAGAGACTAATAGGAAAGGACAGTAAAACCTAGGACGGGCCTCTGTGCCTATCCACAGGAGTGAGGGGTGATCTGGCAAAGATTCAGCTTAGCCAGTTCACGTGGTGCCACAGGCCCTGGAGGGAATCCACGTGGTGGGACAGCCATAAGGGGAGTCCCTTCATGGTGGAAGAGGAAAATCCAGCACCAAGACAGTTCATCAAGCTCTGAGGAGTAGGATGGAGAAAGGCCGTTCTGTAGGACAGGCCTATGGAAGCCTTTCCTTTGCCTCTTTTGTTTTCAGGTGAACATTGGAAACCTTGTGGTAAAAATGAATGATTTTACTGGAATTTCTAAAACTGCGCCTTGAGAGGTACTAAGAATTGGAAAAGTATTTATTTAATGGTTAAAAAGTTTATTTACCTGATGTGATTTGATTCCTGTGCTATTTTTGCTATTTGGAAGTATTGAAAAAGCAAAGACTGGATTTCTTGGGTTTGTAATTCTGGTGAACACTGTTAAAAGTACTTTGGTTACAATTGTTTTGGGTATCAGTTTAATGATTCAGGTACTGAATTTAATGAGTGTATACTGTGATGTAATAGTAATTGTAATTCTTACATTAAGGAAAGTTACCATTTGAGTTCAAAGGTCTTCATGCAGTAACTGCGACTGAAGGGGAAAAAAAGCTCTTTTAAAACAGGCAGCCCGGAGGCAAAGGGCAGTACTTGGTTTCAGAATGCCTGTAAGCTTCAGAGTTTTTCCAGTGCAGATACTTATAGGAATCATCTGTCCTTCTCTGTGGGTCTGCTGGAAACTGTTACAAAAACCTACAAACAAACTGGAATGGCAATTAAACACTCATTTTGTTAGCCATAACTTTCCTTTTCTCACGTTGCAACAATCATTTAGGATGATTTTACTTCCAAATTTCTTATCCAGAAATGCATTCTCGATTTCCAAAGCCTTTTTTCTAGATAAGAAATTTATACCAGCATGGAAAATTCACTCCTGGGACAAAAGTGAGAGAGAATCCAGAGGCAGTAAGCCACTGCTTGGATGGCAGAGATGGTGTCAAATGGTGTCACTCCTGTTTGGCCTTTCAAAAATTAATCATAGCTGGGAGGTCCTAGAAGAATAGTTCATAAGCATGCCTTTTATTGCCCATGTCTATCTACTTTGTAACTGGACAGGAACTTGCCAGTCATCTGTGGTAGTGGGTAATAAAGCTAAGTTTGTTAAATGGGGGATAGTTTAAAAATCCCAACCCCCTGCATCTACTCAAAGCCCTGACTGGCACTGAGAATTTTAAGCTGATACGTCTGCCCAGGAAAGAAAATTTGTGGATCTGGGATCTTGTCCTTATTGAGATCTAAGGCCTGCAAAGGTAGTTTAGGCACTGTTAAATCATCAGTTTCCCCATCCAGAGAGGAAAATGCTTTTACATGCCACAGTGCTAAAAGACTACCATGTGATATCACAAGAAGAGGTCTGTGCAGTTGTTAAAAGGTTAGCTATTTACTCCAGTTTGGAGTAAAGTTCCTAGGAACATCTAGTCCTGACAACCCCTTGGTAAAGTAGGCTAAGGATCTATAAGTTCCTGGCTAGGTAAGGTCAGCGCCCCTGAGTCAGCCTGAAGAAGTTGCAGAAGATGGATGATTTCTGCCCATCAGGTCCCCCTTCAAGATCAAGGAACCAGAGTCATTAAAAATAATAAGAAGAAGAATACTAGCCTTATTGGAAATATTTGATTACTGAAAGTTATCGCCCTGGAAAAATTATGGCCAAAGGCCATTGCCTAAAGCTGTCTTTAAATTCAGTGATGTTCCAGGCTACAAAAGCTAGTGTGCTTAAGAAGGAACCAGGAGATTTCACTAAAGTCAGGCTTTAGGTTAACTTAGGTTAAGCTTCTCTAACCAAACTATGGAGATATTTGCAGGCAACCCAGCAGAAGCTGTGACATTCTACTGGAGCCTGGGGGAGCCACTGCTGCCTGACACCACGATGGTCTCTGCCCATTCCATTTGAGTGAGGATCAAGGACAGCCTAACAGTCATCTGGAAGAATCTACATCTTCACCCTGAGCACCCCTACCATGGTACAAACAGATGGGACTCTATCACACCGAGCTGATTTCTGCTGGAAAATGCTTTGGATATGTTGAAACTAAAATTTTGGGGGGACATTCTTGAGTTGACTGGAGTTAACTACCACTATTAAGAAAATTGGATATTGTAAGAGATTTTCAAGTAGACAGTTCCATGGAACTGATGGCCTGCTGCTAAATCCAAAGCATGTATGACAGGCTGGAGAGTCACTTTCAGGCAATGCCTGGGGTGGGAGGTGTGTCCAAGTGTATTAGAGTGTGTCCAGATGAATTAGGGTGTGACTTAAGAGAGGGAGGTAACTGCCATCAGGTGTGCCAGTTACCAAGGTAACCGGACAGAGATTTAAACTGCTGCGGGCATCTTCATGGAGCCCTCCTGGGGGTGGATCTTACAGATGCCACTGGCCACCTTAGGCACTTAAAGGCACTGGAAACTGGAGAAATCCACTCTAAATTAATAACTCATGATAGTTGGCTCTGGTCTGGTTTCTTAGGAGCAGCAATCCCATTGGACTGACCCTTGCCCCATCTTTGTTTTCCCCAACAGCCTATGGGTGAAGTCACAGTAAATTGCCTTGTTGTAGTTGAGATAAACCGGATTCCACAAACCAGAGGAAAAGAGTTTAAAACTCTAGCAGCAAAGAAGCCCCAGGAAATGTAGAGGAAAGTTGGTATAGAAAGCCTTGGAGAAAGGGATAGAGGAAAAAAAATGTTTTCCTCTGTATAAGAAAGGGATTTGTCACAGAATGTTCAAAAGTAAGAATGGTCAATTGTCACAGAATGTTCAAGTAAGTCGCTGGTGGTCTGAGTAGAAAAGTGCATGAATGGGGATAAGGAAAGACTTTAGAAAGGGAATTGGGAAAGACAAGTGATTCCTTTTAGATTAGAAAAAGAAAGACATTCCCTAGAAAATTTGAGTATGTAGCAAATGGTATCAGTATGTCTTAAAATTAGAGCTTATGAGTAAAGATGGCATATAATCAAATTGGCTATAATATAAATAGAGTCAGAATTGGGGCTTTGGTGTGAAACTATGTTTATCTGTACCTGCATCTGCAGGGCTTAGGGACTTGTGTGATGTCATCTAAATGTAAACCAGAAAGATTTCATGTGAATATCTGTAACTGCTTGATTCCCCCACTGAGATAGTCTTGCAAAGTAGGTGAAGCCTGGATTTGCTCCTCATGTGTAGCCTGAGGAAAAGGGTGCTGTTTTTATGCCAATCAATTAGGAATCATTAGGGAAAGCTTGGCATTTGGTACAGGCCCTTTGATTCTACTACTTTGGGCCCTAACTACTGGGCCATGCCTTATCTCAGTACCAGCCCCTAGACATGCAAGCCACTGAAATGGGCAGAAGGAAGCCATGATTGGCTCCCAAGGTACCTAAGAGAAAGGGGAAAATTGTAGAGCCAGAGTGAAGGACCAGAGTAACTCCATATTGTACTAAGACCACATTCTGTACCTGAGTGACCTTACTGTAAGCTCTACCCCCATCCCTCACTTCTGGGTAAAGACCATAGCTAATTGTGAGTGTGATTTCCAGTATCTAATAAAAACCCTGCAGCTGTGCATGTATCCCTATTGCTATACCCCTATAGCTTACTCAATCAATTTTAAATGCCTTGGTCCCTTGATCTGACCAATGACCCTTTCCAGACTCCTTCCTGCCACCAAATGTGCCAAACATGCTTTAGAATTATTTTATAATTTTCCTGCGGTGTGTGTTGATTTGTTAAAAGATGCTATGATGTATGCTAAGTCCATGTCTTCCCAAAGAATGTATAAAACAGCTGGAAGCCCTAGGCTCAGGGCCTCCTAGCGTCACCAGCTTACTGAGTACATGGAGGACCAAGCTAGCCAGACATAAATACCCTTTTTGCTGCTTTCATTGTTCTTGGTTTCTGGTGGTCTCTCGGGGGATCTGAACTCGAGCATTTCAGAACCTGACTTATATAACCAGATTTTCAGATCTGCTGCTGTAACACCAGTAATTTCTAGAGAAGACATGTTCTGATTTTTCCTGGTTCTTCTCCAGTCAGCATGACATCCCACTTCAGCTCTGCATTGGAGCTTAATTGGTTTGATGGTACTGTTTTGTCTTTCTTTCCTCTCCTTCCTATTTCCTAATTGTGTTAAGTGTATTCACTGGCTGCTAGTCTTTGGGACAGGAGTCCACCATGCAATTGGTGGCCTTTTTATACAGACTCCAAGATTCAGCCTCTCACACACAAAAAGATACAGTGGCCATAGGCTAAGGCCTAGAATCAAAACTGCATAGGAGGACTAGACCTGGAGAATTGCAGTTTGAAGTCAGCAGGGGAAGAAAATCTTATATCTTTGTTAACTAACTAGGGAACAAAAAGAGGTGTGACAGGAGAGCTTCAGTTTGAGCATGCAAGCCAAGCAAGCCTGAGACACCTTAGTTCAAACTTTAGTCTGGTGGAGGGATTACTATAATGTTTAGTTAGTTAATGCTTCTTAGAAAATCTTATAGCAATCATTACTCAACACAATAAACATTCCTTAATATAATAAAATCTGTATAGGACAAACCTACAACCAAAATTATACTTGATGGTGAAAAGTTAAAACTATTTCATCCAAAATTAGGAATGAGGCAAGGATATCTGCTCTCTCCAAATCCTTTTCAGTATAGTACTGGAATTCCTAGCAACAAAACAAGAACAAACCATAAAGTATATCAAAACAGGAAAAAGTAAATAAAACAAATCCTCTTTGCAGATATCATGATCTTGAAATTAGGGTATCCTGTGGATTCCTCTTCAAAGTTACTTGATCTGGCTTGAAAGTTTGGCCAAATATCAGGGTATAAGATTTACCCACTGCCAGGCTAAATATATCCTCTCCTTTGTGGAGAGACCAAGCCTTTCATCCCCTTATGTGTTCCCTTATCACTCTCAATGCATATCCTCTGGCCAGTAGGAATTAGTGCGGGAGCGAGGGCCACGGACAGCCTCGGTCAGCATGTGGTTGCTAGAATGCCCTCCCCTCTCCCTATACTCGCCAAGGAGTCCGGGTACTCGCATGGATACCTCGAAGTCAGCTTCAAGGAGCTTCCCAAAGTTTTATTCGGGGAGTGGGGTTATATAACAGTAATGGCGGCAGGAAGAGGGGGGACTAACTGGGTATTAATGATTGGCTAATGGACTGTTCATCACGGTGACGTCACGTAACTTCCCGCAGAGGCAGAGACCACATTCCCCAAGGCCCAACGCCATGGTGGCACACGTGCTTGCAGCCAAGAGGCAGGGGCTGGTTTGGCTACCTCAGATAAGGTCCTCATTGTTGGAGAATTAATTTCTCTGACCAGTGGAAAACAGCCTTGGCACAGTTACTCTGATGCCTCATTAGAATACTAATAGGCCCATGGGAACATATTCCCAGTAAAGAGTTCCTTTGTGTTTGCAGGCCAAAGGAAGCCACTTTGTTATTAGAATCTCCCTTTCCCCTGCTTAGAGTCTCCCTGAGGAGACTTGCTTGACCAGCTGCCTTTAAAAATTCTCACTGTAGATAGGAAAGTCTCTTCACAAGTAAATGGAGAAGTCAAGGTCAAAGTTAATTAGTCTTGAGGAAATAGTACCTAGGTAATAATTAGAATTATGCCTCCACTGGTTATAATCCCATGTTTTTATCAAAAATCTTTGTATTAACTTCCTCCTGTAATAGTAAAGATTTTGTATTAGTTTCCTCCCTGATATTAGCAACATCCTCCACTTTTGTATTTGAGATGGATATCATGCTGTATTAATTTTTACCCTATGACCTAAAAATTGCACTCCTGAGCATTTATCCAATAGGACACATAAAGGCAATGCTAAAATTACCAGCACACCTACAGCAAAATGAAGCCAGGGACAGTGCTCAGGCCCTGAGATCCAGTCCCAGGATTGACAAAAAAAGAGAGAGAAGGTATGGAATCAACTCTGATGCCCTCCTTGGACATATGGATGAAGAAAATGAGTCATATTTACACAATGGAATTCTATTCTTCCATCAGAAAGAATTGTACTGCCACATGCATAAAAAGATGGAAAAAATTGAAGAATTGCAAAAACTTATAGTAAGCAAAGTAAGCCAGATCTAAAGAAATTAAGATTGCATGATATCCCTAATTTGTTGTAACTATATTGTGCTTATAAATCTATGAGTGAACAAAATGAATGTTAAAAGAAAAAAATATTAAAATTTAGGATCTTTTATTGTTCCATATGGATTTTTTGGATTGCTTCCTCTATTTCAGCAAAGAATTGTATTGGGAAATTGATGGATATTGCATTAAATTTGTAGACAGCCTTTGGAAATATTGCCATTTTCAAGATGTTAATCCTCCAATCCAGGAACATGGGAGGTTTTTCCATTTCCTTAGTTCTTCAATCCTAAGCAAAAAGAACAGTGCTGGAGGAATTACAATACCAAACTTCAAGCTGTATTATAAAGCTGTAGTAATAAAAACAGCTTGGTATTGGCAACAGAACAGGCCTGAAGACCAATGGAACAGAATTGAAGACCCAGAAATGAACCCACAGAACTATGCCTACTTAATCTTTGATAAAGGAGGTAAAAAAATAATCTGGAAGATCTTTAACAAATGGTGTTGGCAAAACTGGCTCAACACATGCAACAAACTAAAACGAGATCCTTATATATCACCCTGCACCAAAATCAATTCCAAATGGAACAAAGACCTCGGAATTAAAACAGATACCCTGAAAACACAAAAGGAAGGATTAGGAGAAACACTGGGGCTCCTTGTCACAGCACTGAACTTCTTTAACAAGACCCAGAAATGCTACAAATCAAAGAAAGGATGGACAAATGGGACTGCATCAAACTGCAGAGCTTCTGCAGGGCAAAGGACATAGCTCACAAGATAAACAGAAAGCCCACAGATTGGGAAAAGATCTTTACTGGCCATACAATGGGCAAAGGCCTCATATCTAAAATATATGCAGAAGTAAAAAAATTACATTCCTTCAAAACAAAACCACAAAGAACCAATAGCCCCCTCAGCAAGTGGGCTAAAGTCTTAAAAAGAGACTTCTCTGATGAGGAAATGAGAATGGCCAAGAGACATACGAAAAAGTGCTGTACAGCAGACCATCAGTGAGCAGAGAAGCAACAGCCGAAAAGTCCTGCCACGAGTGCAGAGTCCAGACAGCAAGAGCTCCACAGAACCCAGACTGCACGAAGACCAATGGCGGGACTGGAGGTGCGGGACCAAATGGCCGGGACCAGACAATAACCTCAGGAGAACCGGTGGGCGCATATGGGGAGAGCCGGGTGGGAAGATTCGGGACTGCCACCTCCAAATGATTAATCACCACAAATCAGCCCAGAAAAGCCACAGCAGTGTGAGACACACACACAATGCAGGACTAGGTTCCCCATTGCCACCACCCCCCTCAAAATGAGATCAGCTCTAGCAGAGACCCAAAACCTCTTGTAGAGCTCATCACAAGGGGACAAAGAAGCTAGTATTTCTCCCTCCCCCTCCCTACCCCAAGGGAACAAAAGAACCCCATATCTGGTAGCTCTTGGGAGAACACAGGAATTAGCAGCAGGTGGAGCAGTGCCCAACAAAGTGACTGGCCAGTGTTCCCCTAAAGCCCCAGCTGGGGAGCCTGAATCTGTCAGCACCAGCCCCCCCCCCCCCCCAAGCAGGGACCTAGGGACTGGTATGCATTTGAACGCCACCTGAGGTGTCCTGGTCCATGTGGACTTTTTGAACAACAGTCTCAGGCTTGCTGGTGTTCAATACCAGCCCAGCAGGGACACCTGGCCCGGAGCACATGCCCCCCTCACAGCAAAGTAGTAGAGTCCATGGGCACCAACCCACACCCAGACACTGGAACCTGCTAGGGACCACGCATAACCCCCACAGTAGATTTGCGAGAGGGCACAAGCACCCTCCAACAATCCGGGGCATCGCGCCCCAAAAAGAAGCACAAGAGCGCACACATGTGTGCCCCCCAGAGGGCCACCGTGGGTCAGCGTGCTAGTCCTCCAGCAAGAGGATCTTGCGCACCCACCCCGCCCCCGCCGCGGAAGCACACAAGTGGGCAAGCTGCACCCCCCCCCAGAGGCAATGCCCGCTCAACAACTGCTCTAACAGGAACACTCCACACAGTTGGGCAGGCTGCCCCTCAGCAGCAACACTCAGTCTGAGAGGTGAGCTCTCTTGACCCACAGCAACTAGTGGGAATCAATCTGAGAGGCTAGCTCTCTTGACCCACAGCAACTAGTGGGGAAAGAATCAAAGAAGAGAGAAGTCTCCACGCTACGCTGAATCAGCGACCTACGAACCCCCAATAGGGGCCCACAAGGGTCACCACAACACAGCAGCAGAGCACAGGTCTGCAGAGAAAGACACAGAACCTACCAGCCCCTAACTGTGGTGAGGGTGACTGCCTCGGAACAACCGAGAAAGTCACGCTCACCCATTGGGCAGTAAGGGTCAACAGCCAAACTCAAACCCAGAGCCAGGACACAAACAAGTCCCCACTGACAGACCAGAGGGAACCAGCACAAAACCAAGGTCGCCACCTACAAGTGCAGATCTCCAGATGCATAAATCACAAGGAAATATTACAAAGTTTGTGAAAGGCCCAGGCCCTGAGTTCAAGCCCCAGAACTGGCCAAAACAGAAAAAACAAAAACAAATTTCATGAAAGGTCAAGCCAACTCGCCAGTTCCAAAAAGTAGTACAAATGAGGAGGAGATGGAGAATAAAAAAACAACAGAGACTAAGATAGGAGAAATGATTGAAAGCCTCAGGACCAAATTCAGAAAACAGTTCCAGAAGCTTCGAATGGAAGGCTCGAAGGACCTTCAGGAAGTCAAGAAAGAAATGGAAGCAAAAGTGGATACAGTCTACTCCTCTGTTAAAGAAGACCTTAACATCTTGAGAGACAAAATACATGAAAAAATAGATTCAAAACACAACTCATTTAAAGAAGAAATTACCACAATGAGAGCATATCTGGCAACCATACATAGCTCACTGGCCTCGATGAAAACCACACTCAAAGCCACATCACAAAGAATTGATCATATTGAATCCCGAATCTCTCTTTCGAACGATGATGCAGCTGATAAGGACCAGAAGATTACCACACTCCAAGAAACTGTCAAACTCCAGGGCAGACTAATCCAGGAGATACTGGATAGGGAGAAGAGATATAATCTGCATATAATCAGAATAGATGAAGGAGAGGAGTACCAGAGCAGAGCTATACGACACATTTTCAATAGAGTTATTGTTGAAAACTTTCCCAATCTCACAAGTGACAACCTCACGCAAATAACGGAAGTTTATGGGACACCTGGCAGACCAGACCCTAGAAAATCCTCGCCTAGGCACATAATTATCAAGACTTCAGTTCTCAAGAATAAAGAGCAAATTTTGAACACACCCAAAACGAAGAGCTATATTAGAATGGAAAAAAGATCAGAATCACGGCAGACCTCTCCACACAAACCTACAATGCCGGAAGAGCCTGGAAGAACACAATCCAAGTCCTCCAGGCCAACAACTGCCAACCCAGAATTAGATATCCAGCAAAATTAGAATTCACCTTCGAGGGAAAAACCAGATCTTTCCATAGCAAAGAGGATCTAAAGGAGAATGTGAATAAAAAAACCAGCCTTACAGCGAATGCTAAGAGGGGAACACCACCCAACAGAAAACGTACAGACCCCCAGACAAAAACAGATAGAAACTACAATAGTCAGAGCCTAACAGGAAGAGCAGCTCAATAAAGACCAAAAAAAAATGGAGAGGAAAAACAGCCTAACAGGAAATGGAAGGGGGGCTGGGGATATGGCCTAGTGGCAAGAGAGCTTGCCTCATATACATGAGGCCCTGGGTTCAATTCCCCAGCACCACATATACAGAAAACGGCCAGAAGTGGGAGCTGTGGCTCAAGTGGCAGAGTGCTAGCCTTCAGCAAAAGGAAGCCAGGGACAGTGCTCAGGCCCTGAGTCCAAGCCCCATGACTGGCAAAAAAAAAAAAAAAAGAAAAAGGAAAAATAAAAAGGAAATGGAAGGGGAAAAAACACACTTATCCATGATCTCTTTGAAAATAAATGGTATAAACTCTACGATAAAGAGGAGCAAACTGGCAGTGTGGATATGTAAACAAAAAGTTGCTATCTGTTGTCTTCAAGAGACCCATCTTACAGCAAGGGACAAAATCAGTCTCCAAATGAAAGGATGGAGAAAGATCTTCCAAGCAAATGCACCTACCAATACGGCAGGGGTAGCCATTCTGATTTCAGACAAGCTGGACTTCTCATTAAAATCACCTCGAAAAGATAAAGAAGATCACTACATTTTAATACAAGGAAAAATCCAGAATCAAGACATCACGGTGATAAATTTATCTGTAATAAGTTTAGATCTCCATCCTAGTACTCATAATGAAGGCATTCTATTCTACTGTCAGTATGTCCAAATTGTAGTTTTTAATAAAAATACTTTTATCAATGTACCCAAGGCATAACATATGAAACTGTAACCTCTCTGCACATAATTTTGGCAATAAATAAGAAAAAAATTATTAAAGTCATAAACAACTAGCATCCAATAATACTTTTATATTCTATTGAATAATTTCCAATTCTATATGCCTTGAGATTTCACTGACTCTTGTCGCATTCCCAGACTTCTACTTAGAATTCCATATGAAATGTGGTTGGAAAGGAAATGGCCAAAGAAGGGAGAAGAAGGACAGTCCAGGTCTCCATTACTTGAGAGGTGTCATTCTTTGAAATAGAGGAGCCAAAATAAGAAGGAAAATGAATCAGCATTTTAATAATTGCTTGTGACAACCAAAGATCCCCAGTACTAGGCTCCCTGATATTTGCACTGTTTCTTCCAAAGGTATCAAAAGTCATAAACACACAACAGGCGCAGTGCCATGTCTCCTCTAGAAACTAATGTAGTTGTAGCAGCATATCGAAAGACCAGCTAACATAAGTCAGATTGGACATGTTTTGAATTATTGCTTCACTTCTAATGTATTTGTTAAAGGTATTTGCCTTTTTAAAGAGTAGATTCAATTCTGATCTGAAGAGCCTGAACAAAGAAAGGATTGTATAAAATTCAGTATCTTCAGTGGATTGACCAATAGAAAATTAGAATACTAACAAAAACAACCAGAGAGAATCCAAATTTTTTCTCAAATAGTCTTTATTTGAAAGACGATAAACTGATTGAAGATGAGGGAGATGAAAACCATAAGGTTACTTGTTGGATGAGGTCAAATGATGAGTTCTATTCCAGCCAAATGGAATGTGGTAAAAATCACCAATCATCTCCAAGATCAGCCAATAATACCATTGAGAATTACTTCCATGAAAGCGAGAATAAACAATAGCAGGAAGTTTCTATGAGGAGTGAAGAAAGAGGCCTCACTCTTAAGAATCTCTCAACTCAGATGAACAACTCTGAAATGACATTACATTCAAATGAAATGCAAAGGAGTATGAGTTTTAAATTTCAAAATCATAGAACAAAGTTTGATCCGGTATATTTGAATATGCATCTTCTGGTTGATAATGAGTAAACTGGGACCTTACAAAATTTACCATGAGTCAAATTCCATGGTAATATGTCTTAAAATTTGCCACAACATGATCTACCTTCTTCCAAAACAGAAAGAGAGCCAGGGAGTTCCCATAGTATGGATAACCTTGACAATTGAGGAAGATTTCAGTAACTGGATAGGAAATTACATCTGAGGAAGACATATCTTGAATCCCCTCTGGTCTCCTTTTCTGACACAAAGCTTTCATTTCTGAGTGCCCAGTTTTGAACAGATAGAATATCTCATTGAATTTGCTAACCAGAACTTAATGTAAACTCTTTCCATCCATCTAATTTGGACAGAACCAAATGCTTAACCAACAAACAGGAGTTTCCTTACTTTCTTTCTATACTTTCCAGGTTACGTAAAATTTTATTTACTTGGTATATATAGTTTAATGTTTAATGCAATTCCAAATAGAATCTGCCTATGTCTTCCTCATTTCTGTCTGTCTCTCATTAAATATATACTTAATTAACATATATTTGGTTGGTTGATAGGTGTACAAACAGTTTACAAGTTTGCTCCATCCCATTCTCCAAACTATTATATTCTGACTCACACTGGGCAGAAGATAAATGTGTCAGGTGACCTAGGATTGAGTCCACTAAATCTAACAGCCTAAAAATAACCTATTCTTCCTTTCAAGATCTTTCTCAAAGTTACCTTATCATTGGTATAAAAGCCGGGGTTACAAATTTATACAGTAAATGACAGTTACTATTATCAGATTGTTCTAAACCTTAGAATTAACAGATACAAAACTCAAAGCACATATTTTCCAAACACACCAGAAGCAAATGTCACCATGATTAAATTCAGCCAATCCAGTTGTTACAGATAATGCTTACTCATTAACTTTGATTCACTAATATATTAGGTTTAAGTTTACTGTACAGAATTACAGAGAAATAGAATTTCCAGGGCCTAATCTGTTTTCCCCCTATGTTTCTAGTCTTATCCTTTCAAGATGTCAATTTCTAAGGTATACTATTCTGTCACTTTGCACAGTGTTCCACTTTCTAATAAACACATTTAATATTAGGCACAAAATACATTCTTAAACTCAAGGAAATACATCTATCAGATCGTCATATAGTACAAATAGGAAAACTTGTAAGTTGTTTATCTTAAACCAGTAATATTTTAATACTCATTGCTCCATACAAAAATCATCTGTTATTATATCCTGAAGTACATACAATATATACATGGAAATTGACTGATATGAAAGAATGCCCACAGACTAAAGAAAAGATTTGTTAGACACAGAAAGAGAAGAATAGCAGCAGTGCAGACTCACAATCCTCAGCAAACACAGTATTTATGGCCTTCACTAAATAACCTGAAAGAGGACAAAGGTAACTAATAAGATGGTATACATTTGTAGAGGAAAAAGAAAAAAAATATACAGGAAAAATGATTGCAGACATGCACAATTGAAAAACATTAGTCCTGAGAAGGAGAGGCAGAGATAGAAGAAAACTGTCTTCAAACTACTTTGTGATCATTTTTTTTTCTTCTCTGAAACAATCCACTGGCTTTCTTCTAGGAAACATAACTAAGAGTGCAAGTGCCTGGTTTAGAACAGATAGAATATCTAACTGCACTAGGTAACCTAGGTTTAGTGTTACATCTTTTCATCAGTTTAATTTAGATGGAACCAGGTAATTGACCATAGAACGGGACTCTCCAGCATCCTTGGCACACTTGAACCAACACTCCCCACTCCAGCAAAGCTATCTTAACATGTGATACCCCAGTCTTACACTCGAGTAAGAATTGTCCTTACTGCCAGTGTCCAGAAGAGTAAAAATTGCCAGGAATAGGATGACTTTTAAGATTCTCATACTAATGAGCTGAATATCAAGAAATAAACAGAAGATCCAGTTCCAAGACAAAGCTATGTACTGACAATGAGACTCCAGATAGTGATATAATAAATTCAATGAGATCTATCAGGAGTGGTCTGTTTAATTCTATGGTTTGGTTTGGTGCTAGTCTTGCCACTAGAGCTTTGAAGTCAGGGCCTGGGCACTGCCACTGAGCATTTTTATTCAGGCTTGATTCAGCATTCCACCACCGCTCTTTGTTTTGTTGTGTTTTGTATTTGGACATAACTAGTGACAATATGCTCACACACCACAGAATTTCGTGCCCAAGCTGGTTTCCAACCTCCATCTTCCGCCTCAGCCTCTGAAGTAACTAGGATTATAGATATTAGCCACCAACACCAGGCATAATTTGCTAAATTTACAACTGGAAATGAGAAACAGCCTAAAAAGGAAATTCAGCTACTCAGCTAGAGGCTATTTGGAAATGCAATACTTTCAAAGTCTTGATTCTGTTTATATAATGCAAATTGTGTATAAAGAATGCAAATAGTAAGGATTAACTCAGCCTGAGCTACATGGAAGCAAGGTAGAGTGAAGGCTGAGAAGTGTGAAGTCAGGGAAAATAAAATCAGGGGAAAAGAGAGCAGGGCAGAGGGGAAGCCCATAGTTTTCTGCAACTGTGGAAACAAAGACTATTCAAAAACCATAGAAAGAGCAAATTAGATAAATAATTCTTACTTCAGTAGGCCTTCGTAGACAAATAGTATAAATTTGATAGATCTGTGTCTTCAGAGGTGTCAGCAGTAGAATCACCTACAGTTGCATCTGAAATGCAGAGAAATGTGCCAGGTGATACAACGTTTTTCTAAAGAAATGAAATATAAGATCAGCTACCTAAAGATCAGATAAAATAGCCATCAAATTTAGGGTACACAGGGTGGGCACTGGGGATCAAGGGCAGAAGAAAGCTGGATGAAATGGGAAAGGATGGGGATGTAATCAGATAATTCAAAGTACATTCTACAAAAATAAGAAAATTGAGAAGAGGGTTTGGCTTGGAAGGAATGTGGAAAAAGATGAAAGAGGAGACAAGGATTACACTCCCCCCAAATAGTAGAGTGCAAGCCCTGTGCAAAAAGAGTTTAGGGACAGGACCTTGGTCCACAGTTTGAGGCACAGGTCAACAAAATAAGTAAATAAATAAAATACTAAATCAAGAGTTAAAATCATATTTGTATCACAAAGGAATGCACATTCATTCCTCCTTCAATCCTATCTTCTATGTTGTGACGTCTTCATTCATTTCACAGACTTCCTATGCTCCTCATCCTAAATTCCTTGTTATTGCTGTAGCACCAATACTTTGGGGGACTCTGCTCGAACCATGACACAGAGGAGAGAGAAAAATGCTTTGTTCCAGGCAGGGACAAAGATGATCAAATCCACCAAGGTTGTTATTCACAGACACAGCTACTAAGAAATAATAAGGAAATCTCACTATCCACAGCTTTCACTGTTATCTAAGAGAAGGGAAACAAACATTGGTGTGTACTTCGACATATGATCATTGGTAACAGCAAACCTTAGACCCCTTCTTCTTTCTTTTATTTATTTTTCTGAGCTGGTCCTAGAGCTTGACCTTAGAGTCTTAACTCTGTTCCTTAACTTTTATGTTCAAGTCTACCACTTTTGCCACAGTTCTAAATTTCAATGATTAATTGGAGAAAAGTACCTCACATAAATTTGCTGATTTGGCTGGTTTGGAATTTCAGTCGTCAGATCTCAGCCTCTTGAGAAGATAGGATTTTAGGGGTGAGCCATAGGCTCCCTAGCTGAAAATATTATTCATTAAGTATCATCCTGGATGCTAATTTTCCAGAAAAATTGATTCTCCTCATTAAGAAGCACCTAATGGAATGTTGAATTATCCTTTAATTCAGACAAGTGAAAAGTCCTCTAACTTTGAAAGAGAAGATACACATATCCAGTCCTTCTACCCACACACATTCATAAAGGTGCTCAAGCCAATGCCAGGACTCATGGTTGTGCCATTAGGTGAGGAAAAACAAATAATGTCTGCATATTTGATAATTCTGTGTCTGTTGCTTCCTTTTCAACATATGTACATAAAAATAAGATTACATACATTCAAAATGAACTTGATCATCAGGAATGTAGCTTTATCTGTGTTTTGCTTAGAAATCCCTATATGTTAGAACATGCACAAGGAAGCTTACAGGATGGGAAATAAGGATAGAAGGAAAGAGATGCATGGAAGAGCAGATTTCCAGTACCTGCAGTGTCAGAGGAAGCATCTGGTGTCTCATTATCTTGAAGACAAAACACAAAAAGGAGATGAAAGATGACAATTTTCAGAAGGAAGATAGAAGGTGTCCAGTACTGGAGATGTTTACACATAGAAAGCATTCATCCTAAATGGATACATTGAAGATAAAGTAGATGCTCACATGAGGGAACTGTGGTCCTCTTTTTCTTCCTAAATTCAACCAATGATTACTTTCTCGATCACATTTTACTAACAGTAGTTAGCACTAGAGAAACAAGTTGACAATGCATTAAACACTTGACTGAATTGGATAACTTTAAGTGCTCTATGTTACATTCTCTTGATGATCAGCTAGAGAAGGAATCAGGTACTCAACCCAAAGTCACAAAGTGACAGTATCCTGGGAACTTCTAAAACTAGAAGCCCATAAATGGTATTTTTTGTTATTTTATACCCCAAAATTTTTGTTCAGGCGAAAACTTTTACTTATGACTAGAAACCAGGGTGGTAGAAAGTCTCAGAAATACAAGGAGGGCCAAGAACTTCATGATGCTGAGTTGAACAGTAGGAATCACACACAGAGAAAATTCTAGTACTAGGAGAAGCCAAGATTCTGAAATCAGGACTCCAGTTCTGACATTATATATGTTGAACCCACCAATCAGGAATTTCCAGGTGAAATTCTTGGTAGCTAATTCCAGAAACCATTGATCCTCAATAAAATGAAAAGTATCAAAGCACTGCCAGAGCCATTTGAAAAGGCTGTGTCTTTGATTCCTTGACTATGAAGATACTCATTTCATTTCAGAGATGTCCTCTTTTAATTATGCTCCAGGAAACCAACTTCTTCTCCAAGTGTTTCTCCCTGTATAATATGCAGCTCCATTATCATCTCTACTTACAAACTAGAAATGTCTGTACCTTCTTCAACCTGGGATTTGCCCCCTGGACCTGAAGACAAACTCAGCTGGCCTAAGGCAGAGGAATTCCAGTAAATCTAAAGTGACAAATCTGTCCTCATTACATTTAAGAGATTCTTGGGCAAGAATGCAAATTCATGGATTCGGTTTATTCCTTCCACAATAGTACTGATAGCATTACTATGTGGCAGAAACACTGAAAACTGTATAAGAAAAGCATACTAACTTCTATTCCTTCTATGCATTTTAGAATAGTATATTAATCCAGGTAATGATGGCTCACACCTATACACCTTGCTTTTCAGGAGGCTGACATCTAAGGATCAGGGTTCAAAGCTGCCCAAGTCAGGAAAGTTGCTGAGACTTATCTTCCATTAAACACCAAATGGTCAAAAGTGAAACTGTATTTAAAGTGATCACCATGAGCCAAAAAAAAGATAAGAAACAGTAACCAGTTCCTTAGCTCAAGCACCAAAACTGGCACACACACACACACACACACACACACACACACACAGAGTCTCATACACACACACACACACAGTAATATAGTACATTGAGAATGAGGGAAGGAAGGCTAAAAAAACAAGGAAGAATAAAATGAGAAATATGTGAAAATTTCTTATATTAAACAACAAAGGGAGAAGAGAAGATTGACAATGAATAGGGCACATGCTGAGTATGTACAAAGCACTGTATTCAATTCTAATCACTACAAGAAAGAGGGACAAAATAATAATTAGAAGAAGATAATAAAATGGAAAGTATTGTTTGTGTCCAAATGAAATTTTAATACAGATAGGGTAGCCAGAAGGCCCTTAGTGAAATGCCAACATTTGAACAGACTAGGAAGCTGAAAACTCAACAATGGATTGGTGCATCCTATGCATTCCAAAGGAGACAGTGAGCACACATGAACTGTGGTTTCCCAGTGGTCCCTGCTGCTGTTTGCTAGGGCTCAGCAATGCACCAAACAACTTGTCCTTTCTGAGGAATGGACTCAAGTTATTCAATAAAAAACAAGAAAAAAACAAAACTTTACCTCACTTCAAATGCTAGTATGAGTCCCAGGCAGGCCCCTAAGGTGAAGCATTCCATTTCTGTCTGGAATAAGCAGAATAGGAGGGAATTCTCTGCATTCTCAAAGCTTGTACTCAGTTCTATCTAAGTGATCCAAACAGCTTGATACTGGTACAAAATTAGTCCTGAGATACAATAGAACAGAATTTGAGTATTAAGTTACCATGACACTGGACTCTGTTTTTTTATTTCAGTCAGATGTTTTCTGTTGTGAGCTTGACAGTCTAGTGTCAATTATTGTTAGTGCAAGGTGTGTTTATTTTTATTAATACTGTTAAGTAGTTGAGAAAATAAGTTTTCATTTAAGAAAGCAGTACAGTATATCTTCATTAATGTTACTTGTTCCAAAATTATCATCTGGCCTTTTCTTTTTTTATTAATTAAATTTTGTTGACAAGGTGTTGTGCAAAAGGGGTACAGTTACGTAATACGGCAGTGAGTACATTTCTTGTGGTATCTTACACTCTCTTTTTTCTTTCCTTTCCCTAGATCAGGTAGGCATATATACAATACCCAGTGTACCAAAAGCATATACAGTACCCATGTGGCATACACCAAAGGAAATTCACCTAGAACTTTAAATATAACATCAACAATAGAGTTAGCTTATCCTTGTCTTATATGATCATACATACATAGCTTTTGAGTTATTGTGATCCACTGAGAGGTCTATTTTAGACCTTTTTTTGTTTAGTAGTTGTTTGGTTTTAGATATATAATGTAAGGTCGCTGACCCAAATCTGTGGGAAATACCATTTGAAAAGAAGTTTTTTGTTTCGCAGACCTGGTTTCTACGATCCCCCCGCCCCCACCATGACAGTCATATATCAAGGAGATCATGCCCCTTTGTTCTCTGTGTTCTAGGCTTGTCTCGCTCAACATTATTTGTTCAAGTTCTGACTATTTCCCTGCGAATAACAATATTTTATCATTTCCAATCGCTATGTAGTATTCCATTGTGTATAGGTACCACATTTTTTTGTATCCATTCATCTGTAGAGGGGCATCTGGGTTGTTTCCATATTTTGGCTATTGTGAATTGTGCAGTGATAAACATGGATGTGCAGATGTCTTTTTGATATCCTGAGACCTGCTGTTTAGGATGGATGCCTAGGAGTGGTATGGCTGGGTCATAGGGTAGGTCTATATTGAGCTATTTGAGGAACCTCCATACTGTTCTCCAAAGTGGTTGTACTAATTTGCACTCCCACCAACAGTGGAGAAGGGTTCCTCTTTCCACACATCCCTTCAGCATTTGTTGTTGCCTGAGTTCAGAGTACAGGCCATTCTAACTGGAATAAGGTGATATCTCAGGGTTGTTTTTATTTGCATTTCCTTTATTGCCAGGGATGTTGAACATTTCCTCATATATTTTTCCATTTTTATATCTTCTCCTTTGAAGTCTCTCTTTAGCTCCTTTGCCCATTTCCTAAGTGATACAGCACCACTCTGAATTTTTGGTAGCGAATTGGAGAAAAGTCTCCTGGACTTTCCTGCAAGGAACTGACTTTGACCATTGACCCTCAGATGTAGCCACCTAAGTAGCTAGAATTATAAACATGAGCCACCAACTCCTCACTCAGAATATTGCTGTTGTGTTTTTTTTTAATGTATATTTCTCTCTTCATAATTTTCAGGACCAAATATGTTGCCAGTGATAATATTAAGGTAAATGTGACTGGCCTGAAGGAAGATGGAATGGATCCTATGGATGCTGTTTAGTGAGGAAGGTATTGTGTACAGGACAGGAGGCTGTAATCATGAAGACAGTTGGGTCACAGGTGTGCTGCTAGAAGTGTTCCACATATCTAATGCCTAGATCAATGTTCATTTCCAGTCTCTGAGTTGGTAGCCATAGTTGTAGACTGTAGATTTCCTTATTGATTCTGAAAAAGTTTTGTGTGTGTTTTTTTTACAGAATCAATAGCACATCGTATTAATTTTATTCTTTTTTTTAATACTTCTTTATTGTCAAAGTGATGGCTTAAACCTGCAATTCTAGCTACACAGAAAACTGAGGTCTGAGGATCATGATTCAAAGAAATCCCTGACAAGAAAGTACATGAGACTCTTATCTCCAGTAATAAAAACAAAAACAATCTGCAAATGGAGATATGACTCTGGTGATATAGCCTGGAGCACCAAAGCTCAAGGACAGCCTCAAGGCCCTGAGTTCAAGCCCTAAGACCAAAACAACAACAAACCCTTCAGACCCCTGCTTAATCAAAAATAATTTGGAGGGGCAGGGGGAAATGAGGAAGGAGGTAACAAACAGTACAAGAAATGTATCCAATGCCTAACGTATAAAACTGTAATCTCTCTGTACATGAGTTTGACAATAAAACATTTTTTTTTGGTTGGACTGAAAAAAAAATCCATGTAATGCATCTTTTGTTTTTATTGACTGGTCTTTCAACATATTGTCCAGATTTGCTTTCTTTTTCTAATGCCCAAATAGTGTGTTTCCCTTCTCTGATACAATATAATATGTAATATAGCATCAATTTTTCCAATTCTTTCCATTTCCTTATGAATTGGGCAGTATGGAAGCACAAAATTCCAGTGTGTATATATACCACATTCTCTTAACCCATTTTTTCATTGAGGGCATGGGGTTGACTCCATTGAACATTGCTGGTGGCTTTAGTGCACCCTTGTTCAATGTTGTTTTGATTTACATTTGTTTTATGGCCAGACAGGTTGAAAATCTCTACATGTGTCTACTGCTCATTTACTTCCTCTCTTGATAAGTCTTTCTGTAAGTCTTTAGCCCATTTATATATTGGGTGTACTTTCTTTGAGGATTTATTCTAAGAGGGCTTAACTTTATTAATTCTAAGTATATTTTATTTTGTTATCTTTGTTGAAAAGTTTATGAGCAAGGAGGTTAGAGTTACATAAGTAAAGATTACTTTTTTTTTTTGCCAGTCCTGGGCCTTGGACTCAGGGCCTGAGCACTGTCCCTGGCTACTTCCCGCTCAAGGCTAGCACTCTGCCACTTGAGCCACAGCGCCACTTCTGGCCGTTTTCTGTATATGTGGTGCTGGGGAATCGAACCTAGGGCCTCATGTATCCGAGGCAGGCACTCTTGCCACTAGGCCATATCCCCAGCCCATACTTTTGTTTTTTAAAAGAGTTAACCCATCCCTTGTTTTCACCTGCCTACCCCTGCCTCTTCCCTTCCCCAGCCAAAGTTGTAAGTTTCATATCCAAACTAGTGTCAAGTGAGTATCATTGTTACATTAGTTCATCCTTTGGCCTGCTGTGTCTGTGATTCCCTTTCCTTTCCTTTGGACAAAGTATTACATACAAGACAAAGGTACAGAAAGCTAAGACAAATGAAGGGAAAAAATAACTATGTATAGGACATAATATGAACCTTTTCTTTCTACATCTTCAAGTTCATGTTGATATCCTTTATTATATACGGTCCTATGCACTAAGCAAGTTGGTACTTGATATCTCCTGTTAAGAATATCATAGACATATTTAGTCCTTACAAATGATGGAAACCATGCAGCCTACATTTCTTTGGGTTTGGCTTACTTCAGTTAATATGATTTTTTTCTAGGTCTTGCCATTTCCTTACAAATGGGGCAATGACATAGTTTCTGATGGGGGCATATAACTCCATCTTGTGTATATACTACACTTTCTTGATCCATTCATCTAATGAGGGGCATCTGGATTGTTTCCATATCTTAGCTATGGAAAATAATGCTGCAATGAACATGGTTATAGTGGTAGGTTTGGTATGGTCTTGTTGGTGGTCATTTGGGTAATTGCTCAGGAGTGGGATTACTGGATCATAGGGAAGATCTATGTTTAGAGTTTTGATGAATCTCTATATTGGTTTCCAGAGTGGTTGGACAATTTGGCACTCTCACCAACAGTGTAATAGCATTTCCCTTTGGCTTCATTATCCACCAGCGTCTGTTGTTATTAAGATATCCTGATAATGGCCATTGTAACTGGAGTGAGGTAGAATTTCAATGTTGTTTTGATTTGCATTTCTTTTATGGGCAGAGATGTTGATCATTTCTTCATGTATCTCTTGGCTATTTTTACTTCATCTTCAGAGAAGTCTCTCTTTAAGCCTTTAGGACACTTGTTAATGTGGTGATTGTTCCTTTGGTTGGTTGTTTGGGGGAAATTTAATTTCTTGAGCTGTAGGTATATTTTCCATATGAGGCCCTTGTGTGCTGTATGGCTAGTGAAGATCTTCTCCCAATCAGTGGGCTTTCTATATAACTTGCAAGTTATGTCCTTTGCCTTGCAGAAGTTCTGCAGTTTAATGCATTCCCATGTATCCAACTTCTCTTTGATTTTTTCTGTTTCTGGATCTTTATTAAGGAAGTTTGTCCTGTGTCAAGGAGCCTTAGTGTTTCTCCTATTCGTCCCTGTAATATTTTCAGGGTATCTGATTTTACCACAAGGTCTTTGATTTATTTGGGATCGATACTGGTGCAGGGTAATATAATAAAGATCTAAGTTTAGTTTTGCTAATTCTGCCAACACCATTTAAGATGCTGTCTTTGTTCCTCCTATTTTCTGTCTTCCTTGTCAAAGATTAAGTAGCCAGAGGTCTGAGGGTCATGTCTGCATCTTCAGTATCATTCCATTGGTCCTATGACCTGTTCTTGTACCACGACAAAGCCATTTTTATTACATTGGGTTTGTAACCGAGTTCAGACTTTGGTTTTGATGTTACTCCAGCACCGTTCTTCCTGCTAAGGATTATTTTTCCTCTTTGGGTCTTCCATTGTTCCACATGTATTTTTGGATTGCTTCTTCAATTTCATTAAGGAAAAGAAGTTGAGATATTGATGAGCATTTCATTGAATCTGTATATAGCCCTGGAAAATCATAGTGTACAAATGCTCAATTTCCTTTCATTGAATTGCCTCATAGAAAATCACATTTGCATGAAGCCTTTCAAAAACAGGCTTCTGTGGTTTGTCACATTTTTTTTTATTTCCTGGGTTTTCTTCTTTTCTACACACCACTTCAGGTCAGCTGATCTAAAATTGGATCACAATTTATTCTGCCAATTTTACTCTTCTTTCCTCTCCCGTGTATTCCTTTTCAGGAAACTATTCTCACAAAAGACACATTCCTGAATCCTTCCTTTTTCTGCTTTAGTAATTCATTGTTCTGAAAAAGTAGATGACATGAAATATTGTACTTTGCCTCTAGGGTGTTCTTTCATAACTTTCCCCATGCCCACCCCATCAATAACTGAACCAAGTGATACAATGAGATCATTAATTCACTCATGACAGTTAATTTCATATCCTTTTAATGCTGAGCTCTTGAACTTTTACAGAAGAGGTGTAAATTTAGTGAGAGAAAACTTGATTCTTTATATCAGTGTTAATGTCATAATGAATTCACCTGACCTTACTACAGATAGAGGACAGAGGATATGATATGAAGAATGCACAAGCTGACTGACTCTGGACACAGACCCTGGAAGTGGTTTTTGTACTCAAATTCTTCCCAAAGTGATTTGTATCTTTCCTTACACATGTGTTTACACATGTGCTGTGAAGTTTGTCATTTCTAAACCTTTAGAAAGGACACATCAGGTATCAAATTACCTACTCATGGGCTTCACCAATTTGTCAGAAGTACTGGAAAGTATGCAAGCTCTGTTATCCACAAGGAAAAGGAAAATTGGAAGAACAGTTATTGTTGGAACAGTAATTAATACGATAAACAAGTGAATTAAAACATTTCATAGAATAAGTATCTGGAAAGAATTTGAACTTCCGATAAACATCAGACAAATGACAATCTGGTGTGCTGTTCATTCTGCCTGATTACTCTCTTTCCCAAACTTGCTGACAGTAAGTAAGCCAGATTCAGAATTGGCAGTCCCAGACTGTGTGCTCTGTGGATTAAGTGTCCTGATGAAGAAACCTGGGGTCAACACCGTGCTGTCCTGTGAAGTAACCTTCACAAGGCTGCTTGCTTTTATTTTCTAATATAATTTCTCACAAACCAGGTTCTAGTGAGAATTTCTATTTTTCTGGGCTCTAGCAATGGAAAAGAAAGTATTCTTACTTGGACAGAAGTTTTGGGCCCTAGAAATAAATATATCTACTGTTGGAATGTTTGTCATCAGTGCCTAGAATGAGACTAGAGAACAACTCTTGTTGTATGGTTCAATAACTTTTCCATTGTTCTTATTCTATGATGCGGACTTCATGCACTTTTAAGATTTCTTCAATCTGTTGCATCTTTCTTCTGTACTAAAGTTGACACTCACCTAGATATTTTTACACAACATATTTAAGAAAACAGTCAATGGTATAATTTAAGGAAATAAGAATAATCTTATTTTATATTTCTAAGTGTTTTATATTTGCTATATGTCTGATCTCCTTTAATGTGTCCACTCAGGATTAAGGCCTTTGTAGTATGACCATCAGAGTGCTGAACACATTTCCATTTTCCTATCATAGTCCTTGTTATGGTTTATCTTCCTTCCCTCCCTCCACCAGACTGACGAACTCATGGTGTCTCTGGCTTGATTATGTCACAAGCTCAATACTGGAGCTCTACTATTTGAGCCATGCCTCCATTCTTCTTGCTGGTTAATTAATTAAAATGATATTTAAGTTTGATATTGACATTCTTTCAACACTGTTCTTCCTGCTAAGGATTGTGTTGTCAATTCAGGCCTTATTATGAGTTGTTTTTTTTTAAATTGGTTTCCCTAGAGCAATGCAGAATGTTGTTGGGATTTTTGATGGGTAATGCACTACCTTTCATAGATAGCTTTTGGGGAACATTGCCATTTTCACAATGCTAATCCTTCCAATCCAGACACATTTAAGGTTTTTCTGTTTCTTTCATGCTGCTTTAATTTGTTTTTGCAGACTTTTGAACTATTCATCACAGTGGTCCTTTTCATTTTTGGCTAATTCCTAGGTATTTTATTTTTTGAAGTTATTAAAAATGTAGTTGCTTTTCTGATTTAAGAGCCATTCTTCTCAGTGTGGGCATACAGAGTTTTAAGGGACAACTTTTTTTTTTTTGGTATTTTTTTTTTCATAAAATGGTAACATAAATTTTATTTTTTTATTTTAAATTTTTTATTATAGAAATTAAAATTTTTATTATAAAACTTATGTACAGAGAGGTTACAGTTTCATACATTAGGCATTGGATACATTTCTTGTACTGTTTGTTACCTTGTCCCTCATACCCCCCTTCCCCCTCCCCCTTTTCCCCCCTGACATGTTCAGTTCGCTTACACCATACAGTTTTGCAAGTATTGCTTTTGTTGTTGTTTCTCTTAATTTACCCTTTGTCTCTCAATTTTGGTATTCCTTCTCAATTTCCTAATTCTAATACCAGTATACACAGTTTCCAATATACTCAGATAAGATTACAGAGATAGTGTAGGTACAATCCAAGAAGGTGATACATGACATTCTTACTGGGGTGAGATGGAATCTCAATGTTGTTTTGATTTGCATTTCTTTTATGGCCAGTGATGTAGAGCAATTTTTCATGTCTCTTGGCCATTCTCATTTCCTCATCAGAGAAGTCTCTTTGTAGGTCTTTAGCCCACTTGATGAGCGGGCTATTAGTTCTTTGCGGTTTTGTTTTGGAGACGAGGCTGATATCAGGAAAGCAACGCCCTTTGCAATAGCCCCCAAAACCATAAAATACCTAGGAATAACCTTAACCAAAGAAGTGAAAGACCTCTTTGAGGAGAACTTTAAAACCTTGAAAAACGAAATTAAGTCAGAACTAAGGAAATGGAAAAACCTACCATGCTCCTGGATTGGGAGGATTAATATAATCAAAATGGCAATATTGCCAAAGGCTATCTACAAATTCAATGCAATACCCATTAATATCCCAACACCATTTTTTGATGAAATAGAGGAAGCAATCCAGAAATTCATATGGAATAATAAAAGACCTAGAATAGCAAAAACAATCCTAAGCAGAAAGAACAGTGCTGGGGGAATTACAATACCCAACTTCAAGTTGTATTATAAAGCTATAGTAATAAAAACAGCTTGGTATTGGCACCGGAACAGGCCTGAAGACCAATGGAACAGAATTGAAGACCCGGGAATGAAGCCACAGAACTACGCCTATTTAATATTTGATAAAGGGGCCAAAACAATAGTTTGGAAGAAAGATAGCCTCTTTAACAAATTGTGCTAGAAAAACTGGCTCAACACATGCAACAAACTAAAACTAGATCCTTATATATCACCCTGCACCAAAATCAATTCCAACTGGATTAAAGACCTTGAAACCAAAACAGACACCCTGAAAACACTAAAGGAAGAAGTAGGAGAAACACTTGGGCTCCTTGGCGCAGGACGGAACTTCCTTAACAAAGACCCAGAAAGGCTACAAATCAAAGAAAGGTTGGACAAATGGGACTGCATCAAACTGCAGAGCTTCTGCACGGCAAAGGACATAGCTTGCAAGATAAAGAGAAATCCCACAGACTGGGAGAAGATCTTTACCAGCCATTCAACGGACAAAGGCCTCATATCTAAAATATATGCAGAACTAAAAAAATTACCTTAAGGGACAACTTTGTCCCCTGATATTTGGGCAAACTTTCAGCTCAGCTCAAGTAACTTAGGGGAGAAATCTAGAGGGTTCTTTAAATTCATGAGCATGGCATCTGCAATGAAGAAGAGTTTTACTGCTTCATTTCCTGATTGTATCCCTTTATGTTTTATTCTTGCCTTATTGTTCTTGCTAGGAATCCAGTATTATATTGAAGAGGAGTAGAGAGCATAGACATCCTTCTCTCATTCCTGATTTTAGAGGAAATATCTTGAACTTTTCATCATGAAGTAAAATGCTGGCTCTATGTCTGCCATTTCATCCTAATATTGAGGCATGTTCTAATAATTTCTAGCTTTTTTATTAAAAGGAGATATTGAAACCTGTCAAATGCTTTTGCTGCTGCCGTTGAGATAATTATGTGCTACTTGTTCTTGCTTCTCTTGATGTGCTGAATTATATTCACTAACTACTAGATTGAACCACGTTTTCATCCCTAGAATGAAACTTTTTAGATCATAGTGCATGAAGTTTTTGTTTAATTATGGATTTTTGTTAGCCAAAATTGTTTTGAGAATTTTGGATCAATATTCATCAAAGAAATGGGTATATATTTCTCTTTTTTGATGGGATCATTGCTGGTTTGGGCATCAGTGTTATGCTGCCTTTATAGAATTTTGGTAATTATTTTGTTCTTTCTATTTCATTGAAAAGTTTGAGCAATGAGTTCTCCTTTAAAGCCCTTTAAAGTTTGGCTGTGAATCTAACAGGTCCTGTGCTTTGCTCAGATGAAGGTTTTTATTGCCATTTTAATTTCATGACTTATTATGGCCCTGTTTATTTGTTTAAAATCTCCTAGTTTTAGTCTGTATATGCCAATAATTTTAGGAATATCTCTCTTATTTTGTGTTTCCCTTCTTGTCCATTTATACTGATAGAGTAGATATTCACAAGCACAGACGATCAAATCTATCTGAGTTAGTATATGCAGACACTGTTGCCCAGAAACTATAAGGGAATCCCACAGTCCAAAGCAAGCAGGAAAGGATTCATTGGTGTGAGCATTAGATATAGGCAACACTTCTACCAGAAAACCTTAGACTTTCTTTTTACCAGCAGGTAATTGTATTCTTGGTCCTCCAGTTGGCTGAATTCCTATATTAAGCAAACCTTTAGGAATTATGGTCTCTGATTTCCAGCATATAACATTGCTCTGGTTTTCATATGTGCCAAAAATTGTTACTGAAATTCCAAAAAATTCAGACATCTCATTTATAAATACACACACACACACACACACACACACACACAAGTTCAGCATTGGGAGTCATGTCTTGGTACATTGCACTCCGCAAGTAATAGCTACAAGTTTGAAAATTCTGAATCAGAACCTTCATTTTCTATTGAAATAGATAAAAAAAGAATGGCATTACATACAAATCACCTTGAATGTAACAGGAATACAGCATTTCCTGGCTTTTTCTTAGGATTTTATAGAATGTAGAAGGTGGACACGACACCTGACAGGAAGGAGGTGGGAAAGGCAATAGTCCTAGAAGAAGGGTGATGAAAAGACCATGTTTCCAGTACTTGAGATGTCTCACTCTTTGAAATAGAGGAACGAAATTAAGATGGTAACTGAACCTCCATTGGTATAAGCGCTCCTGATAATTAAAGAATTCCCTGACCAGGCTCCCTGATATTTGCACAGCTTCTTCCAAATGTATCAGAAGCCATAAATACACAAAAGTGCAGCCCATTTCTCCACAAGAACATATTTTAACTATAGCAGCAGATCTAAAAGCAGCTTGCCTAAGTCAGGTTGGACATGTTTTGAATTGATGCCTCCCTTCTACTGTATTTGCTAAAGATATTTGTCCTCTGACAGAGTAGGTGCCATACTGATCTAAAACACCATAAAAAGGAAGTACTGCCTAAAATTCAGTATCTTCAGCAGTGTCAAATAATAAAAGATTAGTATATTTAACAAAAATCAGAGGGAAACTAAGTTCTTCCTCAGGTAATCTTTCTTTGAAAGAAAGTAAAATGACTGAAGTTACAGGAGATGAAAAGAATAAGGTGACTTGTTAGTAGAAATCAAATGTTGAGTTCTGTTCCAGCCAAAACCAATTTGGTAAAATAAACAAACTTCTCCATGCTCAGCCAGAATATTGTTTGATAATTATTTCCCACAGGAGAGAAAATAAATAATAACATGACGTTTGTACACAGAATGAGGAAAGAATCATTAATCTTTAGAATTTTAATTCAAATTACAACTCTGAAGTACTGAATTCAAATGAAATCCCAAAGAATATAAATTTTAAAATTTAGAGCATGTATTTTCTTCTGGTATATGTGGATACACATCTTCTCATGGACAGTGAATAAACCTGGACATTACAGAGTATACCAATGCTCCAATTCCACACTAATATTTCTTATAGTTTAGCACAAGGTGGACTAGTTTCTTTCAAATTACAAAGAGTCTGTGCATTAGAGAACAGTGAGTACGATTTCAGTGAGCTGCCAGGAAATGGAATATGGGACAGAAATGCTTGGCGTCACCTGAACTTTAAACATTTGAATGGAATTGTGGATATTTTCTTACTGCCCATCTGCACAAGATGATTTTTATCATGATATGATTCTATTTCTCCACCTTTACAATGTTTGCTTTGTAGATTGCCTGTGAGATATCAGTTGTATTATATCTATAGATTTCAGAAGATGTTGACAAACATGCACTTGGAATGTAATGTTTTATTATTAAAGTTACTGAAAATCTGGTGAGGAAAAAGAAGTGAGGCTAGAATATAAAATGTACCTGGCTCCTGAAATTATCTCAAAATTTCACAAAATGACACTGAAATCAGTTATCATGTGAGGTCTTCACTTCAAACAGTTTTCTATTTTGGAATATTGTCCAAAAGAAACAGAATTTTCACTTATAAAGAGAAACAGAGGGATAAAACATTAACTTGGTTGCAAGTAAGCAGGTCTATTCCAGTCAGCTTTTTACTGGCATTTCTATTCCTTTTGCCAATGCTAGCACATAGGAAAAACTGACTTCAGTCCTGAGAGCTGTTACACAGTCTTCCCAGAATGAACAAGCATATATGAATCCTGAGAAATCTTTCAGCTGAGGCGTCTGATTAACATTTCCACATCTAGCCCACATTGTCTCTTTATATATTGGCATTTTCTTATATCTTCATTTTATGAAATTTTCTTATGTGTGATTAACCATCCTATAAAAAAATGTGATGATTTTCTCATCTGTGGAAGTTTTAGACAAACAAGAAACACACATATAAAAACCACAGAAAGTCATGAAAAAAATGAAGAAACAAAAAGCAGTAGAAATCAAAAGAAAATAGCTGGTGATGAAAAGGGTGAAATAATTCAGGTGTGACTATTACAATAGCATAATAAATGCATATAGCCAAATGACAGGATGGAACTCTTCATTGGGTAAATTTAATATACACAAATGGAAACTTGAAATTGCCTGGTGCCAGTGGCTCCTGCTTCTAATCTCACCTACTCAGCAGAATATTATCCAGACAATTGGGATTTGAAGTCAGCCCAGTTAATAATATTCTTAAGAATTCCTGACCAAAAATACCAAGCAACACTAAGCTGGAGATAGATCTTAAATGACAGAGAACCAGAGGAGTAAGCGAGTCATGGTTTGCCTTTGTTGTAATTCACTCGAGCTCCTATGGAAACAAAACACTGACTATTCCTCAGCCACTAAGAAAAATTATTTATTCGCAACAATTAGGTAAAACTGGAGATCATTACATACAAAAACACTGAATAGGCATACATCACACATGTGCACACATGTGCACACAGGTGCACATACATGCACATACATATACAGAGGCACAAGTAAGTAGATTATAGAGAAGAGAGAAATAGATATGAGTTCTATACTTATATTCTTGTTTTATTAATATGCATAGTGTGAAGAAAAGAAAGATAGAGAAACTGTGGAGTCTATATATAAAAATAGTACGAAGATATTTACCTGAGAGTTACTGAACTGTTTGAAGATACCAACAAAAAAAAGGCAACAGATAAGGTCCATCTGTCTAAGTTATCAGATACATAGATATGACTTACCACGGTGAAAACCCTTTGTATAACACTGCAAAAACAAAACAAAACAAAAAAACCCTGCACCCTAGGAATTTAAACAGACCATATTGGTGATTTGTACCCAGGGAATTGGGTATAGCCAATAAAGTGAGTGAATGAAGAAGAATATGCTCTAGGTACTTTATATATACCTATGAAAATAAATGAATCTGGTTCAAATTGTTTAATGAAAGGGGGGAAAGAAATGTGGAGAGAGGCAAAATGGGTGAAACTCATCAAGGTATATTGTATGTGTGTGTAATGACGTCACAATGTTATCACTCAATGTAGACAAGATATATGGTAATGGAAATTTTTATTAAGCCATTGTTGTAGCTATGGTGCCTCGGAGTCAAGTATGATGAAGCTCTATGTACTCTTAGCAGCATCATTCCTCCTGCATAGAATGTACACATAAAAGCTGACTTGTAAAAAGAAAGACAGAAAGGTCACAGAGGAAAGAAATCAAAATTTACAGGTAGAAAGAAGAATAACAGCTGTGCAGACTCACCAGACTTTGTAAAGGTACTTATGTCTACTGCTATACACATTGAAAGAGAAAAAATAAGTTATAAGTGGAATACATTTAAGAGGAAGGAGAAAAATATATGAAAAGTACTGTAGACATGCAAAACTGGAAAACATTATTCCTGAGTAGACACCTTGAGGACAATCGGATGCAGAGTCAGGAGAAAGTTCTTTACAAACTACTCTGGACATTTAATCTTTAGTGAAATAATCTGCTATCTTCCTTCTCTGACACACAACCTAATGGTGCATTTTTGAGTGGCCAGTTTTGAACAGGTAAACTACCTCACCAAACATGGAACCTGAGCTTAATGTCACCTCTTTTCAGCAGTTTAATTTAGACAGAACCAGGTACTTGACCACAGAACAAGAGCTTCTAGCATCCTAGGCACACTTGAACCCACAACCCTTCAAACTAGGTATCTTCATGTAGGATAACCCAGTTTTACACTCAAGTAAGAATTATACTTACTGATAGAGACCAGGATGGGCTAAACTACCAGCAACAGAAGGACTGCAAAGATCATCATTGTTTTGAGTTTAGGATCAGGAAAAAAAAAAAAAAAGGAAAGATCCAATTCCAAGACAAAACTCAATACTGAAAAAAGGACTCCAGATTGTAATAGTATAGGTTCAGAGAACACCCATATTGAGTTGCCAGGCATAATCTGTTCGATTCTTGCCAGGTGATAATCTGTTTAATTATAGGGTTTTGTTTCTTTGTTTGATTTGGTGATGGTTTTGGTTCTGGGGCTTGAACTCAGGGATTGGGTGCTGTCCCTGACTTTAATATGCTCCAGGCACACATTCTGAAACTTGATCCAGAGCTCCAATTATACTATTTTGGGGATGTTTAACTGGGGATAAGATTCTCCACACCACAGACTATCCTGCCCATGTTGCTTACAATCTCTGTACTCAGATTTCAGCCTCCTGAATAGCTAGGATTACAGATGTGGCCACAACTACTAGGTATAATTTGTTGAATTTGTAATTGGAAATAAGGCAGAATAAACAAAGATTCAGTGCTCAATCAAAGACCATTTGTAACAAGAACACACTAAAGCCACCAACACAAAAATGTTCATCGCAGCAAAATTTGTCATTGCTAAAATAAGGAACCAACCCAGATGCCCCTCAGTAGAAGAATGTATCACGAAAATGTGGTACATATACAAAATGAAATTTTATTCCTCTATCAGAAAGAATGACATTGCCCCATTCATAAGGAAATGGAAGGACTTGTAAAAAATTATACTAAGTGAAGTGAGCCAAAGAAACATGGACTCTGTCGTCTCCCTCATAGGGAATAATTAAGACAAGTCTAGGCTAGTCACAGCAGAGGATCACAAAAGCCCAATAGCTATGCCCTTATGAACACATAAGATGATGCTAAGTGAAATGAACTCCATGTTATAGAAATGATGTTATATCACTGCTGTAATTATTTTCAACATGCCATGTGAAACCATAGCTTTTTTTTGTTGATGATTCTTTGTATCCCCTTCCCATGGTTGCCCCCGAGCTATCACTCTATCTTATCTGAGTACCAAAGATACTGTATATACTGATATTAGAACTAGGGAAGGGAAAAAGAACATCAAAATTGAACGATAAAGGATAAAAAGACAAATGACTCCAAAAGCAATACTTGCAAAAACATTTGCTGTAAACCAACTAACAACTCTTAGGGGGAGAAATGAAGGAAGAGGTAACAAATTGTAAAAGAAATTTACCCACTGCCTTACATATGAAACTGCAACCCCTCTGTACATTACTTTGACAATAAATAAGTAATAATAATAAAAAAAAAAACCAAGAAGAGAATGTAACATGGTCATTTTCAGAGGGAAGATACAATGCAACCTATCCTGAAGATGTTCACACATGGAAAGCATTCTTACTGAGTGGACACACTGAGGATAAAGCAGATGTCCACATTAGAGAAATATTGTCCTCCTTTACTTCCTAACATAAACTAATGATCAGTTTCTCAAGCAATTTTCCTAACAGTAGTTAATATTAGAAATCCAACTTGACAGTAGATAAAACACTTGACTGAATTAAATAACTTAAGTCTCCTGGGTAAGGTCATCTTAATAATCACCTATACATGGAATCAGGTATTCAACAATAGACCAAGAAGTGACAGTATCTTTGGAACTCCTGAAAACAGACCCCCAGACATGGCACTTTCTTGTTATATTATAGCCCAAACTTTCATTAAGGTGAGAATGTTACTTATGACCAGAAACCAGGATGATAGAAACTCCCAGAAATACAAGGAAGGCCAAGAACTTCATAGTACTGAGTTGCAAAGTAAGACTCATGAACATGCAAACTACAGGACCAAGAGGAGGTGACGTTCTGACACCAGGGCTTCTAGTCTGAATTATATAAGTTGAGTGTGCCAAAAAGGAATTGCCAGTGATACTCTGCATAGCTACTACCTGGAAACATTGATGTCCAGGAAACAGGAAGGAATCAAGTGCACAGCCAACTCTGATGATACACATGTCATCTTAAAGATTTCCTATTTTAACTATGCTACAGGCAACAAATTCTCCTCTAGGTTTTTTCCCTGGGTAAAGTGGAGCTCCATTATTATGTCTTCTTGGAAATTGGAGTCGTCCCAGGCTGATGTCCATGGTCTGTTAAATGCTCCCTCCATAGATACCCCAATTAAAAAGCGGATATCCTTTCAGCACCATAATTTTTCCACAGGAATCTTCAGGATAGAGCAGCAAGGTCGAGAGGCCAGCCTGTCCAGGCCAATCTGTACATTCATCAATCTGGGATTTCCCCCCTGGACCTGTGGAGAAGCTCTTCTGGCCTCAGCAGAGGAATTGCAATAACTCACATAGACAAATCTGACCTGATTGTATTAAGACATTCTTGGGGAACAATACAAAATCTAAGAATAAGAAGGGAAAGAACATTTATTAATTGCTGAATTCATGGAATTTTTTTATTCATTCCAGAATACTATTGATAAAGCATCACCATGTGCCAAGAATACTGAAAAATAAAAAGTGAGCAAAGGCTATCAACACTGTAGTTCTTACATGCTTTCAAAAATATTCTGAGGCCAGGTGCTCTTGGATCACACCTATAATAATAGCTTTTCAGGAGGCTGATAAGGAAGGATCATGGTTCAAAGCCAGGTAGGACAGGAAGTCCATAAGACTCTTATTTTCCATTAACTACCAAATGGCTACAAGTGTAGCTGTCTATCAAGAAATAGTGTGCAAGTCTTGATCACAAAAGCTAAGGGACAGACACATACACATACATACACACACAAATAGTACATTAAGAAATTAGGAAAGAAATATAAAAAACCAAAGAAGAATAAAATGAGTTATATATGAGATAAATTTTCTTATAAAACACAACAAAAGAAGAATAGAGGATGGACAGTTATTAGAGCATCTGCTTAGTTTGTACAAGTCCCTGTGTTCCATTGTCATAACTATCAAAATAAGACTAAGAGAGAAAAGAATAATTAAGAAACAAAAAAGGAAAGTATTTTTTTTAGTGTCAGAATGGTATTCTTATTCAGATAGGTAGCCCAAATTAACTTTGTGGAAAAGTAACATTAGAACAGACAATGAACCTGAAAACTCACCACTAAGCTGTTGGATTCCAGAGGATTGCAAAGAAGACAGTGAACACACATGAACTGTGGTTTTCCAAGGAACCTTGCTGCTTTTGCTAGGGCTCCGCACTGCACCAAACTACTTGTCCTTTGTGAGTAATGGGCTCAAGCTAGTAAATACAAACAAGAAAGAAGTTCACTTCATAATCGAGTATGGGTCCCAGTTAGGAACCTAAGTAGAAGTGGTGCACTTCTGCCTGGAATATACAGAATTGGAGAGAATTATCTGCATTCTATAGGCTTGCACTCATTTCTTTCTTTAAAGAATTAAATGAGCCAACAGCTTGATACTGCACAGAAAGAGGCCTGGTGTCCAGGGAATAGAATAGAAGATCCAGAAATGAACACAAAGTTCTATACCCATCTCATATTCAATCGGGAAGCCAAAAACATAGAATGGAAGAAACACAGTCTCCTCAAAAAATGGTGCTGGCAAAGATAGATATCCACACACAGAAGACAAAATCTAGATGCTCATATGTCACCTTCCACCAGCATCAATTCAAAATGCATCAAAGACCTCACTGTAAGACTGAAACCCTTTAAACTATTCCATAAAATGGTGGGGAACAGGAGACTCCAGAGCACAGGTCAAACTTTTCTAAGTAAAGATCCAGATGTGCAATAAAAAAGAAAGTGTTCATAAACACATTGGCATCAAACTTAAAAGTATTTGTACAGCAATGTTTATAGCTAACAAATCAAATGCACAGCCCATAGAATGAGAGAGGATTTTTACAAGCTCTACATCAGACAAGACCCTAATATCCAGGACATACTTAGAACTCAAATCAGTACACCCCCAAAACTTAAACCCTGAAAGCAACAATAACCCAAACTACTAAGTGGGCTAATGACTTCAAGAAAGACTTCTCAAAAGAAATAAAACTGGCCAATAGACACATGAAGAAATGTTCAGCATCTCTGTCCATAAAGGAAATGCAAACCAAAACAACACTGAGATTCCAAATCATCAATAGTTAGAATGGCCATTGTCAAAATAATAACAATGACCAAAACTGGATTGGATATGACCAAAAACAGGACTCTAGTACACTGTTGGTGGGAATGGAAACTTGTTCAGCAACTCAGGAAAACACTATGGAAGTTTCTCAAAAAACTAAACTTAGAGCGCCCCTATGCCCCAGCAATTCCACTCTTGGGCATTGATGCAATAGAACACAAACAAATTTATGATAAAGGCATTAGAACAACTATGTTCACTTCAGTGCTATTCAGCATAGCCAAGGTATGGAAGCAGTCCAGGTACCCCTCAATGGATGAATGGATGAAGAAGATATTGTATATAGACATAATGGAATTTTACTCATCCGTCAGAAAGAATGACATTGTACCATTCATAAGGAATGGGAAGACTTGGAAAAAATCATATTAGGTGAAGTAAACTAGACTAAGATAAACAAAGGTTGCATAATTTCCCTAATTAGTGATAGACAGAATGTATCAATAAATCTATAAGTAAATATGCTGGTTGGTATTCTAGTGCATACAAAGAGATTAACTGAAGTATAATGGATTGAATGAAGAGATGGTATAGTATAATCTTTTAGAATGACTATGTGAAAGCCTAACAAATAGGCATCTCAAAACCAATATTACATATGTGAGGGCTAAGGTAAGAGAGGTAGAAAAATGAACGGTGAAGGGAGGGAAAATGAACTCAAGAATTCATTGCATATACTACAACATGAAGAAAAGTAAAAGAAGTGGTGAATGGAAGTGAGGTGAGAATGTTGAAGGGGGTTGACACTTATCAAGATGCATCTGGTTTATAAACTGCTTTGTTAAATGGCATCTCCTTTGTACAACTATTTAAAGATAATTTTAAAATATTTTAAAAGAACTTGAATTATTGGCAAAGTGGAAAAACAATAATAATTTCTTTAAATTAAAAAATAAATAAGTGGTATCCTTGTTGTTACAAGCCATGCCTTTTCCTACATTAAAAAGACTTCTGACAGCCAGAACCAGTGGCTATTGCCTAAAATTCCAGCTACTCAGAAAGCTGAGTTCAGAAGATCAAAGTTTAAAGCCAGCCCAAGCATGACAGTCTTCAAGACTCTGGTCTACAATAAATCACTCAGAAATAGCTAGAAATGGCACTGTGGCTCAAGTGGTGGAATGATAGCCTTGGGCATAAAAGCTCAGTGACAGTTCCCAGGCCCTGAATTGAAGCCCCAGGACTGGTACACACACACACAAACACACACACACACACACACACACACACACACACACACACACACACAGAGTTAACACTGTGACTCCATGGTAGAGTGTTTGATTGGAATTCAGTGGGATCAATTTCCTCATTCATAATGGCACAAGAAAACAAACAATAACCACTGAAGTGGACAACAACAATAGCCGACATTAAAGTCAACTGAGGACACAAGTTAATCATTTTCTCAGGGTATCACTGCCAATGATCTTTGAGTTGTCAGTTTCCTTAGAGGATACTGGGAGCCACTCATATGAGCACTGCCACCTACCAGAGAGTTAACCATCGACTGTGTTGCTGAAGAAAAAAGAAACTTCTATCTGTGAAGGACCAGTCAGGAGACAGAAACCACTCAGTGGGCTAAACAGAATTTTGATGTGGTGGATGAACAAAACCTAATAAATGTATAAGTATAAAGCCTAGGCCTCAGGGAAAACATCCAAGAGCAAGTATGGTAAGAGTAGGGTAGACACCCCTTAAACCATGAGCAGCTCAATGTGCACTGTTAGCCCAGGCTAGATCTCAGCAGTTGTAGAGAAGCAAAGAACTAGGTCCAGAGTTCAGATGGAGAACAGTCAGTGGCCGGGTTACTGGGCTTGCAGAGGCATCTAAGAGGACCATCGAGCACAGGACCAGAAACAATTTTGAGACTTTACTTCTCAGAGATTTCTAGATTTTGGTGAGGCAGAGTTGGGCAAAAGATGAAGGTGAAAGCTTAAGGGAGAAGTGTTTGTTGTCATATAGCGTATCAACCGTCAACCATAAGGTGGCGCCAAAGAGTTCCTACCGAACCAGTAAGCACCTCAGAGCATAGTAATTATTGTAGTTCATTGTGGTTAAAAAAAAGAAAAACAGGAAAAGTGAAAGGGAAGGCCACTTTCTATCTAAATATGTTTGCTTTCTCCTCTTGACACACCAACAAAAATTCTGGCAAATGTTTCCAGTGAGAATTGTCAAGCAAAGGAGAAATCATTTTTCCTGGTTATTTCAAGATAATGACAGTCTTTCCGATGTGAACTGGGCACAACATTTTGTTTCATTTTCACATTTTGTGAAAATTTTCACAAAATGTGAAAATGAAAATCATTTAAAAAAAGAGAGAAGTGAGGACATTCCCTACTAGTCCATGTTTTCTAGAGGGAAGTTCAATATTGCAGCTCTCTCACCTGGTTGGTTCTATCACTGGGATGTGATATTGGTGTTTTTTTTCCTGGTAGTTTTGTTTTGTTTTGTTTTCAATCCTTGGCTTCATTTTGCTCAATGCTAGCACTCTACCACTGGAGCCACAGTGCCACTTCTGGCTTTTTCTGTATACTCAATGCTATTGTATTGAACCCAGGACTTCATGTGTGCTAGGCAAGCACTCTACCACTAGGCCAAATTCCCAGCCCTCCCACTAGTTTCTTTTTAATAGTTTGAGTTCATTGCAACAAAAACAAGTCATTTGACATGTATACCAGTAAAGTGCTGAGAACTAGCAGCAGAGACAACTGTAAGACTACAAAGCATATGAGTTCATTGTTGGTTTTCCTTTCTTTAGAATGCTTTAGGTCAAGTTTACACTTCTGTTGCCTTTTTATCTGCTGAATTCATTTTTCACTATTATTGCAAAGGTGATATACAGAGGGATTATACTTATATAAGTCAGAGAATGGAGTGCATTTCTTTTTTCACAGTGTTACCCCTTCCCTTGCTCTCCCCAAATTCTCCCTTCCATTGTTACCCACCTGTTATGGAGATCATTTTCAACAAAGTATTATTAATCTGCTGTCATAAAATCTCTGTGAGCTCTCTTACTCCCAAAAAAGCAAATATAAGAAGAAATAAGATGAAACATAAAAGCCAAGTGTCATTGTTTCAGGCTTATAATCCTGGCTACTCAGGAATCTGAGCTCTGAGAATCACAGTTCAAAACCAACCAGGACAGGAAAATCCATGAAATTCTCATCTATTCAGGAAACTCTGGAAGTGGTGCTGTAGCTCAAGAGGTAGAAATGCTGGAACAGAACAAGTCCCTGAGTTTAAGCCCCAGGACAAATATTAAAAGAAAAAAAAGAAAAAGAAACCAAAAACAAAGCAAAAAAAATCGCTTGTTTCTATTTCATCAAGTTGAAGAATCTTCTTTGTTCTCACTGTGTGTGAATGCCTAGAAACCTGTATAATTTATCATTTCCCAATGTATTTATTTTTTAGCATCCAGTATGTTTGTTTGTACATGAATAGACACATTCTGACTACCACAAATGAAGGAAAGCTTACAATATATGTTTCTTTGTGTCTAGCTAAGTTCACTTAAGATAAGTTTTTCTAAATATTTCCATTCCTTACAAATGGTACAATATCATTCATTCTGATGGATGAATGGAATTCCATCTTGTCTATCTCCTATATCTCCTTGATCCATTCATCCACTGAGAGGCATCTGGGATGCTTCTAGTCTTGGCTGTGGTAAACAAAGCTGCGAGCACTATGTCTCTGTTGTTAACTTTCACGTACACGACTTTGTGTTCTACTGGATAAATGCTTAAGAATGGTTTTGCTGGGTGCAAAGACACTATTTGTTTAGTTTTTGTATTAGCTACCAGTGCTTTACAGGACTTTCCATATTTAAACTAGATTAGCTTTAATGCAGAGAGGTCATATTGGATTTTTTTAACATTACTGTTGAAATCCACATACCCAAGGCCAAATGGACCTTCAGACATGTCCAGGATGGAAGTCACTGTTTGAACAATGAAATCTGGACTTGAAAGTATTTTAGGTTGCTAGTCTGCTTCAAATATTCTCTTCCAAAACATACAGGTCTAGCAGTGTATGAGATTATAATTTTAGAAAGGAGCAAATCATGTATCAGGAAGATTGATCTTTAGACTCTCCAACTTGACAAAAGAGATTATAACAATGAAGCTAAAAGTCCAGAGTAAGAGGTAGGTAGGAGGAAGTTGTGGCCTGGAACATGTTATATAAAATATCCTTGAATTAAAACCTGTGTCATCAGAATCAAAATTAGAAGTCATGACCATTTCAGAAGACTTCTGGCTGTAATCTTAATATCCTCTATTCACTTTGCCCAAATTTCTCCAACCTAGCCAGATACTTATTTGAACATTCCTGATTGGTGCTCTCAACATACATAATGTCAGTTCCAGAGTCCTGGTGTCAGCATCTTGCCTTCTCCTGGTACTGGAGTTGTCTGATGGGCTGCTGGAAATCTTCAACTCAGCACCATGAAGTTCTTGGCTCTCCTTGTATTACTGTGGTTTCTTCTGTCCTAGTTTCTGCTGGTATGTAAAATAGTTAACATCGTGAAAATTTGTGTGCAAGTATGTACTGTCAGGGACAGTGACATTAGAGGTTTTCATGCAGCTGAAACTTCCTTGCTTGTTGTCCAGGAGCTAGTTCCATTTCTATTTGAATATTATATTATCATAACACTGAATTCTCTTTTCCTAATTCAGTCAGGCATTTTCTCTGTTGTAAACTTCACAGTCCAGTGCCAATTATTTTTACTATAAGGTGGTTTTATTTTTTATTACTATTATCTTTAGGTAGGTGTACATAGGAGTTGCATTTAAGAACAGTGAATACAGTCTATCTTAATCAATGTCACTTCTTTTCACATTCTCACCTAGCCTTCCCCTACCCACTGTTTCTCTTACTTTTCTCAATTTTATAGAATATGGATTCAATTCTTGTGTATATTTCTCCCTTCTGTACCTCTTCATATCTCCTATGTTTGGAAGCTAGATCTAGCTTAGATGCCTAACTAAATATGTTGGATGCAAGTATATACGAAAAAACCCCAAAAACCTAATGAAATAAGGTAGATTCATGGGACATCTCAAAGACTACAATTCCATAGAATTCCAAAATCAAAGTGTACCAAAATGGAACGCTAGAAACCTAATACTCAGTATTACTGTGGTTCTTAATCTATAAGTAGTGTTTCATAATTTACAGGATAAAATACATGGCCAATGTTAAAAGATGACAACTTTTACTGTCCTGAAATAAGTTGAAATGAATCCTAGGATGAGTAGGGTATTGGGTGCAGTACAGGACACTTTCTCATGAAAACACTGGTGTCCCATGTGTGCTGCTACAAGTGTGACACGTGTCTAATGTCTAGGTCAATGTTTACTTCCAATCCCTGGCTTGACAATCAAGATTGTAGACTGTCATTGTTCCTTATTGCTCTTGGGCAACAGTTTTCTGTGAATAAGGAAACCGGGAGATTTGACTTTTGTGCTCATTCCTGGGACAAAGAACTTACCTGTCTTCCAGGTCAATATCATTTCAGAAGGTCAAAGGCTTCAATATATTTGCCTCTCAACAAATAGAAGGGACAGGGCTGGGGATATAGCCTAGTGGCAAGAGTGCCTGCCTCATATACACGAGGCCCTAGGTTCGATTCCCCAGCACCACATATACAGAAAACGGCCAGAAGCGGCGCTGTGGCTCAAGTGGCAGAGTGCTAGCCTTGAGCGGGAAGAAGCCAGGGACAGTGCTCAGGCCCTGAGTCCAAGGCCCAGGACTGGCCAAAAAAAAAAAAAAAAAAAAAAAATACAAGGGACAAAAGAAATGCAGAATGGTGGGAGTTTATAAGAAAAATGAAGATGTGAGTAACAACAGGACTACAGACATGATTTTGCAAAAACATAATATTTTCCAATACTGGGTGGGACATATGTTGTTACTTGAAGGATGGAGGATATGTTATCTGACAGTTTTGTCTTCACTTCAAATGTCCCACAGATGACCAGGATGCAGATGACTCAGCTGTGGGTGGCTCTGCTAAGAAGAACCATGTGTGGGTAACTCCATACCCCCAGGTCACGCTTGGAGTCTCCCAATTTAGACAAAGTAAGATTTCACCTTAATTATTCTTCTCTTTGTATAGATGTAAAGTAATGATAGGACTCCTCATTTTGCCCAACCTTAGGAAATTGTTTTCAAAAGAAAGAGTAGGAGGAACAAACTTGATTTTCTTCCCTAGACTCACTTAATGCTTTGTGCTCTGATTCTAGTTAATACATAAATTTCAAAGGGATTAGGGGTTGAGGTTCCTTGGTTGTCAATTTTGAACACATCCTTGCTGTAATAATAGCTTTAGAAAAGGTTTATCCTTAATATAAATTATTGGAAGGAGAAAATATCTCCTCAAAGCATGTACCTATTTCATTTTAAATAAAAAAAAAAACGAGTTATCTTTGGGAATTATTCAGGAACCAAATTGAATTTTTTGATAATGAGGCTTCTGCAGGTGGACTCCTTTGTAAGATATTCAGGACACTTTTGGGAGAGGAAAATTTGTCAGAACTGAGGTCCATTTCCCAATGCTACATTCCTTTCCCTTTTGTGTTCAAGAACACTCCTGCAAATTCAGTAGCATTTTGTAGTTGTTTGTCTACATTCAGGATCCAAGACTCTTAGAACACACTTTACATCCTCATTACCAATGATTTAATATTAAGTTTTTCAGTTTTACAGGATTTGGGTGTGATAGTTCGAGTGCGGAGATTAAGGCAGTGAGAATTAAATATTTACATCCTCAAGATTTCTTCTTCAGGACTACACCAGAAAATCCTGGCAGTTGATTTGATCCTATCAGCCTTATCCTTTATCAATGTAACTTATCTCAAAACACTTCAATCATCATCCAAATAAATAGTAATTGTGTGAGCATCATCATACGTGTTTTTCTTTTATATATATATATATTTATTATCAAACTGAATTACAGAGAGGTTACAGTTTCACACATTAGGCATTGGATACATTTCTTGTACTGTTTGTTACCTCATCCCTCACTCCCCTCTCCCCCCTCCCCTTTTCCCTTCCCGCCCCCATGAATTGCTCAGTTCATTTACACCAAACAGTTTTGCAAGTATTGCTTTTGTAGTTGTTTGTCTTTTTTTACCCTGTGTCTCTCGATTTTGGTATTCGCTTACAATTTCCTAGTTCTAATACCAGTATATCCGGCTTCCAATATACTCAGATAAGATACAGAGAAAGTGTAGGTACAACCACAGGAAAGCAATACAAGAAGATCATCAATAATAGAGACTACAGTTACATATGGCACGTTGAAAGTAGTTACAACTGTGATATAACAATCGTTTCCATAACACGTAGTTCATTTCACTTAGCATTCATTATCTTATGTGTTCGTAAGGGTATGGCAGTTGATTTGATCTTAACAGCCTTATCCCCTATCAATGTAACTTATCTCAAAGCACTTCATCATCCAAATAAATAGTAATTGTGAGCATCACCATACATGTTTTTCTTTTTAAAAAAAATTTTATTGTCGAACTGATGTACAGAGAGGTTCCAGTTTCATACAGTAGGCATTGGATACATTTACTGTACTGTTTTTTACCTCCTCCTTCTTTCCCCCCTCTCCCCTCCCCCTTTCCCTCCCCCCCCCCCCCCATGAGTTGCTCAGTTCATTTACAGCAAACAGTTTTGGAAGCATTGCTTTTGTAGTCGTTTGTCTTTTTTACCCTGTGTCCCTCGATTTTGGTATTCCCTTTCAGTTTCCTAGTTCTAATACCAGTATACACGGTTTCCAATGTACTCAGATAAGATACAGAGATAGTGCAGGTAAAGCAATAGAAGGTAGCTCTGGAACAGCCCTAATGTGATCAGACATTATTCAGAGTGATTATTGCTGAACTACTACTATCAAATAACCAAGGGCAGGTTTCTTGTTGGGACCCAGCCATCTCGCAAAATATCATCAGCAGACAAGACCACTCACTGACAAGGATAAAATTAGATTAACAACACATTTTTAAAATAACTATAATATTCCCTACAGTGCTTGCTTTGGGAGCAATACAGCCATAGAATCAAGTCAAGAGGTAAAAGTGAAAAGGCAGAACAGAATGCCACATTCGGCCTCCAATTAACTAGCAATAAGCCTGCTGGAGACCTCCCGAAAGTGGGAGAGTGTAAGCCCTGTCAAGCAAGCAGACTAAGAATTGCGGCTAATTGGAAAGAAAGGAACATCCAAATCAATATGGCAATGTGAATACCCAGAAACCAGCAAATATTCATTGCTCTGAGCTAAAATGATCTTTATTTCTTCAACACAACTTGGGTAATAAAGCACTCTATACTCTGGACACATCATGCAAACCAATACTTTGGAAAATTTAGGCAGAAATGGGAATTGTCTAGATCATTGTCCCTCTGGAGAGATGAAAATATTGTTGGATCTTGATTCTTTGATATAAGAAAAACATAATTCTCTTGTTTATTGTACAGACTATTTTGTGATTTTAATATCCAAATTTTATATTTCTAACATCAGAATCATGAAGAGCTCAAACTCACAAACTTACAATAAAGGACTTAACTCCACAATACAAAAACTCTTCACAAAACATACATTTTTATACTTTGATAAGAGGCATTCCATAATAAATAGCTATGGAGAAGCATTTGTAATTAACTCCAAGTAACAAACATTGAGAAGAACAAAACAACCTGGTCACAGTGGGAATAATGCCAACATGAAGGGTACGCATCAGGCTTCCCAAAGGGAGCTGGGAAAGAGTTACTATACAGGATTGAGACCACGTGATAGGTAAAGGAAAACTCATATAAGTGATTACCACACTTATGTGTAAACAGTGTTCTCTCGTCCTCTAATGGAAAAAAATACATTCTGATGCCAATTGGCATCTTCAGCTCCAGTGGTCATACCCAAAAGCACATCTTGTGGGCATGGGACAGTGTCAGTTTCACCTCTTTGTGTTAGGTGGATTATATTTTGGCAGTTGCAGATGAGACATTATCTTCTTTGCTTGAGAAGATAACTTAGGAGAAGTTTTTAAAAGTTATGGAATTCCCAACTACCAATGCATTTCATAGCACTTAGATATTTCTTCTGGGACACTGAAGTGTTTGAAAGCTGGGTGTAATATGCAGGCAAACTTTCCCCTTATATGGGTTTCTTCTGATCTTGCTGCCACCAAGGACAAGTGCACAGGCGCTCCAGTTCCATTCCTGGCAATGCACTGTGCACACAAATGCATCAGACTGTGTCACCTCCTTCTTCATCTACTCAGGTGTCAATGTCAGTTTGGGTGACCTTATCTGAAACTACACCTTCGTTTTCTTCCTCCCAAAACAAGTGTTCTTTCATCAATTCTGTGTAATTTCTGAGGAGGCTTCATTCCCCTCTATATTTATTTACTTTTCAGTGTACTGATGTTTGTGAAAGTGCGGTTTGGCAAACACGTTCACTGACTTTCTTGAAGAATGTTTCATTGAACCCCCTATCAATAGGAACTGAATAAAATGATACATATTATACTGATTCATAGATGTCGGTTAAGTGTTTTTATAATCTTTAAGTATTCAGTTCATTTTTATCTCCTCTTACTCTTAATGCTTAAAGTTTTATGCAAGGCCACAAATCTGCAGAGATTCTTAGCTCATTTTTGTTGTGGTGGTTTGCTGTTTGTTTTTTTTGTTTGTTTTCGCTTTTCGTCTTTCCTTATTATCATGGGTCATGAACTCAGGGCCTGAGCTCAGTCTCTGAGCTTTCTTTTCTAAAGGCTGGGGCTCTGCCACTTGGTTCTGGTGTAGAATGATATATCAGCATCTAGCTTCAGTTTTCTCTACATGTAAACCCAGTTCTGCCAGCAGCATTTTTTGAATGGATATCATTCTTCTATCCTTTGTGTTTGGATCCTTATTAATTATTAGGTGGCTATTTGTCTGCGGTCTCATATCAGGGCTTCCCCATCTACCTGTAGTGAGGATCCTTATTAATTATTAGGTGGCTATATGTCTGTGGGCTCATATCCAGGTCTTCTTTTCAATTCCATTGGCCCTAAGGCCGATTCCTGTGCCACTATCAAGCTGGTTTTATTACTGCATGTTTGTGATACAGTTTGAATTTTGGTATTTACATTACTCCAGTACTGTATTTCCAGCTACTAACTGTTTTAGCTATTGAGGGTCTTCTATTATTCCACATGAATGTTTGGCTTGCCTCCTCCATACCATTGAAGAGTGTTGTTGGGATTTTTATGGGTATTGCCTTGAATTTGTACTTAGCTTTGGGCATTATTGTCATTTTCATGCTATTATTCCTTCTAATCCAGACACATGGAAGGTTTTACAGTCCTGTAAATCCAATTTAAATTCTTTTTTTAATTTTTAAAAATTTTCATCCTAGTGGTACTTCAAAACTTTAATTAATTTGTATGGTGGATTTTTTTTTTTAAGGCTATTACAAATGGAACTGCTTTCCTGATTTCAGACTCAATTTTCTCATTGTTGTTATTCAAAAAAGGTACAGATTTTTAAGGGTGAACGTTATAAGTTAATATCTGGCCAAAGTTTTAGATTTGCTCAAGTAACTTCAAAGAGGAATCCACACAATACCTTGGATACAAGATAATGCCATTTGCAAAGAGGATTTGTTTTACTTTTCCCTGTTTGAATCCACAATGGTTTTCTCTTGCTTTGTTGCTCTTGCTAGGAATTCTAGTACTATATTGAAGAAGAGTTGGAGAGAGTAGATATCCTTGTCTCATTCCTGATTTTGGAGGAAATAATTTTAACTTTTTGCCTTTAAGTATATTGCTGGTTGTGGGTTTGTCATAGACAGACTTTGTTATATTAAGGAATGTTTGTTATATTAAGGAATAATTACTATGAGATTTTCTAAGGAGCTTTACCTGATAAATGGATTCTCTATAAAAGCTGATTAGTTAGAGATAAGAAGCATGAAAAAATACAAACTACAATTTCATTAGAAGATCTATCATCCTACATGGTTGTATAGGAAGCAGCCTAGTCTGGAGATTTGTGGCTAGGGAGAGGTAATGGATGGTGACTACAAGACTGTAAAAGTGTTCAGGTAACAGAATTTTGGGGTCCTAGAAATAAATATACTATGAATTCTAAGTTCTCGCAGCATTACCATTGAGGCTCTAGCCTGCAATCTGTCTGGTACTTAAATTCAACATGTACAAAGATGTCCCCTTGCATTTCCTTAGCACCTCACATTAGTTTCCACAATTGAGAAGTAGTTACACCAATGTTGGTGCAGTGATTAGCCCAACAATATACTGTAGATACTCTTGGAAAAATCAAAGTGTGTGTATGAAGAGTTTCCTTCATTGTATGGCATCATAGGTAGTCACATAAGCAAGGGGCCTTTCAAGAACCAGCCTTCTATATCCAAGTATGTGTTGGGTATCTGGATTTGAGGGGCTTTCTTTGGACATGGCACGTAGGATCAGGTGATCAAAAATTACATCACCATTTTCTTCCTCCATTTTTACTAGCTTTGTATTTCACCTCTTTTAGTTTTTAGGAAGCTACCCATCCTCAGTTTCCTTGCTTTCCATTTATATTTCTGTATTTTTCCATGAACTGATTTTCTGAAAGAGTAGATGGCATGAAGTGTTGTTGTTCTTTGCTTCTTGGGTATTCTTCTAATATTGTTCATTGTACATACCCCTGTCAATACCCGCTGAACTGCCTAATAGAGTGGAGTCATTGGTTCACACATGTCAGTTAATTTTCTATCCTATTTACTCTTTTCTTCTGAAGGTGAGGTGAAAATCTAGTGAAGTAGACTTGGTTCTTTATATCAGTGCTGATCTCACTCACTATGAATTCATATGACCTCAGTACAGGTAGATGGAGAGGCCCTGATAGGAAGAATGCACAGCCTGACTGACTGAGGATACAGGCCTTGCCACTGCCTGCTGTATTGTGATTTGTTCCAATGAAAGGTGGGCTGTGTTATTTGCTTACACAGGAGCTGTAAGTTTGTCAGTTCCAAACATTTACCAAGGACAAATCAGCTATCAGGTTGGCTTGTCATGGACTTTCTCGACTTGCCAAAAAATGCTGGAGTTAGATGCAAGCTCTGTTAGACACAGAAAGAGGAAACCTGGAAGAGGTGTTATTATATAAAAAGAACGTAAACAGTGGAATTAAAACAGAGGTCATAGAATAAGAACCTGACAAGCATTTGAACTTCTGAACTTTACAAAGGCAAACTGCTGGGCTGTTCATACTGCTTGTTTGCTCTCTTCCCTAAACTTCCTGGCTTTAAGTAAGCCAGTGTAAGGTTTGGCAGTTCCTGATTGTGTGCTCTGTGGATTAACTATACGGATGGAGAATCCTGGGGTCAGCACCTTGTTGTCTTCTGAAGCAATTTCACAAGGCTGGTTGCTCTTCATTTTCTACCACGAGGTTCTTACAAACCTGGTTCTGGTGAGAATTTCTATTTTCTGTTCTCTGGCAATGCAGATGAAAGGATTCTTACTTGAACAGAAGATTGGGAGCATTAGAAATAAATATATCTACTGTTACAATGTTTGTCATCAGTGCTGACACACACACACACACACACAAACACACACACAGTAGATGGGGACATGATAGATAGAGATGACTGAAAGAGATATAGATTTCCTATGGTTATATTCTTGTTTTATTTGTATGTATTGTGTGAAGAAGAGAAAGATATGGAGAGAAACGATGGAGTCTATATATTAAAAATCTAGTAAGGGCTGGGGATATGGCCTAGTGGCAAGAGTGCCTGCCTCATGTACATGAGGCCCTGGGTTCGATTCCCCAGCACCACATGTACAGAAAATGGCCAGAAGTGGCGCTGTGGCTCAAGTGGCAGAGTGCTAGCCTTGAGCAAGAAGAAGCCAGGGACAGTGCACAGGCCCTGAGTCCAAGCCCAGGACTGGCCAAAAAAAAAAAAAAAAAAAAAAAAAAAAGAAAAGAAAAGAAAAAAAATCAAAAATATCTAGTAAGACATTTACCTGAGAGCTATTGAACAATAGCTGCTAGGAGTCATCAAGAAACAAAAAGGAATATATTAAGTCAATCTGACCAAACTATCAGATATGCATAGTGACTTATAAAGGTGAAACCTTTATACAATCAATACAACCTGCAAAAACTACAGCATAGGAACTTAAAATGGATGGGCCATAATATATGGCAGGTACTAGTGGAGGAGGGTAGACAATAAAGTGGGTGAATGAAGATGAATATGATCAAAGTACTTTATAATGTACATATGAAAATAAATGAAATTGATTCAAACTGTTTTATGAAGTGGGGGAGAAATGAGGGAATAGAGATATACTGGGTGAGTCTGATCAGTGTATATTGTATGTATATGTAAAACTGTCACAGTGTAAGCACTCTTGGTAAACTGATTTACAGCAATGTAAATTTTTATAAAGGCATTCCCTGTGGCTATGGTATCTTGGAAGTTGGTATGTTGGGGGTTTCTGTACTCTTAGAATCACCCTTCCTCCTGTCTATGTTATTTTGGAATTCTTCTGGACTAGAACTATCAATTATTTCAATGTTTTCTATTCATTTGGGGGTGTTATTTTTGTACTGATCCTGAGGCTTGAACTCAGGGCCTGGGCACTGTCCCTGAGATATTTGGCTCAAGAATGTTGCTCTACTACTTGAGCTACAGCTCTACTTCGAGATTTGGTGTTGGTGAATAACTGGAGATAAGAATATCTTGGGCTATTCTGCCCTGCCTTGCTTCCAATCGCATTAATCAAGTATCAGCCACCTCAGCAACTCAAATATCATATCCTTTTGTTCTACTTGGTCCAAGGTTGGCACTGGAACTGGGGATCTGATGGAATTCCTGATTGGCTAGCTGTTTCCCAACAGAAACCATGCCTCAAGCCTTCAATGAATTCTAATTGGCTAATCATCAGAATAAAAAATAGTCCTTTTGATAATAACACAGAAATTAGAATTCGTGACATACACCTGAAAAAAAGAGCTAATCTGTCTCCTACTGCACAAGAAGGGAGACTTCAATATAATTGTCTCTCCAAAAATATGTGACAAAATGAATGAGGAATGATGGAAGTTTACAGGGAGAATGAAAATGTGAGCCACTTAACAGGAAAACAGAGATGGGTTTGGAGAACAGCATGTGTATCAATACTCAGTGGAACATGGGTTATTATATGAAGGAAAAAGGATGGGTCTCCTGACACCATTCTCTTCATGTCAAATGTCCTACAGATGACTCAGCTGCAGATGACTCTGCATGGACAGCTGCACCTAGCAGAATCCCTGCAACTCCATCATGGTAGCTAAAACTAAGAATATTTCATCTAACTGGTTCTTTCCTTTGAGCCACTCTTTTTTTTTCAAATTTTTATTATCAAACTGATGTACAGAGAGGTTACATTTTCATACGTTAGGCATTGGATACATTTCTTGTACTGTTTGTTATCTTGTCCCTCATACCCCCCTCCCTCCTCCCGCCTCCCCTTTTCCCTTCCCCCCAGGTGTTCAATTTACTTACACCAAACAGTTTTGCAAGTATTGCTTTTGTAGTTATTTGTCTTTTTTTACCCTGTGTCTCCCAATTTTGGTATTCCCTTTCAATTTCCTACTTCCAACACCAGTATACACGATTTCCAATATACTCAGATAAGATTACAGAGATAGTGTAGGTACAACCACAGGAAGGTGATACAAGAACATCATCAATAATAGAAGCTACAGATACACATGGGATGTTGAAAGTAGTTACAACTGTGATATAACAATTGTTTCCATAACATGGAGTTCATTTCACTTAGCATCATCTTATGTGTTCATAAGGATATAGCTATTGGGCCTTGTGATGCTCTGCTATGACTTGCCTAAACCTGTACTAATTATTCCCAATAAGGGAGACCATAGAGTCCATGTTTCTTTGGGTCTGGCTCACTTCACTTAGTATAATTTTTTCCAAGTCCTTCCATTTCCTTACAAATGGGACAATGTCATTCTTTCTGATAGAGGCATAAAATTCCATTGTGTATATGTACCACATTTTCCTGATCCATTTGTCTACTCAGGGGCATCTGGGTTGGACCTATATTTTACCTATGACAAATTGTGCTGCGATGAACATTGTTGTGCTGGTGGCATTACTGTGATTTTGTTTGTGGTCTTTTGGATAGATACCCAAAAGTGGGGCTGCTGGGTCATAGGGGAGTTCTATATTTAGCCTTTTGAGGAATCTTCATACTGCTTGCCAGAGTGACTGAACCAGTTTACATTCCCAGCAACAATGAAGTAGGGTTCCCTTTTGGCCACATCCCCTACAACAATTGTTATTGTTAGTTTTCATGATATATGACGTTCTTACTGGGGTGAGATGGAATCTCAATGTTGTTTTGATTTGCATTTCTTTTATGTGAGCCACTCTTTATACTTAATCCTCTCCATTTTTCCTTAACTCAACAAACTCCACGAGAAGAAAAATGAACAGGAATAATCTTTGATTCCCTTCTCATGGCTACCTAATTCTTTGTGCTACAATTCAATTTATACATAAATTTCAAAGGAGCCAAGAGGTTGAAATATTTGGGTTATCAATTTAGACTGCATTCTTGATGTAATAATGGCTCCAGAGAATGTTTGTCCTTAGTAGAATCTATTGAAAGATCAAAGTTTTTTCAAGTACCATGAAAAGTTTTGATTTTTAATTGAACACAATGGTAACATTGGAAACTATGCAAACACCACAAATGGTTTGATAATGAGGCTTCTGCAGGTAGATTCCTTTGTGGGATATTCACAACAATTTTGGGAAGCATTTTTCAATGCTGCATTCATTTACCTTTTGCTTTCAAGGTGACTCCTGCAAATTTAGTAGACTGTCTGCATTCAAGTTCCAGCACTGTGAGAATACAGTTTGCATCCTATTGCCAACTTTATTTTCATTTTCAGGTTCAATTAAAAGGCCATTTGACTGCAATTATATATAATTTGGGGAGTGAGAATGAAACATTTTAGTCATCAATATTTATTCTTCAGGACTGGACCAAAATATCCTTTCATTTTATTTGATCCAATCAGCCACCTAACCTGACACTGAAGTTTCCTCATTTCCAATCACTTTGATTAAATTAAAGAAAAATAAACAATTGTGAGCATCATCATGAATGTTTGTTTCTTTATTATGAATTTCTGGGATTTCCCATTGTTCAGGTAATCCATTGAAAACACTGAATTTTATTTAAAAGCTTCTGTGGTGTTTTTTTAATAACTGGACTCTATGTTTGCCTTATATGATATTAGACATAATAGTAGAATGCTGTCATTTCTTTACATAAAAACACTAAACAACACTTACAAGATTTCAATGTACAAGTTCATTCCACCAAAGAATTCTATCACATGAAACACAAGGATTTGTTTCTCTGAAATTTGATGACTAGAAATGAACAAGTAGAAAGCAGGTCTGGCACAGCTCTGGTGATGTCAGTGTTCATAGTGGTTAGTGCTGAACCGCTGCTATCAAATAACCAAGGACTGGTTTTTGAGTGGCACCAGCAGCTCACAAAAATCATCATCAGACACGGTCACTCAGTGACCAGGATAAAAAAATAGTAAACCATCTATAAGAAAAAATCTACACTTTCCCTGTGGTGCTTGTTTTGGGTTATGCCAACAGGTAAAAGTCAACCAAAGCAGAGGGATACACCATATTCTGTCTTCAGTTTACTACCAATAAGCCATGCTGACAACTTCACTCAAGTGGGACAGTACAAGCCATGAGAAGCAAGCAGGGTATGAATTGGAAGCAAGTTCAGCCCATTAGCAGAAAGAGAAAAAAAAAACACAATCCTCTCTCCCCCTTTTGAGGAAAATAAGAAAATAGAGAAGGAACAGAACCTTCAAATCAATATGGCAATATGAAATAGGAAATATGCTTTTCTCTGTGCTAAATTGATCTTTGCTTCCTCATCTCCACTTGGGTAATAAATAAACTATAATTCAGACATATTATGCAAACAAACCCTTTGAAATATTTAGTTCAGTGGTCCCTCTGGAGAAATTACAAGTGTGTTGGCACTTAAGTCTTTCATAAAAGGAAAAATATTCTGTAAAATATTTCAGTGATTTAGATTTCAAAATGTTGTACCTCTAATATCAGAGAGGTAAAGCTCACAAACTCGCAAACTTTCCATAAAGGACTTTTCCCCACAATATAAATGTTCCTCACACAAACTTACGCATTTTATTCTTTTCTAAGAGGCAATCCATAGTAAATAGATAGGAGGAAACATTTCTGAATAGTTTCAAGTTTCAAGTAACAAGCATTGACAGGTACAAAACTCAGCCTGCTCAAACTGGGAAGAATCTTGACACTAGGGACAGACACCAGCCTTCCAACAGGGAGTTGGGAAAGGAGGAGTTATACAGGAATGGAAACAACCAATAGTTTTAAAAATCTGTTAACTGATTACCTAGTTTAATTTTAAGCAGATTTCTCTCTTCCTCCAGTGAAGAGAAAAAAAAAAGCCAACTAGCTTCTATAGTTTCCTTTCCAGTGGCTACAACCAAAAGGAAACCTTCATTCAGTGCATTGGCAGTGTTTGACCTATCTGTGTAGCTTGGTGGACTATGTTTTGACAACTGCTTGTAAGACATCATCTTGTTTCCTTGAGAAGATAACTGAGGAGAAGCTTTTAGAATGTACAGAAACAACAATTGCCATGCACTTAGGCACTTATGTTGTGGCCTTGGTTGGCTTCAAAAGTAGGATACAATGTGCATGTACATTTTCCTTTGTATTTATTTCTCTAGAGCCTGCTACCACCAAGGACAAATACACAAGTACTCAGGTTTCTTTCCTTGCAATGCACTGTGCACACAAACATAAGGGACAGTGTCACCCTCTTCTTTTACCTACTTAGCTGTCACTTTGCAGGAATGTCAGTTTGCGTCACCTTATGTGATACTGCACACCTTATGTGAAACCCCATTTTCTTCCTTCAACCATACTGTTCTTTTACCCCTGCTTCATAATTGCCTTTTAGTTGCACACATGTGTGCGATGCTTTCCTTCCCCCCTGTGTTTCTTTACTTTTCAATGTCCTAATGTTTCTGAAAGTGGGGATGGCATACAGTTTCTCTGTGCGTTGTTCAGTGTTCTTCAAATATCTTTCATTGCACCCCCATCAGTAAGTACTGAAGGAATGATACATATTTCACACTGATTTATGGATGTCAGTTAAGGTATTTTTATTATCTTTAAGTAGACAGTTAAGTTGTATCTCCTTTTACTCCTTATGCTTGAAGTTTTATGCAAGAGTTGCCAAACACAGACTCTTGGTTCTTTTGATGGTTTGGGGTCTTGAACTCAGGCCCTGGGCTCTGCTCCTGAGCTTTTTATGCTAAAGACTACTGCTGTGCCAGTTCCATTTTTCTGGTGTTTAATTCGAGATAAGTGTCTCATAGACTGAGATCTCAGTCTCCTGAGTAGCTAGGATTACAGGCCTGAGCCACCAGCACCTACCTGACATTCTTGGTTCAGATGAGTTTATTTCTCACTCAGTTTGAGACCAATGAATTAAATAACATGTAGAGGAGGGAAGAAGTCATAGCCTGACTGACTCAGTATAGGCCTTGGGAATCATCACTCTAAAACTGAGTTTTCCTAGGAGGGGAAATGAGGTGTCATGAGCTGAGGTGTGTAAGTTCTAATGACTTGAAATGTAGCACAGTGGTCAGTAAGGTGGTCATGGGCTGGTACGACTTGCCAGAAATGCTTGTAACTGTACATGTCTGTTTCCTACAAAGAGGAGGAAACTTGCCAAAGTTGAGACCTAAAACTACTTATGATTGTTCACAGTAGAATTCAACCTGGTCTCACAGTATTAGGAACTTGACGAGCCAACTTGAGGTCCTGACTTTACAAGTGACCTTGAGTTATGCCATTGTTTCTGCTCAGAGTGTTTCTTCTCCATTGCTTTCTTCCTCAAACTTTCTGGTATTCAGTGAACATAAGTGTGATCTGGCAATTCCTCTCTGTGAGCTCTCTGTATTAAGTGTCATGACATGGAATCCTGTGGTCAGCACGTTGTCTTCGCCTAAAGCAGTCTTGATAATGCTTCATGATTTTCAATTACCACCATGAACTATTTAAGCGCTTGGTTGAGGAAGTTTCTACTTTCCTAGTCTCTGACATGAAGTAATTATGCAAGGATACTTATTTGAACAGAATTACATGCTAAATCTGTCCACTGTTAAGGAAGTTGGTCAACAGGGCTTACAAAGGGAGTAGAGAACACTTCCTGTTGTTTCAGTCCATCACTTGCTTAATCATGGTTTCAATGATTGGTCCATGTAGCATTGTCTGGGCTCTTAAATGTTTCTTATTTAACTACACCATGCTTCAGTTCTAAACTATCATTCAATGCATTTTTTGCAACCACAGTATATGTTTAAGAAAGTAATCACAGGCTTATTACAAGAAGAGTAAGATTGAATACATAAGAATTTTCCATATCATTATTATATACTGTACAATTTTTTCTCTTTCAAAGTGTCCAGTCCGCGTTGAAACATTTCAAGTTTCAAGCCTAGAATATGTACCAAATTTCATATTTGGAAAAACAATGGAGTTTTTTGTTATTTTCTCAACTTTCTTTCATACTGCAGTTTGAACTCAGTGGCCTCAGGCATGCTTGGATTCCGTGGTCAAGGCTAGAACCCTCCACCATGAGCAGTTCCACCAGTCCAGATTTTTTTCTTGGTGATGGCCAATGGGAGGTGGAATAACTTTGGGTTTACTCTCTCTTCTGGTTCATACTGAAATCATACATGTCTCCAATCTCAATTGTTTGCATTTAGAAGAATAAGTCAATGGCATCTCAACATTATATCCTAGTTTTCTTTTTGTCTTGATTGGAACTATGGTCCTGGTGCTTTTTCCATTCATTCTCCATGGAATATGAAAATAGTATTTTTTTATCTAAACTTTTTGTTTCCTTTGGAGAAAATTCCAAAAGTACAAATAGCTTCATGAAAATCCCTGACTTCTTTATGTGGAATTCAGGATACTTTGGGGAACTTACACATTCTTTAAGGGACAAGGTCCATTTCTCAATTCTTGGTTCACATCTCCTTGGCCCTCCAAGTGGCTCCCTTGAATTTACTGGCATTTTATTTTTGTTCCACATATTAAGATTCCAACAAATGCTTCATCCTGATTGCCATCCTATTTTCCTCATTAAGTCACTTTGACATTTTATGTATTATCTATTTTCTGTGGATAGGAATTAATGTATGGCTGGTCACAAAAACCAGTGATTTTTCATTGTTTAGACAATACATTGAAGAAATTTAAATTCATCTAATGGTTGTCTTGTTTATATTGACTGGTCTTTCAATATATTTTCCATATTTGTTTTCATTTTCTAATGCCCATCATTATTTGCTTCCCTTCTCCCATATAATATAATATGTAATATAGCATACATTTTACAATTCTTTCCATTTCTTTATGTAGATTTACTCTTTGTTGGAGTTTTTAAAATATTTTATTACCTTTAAATAACTGTAGAAAGGAGTTTCCATTTAGTGTATCAGTTTATGAATACAATGCAGCTTCACAAATGTCATCCCTTTCAATATGCTCACCTATCCCTTCCCTTTCTTATATGAATTTTAAGTTATATATTGACTTTTTCTCTATTTATCCAATCAGTTCCTGTTTACAATACATATCAATCTTGGTCAACACAACAACATCTTCATGCAAATTTGTCCCACCCCTTCCCTTATAGTTCTCAATTCTGTGGTATATGCAATGAGTTCTTGCCTGTACACTCACCCCTTCCTCCTTCATGCTTCTAGCCTCCTTCACTTGACCCCACACTCCTATTTTGGGCACACCCAATTACTTTTACTTATTTTGTTGGGCTTTGACTTCCCCTTTTGAAAAATTGCATAATTTAAGTTCTCCATAGAGTCTATTACACTTCATAATTCATTTATAATCTCTTGCTTATCACCCAGTGTGTTTACTTGTATATTCATGAGAAAACCCTGCAACCTATGTTTTCATGGGTGTGGCCTACTTCACTTGTTTGAATTTTTTGAACTATTATTGTGTCTTTCTTTTGGTCCTTTTGCACTTACTAGCCAAGCACCTTGTGAACTGTATCCTACCCCTAGATTTGTTTTTTTTTCACTGGAGAAGAACACACCTTCATTTGATTCCATTGAACTATCTACCTCACCTAGTATAACTCTTTCACCCTTAATTGGTATAATCTTTCAGTTAAGAAAATAGTTATGCATGTAATCACAAATGTTTTTCTTGCTTATAGATTGGAGGTGATTCTTCATTGTTTAGACAATGCATTGAAGAAATTTAAATCCATCTAATGGTTCTCTTGTTTATATTGACTGGTCTTTTAACATATTTTTCATACTTGTTTTCAATTTCTAATGCACATCAGTGTTTACTTCCCTTCTCCCATATACTATACTATGTAATATAGCATAAATTTTTCCAATTCTTTCCATTTCTTTATGAATTGGGCAGTATGGAAGCACAGACTTCCATTGTGTATATATAACACATTCTCTTGATATATTTTTCCACTGAGGGGTATGGAGTTGACTCCATATGTGGGGTATGGTAGACAATGCTACAATGAACATGAATGTGCTGGTGGCTTTAGTGAACCTTTGTTCAATGTTGTCTTGATTTACATTTGTTTTATGGCCTGACATGTTGAAAATCTCTACATGTGTCTACAGGCCATTTATTCTTCTTCTCCTAATAAGTCTCTCTGTAAGTCTTTAACCCATTAAAAAATTGAGGTGTACTTTCTTTGAGGATTTATTTTAGGAGGGTTTAACTTTTTAAATTCTATGTGTATTTTATTTTGCTATCTTTATTGAAAATGTGATGAGCAGGGGGTTACAGATATATACATAAAGTAATGACTACGGTTGTATTTTAAAAGAGTTAATCCATCCCTCGTTTTCACCTGCCTACTCCTGCCTCTTGCCTTCCCCAGCCAAAGTTGTAAGTTTCATATCCAAACTAGTGTCAAGTGAGTATCATTGTTACATTAGTTTGTCCTTTGGCCTGCTGCGTCTATAATTGCCTTTCCTTTTCCCTGGTCAAAATCTCACATACAAGAGAAAGGTACAGAAAGCTAAGAGAAATAAAAGAAGAACAAATAATCTATATCACATATTATGAACCACCTCTTTCCACATCTTGGAGTTCATGTTGATGTGCTTTATTATATATGGTCCTATGCACTAAGCAATTGGGTTCTCGATATCTCTTGTTAAGGATATCATAGACATATTTTAGTCCTTACAAATGAGGGCAACCATGCAACCTACATTTCTTTGAGTTTGGCTTACTTCAATTAATATGATTTTTCCAGGTCTTTGTTTCCTTACAAATGGTGCAATGACGTATTTTCTGATGGAGGCATACAACTCCATTGTGTATGTATACCACACCTTCTTGATCCATTCATCCACTGAGGGGAATCTGGGTAGGTTCAATATCTTAACTAGGAAAAATAATGCTGCAACGAACATGATCGTGGTGGTAGGTTTGGTATGGTCTTATTTGTGGTCATTTGGGTAAATGCCAGGGGGTGGGATTGCTGAATCATAGGGGAGCTCTATGTTTAGTCTTTAGATGAAGCTCTATACTGGTTTTTAGTATGGTTGAACAAGTTCGCACTCTCACCAACAGTGTAGTAACATTTCCCTTTGGGCACATCCCTGCCAACATCGGTTGTTATTAGATTTCTTGATGATGGCCATCCTAAATGGAGTGAGGTAGAATCTCAATGTTGTTTTGATTTGTATTTCTTTTATGGCCAGATAGGTTGAACATTTCTTCATGTTTCTCTTGGAAATTTGGACTTCTCCTTAAGAGAAGTCTCTCTTTAAGCCTTTAAGCCACTAGTTAATGGGAAGGTTATTCCTTTGGAGGTTTGTTTTGGGGAAATTTAATTTCTTGAGCTGTAGGTATATTTTCCATATTAGGCCCCTGTGTGTTGTATGGCTAGTTAAGATCTTCTCCTAGTCAGTGGCTTTCTATACATCTTGCAAGTTAGGTCCTTTGCCTTTCAGAAGCTCTGCAGGTTAATGCATTCCCATGTATCCAACTTCTCTTTGATTTGTTCTGTTTCTGGGTCTTTATTAAGGAAGTCTGTCCTGTGTCAAAGAGCCCTAGTGTTTCTCCTAATTTGTCCTTGTAATATTTTCATGGTATCTGATTTTACCTCAAGGTCTTTGAATTATTTCAAATTGATTCTGATGCAGGTTACTATATAAAGATCTAAGTTTAGTTTTAGCCAATTCTGCCAACACTATTTGTCATCTTCCATCCTATTTTCTGTCTTTCATGTCTGCATCTTCAGTATCATTCCATTGGTCCTATGACCTGTTCTTGTTCTAATACAAAGATGTTTTTATTACTCTGGCTTTGTAATCCAGTTCAGAGTTTGCTTTTGATATTCCTCCAGCACTGTTCTTCCTGCTAAGGGTTGTTTTTGCTCTTCAGGATTTTCATTGTTCCACATGTATTTTTGGATTGCTTCTTCCATTTCATTAAAATAGAAGTTGGGATATTTATGGGCAATGCATTGAATTTGTATGTAGCCTCGGAAAATTTTAGTGCACAAATGCTCAATTTCCTTTCATTAGATTGCCTCATAGCTAATCACATATGAATGAGGCCTTTCAAGAACAGGCTTCTGTGGGTACTCCCATTTTTTTTTAATTTTCTTGGTTTTCTCATTTTTCACTTAGCACTTTGGTTCAGCTGATCCAAAATTGGGAACACCATTTTATTCTGTCAATTTTACTATTCTTTCCTCTCCCTTGTATTCTTTTTTAGGAGACTCTGCATCCTCACACAAGACACATTCCTGATTCCTTCCTTTTCCATCTTTATTCATTCACTTTTCTGAACTAGTAGATGACATAAAATATTGTACTTTACCTCTGGGGTGTTCTTTCACATCATTCCTTGTGCCCACCCCTCAACACCTGAACCAAGTGATACAATGAGATTATTAATTCACTCATGACAGTTAATTTCATACCCTTTTTATGCTGAGCTATTGAACTTTTACAGAAGAGGTATAAAGCTAGTGAGAGCAGATTTGATTCTTTATATCAGTGTGGATCTCATTTTGAATTCACCTGACCTCAATACAGGTAGAGGAGGGAGGCCGTGATATGAAGTACTCACAGCCTGACTGACTCAGGACACAGACACTGGAACTGGCTGCTGTACTCTGAGTCTTCCCAAAGTGAATTTTATCTATCCTTACATGTGTGTTTCCACATGTGCAGTTAAGTTTGTCAGTGCTAAACCTTTAGAAAGGACACATCAGGTATCAGATTGTCTACTCATGGGCTTCTCCAGCTTGCCTGAAGTGTCAATAATTATGCAAACTCTTACTCACAAGGAAGAGGAATCTTGGAAGGATAGTTGCCAGAAAAGTAGTTAATACGATAAACAATTGAATTAAAACACAGGTCATAGAACAAAAATCTGGAAAGAATCTGAACTTCTGATGTTTACAATTGGCAGTTTGCTGTACTGTTTATTCTGCTTGGTTGCTCTCTTCCCCAAACTTCCTGGCATTAAGGAAGCTAGATTCTGGATTGGCAGGCCCTGATTGTGTGCTCTGTGGATTAAGTGTCCTAATGCATTGTCTTTCTCAACAAATGAAATGTGAGAAAGGCTAACTCATAGTCAGATACAATAGCCACCAAGAATGGGGTACTCAGAGTGGGCAATGGGGGTCAAGGGAAAATGGGTAGAAGAATGAATTAAGGAAGGAGCGGAATGTAATCATATAATTCAGTGCATGTCTTACAAAATTAAGGAAGTTGAGAGCAGTGGTAGGATTGGGAAGAATGAGGAGAAAGGTAAACAGGGTGAATTGAATTAAGGTTCATTGTACTCATTCACTCCCTTATTCAATGGCAACACCTTTGTAAAATAAAAGCATAAAAATCAGTTTCAGCTGTGCATTTGTGGCTCATGCCTATAAGCCTAGCAAATAAAGATGCTGAGTTTAGAGGATTGCAGTTCAAAGCCAGCTCTGGGAGGAAAGCCCATAAGACTCTCATCAGTAGATGAGCCCAGATAAAACAGATGTTTTGCTTTAGTACACAAATAGTACAGTGCTAGATTGGAGGAAAGGAAGCTTAGGGCCAGTGCTCAGGGTGAGTGCAAGGCTCAGGACCAGCAAAATTAAGAAAAAAACAAAAGTTTAAACCAAGACTTGAAATAATTTGTGTTTCACACAGGAATGTACATTCATTCCTCCTTCCATCCTGTCATCCATGTGGTCCCATCTTCTTTCTACCCACATCTTTCCTAGGATCCTCATTCTCCATCTCCATCCTCTGTCCATGCTATAACACCAAAAATTTGGATGTGCTTCCTTATATCATGACATAGAAGAGATAGGAAAGTGTGGTGTGTGTGTGTGTGTGTGTGTTTCCCCTGGCAGGAGAAAACAAGATCATATCCACTTGGGTTGTTATTCACAGACAGAGGTGCTCAAAAGCAATAAGGAAATCTTGCCATCCACAACCTTCACTGTCAACTCAGAGTAGGGAAACAAACTTTGCTGTGACTTTGATCACAAGGGTCATTGTAAATAGCAAATCTTACACCACCCTCTTTGTTTCTTTTGTTTCTTTTTCTTTGTTTTCTTTTTCTTCTGTTTTCATTCTTTTCTTGTTTTCTTTTCATTGTGGTGTTGGTACTTGTTTTGTTTAAGGTGGTCATGGGGCAAAACCTCAGAGCCTCAACTCTGCTCCTTGGCTTTTATGCTAATACTCTACAATTTGAGCCACAGCCCCACTTCAAACTTTTGGTGGTTAATTGGAGATAAGTACCTTACAGAAATTTCCAGCCTGGGCTATCTTAGAATTTCAATTCTCAGATCTCTGACACTTGAATAGCTAGGATTTGAGGGGTGAGTAACATGTGCTCCACCTGAAAATACCCTTCTGAAGTTTATATTATGGTCCTGGACACTACCTTTCCAGATGGTTGAATCTCCTCATTAAGCAGCACCTACAGAAATTATTCATGATCCCTTAATTCTGACAAGTGAAAAGGACACTACTTTGAAAAATAAGAAACATATCCACTCCTCCTAATATTTGCAAACCACACACATTCATAAAAGTGCTCAAGCTACTGTCAGGAATCATGGTTGTGCCAATAGGTGAGTAATAATGAATTACATCTATGGATTTAAGAACTCTGTGCCCATAGCTTCATTTTTTTAAGTATGGATATAAAGAAATAAGATTATCTACATTCAAAATGAAATTGATCATCAGGAATGTACCTTTCCCTGGTTTTTGCTCAGAAATCCTTATAACTTGGAATCTACACATGGAAGCTCACAGGAAGGAAGATATTGATAGAAGAAAGGAGAAGAATGGAAGAGAAGTGTACCTGCAGTGTCAGAGGAAGCGTATAGTGAGTGTCTCATGCTGTGGAACACAAAAACAAAAAGAAGATGTAAGATAGTCATTTACCTGCAGCGTCAGAGGAAGCGTATAGTGAGTTTCTCATGCTGTGGAACACAAAAACAAAAAGAAGATGTAAGATAGTCATTTTCAGAGGGAAGATAGAATGTGACCTATACTGGAGATGTTCACACATGGAAAGCATTCATCCTGAGTGCACAAACTGAGGATAAACAGATGTCCACATGAGGGAAATATTGTCCTCCTTTACTTCCTAAAATAAACCAATGATTAGCTTCTCAATCAAGTAGTTAGCATCAGAAAGCCAAGTTGACAGTGGAGAAAACAACTGGCTCACACCACTATTCAGGAGTCTGAGAACTAAAATCATGGTTCAAAGCCAGCCAGGGCAGGAACGTCCATGAGACTCTTATCTCCCATTAAACACCAACTTTCCAGAAGTGAATCTGTCTATCAAGGAATAGTGTGCAAGCCTTGAGCACAAAAGCTAAGGGACAACCCCCCCCCCCACACACACACACAAATATTACACTGAGAAATCAAGATGCAAAAAATCAAGGAAGAATTAAATGAGTTTTATAAGAGCTAAAATTTCTTGTAAGACATAACAAAAGATGAATAGTGGATGGACAGTTATTATAGCACCTGCTTAATATATACAAGCCCTGTATTTTAATGCCATAACTATCAAAAAAAGACAAAGAGATAAAAGAATAATAAAGAAACAAAAAGGAAAATATTGTTAGTGTCAGAATGGAATTCTTATTCAGATAAGGTCCCCAAAAGTAGCTTTGTGAAAAAGTAACTTTGGAACAGGCAATGCACCTGCAAACTCACCACTGGGCTGTCACATTCTAGAGCATTCTGAAGAGACAGTGAGCACACTTGAACTGTGGTTTTCCAGGGATCCTTGCTGCTCTTTGCTAGGGCTCAGCACTGCACCAAACTACTTGTCCTTTGTGAAGAATGGACTCAAGCTAGTGAATACAAATAAAGAAAGGACTTCATTTCACAACCAAGTATAGATCCCAGTCAGGGCCCTAAGTATAAGTGCTACACTTCTGTTTGGAATATACAGAATAGGCGTAATTCTCTACAACTTGACCCACAGTGTATCTTCCTCTCACAATTATATACAAGCCATTAGAATGCAGATAATTCCCTCCTAATCTGAATTTTCCAGACAGAAGTGCAGTACTTCTCCTTAGGGGCACACTTGTGTCCTATACTAGACCTTCAAGTCAACAGTAAATAATTTAGGAGGAAAAGCCACAAGAATGATGTTGACAGTTTCTCAGGAAAAGAAGTTTGTACTGCTCATTAATTCTTCATCCTGAGTGCTTATGTAACAATTAGTCATTGATTGTTTATGTTCAACAGTCCTTAAGCTGACAGCATGTGCAGAGTAGTTGACAGAATTGTGGCTAAGAAAAAAATGATCATTACAAAACGGAGAAGAAAGGCAAAAGGTGGGATAGGAATTGTGGGATTTTCATTAGTAGAAAAGGAAAATGAGACCTAATGGACAGTGGCTTATGTCTGTACTTACAACTACATAGAATTGGAGGATTGCTGTGTCAAGGCAGTAGGGGAAGAAAAGCTCATGATATTTTATTTAATTAACCAGCAAAAGGGAAGGAGGTAAGGCTCCAATAGGAGAGCTCCAGAATGAGGATGCAAGCAAGCCACAAGCCTGAGACATCTGATTTTAGTCTTCAATTTGGTGTAGGGAGGAACATAAGACATACCATAAGCAGTACTATGACAGAAAAGGGAAATATGATCAACACTCAAGATGGTCATAGTAGAAAGGATTTAGTACCAATTGGACACATTAAGGGAAATCCGAAGTATAGTAAATGTAAAACACTTAGAAGTCTAAGGGGCTGGGGATTTGGCTCAGCGGAAGAGCACCTGGCCTGGCAAGCACAATGGCACGAGTTCGGTCCTCAGCTCTGGGGGAAATAACAACAACAACAACACTTAGAAGTCTAATAAATATCTAGCATTCTCCTTAAATTAGACCTTTGATTATTTTCTCAAATATGTTCATCAGGCACAAAAATTTACTTGAAAGTCACCCTCAGCACAAAAATAAGATGTAACAGTTTGAGGAACTTCTCAGAATAAATGAACCCAACATCACATAATAAGAAGGAGGATATAAATATAGAGAAACAAACAAGAAGGGTTGTTCTGAATTCTCATTATAGACACTGTTGGTAAAATTTCCAACTGTAGATATATTGTTTTCTAGGACCCTCGAACTTCTGTTCATATAAGAAACCAGAAATCAGAAAAGTATAACTTCACATCAGTATCAGGTTTGAAAGATCTCCATGGTAATAAGTGAAAACCAAGCAGCCTTATGAAGGTTGTTCCAGAAGACAGCCAGGTGCTGAGTCAGGATGCCCCATCAGGCCACCTAATAATGCACAGAGCACACAACCAGGAGCTGCCAATCCTGAATCTGATTTATTTAATTCAGAGAAGTTTGGGAAGGGAGCAACCAAGCCCAATGAACAGCACAGCAGATTGCCATTTGTAAGCCTCACAACTTCAACTGATTGCCAGATTCTTATTCTATGACCTGTGTTTTAATTCAATTGTTTATTATAATAAGTACTTTACACAGAACAACTTCTCTTCCAGGATTCCTCTTCCATAGCACAGTGCTTTCCAGAACTTCTGACAAGTTGGAGAAACTCCGATCTTCCAACCTGGAACCTGATGTGTCCTTTTGAAAAGGTTCAGAAGTGACAAAATTGTAGTACAAGGATAAGCACACTTACATGCTCATATCTCCCAGGAAAGAATTAGAGTTGAACAGATTTCTGTTCTCAGTCATTCAAGATGAGGCAGGATTCATTGAGGAAAATGAGGCCTGGTGATGGGAATGCAGAGACATTGTATTTACAAACACAGAAGCAGTGCCTGCTTCAATAAGAGACCACAGGATGCATTCTTTCTAAGAGATTCATTTCTCCTTATCTGAGGGAGAATTCCCTTCTCACACTAGCAATACTTTCCTCTTCTGTTTCCTTATTTTCTTCTTTCTTCTTTTCTTTGATGTTACCTGAATACACAACTTTGTACCTATTGTCAACCTTGCATTCTTACTTTGTCATTTATTATAAGAAAATTTCACCACAGATACAAGTCATTTTATTGTTCTTGCTTTTTCCTTCCCTTTCTTTGCTAATTTCTCAAGGTACTATTGTGTGTGCGTATGAGTGTGTCTGTGTGTGCCAGTTTTGAGATAAGTTGCTATATCTTAGCCTTTGTGTTCAAGGCTACTGCTTTACTACTCAACAGTCATAGCTCCCGTTCTGGCTTTTGTTGTTCCCCAGGAGATAAGAATCTCATGGTCTTCCCTGCTTGAGGTTGCTTTGAACCTGACCCTTAGATCTCAGCCTCCTGAATAAATAGCATTCCAGGCGTGAGCCATCAGAAACTTGCTTCAATACACTGTATTTAAAAGTGTGTAGGTATCAAAATACATATAAGACACAGGGTAACAAAACCAAAAAACAGTCACCACATGGGATAGACAAAAGGAAAAAAATGAAAGAAAAAAGAAATAACTTCAAACTGTTCATCAAATAACAAAACAAACATTGGGAGGTGAAGACTCCATTGGGTGGAGTGGGAGAAAATAAGGGAAAAGGTACCAGTATTCCACAAAAAATATATTCATTTTCTTACTGATGTAACCGTAACCCCTCTTACATCACCCTTAAAATAAAATAAAATAGCGAGTCTTTTTTTAAAAAAAAAGAGTGTAAGGAATAGGATGTTGGTTTGCTTTGTTCATTACTTTTCAGTGTTCCTGACACATGACAATGCTCTATCAGTAGTATTATGGAATCAATAATCCAAATCAGTGAATGCTGAAACTAATAAATACTATGGTTATACCACCTTAAACGTTCCTGATCTCATCTGATATTAATATATGGGTTTTTTTCCCTCTTGCTCTTAGATTTTGTATTTTTATCCAAGAATCTCTTTTCAGTGTTCCTGACACATGACAATGCTCTATCAGTAGTATTATGGAATGAGTAATCCAAATCAGTGAATGCTGAAACTAATAAATATTATGGTCATACCACCTTAAACATTCCTGATCTCATATGAAATTAATATATGGTTTTTTTCCCTCTTACTCTTAGATTTTTTATTTTTATCCAAGAATCTCTTTCATGCAGTGAGCTCAGATTTGATTTTTAGAGTTTTTAGAATTCCTCTGTCTGAGGCCAGATGAGCTTCTCCACAGGTCCAAGACTGAAACTCCAGATGGATGAAGGCACAGACTGGCTTGGAAGGGGTGGTCTCCCAAACTTGCTGCTCATTCCTGAAGGTTCCTCTGGTAAAGTTATGGGTCTGACAATGGTATAAAATTATAAATTGGTGTAATTTGGGAAGCAGAAGTTCATAGATCAGGGAGATATGTCTGGGACATCTCCATTTTTCAGTAGAGATGATAACAGTGGAGCTCCAAGTTTCACAGGGATAAAAATCAGAAGGAGAATTTGTTGCCTGGAACATGATTATAACAGGACATCTTTGAGATGACATTTGCATCATCAGAGTCAAAGAGTAAAAGTTATGACCTTTACAGATGGTTCTGGCGGGGCTTTTGATTCTTTCCTGTGACTGGGCATCAATGTTTCCTGGTTTTAGCGATCCAAGTTCTCCTCTGGCAAATCTTGATTGGTACATTCAACACATATAGTCAGATCTGGAATTTCCAGTAGTAGCACCTCAGCTTCTCCTGGTACTGGAGTTTTCTTTGTGATTCCTAATATTCAACTCAGCATCATGAAGACCTTGGCCCTGCTTTTACTGCTGGGAGTTTTTACCATCCTGGTTTCTGGTGGTAAGTAAAGGTTCTCAACTGAATGGAAGTTTTGGGCTATTGAAATGCTCGAGTTTGGATCCCCCGAAAGACCTCCAGAGACCAAGACCAATGCAAGCAGCAAATGGGTGTTTATTTCAAGCTAGCTCGGACCTCCACACACTCAGCACACTGGTGACTAAGAGGCCCTGAGCCTGGGGCTTCCAGCTGTTTTATACATTCTTTGGGGAAGGCAGTGACTTAGCATACACCACAGCATCTTTCAACAAATCAACACACACCGCGGGAAAATTAAAAAATAATTCTAAAGCATGTTTGGCACATTTGGTGGCGGGAAGAAATCTGGAAAGGGTCATTGGTCAGATCAAGGGACCAATGCATTTAAAATTGATTGGTTAAGCCATAGGGGTGTAGCAAGGGGGATGTGTGCCCAGCACCAAGGTTTTGATTAGATATTGGAAATTGCACTCACAGTTGGATGCTGGAAATCCCTCTCACAAATACTGGAAACCATACTCACGATTAGATACTGAAAATTCCACTCATAATTGCTGGAAGTCACACACACAGTTGGATATGGTCTTTACCGGGAAGGGAGTGGTGGGGGGTAGAACTTATGGTAAAGTCAGTCAGGTACAGAATGGGGTCTTAGTACAATATAGAGTTACTCTGGTCCTTCACTCTGGCTCTACACTATAATATAAAGAAAAAATTACCATATCTGGGGCTCTGAGTTTAGGAATTAGCAGAATTCTTCACTTCTTGACATATTCTTGAGTACCTGATTCCATCTCTAGGTGACTATTAACATGACCTAACCTGGAGACTTACGTTATGTAAGTAGGTGTTTACTACATTGTAAACTTGGCTCTCTAGTGCTAATTATTGTAAATAAATATTGATTGAGAAGGTTATCAGTTTTTACTTCAGGAAGTGGAAAAGGACCACATTTCTCTCCTGTGGGCATCTGCTTATCCTCAGTATGTCCAGTCAGGAGGATGGCTTTCCATGTGGGAGCATCTCCAGTATTGGTCACCTCCTATCTTCCCTTTAAAAATGATCATCTTACATCTTTTTGTTTTTGTGTTCCAGAAAATGAGACACCAGATCCTGCCTCTGACACCTCAGGTACTGGAAATCTGCTCTTCCATTCTCCTTCTTTCTGTCACGATTTTCCATCCCTCTGAGCTTCTGAGTGCATATTCTAAGTTATAAGTATTTCTAAGAAAAGACATGGAGAGCTACATACCTGATGATCAAGTACATTTTGGATGTAGACAGTTTTATTTCTCATATATCTATGGAGAAAAGGAAACCTCTGACACAAAGTTCTCAAATCTGTAGGCATTATTGATTGTTGCTCACCCAATAGCACAAACCAGGAGTCCCGACAGTGGCTTGAGTACTTTTATGAATGTGTGTGTCTTCTCATTATTAGAAGGATTGGATAGGTGGCTTGTCTTTCAAAGTAGAGGAAATTTTACTTTTATTGACTAAGATGTAATTGACTATTCCTGTAGGTTCTGTTTAATGAGGAGATACAACCACTTGGCTGATTAGAGTCAAGGATAAGACTAAAATATCAACGAAGGGTGTCTTCATCTGAGGCATCAGTGTTTCACCCTAAAATCCTAGCTTCTAAGGTTCAGGTCAATGTTTGTTTCCCATCTGTGAGTTGACAGCCAAGGTTGTAGACTATGGGATTTCCTTCTTGCTTCTGAGCAGCTGTGTCTGTGAATAAGAACCCTGGCAGAGTTAATCCTATTGTTCCTGCCTGGAACAAAATGCTTTCCTGTCTCCTTTATGTCATGGTAAAAGGAGGAACCACCCCCTCCCAATTTTGGTGCTAGAAGAAAGATTGGGGGTGTAGGATGCAGCATAAAGAAAGTCTATGGGTAGCATGAAGTTGGGACCACATTGATGACAGGATTGAAGGAGAAATGATTGTCCTTTTTAATTGAAAATTCTGTTTTCTTTGAAGATTGTTTTAAAAGTAGAAATGGTTTTAGGACGAAGCTCCTCATTGCCAACTGTTTGAGTGATATTCACAATACTTTTGGAATTTGGAAATTCATTTGGTCTCAAGATATAATTATCAATTTTGGTTCACATCCTTTTGAATTCAAGGTGACTCCACTGAACTCAGTGACTCCTGAGTGTTTTCAGTCTCCATTCAGATTTTGGAGTGGGGCAAATTCTTCATCCTCTTGACAATCCATTTGCAATTGCAGCCTTGTTATAGGAGCACAAATCTTAGTAGAAAAAAAATACTTTATTGAACTTGAAGCGTGTAGTTTTGTCATTCTGGACTTGACCAGAGCATCCCTCCATTAGATTTCATCCAACAACCTAGGTTTTGCCTACCCTGGCTGATCATCTATGATCATTGTAATCTTCTTTCAAATAAATCATACTTGTGAGCATTGTCATGGGTAATTTTCTGTTTTATGGACTAGTGGTGCTTTTCCACTGTATAGACCACCTATTGATGTTATGGAATTATTTTTTCTAATATGTTTTGTACTTTTTTTTAACAACTAGACTTTTTCTAGGTGTTCCCTATATACTTTTTTTTGGCTAAATAAGGCACAGATTTTTGAGTATATTAGGTGCCAGCTATGTCTTTCCATGATTATATTACATCAACACTTACCAGGTTTCAATGTTCAGTCACATCCCACCAAGCTCACCTATCTCCTCGCAAAGTTTTATTCTGTTGTGTGATGCTTACAATTGAGAGAGAGTAAACAGTAACTTCTAGCATCTAGTATGGGACTGTATTAGCCAGTCAGTTTTGAGAATTATTAGATGTTTCTTAGTGCTCTCATCTAACTAATGGGAGGATTTCGTATAGGACCCAGAAATCTCATAAAATACTATCAGTAGGCACATAACAACAACCCAGGATACAAAAACTCTCCATAATCCCACATATAAAAACAACAGAACAGCAATAAAGAAATCAATAACATTCAATGGAAAACTCAAATAATTGACAAAATCCTTGAGTAAGTTTTAAAACTGTGTCGTGCTTCCTTAGCAATTGGGAAAACGCATTTTCTAATACCTTTCCTGTCGTCTACTGTACTGTCCCCTACTCTTGCTGTGCCCTGCCCAAGCTCTACCATACCACGCATCTGTGGGTGTGAATGTGTTCAAAATTAAAACCGTATGATGTGAAAATGGATTAGTTGAACTTTAAACTTCAAAAGGTCATCAAGTTTGGGCATTACCAAATGTTTTAAATGATTATTACTTTGTTTTAAAGAGGAACTATAGTTAAAATTTTTCTTTAATTCATGGTTAAAAATATATAAATAAATGAATGAATAAATAAAGACTTAGCATAGGCCAGTGAGCCTATCCTCAGGAATGAGAGGTAAACTGACAAAGAGGCAGCTTAACAGGTCCACCATGGAGGAAAAAAGTAAGCTGGCACAAAGGCAGTTCATCAAGCCCTAAGGAATAGCTGGGTATATGCCCATTCTGTAGGACTGGCCAATGGAGGCCTATCTTTGTCTTTTTCTTGCAAGTGGACATGGAAAACCAATGGTAAAATTAAATGATTTGATTGGTATTTCTAAAACTGCCCCTTGAGAGGTACTAAAATTTTTGCCCTCTCACTTGCAACAATATGGTTTAGTAATTGCCCCTGATAAGACTCAGACAGAAGGGCCATTTAAATATTTAGATACTTAGTGAGAAGACAAGCCATCACCACCCAATTAATAAAAATTTGGACTGAAGAATTAAATGCTCTTAATGATTTTCAAAAGTTACTGGGGGACATTAACTGGTTTGGTCGTTCCTTAGGAATTCCTACATATGCTTTACACAATTTATTCTCCATTCTTCAAGGGGATTCAGCTTTAAATAGCCCTCGTAAATTAACTAGTGAGGCACTTTAGGAGTTACTTTTAGTGGAAAGGCCCTGACCCCAAATTCCTTATCTTGGGTAGATTTATCTGCCCCTGTTGGTTTATTAACTCTACTTACTAATGACTGGCCCACAGGAGTCTTAGCACAACACAACAAGCCTTTGGAATGGATTTATACCAGACACACATTCTCTAAAACACTAACCACATATTTGGAAATGATTGGTTTTATTATTATACAAGGTCATAAAAGGGGCCTATAAATCAGTGGCCAAGACACATACTTCATTATCATCCCTATACCTAAACAGCAATTTAAATTTGCATTACAAACCTCTGATATCCTCCCTTTGGCCTTAAGTGGTTTCACTGGAGAAGTTTTATACCATTTACCTTCTAGCCCTTTATGGCAATTCTTTCAAAAACTAATTTATATTATTGATAATATTTTACTTTCTGAGCCCATTCTTAATGCTCCAAATGTCTTTTTAGATGGAACTCACATCATTCAACATTTACTAGAGACATTTGCAGTTATGGGTATTCCTTTTCAAATAAAAACAGACAATGCACCAGCTTATACCAGTAAACAAGTATAAAAATTCTTAGAATTCCATAATATCTTACATGTTAGAGGAATTGAATATAATCCTCAAAGTCAAGGTATACTTTAAAAACACAGATTAAAAAATAGAAAAGGGAATATGGATAGTACCAACGGGTACTTGACTTCTATGAAAAGTCTTTATGAAGTAACCCGAGCTGTTATTGAAGCAATATTTGTTCTTAATTTATTTGTTCTTAATTTCTTAAATTTGCCTCAAGGAGATGTTTTGTCCAGAGCGGAGAGCCACTTTTTAGCACCACCTTTGTTAAACAAACCACTGAGGGTCTGGATTAGATTGGGTGTTGGGTTAGATTGGGCCCCTGGTGAGTTAATAACTCAGGGCTGAGGGTATGCTTATGTTTCCACAGAAGCTGCCTCAATGTTCTGGTACCTAATCCGGTGGATCAGGCTAGGAACAGCCCCTGAGCAACAAGACCAGGGAGAGTGGCTGCTCTGAAGCACTGTAAGAGATCTCAAAGAGAAAAGAACCTCTCTGCCCACATGAGGACAGGTGTGCAATGATAACCTGTAGGGGCTACATCAGTGGTAATATATTGGGCCTATATTTCTAACCCTCCTTTATTGCGTCCATATTTATGGACATAAGCCCCTGTCTCTGTTTCTACATCTATTCCTGATTTACACTCTCCCCCTTATGGGTCTGGTATTCCAGTCTTTCATATAGAAGAAGGACAATCTTTTAACTTCTCTTATTCTCAGTTCTCTAAAGCTATCTGTCTAGGCCATTCTCCATGCTATCCCTTTAGATACCAATATTGGATTTAGCATGGAATTTCATACAATTCTAGTAGAACTCTATTGATTAGAATGTCTTCTTGGTCTGTGGGATCTCATACATATAAGATAGATAATTATCCTATTCCTGGTGGTCTGCCTAAATGTGATGTTTTCACTTATCTGAACTTGAGTCTTACTGAAAGGCATTGGGAAAATTGTCGTGGAATTTTTCCAACCATATGGAGTACTTCCCAACATATTTGGTATGATTGGGGACCTTTTGGTGTGTGGTGTAACGCATCTTGTGACCCTAATTTGTCTATCAATATTTCCAAAACCATATCTGCTAAACAGCTTTTAGGATGGTTTGGAGCAGGCTTTAGTGACCCCAGGCCTGCCCTTGCCCATGACAACTTGCTATTTCCTTCCCAGCGTCATTTATGGAAATTAGCCACCTCTCTGGATCCTATATTGATGGCAAACGGAACTTATGCTGGAACTAAAGAATCTTAGGCTTCTTACAATTTTTCAGTTGTAAAGGCCTATAATCTTTCTGCTTGTGTTTATTTTCCACTAGTACTAATGATTGGCCCCATAGATATAGCTAATAATACCATGGCCTGTACTCATTGTAAGCTGTATACTTTTATACTAAACCTTTAAGTTTAGTCAAGATAGGATTATGATTTTGACACAGCGCCATTCACTTTGGGTGCCTGTTTGCATGCATTGTTCCTGGGCTCAAGGACCTGTACAAGGACTAGTAATGTGCTTTTTAAAGCAGCTGTTTAAGAGGAGTTGGCGTGCTTGGACTGATTGTTGCAGGATTCATCGGACTGATTGCCATTGCTACTACCGCAGCGGTATCCGGAGCCGCCTTGTGACAATCTGTACAAACTCATGACTTTATGGTGCACTGGCATCAGGACTCCCATAAATCATGGCAACATCAACTGGAAGTAAATGTACGTCTTCAAGATGAGGTAGAAGCCATTAAAGAAGGAATGCTTTGGCTTGGACAGAAGTACCTGGCATTACAGCAACGACTGCTTTTAACCTGTTATTGGAATTCAAGTCATGTCTGTGTAACATTACAAATATAATGCCTCAGAATATGAATGGAACAATATACAAATGCTTATAGATGGGAGCATCATGAATGGCTCCCTAAGGGAGCAAAGTTTGTACTGGGAGATTTTTGAGGCATTTTAAAAGGAATTACCAAATGGCTCTTCTATTGATGAGATAGCCCAGGAATTAGCTAAGACTTTAGAAGGATTAGAGCCAAGGGTATGGTGGCAAAGTATTTGACACAGTGTAGGAAGTGCTTTATAGCCTTAATACTTATGTTATGTATTTTTGCCTTAGGATACTGTTCTATCATAGGAGTAATGAAGCATTTTGCTAAGAATAGATTTTCTGATATTTGATTCACTACAATTAAGCTTACTCAGCAAGCATCTGCAGAGAAAAAAATAAATAAATAAAAGGGGGAATTGTGGGAGAATGCTTCTCTGACCTATGGTGGACTCAGCCTCAGCACTAACTTTCCAAAACCTTATTAGCAAACTAATAGGCCAATGGTGGCACACCTCCATTAAGGAATTTTCTGTTTGAAGGCTGAAAGAAACTAATTGATCTTGAGCCATTCCTCCCCTGATAAGAGAGGTCCTTGGAAGATTTATTTACACAGTTACTTGGGGAGGGGGTTTTTATGTGTGTGGGGAGTTTTATGTCTAAGATAGTTAGATCAGCTAAACAGGAAATAAATGTATCATTGCCTTGACCAGTTTAATCCTATAATGTATTGGCAGATGTAACCATGTTTAGATAAGTCTTATCTTATGATGTATATCTTTCTGTTTGAACTTTACTCGACTCTATTCCTAAAACAGTATATAAGTCTAGGCCCTCCTAAAATAAAGTGTGCATTGGTTCATTCACCTGTGCCTCCCCCGTGTCCTGAATTTCATCGTTTCAGTTCCTGGGGTGCCTTTAGAGGGCACTCCAACACTCTTTGTAAGTGAAAATTCTGTTTATGTTGGATATTCCAAAATAGGAAATAGTTTGTACTAAACGCTTCTTAGGATAACTGATTTCAGTGATATTTTGCAAAACACTGAGATTGTTTTAGGGTCCAGGTGCATTTTATATTCTAGCTTCATTTCCTTTTGCTCTTGAATTTTCAGATAACTTTATTATAAAACTCTGTAGTCCACATGGATGTTGGTCACTATGTTATGAAATTTATATTTACGGTATAAGTTATATCTCATAAGTAATCTATAACACAAATATTGTGAAGATGGGGAAATAGAATCTTATAGTTTTATTATCTTGAATAATTGGGCAATATGAAAATATCCAGAATTCCATTAAATGTTTGAAGTTTGGGGCTTTAGAGATACTATTTTCCTATATGCAATTTCCTATCCACTTATTGAAATTTTACTCGTCTCTATTTCCCACTCTGTGGGGAGTCACTGACCCTCTTTCTACTTTGGAAGAAGCTAGATCATGTCATAACAAACTATAAGACATATTACTATGGAACTATATCCCTGGTAAACTCTGTAGTCCCCCAGTTTACTCATGGTCAACCAGAAGTGCATATCCAAAAATATCCAATGATTACTATGCTCTGTGGGTAGAGCTGGTCAGGTCTGGCTGAGTCAGCTGGAGTAGCAGTAGAAGAACACTTCCTACTCTTGGAGACATAGCCCACAGGCACGTCTGCCCGGCATGCCGGCCATGATTTGTCCATGCTCCCTACACTCCCCCGGGGGACCAATAGGTGCCCGCCACTAGTGCCTTACATCAACTCCCCGCTATGTGATTGGCTGGGGAGGACTCAGGAGGTGGGGGTTGCTGGGGGCTATATAATTCCTGATCTGCGCAACAATAAACGAGACCTGCTTCAAGCTTGTCCTCCTGGCATGTGTTCCTGTGCGCATCGTTCACGCTTACCACCTGCTGGAGATCTAGCCCTGCAATGCTCTAAAATTTTAAAATTTAGAATTTAGATTCCTTTGAATTTCATTTGAATTTAATCATATTTCAAAGTTGTTAGTCTAAATGAAGATTCTAAAGAGAGCTATTTCTTCATTCCTACATAAAAACTTCATGCTACTGTTTCTTTGCTCTTTCATGGGAAGGTATAATTGAAGATGATTTTTTATGATCATGCAACTGTTTGCTGTTTTTACCACATTCCTTTTGGCCTGAACAGAACCCAAAATTTGATTATATCCAGCAAGTCACCTTACCCTCTGCATCTCTTCATCTTCAATCAGTTAACTTATTTTGAATAAGAAGTATTTCAGGAAAACATTGGCGTCTCTCTGGGTTTCTTTTGTTGTTGTTGTTGTTGTTAGTACAGTAATTTTCTACTGTTTCACAAGCCACTGAAAATACTGAATTTTATACAGTACTTCTTTTGTTCTGGTTGTTTAGACCAAAATTGAATCTAGTCTGTAAGAGGAGAAATAGCCTTAACAAATACATTGGAAGGAAGGCAGCAATTCAAAACATGTCCAACCTGACTTACATAAGCTAGTTTTCAAATCTACTGCTATAACACCAGCAATTTCTAGAGGAGACATGGTGCTGAACATGTTGTGTGTTTATGACTTCAGATACCACTGGAAGAAGCAGTGCAAATATTAGGAGAGTAGTCCTTGGACCCTAAGTGTGAAAAGTGGGCCCTAATTGTGAAAAGTGATTATTACAATGGAGGTTCAACTTACATCTTATTTTGGTTCCTCTGTTTCAAAGAATGAGACATCTTACGTAATGGAAACCAGGATTGTAATTCTTCTCCTCCCTTCTAGGACCCCTTTCCTTTCCAGCCTCCTTTCTGTCAGATGTGAAGCCCATCTTTTATGTAATATGAAATCATAAGCAAACCCGGGCAGTGATACATTCCTGATTACATACAAGTTCTTTTTATGTAATCTCCTTATTTCTCATGTATTTGGACAAAAAAGTAAGACTGAATCAAAAGTATCAAACTTGAGAGAATTATTCATGGAGCCTAATTCACAAAGTCATTACTCCCAACATTGAGGCTCAAATATATGTATATTTGTGTGTGTGAATATACGTGTGTGTGTGTTTGTGTGTGTGTGTATATATAACTACTTGAAGATTAGACTTTCCTGCCTGGGATGGCTTTGAACTACTGTGCTTAAATTTCATTCTCCTGAGTGTACAGGATTACAGATATGCACTAATGACACTCAGATGACTATTTTTTCTTTTTTTATTATTAAATTTTATTGATAAGGTGATGTGCAGAGAGGGTATAGTTTAGTGAGTACATTTCCTGTCATATTTGTTACACCCTCCTTCATTTTTCTTTCCCTTCCCCAGTTCAGATAAGCATATATACAATATTCAGTGTACCAGAATCATATAGAGTGACCACAGGGGGTATGTCAAAGGAAATTCACCTAGTAAATTAAACATTGACAACAGTAAAATCCTCCTGTTTCCATCAGATGACTATTTATTTGAATAAAGATGAGCTGTTTAGAGATGAGGCATTCTCCTAGTTAACAGGGAAGCTGTTAGACAAAATCATGTGAATGTGGGTTCTGGGACACCTGAGCAGTACCACACGCAGAGGAGCAGGCAGAGGCCATCTCCAGCTGAAGAACACTGCACAGGCATTGGAAAAGTATTGGTTAGACTGCAGGAAAATGATTATTGTGAAGAATATTGTATAAGAGGGCTGGGGATATGGCCTAGTGGCAAGAGTGCTTGCCTCCTATACATGAGGCCCTGGGTTCAATTCCCCAGCACCAAATATACAGAAAATGGCCAGAGGTGGCGCTGTGGCTCAGGTGGCAGAGTGCTAACCTTGAGCAAAAAGAAGCCAGGGACAGTACTCAGGCCCTGAGTCCAAGCCCCAGGACTGGCCAAAAAAAAAAAAAAGAATATTGTAGAAGAATAGAAAACGGGGCCTAATTGTGTTTTGTTTTGTTTTGTTTTTTCATAAAATCAGAACTAATCATAATTAATGCCACTAGCTTCAATGAAGTTTCAAGGCATATCAAAATTTGAAAATAATCAATAGAAGATTAACAAACAGCTTATTAAGAATATGAAAGTGTGGATATGAATGGGGTGTGGTAGACTTCCTAGTAAGCTCCAGGATAGCAATCTAAATTTATTAACAAAAACAAGGAAATACCAGAAACCAAAAATTTTTTAAATGGAGTGTTTAATAACAACAACAACTACAACAAAAACCAAACAGAAGCCTATGTAGGATCAAAGTTTGCAGAGAACAGGGAAAAGGACAAGCTGAATTAGTTTGTTTTGTAGTGCAACACAAAACAATGTTGCCTCCTTCTAAAGAAAAAATGTACTTACACTGAGTATATTTTTTTGAACAAAATATGAACCACTGATCAGAAATGAAGAAATTTCTAGAAGAATTGGATGAATGGTTAGGACTTCAAGTACTCTGATGTAATTTCAGTTTTGTGTCTTAATTCCCTGAATGCTCAAGGAAACATTTCTCATGGCAAAATCCTCTTTTTTTTTATTTCTATTTTTCTATTTTTTCTTTTTTTTTCTTTTATTTTCTGTCAAAGTGATGTACAGAGAGGTTACAGTTTCATACGTTAGGGATTGGATACATTTCTTGTACTATTTATTACCTCCTCCCTCATTCCCCTTCCCTCCTCCCCGTTTCCCTCTCTCCCCATGAGTTGTTCAGTTGGTTTACAGCAAACAGTTTTGCAAGTATTACTTTTGTAGTCGTTTGTCTTTTTATCCTGTGTCTCTCAATTTTGATATTCCCTTTCACTTCCCTAGTTCTAATACCAGTATATATAGTTTCCAATGTACTCAGATAAGATTCAGTGATAATGCAGGAAGGGGATACAAGAGGATAATCAACAATAGAAATTATGGTTTCACATGGCATGTTGAAAGTAATTACAACAGTGATATATCACTCGTTTCCATAATGTGGAGTTCATTTCACTTAGCATTATCTTATGCATTCATAGGGGCATAGCTATTAGGCTCTTGTGATCCTCTGCTGTGACTAGCCTAAGCTTGTGCTAATTCCCTATGAGAGAGACAATAGAGTCCATGTGTCTTTGAGTCTGGCTCACTTCACTTAGTATAATTTTTTCGAAGTCTTTCCATTTCCTTATGAATAGGGCAATGTCATTCTTTGTGATAGAGGCATAAAATTACATTGTGTATATGTACCACAGTTTCCTGATCCATTCGTCTACTGAGGGGCATCTGGATTGGAAAAATGGATGATTTCCTAGAAAAAAATTGATATCCCCAAACTCATCCATGAAGATTTAAGCCATCTAAACAGACCCATATCCAGCATTGAAATAGAAACGGCAATAAGTGATCTCCTATCCAAGAAAAGCCCAGGTCCAGATGGAATCACAGAAGAATTCTACAAGGCCTTCAAAAGAGAACTCACACAAATATTTCTCAAAGTCTTCAGTGAAATTGAAAGAGAAAGTTCACTACCAAACACATTCTATGAATCCAGTATAACCCTCATCCCAAAACCAGGCAGGGACTCATCACAGAAAAAGAACTATAGACCGATTTTCCTGATGAACATTGATGCAAAAATTCTCAACACAATTTTGGCCAATCGACTTCAAGAGGTCATCAAAAAAATCATACACCATGATCAAACTGGAATCATCCCAGGGATGCAAAGTTGGTTCAATATACGCAAGTCAGTTAATGTAATCCACCACATCAACTGTAGCAAGGTAAAGAACCACATGGTTATATATCTGGATGCAGAAAAGGCGTTCGATAAAATCCACATCCATTTATGATAAAAGCCTTGGAAAAATTGGGATTCCAGGGAACACTCCTGAATATAATAAAAGCAGTTTATGACAAACCAACAGCAAGCATAATTCTAAACCATGAAAAGCTAAAGCCATGCCCTTTAAAATCAGGAGCAAGACAGGGTTGTCTGCTCTCTCCCCTTCTCTTCAACATACTACTAGAATTCCTAGCCAGAGCAATTAGGCAAGAAGAAAATATAAAGGGGATCCAAATAGGAGAAGATGAAATTTAACTTTTTCTCTTTGCAGATGACATGATCCTATACCTAAAGAATCCCATAGACTACTCCCAAGCTACTAGAGCTGATCCAAAACTTTTCATTTTTAAAATGTGTTGGGTTTTTTTTTTTTTGGTGGGGGCTGTGGACAAGAAACAATGCTTTGGTTTCAATCTCCAACACCAAAGGATAAATAATCGAACAACAAATAGTAAATGTTTTGTGTCACAGAGCATAGGAATTATGAGGATAAGCTAAAGTAGAAATGTTGACATTTCCTCAGGAAGAAAAGTTTCTCCTCCTCAAGCTTGGACACACATCCTTCATCCCGAGTGCATATCTGCCAATCTGTCATGTTTGTTTGTTTTTTTCTGCTCAACAGACCTTAAGCTGAAATTTTCCACAAGGAATTTGACTGACTTGAGATTGAGAATGGAAAAATGATCATTACAAAGAAGGAGGGAAGAAAGGCAAAAGAACGATACAAATAAAATATGGTAGCCACATGGTGGATGGTAGGTTTGGGCATCTTGTCTTCATGGTGAGGGAAGGTGAATCCCTGGAATCCCAGCCCCTGCCCCCAGGTGATGGGTGTGATTTAATCCCAGGAGGCAGGGGCAGCCCATTGACTCAGACTGGGAGTTCCCTGTGACCTTGTCCCCCTGACCCAACCCTATTCAGGCATGGACCAGCTCAGGTGCTATTACCATTCCACTTGCCCCCATGTTCTCATGTCTCCTGGCTCTTCTCCAGTCACCATAGCATCCCACTTCAGCCCTCCATTGGAGCTGAATTTGTTTTTTGTTCTTTCTTTCCTCTCTGGCCTATTTCCTAATTGTGTTATGTGTATTCACTGGCTGCTAGTCTTTGAGACAGGAGTCTATCATGCAATGGTTGGCCTTTTAATAAAGACTCCAAAATTCGGACACACACACACACACACACACACACACACACACACACACACACACACACACACACAGAGTAGCCAGTGGCTAGTTTACATAGTCAGAACTCCATAGGAGGCTAAGACCTGGATGATTGCTAGCATGGGAAGAAAAGCCCACGATTTGTTTGTTAACTAATGAGGAAAAAGAACAGAGGTATGATTCAAATAGGAGACTCCAGCTTGAGCATTCAAGCCAAGCAAGCCTGAGACCCGTGAGTTCTAACTTTAGTCTAATGGAGGGATTACTATAAGACTTAGTTAGTTAATGCTTCTTAGAAAATCTTATAGCAATCATCCTGAATATAATAAACTTTCATTAATATAATAAAGTCTGTATAGGACAAATCTACCACCAGCATTATATTTAAAGATGAAAAGTTAAGGTGCTCCGCCCGATGCCGTAGGCCCTGCGGACATGCTCGCTGCCTGGGGCGTCGGGGTCTGGCCACTGTGAGGCCCCCTGAGCTGCAGACCAGAAGAACAAAAAAAAAAAAACACCAAAGAACACCAGTGGGAGAACACAAAATCTGTTGAAAAGAGATTTAGAGCTGTGTGCAGCCATGTATATGTATGGTGTTAAGAACACTATGAAGCTCGTGCAAGCGTATTCCTGAAGAATATGATGGCTGAAAATAGTCTTGAAATGCCAGACTTTGAAGTCAGGCCCCACGTTACCACGTGAACCCCACTTTACCACGTGAACCCCACTTTACCACGTGAACCTGAGATAAGCAGGCCCTGTGAGCAGACCCAGGATAAGCCCATTAGGGCCCAGTCAGTCTAGAACTCTAACCGCTGGGAATGCTTAACTCTGACCACCCCTGGGGTGCCTCGAACCCTGAGCCAATCAGATTTGTACCTGTATCCTAATCTTGCTTGCTTGAACACCTGATTGTTGTAACTTTGCTCTTTGCCTTTATAAGCCCTGTGTAATCACAGCTCGGGGCTCCCTCCTAACCTCCGCTGTGTCGGTGGGTAGGACGATGCCCGAGTTGCAGCTCGCTTGAAGAAAGCCTTGCCTTGCTTTTGCATTTCGGAATGTCTGAGTTTCCGTGGTCTTCTTGTGGTGGTTTCGCGACTTGGCACAACAGTCTAAAAGTGCTAAAGATTCAGCAGTGTGTAGCAGCCGGCAAACTCCCTAGAAGCAAGTCATACATTTGCAATATTTGCTTCAAGCACTTTGAAACACCATCAAAATTAGCATTTGCCAACGCCATATTAAACATCTGAAGGTATTTATGAAGCACCAACAGCGTCACAATGAGACCTATCAGAACGATGTCAAGCAGGCCCAAAGACTGATGGAGGCCAAGCAGGAAAAGCCAGCAAGTGGCATCTATGGGACTTTGTCCCCGGAGGAGAGATGGGCCTTAGCCCCAAGCTGCAAATCAGATCCCCAGTACAGCACCAGGAAATGGAAGGAAGAGCATTCATGCATGTGCCGTCTGTGGCAAGATATTTCTGTCACAGTCAAAACTCGATAGGCATTCACTTATTCACACTGGGCAGAAACCTTTTAAGTGTCTCCTGTGCAGTAAGTCTTTACGGAAGTCAGGGCATTTAAAAATCCACCAGCTCACACATTCAGAAAAACAACCTTTCCAATGTTGTTTTTTTCAAAAAGGATTTAAGGTTCAAAGCAAACTTCTGAAGCATAACAAATCCATACTAAGAGCAAGACGTTTCAGGCTCTTGCATCAAAGTTGAGGACTTCAGAGGCATACTTCCTGCCCCACACATTAAATGTCAAGCAGGAATGTTTTGAGAATGGCAGTATGGGTGAGTCCAAGGGGAATAACTCACCTGACGTCCACTCTATTTATATCGTCCCTTTTCAGTGTTCCGGGTATGAAGAATGCTTTGAATCAGATTCTCAGAGGACACCAGTATTTTCCTGCCAGAAGGGGCAAAACACCATGTAGGCTCAAAAAAAACCTACAACTATAAAACCATTGTAAAAAAAATCTTGGCTAAGCTTAAACGTGCTGGGGGTAAAAAATAAAAATGAGGTAACAGTCCACCAGAGAGAAAAGCATTTAAAAGTAGTTTCTTGAAAACTTGTCATAAGTCTAGTCAGCAGAATTCTGAACAAACTAAGAGAATTCTGGGTTCTCCTGGCAGGCAGGGGCTGTATAGGAGAATTGGCAATAACAAGAAGAAAGCACCGACTTTGCTGTTTTCTTGGCAAAAGCAGTTCCAGAACCAAAATGGGGGGAATGTTTGGAAGATATCCTTACATCATCAGAGAGCCGATTAACTATGGGTAGCTCTGTGACTAATAAAGACTTGTCAGTTTATGGTTCATCAGGAGAGGAGTTCTTCAGTAACTGTCAAGTGTTTCATCACTGTGGTTTCCCACTTCCAAGTGAGAACATACTTACTAGACATAAGATATATCCTTGTGATAAATGTGAGAAAGCGTTTCCTTCTCTCTCTAAGCTACAGAGACACTATTTAATCCATACCGGACAGAGGCCTTTTGCTGTAATATTTGTGGGAAATCTTTCAGACAGTCAGCTCACTTAAAAAGACACCAAGAGACTCATATTAAAAGAATCTCTATAGAAGATCATTTTACCAGCTAGACTTTGAAAATGTGAACAGTTTTATCCCTCCACATAGTGATAGCTATAATGCTTCCCAACATCAGGCTTTCAGTTTTCAGACATATGAGGTTTCACAGTCGAATCAATTATCAGAGATGGGAGTGAAGCCAGAAATTGAGGATTTCGTTCTGGGTGCCTATGGCGGAAATGAGCGGCCTTTCCTCCCCATTGCATTCTTGGGGTCCGAGCAGAGTCATTTCAGTGGCTACCCAGGGTATCCGGATAAAAATGATGGTCTCCTTTACTCGTGCAGCATGTGCTGTAAAAGTTTCCGGTCTCCGTCTAAGCTTGAGAGACACTATCTCATTCACGCGGGGGAGAAGCCTTTTGAATGCTCAGTTAGTGGCAAAAGGTTCAGGCAGGCCCCACACTGGAAGAGACACCAGCTCACTCCAAAGACCGCTCGCAGGAGAAGGCCGCTGCCAGCGACCCAGCTGTGTGACTGGGGACCCCTGTGGGGCTGCGGGTGCTCTGGCTTTCCAGAGGCTGGTCTCACAGGCAGTCATCTGCCCTGCATAGTAAGAGTGAGGTAGATAGAAAAGACAGTGTTTTAGGAATCACAGTTGAAATTGTAGAAGGAAGGGTACAGCTTGTGTCATTAAGTAAGCATTTATTTTCATATTATAAACATACTTTGGCTCTGTTGAGAACCCCATGGTGTCCGCAAGCTGCAGTGCATCCCACTGTGTTTGCTTTTACAAAGGAGAGTAGTTTTCATCCGTGTCTCAAATTATATCCCAAGACATTTTTCTTCTCATAGGTTTTAAAACCTTACAGATACAGGCGAAAAGGAGAAGAATCTTTTGCACTGGTCTTTTTCAAAACTGGTCTTGGACTGGCTGTTTGACCAGTGATCTACCAAGTGGTGGTTCTGTTTTTTCCATTTTGTCAGGATCGCTGTTGTAATTCACAGAAGAACTTAAAAGTAGGAGACAGGCTGGTTTGTGCTCACACACATCTCCCGTATCTCTTTCCAGGAGTGTTTTCTGAATGTCCCAATTGTCTTGGTAACATGTGTGTGGCTGTGCTTTTCTGAGGAACGCTTGCCGTTCGTCTGTATGCTTGCTGGTTGGGAGCCCTGGTCACAGACAAACTTGTCTAGAGCGGCATTTACCAGACTTGGCTTTACTGTGGAGCATTCTTTCAACTTGCCTATCCTACTGAGCCTGAGAAAATGGCTTGACTTTATCTAGTTTTAGGTTTCATTCCTCATGCAGTTGCAAGATGTTAACTCTAAGACTTTATTTGATCCTTACAGCATGTTTTTCATTAATAAGATAATCATCCCAATAGAGGAATTAGATGTTTATAGAATACAAGGTGTTATTTTTCTTAATAGAGTGATCATGATTTGGAAACATTTGAATCCTAACTGTAAGAGACTTTTTCATAATCACACAATCTTCGTGTTTGCCATACTTTAAGAAATCTTTAAGAATGACTTCCTAGCAACAAAAAAAAGTTCACCATTGCGTTTCTAAAGTGACAAGAACAGCACACTCCAGACTGGGGGAAACCCTCCATTGAGATATGGGTAAGTGGATGATTGTATGTTTACATCATGTTCTGAGAACTGTCTTGTGAAGGGGGTGGGAGGGAGGAGGAAGGGTTTTGTCTGATTGCTTTATCACAAGTGTTTTTTTAAGTAAGTTGGGTTTAATTTATAGAGTAGAAATATGACAATGATTAAATTGCCCAAATGATGTACAAAAAAAAGATGAAAGTTTAAAATTATTTCCTCTAAAATCAGGAATGAATCAAGGATATCTACTTTCTCCAACTCCTCTTCAGGATAGCACTGGAATTCCTAGCAAAAGCAATGAAGCAAAAGAAAACCATAAACTGGATCGAAACAGGAAAATGTAAGTAAAACAAATCCTCTTTACAGATGGCATGATCTTGAATTTAAGGTATTCTGTGGATTCCTCCTCAATGTTACTTGAGCTGGTGTGAAACATGGGCCAAATATCAGGGTATCAGAAAAATCAATAGCTGTTCTGAAACCAGGAAAGCAATTCCATTGGTAATAGCCTGAAAAATACCTTGGAATTAACAAAATATTTGAAGAACCTCTATGATGAAAACATTAAAAATCTGAAAATTAAAATTAAAGCAGATTTAAGGAAATAGAAAACCTTCCCTCTACCTAGATTGGAAGGATTAACTTCATGAAAATGGCAATAATGGCCAAAGCTATCAAAAAATTCAATGCAATGTCCATTAAAATCTTAACAATATTCTTCGAGAGGAAGCAATCCAAACATTCATATGGAATAATAGAAGACCCTGAACAGCAAAAACAGTCTTTAGCAGGAAGAACAATAGTGGAGGAATGTAAATACCAAACTTCAAACTGTATTTCAAAGCAATAGTAGTCAAAACATCTTGATACTGGAATAGGAATAGCTCTTAGGACTAATGGAACAGAAAAGAAGATCTGGAAATGAACCCACAGAACTATAGCCACCTAATAATTGATAAGGGAGCCAAAAACACAGGGTGGAACAAAGACAGCCTCTCCAACAATGGGGCTGGCAGATTTGGCTATACACATCTATAACACTGAAGTTAGAACCTTATATATTATAGTACATTAGAATCAATTCCACATGGATCAAAGGCCTCTTGTGAGGGAAGATATTATGAAAATATTATAAGAAGATTTAGAGGAAACCATGTGGTTCCTTGGAACAGATCAAAAAGTCCAAAGCAAAGCTCCAGAGTCACAACAAGTCAAAGAAAGTGTGGATAAATGGGATTGCATCAAACTGAAGAGTTTTTGTTGGCAAGATAAACTGAGAGCTCACAGAATGGGAGAAAATTTTTACTATTGATGCATCAGACAAGGGCCTCATATGTAAAATATACATAGAAGTTAAATAAATAAACCCCCACAAAATAAACCCTTAAGAAACATCAACCCAATTGATAAATGCACTAAAGACATAAAGAGAGATTTCTCAGAAGAAGAAATAAGATTGGCCAATAAACACATAGTTTCCCTCATCAAGAATAAAAGTTAGTACATGTCTAGGATTATGCTAGCAGAAGATCACAATAGCTCAGTAGCTATGTCCACATGAACACATAACATGATGATATGTGAAATGAACTCCAAGTTATGGAAATAAGTGGTATATCAGTGTTGTTGTTATTTTCTACTTGCCATGTGAAAATATATTTCTTTCCCATGGTTTTACCCCTGATATCACTGTAACTGATTTAATACCTTGGATATTGTATATTTGTGTATTGGAACTTGGGAAAGGAATGGGAATACCAAACTTGAGAGACAAAGGAAAAAGACAAACCAATGCAACAGCAATACTTACAAAACTATATGGTCTAAACCAACTGTACAAGGCACGGGTCAGGAGGGAAATGAGGAGTGGAAAAGTGGGGAGGAGAGGAGGGAGGAGATAACAAGTTAGATAAGAAATGCACAAACTGCCTCTCGTATGAAACTGTAATCCATCTGTACATCAATTTGACATTAAGGGAGAAGCTTCTGTTGTCATATAGCATGGCAACTATAAGGTGGCGCATATGCTTTCTACCAAACCAGCAACCACCTCAGAGCATAAATAGTGCTTGTGATTGATTGGTAGTTCATTGTGTTTTGTTTTAAAAGAAGTGAAGGCTGGGAATGTGGCTTAGCTGTAGAGTGCTTGCCTAGCATGAACGAAGCCCTGGGTCAGATCTTCAGTACCACATAAACAGAAAAAGCAGAAAGTGGTGCTGTGGCTCAAGATGTAGAGTGCTAGCCTTGAGCAAAAAGAAGTCAGGGACAGTTCTCAGGCACTGAGTCCCAAGCCCCAGGACTGGCAACAAAAACAACAACAACAAAAAAAGGAAAAGTGACAGGAAAGGCCACTTTCTATCTCAATAAGTTTGCTTTCTCCACCTGACAAACCAACAATTCTTGCAAGTGCTGTCAGTGAGAATTGTCCAGGAAAGGAGAAACCAGTGTTCATGGTTATTACAAGATGACAACAGAGGACTTCTGATGTGGCTGGGCCCACAGACATTGATTTTGTGAAAATGAAAATCATTTAAATATTTAAAGAAAGAAACAAGTGAGGACATCATATCCTTTGAATGTAGAGAACTTCCTATTAGTCCATGTTTTACAGAGAGAAGTTCAACATTGCAGCTGGAGCACCTGGTTGGTTCTATCACTGGGATGTAATACTATTAGGGTGGTTTTCTTCCTTGTAGTTTTGTTACCAGTCCTGGGGCTTGAACTCAGGGCCTGAGCATTGTCCTTGGCTGCTTTTTGCTCAATACTAGCACTCTACCACTTGAACCATGGCACCACTTCTGGCTTTTTCTCTTTATGTGGTGCTGAGGAATGGAACCCAGGACTTCATGTAAGCTTGGTAAGCACTCTACCACTTGGCCACATTCCCAGCCCTCCCTGTAGGTTTTATTTACTAGCTTGAGTTCAATACCACAAAAGACAAGTAGTTTGATGTGTATACCAGTGAAGTACTGAGACCTAGCATCAGAGACAACTGGAAGACTACGAAGCTTATGTGTTCACTGTTTGTTTTCCTTTACTTACAATTCATTGGGTCTAGTTTACAGTTCTTTTGCCTTTTTATTTTCTGAATTTATTTCTTACTGTTATTGCAAAGGTGATGTACAGGGCTGGGAATATGGCCTAGTGGTAAAGTGCTCGCCTCATGTACATGAAGCCCTAGGATAGATTTCTCAGCACCAAATAGAAGATGGCCAGAAGTAGGGCTGTGACTCAAGTGGCAGAGTGCTAGCCTTGGGCAAAAAGAAGCCAGGGACAGTGCTCAGGACCTGAGTCCAAGCCCCAGGACTGGCAAAAAAAAAAAAGGTGATGTACAGAGGGGTTACAGTTATATAAGTCAGAGAATGGAGTACATTTCTTTTTGCACAATGTCACCCATTCCCTTGCGCTCTCCAGACTTCTCCCTTCCATCTTCACCCACATGTTATGGAGTTCATTTTCAACATAGTGTCTAGTGAATACTGCTGCTTCATTTGTTCATCTGTAGTGATCAAATTTCTGTGAGCCCTCTTTCCCTGAAGATCAGAATAGCCCAATAGCTATATGCTTATGAACACATAAGGTAATGCTAAGTGAAATGAACTGCACTTTATGGAAACAACTGTTATATCATTGTTGTAATTATTTTCAACATGCCTTGTTAAACTGTACCTTTTGTTTTTTTCTTGTTTTTTTTTTTTGTTTAGTTTTTCTTGTAGTCTTTCCCTGTGATTATACACCTACTTTCACTGTATCTCATCTGAGTATGCTGGATACTGTACATATGGGTATTAGATATACGGAATAGAAAGGGAACATCAAAATCAAGAGACAAAGGTAAAAAGACAAATCATTCCTAAAGCAATTCTTACAAAACTCATGCGGGGAGAGGGGAGAAATATGAAGGAGGTAACAAACAGTACGAGAAATGTACTCCACTGCCAATCATATGAAACTGTAACCCCTCTGTACTTTACTTTGACAATAAAGAAAAAATTTAAAACAAAACAAAATCAAAGTAGCAGTCACAAAAAAAGAATAAACAAGATCAAGGTGAAACATAAAGCCAAATGACAGTGTCGCATGCTTGTAATCCGAGCTACTCTGGAACCAAGATCTGAGAACCACAGTTCAAAGCCAGCCAGGACTGCAAAGTCCATGAAATTCTCTTCTTCAATAAACTACTCAGGAAAAGCAGGAAGTGATGCTGTGACTCAAGTGATAGAAGTTCAGGGATAGCACTCAGGCTCTGAGTTCAAGCACCAGCACCAACATTAAAAAAAAGAAGAAAAGAGGGCTGGGGATATAGCCTAGTGGCAAGAGTGCCTGCCTCGGATACACGAGGCCCTAGGTTCGATTCCCCAGCACCACATATACAGAAAACGGCCAGAAGCGGCGTGTGGCTCAAGTGGCAGAGTGCTAGCCTTGAGCAGGAAGAAGCCAGGGACAGTGCTCAGGCCCTGAGTCCAAGGCCCAGGACTGGCCAAAAAAAAAGAAGAAAAGAAACCAAAAACAAAGCAAAAAATGTGTTTACGTTTTGACAAGTTCAATAATCTCCTTTGTTTCATTGTGTGTGCATGCCTAGGAAGTTGTAAAATTTATCATTTCCCAATGTATTTTTTTTTAATGTCCAGTATGTATGTTTGTAGATGGATAGGCACATTCAGGCTACTGCAAATGAAGGAAAGCCTATAACCTATGTTTCTCTGGGTCTAAATAAATTCACTTAATATAATTTTTTCTAAATCTTTCCATTCCTTACAAATGGTACAATAGCATTCATTCTGATGGATGAGTGGAATTCCATTATGAATATCTCCCCCATCTTCTTGATCCATTCATCCACTGAAAGGCATCTGGGATGCTTCTAGATCTTGGCTGTGGTAAACAATGCAATGCTGCAAGGACCATGTTTATGCTGATACTTTAGTGTGCCTTTTCCTGTGTTCTACTGGATAAATGCCTAGGAGTGGATTTTCTGGGTTTCAAGGACACTATGTCTCTCTCTCTCTCTCTCTCTCTCTCTCTCTCTCCTCTTTCTGTCTCTCTCTCTCTGTTTGTGTGTGTGTATGTGTGTGTGTGTTGCCTTTTGTTATCTCATTTTGACACCCTTCTCTGAAATTGCAATCCCATTCCAAGGTTTTTTCTTTGTGCATTAATTCTTTTTTTCTCTTAGATATGTTATTATTTTGGTAATGAGGAGAATTGAGTCCACCCATGTTTATGATACGAAAAAGGTCTCGCATTCCTCTACACACAGATCTCCATTGATATTCAACAGGAGAATATTTTACCTTCTTGGATTTTCAATATACTATATTTTGACAGTAAACTTTTTATTTGGTTGTTCTGGTCATGGACAGGAATGTAAACTTTTATTGTTCTGCCCATTACTGGTTTGCTTTTATTGTTTCCGACACAGAATAAAGCCCCATCAGTACTTTTGAGTGAAAAACACTGATTCAATGTATGCAGTAATTTTTTTAATAAATGTTAATTATCATCTTACTCTTGGATTTTACCTTTAGTGAGTGTGTGCCAGTCTTAGAGCTTGAAATCAAGGCCTGGGTGTTGTCCGTGGGCTTCTTTTGCTCAAGGCGACTGTTCTACCTCTGGGGCTACAGCTTCACATTTGGCTTTTTGGAGGTTTAGTGGAGAAAAGATTCTTGCAGATTTTCCCAGCTGGGTAACCCCTAAATGGCTAGGGTTCTAGGCAGGAGCCATTCCTTTCTGGTTGGATTTTGCATATTTAAGCTAGAATTGCTTCAATGGGGAGAGGCCAGATTGGAATTTTTTTCCATTAGTGTTGAAACTCACCTGTCTGAGGTCAAAAGATCCCCTCCCCCCATATGTCCAGGATGGAAGTCACAGTTTTAACAATGCATAGCCGGAACTACAAAAGCTTCTATGATTGATACTCCAAATATTCTCTTCAAAACCTTAAAGGGCTAGCAATATATGTAATGTTATAAAGGAACAGTTCATATATCAGGAAAACTGGTCCGTAGACTCTCCAACTTGACAAAACAGATTATAATAATGAAGCTAAAAGTCAAGACTAATAGGTAGGTAGGAGGAACTTATGGCCTGGAAAACATGTCATATAAAACACCCATGAATTAAAACCTGTGTCATAGAATCATGATCCTAAGTCATGACCTTTTCAAATAACTTTTGGCTGATATCTTGAATATCCTCTCACTGTGCCCCAACTTCTCCAGGAATTACCCTATCAGACACTTACCTGGAAATTCCTGATTGGTGTGCTCCACAAAAATAATGTCAGTTACACAGTCATGGTATCAGCATCTTGCTTTCTCCTGGTACTGGACTTGGTTTTTGTGTGATTCTAAATCTTCAACTCAGCACCATGAAGTTCTTGGTGCTACTTGTGTTATTGGGGCTTTCTGCCATCCTGGTTTTGCTGGTAAGTAAAATATTTAACCAAGTGAAAGTATGTGTGCAAGTATGCACTCTCTGGGACAGTGACTTTAGAGATTTTCATGAAGCTGTACTTTCCTGGCCTGTTATTCAGAACCTACTTCTATCTCCATTTGAATATTAAGCTATCAGGATACTGATTTCTGTTTTCCCAATTCAATCAGATGTTTTTTCTGTTGTGAACTTGACAGTCTGTGCCAATTATTGTTACTATAAAGTGGTTTGGTTTTGTATTATTATCTTCAACTAATTTTACATCAGAATTGCCATTTAAGACACAGTTAATACAATCTATCTTCATCATGTTCACTTCTTTCCATATTCTCACATAGCTTTCCCCTACCTGCCCTTTCTCTTACTTTTCTCAGTGTTATAGATAGGTTCAATTCTTGTCTGCATTTCTCCCCTCCTTTTCTCTTCATCCATGTTTTCCCCTATATGTGGAAGCTAGGTTTAGCTTACAACCTCGTAAATAAATGTGTTGGATGGTATGCAAGTATATACAAATTAACACTGAAATATGGAAGATTCACAGGAGACATCAAATTTTGCAATTTCTTAGAAAGCCAAAATCACATCTCAGCAAAATAAAACACAAGGAAGCTAATACTCAGCAGGGATGAGATGTGGTTAAGGGGAAACTGTAGACAAATGAAGAGGAGTAATAATCCTTAGATGATAATCAATAGCTTATTTCAAGAAGTATAAGAGGACCATGTTGTCTTGTCAAGCCATCATTTATCTTCAGTATGACCGCCCAGGACCACTGCTATCCAAGACTAAACAATGAAATTACCAGTCACATTCTATATTCCCTGTCAAATGTTTTCTCATGTTTTTTTCTGATCTTTCAGAGGATGATTTAATAGAGACTACCTCTGATGCCTTAGGTACTGGAAACCTGCTCTGCCATTCTTGTCCTTCTTTTCAGACCATTTATTTCCAGGCTTATTCCTGTCAGCTTCCATGGACATATTCTATTTTATAAAGACTTCTAAGATGGGGGGAGATATATTCCTGTTGACAAAATTGATTTTGACACAAATAATCTCCTCCTTTCTTACTTTTTTTTTTTTCTTTTTTGCCAGTCCTGAGCCTTGGACTGAGGGCCTGAGCACTGTCCCTGGCTTCTTTTTGCTCAAGGCTAGCCCTCTGCCACTTGAGTCACAGCGCCATTTCTTGCTGTTTTCTATTTATGTGGTGCTGGGGAATAGAACCCTGGGCTTCATGTATAAGAGGCAAGTACTCTTGCCACTAGGCCATATTTCCAGCCCCTCTTACATATTTATATAAAGTATGAAAGGAAGCCTTTCACACAGAGTTATCAGATCTGTACATATTGTTCTACTTTTCTTAGCCAAATACTCAAAGCCATTAGTCTACAAAAGAGGAGGTGAGTGGTTTTGGTTTTCTTTCATTGTCTGTGTCACTCCTGGAGTTTGAACTGTGTTGAGTGATGCCCCTAAACTTTTGTCATCATGCACTCAATCATTTGAGCCTCAGTTCCACTTCTGACCTTCTTTGTAGCCTATTGGATATAACAGTCTCATGCACTTTCCTGCCAGGGACTGACCTTGACCTTTGATCTTCAAATCTCTGCCTCCTCAATGGCTAGAAATATAAGCATGAACCACCAGTGCCCTAATGCTGATGTTTACTGTTTATAATCATTTCATAATTGCAGGATAAAATACATGGCTAATATTAAAAGTAAGACAACTTTTATTATCCTGAAATAAGATGGAATGAATCCTAAAGATGTTGTTTATTGAGAAAGGTATTGGTACAGAATAGGATTCTGTAATCATGAAGACAGTGTGGTCTAATGTGTGCTGCTACAAGTGGGTCATATGTCTAATGCCTAGACCAAAGTTCACTTCCAATCTCTGCCTTGACAACAGAAGTTATAGACTGTAAGTTCACTTAAGTCTTCTTGGCAACAGTATTCTCTGGATAAGGAAATAGGTGGATTTGAGATTTGTCCTCATTCTGGGGCAAAGTACTTACCTCTCTTCTCAGCCAGTGTCACTGCACAAGGAAAAAAGCTTCAATACATCTTTCTCTCAACAAATACAATTGGAAAAGGAATGGGGGTGGTGGATATATATAGGAAGAATGAAGACGTGAGCCACTTAACAACAGGATTGCAGACAGGATTTTGCAACAAAATACTTGTTCAGTACTGGGTGGGACACTTGTTATTACCTGCAGGCTAGAGGATATGTTACCTGACAGTTTTCTCTTCATTTGAAATGTCCTTCAGATGACTGCACTGCTGATGACCTGGCTGCCGATGACTCTGTTGCAGATGTCTCTCTGTGGACAGCTATTTTCCCCAGTAGTTCTGTTGACGTTCTCTGGTTCGGACCAGGTGAGGAGATTTCATCTAAGTAATTCTTTTCTTTGTATACATAAGGAAATGACAGGGCTCCTCATTTGTGCTTACCTTAGCAAATTCTGTGAGGAACAAAGAATAGCAGGAATAGACTTCAGTTTTCTTCCCATGACTCCCTTAATGCTTTGTGTTCTGATTCACGTTACTATATAAATTTCAAAGTAGTCAAAAGGTAGAGGTTTCTTGGTTGTGAATTTTAATTGCATCCTTCCTGTAATAATGGTATTAGAGAATGTTTATCCTTAATAGAAATTTTTGGAAGAAAAAATGTCCTCTTAGCATGCACACATTGCATTTCAACTGAAAACACTTTTATATTTGGAAATTATTCAGAAACTACAAATGGTTTGATAATGAGGCTTCTGCAAGTAGACTCCTTTGTGAGGTATTCAGGACATCTTTGGGAGGATGCAACTTCATCAGCACTGAGGTCCATTTTCTGAAGATTCATTCATTTCCCCTTTTTGTTCCAGGTGATAGAGTCTGAATCCTTATTACCAACCTCTTCACAGTATTTCTTTATTTTCAGAAGACAATAAAGCCATATTTCAATGGTCACTGGAATTAATATTGGAGCGAGAATAAAAAGTTTCATCTTGAAGATGTGTTCTTCAAGTCTACATCAAAACATCCCTTCATTTGATTTGATCCAATAAACTCCTTCCCTTGGCAATGTAGCTTCTCATCTCCACTCACTTCAATCACCTTCCAATTGTGAGCATCATCATGCATGTTTTACTTTATTATAAATTTCTGGGATTTCCCATTGTTTGGACAATCCATTTGAGACACCTCTGTGGTTTATTTGGTAACCCGACTTTGTGTCTGCATGCTATGGTTTTAGTCATGATACCAGAGCCCTGTCATTTCTTTGCATAATCACACTAAATCAGCACTTACAAGGTTTCAATGTCCAGGCTCATGCCATCAAACCCTTCTATCACATGACATACAAGAGACTCCTTTTCTGGAATTTGATGACTAGAAGAGAAACAGTCAAAGGCAGCTCAGTTTAGCTATGGTACAGTCAGTGTCAACAGTGGTTATTGATGGACGGCTGCTATCAAATATCCAATGGCAGGTTTCTGGATGGGATCCAGAAATCTCCCAACATATCATCAGCAGACAGGAATACTCAATGACAAGGGTAAAATTAGATTAGCAAGCCATCTTTCTGAAAAATCTACCCCTTCCCTTGATGCTTGGTTTGGGAGGAGTAGAGATATAGAATCAAGTCTCTAGGTAAAAGTCAACCAAGGCAGAATAGTATGCCATATTCAGTCTCCAATTCCTAGCAATAAGCCAGGCTGGAGGCCTCACTAACCTTGGAGCAAACAAGCCCAAATGGCAAACACAGTAAGAATTGGCAGCAAGTTCAAATTATTAGCAGAAAAAGAAAAAAGAAAAACCAATATCCCCCACTCCATGGGAGGAATAAAAGAAAATAGAAAAGGAAAGGAATATTCAAATTATTACTGCAGTGTGAAACCCCACAAAACAGCAAATATGCTTTTCTCTGTGCTGTTAGGTTTGCTTCTTCATCACCCCAGGAGTAATAAAGCATTCTATACTCTGGACATATAGTGCAAATCAATCCTTTGGAAAATTTAGCCAGAAAAAGGAAGTGATTAGTTCAGCTATAACTCTAGAGACATGAAAAGCTTGTTGCCTCATTAGTCTTTGATAAAAGAAAAACAGAACTGTCTTATTTACTGTATGGAATATTTCTGTGATTCTGACTTCCAAGCTTTGTTTCTAATGACAGAAATGTGGAGAGAGTTCAGTTCTCAAACTCAAGTACCTACAATAAAGGACTTAACAATATAAAAACTCCTCACGCAAACACACATTTTCATTTTTTTCTAGGAGGGATTCCATAAGACATCCATACTGGGAAACACTTTTGATTAGCTCCATGTAACAAGCATTGAGAGACATAAAACTCAGCTCTGTTCAGACTGGGAATTATCTTGGCATGAGGGGCAGGAACCGGCCTTCCCAAAGGGAGCTGGTAAAGGGGTGTTATACAGCATTGGGACCAAGTGATAGGTTTTTTTTTAATCCAGATACTTGATTACCCAATTTAATCATAAACAATTTTGTCTCTTCTTCTAATGTACAAAGAAATGCTTTCCAATGCCAGTTGACACCTACGGCTTCCTTTCCAGTTGCAAAACCCAAAAGATCCCCTTGTGGGCATGAGCAAGGTGTGCTGTACCTGTGTGTGTTTGTTAGATTAGACTTTGGTAGTTGCAGATGAGACATCATTTTCTGTTTTCTTGAGAAGATAACTGAGGAGAAACTTTTATAATGCACAGAATTCCCAACTACCAATGTGTCTCACAGCATATAGGTACTTCCTCTGGGGCCCTGGCTGCATTCAAAAGCAGGGTGCAGACTTTCCCCTTGTATTTCTTTCTGTTGAGCCTGCTACCACCAAGGACAAGTTCATGAGTACTCAGGTTCCTTTACTTGCAATGGGCTGTGCTCACAAATACATGGGACAGTGCCACCTCCTTCTATCTACTCAGCTGTCGCTTTTCAGAAATGTCAGTTTGGGTCATACTATCTGAAACTGTACCACATTTTCTTCGTCCAACCATATGGTTCCATTATCCATCCTGTATGATTTCTTTGCAGGTCTTTCAACTTCACATGTATGTATGCTTGCCTCATTCCTCTCTATATTTCTTTACAGTGTACTGATATTTCAGCCTACTGATATTTCTGAAAATGCAGATGGCATACAGTTTCACTCTACTTTGCTCACTGTCCTTCTTCAAATCTTTCATTGGAATCCCCCTCCCCCGCCAATAGTTACTGAATGAATTGATACATATTACACAGATTCATGGATGTCAATTAAGTATTTTTTATTATCATTAAGAACTCCATTCAACTTTATCTCGTTACTCTTTATGCTTGAAGCTTTATACAACACTTGACAAAATAGAAAGTTTCTTAGCTCATTTTTGTTGTTGTTTGCTTTGGGTTTTCTGGGGTTTTTTTAGTGAGGGGTTTGGTTTTTTTTGGGGGGGTGTTTTTCTTTTTCTTTTTTTTTTTTTTTTTTTGCCAGTCCTGGGGCTTGGACTCAGGGCCTGAGCACTGTCCATGGCTTCTTTTTACTCAAGGCTAGCACTCTGCCACTTGAGCTACAGCGCCACTTCTGGCCATTTTCTGTATATGTGGTGCTGGGGAATCGAACCCAGGGCCTCATGTATATGAGGCAGGCACTCTTGCCACTAGGCCATATCCCCAGCCCAAGGGGGGGGGGCTGTTTTTGTTTTGGACATGGGGCTTGTACTCAGGGCCTGGATTTTGTCACAGTGTTGTTTTTGCTAAAGGCAAGTACTCTACCACTTTGGGCCACAATGCCACTTCTGGTTTTCTTAATTGGAGAAAGAGTCTCAAAGACTCAGATCCCAGCCTCCTGAGTAGCAAGGATTAGAAGCACGAGCCACCAGCACCAACCTGAGAGTCTTCTTTTCTTAGAATACTGTATTTCTCACTCAGTATGACACCAGTGAATTCACTATATGTAGAGAAGAGAGGCCCTGATGTGAAGAAATCACAGCCTGACAGACTCAGGACCGGCCTTGGAACTGGCTGCTCTGTACTGATTTTTTTCCTAGGTGCAGAAGTGAAGTGTAATGGGGTGGAATTTTATACTCTAATGGCTTTGAAATTAGCACAGTGGTGAGTAGGATGGGAAGTCAGGGCTTCTCCATCTTTCTAGAAGTGCTGGTATACCTGTCTGTTTCCCACAAAGAGGAGGAAACTTGGAGAAGTTTTGACCTGAAAAGCACTTAAGATTGGAAACAGTAGAATTCAATCCTGTCTCACAGACTCGGGAACTTGACAAGTATTTGACATCTTGACCTTTACAAATGGCCTTGAGCTGTGCTGATGTTTCTGCTCAGTCTCTCTCTTCCACAGACTTCCTGGCATTCAGTAAACAAAATTGTGGTCTGTGGTCTGGCAGTTCCTCTCTGTGTGTTAGGTGGTATTAAGTGTCATCATGTGGAATCCTGGGGTCAGCAAATTGCCTTGGTCTATAGCAGTCTTCATAATGCTGCATGGCTTTCAATTACCACCATGAAATATTTATTTCCATGATTTTTTGGAAGCTTCTACTTTCCTGGTCTCTGGCTATAAGTATTTATGTAAAAATTATTACCAGAAAAGAAGTATATAGCAAATCTAACTACTGTTGAGGAAGTTGGTTCCCAGAGATTACAAAGAGAATGGATAGCAACTCCTGTTGTTTTATTCCACCACCTGATTAATCTTGTTTATTGGTGGTTATTCCATGTATGGTTAGCTTGGCTAGTAAATTTTCCACATTCAGCCACATCTTCTATTCTAAACTGACATTCAAAGGCATTTTCTTTTGTGTCCACAGTGTATGTTTAAGAAAGTAAGCATAAGTTTATTACAAGGTAAGAAAGAATGAATACATATGAAGTTTCTAAACCTTTTCCATTTTCTGTGCATTTTTTTTCTCAATGTGTCCACACAAGGCTAAAGATTTTCAAGTTTTAACACCTAGAATATTGGTCAAAGGTTCTCTTTTCTATACAAAGTGGTTTGTGATATCTTTCCCACGTTTCAGACTTGACATTGAACTCAGTCATCTCAGTTTTTCTCCAATTCCTTGATCAAATCTAGAACTCTCCAACATGAGCTTTGCCTGTAGCCCAGATGTTTCTGTCCGTGCCAACTGGACATGGAATAAATATTTTTTGGTTTACTGCCTCCACTGGCTCACACTGCAATTATGCAGGCCACAGGCCCTAATTATGTGCAGTTATAAGCATAAGCCAATGGCACTTTAATGCAATATCATAGTATTCTTTGAGTCTTGATTGCATCTATCCTACCAATAAGTGCCTGCTTTCACCATTCTTTCTCCATGGAACATGGAACTATTTTATTTTTTAACTAAATATTCTGTTTAATTCGGGGAGTATTCCAAAACTACAAATAGCTTTATGATGAGCACTCTTCAAGTCTTCATGACTCTTCAAGTTTTCATGACTTATTCAGGATACTTTGGACAATTTGCAAAATCATGAAGGATCAAGTTCCATGTCTGAATTCTTCGTTCATTTCTCCCTGGCTCTCCAGGTGACTCCATTGAATTTAGTGGCACCTGATAGTTGTAATTCCCACTAAGGTTCCATTCAGTTCTTCATCCTGTTTACTAACCTCTTTTTATTATAACTTCACTTTTAGATGTTATGTATTGGCTACCTGCTATGAATAGAAATTAATATATAGCTCATCACAAAGACATTTGTATCTTCTAGATTCATTCTTTCTGTGTTTAAAAATTTTTCATCATCTTTGAGTAGTTGTACAAAGGAGTTTCCATTTGTCAAAGCAGTTTATGAATACAGAACATCTTGATCCATGTCAGCACTTTCAATATTATTACCCATCCATCTCAACCAACCTTTGTTATGGGTCTGGAGGAGGGGAATCTGTGTCTCTCCAAGAGTCCACCACACAGAGACAGTCTCAAGCAAAAAGATGAATTTATTGGGGAACTAGAAAGGAAACTGACTGGCCAGGGAAGCAGCACAGACTCTGGAACTGTAACTGCGACCCCTAGCAGTCTTCAAGCTGGGGTTTATCAAGGTAGAAGCTACATATTCTATAGCAGGTGTTCATGTAGGACTGACACAGTGGGTTAATGCAGGGAATAGCAAGTCACAAATGGGTTAAGCAAGCTGGTTACAGAAGAAGAACTTTGCAGTCAGGCTGACCTAATATCAACTTTATTTTAACAATTGTTACCATGTTCCCCTACTATCACTAAGCAAACATGAGCGGGCTAAAACCATCCAATACTCAATTATAAGTAGCCTGACCAGAGAGTTGCCATGGCATTTTTGTAACTACTATTATGATTGCTACCTAGATACAGAGAGGAACAAGGGCTACACATATTTTTAAATGTCAAACTACAAGGAACTAGTCTCACAGTGGGGGATGCATCCCTCTATCATGGAGTCACAATTAGGGTTTAGAAGCTGCTATAACATTGATACTAAAAACTATTATATTTCTAACTCTAAAACCCCAGGCACCTAGATCTAAGAAAATGTAGAGATCCATGCTATGTTCACACTGTGTTTCATTTCTGTGGATGGGAGGGGGGGAAAATAGTGGGGGGGAACTTAGCACATTCCAGTTGGAGTCACCTCTGCTTCCCCAACACCTTTTCCCTTACTTATCTTAATTTTACGTTATATGTTGAACTGCTTGCTATTGTCAAAGCAGTTCATGTCTATAATGAATCTTGATCTTTGTCAACACAAAAACAAAAACAGTACCCTCAAACCAATTCAGCTCCAATGGAGAGCTGAAGTGGGACACCATGGTGACTGGAAAAGAGCCATGGGGCCAAGTGGAATGGTAACAGCACCTGAGCTGGTCCAGGCCTAAATAGAGTAGGGCCAGGGTCAAGGTCACAGGAAACTCCCAGTCTCAGGCAATGGGCTGAGGCAGCCCAGTGTCTGCCCCTGCCTCCTGGGTTAAGTCACACCCATCACCTGTGGGGAGGGGCTGGGATGCTGGGGGTGAGAGGTGAGGGAGCCTGCCTTCCCCCACCATGAAGATAAAATGCCCAACCTTACCATCCACCGTGTGGCCACTGTATCATATTTGCTTCTTCTCCTTCTGAAAATTCCACAGTGGCTACCCCATCTCTGGTACTGGTCATCAGTCTTTTGCCTTTCTTCCCTCTGTGTTTGTAATGATAATTTTTCCATTCTCAACCACAAGTCAGTCAAATTCCCTGTGGAAACTTGCAGCTTAAGGACCACTGATCAGAAACAATCGATGACAGATTGGCAGATATGCACTCAGGATGAAAGATGTATGCCCAAGTATGAATAGGATTAAACTCTTTCCCTTAGGAACTGTCAACATCTCTTCTTCAGCTTCAGCTTGTCCTCATAATTCATATACTCTGTGACTCAAAGCATTTGTTGTTTGATTATTTATTTTTTGGTTTTGGAGATTGCAACTGAGCATTGGTTCTTATACACAGCCCAAAGCAAATATTTTAAAAATGAAAAAAGAGGATTTTGCCATGAGTAACATTTCCTTGAGCACTGAGGGAAATAAGACAGAACTGAAATTGCATCAGGTTACTTGAAGTCCTAACTATTCATCCAGTTCTTCAAGAAATTTCTTCATTTCTGATAAGTGGTTGGTATTTTGTGCAACAAAATGTATTCAGTAAGTTTACTAAATAATAAAATCACTTTCTTCTTTAGAAGTAGGCAACATTGTTTTGTGTCTCACTACAAAAGAATGTAATTCATTTTGTCCTTTTTCTGTTCTCTGCAAACTTTGACCCTACATAGGATACTGTTATTTTTTTATTTTTTTTCAGTTTTTCCTATGATTTTTTGGATATTGTAAAAGTAATGTACAGAGGGATTACACTTATGTAAGTCAGATAAAGAATACAGTTTTAGACGTCCCCTGTTCCTCCTTCTCTCACAGCTTTTCTCTCCCATTTCTACCCACAAGCTATATAGTTCATTTTCAACCTAGAGTCCAGTGAATATCACTCTGCATTTGTTCATCCTTTGTCCCACCCCATTACCCTCCCAAAGACAGATAAGTGAAGAAAATGAAAGGAAAAAAAAACAGTTACAAAGAAAAAAATCTCTCATTACTATTTCCTAGAGCTCATTTTGATAAATATTGTTTTATGTGATCAGATGCACATAGGTATTGCACCTTTATATTCCTCTCCTAGGAGTATCCTCCTTTGGTCTCACTGGGTATGAATGACTAGAGACCTGAAATTTATTGTGCCATTTATCAAGTGTATTTTTTTTCTTTTCTTTTACCTTTCAGCATGTTTATCTAATTTATAGGGACATTCTAGTTATCATACAATGCTCTTTCGCTGAGATAAATCTCCAGCTCCTATTTTTTTCTTAAGTACTCTATTCTTTCTTCATTTTTGGTTTCCAGTCTTTTATTGCTTTTTTTTTTTTGGTAATAAGTTTAGATTGCTATCCTGGAGCTCAATAGACAGTCTACTACACCCCATTCACATACAATTTTTTATTTTCTTAATAAACTGTTTTTTAATCTTCTATTGGTTATTTTCATTTTTTTATATACCTTGAAACTTCAATAAAACTAGGGACATTAATCATGATTAGTTCTGATTGTCACCCTCCCTCAAAAAATAACACAATTAGGCCACATTTTCTATTCTTGGTAGAATATTCTTCAAAATAATTATTATCATGCAGTTTAACCAGTACATTTGAAATGCTTGTTCAGTGTTCTTCACACTGGAGATGGCCTCTGCCTGCTACTCTGCATATGGTCCTGCTTAGGTGTCCCAGAACCCACATTCACATGATTTCATCTAAGGGCTTCCCTCTTAAGTAGGAGAGCCCCTCATCTCTAAACTGCTCATCTTTATTTAAATAAGTAGTCATCTGAGTGCCATTATCACATACCTGTAATCCTGGCCACTCAGGAGAATGAAATGTAAGCACAGTAGTTCAAAGCTAGCCGAGGCAGGAAAGTCCAAGAACGTCTTATCATCAAGTAGCCATATATGTATATATATATATATATATATATATATATATATATATATATATATATATGTGTGTGTGTGTGTGTGTGTGTGTATAATATATATACATATGTGATTTATAAATATATACATACATATTTATGGTATATATATACACATATATATTAGAAGTAAATCTAAGTTCTGGACTGTTTACATTGACTAAATAAAGCTAAGGAACTGAGCACAGACACTGAGTTTAAGCCTCAGGATCAGCACTAAATAAGTAAATAATCACCAATGGTAATTATTACAAGTTTCTAGAAGGTTGGTTAAATATAAAAAACAGGAACTTCAACTTTTTTCTTTAGCACCATCAGGTTCATAATAATAAGTTTGTTTTTTTAAATTTTATGTTATCCAAGTCGCAACATGCATAAATGAGACATGCATTTGGGGCATAATAGGGCCTAGGAAATTCTTTCACATTGAGGTGTTCATCAATACAACAAACAGTCCATTTGATTTCCTCAGAGGGTCCTTCCAACAAACTGTCAAATTTCATTTTATTTTACAATAGCTTAAATTTGAAAGAAATAACAGATGCTAATATCTGGACATCATCCTGAAAAAGCCAGGAAACCTCCAGGAATTCAAGGAGATGATTTTGAATACAAACTAGCCAATGTGTTCTCTTTGTAGGACCTAATGATGTTAGGAAGCAGCAGCATCAGTGATAGTAATGATGTGAAACAAAAACCCAAGATCTAATGGTAGCTTTGTTTAAACTTCAAACACTAATACTTATATTTTAAAACTTCCAAAAAGCAACCAGACTCCTTTGCAGGCTAAGGCAGGACAGCCACTTTATCACCCATTACAGGTTTAGCTTTGCATGGTCTGATTTCCTGTAGACACAGTTCCTAAAATCCCCTTGACTTAGCAGTCAAAGAGCTGGGCTCCTGACACTCTTCAACTTAAGCCTCCCATTTGGGCTTTTGGCTGGTTTATTGCAGGTAAGAGTTTCACCAATTGTCTGCCCAGGCTGTCTTCAAGCTGTAATCCTCACATCTCAGTGTCTGAAATAGCTAGGATTAGACAAGTGAGGCACCAGGGTCTTGAGCCATAAAGCTTAGGCACAGAATCTAGCCTCTGAGTTCAAGCCCCAGATATTTTCAAGGCAAAAAATAATATAAATCACAGAAAAAGAAAAGTGATTTCACCCTCCCCAGAAGAAGTGGGTAAAAGGCTCAGTAAAAACAAGTAGGAGTTGGGACAATGATATCTGGGCTTATTGTTGATAAATAATTGTGAACCAGTACAGAAGTCTTCAGTGTGTACCAGTAAAGTCTGCAAGTTTGGTGGGAGAAAGCTGACCCATGGGATGACCTTGGGGACTAAGGAGGAATGCACCAGAATAGAACAATGGACCCTGATGCTGAATGAATTTGCAAGTTCCCAGCCATATTGTGAGTATCAAATAAAAGTCATTGGCTTTGAATTTAGGTGGCATAAAGCCATCTCAATGTGTAGAATGACATCGAAGATCCACAGAACTTCCATGAAAAAAAAAAAAAGAAAATTATCCATTTTCCATGTGAAAGTATTATTCTTTCCAATAATTTCTTGTAACAATCAATTTTTCCTAATGAACAGAAATATTGCAAGCAGAAAATATGATAACTGAAAATATGCCATGGCCTGGCTCCCTTGAAATTTAGATATTAACTTGAACCTGAATGCAAAGCAATAGGCAGTAATGGGAAGACAACCAGGGTTTGTTCAATTGAGTTTTCAGTGGCAATTGGGAACTGAAGAGATACAATAGAAGAAGGGAGATACTGAAAGGACCATTGATGCACAATGCTCTTTTTTGTAACAAGTCAGAAGCAGCAGTGGGTAGGTTAGGTGCAGAGCTGGAAGCAGTAGGAACAGCAGAAAGGAGGAGAAAAGTGTCTAATAATGGCATTTCTCTCTCTCTCTCAGAATGAAATGTGTTGATATAGGATTAGACATATATTCCTTCTTCCCATTTCATCATTGCAATCCTGTAGGCATTGAAGTCACACCTGAATTCTACTTACAAACTTATTTTCATTCTTCTTCCTTCTACTTATATTTGTGTTGAAACGCAAAGGATTTGGAGTTTCCCTTCTTGTTCAATAACACTGATAGAGAAGATAGTCACAGCACAGATGATTAAATCCACCTGAGTTCCTATTCACAGACACTGCTGCCCAGAAACACCAAAGGAATCCCAGAGTTACAATTAAGCAGGGAAGCAAATACTGATGTGAGCATTAGGCATATGCAATACTTATAACAAAATCTTACACCCTTCTTTTGTTCCAATCAAGGATTCCTTTGAGGCTCCTTGGTCTTCAGGTAGAAGACCTCCAATAAACAGCACCTCTAGGAATTATGGTCTCTTATTTCCAGTGAATAACAATTGCTCTGGTTTTAATATGTTACAAATTTAGTACTGAAAATTACAAATGCCTAGATAACTATTAATTTTTAAACACAGACACATACTTCCACAGACTTGAGCAGTGATATTAGGAGTAATGACTTTGTGCATTGGGCTCAGCAAATAATTTCTACAAGTTTGAAAATTCTGCATCAGTGGCTTCCTTCTCTGTTCAAATAGGAAATAAGGAGATTACACACAAAATGAACTTGAATGTATTAGGAATGAAGCATTCCCTGGCTTGTACTTAGGATTCCATATAACATAGAAGATGAAGATGGGAACTGACAGGAAAGAGGCTGGAAAGAAAATGGCCCCAGAAAGGAGGAGAAGGACAGAGCAAGTTTCTAGTACCAGAGGTGTCTCATTCTTTGAAAGACAAGAACCAAAATAAGATGTAAGATAAACTTCCAATGTAATAAGCTCTGCTTACACTTAAAGAGTCCCAGGACTAGTACTCCTAATATTTTCCCTGCTTCTTCTAAAGGTTTCATAAGTCATAAACACAACAATAGGTGTAGCACCATGTCCCCTCTAAAAACTATTTTTGTTACAGCAGCAGATCTGAAAAACAGCTTACCTAAATCAGGTTGGACATGTTTTGAACAGTTGTCTCCATTCTAACATACTTTTTAAGAACATTTGTCCTCTTACAGAGTAGATTCTATTTGGCTCTAAAACACCAAAACAAAGGAAGTACTGCATAAAAATCAGTACTTCAATGGAGTGTCAAACAATAGAATATTAGTGTATTAACCAAAAACAAAATAGAAAGAAAGAAATTAATGTTTTTGTCAAATACTCTATTTCAAAGAAAATAAACAGATCAAAGATAAGGGAAATACAAAGATTAAGGTGACTTTTTGGATGAGATGAAATGGAAAGTCCTGTTCCAGCCAAAAGGAATGTGGTAAAAGCAGCAAATGTCTTCATGCTCAGCCACGCACTATAACAAAGAGAAAATAAACAATTGTATGAAGTTTCTATGCCAGAATGAAGAAAGAGATCTAACTTCTCAGGATCTTAATTCACACTAACGACTCTGAAATGTCATTAAATTCAAATTAAATCCCAAGGAATATGAGTTTCAAATTTGAAAATAATAGAGCATGATTTTTTATCTGTCATACTTGGATATACATCTTCTCATGGACAATGAGTAAACTGGGATGTTAGAGTGTTTACCAGTTCCATAGTAATATCAACCATAGTTTGGCACAACATGGTCTAGCTTCTTCTAAAATACAAACAGATCCTGTGCTTTCCCACAGTCTGGGCCACAGAGACCAGTGAGTAAGATTTCGAAATGTAACTAGCTGAGAAATGGAAAACAGGAAAGAAATATCTTGATTCCCCTGAACTTCAAACATGCGAATGGAGTTCTGGATATTTTCTCAATGCCCATATGACCAAGATAAGTTTATCATTATAAAATTCAATTTCCTAAATTTTACAATGTTTGTTTTGTAGATTTCCCATGAGATATTATAACACAGTACATGTGTAAATTTCATAGCACAGTGATCAACATGCATTTAGAATGTAAAGTTTTATAATTAAAGTTACCTGAAAATTGGAGAGCAAAAAGAAATGAAGCTAGAATACCAAATGTACCTGGATACTGAAAATATCTCAAAATTTCACAAAATAAAACTCAAATCAGTTATCCTGGGAGGCCTTCCTTTCAAACTGTTTCCTGTTTTGGAATATTGTCCATCAGGAACAGAATTTCCATTTACAAAGAGGAACATAAGTAATAACACATTAGCATGGCTGCAAGTTAGCAAGTCTTGTCCAGGCTGACAGTCAGTTTCTGACTGACATCTTTACTCTCCTGGCCAATGGGATGCCATAGGGCAAACTCACTTCAGTCGTGAGAGCTGCTGTATGCTTTTTCCCAGAATGGACAAGCATACATGAATCCTGAGAAATCTTTTGGCTGAGGGACCTGATTAAACATTCCCACATCTATGCCACATTGTCTCTTTATATATTGGCATTTTCTTTAATCTTAATTTCCTATTTATCTTAAGTGTAATTAGCCACTCTACAAAAAAAAAAGAATAGCAATTTTTGCTCATTTATTAAGAAAAACACATACAGAAACAAAAACCACAAAAAGTCATGAAAATAGAGGAAAAATACAAAGGAGTAGGAATCGTAAGAAAATAGCAAGTGATGAAAAGGAGAGAATAATGCTGGACAGAATGAAACTCTTTATTGGATAAAATTAAGATACACCAAAAAACACATGAAATCACCTGGTGCCAGCGGCTCATGGCTCTCATCTTAGCTACTCAGCTGGATATTATCCAGAGAATTGGCATTTGAAGTCACCCTGTTAACAAAATCCATAAGACTTTCTTTCCAAAATAACCAGCAAATCTAAGCTGGAGTTACAGATTACATGATAAAGAATCAGAGGAGGGAGCAATACAGGCCTGAGCCGCCAGCTTGAACAAATTATCTAAATGAACTACGTAACCTGGCTTCATGTCACCTCTTTTCATCAGTTTGATTTAGACAGAACCAGGGACTTGACCACAGAACAGGAGTTTCTGGCATCTTTGGCGCATCTGAACCCACAAACCACCCCAGGGCAGGTATCTTAATGTACAAATAACCCAGTCTTCCAATCAAGTAAGAATTATACTTACTGCCAGAGACCAACATAATAGAAACTTCCAGCAACATAAGGACTGCCAGATTATCATGGTTATGAGTTGAAGATCAGGAAATAAACATGAGAAAGATCCAATTCCTTTTTTTTCTTTATTGTCAAAGTGAAGTACAGAGGGGTTACAGATTCATATATAAGGCAGTGAGTACATTTCTTGTTCAACTTGTTACTTCCTCCTTCATTTTCCCCCCTCCTCCTCCCCCTTTCCCTCTCTCCCTGTAAGTTACACAGTTGGTTTACACCAAATGGATTTGTAAGTATTGCTTTTGGAATGGTTTGTCTTTTTATTCTATGTCTCTCAATTTTGATATTCCCTTTCCCTCCCCTAGTTCTAATACCTGTATATAAAGTATCCAGGGTATTCAGATGAGATACAATTCCAAGACAAAGCTAGATATTGAGAATAGGACTCCAGATTGGAATACAACAGGTTCAAAGAGCACCAATCAGGAGTTTCCAGGTAACAATCCATTTAATCTGGGGGGTTTTGTTTGGTGGATTGGTTTGGTGTTTATCCTGATACTGGGGCTTGAACTCAAGCCCTAGGTCCTGTCTCTGAGCTTTTTGCTCAGGCTAGCATTCTGACACATGATCCAGAGCTTCAATTCTGCCCCTTTTTTATTTATTTGTTTGTTTTGGTACTTAATTGGAGATAAGATTCTTACACACCACAGACTTTCCTACCCAGCTGTCTTCCAAGCTCCATCCTCAGCCTCCTGAGTAGCTAGGATTCTATAGGTTAGCACCAACACCAGAAAAAAAAATTCCAGTTCATAATTGGAAATGAGGCACAAATTAAGCAAGAGATTCAGCTACTCAGCCAGAGGCTATATGGAAATGTTATGCCTTCAAATCCTTGATTCTGTATAAATAATGCAAATTGTGTATAAATAATGCAAATACTCTTGGTTAACTAAGCCTGATCAAGAAGAAAGCTAGGAAGGCTAGGAAGTGTAAAGTCAGGGGGAAAAACCAAGACAGGGGAAAGGAGAGAAGGTAGAGGGGGAGCAAAAGAGAAAGTGAAGGTAGAGTAGAATTTAGGCAGAGGAGAAGGAGAGCAGATTAGAGTGAAGGAAAGGGGACCGAAGACAGGGTTAATTGAAGGCTGGGTATAGTGAAGGCAGAGGAAACTGGAGGCATGATAAAATGAGGGCAGAATGTATTCACTTTTTTTCTAACACAGAAATTAAACAACAATGAGTAGAAGACCAGGTAGATTTCCTAAAATTCTCTCTCCCTTCCCCCCCCCCTCTTTCTCTCTCTCTTTGACCCATAGTTTTCTGTCACAATGGAAACCAAGAGTATCTAAGAGCCATATAAAGACAAATTCGACAAACATTTCTTACCTACAATAATGACATTCCCCCAAATCTTGAATTTCTTTGGTGGAGCTGCATTTTCAGAGGTGTCAGCAATAGAATCATCTGCAGGAGACTCTGAAATGAGGAGCAATGTGTCAGGCGATGCAATGTTTCTCTAAAGAAATAAAATGGAAGAAGATCTAACAATCAAATAAAATAGTCACCAATAATACAGTACTATGAGTGGGCACTAGGAATCAAGGGCAGAAAGGTAGATGGATGAAACGAGGAAGGAGGGGAATATAATCATATAATTCAATGAAGGTTCTACAAAATTAAGAAAACTGAGAGAAGGTGTGGAATTGGGAGAAATAGGTCGAAAGACGAAAGGGGTGAATTGGATTAACATTCATTGTACTCATATAATCCATCACTCAATAGCAACTCTTTGTACAACTACTTAAAGATAAAAATAAATTTGTGCTGGACATTAGTGGCTCATACCTGTAATCCTAGCTACTAAGGATGCTGAAATAAGAGGATCACAGTTCAAAGCCAGCCCTGAGAGGAAGTCCTTAAGATTCTCATTTCCAATTAGTCACAGAAAAAAATGCAGGTGGTCCTATAGTAGAGTGCTAGCCTTGAGAAAAAGGAGGTTAGGGACAATGCTCAGGCCCAGACTTCAAGGTCCAGGACCAGCTAAATGAATGAATGAATGAATGAATGAATGAATGTTATGCCAAGAATTGAAAAGATATGTGTTTCAGACCGGAATGCACATTCATTCCTCCTACAATCCTGTCATCAATGTGGTCACATCTTCATTCTTCCCACAAAATTCCTAGATTCCTCATCTTACATCCCATATCCTCACCAAGAATTTGAGGGTCACTCCTTGGACCATGACACAAAGCAGACAGGAAAGCATTTTGTTCCAGGCAGGAGCAAAGAAGATCCACCTGGGTTGTTATTTACAGACAACTCTGCTTAGAAGCAACAAGGAAATCCCAAGATCACAACTTCGCTGTAAACTCAGAAAAAGGAAATTAACACTGGTGTAGACATATACACAATTACTAACAGCAAACCTTATACCCATCCTTCTTTGCTCTCTTCTTTTCTTTTTCTTTTTTTTTTTAAGCTGGTCTTAGGATTAGTCCTCAGAGCCTGAAGTATGTTCAGTAGCTTTTATGGTCAAGTCTAACACTCTACCACTGGAGCCACAACTCTACCTGTGATTTTGCATGGTTAATTGGAGATAAGTACCTCACAGAAATGTCATTCCTGTGCTGCCTTGGAACCTCAGTTCTCAGTTCTCAGCTTCATGAGTAGATAAGATTTTATGGTGAGCCACAGGCATCCACACTCAAAATATCCTTCTTTAAGGTCATACTATCACCCTGGCCTCTACCTTTCCAGGTGGTTGCATCTCCTCATAAAACAGCATCTACAGAAATGGTCAATTATCCCTTAATTCTGACAAGTGAAAAGTCCTCTGCTTTAACGGACAGGCCACATATCCAGATCTTCTAAGAAAAAAGAACCCACACACATTCATAAAAGTGCTCAAGCGACTGTCAGGACTTGTGCCACAAGGTGAGGAATAATGAATAATACCTACAGATTTATAACTCTATGTCCATGGCTTCCTTTTCTATGTGGGTATGTAAGAAATAAGATTATCTACACTCAAAATGAGCTTGATCATCAGGAATGTAGCTTTCCCTGGCTGTTGCATACAAGACCCTATGATTTAGAATATGCACACAGAATCTCACATGGATAGGAGATGGTGACAGAAGAAAGGAGAAGAAGGGAAGAACAGATTTCCAGTACCTGCAGTTTCAAGGGAAGCATCTGGTGTCTCATTCTCTAGAGGACAAAAACAAAAAGAAGATGTAAGATGGTCATTTTCAGAGGGAATATACAAGGTGGCCAATACTGGAGATGTTCACACATGGAAAGCCTTCATCCTAAGTGGACACATTGAAGATAAGACAGATGCGCACATGAAGGAAATGTGGTCCTCTTCCACTTCCTGAAATAAACCACTGATTATCTTCTCAATCAATTTTAATTAGAGTAGCTAGCACTCGAGGGCCAAGCTGACAATGGGGAAAACACCTGACTGTATTAGATAATCTGTATCCTGTGTTAGTCCTCATAATAGTCACCTAGAGATGGAATCAGATACACAACAATGGGTCAAGAACTGACAGTATTCTAGGAACTCCTAAATACAGAGACCCAGACACGGTATTTTTTTCTTTTTTATACCCCAAAACTGACATTCAAGTGAGAACTTTTACTTACAACTAGAAACCAGGATGGCAGGAACTCCCAGCAATACAATGAGTGCCAAGAACTTCATGGTGCTGAGCTGAACAGCAAGAATCACACACAAGAAAACTCCAGTACCAGCAGAAGGCAAGGTACTGACACCAGGACTCAAAATCTGAATTATATAGGTTGAGTTTACCAAACAGGAATTGCCAGTGAGAATCTGGATAGCTACTACCAGGAAACACTGATGTCCAGTAAACAGGAAGTAATCAAGAGCACAGCCAGAATCAATTGTCATGACTTTCATTCCTTGACTCTGATGATGCATACTTCATTTCAAAGATCTCCTATTTTAACTATGTCCCAGACAACCAATTCTCCTCTAGTTTTGTGTGGTTGTTTTTTTGTTTGTTTGTTTTTTGTTTCTTTTTGGACTATGTAAAATGAAGCTCCATCATCATCACTTCTTAGAAATTGAAGATGACTCAGACCCATCTCACTGGTCTATGAACTGTTCCCTCCAAAGTTACCCCAATTCATAATCTTGTAAGCTTTCAGTACCATAAGTTTTACATGGGAATCTTGGGATAGAGCAGCAAGGTCAAGAGACCAGCCTTTCCAGGTCAGTCTGTGCCTGCATCCATCTGGGATTTCCCTCTTGGACCGGTAGATGAGCTCATCTGGCCACAGGCAGAGGAATTTCAATAACTCTAGAGGGTCAGATCTGAGCTCACTGAGCTCACATTCTTGGGTAAAAATACAAAATCTAAAAATAAGAAGTGAACGACCATTTATAAATTTCTGCATTCATGAATTTGTTTTATTCATTCCAAAATACTACTGATAGAGCATTACCATGTGCCAAGAACACTGTAAAACAAAAATGAGCAAAGACTGTCAACATTCCTGTAAAGGGAACACTTGAGCAGAGAAGAGAGCTGACAACACCACTGGGCTGTTGCGTTCTAGTTCATTTCAAAGGAGACAGTGAGCACACATGAACTGTGGTTTTCCAGGGATCCTTGCTGCTCTTTGGTAGGGCTCAGAACTGCACCAAACTACTTGTCCTTTGTGAGGAATGGACTCAACATATTAAGTAAAAACAAGAAAAGAACTTCACTTCACATCACATTCTAGTATGGGTCCCAGCCAGGGCCCCAAGGAGAAATGCACTTCTGTCTGGAATATAAAGAGTAAGAGGGAATTATCTTCATTCTAAAAGCTTGCACTCAGTTCTCTGTTTAAATAATTAAGTGATCCAAACAGCTTGATAGTGCCATAAACATAGGCCAGAGATGCAACGGAACAGAATAGAAGAACTAGAAATGAATGGACGGACCTACTCATCTCATATTCGATAAGGGAGCCCAAAACAATAAGCGATATTCTTGTTGATACAAACAATACCTTTCCCTATGTTAAAAAGACCTCTGTCAGCCAGACACCAGTGGCTATCACCTACAATTCTAGCTACTAAGGAGTCTGAGATCTGGGGATCACAGTTCAAAGCCAGCCCAGTCATGACAGTCCACAAGACTCTAGTCCCCAATAAACCACTCAGAAAAAGCTGGAAATGGCACCATGGCTCATGTGGTAGAGTACTAGCCTTGAGCACAGAGAAGGTCAGGGAGAGTGCCCAGGCCCTCAGTTCAAGCCTCAAGACCAGACTCTCAAAAAAGAAAAGAAAAGAAAAAAAGCACAAGGCCTCTGTCATTCTGAGAAAGCATTGAAAATACATTTGCATTTTTACTAGAAATTCTCCCAGATCGCACCAGAAGCCTCACTTGCAAGAACTTGTTGGTTGTTGCTTTGGGAATAAAAAGAAAAGTATTTGGAGAGAGAGAGGCCTGTGGCCTCTCAAAGAAGTAAGTTTCCTTATCAGAGAAATCCTGGCTCATGGTAATGAGACAAGAAAAATGAATTGTATTGGGGACACTTTAGCATAAGGGGCTGCTTTAAAAACCTCAGGTAGAGTATAGTACTCGTGACTCACACCCTGGAATTTTAGATAACTAGGAGCCTGAAATCTGAGGATTGAGGTTCAAAGCCAGCCTTGGCAATAAAGTCCATGACACTCTTATCTACAGTTATCTACTAAAATAAAAAGAAAAACCTAGACATGTAGTTGTAGTCCAACAGGTAGAGTGCTAGGCTTTCGCAAAAAAGCTTAGTGACAGGTCCCAGGCCCCAAATTAAAGCCCCAGAACTGGTATACTCTCTCTCTCTCTCTCTCTCTCTCTCTCTCTCTCTCTCTCTCTCTCTCTCTCTCTCTCTCACACACACACACACGCACACACACACACACACACAGCCTGAGTTAAGACTGTGACTCCATGGTAGAGTGTTTGATTAGAATTTGATGGGATTAATTCCCCCATCTGTAATGGTACAAGAAAACAAACAAAAACCACTGAAGTAGACAACAACAACAAACATTAAAAACAGTTGAGGACTCCAGATAATCACTTTCTCAGAGTGTCACTGCCAATGACATGAGTAGAAGGGTGATCATCCAATCAGCAGTTTCCTGAGAGGCTACTGAGGGCCACTCACATGGGCACTGCCACCCACCAAACAGTTAACCATCAACTGTCTTGCTGAAGAAAGATTTTTGTACCTGTTAGGGACCAGCCAGAAGACAGAAACCACTCAGTGAGTTTAACAGAATTTTGAGATGTAGGATGAACAAAGCCTAATAAAGGTATAAGTATAAAGCCAAGCCTCAGGGAAACATCCATGAGCAAGTATGGTAGGAGTAGACACCCCTTACACCAGCTCAATGTGCACTGTTAGCCTAGGCTGGATATTCTCAGCAGTTGTAGAGAAGCAAAGACCAAGGTCCAGAGTTCAGATGGAGAATACTGTCAGTGGCCAGGTCATTGAGCATGCCGATGCATCTAAGAGGGCTATAGAGCACAGGGACAGAAACAATTTTGAGGCTTTACTTTTCTGAGATTTACAGGTTTTCCTCAGGCTGAGTCAGACATAAGATGCAGGTAAAAGGTTAAGGGATTGGTTGTGTTTCTGAGCTTTGATTAAGGAAGTTTTGTCCTGTGCCATGGAACCCAAGTGTTTCTCTTATCTCTGCTTGCAATGTTTTCAGGGTATCTAATTTTACCTCGAGGTCTTTGATCCATTTGGAACTGATTCTGGAGCAGGGTGATATAGAGGGATCTAGTTTTAGTTTGTCACAGGTGTTGAACCAGTTTTTCCAGCATCATTTGTTGTAGACTTTGTCTTTCTTCCATCCCATTTTCTTAGCTCCTTTGTCAAAGGTTGAGTAGCCATGGGTCTATGGGTTTATTTCTGGGTCTTCAGTTCTATTCAATTGGTCCACAGGCCTGTTCTTGTTCCAATACCAAGCTGTTTTTATTACTACAGCTTTGTAATACAGCTTGAAGTTTGGTATTGAAATTCCTCCAGCAGTATTTTTTCTGCATAGGATTGTTTTTGCTATTCCAGGTCTTTTATTGTTCCATATCATACTAAGTGAAGTGAGCCAGATCCAAAGAAACATAGACTGTATGGTTTCCCTCATTAGGAATAATTAGTACACATGTAGGATAATTCTAACAGATCACAATAGCTTAATAGTTATGTACATATGAACAAATAAGATGATGCTAAGAGAAATGAACTCCAAGTTATGGAAAGAAGTGGTTTATCATTGTTGTTATTTTCAATGTACCATGTGAAATTATGCCTTTTCCTTTTGTCTTTCTTTCCTATAGTCTTATCCCTGATGTCACTGTAACTGATTTTGGTACTCTGGATATTGTATATGTGTGTATTGGAACTAGGGAAGGAAAAGGAAATACCCAAATTGAGAGACAAAGGAAAAAAAGACAAACCAATGCAACAGCAATACTTACAAAACTAACTGCACAACTCATGCTGGCACCGGAACAGAGAAAGAGGAAGGCAGGGGTGGGGGATGAAAGACAAATTAACAAGTTGGGTAAGAAATGTGAGAACTGCCTCACATATGAAACTGTAACCTCTTTGTGCACACTTTAGCAATAAAGAAATGAAGGGGGGGGGGAGTTTAAGGGAGAATTGTCTTGTAATATAGCACATTAACCAAAAGGCGGCACCATCCAATTCCTACCGGACCAGTAAACACCTCAGCATAAAAGTGCATGTGATTGATTAGTAGTTCACTGTGTTTTGTTGTTGTTGTTGTTAAGAAAAGTGAAAGGGAAGGTTACTTTCTTCTTTTTGGCCAGTCCTGGGGCTTGGACTCAGGGCCTGAGCACTGTCCCTGGATTCTTTTTGCTCAAGGCTAGCGCTCTGCCACTTGAGCCACAGAGCCACTTCTGGACATTTTCTGTATATGTGGTGCTGGGGAATTGAGCCCAGGGCTTCATGTATAAGAGGCAAGCACTCTTACCACTAGGCCATATCCCCAGCCCAGGAAGTTTATTTTCTATCTAAGTATTTTTGTTTTTTCCACCTAACACACAAAAAATTTTGGAAATTAAAGTGCTCTCAGTGAGAATTGTCCAGCAAAGAAGCAAGCAATTTTCAGGGTTATTTCAATATGACAACAGAGTCCTTCAGATTAGGCTGGGAACAAAAGACATTATTTTTGTGAAAAAGAAAATCATTTAAATATTTAAAGAAAGAGAACTAGAATATATCTATTGAATGTAGAAAATTCCCTACTACTCCATGTCTTCCAAAGAGAAGTTCAACATTGCAGCTGGAGCATCTGGTTGGTTCTATCACTGGGATGTGATATTGTTAGGATGGCATTTTTACCTTGCAGTTTTGTTTTGTTTTATTTTGTTTGCCAGTCCCAGAGCTTGAACTCAGGGCCTGAGCATTGTCCGTGGCTTCTTTTTACTCAAGGCTAGCACTCTACCACTTGAGCCACAGCATAACTTCTGACTTTTTTTGTATATGTCGTGCTGAGGACTCAAACACAGGACTTCACGAATGCTAGGCAAGCACTCTATCACTAGGCCACATTCCCAGATTTCACTGTATTTTTTTTTAATAGCGTGAGTTCATTACCACAAAAGACAAGTCCTTTGACGTGTACATCAGTGAAATACTGAAACCTGGCAGCAGAGACAAATGGAAGACTTATGTGGAAGTTTATGTGTTCATTGTTTGTTTTCCTTTCTTTGGAATGCATTAAGTCTGAGTTTACAGTTCTTTTGCCTCTTGATTTTCTGATTTCATTTTTTACTGTTATTGCAAAGGTGATGTATATAGGAAGTTACTGTTATATAAGTCAGAGAATGGAGTACATTTCTTTTTGCACAATGTCACCCCTTCCCTTGCTCTCCCCAAATTTCTCCCTTCCATCATCACACACATGCTACGGAGTTCATTTGCAGCAGAGTGTCTAGTGAATACTGCTGCTTCATTTGTTCATCTGTTATCCTAAAATCTCTGTAAGCCATCTTATCCTCCCAAAGACAAATAAAAGAACAAACTAGATGAAACATAAGTCAGGTGTCAGTATCTCAGGGTTGTAATTCTAGCTACTCAGGAAGCTGAGATCTTGGAATCACAGTTCAAAGCCAGCCAGGACAGCAAAGTCCATGAAACTCTCATCTCTAATAAACTACTCAGGAAAGGCAGGAAGTCGTGCTGTGGCTCAAGTGGTAGAAGGTCAAGGATAGCACTCAGGCCCTGAGTTCAAGCGCCAGGACCAACATTTTTAAAAAAATGAAAAGAAACCAAACACAAAGCAAAAGAACTCATTTCCATTTTTTCAAGTTCAAGAATCTCCTCCTTTGGTCTCACTGTGCGTGAATGGCTAGAAACCTGTATATTTTATCATTTCTCAATGTATTTGTTTTTTAACATCCAGTAGGTTTGTTTGTAGATGGATAGGCACATTCTGGATACCACAAATGACTGAAAGCTTACAACCTGTGTTTCTCTGGGTATAGCTATCTTCACTTATAATTTTTTTCTAAATGTACAAATGGTACAATATCATTCATTCTGATGTACAAGTGGAATTCCACTGTATATCTCCCACATCTTCTTGATGCAGTCATCATCTGAGAGGCATCTGGGATGCTTCTAGATCTTGGCTGTGGTAAGCGATGCTGCAAGGACCATGTTTGTTCTGGGAGCTTTGGTGGGCCCTTCTTTGTGTTCTACTGGATAAATGCCAAGGAATGGATTTGCTAGGTTACAAGAAAACTGTTTGTTTAATTTTGGAGGACCTCTGTACTACTTTCCAGGGTGGTTGGTTGGATAGGTTTACATTCCTACCAATAGTGCAACAGTGTTCCCTTTGACCATATCCCCATTAGCATGTGTAGTTTTTACTTTTCTGGATCATGGCTATTCTAAATGGGGTGAGATGGAATCTCATTGTTTTGATTTGCATTTTGTTCATTGCCAAAGATGTTGAACATTAATTACTTCATGTGTCCATTAGCCATTCCTACTTATTCTTCAGAGAAGCCTTTTTTTAAGTCTTAGCCCACATATTAATTAGGTTGCTATCTCTTTAAATGCTGCCTTTTCACCCTTTGTGTCTCCATGTCTGTGCATCCCCTTACAATCCCAAGATATGTAAATAAATGAACAAAAAAAACAACAAAGGCAAAAATATGTTATATGCATATATATGTACATACACATATTTATATATTGCCTTTCACTATTTCGTTTTTGCCCCCTTATCTGAAATTGCAATCCCATTCCAAGGTTTCTTCACTTCTGTACTAATTATTTTTTTCTCTTAGATTTTGTTATTATTTTGGTAGTGGCAAGAATTGAGTCCACACCATGTACATGCTAGGAAAATGCTCTCCCATTGGTCTACCCACAGATCTCCACTGGTATTCAACATGAGAATATTTTACCTCACATGTTTGACTTTCTTGGATCTTCAATGTACTGTATTTTGACTGTATTTGTGGAATGCAAACTTCTTATTAATGTTGATGGTCTGAGAGGAATGTAAACTTATATTGTTCTGCCCATTAATGGTTTGTTTTTATTGCTTCTGAAACAGAGTAATGCTCCATCAGTACTGCCATGTAAATAAACTGATTCAATGTATGCAGTAATTTTTTTTATAAATGTTAATTCTCTTCTTACTCTTGGATTTTACCTTTAGTGAATATGTGCTAGTCCCAGAGCTTGAACTCAGGGCCTGAGTGATGTCCCTGAGCTTCTTTTGCTCAAGGCTATTGTTCTACCTCTTGAGCTACAGCTCCAATTTTGGCTTTTTGGTAGTTTAGTGGATAAAAGATTCTCACATATTTTCCTGCCCAGCTGACTCTGCATAACGAGGCTTTCAGGCAGAAGACATCAGTGCCTTGCTGGATTTTGCATATTTAAACTAGACTTGCTTCATGCAGAAAGGACAGATTTGATTTTTTTTAACATTGCTTTTGAGATCCACATACTTGAGGGCAAATGAACATTCACACATGTCCAGGATGGAAGTCACTGTTTGAACAATGCACAGTCTGGCCTAGATAGGCTTCTTTGGTTACTACTGTGCTTCAAATATTTGATTTGATTATATGTACTTGATTATAATTTTAGACAAAAGAAATTATAACAATGAATGTACAAATCCAGAGAAAGAGGTAGGTGGGAGGAAGATGTGGCCTGGAACACAAGTTATATAAAACACCCTCAAACTGAAACTTGTGTCATCAGAATAAAAATCAGAAGTTGTGATCTTATCAAATGACCTCTGCCTGTAATCTTGAATTTCCTCTATTCACTGTGCCCCAACTTTTCTAGGAATTACCTAGCAGGATACTTACCTGGAAATTCCTGATTAGTGCCTTCAACATACATGATGTCAGTTCCATTGTCCTGGTGTCAGCGCCTTGCCTTCTTCTGGTACTAGAGTTGTCTTGGGTGCCATTGTAAGTCTTCAACTCGGCACCATGAAATTCCTAGCCCTCCTTGTGTTACTGGGGCTTTCTACCATCCGGGTTCCTGCAGGTAAGTAAAATATTTGCAACAGTAAGTTTGTGTGCAATTATGAACTCTCTGGGACAGTGACTTTAGAGGTTTTCATGAAGCTGCATCTTCCTGACCTGATGTTCAGTACCTAGTTCCATCTCTATTTCAATATTAAGATACCATCACACTGGATTCTGTTTTCCTAATTCAGTCAGATATTTTCTCTGTTGTGAACTTCACAATCTAGTGCCAAATATTGTTACTTATTGTTATCTTTAAGTGGTTTTACATTGAAGTTGAAAATTAAGCCACAATGAATACAAATTATCTTCTTCACACATTCTCACCTAGACTTCCCCTACCCACCCTTTCTCTTACTTTTCTCAATTTTATAGAATATACATTCAATTCTTCTTTGTTTTCTCCACTCCATTCCTCTTCATCCATGTTTTCTCCTACATGTGCAAGCTAGACTTAGCTTACAAACTCCTAATTAAATATGGTAGATGGTATGCAAGTATATACAAAAAAAGTAATGAATTAAGGTAGATTCATGGGACATCTCAAAGATTGCAATTCTTTACAATGCCAAAGTCAAAGTTCACCAAAATAAAACACTAGAAACCAAATACTAAGAAGGGATGGGATGTGGTTAAGGGGAAAGAGTATACAAATGAACAGGAGTAATAATGCTTAGAGAACAATCAATGGGTTATTTCAAGAAGTATACTACGACTATGTTGTCTTGTCCAGGAATCATTGTCTTTAGTCTGATCATTCAGAACCACTGCTATCCAAGAATAAACATTACAAGTAATAGTCACATTATATTTTCCCCCACAAATGTTATTTCATGATTTTTGGTCTGTCAGATAATGAGAGAAAAGAGACTAGTTCTGATGCCTCAGGTATTGGGATCCTGCTCTACCATGTTTCTCCTTCTTTTTAGACCACTTGTTTCACAGCCTTATTCCTGTCAGATTACAAAAACATATTCTATTTTATAATGACTTATAAGATGTGGAAAGATACATTCCTATTCACAAAATTCATTCTGAAAACAAATAATATCCTGCTTTTTTTTTTCAAATTTTTATTATCAAACTGATGTACAGAGAGGTTACAGTTTCATACGTTAGGCATTGGATACATTTCTTGTACTGTTTGTTACCTTGTCCCTCATACCCCACTCCCTCCTCCCCCTTTCCCTTTCCCCCCATGAGGTGTTCAGTTCACTTACACCAAACAGTTTTGCAAGTATTGCTTTTGAAGTTGTTTGTCTTTTTGTTACCCTGTGTCTCTCAATTTTGGTATTCACTTTCAATTTCCTAGTTCTAATACCAGCATACACGTTTTCCAATGTACTCAGATAAAATTACAGAGATAGTGTAGGCACAACCACGGGAAGGTGATACAAGAACATCATCAATAATAGAAGCTACAGATACACATGGGACATTGAAAGTGGTTACAACTGTGATATAACAATCGTTTCCATTAACATGGAGTTCATTTCACTTAGCATCATCTTATGTGTTCATAAGGGTATAGATTTGGGCTCTTGTGATCCTTTGCTGTGATGCCTAAACCTGTACTAATTATTCCCAATAAGGGAGACCATAGAGTCCATGTTTCTTTGAGTCTGGCTCACTTCACTTAGTATAATTTTTTCCAAGTCCTTCCATTTCCTTACAAATGAGACAATGTCATTCTTTCTGATAGAGGCATAAAATTCCATTGTGTATTTGGACCACATTTCCTGATCCATTCTTCTACAGAAGGGCATCTGGGTTGGTTCCAGATTCTAGCTATGACAAATTGTGCTGCAATGAACATTGCTGTGCTGGTGGTTTACTGTGAGTTTGTTTATGGTCTTTTGGATAGATACCCAAAAGTGGGGCTGCTGGGTCATAGGGGAGTTCTACATTTAGCCTTCTGAGGAATCTCCATACTGATTTCCAGAGTGGCTGAAACAGTTTACATTCCCACCAACAATGAAGAAGGGTTCCCTTTTGACCACATCCCCTCCAACAATTGTTATTGTTAGTTTTCTTGATATCTGACATTCTTACTGGGGTGAGATGGAATCTCAATGTTATTTTGATTTGCATTTCTTTTATGGCCAGTGATGTAGAGCACTTTTTCATATGTCTCTTGGCCATTCTCATTTCCACATCAGAGAAGTCTCTTTCTAAGTCTTTACCACACTTGATGAGGGGGCTATTGGTTCTTTGCGGTTTTGTTTTGGAGGAAGGTAATTTTTTTAGTTCTGCATATATTTTAGATATGAGGCCTTTGTCCATTGAATGGCCAGTAAAGATCTTCTCCCAGTCTGTGGGCTTTCTGTTTATCTTGTGAACTATGTCTTTTACTGTGCAGAAGCTCTGCAGTTTGATGCAGTCCCATTTGTCCAACCTTTCTTTGATTTGTAGCATTTCTGAGTCTGTGTTAAGGAAGTTCTGTCCAGCGCCAAGGATCCCAAGTGTTGCTCCTACTCCTTCCTTTAATATTTTCAGGGTGTCTGTTTTGATTTCCAGGTCTTTAATCCATTTGGAATGCATTTTGGTGCAGGGAGATATATAAGGATCTAGTTTTAGTTTGTTGCATGTGTTGAGGAATTCTTTTTTTTTTTTTGGGGGGGGGGCAGTCCTGGGCCTTGGACTCAGGGCCTAAGCACTGTCCCTGGCTTCCTTTTTGCTCAAGGCTAGCACTCTGCCACTTGAACCACAGTGCCAGTTCTGGCTGTTTTCTGTATATGTGGTGCTGGGGAATCGAACCCAGGGCCTCATGTATATGAGGCAAGCTCTCTCGCCACTAGGCCATATCCCCAGCCCCAACATGTGTTGAACCAGCTTTGCCAGCACCATTTGTTAAAGAGGCTATCTTTCTTCCAAACTATTGTTTTAGCTCCTTTATCAAAGATTAAGTAGGCATATTTCTGTGTGTTCATTTCTGAGTCTTCAATTCTTTTCCATTGGACTTCAGGCCTGATCCAGTGCCAATACCAAGCTGTTTTTATTACTATAGCTTTATAATACAGCTTGAAGTTGGGTATTGTAATTCCTCCAGCACTGTTCTTTCTGCTTAGGATTGTTTTTGCTATTCTAGGTCTTTTATTGTTCCATATGAATTTATGGATTGCTTCCTCATTTCATTAAAAAATGGTGTAGGGATATTAATGGGTATTGCATTGAATTTGTAGATAGCCTTTGGCAATATTGCCATTTTGATTATATTAATAGTCCCAATCCAGGAGCATGGGAGGTTTTTCCATTTCCTTAGTTCTGACTTAATTTCGTTTTTCAAGCTTTTAAAGTTCTCATCAAAGAGGTCTTTCAGTTCTTTGGTTAAGGTTATTCCTAGGTATTTTATGTTTTGGGGGGCTAATGCAAAAGGAATTGCTTTCCTGATGTCCGCCTCTGTCTTTGGGTCGTTAGCATAGAGAAAGGCCGTTGATTTTTGAGGGTTTATTTTAATCCTGCAACTTTGCCAAAATTTTGGATCAGCTCTAGTAGCTTGGTGGTAGAGTCTATGGGATTCTTTACGTATAGGATGTCATCTGCGAAGAGAGAAAGTTTAACTTCATCTTTTCCTATTTGGATCCCCTTTATATTTTCTTCTTGCCTAATTGCTCTGGCTAGGAATCCTAGTACTATGTTGAAGAGCAGGGGAGAGAGTGGACATCCCTGCCTTGTTCCTGATTTTAAAGGAAATGACTTTAGGTTTTCACCATTTAGAGTTATGCTTGCTGTTGGTTTGTCATAAACTGCTTGATTATATTCAGGAATGTTCCCTGGAATCCCAGTTTTTCCAGAGCTTTTAGCATAAATAGGTGCTGGATTTTGTCAAACGCTTTTTCTGCATCCAGAGATAAAACCATGTGATTCTTTACCTTGCTCTGGTTGATGTGGTGGATTACACTAATTGACTTGCGTATATTAAACCTACTTTGCATCTTTGGGATGAATCCAGTTTGATTGTGGTGTATGATTTTTTTTGATGAACTGTTGAAGTGGATTGGCCAGAATTTTGTTGAGAATTTTTGCGTCTATGTTCATCAGGGAAATTTGTTTAAAGTCCTCTTTTCATGATGAGACCCTGCCTGGTGTTGGGATGAGGGTTATACTGGCTTCATAGAATGTGTCTGGTAGTGAACGTTCTCTTTCAATTTCCTTGAAGAGTTTGAGAAATATTGTTGTGAGTTGTGTTTTGAAGGGATTGTAGAATTCTGCAGAGCATCTGTCTGGACCTGGGCTTTTCTTGGATGGGAGATCATTTATTGCTGTTTCTATTTCAGTACTGGATATAGGTCTGTTTAGAAGGTTTAAATCTTCGTGGTTGAGTTTGGGGATATGAATTTTTTTCTAAGAAATCATCCATTTCTTCCAAGTTCTCGAATTTGTTGGCATAAAGGTTTGCAAAATAGTCCCTTATTATTTTCTGAAATTCAGTTATTTCTGTGGTGATGTTACCTGTTTCATCTCTTATCTTGTTTATTTGAGTGTACTGCCTTCGTTTTTTGGTCAGGTTTGCCAGGGGTCTGTCTATCTTGTTGATTTTTTTTTTTTTTTTTTGCCAGTCCTTGAGCACTGTCCCTGGCTTCTTCTTTTTTTTTTTTTGCTCAAGGCTAGCACTCTGCCACTTGAGCCAACGTGCCCCCTCTGGCCATTTTCTGTATATGTGGTGCTGGGGAATTGAACCCAGGACCTCATGTATAGGAGGCAAGCACTCTTGCCACTAGGCCATATCCCCAGCCCCTTGTTGATTTTTTCAAAGAACCAACTCTTTGTTTTGTTGATTCTTTCAATGTTTTTTTTCTCTCTAATTGATTATTGAGTTGCTGTTTCTCCAGTTTGTTGGTGTATGCACTCAGAGATAAAAATTTTCCCCTGAGTACCGCCTTTGCTGTGTCCCAAAGGAGCTGGTACTTTGTGTCCTCATCTTGGTTGAATTCCATAAACTTTCAAATTTCCGTTTAAATTTCTTCAATGACCCACTGATGGTTCAGCAGTGTGTTGTTTAGTCCCCATGAATTGTAGGAGTTTCTGTGGTGGCTGTTTGAGTTGAGCTCTAATTTTATTCCATTGTGGTCTGAGAGAATGCAGGGAATGGTTTTGATACTTCTGAATTTGTACAGATTTACTTTGTGCCCTAAGATGTAATTTATTTTGGAGAATGTTCCATGTGCTGCTGAAAAGAATGTGTATTCTGTCCTTGCTGGGTGGAATATTCTGTAGATGTAAGTTAAGTCTAGTTTGTCAATGCAGTAATTTAGTTCTGTGGTTTCTTTGTTCAGTTTTTGGCGTGTTGATCTGTCCAGAGGTGGTAGTGGAGTGTTAAAGTCCCAACTATCAATGTGTTTGGGTCTATGAGGGTTTTAAGAGTCAGTAGTGTTTGTTTGATGAAGTCGAGTGCTCCTGCATTTGTTTTATAGATATTTAGAATTGTTATATCTTCCTGTAGGAGAGATCCCTTTACTTGTATGTAGTAGCCTTCTTTGTCTCTTCTTACCTTTTTTAATTTGGTGTCAATTTTGTCTGATACTAGGATTGCAACTCCAGCCTGCTTATGGGGGCCATTTGCTTGATAGATTTGATTCCAGCCTTTCACTTTTAGAAGATGTTTATGTTTGCTGGATAGATGTGTCTCTTGGAGGCAGCAGAAAGATGGATCTTGATTTTTGATCCAACTTATGAGCCTATGTCGTTTGATTGGAGAATTAAGTCCATTAATGTTGAGAATTAGGATTGAGAGATGATCATTTGTTCCTTTCATTATCACTATTTTGTTAAAAGCTGTGTCTTCCCATTTCTTGATCTGATGTTTACTATTTAGGGTTCATTTCTCTGTCTGTATTGGGACCTTGATTATTTTCCCTGTATAGTACATCTTTAAGGATTTTGTGTAAAGCTGGTTGGGTGGAGATATATTGTTTCAGTTTTTCCTTACTATGGAAGACTTTTATTTGACCTTCAGCTATGAATGAGAGTTACCTGGGTACACTATTCTTGGTTGGTAGTTACTCTTATTTAGTGTTTGGTATACGTCATTCCAGGCTCTCCTTGCTTTCATGGTCTCTGCTGAGAAGTCTGGGGTAATTCTGATTGCTTTTCCTTTATATGTGATTGTTTTCTTCTCCCTAACAGCTTTAAGGATTCTTTCCTTGTACTCTACTGATCCTGTTTTGATCACTATATGTCAGTGGGATGTCTTACTCTGGTCTGGTTGGTTTGGGGTTCTAAATGCTTCTTGTATCTGTATAGGCCTTTCCTTCTGGATATTTGGGAAGTTCTCAGCTAATATTCTGTTAAATAGGTTGCCTATCCCATTAACTTCTTTCTCCAAGTTTTCCTTAATACCTATTACTCTTAAATTGGGCTTCCTAATTGTGTCTTGAATCTCTTGTAGCGATCTGTTTTGTTGATTGGACTGGATTTGTATTGATTTTTTTTTATCTTTCTCCATAGATTCTAGGGAATCTTCAGCTCCTGAGATTCGATCCTCTGCTTCAGTTAGTCGGGACTGTAGGCTAGCTACTTGATTTTGAATCTCTTTTCCTTCTGACTGGTCTTTCCTGATGATTTCCATGTCATTTCTTAGCTCCTGTATGGATTTCTTTACTTCATTAACTTCATTAATTTGATTTTGGGTGTTGTCTCTCAAATCTTTAAGCTGGGTAGCTATCTTTTCATTTGACTCTTGAAGTTCATTTATCTTTCTATTTGTGGATGCCATGAAATTCTCCATTAATTTTTGCTTTGCCTCCTCACACTCTAGAATAATTGTCTGAAGAGTTTCAAACTTTTCATTTATCATGTTTATCAGTAGACTTTGTTTAGCATGTTGTGGGTTCTCTTCTATGTATTTGATTGACTGCTCTGCTTCCTGCTTGTTTTGAGTGGGAGATAAGACCTCATTGTTTGCCATCTTTCTTGTGTTTCTTCTGCCCATTTGGATTGGGAATGCCAGTCTACAAGCACCTGTGAGCACTGTTTAAGACCTAAAGCAGACCTTACCAAGCACTGTTGTGTAAATCTTAGAAGTTCACAATTATATACAAATACCTTTTATACCTATGTATAAAATTAGATTTGGTGTTCCTAAAGAATACAATGTCAATATAACAACCAATCCTGGGCCCTGTATTCAGTAGTTACTTATTTACTGTTACAACCCTATGAGCCATTCTTGTTCTTATATTAAGTTCCTTTTGGAATGGCTTTCTCTATGAACCCCTTTGTTTCACTCGTATTAAGCAGGGTTACCCTCTATCCAATAACCTAAAGTCAATGGGATCTGGAGGACCTAGAAATAAGTCAGGAGGGTAAGTTAGAGGTAATAAAGAAACTAGAGTAAAATGTATGGGGGATGATGATTTTGGTTTAGTTTCAGTGACGTGGAAATGTGGAGGAGAGTAGAATCAGTAGAAACAACGAGGTTAAAATGATAGACAATGGAGAGTTAGCAGTAAAGAATGGAGATGTTATTCATAGGAAAGTAATTTTTCAAGAAAGAGAGTACATAGAGAGAGATAAAGAACAAATATTGGAAAACAGCTGCACATAACCGAGAAGAGTTATTTAAAAATAAAATAAAATAAAAAGGAAAAGAAAAAAAAACAGAAAAAGAAAAAAAATGAACAACAATCAACAAAATAAATTGATAGAACCACCAGGTGAAAATGGAAAACAAAAACAAACCAATGATTTTTCAGAAATGAAAATACAAGAAGAAAAAATAAAAATAAAGATGAAAGCTTAAAAATCTTTTGAGACAAAACAAACAAACACACACAAAAAAAGTCTTCCTTGCTTGGGTGGGCTTTCTACAGTCTCTGGTTTCCTTGCTATCTGCCTCCTATTCTGCCACTTGGCTGGTTTGACTTGCTTTTAGTTTGCAGTGGGTGGATCTGTTCTGACCCTCCTCCCCTGTTGGTAAAATCCTGGGTCTCTGTGGTTCACACAGCAGCAGGTAGGCCTTGGGTGTCCACTGTAGATGGGGACGTGAACAGTCTCGGGAACCGTGGCTCTGCTGTGGCACGACTGCCTTTAACACCTGGCTTTGAATAGGCTGCGGACTCAACAGGGCAGGGGGCCTTAGGCCTGGTTTACCAGGCTGAGAGTCACTTGCCTGGGGGAGGTTCCTCCCTCCTGGGCAGGGTGGCCTTCTGGGCAGAGCAGGACATGGAATCCAGCTCTGTTTTGGGCTGGGAATTGGGCTTCTAAATGGGACTGTTTATCTGTCTCAGGAAGTTTATTCCCCCGTGTTGCTGTTCCGTCCTGCGGATAGCTGCTCGCCGCTTTTGCTTTTAATTTAGGAATTCCGGTGGGCAGGGCAGGCACCTCTAGCCGAGCCGAGGCCCAGGACAAGCCTTCCACCTGGGCAGGGGGCGTTCTCCTTGGTGGAGCTGGCTTTCACTAATTGGTCACTCTTGCCCTTCTCAAAGATGGCCGCTTTGTCCTCGCTTTCACCAGGCGGGCTTAAGCTCCAGTCTGGTCTGACCTGTTGCCAGTCAAAGATGGCGCTTTGCTCTCCGATTGGGGAAGGAGCTGCTCTTTGGGCGCGAGTGAGACTGTCTTTCGTGGGAGTACTCACGCTGTCTCTGTGATTTCAGCCTGTCCATGCTCAGCCTGTGATCTATCTGTATGCTGCCATCTGGAGAATTTCTCCCTGGTCTCCATTGAGTGCACAGCGCTGTGCCAGCGCCCGCACTGGCGTGGAGTTGGGATGCCGTCCTGGGCTCAAATCTATGCTTTCAGACCAGCAAAGTTGATTTTTCCTTCCTGGCCAAAATCCCTGTACTGTTAGAACTTATTTGGGCAGTCTGTCTAGTGGTAAATGTTTCTCTGGGGTGGGAAAACTGCGATGTTGGAGGGAGCTCAGCTGGGGCGCTGTTGCTCCTCCGCTGTCTTCTCTGCATAGATATCCTGATTTCTTACATATTGTTAAAAGTTATAAAAGGAAGCTTCTCACACACAGTTATCAGATCTGTAGATCTGATTGTTCCTCAGTCATTTGCAAAAGTCTCAAAGCTATGAGGCCAGACATGAGGGTTTGAGTGGTTTTTCCTTTGTGTTTTTGTTTGTACCACTCCTGAGGCTTGAACTTTGGGCTGGATTGCTCTCTCTGAGCTTTTTTGATCATGCTTTCAATCACTTGAGCCACAACTTCACTTTTGTATTTAGCTAATTCGACATAAGAATCTCATGGACTTTCCTGCCAGGGACTGCCTTAGACCCTTGATACTCAGATTTCAGTAACTAGAATTATAATCATGATCTACCAGTGCTCTAACATATTATCTTTGTTGTTTAATTTTATTAGTGTTCCATAATTTACAGAATAACATACATGCCTAATGTTAAAATATCACGATTTTTACTGTCCTAAAATAAGGTGGAATGAATCCTATGGATGTAGCTTAATGAGGAAGGTATTGGGTACAGGACAGGACACTGTAATCATGAAGACAGTGGGGTCCCAGATGCACTGCTACAAGTGGGGCATATGTCTAATGCCTAGATCAATGTTTACTTCCAATCTCTGACTTGACTACCAAGGTTGTAGACTGTCAGTTCCCTTATTGCTTCTAGGCAACAGTTTTCTGTATATAAGGAAACCGGGGGATTTGACCTTTGAGCTCATTCCTGGTACAAAGACTTTAACTGTCTTCTCAGTCAATGTCATTGCACAAGGTGAGAGACTTCCACACCTCTGTCTCTTAACAAATACAAGTGACAAAAGAAATGCAGGATGGTGGAAGTTTTTAGGAAGAATGAAGATGTGAGCCACTTAACAATGGGGCTGAAGACATGATTTTGCAACAAAATAATATTTGTCTAGTACTGGGTGATACATATATTATGACCTGAAGGATAAGGATGTGTTACCTGACAGTTTTCTCTTCATTTCAAATGTCCCTCAGATGACCATGGTGCATATGACTCAGCTGAGGATGTCTATGGTATAATAGACACACTGTGGTTAGTTTTATACCCCCATGTCCCTCCCGAAGTATCCTTATGTACACAAAGTAAGAAGATTTCATCTAAATGATTCTTTTCTTTGTAGTGTGTAACGTAATGACAGGGTTCCTCATTTTGCCTAATCTTAGGAAATTCTTTCAGAAAGAAAGAGTAGAAGGAACTTTGATTTTCTTCACAAGACTCACTCAATGCTTTGTGTTCTGATTCTAATTAATATGTAAATTTCAAAAGATCCAAAGGTGTTGAGGTTTCTTGAGGTGTTGAGGTTGTCAATTTTGACTGCATTCTTGCTGTAATAATGGAATTAGAGAATGTTTACCCTTAATAGAAATTATTGGAAGGACAAAATATTCCCTTGCAGCATGTACACATTTCATTTTGAATAGAAAACATAGCTATCTTTGCAAATTATTCAGAAACTAAAAATGAATGTTTTGATATTGAGGCTTCTGCAGGTGGACTCCTTGGTGAGATATTCAGGACAATTTGGGAAGAGGAAACTTGATCAGCACTGAGGTCCATTTTCCAATGCTGCATTACTTTCCTTTTGTGTTCCAGGAGACTCCTCCAGATTTAGTAGCATTTTGTAGTTAGTCTTCATTCAGATTCCAAGACTCTTTTTTTTTTTTTTTTTTTTAGATTCCAAGACTCTTAGAACACGGTTTGCGTCCTTATTACCAATGTCTTCATATACATTTTTCATTTTTAGATGGTTTTAAAGTGAAAATTTAGTTGAGAAGGAATTAATATGGCAGTGACAATTAAACCATTTTCATCTTCAAGATTTGTTCTTCAGAACTGAACCAGAACATCCTCTCATTTGATTTCATCCAATAAGCCCCATCCCCTTTCAATGTAACTTCTCATCTCCAATCACTTCATTATCATCCAAATAAATAGTAATTGTGAGCAGCATAATACATGCTTTTTGTTATGAATTTCTGGGATTTCACATTGTTTAGACAATCCATTTGAAACACTGACTTTTATTCAAATATCTCTATGTTTTATTTCATAACCAGACTTTGTTTGCTTGGTATGTACTAGACATAATACTACAGCCCTGTCATTTCTTTACATAACAGACTATAGAAATACTTACAAGATTTCAGTGTCCACACTCATCAAACCCTCTATTATGTGAAATACAAGGGTCTTCTTTTCTGGAATTCAATGACTGGAAATAAAACAATAGAAGTCAACTCTGGGACAGCCCTTGTAAGATCAGACATTATTCAGAGTGATTATTGCTGAGCTGCTACTATCAAATTACCATGGGTAGGTTTTTGGATGGGACCCAGCCAACTCCCAAAACATCAGTAGCAGACAAGACCACCCAGTGACAAGGATAAAATTAGATTAACAAGCTATATTTTTAAAAAAAATCTATCCTTTCCCGATGGTGCTTGCTTTGGGAGCAGTAGACCTATGGAATCAAGTCAAGAGGTAACAGTCAACCAAGGCAGATCCGAGGGCCACATTCTGTTTCCAATAAACTAGCAATAAGCCGGGCTGGAGACCTCCCTAAAGTGGAAGAATGCAAGCCATGAGTAGCAAGCATAGTAAGATTTGGAGGTCTTTCAACTTCAAACATATGTATGCTTTGTTCAGTTCTCTCTGTATTTCTTTACTTTTCAGTGTACTGATGTTGTGAAAGTGTGGATGGCAAACAGTTTCACTGTCTGTCTTTAAGAATGTTTCATTGCACCCCTTATCAATAGGTACATAATAAATTGATGTATATTACACTGATTCAAGGATGTCCCTTAAGTGTTTTTATTTTCTCTAAGTACTCAGTTTAGTTTATCTCCTCTTTTAATGCTTGAAGTTTTATGCAAGACTAGACAAATCTAAAGAGATTATCTCCCTTTTGTTGTTTGCTTTTTTATTTTGTTTTGTTTTAGATTTCTTTTTTGTTTGTTTGTTTGTTTTTTATCATGGGGCTTGAACTCCTGAGCTCTGTCCATGAGCTTGCTTTCTTTGCTAAAGAATATGGGTCTGCCACTTGGTTCTGGTGTAGAGTGATATATAAGATTCTAGCTTCAGTTTTCTGTACCTGTAATGCCAATTCTGCCAGCAGCATTTGTTAAAGGGGCTATCTTTCTTATATCCTTTCTGTTTGTCTCCCTTATCAATTATCGGGTGGCTATAGGCCTATGGGTTAATTTTTTCTTTCCTGTTCCATTGGTCCTAAGGCCAATTCCTGTGACACTGTCAAGCTGGTTTTATTACTGCATCTTTGCAATACAGTTTGAAGTTTGGTATTTACATTACTCCAGTACTGTTCTTCCAGCTAATGACTGTTTTTACTATTCAGGGTCTTCTATTATTCCATAGGAATATTTTGGTTGCTTCCTGTATATCATTGAAGATTGTTGTTAGGATATTGGTGGGTATTGCATTGAATTCGTAGTTAGCTTTTGGAATCATTGTCATTTTCGTGATGCTATTTCTTCCAATTAAGTCACATGGATGGTTTTCCATTTCTGTACATCTGATTTAATTTCTTTTTTCAGATTTTTTAAAATATTTCATCCTAAAGGTACTTCAAACCTTTGATTTATTCCTAGGGCTTTTATACGAGGAGGCTATTACAAATGGAGCTGCTTTTCCTGAATTTTGACTCAATATTCTCATTGTTATTCAAAAAAGGTGTAGTTTTTTTATAGGTGAATCTCTTGCTATTTGGCCAAAGTTTCAGATCAGCTCAAGTAACTTTGAAGAAGAATGCACAGGATACCTTAAATCCAAGATCATGTCATCTACAAGGAGGATTTGTTTTAGTTACTTTTCTCTGTTGGATCCACTATGGTTTTCTCTTGCTTCATTGCTCTTGCTCGGATAGCCTTGTCTCATTCCTGATTTTGGAGGAAATAATTTTAACTTTTCGCAATTAAGTATATTGCTCACTCTAGGTTCTTAATATACAGACTTTGTTATATTAAGGAAAGTTTGTTATATTGAGGAATGATTACTATAAGATTTTCTAAGAAGCATTAACTAGTAAATGGATTCCCTAACAAGAAAAGCTGATTAGGTAAAAATAAGAAGCATAAAAACATACAAACTACAATTTCATGAGAGGAGCTATCACTCTGCATGGTTGAATGGGAAGCAGCCTAGTCTGGAGACGTGTGGTTTGGGAGAGGTAATGGATGGTGACTACAAAACTGTAAAAACACTCAAATAACAGAAGTTTGGGACCCTAGAAATAAATATATGATGAATCTAAGTGGGGCTACCAGCACTGCTCTTGAGGCTTTAGCCTTCAATCTGGCTGGTATTTGAATTGAACACATAAAAAGATTTCCCCTTGAATTTCCTTAGCAACCCACAGCAGTTACCACAATGGGGAAGTAGTTGCACCAATGTTGGTACAGTGATTAGCCTAACCATATACTACAGACACCCCTGGAAAAATCAAAATGTATGTTTGTTTTTCCTTTCATTTCACTGCATCACAGGTAGTGACATAGGCATGGGACCTTTCAAGAACCAGCCTTCTATATCCAAGTGTGTGTTGGGGGTGGGGGGTGGGTACTTGGATTTCGGGGGTCTTCTTTGGACATGCCACTTAGGATCAGATGATCAAAAATTAAATCACCATTTTCTTCCTCCAATTTTACTAGCTTTGCATCTCTCCTCTATTAGTTTTAAGGAGGCTGTCCATCCTCAGATATGTCACATTGCCTAGTTCTTCCTTTCCCTTTTTTATTCCTCTACTTTTCTTTTTCTTTTTTCTTTTTCTTTTTTGCCAGTCCTGTGCCTTAGACTCAGGGCCTGAGCACTGTCCCTGGCTTCTTTTTGCTTAGGGCAAGCACTCTGCCACTTGAGCCACAGCGCCACTTGTGGCTGTTTTCTATATATGTGGTGCTGAGGAACCCTAGGGTTTCATGTATATGCAGCACGCTCTCTTGCCACTAGGCCATATTCCCAGCCCCTATTCCTCTACTTTTCAATACACTGATTTTACGAAAGAGTAGATAACATGAAGTGTTGTTGTACTTTGCTTCTTGGTTATTTTTCCAATATTGTTCATTGTTCACACACCCCTCAATACCTGCTGAACCACCTAATAGAGTGGCCTCATTAATTCACACATGTCAGTTAACTTCTGACCCTTTTTACTCTTTCCTCTTGAACTTGTATATGTGAGGTGAAAATCTAGTGAAGTAGACATGGTTCTTTATATCAGTGCTGATCTCACTATTAATTCATCTGACCTCACCATTGGTAGAGGATGGAGGCCCTGATATGAAGAATGCACAGCCTGACTGACTCAGGACACAGGCCTTAGAATTGCCTGCTGTACTCTGATTCTTTCCAAGGAAATGTGAGTTGTGTAACTGTGTGTAACTGTGCTTACACATGTGCTGTAAGTTTGTCAGTTCCAAACATTTAAAAAGGGAAAATCAGATATCAGGTTGGTTGGTCAGGGGCTTCTCCAACTTGCCAAATATGCTGTAATTAAATGCAAGCTCTATTAGACACAAGGGAGAATAAACCTGGAAGAAAGGTTATTATTTGAAAAGCACTTAAAATAACAAACTGTTGAATTAAAACACAGGTGATAGGATAAGAATCTGGCAAGCATTTGAATGTCCAGTGTTTACAAATGGCATTCTACTGTGCTATTCATTCTGCTTGGTTGTCCTCTTCCCTAAACTTCCTGGCATTAAGTAAGCCAGACTCACGATTGGCAGCTCCTGATTGTGTACTCTGTGGATTAAATATCCTGATGGAGAATCCTCAGGTGAACACCTTGCTTTCTTCTAAAGCAACTTTCACAATTCACTTGATTTTCATTTACTACCATGAAGTTCTTACAAACCTGGTTCTAGTGAGAATTTCTACTTTTGGGGCTCTGGCAATAGAGAAGTAAGAATTCTTACTTGACAGAAGTTTGGGAGCCCAAGGAATAATAAATGTACCTACTGTTGGAAAGTCATCAGTGTCTAGCATGAGAATAAAGAACAATTCCTGTTGTGTGGTTCTTCGCCTTTTCCATTCCTGTTCCCATAATGGGATGTGGACTTCATTTGTTCTGAGGTTTCTTCATTGTGTCACATCTTTCTTTCATGCTAAGGTTGATACTCAAGCGCATTTTTGTGCCAGCTCAATATATTTAAGAAAATAATCAAGAGTAGACATTAAGGAAAGCAAGACTAAGCTTATTTTAGATTTCCATGTGTTTTACATCAACTATATGTCTGATTTCCTTTAATGTGTCCACTCCGGATTAAGGCTTTTGTAGTAGGACAATTTATAATATTGATCACATTCCCTTTTCCTGTCATAGTCCTGGATATGGTCTACCGCCCCCCCCCCTTCCTCCACCAGATAAGACTGAACTCAGGGATCTCAGGCTTCCTTGGGTTGCATGTTCAAACTGGAGCTCTCCTATTTGAGTCATATCTCCTTTCTTTTTGCTCATTTATTAACAAAGATTTAATGGGCTTTTCTTCCTCTACTCACTTCCAACTAAAATACTCCTGATCTCAGCCTCCTATGTAACTGTGATTATAAGCATGAAACATTGGCCACTTTCTCTTATTTTCTTCTTCTCCTAGTGAAAATTCCACAGTGACTAACCAATCTCGGGTTCTGGTATGCCTTCTTTTCATCTTTTGTTTTTTATGAATAGTTTTTTTTTTCTTATTGTCAAAGTGAAGTACAGAGGAGTTACAGTTTCATATGTAAGGCAGTGAGTACATTTCTTATCCAACTTATTACCTCCTCCCTCATTTTCCCCCATTTCCCCTCTCTCTGTCCCTTTCCCCCCACTCCCTGAGTTGTACAGTTAGTTTATATCAAATGGTTTTGTAAGTATTGCTTTTGGAATGGTTTGTCTTTATTTATCCTTTGTCTCTTGATTTTGGTATTCCCTTTCCCTTCCCTAGTTCTAATACACATATATACAGTATCCACGGTACTAAGGTCAGATACAGTGATAGAAGGAGTAAAACCATGGGCAGAGAATATGGAAGAAAAAAAAATTTTAAAAAGTAGGGTTTCACATGTCATATGAAAATAATTACAACAATGATATACCACTTATGTCCATAATGTGGAGTTCATATTGCTTAGCATCATCTTATGTGTTCATACAGGCATAGATATTGGGCTCTTGTGATCTTCTATGACTAACCTAAACATGTACTAATTATTTCCTATGAGGGAAACAATAGCATCCATATTTTTTGAGTCTGGCTCACTTCATTTACTATGATTTTATCCAAGTCCTCCATTTCCTTACAATTGGGGCTATGTCATTCTTTCTGATAGAGGCATAAAATTCCATTGTACATATGTACCACATTTTCCTGATCCACTCATCTACTGAGGGGCATCTGGATTTCTTCCATATTTTAGCAACAACAAATTGTGCTGCAATGAACATTGTTGTGCTGGTGGCTTTAGTGTGGTCTTGCTTGTAGTCTTTTGGTAGATGCCCCAATGTGGGGCTGCTGGATCATAGGGAAGCTCTATGCTTAGCCTTCTGAGGAGCCTTCATACAGTTTTTACAGAGTGGTTGAACAAGTTTACATTTCCACCAAAAATATAGTAGGATTCCCTTTTGGCCACATCCCCTCCAGAAAGAATGAAAATTTTGTAAGAGGAATGCAGGTGAGGCTGTTTTATACAGGATTGCAGTAATGAATGAGAAAGAAGAATATACATCTAAGTCATCACATTTTTATTCAGAAAGAGAGAGAGATAGGGAGAAATAGAAATATTAGACAATTTTCTCCTTTCAGCTGCTCTTGCTGAAGTCTCTACTGCTGCCAAGTCCATAATCATAGCTGCACATAACATAACATAACAACCTCAACTGTTGCCCACAAACAAACAAGCTTCTCATTCAGTTTTGTGTCTTACTGAACCTCCATACCTCTTTCCAGAAAGGTTGAACAAATTTATATTCCCACCAACAATGTAGTAGGGTTCCCTTTTAGCCACATCCCCTCCAGCCCTTATTATTCCTTAGTTTTTTCCTTATTATTCCTTATTATTCCCTTATTATTCCCTTAGTTTTCCTGATAATAGCCATTCTTACTGGGCTTGAGGTGGAATCTCAGTGTTGTTTTGGATCAAAGACCTCAAAGTAAAATCAGATACCCTAGAAACACTAGAAGAAGGAATAGGATAAATGCTTGGGCTCCTTGGCACAGGACGAAAGTTCCTTAATAAAGTCCCAGAAAGGAAACAAATCAAAGAAAGGTTGGACAAATGGGACTGCATTAAACTACAGAGCTTCTGCATGACAAGGACATAGTTTCCAAGATAAACAGGAAACCCACAGACTAGGAGAAGATCTTTACTGGCCATAAAACAGACATAGGCCTCATATCTGAAATAAATGTAGAACTCAAAAAATTAAATTCCTCCAAAACAAATCCTCAAAGAATCAATGGCCCCCTCAAAAAATGGGCTAAAAACCTAAAAAGAGTCTTCTCTGAAGAGGAAATGAGAATGGCCAAGATACACATGAAGAACTGTTCTAATCACTGGCCATAAAAGAAATGCAAATCTGAACATGTTTTAAAATGTAAGGAAATGGGTGAGAATTTGTGCTAACTAAGCTGTCCTTATCCATTTACCCATAAGGCAGGTTCCCTCCCAACCCTCATCTCCCACTCATGTTAAGATTACTGACCTGGGCTGGGGATATGGCCTAGTGGCAAGAGTGCTTGCTTCGTATACATGATGCCCTGGGTTCAATTCCCCAGCACCATGTATACAGAAAACAGCCAGAAGTGGTTCTGTGGCTCTAGTGGCAGAGTGCTAGCCTTGAGCAAAAAGAAGCCAGGGACAGTGCTCAGGCCCTGAGTTCAAGGCCCAGGACTGGCAAAAAAAAAAAAAAAAGATTACTGACCTATTTGTCTATAGTAACCATCACTTATTCAGGAACTGAATGTTACGTAGTAGTCAATTTATCCTAATGTTTAATTATATCAGTCAGTCCATGGATGTCAATCAAGTAATAAATCCAGTAAAAAAAAAAAACACATATAATAGATGACAACTGGTAAGCAGGAAGAAAAATGTAAAACAAAAAAATTGGGCTCATGCTTGTTATCCTAATTACTGAGGAAAAAGATCTGAGAATTGGGGTTTCAAGTCCACTGGACAGAAAAGTCCATATGACAGTTATCTCCAATTAACCAGTAATAAGTCAGAAGCAGAGCTGTGGCTCAAGTGTTAAAGCCCTAGCCTTGAGTCACAAAACTCAGACACAGAATCTAGACTCTGAGTTCAATCCTCCAAATTATTTTCATATAAAAAATAATATAATTAAGAGAAGAAAACCAAGGTTATCTTACCTACCAGAAGTGGATAAAAGGCTCAGAAAGGACAAGTAGGACTGGGGCCGATGCTATCTGGGCTTATTGTTAGTAAATAATTGTGAACAAGTACAGGAGTCTTCAGTGTGCTCCAGGAAAATCTGAAAGTCTGGAGGGGGAAAGCTGACCCATGGGGTCACTCTGGGTACTAAGGAAAAAGTACCAGATTAGAACAATGGACCTTGATGGTGATTGAATTTGTAAATTTCTAGCCATATCCTGAGTATCACATAAAAGAGGTAGGCTTCAAACGCACATGTCATAAAGCTTTCTCACCTTGGAGAATAATCTCTAAGATCCTCAGAACTTCTATGTAATGAGAGAGGAAATTATCCCTGTTCCACTTGGAACCTTTATTCTTGTCAATAATTTCTAGTAATAACAATTTTCACTATTGGAAATAAATATTACAAGCAGGATGGACTTAAAGTTGATAACTGAAAATATGGCACCTCCTGGCTCCTTTGAAATTTACATATTGACCTGAACCTGAATGCAGAGCAACAGAGAGCAATGGGAAGAAACCCAGGTTTGATTCCAGTGAGTTTACTCAGGCAATGGTAGAACTGAGAAGATGTAAGTAGAAGTGACATGAAGAAAGGAACCATCTCCGTAGAATACTGTTCTCTTGTAACAAGACTGAAGCAGCACAGTGGTTGTGTTATGTGCAGCTGTGATTATGGACTTGGCAGCAGTACAGACTTCAGCAAGAGCAGCTGAAAGAAGGAGAAAGGTGTGTAGTAACTCTCTCTCTTTCTCTCTCTCTTTCTCTCTCTCTCCCCCCTCCTTCTCTCTCCCTCTCTATCTCTCCCCCTCCCTCCCTCGCTGTCTCTTTCTGAATGAAATGTGGTGATCTAGGCATATATTCTTCCTTCTCATTTCATCACTGCAATCCTGTAAGCAACACAACCTCACCCGCATTCCACTTACAAAGTTTTTCATTCTTCCTCCTTCTACTAATATACTTGCTGGGACACAAAGGATTTCAGGGTTGTCTGCTTTTCCAGTGACACTGAAAATTTGCTTGTCAGAAGCACATAAGATCAAATCCACCTGAGTTCCTCTTCAAACACTGTGCCAAGAAACAATAAGGGAATCCCACAGTCCCAAGCAATCAGGAAAGCAAGCATTGTTGTGAGCATTAGACATATGCAACACATGTAACAGAACATTTTAGACTTTCTTTTTCACCAGTCAAGAATTCCTGTACTGTACCTTGGTCTTCCAGGCAGTTGATTCCTAGAAATCATGTTCTCTTATCTAAAATTGCTCGTTTTCACATGTGTCAAATATTACAAATTACAAGAAGCTAGACAACCACACACTTTTAAAGGCACACAAATACACATAGTTGTGCCTCAATGTTGGGAGTAATGACTTTGTGCAATGGACTGTACAAATAATATCTACAAGTTTGATAATCCTGCATCAGAGGCTTTCTTCTTTGTCAAATACTTAAGAAAATAAGGATATTACACACAAAGTGAGTACTAATGTAATCAGGAATGCAGCATTTCCTGGCTTTTGCTTATTGTTCCATATAACATCCAAGATGGACAAGATAACTGACAGGAAGGAGGCTGGAAAGGAAATGGTCCTAGAAGAAGGCCAGAGGAGTAGAAGGACAGACCAGGTTTCCAGTGTCAGAGATGTCTCTTTCTTTGAAATACAGGAAACAAAATGAGATGTTAAGATGAACTTCCATTGTAATAAGCTCTTCCGACAATTAAAGATTTCCAGGACAAGTCCCCCTGATATTGCACTGCTTCTTCCAAAAATATCAGAAGTAATAAACACACAACACATTCATCACCATGTCTCCTCTAAAATTACTGTTGTTGTAGCAGCAGATCTGAAAACAACCTAACCTAAGTCTAGTTGGACATGTCTTGATTTGTCGCCTCGCTTCTAATGTATTTGTTAAGGACATTTGTCCTCTTACAGAGTATAGATTCAATTCTGATGTAAAGAACCAGAACCAAGGTAGTACTGCTTAAAATTCAGTATCTTCAATGGATTTTCAAACAAAGATTAGCATAGTAACCAAAAAAGAAAAATGTTTTTCTCAAATACTCTTTATTTGAAAGAATATAAACTGATCCAATTTCAGATAGATACAAAGAGTAATGAGACTTACTGGATGAGATCAAATGGTGAGTTCTGTTCAAAAAGAATGTGGTAAAAGCAGCAAACCTCTCTCTGCCGAGCCAGCCGGCAGAGAAAAGGGAATCCTGAATGAGGGGGGAGAGGATTAAAGAAAAGGAAAAATACAAGATAAGAGAAAAAAGACAAGAAGCAAAGATGGGGTACGGGAGGTCTGCATCTTGAGATTGTAACTCAAGACTGCAGCCAAGTTTATTCTTAACTCCCAGCTTATATGCAGTTTTGGAACCAGGGAATAGCATAGGGTTGTTAAAATTCAAGAACACAAAGAGATTTTGAAGTTTGCAACATTTGATTACAGTAAACACAGGATAAGGTTGATCAACATAGGAATCTACTGCAGCAGACAGGACATAGCAAGGTGTGGACACAGCAAAGCAATTCCGGATAGGGGCTGTGAACAAATGTCCTTGCATCTAGCATATCCTGGCGATAACAGCACAGCCAGAGGAGAGAATGAATTTAGCTGCAAGTTTGGCTCCCAACATCCTGTCGACATTGGCACAGGATGAGCTTAGCTGCTAGCTGGGCTCCCGACACCTCTCCATGCTCAGTCAAGCAAGAAGCAGAAAAACCCAGTCCCCTAAAATAAGAACTGCTGGCAAAAGTAAAAATGTAGCATGAAATTTCTATACAGGAATGAAGAAAGTCTCTTTCTTTACAATCTTAATTCAACTAACAACTGTGAAATAACATCAAATTCCAATGAAATCCAAAGGATTATGTTGTAGATTGTATCATAATAAAGCATGGTTTTTCATCTAATATATTTGCATATGCATGTTTCCAATGAGTAAACTGGCAGTTTACAGAGTTTACCAAGGGTTGAGGCCCATAGTAACATTGCTTATAGTTTGTTACAATGTGGTCAAGCTTCTTACAAAATAGAAAGAGAGCCCATGTGCTTTGCCACATTGTGGACCACAGAGACCAGTGAGCAAGATTTCAGTAAGTGGCTAGGAAATTAAATCTGGAAAGAAAATATCTTTATTCCCCTGATTATTTTCCCTGATATTTGCACTGCTTCTTCAAAAGCTATCAGAAGACATAAACATGCAATATGTACAGTGCCTTGTCTCCACTGAAACATGCATTTATTATAGCAGAATATCTGAAACCAGTCTGAGAAGTCAGGTTGGATGGACATATAGTGAATTGTTGCCTCCATTCTAATGTATTTCTTAAGGATACTTATCTTCTTACACAAGATGTTCAATTCTGATTGAAAACACCAGAACAAAGGAAGTACTGCACAAAATTCAGTATCTTCAGTGGATCATCAAACAATAGAAGATTAGTATACTAAAAAAAAATAGAGAGAAACTAATGTTTTTCTCAAATGCTGTTTATTTGCAAGATGATAAACTTATTAATCATGAGGGAGATGCAACGGGCCAGGTGACTTGTTAGATGAGATCAAATGGTGAGTTGTTTTGTGGTAGAAGGAATGTGGGGAAAGCAGAAAACTTCTCCATGCACACCCAAACCTATCTGAAAGAGAACTTTTCCATGAAAGTTAAAATAAGCAATAGCCTGTAATATGTAAGCAAGAATGAACAAAGAGGAAACACTCTTTAGAATCTTAATTCATACTAACAACTCTGAAATGACATTAAATTCAAATGAAATCCAAAGGAATTCAAGTTTCAAATTTGAAAATAATAGAGCATTATCTTTCTTCTGATATATTTGGATATGCACATTCTCGCAGACAATGAATAAACTGGGACATTACAGAGTTTACCAAGAATCCAATAGTTTGGCACAACATGGACTGGCTCTTCTCAAAATACAAAGAGAGCCCATGCTTTCCCACAGTCTAGGCAATAGAGAACAGTGAGTAAGATTTCAGTAACTGGCCAAGAAATGGAAAATGGAAAGAAATATCTTGATTCCCCTGAACTTCAAACATTTAAATGGAATGCTGGCATTTTCTTACCGCCCAACTGGCCAAGATAAATTTATCATGATAAGACTCTATTTCCTTCTCTCTACAAAGTTTGCTTGGTAGATTGCCTGTGAGATATGTTATAATATAATATGTGGATTTCATAAGATAATAACCAATGTACACTTGGAAATTAAAGTTTTATAATTAAAGTCACTTGAAAATTGGAGAGTAAAAGGAAATGAAGCTGGAATATAAATTATACATGGATCCTGAAACAATCATAAAATGTCACAAAGTAACACTCAAATCATTATCCTGGGAGGCCTTCACTTCAAACTGTTTTCTATTTTGGAATATTGTCCAACAGAAACAGAAGTTTCACTTACAAAGAGAAACATAAAGAATAACATATTAGCATTGTTGCTAGTTGGCAAGTCTTGTCCAGGCCAACAGTCAGCTTCTGACTGGCATCTGTACTCATCCTGATGTGAGCCCACAGGGCAAACTCACTTAAATCATGAGAGCTGTTGCATACATCTCCCCAGAATGGACAAGAATACATGAGTCCAGAGAAATCTTTCAGCTTAGGGGACTGATTAAACATTCCCACATCTATCCCACATTGTCTCATGTGTATATCGTTATTTTCTTAATCTTAATTTGCTAGTTATCTTAAGTGTAATTGGCAATCCTCCAAAAAAATTGCAAATTTTTCTCATCTGTGGAAGTAAAGAAACACATGAAAACCACAAAATGTCATAAAAATAGAAGGAGAAATACAAAGGATTAGGAATCAAAAGAAAATAGCAAGAGATGAAATGGATGGAATAATGATTGGGTGACTTAATGCAAGTAGCCAAAGGACAGAATGAAACTCTTCATTGGATTTGTACAGACACACACACACACACACACATACATACACACACACATATACACACACAAACAAAATTATGAAATTACTTGGTGGTTATGGTTCCTGCCTCTAATCTTAGCTACTCAGCAGGCTATTATCCAGAGGGTTGGGATTTGAAGTCAGCCTAGTTAATAGAGTCCATAAGACTCCCTCTCCAAAATACCTAGTAAAAGCTAAATTGGAGACACAGCTTACGTGATACAGAACCAGAGGAGTGAGTAAGCCATGGCTCTGCAGTGTACCAGCATAGAACAATATACTTGTCTTTGTGATAATGAACCCAAGCTCCTAACTAAACAAAATATTGACTATTCCTCAGCCACTATGAAAAGACATGAAACTCTCTTATCTGCAACAATTTAGTGAAGCTGGAGATACACATGAGCGCACACACACACACACAGAGAGAGAGAGAGAGACAGAGACAGAGAGAGATGGTGGAATGATAGAGATGACTGAAATAGATATAGATTTCCTGTAGTTGTATTCTTGTTTTTTGGTAGATATTGTGTGAAGAAGAGAAAGATAAGGAGAGAAATGATGGAGTCTATATATTAAAACTCTATTAATACTTTTACCTGAGAGCTATTGAACAGTAGCTTCTAGAAGTCATTAAAAAACAAAAAGGAATACATTAAGCCAATCTGACCAAACTATCATATATGCATGTGTGACTTAAGAAGGTAAAAAAAACTTTATAAAATCAATATAGCCTATACAAAACTACATCATAGGAACTTAAGACGATCCATAATGAATGACTGGTACTAGGGGATGGTGATAGAAAATAAACTGGGTGAATGAAGATGAATATGATCAAAGTACTTTATATGTATATATGAAAATAAATGAATCTGATTCAAACTGTTTTATGAAGTGGGGGGAGAAATGAGGAAGAGAGATAAAGTGTGTATGATGTGGATAATGAAGTGTGTATGATGAGAAACATCCTTCCTTCTGTCTATATTATTTTGGAATTCTTCTGGACAAGAACTATCAGTGATTTCAATGTATTCTATTCATTTGAGAGGTATTACTTTTGTACTGACCCTGGGGCTTGAACTCAGGGCCTGAGCATTGTCCCTGAGATAGTTTGCTCAAGGCTAGTGCTCTACTATTGAGCCACAGCTCTACTTCTAGCTTTTGGTTTTGGTGATTCATTGGAGATAAGAATCTCTTGGGCTATTCTGCACAGCCAATCACAATTCTGCTTCCAATCACAATAATCAAGTCTCAGCAGCCTGAGCAGCTCAAAAATCAGGTCTTTTTGTTCAACATGGTCCAAGACTGGGACTGGAACTTGGTACCTTATGGCATTCCTAATTGGCGTAGCTGTCTCCCAAGAGAAACCATGCCTCCCAACTTCAATGCATTCTAATGACTGGCTAATCCTCAGAATAAAAAAGAGACCTTTTGATAATAACACAGAAGCTAAAATTAGTGAGATACACCCGAAACAATGAACTAATCTGTCTTCTAGGTCAGTGTAACTGCACAAGGAGGGAGGCTTCAATATATTTGTCACTCAGAAAATATGTGACAAAAAGAATAAGGAATGATGGAAATTTATAGGCAGAAAGAAAATGTGAGCCATTTGATAGTAATACAGAGATGGCTTTGGAAGAACATCCAAAGAAAGGATGGGTCACCTGACATCTTTCTCTTCATTTCAGATGCCCCATAGATGACTCAGCTGCAGATGACTCTCTGTCAACAGTTGCACCTAGTAAAATCCCTGCTGATCCACCATGGTAGCTACCAAGTAAGAATATTTCATCTAACTGGGTCTTTCCTTTGAGACACTCTTTATACTTAATCCTCTCTTTTTTTTTCCTTACCTCAGCACTCTCTGAGAAGAAAGTTGCAGAACTAAACTTTGATTTCCTTCTCATGACTTTATAATTCTTTGAGCTCTGATTCAAGTTCATACATAAATTTCAAAGGAACCAAAAGGTTGAAGTATTTAGGTTATTAATTTAAACCTCATTCTTGATATAATAATGACATCAGAGAAATTTTATCCTGAGTAGAAATTATGAGAAGAAGAAAATTGCTCAATGTAGCATACAGAAATTATATTTTTAATTGAAAACGCTGGTACCATTGGGAACTCTTCAAACACTACAAATGGTTTGATAATGAGACTTCTGCAGGTAGACTGCATTGCAGAATATTCGAGAAAAATTTGGAAACATTGTTCAACACTCTGTTCATTTCCCCTTTGCTTTCAAGGTGAATCCTCCAATTTTAGTAGATTTTGTTATTTGTCTCCAGGTTCTGAGACTCTTAGAACACAGTCTGCATCCTTGTTACCAAATATTTTTTTTTCACTTTTAGGTTTTATTAAAAGGCTATTTCATCAACATTACATTTAAAGCCCTAGGCAAATTTTCTTGGGCGTAGGCCACGTGGCTACTGTATATGTTCTTGGTACATTGTGTGTTGTACATATGTCTACCTGACCTAGGGAAGGGAAAGAAAAACAGAGTGTAAGATATCACAAGAAATGTACACACTGCCCTACTATGTAACTGTACCCTTTTTGCACAACACCTTGTCAAAAAATTTGTGTTTAATTAATAAATAAATTACAAAAAACAATAGAAGAACAAAAAAAATAAAAGGCTATTTAATTGGAGTTATATATAAATTTAGGAGTGAGAATGAAAACATCTCACCTTCAAGATTTGTTCTTCAGGACAACACTCAGGTACAAAATTCATCCTTCTCTGACTGTGAAGAATCTTGACAATAGGGACAAACACTGGCCTTTGAGCAGGGAGTTGGGAGCTAGAAACAAGTAGTAGTTTTAAAATCTGATAACTGATTACATAGTTTAATTTCTCTCTTCCTCTAGTGGACATAAAAATAATTTCCAGTGCCAACTGACATCTGCAGCAAAACCAAAAGGAAACCTTCTGGGCATGGGCAGTATTTGATATATCTGTGATATATCTGTCTATGTTTGCAGGATTATATTTTGGCAGCTGCTTTTGAGAAATTATCTTGTTTTCTTGAGAAGATAATTAAGGAGAATGTATAGAAATCCCAACTACCATGCACTTAGGCACTTCTGTTTGGGCCCTGATTGGGGTCAAAATTAGGGTACAATGCACATGCAGACTTTCCCCTTGTATTTATTTCTCTTGAGCTGGTACCACCAAGACCAAGTACACACGTGCTCAGGTTCTTTTCCTTGCAATGCACTGTGCACACAAACACATGGGACAGTGTCACCTCCTTCTTCTACCTACTCAGCTGTCACTATTCAGGAATGTCAGTTTTGGTCACCTTATATGATACTACATCCCTATCTTCTTCCTTCAGCCATACTGTTCTTTTATCACTGCTTCATAATTGCCTTTGAACTTCATACATATGTATGATTCATCAATCCCCTCTGAATTTCTTTACTTTTCAATGTCCTAATGTTTCTGAAAGTGGGGATGGCATACAGTTTGTGCTTTGCTCACTGTCATTCTTCAAATATCTTTCATTGCACCCCCATCAGTAGATACTGAATGAATTTATACATATTTCACACTCATGAATGTCACTTAAGGTATTTCATTATCTTTAAGTAGACAGTTAAGTTGTATCTCCTTTTACTCTTTATGCTTGAAGTTTTATGCAAGACACCCCAAACACAGAGTCTTGGTTCTTTTGATGGTCTTGGGGCTTGAACTCAGGCCCTGGGCTCTGTTCCTGAGCTTTTTATGCTAAAGACTACTGCAGTGCCACTTCCAGTTTTCTGGTGTTTATTTGGAGATAAGTGTCTAACAGACTGAGATCTCAGTCTCCTGGGTAGCTAGGATTACAGGCCCCAGCCACCAGCACCTACCTGAGATTCTTGGTTCATTAAATGAGTTTACTTCTCAGTCAGTATGAGACCATTGAATTAACTACATGTAGAAGAGAGGTCTTGATGTAAAGTAATCACAGCTTGAATGACTCAGGGCAGACCTTGGGAATCACTTCTCTAAAACTTAGATTTCCTAAAAGGAGAAATGTGGTATAATGAGCTAAGATTTGTAAGTTCTAATGACTTTAAAAGTAGCTCAGTGGTCATTTGGATGGTTGTGCACTTCTCCAACTTGCCAGAAATGCTTGTAACTGTGCATGTCTGTTTCTCACAAAGAGGAGGAAACTTGGAGAAGTTGAGACTTGAAAAGTACTTATGAATGCAAACAGTAGAATTCAACCAGGTCTAATAGAATCAGGAACTTAACAAGCCAACTTGAGGACCTGTCCTTTACAAGTGGCCATGAGTTATGCCATTGTTTCTGCTCAGTCTGTTTCTGCTCCATTGCTTTATTCCCCAAACTTCCTGGCATTCAGTGAACAAAATTGAGATCTGCCAAATCATCTTTGTGTGCTCTGTGTATCAAGTGTCATGACATGGAATCCTGGGGACAGCACATTGCCTTCATCTGAAGCAGTCTTGATAAGGCTGCATGACTTTCAATTCCCACCTTGAAATATTTTGTTATCTTTTTTGAAAAGGTGATGAGCAGAGGGATTATAGTTACATAAGTAAAGTAATAGCTATATTTGTTTTAAAAAGAGTTAACCCATCCCTTGTTTTTACCTGCCTACCCCTGCCTCGTCCCTTCCCCAGCAATGCTGTAAGGTTCATATACAAACTACAGTCAAGTGAGTATCATTGTTACTTTAGTTCATCCTTTGGCCTGCTGTGTCTGTGATTCCCTTTCCTTTTCCGTGTTCAAAATATCACATACAAAACAAAGGACCAGAAAGCAAAGACAAATGGAAGGGGAAAAAAACCCATGTATAGGACATAATACGAACCTTTTCTTTCCACATCTTGGTGTTCATTTAGATACATTTTATTATATATGGCCCTATGCACTAAGCAATAGGGTTTTTGATATCTCCTGTTAAGAATACCATAGACAAATTTTAGTCCTTACAAATGAGGGAAACCATGCAGCCTGTATTTCTTTGGGTTTGGCTTATTTTGGTTAATATGATTTTTTTCCAGGTCTTTCCATTTCCTTATTAATGGGGCAATGACATAGTTTCAGATGGAGGCAAACAACTCATCATGTATATATACCACACCTTCTTGGATCCATTCATGTAATGAGAGGCATCTGGGTTGGTTCCATATCTTAGCTATGGAAAATAATGCTGCAATGAACATGGTTGTGGTGGTAGGTTTAGTATGGCTTTGTTGGTGGTCATTTGGGTAATTGCCGGGAAGTGAGATTACTGGATCATAGGGGAGGCTATATTTATACTTTTGATGAACCTCTGTACTGGTTTCCAGAGTGGTTGGACAAGTTGGCATTCCCACCAACAGTGTAGTAGCAATTCCCTTTGGCCTCATTCCTACCAGAATCCGTGGTTACTAGATTTCTTGATAATGGCCATTCTAACTGGAGTGAGTAACAATCTCAATGTTGTTTTAATTTGCATTTCTTTTATGGCCAGAGAGGTTGAACATTTCTTCATGTATCTCTTAGTTATTTGTACTTCCTCTTCAGAGAAGTCTCTCTTTAAGCTTTTAGGACACTTGTTAATGGGGTGGTTATTCCTGTGGTTGTTTGTTTTGGGGAATTTAATTTCTTGAGCTCTAGTTTTATTTTCCATAAAATAAACAGCCCTTGTCTGTTGTATGGCTAGTGAAGATCTTCTCCCAGTCAGTGAGCTTTCTATATACCTTGCAAGCTATGTCCTTTGCCTTGCAGAAGCTCTGAGTTTAATGCATTCCCGTTTATCCAACTTTTCTTTGACTTGTTGTGTTTCTGGGTCTTTATTAAAGAAGTTTGTCCTGTGTCAAGGAGCTCTAGTGTTTCTTCTATTCATCCTTGTATTATTTTCAGGTTATCTGATTTTACCTCAAGGACTTTGGTTTATTTGGAATTGATTCTGGTGCAGGGTAATCCTTAAAGATCTAAGTTTAGTTTAGCTAATTCTGCCAACACCATTTGTTGAAGATCCTGTCTTCTTCCATCCTTTTTTTGGTCTTCCTTGTCAAAGATTAGGTAGCCAGAGGTCTGCAGGTCATGTCTGCATCTTCAGTATCATTGCATTAGTCCTATGGCCTGTCCTTGTTTCAGTACAAAGCTATTTTTATTACTATGGCTTTGTAATCAAATTCATAGTTCGGTTCTGATATTCCTCCAGCACTGTTCTTCCTGGTAAGAATTGTTTTTCCTCTTTGGGTCTTCTGTTGTTCCACATGTATTTTTGGATTGCTTCTTCCATTTCACTAAAGAAATAAGTTGGGATATTGATGAGCATTGCAATGAATTTGCATATAACCCTGGAAAACCGTAGTGGACAAATTTTCAATTTTCTTTCACTGGATTGCCTCATAGATAATCACATATGCATGAGGCCTTTCAAGAACAGGCTTCTGTGGGTTGTTCCATTTTTTTCTTTTCTGGGTTTTCTTTTTTTCTACATACCACTTCTGATCAGCTGATCTAAAATTGGATCACATTTTATTCTGCCAATTTTACTATTCTTTTCTCTCCCTTGTATTCTTTTTTAGAAGACTCTTCATCCTCACACAAGACACATTCCTGATTGCTTCCTTTTCCTGCTTTATTAATTACTTTTCTGAAAGAGTACATGACATGAAATATTGTACTTTGCCTCTAGGGTGTTCTTCCATAACTTTCCTTGTGCCCATCCCATCAATACCTACACCAAGTGATACAATGAGATCATTAATTCATTCATGACATTTAATTTCATATCTTTTTAATGTTGAGCTCAAGCTTTTACAGAAGAGGTGTAAATTTAATGAAAGAAGGCTTGATTCTTGTCATAATGAATTCACCTGACCTCACTACAGGTAGAGGAGGAAGAATGCACAGCCTGACTCAGGAGGACACAGATCCTGGAACTTTCGGATGTACAGGGATTCTTCCCTAAGTGAGGTCTATCTTTGCTTTCATATGTGTTTACACATGTCCTGTTATGTTTGTCAGTTCTAAAACTTTAGAAACATCAGGTATCAGATTGCCTACTCATGGGCTTCTCCAGCTTGTCAGAAGTGCCAGAAACTATGCAAGCTCTGTTAATGAAGGAAAGAATAAACTTGGAAGAAAAGTTGTTGGAAAAGCAGTTAGTATAGTAAACAATTGAATCAAAACCCAGATCCTAGAATAAGAATCTGGAAAGAATTTGAACTTCTGATGTTTAAAAATTGAAATCTGCTGTGCTGTTCGTTCTGCTTGATTACTCTCTTTCCCAAACTTTCTGACATTAAGTAAGCCAGATTCGGGATTGGCAGTCCCTGATTGTGTGCTGTGTGGATTAAGTGTCCTGATGGAGAAACCTGGAGTCAGCACCTTGCTATCCTGTGAAGCATCCTTCACAAAGCCACTTGCTTTTCATTTTCTACCATGAAGTTCTCACAAACAAGGTTCTATTGAGAATTTCTACTTTTCTGGTCCCTGGCAATGCAGAATAAAGGACTCTTGCTTGAAAAGACTTTTTGGGGCCCTAGAAATAAATATATCTACTGTTGGAATGTTTGTCATCAGTGCCTAGAATGAGAATAGAGAACAACTCTTGTTGTGTGGTTAAATAACATTTCCATTCTTGTTCTTATTATATGATGTGGACTTTATTCACTCTGAGGATTTTCTCAAACTGTCACATATTTCTTCTATACTAAAGTTCACACTCAACTGCATTTTTTACACACACAATATATTTAAGAAAATAGTCAAAGATATAATTTAAGGAAAGCAAAATAACCATATTTTATATTTCAAAGTGTTTTATATTTTCTCTATATCCTTTGAAGATTAAGGCCTCTGTAGTATGACCATCTAGAGTGCTGATCACATTTCCATTTTCCTATCATGGTGCTTGTTATGGTCTATCTTCTTTTCCTCCCTCCACCAGTTTGATGATTGAACTCATTGTGTCTCTGGCTTGATTGTGTCACAAGCTCAATACTGGAGCTCTATTGTTTGAGCCATACCTCCTTCCTTCTTGCTGGTTAATTAATTAAAATGTCGTTGTAGTTTGATATTGACATTCCTTCAACACTGTTCTTCCTGCTAAGAATTGTTTTGTCAAATCGGCCCTTTATTATAAGGTTTTTTTTAATTATTATTATCGCCTTCCCTATAGCAATGCAGAATGTTGTTGGGATTTTGATGGGTATTACACTACCTTATAGATAGTTTTGGGGAATATTGCCATTTTACAATGTTAATACTTCCAATCCAGAAGCATTTAAGGTTTTTCCATTTCTTCAATGCTGCTCTAATTTACTTTTGCAGACTTTTGAAGTTTTGATCATAGAGGTCATTTCATTTTTGTCTAATCCCTAGGCATTTTATTTTTTGAGGTTATTAATAATGGAGTTGCTTTCCTGATTTAAGAGTCAATCTTCTCATTGTGGGCATACAGATTTTTAAGGGACAATATACCCTGATATTTGGCCGAACATTCAGATCAACTCAAGTAATTTGGGGGAGCATGTCACTTGCAATGATGGAGAGTTTACTGCTTCTTTACCTGATTGGATCCTTTTATATTTTACTCTTGCCTTATTGTTATTGCTAGGAGTCCAGTATTATATTGAAGAGGAGTAGAGAGAATGGACATCCTCCTCTCATTCCTGTTTTTAGAGGAAATGGCTTGAAGCTTTCACCATGAACTATAATGCTGGCTGTATGTCTGCCATTTCATCCTTATATTGAGGCACGTTCTATGCATTTCTAGCTTTTTTTATTATAAGGAGATAGTGAATCCTGTCGAGTTCTTTGGGTGCCTCCAATGAGATGATCATTTGCTTCTTGTCCTTGCTTCTTTTGATGTGTTGAATTTCATTCACTGACCAGTATATTGAACCAGTTTTTCATCCCTGGAATGAACCCTGTTTGATCATAGTACATAATGTTTTTGTTTAATTATTGAATTTTGTTAGCCAGAAATTAGTTGAGAAGCTTGAATCGATATTCATCAAAGAAATGGGTCTATACTATATTTTCTTTGATGGGATCCTCACTGGTTTGGGCATGAGTATAATGCTGCCTTCATATAATGATCTGTAATGTCTTCGGTAATGACCTAGTTCTTGCTATTTCATAGGAGAGTTTGAGGAGTATTGGAGTGAGTTTGCCTTTGAAGGCATTATACAATTTGGCAGTGAATTCACACATTAATATTTTTTAAAAATTCCTCCATTTCTCTCACATTTGGTGTTTCCCCCCTTTTCCAGTGAGAATGATAGAGTAGATAGTCACAAGAACAGTAGATCATTTCTACCTGAGATGCTACAGGCAGACAATGTTTCCCAGAAACAATAAGGGAACCCCACAGTCCAAAGCAAGCATAAAAGGAAGCATTGTTGTGAGCATTAGACATAAGCAATACTTCTACCATAAAACCTTGACCCTCTGTTTTTATCAGCTGAGGATTCCTATTCTTGGTATTCTAGATGGTTGAATTTTTTTGTTAAGCAATATCTCCAGAAATTATAGTCTCTGATTTCCAGAGTATAAAAATTGTTCTGGTTTTCATATGTGTTACAAATTAATTACTGTCATTCCAAAAAAGTTAGAGAATATCTCATTTCTAAACACACGCACACCACACACATGCACACACACACACACACACACACACACTTTGCTAAAGATATTTGTCCTCCTACAGAGTAGATTCACTTCCAGTCTAAAACACCAGAAAAAAGAAAGTACTTCATAAAATTCAGTATCTTCAATAGTGTTAAATAATAGAAGATTAGTATACTAAAAAAAAAACAGAGAGGTTAATGTTTTTCTCAGATAATCGTTAGTTGAAAGAAGGTAAACTGAAGATACAGGAGATGAAAGAGTAAAGTGACTTGTTAGTAAAGATCCAATGTTGAGTTCCATTCTGGCCAAAACTAATTCAGTAAAATAAGCAAACTTCTCCAAGCTCAACTAGAAAATCATTTGATAATTACTTCCCATGAAAGAAAATAAACAATAGCATGAAGTTTGTACACAAGAATAAGGAAAGAATCATCAATCTTTAGAAACTTAGTACAGACTATAACTCTGCAATGACATTAAATTCAAATGAAATCTATAGAGTTCATAAGTTGCTGACCAACATGAATTTGGAATGTAACATTTTATAATTAAAGTTACTTGAAAATAGGGGAGCAAAAGGAAGTGAAGCTAGGATATATAATGTATGGAGACACTGGAAGTGTCTCAAAATTTCACAAAGTAACACTGGAATCAGTTATCCTGGGAGGCCTTCACTTGAAATTGTTTCTATTTTGGAATATTGTCCAAAAGAAACAGAAATTTTACTGATAAAGAGAAACACAGGAATAACACATTAGCATTGTTGCAAATTAGCAACTTTTATCCAGGCCAACAGTCAGCTTTTGACTGGCAACTCTATTCCACTGCCTGATGGGAGCCTAAAGGGAAAATTGACGTTAGACCTAAGAGCTGTTGCACACGTCTTCCCAGAATGAACAAATATACATGAATCCTGAGAAATCGTTGAGCTAATGGGTCTGATTAAATATTCCCACATCTAGCCTACATTGTCTCTTTATATATTGTTATTTTCTTACATCTTCATTTTCTTAATTTTCATGTGTTATTTGCCATCTCATTAAAAAATTGTAATTTTTTGTTCATTTGTGGAGGTTAAGAAAACAACAAACGCACATTAAAAAAAAAAAAACAGACCAAAAAGTCATGAAAGAAATGAGAAACACAAAGCAGTAGGAATCAAAAGAAAATAGCTGGTGATGAAAAGGATAGAATAATGGTGGTGTGACTATTTCAGTAGCATAATAAAAGGATACAGCAAAATGACAGGATGGAACTCCTCATTGGGTAAAGTTAATATACACCAATGCAAACATAAAATTACCTGACACCAGTGGCTCCTGGCTCTAATCTTATCTACTCAGCAGAATATTATCCAGAGGATTGGGATTTGAAATCAGCCCAGTTAGTAAAGTCCATAAGACTCCCTCTCCAAAATACCCAGCCAAAAGTAGGCTGGAGATAGAGCTTAAATGACAAAGAACCAGAAGAGTGAGCAAACCATGGCTTGTCTTTGTGATAATTCACTCGAGCTCCTATCTAAACTAGACACTAAATATTCCTCAGCCTCTAAGAAAAGAAAATTTATTTTATTTTCAATAATTGGGTAAAGCTGGAGATCATTAGATAGAAAGACACAGAGTAGGCACACATAGTGTGTACACATGTGCACACACACATACACAGAGGCACAAGTGAGTAGATTATACATAGAGATGAGACAAATAGATAGAGATACCCCATGCTTATATTCTTGTTTTATTTATATATATATTGGGAAGAAGAGAAAGATAGAGAAATGATGGAGCCTATAGATAAAAATAGTATGAAGACATTATCTTGAGAGCTATTGAACTGTGAGAAAATACCAAGAAAGAAAAGATAATAGATTAGGTCAGTCTGTCTAATCTAAGTTACCAGATACACAGGTATGACTTGCCATGGTGAAAACCGTTTTTATAAGTCTGAAACAAACTGCATCATAGGAATTGAAACAGGCCATAATGGTGATTGGTACCCAGGGATTTGGGGATAGCTAGTAAATTGAGTGAATAAAGAAGGTACTTTATATCTACCTGTGAAAATAAATTTGATTCAAATTTTTTTATGAAGGGGGGAGGAAGAAAAGTGGAGAGAGGTAAACTAGGTGAGTCTGATTAAGGTTTTTTGTATGTTTATGTAAAAATGTCACAATGTTACCACTTAATGTAAAACGGATTTATGATAATGAAAATTTTTATAAAGCCATTGGAGTGGCTATGGTGTCTTAGAGTCAGGTATGATAAAAATCTCTGTACTCTTAGCAGTGTAATTTTTCCTATGTAGAATGTGCACAAGATAGCTGACTGTTATACAAATGAAAGACAGAAAGGTCACAGAAAAAAAAATTAGAGACAGAAAGAGAAGGATAGCAGCAATGATGATATTTATGTTGACTGCTCTACGCGTTGAAAGAGAACAAAAGTAAGGTATAAGTGGAATATATTTTGAGAGGAAAAAGAAAAAATATGAAGAGTACTGCAGACACACAAAACTGGGAAACATTATCTCTGAGTGGACACCATGAGAACAAGCAGATGCAGAGACAGGAAAAAGTTCTTTACAAACTACTCTGTGGACATTTATTCTTTCCTGAAATAATCTGCTGGCTTCATTCTCTGACACATGACTAAAAGTGCATTTTTGAGTACCTAGTTTTGAACAAATAGAAGATCAAACTGATCTTGTAAAATGAGCTTAATGTTAACTCTTTCCAAAGTTTAATTTAGACAGAACCAGATACTTGACCACAGCACAGGAGTTTCTAGCATCCTAGGCACACCTGAACCAACAACCCCTGAAACTAGGTATATTCATGTTTGATAACCCAACCTTACACTCAAGTAAGAATTACACTTACTAGGGCTGGGGATATGGCCTAGTGGCAAGAGTGCTTGCCTCGTATACATGAGGCCCTGGGTTCAATTCCCCAGCACCACATATATATAAAATGGCCAGAACGGGCGCTGTGCCTCAAGTGGCAGAGTGTTAGCCTTGAGCAAAAAGAAGCCAGGGACAGTGCTCAGGCCCTGAGCCCAGGTACCAGGACTGGCCAAAAAAAAAAAAAAAAAAAAAAAAGAATTATACTTACTAGTAGAGACGAGGATGAGCGAAACTGCCAACAACAGAAGGATGCCCAAGATCCTCATTGTTTTGAGTTGAGGATCAGGAAATAAACACAAGAAAAGATCCAATTCCAAGACAAAACTCAATACTGAAAAAAGGACTCCAGATTTTAACATTAGAGGTTCAGAGAGCACCAATATTGAGTTGCCAGGTATAATCTGTTTGATTCTTGCCAGGTGATAATCTGTTTAATTATGTGTTTTTGTTTCTTTGGTTTGTTGATGGTATCGGTCCTGGGGCTTGAACTCAGGGCTTGCGTGCTGTCCCTGAGTTTATTTGCTCCAGGCTTGCACTCTGAAACTTGATCCAGAGCTCCAATTCTACTTCTTTTTTTTATACTTAACTGGAGATAAGATTCTCTACACCACAGACTTTCTGCCCCAGCTGGCTTCCCATCTCCATACTCAGATTTCATCCTCCTGAGTAGCTAGGATTATAGATATAAGCCACAACCACTGGGTATAATTTCTTTTATTGTAACTTAAAATGGGGCAGAGACTAAACAAAGATTCAGTGTTCAACCAAAGACCATTTGGAAATGCTTCAAACCTCTGATTGTACATAAATAATGCAAAGATAAAGACTGAAAATACTCTTGATTAAGCCTGATCACAAAGGAAGCCAAATCAACTTAAGAGTGAGAAGTGTGAGGTCAGAGAAGAACAAAGGCAGGACAGCATAGAAGAGGAGGAATGGTGAGTGAGCCAAAGGACAGTGAAGGTAGGGTAGAGTTTAGGTACAGGACAGTGAAGGCGTGGCAGAGTGAGGTAAGGGGAGTGAAGATAGGCATGATTGAAGGCATTATGTTGTAAAGGCAGAGGGAACTGAAGTCATGGCAGGGAAAAGATAAGGTACAAGGAGACTGGGGGTAGAGGAGACTGGAGTAGGGGAGAGGAAAGGCATTGGAAAATGCTTTAATTTCCCAGTTGGTATTGAAGTATAACACACACTTTTAGCATGTATATAAGGATGTTTGCATTTTGTGGGGATTTATTTTGAATTGTATTGAGTTGGGATTATGGCAGTGTTGTTTCTTGGGTGTGGTTGTCTTTTCTTATACTGCACACTGAATTCGCTAGCCTGTTTGTAGTAACTTGTGACATTGCTGGGTCCTATACAAAATCTTTTTGTTGGTGACATGAGAGCAAAACAAAGCCCTATACCTCTAAACACTGACTGGTAAATCCTGTGATATACTAGATGTTAGCAGTTACTGCCCATGCTCTCTCTTGAAAACATCAAACATTAGAATAAATCTGTATCAGAAGATAGATGTGACTGAACATTGAAACCTGAGAAGTGTTGATATAGTATATTTATACAAAGAAATCCCTGAACCTAATATTATACTCAAAAGCCACTGCCAAAATAAAAGTATATTGGCAAAACATACCAAAAGGTCTAGTGATTAAAAGCACAGAGATGTATTAGAAAACAATTCGGTGTCTTCAATGAATGATGTACACAATGGAAAATCACCAACAGTCCATAAAAGTAAAAATTTTCCCTGAAAATCCTTACAACTCTGATCTATTGGAAAGAAGATAAAAATGATCAGAAGTTATCATTTTGCCATAGGAGGTAAAGGCTAGGTTGTTGAATGAAATCGAATGAAGCTATGTGATGGTCATGACCAGAAGGACAAATCTACAAGCTACAAAACCAATAAAACACATTTATCTACTAATATTCGTAGTCCTCTAGGAAGGCTGCAATTGAAAATGGAATGTCAAGAAATGTATCCAATGCCTAATGTATGAAACTGTAACCTCTCTGTAATTCAGTTTGATAATAAAAACTTTTAAAAAAAAGAAACACTATAAGGCAAATAATATAAAAAAAAAAAAAGAAAGAAAATGGAGTGTCAAGAGGATGAAGTATTTGAACTCATTCCAGAATCTGAATGGAGAGTGAAAGGTCTCAGGGCCACTGAATTCAGGATAGTCAACTTGAACTCAAGAGAAAATGAACCAAAGCTGAAAACCAAATCTTGATGCCAAATGAATCCACAGATTCAAAAAACAAATTTAAATATCTCACAAAGCAGCTGGCAATAAAAGGCTTAAGAAATGTATCCAATGCCTAATGTATGAAACTGTAACCTCTCTGTAATTTAGTTTGATTATATATATATATATGCTTCATCTTAAAACCATTTCTACTTTTGAAAAAATCTCCAAAAGAAACAATAACTTCAATTAAAAGTAAATAAAAGGTTCCCACGATTCATAAAGAAATATTTATCCCAATAATTTTTGCTGAAGATAAATTTTTCTCTAATACTAATATTATAAAAATGTTGCAGTTAAAATTGATACTCAGTTCCAATGGGTCTTACCTGCAATTATATCAGGAGGCTGAGATGTGAGAATTTTGCTTTGAAAGGAGCCTGCACAGGAAAACTTGTGAAGGTCTTATTTTTAATTAACCACTAAAATGTTAGAAATAAAGCTATGCTTCAAGCACTAGTCTTGAGAAAAAAAAGCTTAGAGACAGTGCTCAGGCCCTGAGCTCAAGCCTCAGGACCAGCATACACACACACACACACACACACACACACACACACACACACACACTTGATAGTTAACAAAATGCAACTGCTGGCACAAAAAAATAAAATGAAACAAAACAGAGGATATTTGACAAACTGCAACCTTCTGACTCATTTTAAATTATGCTTTTACTTGATTCTATCTCCATGAGGAGAAAGCTGTATAGAGTCCTTATTGCTGCAAGGCAATTGGATAGCAAGGCTATCCAAGAGCCACATAAAGATCATATTAGGTAAACAATTCTTAACTTTAAATTTCCTCATAAAGATAAGTGAACGACTTTGAAGGAGCTGTTTTTACAGCGGTGATAGAAATAGAAGCATCTGTAGGGGCATCTGAAATAAGGAGAAAAGTGTCAGGAGACACATTGTCTTTCTCAAGAAATGAAATGTGAGAAAGGATAACTCACAATCAGATACAATAGCCACCAAGAATGGGGCACTCAGAGTGGGCACTAGGGGTCAAGGGCAAAATGGTGGAAGAATGAATTAAAGAAGGAGCGGAATGTAATCATATAATTCAGTGCATGTCCTACAAAATTAAGAAAATTGAGAGAAGTGGGAGGATTGGGAGGAATGAGGAGAAAGATGAAAGGGGTGAATTGGATTCAGATTCATTGTATTCATCCCTTCCTTTTGTTCAACAGCAACTCCTTTGTAAAACTGAAACATAAAAATAAATTTGACCTGTATATTTGTGGCTCACGCCTCTAATCCCAGCAAATAAAGATACTGACATCAGAGGATTGCAGTTCAAAGCCAGCCTGGGAAGAAAGTCCATAAGACTCTCGTCTCCAATTAATCACAGAAAAAACAGATGTGGTGCTTTAGCCCAAGTAGTGCAGTGCTAGACTTGGGCAAGGAAGCTTAGGGACAGTGCTCCCTAAGGGAGAGTTCAAGGCTCAGCATCAGTGGAACAAACAAACAAAATTTTTAAAGAAGAATTGAGTTTGTGTTTCACACTGGAATGAACATTCATTCCTCCTTCGATCCCGTCATCAATGTGCTCACATCTTCCTTCTACCCACAGAGTTCCTAGAATTCTCATCCTACATCCTTTATCCATGCTGTAACACCAAAAGTCTGGTTGTCCTTTCTTGTATCATGACACAGAACAGACAGGAAAGCATTTTGTTCCAGGCAGGAGCAAAGAAGATCCAATCCACTTGTGTTGTTATTTACAGACACAGGTGCTCAAAAGAAATAAGGAAATCCTGCCATCCACAAACTTTGTTGTCAACTCAGAGGGGGAAACAAACAATGACGTGACCTTCAACATATGTCTCATTACAAACAGAAAATCGTACACACACCCCTCTGTTCTTTCTTTTCTTTTTCTTTTGCTCTCATTCTTTTTTTTATTTCATTTCATTGTGGTGTTGGTGGCGTTTTGTTTAAAGTGGTCCTGGAGCTATAACTCAGAACCTCAACTCTGTCCTTTGGCTTTCATGATAACACTCTACCACTTGAGACACAGCTCCACTTCAAACTTTTGGTGGTTAATTGCAGATATGTACCTTACATAAATTTCCTGCCTGTGCTAGCTTAGAATTTCAACTACTAGATCTCAGGCACTTGAATAGCTAGGATTTCAGGGGTGAGCCACATGTTCCCCATCTGAAAATACACTTCTGAAGTTTATAGTATAGTCCTGGACCCTACCTATCCAGGTGGTTGAATCTCCTCACTAAACAGCACCTACAGGGATTATTCATTATCCTTTAATTCTGAAAACTGAAAAGGACACTACTTTGAAAAATAAGCCATATATCCACTCCTTCTAATAAATGCAAACCCACAAACATTCATAAAAGTGCTCAAGCTACTATCAAAACTCATGGTTGTGCCATTAGGTGAGTAATAACAAATTACATCTATGGATTTAAGAACTTTGTGCCCATAGCTTCCTTTTCTAAGTAGGTACATGAGAAATAAGACTATCTATATTCAAAATGAACTTGATCATCAGGAATGTACCTTTCCCTGGCTTTTGCTTAGAAATCCTTATAACTTAGAATATACGTATGTAAGCTCACAGGGAAGGCAGATTTTGATAGAAGAAAGGAGAAGAGCAGATGAAGAGGAAGCATCTGGTGTCTCATTCTCTGGAAGACAAAAACAAACAGAAGATGTTAGATGGTCATTTCAGAGGGAAGATAGAATGCAATATACCCTGGAGAGGTTCACATATGGAAATCATTCATCCTGAGTAGACACACTGAGGATAAATCAGATGCTCATATGAGGAAAATAATGTCCTTCATTAATTCCTAAAATAAACTAATGATTAGCTTCTCAATCAATTTTACTAACAGCAGTTAGCATTCGGGATCCAAATTGACAACAGAGAAAATACTTGACTGAGATTGTTTAGTTTCCAGGGTAAGGTCATCTTAACAATCACCTAGAAAAGGAATCAGGTACTCAACGATTGGTCAAGAAGTGACAGTATCTTAGGAACTCCTAAAAATAGAGCCCCAGACATGGAACTTTTTTGTTATGTTATGGCCCCAAACTTCCATTCAGGTCAGAACTTTTACTTATGACCAGAAACCAGGATGGTAGAAACTCCCAGCAATACAGGAAGGCCAAGAACTTCATTAAGAATCATGCATATGAAAACTGCAGTACCAGGAGAAGGTGATGTCCTCACACCAGGACTCTTACTCTGAATTATATAGGTTGAGTGTGCCAAACAGGAGTTGCCAGTGAGATGCTGGATAGCTACTACCAGGAAACACTGATGCCCAGTAAACAGGAAGGAATCAAAAGCATAGCCAGAACCATCTGGAAAGGTCATCACTTTCATTCCTTGTCTCTGATAATACATATACATCTTAAAGATTTCCTATTTTAATTATGCTATAGGCAACAAATTCTCCTCTAGGATTTTTCCTGTGTAAAGTAGAGCTCCATTATCATGTTTTCCTAGAAACTGGAGATGTCCTAGACCAATCACCCTGATCTGTGAACTGCTCTCTCCAAATATACCCCAATTCATAATCTTGTAACCTTTCAGCACCATAACTTTCCCACAGGAATCTTGGTACAGAGCAAGAAGTTCAAGAGACCCGCCTTTCCAGGCCAGCCTATGCCTTCATCAATCTGGGATTTCCCCCTGGACCCTTGGAGAAGCTCATCTGGCCTCAAGCAGAGGAATTCCAATAACTCTACAGAGATAAATATGACCTGACTGCATTATGACATACTTGGGAAAAAATACAAAATCTAAGAATAAGAAGGAAAAGAACATTTATTGATTGCTTCATTCATGGATTTTCTTTATTCATTCCACAATACTACTGATAGAGCATCACTATGTACCAGGAACTCTGTAAAACAAAAATGAGCAAAGTCTATCAACATTCTAGTCTCTACATACTTTCAAAAATATACTGAGGCCAGATGCCAATGGCTCACACCTGTAATCCTAGGATTTCAGGAGGGTGAAAACTAAGGATCATGGTTCAAAGCCAGCTAGGACAGGAAGACCATGAGACTCTTATCTCCCAATAAACACTAAAGGGCTACAAGTAGAGCTTTCTATCAAGAAATAATGTGCAAGTCTTGATCGCAAAAGCCAGGGGGACACACACACACACACACACACACACACACACACACACACACACACACACACACAGAGAGAGAGAGAGTTCATTGAGAAATCAGGAAAGAAATGTAAAAAACCAAAGAAAAATAAAATGAGTTATATATGAGCTAATATTTTCTTATAAAACATAACAAAAAAAAATAGAGGATGGACAATTGTTAGAGCATCTGCATACTATGTACAAGGCCCTGTATTCCATTGTCATCAAAAAACAAATAAGGAAAGTATTGTTTGTGACAGAATGGAATTCTTATTCAGGTAAGGTAGCCAATAGTAACTCCGTGAAAAAATAGCATTAGACCATTCCAAAGGATACAGTTAGTACACATGACCTGTGCTTTTCCAAGGATCCCTGCTGTTCTTTGTTAGGGCTCAGCACTGCATGAAACTACTTGTCCTTTCTTTTTTTTTTTTTTTCACTTTTATTTCCTTTATTGTCAAAGGGAATTACAGAGGGGTTACAGTTTCATATGTAAGTCAGTGAGTACATTTCCTGTCCAACTTGTTACCTCCTCCCTCATTCCCCCCTGCCTTCCCCCTCGCCCTTACCCTCTCCCTCTCATGAGATGTACAGTTGGTTTACACCAAATGGTTTTGTAAGTATTGCTTTTGGAATAGTTTGTCTTTTTATCCTTTGTCTCTCAATTTTGATATTCTCTTTCCCTTCCCTAGTTCTAATACACATATTGTCCTTTCTGAGGAATGGGCTCAAGCTAGTAAATACAAACAAGGAAAGAACTTCAATTCACAATCGAGTATGGGTCCCAGCCAGGGCCCTAAGTAGAAGTGCTGCACTTCTGTCTAGAATATATAGAATAGGAGGGAATTTTCTACATTCTATAGGCTTGCCTTCAGTTCTCTTATTAAAGAATTAAGTGAACCAAACAGCTTAATACTGGCACAAAGATAGACCTGTGGTCCAGGGAATAGAATAGAAGATCCAGAAATGAACACAAAGTTCTACACCCATTTCATATTCACTTGGGAAGCCAAAAACATAAAACGGAAGAAACACAGTCTCTTTCACAAATGGTGCTTGCAAAACTAGATATCCACGTACAGAAGACCAAAACTAGATCCTCATATATCACCTTACACCAGCATCAACTCAAAATGGATTGAGGACCTCAGTGTAAGACCAAAAACCTTTAAATTATTCCCCAAAGTAGTAGGGAACACCAGGCTCCAGACACAAGTCAAACCTTCTAAGTAAAGATCCAGATGTGCAATAAAAAAGAACGATTTCATAAACAGATTTGTATCAAACATAAAAGTGTTTGTACAGCAAAAAAAATAGCTAACAAATCAAATAACCCACAAAATGGAAGAGAATTTTTATGAGCTATACATCAGAAAAGGCACTAATAGGATATACTTAGAGCTCAAAACATTACACCCCCAAATATTAAACCCAGAAAGAAACAACAACCCACAGTAATAATTGGGCTAATGATTTCAAGAAAGACTTCTCAGAAGAAGTAAAAATGGCCAAAAGACACATGAAGAAATGCTCAGTATCTCTGTCCATAAAGGAAATGCAAACCAAAACAACACTGAGATTCTACATCATCAATAGAATGGCCATTATCAAAAATGAACAATGGCAAATGCTAGCTTGGATGTGGCCAAAAAGGGGGAATCTACTACACTGTTGGTATACCTATGTTTCTCTGGGTCTAGCTAACTTCACTTAATATAATTTTTTCTACATCTTTCCATTCCTCACGAAATGGAACAATATCATTAATTCTGATGGATGAATGGAATTCCATTGTGTATATCTCCTCACATTTTCTTGATGCATTCATCCACTGAGAGGCTTCTGAGCTGCTTCTAGATCTTGGCTGTGGTAAACAATGCTGCAAAGACCATGTTTGTGCTGGTGGATTTAGTGTGCCTTTCTTTGTGTTCTACTGGATAAATGCTTAGGAGTGCATTTTCTGGGTTGAAAGGAAGCTGTTTGTTCCAGTTTGGAGCAACTACTGCACTACTTTCCAGAGTGGTTGGTTGGACAAGTTTACGTTCTTACCAATAGTGCAATAGTGTTCCCTTTTGACCATATCCCCACCAGCATCTGTTATTGTTAGTTTTCTTGATTGTGGCCCTTCTAACCTGGGTGAGATAGAATCTCATTGTTGTCTTGATTTCATTCCATTTATGGCAGGACATGTTGAACATTACTTCATGTGTCTATTAGCCATTCCTACTTATTCTTCAGAGAAGCCTTTCTTTAAGTCTTTAGCCCATATATTAATTGGGTTGTTGTCTCTTTAAATGTTACCTTTTCAACCCTTTGTGTCTCCATGTCTGTGCATCCCCTTATAATCCCAAAGATATGTAAATAAACAAACAAGACAAAGATGAAACAAAAACAACAAAGTCAAAAATATTATACACATATATATACCTGTATGTGTATGTATATAAATATTTCTTTTCATTATTTCATTTTGCCCTCCTTTATTTGAATTGAAATCCCATTCCAAGGTTTCTTCTTTCTTGTATTAATTCTTTTTTTTCTTAGATTTTTTTTTGTAATGACAAAAATTGAGTCCACACCACGTACATGCTACAAAAATGTTCTCCCATTGGTCTACCTACACACAGATCTCTACTGGTATTCATCACGAGACTATTTTACCTCACATATTTACTTTCTTGGATTTTTCAAAGTAATATATTTTGACTGTATATGGAATGTAAACTTCTTGTTTTTAGTGGTAGTCATGGACAGGAATGTTAACTTTTATTGTTCTACACATTACTGTTTTTGGTTTTATTGTTTCTGACAGAGAATAATGCTCCATCTGTAGTGTTGATTGAATAAACTGATACAATGTATGCAGCAATTTTTTATGATTATTAACTCTCTTCTTACTCTTGGACTTTGCCTTTAGTGAGTGAGTGCCAGTCCTAGAGCTTGAACTCAGAGCCTGGGTGATGTCCATGGGCTTCTTTGTCTCGGGCTGTTGTTCTACCTCTGGGAATACAGGTCTACTTTTGGCTTTTTACTAGCTAAGTGAAGATAAGAGTCTCACCAATTTTCCTGTCTGGTGGACTCCAGCCATTGGTTCCTGGATGGATTTTGCATATTTAAACTGGAATTGCTTCAATCCAGAGAGGTCTGGTTGGAATTCTCTTACATTAGTGTTGATATCCACATGCCTGAGGGCAGATGAACCACCATATATGTGCAGGATGGAAATCAAAGGTTGAACAACCCACACCCTGGACTTTGGAAGTTTCTACATTCCTGGTCTCTGGCTATAAGTATTTATGTAAAAATTATTACCAGAAGAGACGTATATAACAAATCTAACTACTGTTGAGGAAGTTGGTTGCCAGAGCCTACAAAGAGAGTGGATAGCAACTCCTGTTATTTTATTCCACCACCTGCTTAATCTTGTTTTTGGTGGTTATTCCATGTATGGTTTGCTTGGCTATTAAATTTTCCTTTCAGCCACATCTTCTATTCTAAACTGACATTCAAAGGCATTTTCGTTTGTGTCCACAGTATATATTTAAGAAAGTAAGCATAAGCTTATGACAAGGCAAGAAAGAATGAATACATATGAAGTTTCTAAACCTTTTCCATTTTCTGTGCATTTTTTCTCAATGTGTCCACACAAGGCTAAAGATTTTCAAGTTTTAACACCTAGAATATTGGTCAAAGGTTCTCTTTTCTATACAAAGTGAAGTTTGTATTATTTTTCCCACGTTTCAGACTCTACATTGAACTCAGTCATCTCAGTTTTGCTCCAATTCCTTGATCAAAGCAAGAACTCTCCAACATGAGCTTTGCCTGTAGCCCAGATGTTTTTGTCCGTGCCAACTGGACATGGAATAAATATATTTTTGGTTACCGCCTCTACTGGTTCACACTGCAATCATGCAGGTAACAGCCCCTAATTATGTGCAGTTGGAAGCATAAGCCAATGGCACTTTAACACAATATCATAGTATTCTTTGGGTCTTGATTGCATCTATCCTACCAGTAAGTGCCTGCTTTCACCATTCTTTCTCCATGGAACATGGAAATATTTTATTGTTTTAACTAAACATTCTGTTTAATTCGGGGATTATTCCAAAGCTACAAATAGCTTTATGATGAGCACTCTTCAAGTCTGACTTTTTCATGACTTATTTAGGATACTTGGACAACTTGCAAAATCATGAAAAATCAAGTTCCATGTCTGAATTCTTTGTTCATTTCTCCCTGGCTCTCCAGGTGACTCCATTGAATTTAGTGGCACCTGATAGTTATAATTCCCACTAAGGTTCCAATGAGTTCTTCATCCTGTTTGCCAACCTCTTTTTATTATAACATCATTTTCTGATTTATGTATTGGCTACCTGCTATGAATAGAAATTAATATATATCTCATAACAAAGACATTTGTATCTTCTAGATTTATTCTTTTTTGTGTTTAAAAATATTTTATCATCTTTAAGTAGTTGTAGAAAGGGGTTTCCATTTGCCAAAGCAGTTTATGAACACAGAACATCTTGATCCATGTCAGCCCTTTCAATATCCTTACCCATCCATCTCAATCAACCTTTGTTATGGGGTCCACGAGAGGGGAATCTGCATCCCTCCAAGAGTGCACCACACAGAAAGAGTCTCAAGCAAATAGATGAATTTATTTCTGAAGTGGAAAGCAAACTGACTGGCTAGGGAAGTAGCACAGACTTGGGAACTATAACTGCGACCCCTAGCAGTCTTCAAGCTGGGGTTTATAAAGTTAGAAGCTACATATTCTATAGCAGGTGGTCACGTAGCATTGACACAGTGGGTTAATGCAAGGAGTAGAGCAAGTCACAAATGGGTTAAACAAGCCAGTTACAGAAGCAGAATTTCGTGGGCAGGCTGACCTAATATCAATTTTATTTTAACAATTGTTACCATGTTCCCCTAATATCACTAAGCAAGCATGAGTGGGCTAAAACCATCCAATACTCAATCATAAGTGGACCAACCTGAGAGTTGCCATGGCATTATTGTAACTACTACTATGGTTGCTACCTAGATACAGAGAGGAACAAGGGCTACACATGTTTTTTAATGTCAAAGTACAAGGAACTAGTCTCACAGGTGGGGATGCATACCTCTAGCATGGAGTCACCATCAGTGTTTAGAAGCTGCTATAACATTGATACTAAAAATTATTATATTTCTCACTTTAAAACCCCAGGCACCTAGATCTAAGAAAATGTAGAGATCCATGGTCACTATGTTCACACTTTGTTACAGTTCTGTGGATGGGGGGCAGGGAGGGGGGAAACTTAGTACATTCAAGATGGAGTCAGCTCTGCTCCCCCCAATACCTTTTCCCTTACTTATCTTAATTTTGTTATATATTGAACTGTTTGCTATTGAAGATAGCAGTTCATGTGTATAATGAATCTTGATCTTTGTCAACACAAAACTGAAAACAGTACCCTCAAACCATTCAACTCCAATGGAGAGCTGAAGTGGGACACCATGGTGACTGGAAAAGAGCCATGGGGCCAAGTGTAATGGTAATAGCACATGAACTGGTCCAGGCCTAAATAGTGTAGAGCCAGGGGTCAAGGTCACAGGAAACTCCCAGTCTCAGGCAATAAGCCCAGGAAGCCTGGTGTCTGCCCCTGCCTCCTGGGTTAAGTCACACCCATCACTTGGGGGGAGGGGCTGGGATGCCAGGGATTCACCTTACCTCACTATGAAGACAAGATTCCCAACCCTACCATCCCCCATGTGGCCACTGTATCTGATTTGCTTCTCTTTCTGAAAATTCCACAAAGGCTACCCCATCTCTGGTACTGGTCATCGTTCTTTTGCCTTTCTTCCCTCCTTTTTTGTAATGATCATTTTTCAATTTCAAACTCAAGTCACTCAAATTCCCTGTGGAAACTCTCAACTTAAGGACTGTTGGACAGAAACAATCCATGACAGATTGGCAGATATGCATTCAGGATGAAGGGTGTGTGCCCGAGTATGAACAGGACTAACCTTTTTCTTAGGAATTGTCAACATCTCTTCTTCTGCTTGTTCTCCTAATTCATCCAGTCTGTAACAAAAAGCATTTATTGATCGATTATTTATTTTTTGCTGGAGATTGAAACCGGAGCATTGGTTCTTATCCACAAACCAAAACAAATATTTTAAAAATGAAAAAAAGAGGAATTTGCCATGAGAGATGTTTCCTTGAGCACCTAAGGAATATGACACAGAACTAAAATTGCAACATGGTACTTGAAGTCCTAACCATTCTTCTACCTCTTCTAGAATTTTCTTTATTTCTGATCAGTGGTTTGTATTTTGTTCAACACGATGTACTCAGTCAGTTCACTAAATAGTAAAATCACGTTATCTTTTAGATGTAGGCAACATTGTTTTGTGTTTCACTACAAAACAAACTAATTTATTTTGTTCTTTTTCCTCTTTTCTGCAAACTTTGACCCTATTTAGGATTCTGTCCTTTTTTTTTTTTCTTAAATGCTCTATTCTTTCTTCATTTCCCTAGACCTCTGGGAAAAGATCCAAGAAGCACAAAGTATGGTGGGAGTGAAGAGGACATTCTTTAAAGCTGGTCATTGGAGAAGCAAACCCTGGGCAGCACAAAGTGTGTTGTTAGCCCCGTTGCACCTCTCAGTAGTTGGGAGAGAAGCAAACAAGTCCCAGAGTTCAGATGGGAGAAGACAGTAAATATCTGGGTTAGTGAGCATGCAGATGCATCTAAGGGGGCCACTGAGCATGGGGCCAACAATGATTCTCACACTTTATTTTTCCGCAATTTTCATATTTTCATGATGCTGAATCAGGCAAAAGATGTAGGTAGTGAAGGAGAAATCTCCCTTGTAATGGAGCATCTCAGTCATACAGTGGCGCCACTTCCTGGCCAAATAAATAGTGCTTGTAGATTGCTGTAGTTTTTCTTTCAAAAGGAGGAAGGTCTGGGAATATGGCCTAGTAGTAGAGTGCTTGCCTTGCATGCATGAAGCCCTGGGTTCAATTCCTCAGTACCACATAAACTGAAAAAGCCAGAAGTGACACTGTGGATCAAGAGGTACAGTGCTACCCTTGAGCAAAATACCCAGGGACAATTATCAGGAAAACTAACAATAACAAATGCTGGAGGGGATGTGGCCAAAGGGAACCCTACTTCATTGTTGGTGGAAATATAAACTTGTTCAACCACTCTGGAAAGCAGTATGGAGATTCCTCAGAAGGCTACACATAGAACTCCCCTATGACCCAGCAGCCTCACTCTTGGGCCTCTACCTAAAAGATTACAAACGGGCTGGGGATATAGCCTAGTGGCAAGAGTGCCTGCCTCGGATACATGAGGCCCTAGGTTCGATTCCCCAGCACCACATATACAGAAAACGGCCAGAAGCGGCGCTGTGGCTCAAGTGGCAGAGTGCTAGCCTTGAGCAGGAAGAAGCCAGGGACAGTGCTCAGGCCCTGAGTCCAAGGCCCAGGACTGGCCAAAAAAAAAAAAAAAGATTACAAACAAGAACACACTAAAGCCACCAGCACAACAATGTTCATTGCAGCAAAATTTGTCATTGTTAAAATATGGAACCAACTCAGATGCTCCTCACTAGACTAATGGATCAGAAAAATGTGGCACATATACACAATGGAATTTTATGCCTCTATCAGAATGACATTGCCCCATTTGTAAGGAAATGGATGGACTTTGAAAAATTTATACTAAGTGAAATGAGCCAGACCCAAAGAAACATGGACTCTATGGTTTCCCTCATAGGGAATGATCAGCACAGATTTAGGCTAGTCACAGCAGAGGATCACAAGAGCCCAATAGCTATGCCCTTATGAACACATAAGATGAGGCTAAGTGAAATGAACTCCATGTTATGGAAATGAGTGTTATATCACTGTTGTAGTTACTTTCAACATTCCATCTGAAACTGTAGATTTTTTGTTATTGTTGATGATCCTCTTGTATCCCCTTCTTTTGTTTGTTCCCGTGCTATCACTTTATCTCATCTGAGTACCCTGAATACTGTTTATATGGGTATTAGAATTAGAGAAGAGAAAGAGAATATCAAAATTGAGATACAAAGGATAAAAAGACAAATGACTCCAAAAGCAATACTTACAAAACCATTTGGTGTAAACCAACTGTACACCTCACTGGCGGGGGTTGGGGGGGGGTGAGGGAAAGGTGGAGGGGAAGGGGGAAAATGAGGGAGGAGGTAACAAATTTTACAAGAAATGTACTCACTGCCTTATGTATGAAACTGTAGCCCCTCTGTACATCACTTTGACAAAAAATATAAGTAATTATTTTTTTAAATCCAGGGACAGTGCTCAGTTCCTGAGTTTAAGCCCCAGGAATGGAAAAAAAAAAAAAGTTAAAAAGGAGGAAGGCTAGACTGGGAAAACTGCTTTTATGCAAATGTGTCTGCTTTCTGCACACCAACAATCCTGGCAAGTGCTCTCAGTGAGAATTTTCAGTCAAAGAAAGAACCAAGTTTCACTGTTATTTGAAAATCATGACAGAGTCCCTCCAATGTGTGTTTGACACAAAGGACGTCATTTTTATGACCATGAAAATCATTTACATGTTTAAATGGGAGAGATAAGGATGCATCTTTTGAATGTAGGAACTTCCTAATAACTAAGTGGCCCTAGAGAGAAGTTCAGCACTATAGTTTGGGGACTCGGTTGGTTTTAATACTGCAATATGATGTTACATTAGATTTTGTTTCCTTGTTGTTTTATTTAATAACTTGAATTCATCACCACAAAAGACAACTACTTTGACATGTGTATCAGTGAAGCACAGAGACCTAAAAGCAGGGACAACTGAAAAACCACAAGGCTTAGGTGCTCACTGTTTTTTCTCCTTCCCTTAGAATGCACTAGTCGATCACTCCTCAGGGAGAATTTAAAGTTCCTTTGCCTCTTTATTGTCTGAATGCATTTTCATTGTCATTGTAAAGATGATGTACAGAGAGGGTACAGTTATATAAGTCAGGGTACATTTAAAGGAGTATATTTCTTTTTTATTTGGAATTATAATTATCTGTTTAATAAAACTATACATCTAATATAAGATATACATTTAAAGTAACTATACCATCTAATAATGTAAAGAACAGAGGTGAGATAGGAAATGTCTATGCAGAGCTGAAACTAAACCACCCCCCATACTACATTTTATCTCCCTTGTCTAATTATCTCACCTGATGGTATATAAAAATTATTTTACTATGTGACCATAAAAATATCAGTTCTACTGCTGCCAATAAGGGATCAATAATTGCTGCAGTTGCTACAGTCGCTGCAGGCCAGCGGCTTTGAGGGCAAGTGGAGACAGAGTCACAGAAGAAGAGAGGGCCCCGGTCGAGACAGACTCCGGAGACCAGACTCCAGGTACAGATCTAGTTTATTGCACAGTTTCAAAGCCTGTATAGGCAAATCGCCCAGTATATGATGTAATCAAGAGCCAATAGGTAACAGACACCTGTATTTAGGGACTCTTTTGAATAGGGACTTTCCAGGAGGTGTAGGCCTGGGGCAGAGCCAATTCATGCCTTAATGCCCATTGGGTTTGCCCCAGAGCATGTAGTGACTCTGCGGTTTGCAGCAGAGTTCCGGGCATCCGTGGCTCTACACAGATAGCTGCTAGCTCTCCTGGAGCGTTCCCCACAAATAATTGTTTTTATAACATTAAGTTATTTGTGAAAACTGTCACAATCTTAAAATCACGATTCCAGAAACGATTCCAGTCATGCCTAGAACAGAAAAGAGAGCCCAACGACCTCACAGGCTTTGCTATACCAAACAAATGGAAAGCAGATTGATTTTAGAAAAATCCCATACTTTTTCCCTCTGTGTATGCTTAGATTTCTTACACAAATAACAAAAACATTCATTTCAAGAATAAACTCCTTAGAATAAGTCCAACAGTTGATAATCAGCTCGTAAGTTTTATGCATGTTTTTTCTACTTCAATTTCTTACATCTATCAATTTCAAACACACTTAAGCAGGAAAGTCTTCTTAATGTGAACACATGAATTTCTTAAGTGTTCTGAGCTCTGCAAGGTTACATTTGTCCCATGCTGCTTTTGGTTTCCCATCTCTTCTTTGCTTTAAACCCCCATGCCAGTTTCTTCTTTCCAGCAGCGTGTTAATTTTCAGCTTCCTTTTTGGCTTCTACAAACTTGTGGCAGGCAATTAATTGCTTTGGCAATTTTTACACCAAGCTCTTGCGTGGCTAGCTGGTTGCTGAGTTTTTCAGCCTTCTCGACATCCTACTCCTCCACAGCCTGGTCTATCCTCTTTTCAAGACTTGATTTTTCAACCGTTTTCTTTTTCACAGGAGGTTCAAATCTATCACTGGCTCCAAAATTGTGAGTAAGCTCCTTCCACTGAGCTTTATTTGACGACTGTTCTCTATGAGATTCTTTTCCATTCTTCAACTTATCTTTTCTGGAGCGCTTTCTTTTTCTCCCTCTGAATCTTCAGGCTGAAGTTTTCTGTTCAGAATGTTTTTTATGCAATTATTGAAATGTATTCCACATATTTATGGGAATTATAGAAGGTCACTCCTTATATGCATTTGCCTGGACCCCAGGCTCAGTTTCTGGCCCATCTTCGGGGAACTCTGAGGTATCTGATTGCCAACTGGTCCCATCCTCCTTAACTGCTTATATGTTTAACTTGGACTCAGGTATGGCTTCATCTTCAGAATTAGACTCAATATCACTTTCATTTAGGCCAGGAGGCAGTAAGTATCCCACTCCACATCCTTTCTTCGACCAGCAAATGGCTGCCAGGCAGCCATCTTAGGACCCTGTCAATATCCTAAAGGAGTATATTTCTTTGTGGGCAATGTCACCCCTTCCCTCATGCTCTCCCACTTTTTTCCTCCCATCGTTCATTTTCATCATAGTGTCTATTAAACACTGCTGCTGATCTTTCCATCATTTGTCCAACCATTTCTTTGCCCCCCATAGTCCTCCCAAATACAATAAAAGAACAAACTGGACAAAAGGGGGGGGCGGGAAACAGGCATCATTTTCTCCCACTTGTAATCCTAGCTATTCAGGAGGATGAGATTTGAGGATGGCAGTTCAACGGCAGCCCAAACAAGAAAGTCCGTGAGACCCTCATGTCTAATACAAAATGTTGGAAGTACATCTGTGACTCATGTAATTGAGCACTAGAATTGAGCAAGAGAGTCTGAAGGACAATGCCCCAATAATGAGTGAAAAACATCAATCAATCAATAAGATAGGCACCAGTGGCTCACACCTGTAATCCTAGCTACTCACAAGGCTGTGATGTGAGGATTGCCGTTAAAAGCCAGCCTTGCAGGAAAGTTCATGAGACTCTTATCTCCAATTAACCACCAGAAAATTGGAAGTGGCACTTGACTCAAGTGGTAGAGTGCTAGCCTTGAGTGAAGAGCTCAGGGACAGTTCCCAGACCAAGGATTCAAGCCCCATGACCAAAAAAAAAAAAAAAAAAAAAAAAAGAAAGAAAGAAAAGAAAAGAAAGAAAGAAAGAAAAAAGACAGAAAATGAAGAATAAAACATAAAAATAGCAACAAAGGAAAAAAAAATCCCTTTGTTTCCATTTCCTAGAGTTCATATCAGTAAATACTCTTTAGTCTCACTGTGTGTGAATGCCTAGATGCCTATATAATTTATCATGTTCCAGTATAATTTTTTTACATTGAGTGTGTTTGTAGATGAAAAGGCATATTGTGACTACCACAAATAAAGGAAAGCATGCAACCTGACATTCAATATGAGAATATTTCATCTTGCATATGACTCATTCAATTCTTTCTTCCTGTTTTGATCTTTGCTTTCTTGGCTTTTGAATATACTGTATTTTGACAGTGTGTATAGAAGGTAAAGTTTTATTGCTCTGCCCATTATTGGTTTTCTTTTATTGTTTCTGACATAGAATAATACTCAATAGGCATTTTCCAATCAATAAACTGGTTCAGTGAATGCAGAAAATTTTTATAAATCTTTATTCCCTTCTTACTCTTGGATTTTGCTTTTCCTATGGTGCCAGTTCTGTGCCTTGAACAGAGCTTGGATGATATCTCTGAGTTTCTTTTGCTCAAGGCTATTGCTCTAGCTCTTGAGCCACAGCTCTAATTTTAAGTTTTGGGTAATTTAGTAGAGATAAAATTCTATCAGAATTTCTGGTCTGACTATGTCTAGAGTAGCTAGATTTCCAGGAAGGAGCCATTGGTGTATGCCTGGGTTTTGCATTTTAAAATGAGAATTGCTTGAATTCAGATAGGTGAGATTTTTTTTTTTTTTACATAAGAGATAGAATCCATCTGCTTGAGGCCAGATGAACCTCCTCACATGTTCAAGATGGAAGTCACAATTTCAAAAATGCACAGCCTAGCCATGGAAGGCTCTGGAGATTGCTACTTAACCTTAAATATAGTATAAAATGTAATAAGATAGTAATTTTAGAAGGAGCAGTTCCTATCATAGGGACTGGCCGTGAGACTCTGCAGCTTGACAGATGTGATTACAACAATGAAGCTAAAAGTCCAGAGTAAGAAGTAGCTGGGAGAAAGTTGTGGGGCAGAACACATTAAATAAAAAAAAAATCCTTGATTTGAAACCTTTGCCATCCAAATCAAGGATCAGAAGTAATGACTTTTTCAAATGACTTCTGGCTTTAATCTTGAATTACCTCTGTCCAGTATGCGCCAACTGCTCCAGGAATTAACTAGCCAGATACTTACCTGGAAATTCATGATTGGTTCACAAAACATACATAATGTCAGTTCTAGAGTCCTGGTGTCAGCACCTTGCCTTCTCCTGGTTCTGGAGTTTTCAGGTGTGCTACTCTAAATCAACTCAGCACCCTGAAGTTCTTGGTACTCCTTGTATTACTAGGGCTTTCTACCTTTCTGGTTTCTTCTGGTAAGTAAAAAATTTATCCAAGTGAAAGTTTGTGTGCAAATATGCTCTCTCTGAGACAGTGACTTCAGAGGTTTTCATGAAGCTTAACCTTCCTGACCTGATGTTCAGAACCTACTTCCATCTCCATTTCAATATTAATCTATAATGGCACTGGAGAGTATTTTCCTAATTCAATCAAATGTTTTCTGTATTGTGAACTTCAGAGAGTAATGCCAATTATTGTGAGTGCAAGGATTATTTTGATCTCTAAATAGTTGTAGGCAGTAGTTCCCATTTAAGTAGCAGTGGATAGAGTATATCTTAATGTCACTTCTTTCAACATTCTCTCCTAGCCTTCCCCTACCTATCCTTTGCCTTACTTTCTCAATTTTATAGAATATAGATTCAATTATTATCTGCATTTCCCCTCTCCTTTCACTTTATCCATGTCTTCTCCTATGTGGAAGCGAGATTTAGCTTATAAACTCATAAATGAATGTGTTGGATGGCATGCAAGTATGTACAATAAAAACCACTGAAATATGGTAGAGTCATGGGAGATATCAAAGAGTGCAATTCCTTACAATGCCAAAATCAAAGTTCAACAACTTAAAACACTAAGCAGCTAATATACAGAAGGGATGGGATGGTGCTAAGAGTAAAGAGTAGGCAAATGAAGAGGGGTAATAATGTTTAGAAAGGAATCAGTGGCTTATTTCAAGAAATATAAGAGGACTATGTAGTCTTGTCCAGGTGTCATTTGTCTTCAGTCTGACCCCACAGGACCACTGCTTTCTAAGAAGAGACATTCCCATTACTTGTCATAGTCTGTCTTCCCTCTCAATTTTTTTTCTTTTTTTGATCTTTTTTTTTTAAGTTTTTATTATAAAACTGATGTACATAGAGGTTACAGTTTCATACGTTAGGCATTGGGTACATTTCTTGTACTATTTGTTACCTTGTCCCTCATACCCCCCTCCCTCCCCCCCTTTCCCTTCCCCCCCCCCCCCCCACGGAGGTGTTCAGTTCACTTACACCAAACAGTTTTGCAAGTATTGCTTTTGTAGTTGTTTCTCTTTTTTTACCCTGTGTCTCTCAAATTTGGTATTCCCTTTGAATTTCCTACTTCCAATACCAGTAAACACTGTTTCCAATATACTCAGATAAGATTACAGCGATAGTGTAGGTACAACCACAGGAAGGTGATACAAGAACATCATCAATAATAGAAGCTACAGATAAACATAGGATGTTGAAAGTAGTTACAACTGTGATATAACAATTGTTTCCACAACATGGAGTTCATTTCTCTTAGCATCTTCTTTTTTTGATCTTTCAAAGAATGAATCAACAGAGACAACATCTGACATAGCTATTGGAAACCTGTTCAGTCATTATTCTTCTTCTTCTTTCTAAGACTGTTTCTTTCCCAGCCTCATTCCTGTCAGCTTTCATATATATATTCCATTTTATGAAAGCTTCTAAGAAAAGTCTGGGGAAGATACATTTATGATGATGAAATTTCTTTTGAAACCAAATATCTCCTTTTTCCTTAGATCTTGTTATGAATTATAAAAGGAATCCTCTCACACAGAATTAAGAGATCTGTAGCTATTTTCCCTCCTTCCTTAGCCAAATTCTCAAAGCTATGAGGCTAGATATGAGGGGTCCAGCAATTTGTGTTTTTCTTTATTGTTTGTGCCACTCCTGGGGCTTGAACTCTGGACTTGAGTCCTCTCCCTGAGCTTTTGTCCTTATGCACTCAACCACTTGATCCACAGCTCCACTTCTGGTCCTAATGGTAGCTAATTTCAAATAAGACTCTCATGGACTTTCCTACCAGGGACTTTGACTCTTGGTCCCAGAACTCAGCAAATGGAGTAGCTAGAATTACAAGCATGAACCATCAGTGACCTGATTTAGAATATACTTGTTGTTGTTTAATATATATATGTACCTTTTCATAATTTTCAGGAACAAAAACGAGGCTTATGTTAAAAGTAAGACAACTGTCACTGAAAAAAAGTAAAATGGAATAAATCTTCTAGATGCAGTCTAATGAGGAAGGTATTGGGCACAGGACAGGATACTGTGATCATGAAGACAGTGCGGTCTAATATGTGCTGCTACAAGTGGTACATAGATTTAATATGTGTGCAAATATGCTCTCTCTGAGACAGTGACTTTAGAGGTTTTCATAAACCTGAACCTTCCTGACCTGATGTTCAGAACCTACTTCCATCTCCATGTTCACTTTCATTCTCTCACTTGACAAATGAGGTTGTAGAGTGTGAGTTCCCTTATTGCTTCTGGGCAACAGTTTCCATGAAAGAAGAAATGAGGGGCAGTTGATATTTTTGCTCTGGAACAAAGAAGGAGTCTGTGTTCTCCATCAATGAAACTGAACAAGAAAGAAGGCTTCAATAATATATTTGTCTATCAATAAATGCAGTTGACAAAATGAATGGGGAATGATGGAAGTTTATAGAAATCATGAAGATGGAAGCCACTTAACAACAGGAATGTAGAGATAATTTTGGAACAAACTAATGTATGTGCAGTAATGAGGGAAACACGTCTTTCAGATGACTTAGCTGCAGATGGCTCTACTTTAGAGGACTCTTCGAGGATAGCTGCATTCCCCAGTCACTTTTGATGTGTTCCAGAAACTAAAAGGTAAGTCTCTTTTAGTGACACTCTTTATATTTAGACCCTGTCTAATTTTCCAAACCTCAGTAAAACCTATGAGGAAGAGAGAGGTGCAGGAACAAACTATTATTTTCTTCCCACAATTCCCTAAATCTTTGAGTTCTGATTCAAGTTAAAAGATAATTTCAAAGGGGCCAAGAGGTTGAAGTTTCTGCCTTATCAATTTTAACTGCATAATGGTGGTACAGAAAGTTTATCCTGAGTAAAAATGATTGAAAAACTAAGTATCTCCTTGTAGCATGCACACATTTCATTTTAAATTGAAAACACTATTATCTTTGGAATACTCAGAAATTACAAATGAACTGATAATCAGGCTTTGCATGGAGCCTGTCTTTTGAGATATTGAGTTCAACTTTGGGACCATGAAGCTCCATCAGTGCTGACATCCATTGTCCAACGTCACATTCATCTCCTCTTTGCTCTCAAGTTGACTTCTTTAAAATTGGTAGCAAATTGTACTTGTTCATCTCCATGCAGACCCCAAGCTTCTGAGAATACAGTCTGCATCTTTATTATGAACCTCTACATTTTCAGACCTATTGTGGGGCTATTACAATGGCCATAGAGATAAATAGGGCAGTAAGAATGAAAACATTTTCATCTTGAAGACTTGTTCCTCAGGACTGGACCAGAACAACTTTTCATTTGCTTTGACTTGCTTTGCTGGACCTGTCCATGTCCTTTTGTATTCTACCAGTTTGAACCACAGCTCCACTCCTTGTTTACTTGTACTTAATAGGAGGCTTTCCTGACAAGAGTGACTTCAAATCAGAATCCTCAGATTTCAGCCTTCTGAGTATCTAGAATTGCAAGCATGAGCCACTGACACTCTCTTCTTGATTCTTTCTTCCTCTAAACACAGTGCACAACTATTGGTTCTTTAGATCAGTGTATTGCTCACTCGGAATGACATCACTGAATTTATTGCATGGAAGCCCTAATGTAAACAAGTCACAGCCCGATTGACTCAGGGTAGGCCTTCAAAATCACTGCTCTACATTGATTACCTAAAAGGTGAAGTAAGGTATGAAGGGCTGTAGGGTTCTACAACCCTTACACCTGGTGCCAAAACCCTTAGGGGCTTATGTCAGAAGTCATTGGATCGACTCTGCTTCCCTTTCCAAGGGCCAGGTCCCCTCCAGGCTGTTCCTCCTAGAGCCCAGATTGCCCAAGGAAGGAGGATATCCACCTCAGATCTCTCCCCTTCTCCACTGTTGGCTGTGCATTCACTACATAATCTCCTGTCTCCTGTTTATGTCTGATGAGAGAGTCTGTCTTCATCTGTTCACCTCTATCTGTTCTCTCTCTTTCTCTCTCTCTCTCTCGCCCTCTCTCACTCACTTTCTGTCTCCTTCCCTCCTCTTGAGAACACCCACCTGCTATTAGTGTGTGACACTTGCTTTCTGTTACTCTGTGGGCTTTTTTTAAAATTTGCGTTTTATCTGCCTGTCTGTTTGCTTGCTCACTTACTCAATAAAGCTCTGTCAAGTTATCTTACCATCATGACTTGCCAAGAAATTCACCATTTTAGCCACATGGTGGGTTTTCATGAGACTCCAACACTTCTACCAAGCCCTCCCTTTCAACCTTCTGGTCTGCCATTTCAGACTTCCAATTCAAACTAATGTGCTTCTGTTAAATATTAAATTTTTAATTCTGAAATGATTTGCTTTTTTACTTCAATTATAACAATTACATCTGCTTCTTGTGACAAAAATTAGGGAATAGTCCTCTTGGCAATCAATTACATTGGAATGTGGGCATAACTTCTTGGTAAGGAGGAAAGTCAGTTTGGATTAGGAGAAAATCCTTGCAAATTTATCTGCCCAGGCAGCCTTGCTCTAGATAGATTAACAAACAGCAAAGGCTTTGAGAAGAGTCATTGGGCAGTTCTAACAAAAACAAGACTTAACTAGCTCCACAGGCCAGAAGAAAAAAAATGAGCAGTTTGAAATTCAAAGTGCAAAGAAGCTCATCAGATTTAGGTGCGAACAAATGTGTCTAAGGGTTATTACCTTACATTGATTGGTTGTATAATATTAAGATTAGCAAGTTTTACATACCTCAACCAATGTTCACTTAAGCATTTGTTTATGTCAAGGTCCTTCAAATGAGTTAAAAGGCTTAACTCAAATGCTACTTTTCCTGTCTAATATGGCTTTTCCATACCGAGCTGACTTTTTTATCTTAATTAGTACCCTAATGTGTTATATTCAGGCTGTTTCATCAGTTACTGTTTCAAAACTCTCATTGTGACCACTATTGAGTTTGTCATTATAGATTTGATCCTCTGAGCATTTCCAGTCTGATCCACAGAGGGATAAATAAGTCTTGCAAGTATTTATTGGTCAAAATTAATGTTTTTTCTTAGTGAGTTCCAGGAAAGCCCTGTTTAGAAATGATTTCCATTGATTTCCTTGTTTTTTTTTCAATTGGGAATTAAAAGGGTCTCTTTGCATCAACTCTTACCTGTTCTTTCAGAATCCCCCCTCAAAGTGGGATGCAATTAACTGACACATGCTATCCCAGCAATGTGCAAAAACACCAACTGGGACATCATCCCAGCAAGAACAAGAGAACCACCAGACAGAGCTTGTGCTGGCAATGGGGGTAACAGAATTGGGACAACGGTGCAGTAAGTTAAGAGGGGCTAGTGTCAGATTTTAAATGGAATCACTTTTGGCTTGCCCTTTCAAAATTCTCCATAGTAGAAGGTCAAAATAAAATGGTGAATAAGTATTCCTATCTAAGGTTTATACCTGGGCAGGAACTAATGTCTACTAACTGCTATTTCTGTTTATAGTAGGTCTCCCATCCACACTCTATATGCCAGACCTCTATCATCCAGTAAATGTACAAGGTCTCCCACCAGGCCATTAACCACTCAATTCCACCCTAAATTCTGACTAGTTATTCTTTACCAATCCACCATTCTCTCCCAAACAGTGTCACCAGAAGTGAATCAGTCAGAAATAGTCAGGGATATGATCCACCAATGACAGGACCACCAGAAATACAGGAGACTAGAAATAACAAAGTCTTTCAACTTTTAATTCTTTGCCCCTAACAGATGGCTGCTCTAATAATGTTTTTGTTTCTTATTCAGCCCAACCCTCGTAAGACTTCTTTCAGATTTGATCCAAGGATGCATATGAACATTGACCACAAAGGAACTGGTACTGCTGCCTTCTCCACAGCAGACACCAGCTCCACCTTCTACCCCTAAGGTGGATGCATGCTGCCAGCTGGAAGCAGCCAGAAAGAGTTAGCACCTCTGTACAACTACCTAAATGCTGGAATGTTAGGTCCACCCCCCAAAAAGAGCCCCTTCTCTTGTTTTCTCTCTGTCTAAAACCACATGTAGACCACTCCTTCTTTGTTCTCTGTGCAAGACTACATATGGTCCTCCCAAGAAGTCCCTGCCCAGCACATGTAACCCAGGTAACTGGCACACCTAGGGGTGGGAGATCCCCCAGGCTCTGAGGTCACGTCCTCATCCTGGTAGATTACTTCTTCATTCACTGTTGCCACATCTCCTCCTGGCTTTTTCCTGTATAATCTCTCTCTGCCCTATGTTTTCACCCTGAACAACAACCTCTGGTGTTGGCTTGCAGTTTGGTTATCCTAATAAACTCTTCAGCTTGAGCCACATGGAGGTCACCTTTCTCAAATCCTAACAGGTTTCATCATCTGTGCTCCTGTCTGGGATAAGGCCTTTGGCTATATTCTTTGTCGGCATTACTGCACAAGAAGTTGAAACCCAGATTCTTTGTGCACTATACCAGCACAGATTAAGTGTTGCAAAAATAATTGCATCACCATTTTTTCCTCTAGTGTTACTACTCTTTCATCTCCTCTGCCTTAGTTTTTTGGGAACTTTTCATTCTCACACATGACACATTGACCAATTCTCTTCTTTCCCTTCTTTATACCTGTACTCTTCAATACACTGGTTTTCTGAAAGAGTAGACAGCATGAAGTCTTGTTATACTTTGCTTCTAGGTCACACTTCCAATAACTTTTATTGTCTGTACCTCTCAAAACTTGATGAACCAACTGGTACATGGGCTCATTAATTCATGTATGTAAGTTCATTTCATGTCCTTTTTACTCTTTGCTCTTGAATTGTATACAAGAGGTGCAAATCTAGTGAGAACCAATTTGGTTTTTTATATCACTGTTGACCTTGATCACAATGAAATCCTGTGACCTCACTACAGGTAGAGACAAGAGGCCCTTATATGAAGGATGAACTCCCTTCTCACAAGATGCAGTTGAAATTTTCTTAAGTTTCTCTTTAAAGGTAGGGACTCTTCAATTAGGGTCCTTGTCTTGGACAGGAAATGAAGAATTTCTAGATGTCACAATGGTAAGAACACTTGACAAAGCTTTCTTGAGTATGTAAACAAGCAGGTAAGCAGAGAAGTTTAAATGCAGGAGCATTCTCTAACAGAGTGTGGGTGCTCTCAAAGGGAGAAAGAGAGACAGAGACAGAGAGACAGTTCTTTGGCCTAAAGGGTATTTACATAGTAAAGGTAGGGGGTCTGACTTCAAAATTATGCAAAGACACCTGCAGTATCTTTGTTGTAATCATTCCTGGTGTCACACTTTCTGAGTTCCTGGATGGTTTTGGACATTTTTTCCAGAAAAGAATGAATTTTGCCATAAAACTGTTGCTTTTCCTTGAGACAAGAGATCTGCTCGCATTTGGTTAGGATGTTGCTTAAGGTTTTGGGAAGCATTTTTCTCAGGAAGGCATACCTCAGGAATAAATGCATCCTGTGGTCTGTCTTTGAGGCAAAAACAGTGCTTCTGTATTTCTAAATACCATGTTTCTACATTCACCAGGTCTCATTTTCCTCAGTTCATCATGCCTCAGCCTGACAGACTCAGGACACATGCCTGCTCAACTCTAATACTATCCAAAGAGATGTGTGCTGTGTAAGTGTGCTTCTACATGTGCTGTAAGTTTGTCACTTCTAAACCTTTCAAAAGGACAAATCAGGTACCAGGTTGGTGGGTATGGGTTTCTTCAACTTGCCAGAAGTGCTGATAAGCACTGTACTATGCAAGCTCTGTTTCCCCACAAGGAACAAGAATCCTAGAAGAGTTGTTTTTGGAAAAGTACTTAATATGGTAAATGATTGGATTAAAACACAGGTTCTAGAATAAGAATCTGCCATGCATTTGAACTTCTGAGGCTAACAAATGGCAATCTGCTGTGCTGTTCATTGGGCTCCACTGCTCTCTTCCCCAAACTTCCTGGAATTAAGTAAATGAGTTTCAGGATTGGAAGGTCCTGGTTGTGTGCTTTGTGGATTAGGTGGCTTGATGGAGACTCCTGGGATCAACACCTGACTGTTATCTGAAGCAACCTTCACAGTGCTGCTTGGGTTTTATTTACTACTACAAAGTTCTCACAAACCTGGTTCTAGTAAGAATTTCTACTTTTCTGGTCTCTGGCAGCAGAGAAGTAAGGATTCTTACTTGAAAAGAACTTTGGGGGCCTGGAAATAAATATATTTACTCTTGAAAAGTTGGTCATCTGTGTCAAGACTGATAGTAGAGAATAACTCACGTTCTGTGTTTCTCAAACTTTTCCATCCTTGTTCTGATTATATGATGTGGACTTGATTGGCTGTGAGGATTTCCACATCTGTCACATCTTTCTCTGATGCTAAGGGTGACATTCAAGTACATTTTTGTGCCTGCTGAATATATATATATATATTTTTTTTTTGAAAGTCCAAATTTTGGAGTCTTTATTGGGACACTGGCGGTCTGTTGACTGGCCAATTACAAAAACCTCCAGCCCCCAACAGAGCTTGCACCAAACTTTTAAAGACAAAGGTCACATGTTGGGTGGAGAACAAGCCTCCAGAAAGCAGTATACAGAAACACAGCACTAGGAGCAGGGCTCCCCTGGGCCTAAACAACACAAGGTATCTACATATCCCCCAAAGCTGGGCCTTCCTGGCTCCACTCATAGAGCCAGGCATCACAATTAGGCTTTGAGCTGTGTGGACAGCCCCCCGTCTCCAGGCTAGGCTCCAGGATGTCTGTGAAAGCAATAGCCCCATCCCCCCAGCACCTGGCAAGGCAAGAGATGGCTGTGACTCAGTTTCCACATTACATTCTCCACTGTTCTTACATAAATGAAATCAAATATTTGATTTCCTCATTTTATCTCCCACTACTCTGTGCACATGAAATTAAATTATTGATCTTTCTTTCTCCAATGCTAAGGGTGATATTCAAGTACATTTTTGTGCCTGCTGAATATATTTTTAAAATAATTGAGGGGCTGGGGATATAGCCTAGTGGCAAGAGTGCCTGCCTCGGATACACGAGGCCCTAGGTTCGATTCCCCAGCACCACATACACAGAAAACGGCCAGAAGCGGCGCTGTGGCTCAAGTGGCAGAGTGCTAGCCTTGAGCGGGAAGAAGCCAGGGACAGTGCTCAGGCCCTGAGTCCAAGGCCCAGGACTGGCAAAAAAAAAAAATAATAATCGAATGCTTAATCATACTAAGTTTTTATTAGTTCTCTAAGTGTTTTATTATACGTCTGATTTCCCTTAATGTGTCCACTCACAAATAAAGCCTTTGTAGTATGACCATCTAGAGTGTTGATCACATTACCGTTTTCTGTCATAGTACTGGTTATGGCCTATCTTCTTTCCTTCCCTCCACTAGATTTAAGTTGGAACTTAGTTGTCTCAGGCTTGCTTGGCTTACATGTTCAAACTGAAGCACTCCTATTGGAACCATACCTCCTTCCTTTTTACTGGTTAATTAATGTAGACAACATGCGATGTTCTTCTGCTACGGCCTTGAAACAACAATCCTCCAGGTCCCAGCTTCTTATGTAGTTGTTTTTATAGATAGGAGCCACTGCCACTATATCTTATTTTCCTCTTCTCCTTATGAAAATTCCTCAATTTCTACCTGATCTTTTGCCTTTCTGCACCTTTCCCAATGATCTTTTTTTACTCTTCTTAGCCTCAAGTTTGTCAACAACCCTGCACAAA